>NC_065884.2:6335454-7634621 GCF_932274485.2 Patella vulgata
TTGTCACGACAGACTGGAAAAAAATATAATACGTATGTATCTTCATTGTAATAAAACTATTTGAGGTAAAAATTAATTGACATTTTAAATATAATATTATCTTCATTGTAATAAAACTATTTGAGGTAAAAATTAATTGACATTTTAAATAGAAATGAATAACCATAAAAATATTTTCTTCGTGTTGTACTTGTATGGTGTTTTATAAAATTAGATATTATGAATGAGTATTGTTTGAAATATTTGTGTGACAAGTATGAATGAATGAATGAATGGTTATAACAGGCTACACATGTACTGGTCAAGTACAGTCGTCATAGGATCAAAGGATAGTAAGGCACAATAACTTGCATTAAAGGCACATTATGTAAGATTTAGATAAAAAACCTGACACTGTGCCAATTCTTGATATAAAAGTTCAAAAATAGATAATGAAAAACAAATACCGTTTATTGAAAATTTCATTCAGATTACTATATTCTGAGCGAAGTTATGGCTGTTTGAAGGTGTAGCATAGATTATGGGCGAGGTATGTGAACTATATAACTTTTGAGGAAATAGATAGATTCAGACCTTACATAATGCTTCTTTAACTTTCAAGGAACTAAACGTGCAGGACCAAGGGCCTGGCAAGAAACAATGTATAGTCGTTCGAATGGGACAAAAAACCGAGGTCCAGTGTACACATTGGCGTGCACTTAAAAGATCCCTTGGCAGTTGGAATTCCAGACAAAATGCCTGTTTTCATTTCCATGTTCAATTACCAAATACTAGAGAGAGAGAGAAAAATGGGGTTTAACGTCCACTCGACACAAACTAGGTCATTTCGGGACTAACATATGGTTTAATTTTATTTCAATAATTCGCTTTCACGTAGGGATCTTTAGCAGTGGGAGTAAACCGGAGGATTTGGAGAAAATCCTTGTCACGTACAACTGGGGGTCCCGTGTTCGATCCCTGTGTTGGTCAAGAAAGTTCATCAGGTGCCTCCTTGTCAAATGTGCAGGACCGAGGGCCTGGCAAGGAACAATGTATAGTTGTTCCAATGGGACGAAAAACTGATGTCCAGTGTACCCATTGACGAGCACGTAATAGATCCCTTGGCAGTTGGAATTCCAGATAAAATTTCCCTCACAGCTTGTCTTCATTAGTCCAGTCGGAGCAGAACAGAAGAACATTATATAACCCCCATTTCATATTCGATTACAAAATACCATTGGAACGATGTAAATAGAGTGCTTTCTGATAACAATTTGGTTATTCCCAATAATAGATATATATATATATATCACCACGTACAAGTTTAAATCAGCCGATCTTTATCTAAACCTTAATAAATTTATAGTGTGTTGAGAGTTGAGAATAGTTTTTGCTTTGAACTATTTATGTCTATTTACTTGAGATAAAATACTGATCATGGTACAGTGTAGATGAAGTTTTCGTATGTTATGGTAACAATACAGAATATATACAGTTTAAAACCTTACACCCAAACATATTTTCTTTTATCAAGGACAAAATAGCTCTATACTTTAGAGCCTTGAAGAGAGAGAGAAAGAAACTAGGTCATTTCGGGACTAACATATGGTTCAATTTTATTTCAATAATTCGCTTGCGTGTAAGGGTCTTTAGAAGTGGGAGGAAACCAGAGGATACAGAGAAAACCAACAAGGATGGACAGGCGGCCCTACTTCTTATCACATACAACCGGGGAATCGAAACCCCATACACCACTTGACTTAATGACAGACAGACCTTATGATACAACTCGCATGTGCTAACCAACCCCCTAGAAGCTTGAAATAGATGAGAAAGGTTTTAAAAGCACACATTCATCTAATTAATATGTTTGGGTTTTTTTGTTTGTGCATTAGCCATTTTGAATCACTTCTGCATTGTCTTCTTGGTCATTACAAATGGAGCTTAAAACCATTATGTCCATAGAATACATGAGTTAAGTAGTGATTTAAAAATGTTCATTGTGTCTTAAATATTGGATACTAGGATCACATATATTTTCACAGTAAGATAACAACATCATACGCAGCACCAAAAGAATGGAACAAATTGCCTCTGGAAGTCCAAAATAGTCCAAACTTGGCTATATTTAAACGACGTCTAAAAACCCTGTTTTTTACCCAAAAGTTTGAACTATAATTTAAATGCTTCACTTTCCATTTGTATATTGTAACTTGACTATTCCTTTGTATTCTTTTGTATATTTGTATATACATGTATGTTTTTTACAATCATATCTACATTGCCACAGAGCAGTCAAACTGACTGAATGTTCAGCGCTATAGAAAACGATTATTATGATTATGATCAATATTGATTGAAATGGACAAATATTGAATTCTAGCTCAGGTTTAGCTCCTTTCAAATTATTAAGACGCTGGCTCGCTAGCCTGGAGGTCGGGTGTTCGATCCCTGCATTGGCCGAGAAAATTCATCTGGATTTTCCAACATGGTTTCCCCTTGTCAGTGGTGCAGAACGGAGGGCCTGACAAGGACAGCTGTCTAGTCCTTCGGATGAGACGAAAAACCGAGGTCCTGTATATACATTAGAATGCACGTAAAAGATCCCTTGGCAGTTGGAATTCGATATAAGAGTAGGCGATAGTGCCTCTGCCTGGGCAAAATTTCCCTCATAGCACACTGTATGGCGTATGCCTGTCTTCATTAGCCCAGTAGGAGCAGAACAGTAGGACGTTAAACCCCATTTCATTTTCATTTCCTTTAAAATTATCAAAATTCTAACTCAAGCTAACACCATTTATACAAACAACATGTAGCTGCACCAAATGAAATTCGACACCGCACCCATTAATATTTTTAATGTTTGAGTGTACATGTGATATTTGATGAAAGAAGTGAACTTTTCTCATATGTTACATGTACACATGTATAAATATACAATGCCAGGGGTGGATCCAGGATTTTCAGAAAGGGGGGCTCGTTTCGGAGTAAATTACGATTTCCAACCTAAACTGACTGTTAATTCATTTAGCAACATGAGTTTCGGTACCTACCTACCAGCTGAGGTATGTTTTCCTTTCCCACGAGAATATATGGGGCACCGCAAAAAATGGGGGGGGGGGCATGCGTCGGGTGCGCCTCCCCCCCCCCTTTGGATCCGCGCCTGAATACCACTTGTAAATGTATTATAAAAAGCATGGATCACAAGTAGCTATGCATAACCCATGCATGTAATGCAAACATTTAAAGTGTTAAATAGAAATACAAAGGATCTTTAGATTAAGTCGCAAAACTGAAGCCCCACCTCTCAAAAAGGATCTACAACTGTATTAGGTATATGTATAGGAGAGAGAGAGAGAGAGAGAGAGAGAGAGAGAGAGAGAGAGAGAGGTGGGGTTTAATGTCCACTCGACAATAATTCGCTTGTGCGGAGGAGTCTTTCGTAGTTGAAGGAAACCAGAGGACCCGTAGAAAACCCACGAGGTTGGACAGGCGACCCTACTCCTTGTCACGTACAACTGGGGAATCGAATCACGCCAGTTGACTCAATGACAGACCTTATGATACAGCGTTCACATGCTAACCATTCGGCCATCCAACCCCCTTAAATACAACAGGATCTTTATTCTTTAGATTAATTGCATACCACCACTTAAGCCCCACCTCTCAACCCCTGATTGTCACCTAAGATACATTACGTACATGTACACCTGATTTTATGACGACTGTGTATATAGTATGATGTAGTACACACCCTCTATATGTATAGATATATAATTATTAGAAGAGATTACATCCTGTTCCCTTCCAATAATAATATACCTGCACGTTCTTGAGACATGTGATAAACAGGTACTTGAACTCCTCTAACAGGTAGTTTATGTAAATATAAATATAATATACGACAGGTACTTGTACAGATACTTCCTTGTCTCAAAACCATGTTTTAAATTATGCAGGCACCTATACAGGTACTTTCTAATCTCAAAACACATAAACCTATATGTAAATACATGTATTCACACATCTTACTACATGTACCGTCCTACTGTTCTGCTCCATAACTGGGCTAATGAAGACGGGCATATGCCATACAGTGTGCTATGAGGGAAATTTTGCCGGACAGTCGCACTACGGCCTACTCTGATATCGGATTCCAACTGTCAAGGGATCTTTTTAAGTGCACGTCTATGTGTACACAGGACCTTGGTTTTTCGTCCTATTTGAACGACTAGACAGCTGTCCTTGTCATGCCCTCTGTCCTGCATCACTGACAAGGGGGAACCACACGGGAAAATCTGGATGAACTTTCTCGGCCAATGCAGGGATAGAACACCCGACCTCAATGCTATAATAGTAGTGTAGATGTAGATGTACTTTAAACTACTGTATTATAATGTATGCTTCCCTTTAAACTATAACAATGATGTACACATCCCTTTAATGTGTAATTATAATGAATATTTGTAAAGAAGACCAACCACTGTTTGTAAGTTATGGTATAATAATGACCAACCGAGTTAGGGTTATACATTATTTCCCCTTTATATCTCCCAGGTAAGATAATAGTTTATTTATATACTCTGAGTAAAAGGTGTTTTGTTTTAATTTCTACAAGGAAATCTGTTTCTTTTTTTCTTTAAACACACTGATGCTATACATTCAGTTTGTGTTAACCATTCACCACATAAAAACCTTATGAATTAATTATAAATTTAACTTGAATTTACCATTATACAATAAAGTACATGTATATTATATATGCATTGTAAATTGTTTAGGTTCTCAACAAAGCTTCGTGTTTTTTGTGGCTGTAAATAAATTCATTTAGATTACTTACTTTACATATTTTTAGTGATTAAATTATAATATATGTAATTGAAATGATCAAAATGAAGAGCCCCGGGGAAGAACGATCTAAGTCACTTTTTCAACGAACCCCAGTTAATGGCGCCATCTGGTAGCAAATTGTTTAAGTTTTGTGTGGAATAATCAATTTCAGGTACAAACGATCGGAGTCACATTGAACCAAGGCCCTTCTGAAATGGCCTCCCGAACAAATACAAGTCCATCGTATTTATTTGACCTTAATTTGGCTGAAAAGTGGAAGTCAGTTGTTGTACTGGTAATTATGATTGTATTAAACATTATTTTGAAGTTGTAATTAAACCCACTTGTTGTTCTGTTCAATTCAAGCATTCTCGTCCAAAAGTCTGTTTTGCCTTTTATGCGAAAAGATAAAAATGTTTATACACATTTGAAGTTTTAATATCTAATCAATATACATGAAAAACTAGGTTATTTCAGGACATTAAAATTTGTTTTAACCTACATGTACAATCAAAGTTTCTATTAGAGAGAGAGAGAGAGAGAGAGAGAGAGAGAGAGTTTAACAGCCACTTTACACAAACTAGATAATTTCGGGACTAACATACGGTTCAATTTTATTTCAATAATTCGCTGGTGCGTAGGGGTCATTAGCTGTGGGAAGAAACCGGAGGGCCCAGAGAAAACCCACGAGGTTGGACAGGGCAGGTTGACCCAACTCCTTGTCATGAATAACCGGGGAATCGTAACCACACCAGTTGACTCAATGACAGACCATATGACACAACACGCACATGCTAAGCATTCGGCCATCAACCCCCCAAATCTGGGAATAGATAGGAATCTGATGTTTAGATGTACATGTACATGACAGCTCAGTTTAAACTACTAACTCAAAAATAGAACTGACCACTATGACATATTTTTACTTTTTACATGTATAATTTAAAAAAATACTCTTTCATTCAGAAACAAGATTACATGAACATGTTTCACAAGCTTTACATTCATAAACAAATAACAATACATTATTACATTCAGTTTATACAGAAAGAGTAGAAAAATAGAATAACTTGGACCAACTATACATAAGTTTATTAACAGACCTTACAATAAAGTACATGGCAATACACAATAATGGATGATTTTTACTCTCAATTGAAATATTTATTAAAAACAGAAAATGCTTTTATAATATTTCAAGGTCTTGCCACAATCTGATTAAAACACAGACCCTATTTCGTTTTGATTTTTATAGTTCAAAATTTCGTTTTACTTGTCTTCACAACACTAGGATCTGGAAGAGTTGTTATATAACCTGCGCTCTGGATGATGTGAGGGATTGCCCAAGGTACACAGAACTGTGGGTAACCCACAAGAAACATCAACGCTGATTGGTTAATCAAATGTCTGTCATGGGGTCAAAAGCCGCTCGTATGACCCCTGACTTGACCTTCCACTACAACCGGTCAGATCTTCATGTAGTTGAGGCCATCGAAAGTATATAAAAAACGAAACGCAATATAGATCTATATTTTAATCAGATTGGGTCTTGCCACAGGTTTTGACTAGTGTTGATATTTTTTTTTATGATTTTATTTCAATAATTCGCTTGCGCATAGGTGTTTTTAGCAGTGGGAGGAAACCGGAGGACCCGGAGAAAACCCACGAGGTTGGACAGACGACTCTACTCCTTGTCACGTACAACTGGGGATTCGAAACCACACCAGTTGACTCAACGACAGATCTTATGATACAGCGCACACGTGCAAATCATTCGGCCAACCAACCCCCCTTATGATTAAAGAAGCATTAGAACTTTGGTCAACTTTTTTGTTATTTACTAGAGGGTGGTGAAATGAAATGAAATGGAGTTTAACGTAATACTATTCGGCTCAGACTGGGCTAATGAAGATGGGCAAACGTACAGTGTGCTATGAGTGAAATTTTGCCCGGCAGCAGAGCTAAGACCTACTCTTATATCGACTTCCAATTGCCAGGGGATCCTTTATGTGCATGCCAATTCGATGTGTACACAGGGCCTCGTTTGTTTTTTGTCCCATCCAAACGACTATACAGTCCTTGTCAGGCCCTCCCTCCTGCACCACTGACAAGAGGAAACCACACTGGATGGTGGACAAAATATATTATTTTTGAAATTGGTGATGTAGTAATATTCTGAGTGTTTGCATGAAAACTTTGAGACTGATCTGCCAATCCAATGAGGAGATGCAGTTGTCTTAAGATTTAATGTTTTTCTTTACATGTACATTCTAATTCTGGATTTCATTGTTTAGCATCCTACTTTTCTACAGAGAGAGAGAGAGAGAGAGGGGGGGGGGTAAGTCCACTCCACACAAACTAGGTCATTTCGGGACTTAATATGGTTTAATTTTATTTCAATAATTCGCTTGTACGTAGGGGTCTTTCGCAGTGGGAGGAAACAAGAGGACCCTACTCCTTGTCACGTACAACAGGGGAATCGAAACCACACCATTTGACTCAATGACAGACCTTATGATACAGTGTTCACATGCTAACCATTCGGCCATCCACTCCCCCTACTTTTCTGAACCTCCCATCTTCATTAGCCCAATTCGGAGCAAAACAGTAGGACATTAAACCCCATTTCATTTCATTTTCGGGGGGTTGGATGGCTGAATGGTTAGCGTGCGCGCGCTGTATCATAAAATCTGTCATTGAGTCGACTGGCGTGGTTTCGAATCCCCGGTTGTACGTGACAAGGAGTAGGGTCGCCTGTCCAACCTCGTGGGTTTTCTCCGGGTCCTCCGGTTTCCTCCCACTGCTAAAGACCCCTACGCGCAAGCGAATTATTGAAATAAAATTAAACCATGTTAGTCCCGAAATGACCTAGTTTGTGTCGAGTGGACGTTAAACCCCATTTCTCTCTCTCTCTCATTTCATTTTCTGCACTAACTGGGCTAATAAAGTTGGACATACATACATCCGGTATGGTACATGAGACAAATTTTGCCTGGACAGTAGTGCTGGCACGATATGTTGTTGAATCAATGTATCATGATATATTTAGTCGAAGAAATTAAACTTTTTTATCATGTTACTGACCCAAAAAACTTTAACAGTGTTTGTGTACGGTACGGTACCTATGAATAATGTGTGAGTGAAGCAACAAAAAAAAAAAAGAAAAAAAAAAGAATCGCAATACATTGATTCAGCATCTCGTGATTCAATACACGAATCGTGAGATGGTGCATCACGATACATTGATTCAATGATTTATCGTGTAGGCCTACAATGTGCAATGAGGGAAATACATGTATTGCCCGGACAGTGGCACACTATGGGTGACTATGGCTTACTCTTATTTCTAATTCCAACTGTTAAGGGTTCTTGTATATGTACACTGGAACTCAGTTTTTCGTCCCATCTGACAACTATACATTGTCCCTAGCTAGGACCTAAGTCCTGCACCACTGGCCTCGGGTGGGGTGGGGACCATGTTGAAACTCCAGATGAACTTTCTCGGTAAACACGGGGATCGAACATAGGACCTCCAGGTTAGCGAACCAGCGTCTTACTTACTGATCCACCATGGCTCCCGTTATGAGTTGAGGGTCCATGGGTCAATACATCTAAGCTTAATTATTTAGGTCTTAAAATGAATTTAAAATGGTTAACTTCAGTCAGTGAAAATTGCCAATTTTTGCCTCAAATACATGTAGGCCCTAGGCCTACTGGTAACTACAATTATCGTCAATAATCTGATTTGCAGCACGGACAATGGAAAAGAAAAATTATCTTATAATTTTAGGCTTAGGCCTGTGCCACTCACCTCAAAAAGTTTGGATAAACTGGCATTATAAATTTTCGTTGAAGCCCTTCTGGATCTGTTGTGTCCCCAACCATCAGCTAGAGGATGAGGTTCGTCAGTTTTAGGTGGTGTGTTACTATTTCCCATTATTTCATAAACTAAATGATGAAGCTAAACACTTATTAAATGACGTATTTCACGATACTATAGAGCCATTGTGCGAACACGGACCTCCGAGTGTGTCGTGTGTTTAATTTTACACTTGTGCCGATGTTATACAGTTTTATTTACATTTTTAAGTCAGCCAATCCCAGTGTTCAGTGCGTTGGGATGTTTCGTCTCACTACGGTAACAAGGATGCGTTGATTCGCACTCCAGCCGCACTATAACCACTGAAACGGATACGTGGTTTTAAAGTCCTGTTTTGCGGTTAGACAGTCAACCAGATTTCAAAACAATAACTGTTGGGTTATAAGTGAGTTGCTCCCATAAAAAAAAAACAGGCTCTTGGTCATTTTTATGAAAATAGAGCTGACAACATTTTTAAAATAGTCCACAGCCTACGCTTTCCAAAACTGCATTTTTTTTTTAAGTTCTAGCCAGGAATAAAAACAAATTATATGATATTTTGAAGTTCTTTTTATTACATTTCAAAATGGTAGAGTATTTGATGTGGGCTTGGCAGATTAGTCTTAGAATGTGCATGTTTTCGTTAGTCCAGTCAGAGCACGTTTTCATTAGTCAGAGCAGAACAGTTGGACGTTAAACCCCATTTCATTTCATTTCATTTCTCGGAATTGTGCATACAATCTAATATTGAACTGTAGCCGCGGTGGCTCAGTAAGTAAGACGTTGGATCGCTAACCTGGACGTCCTGTGTTCGATCCCGGTATTGGTCGAGAAAGTTCATCTGGATTTTCCGACGTGGTTGCCCTTTGTCAGTGCAGGTGCAGGGTGGAGGGCCTGGCAAGGACAGTTGTCTAGTCGTTCGGGTGGGACGAGAAACAGAGGCCCGTGTACACATTGGCGTACCCATAAAAATAACCTTTGGAAATAAGAGTATAGGTTTTATTGGCGCTGCCCGGGAAACATTTCCCTCGCAGCACACTATAGCATATGTCCGTCTTCATTAGCCCAGTCTATGCTGAATAGTACAACGTTAAACCCCATTTCATTGCATATAATTTCAATTCGAATCAAAACGTCCAAAGTAAATTATTGTTATCACAAATCTGAAACAATTCTATGGGACGACTAGTATACACGGGTACGTTAATGAAACCAGTGATTGTTTCCAATAATTTTTTTTTATCCGCTTATCGTTTAATGAAATCAGTGATTGTTTCCAGTATTTTTTTTTTTTTTATCCGCTTATCATTTAAAGGGACAATAACACCCTTGCTGGCTTGACAGCTCCAGTAAATAAATATTAGCCTTATTCTAAGTATTAGATGTTTAAGTGTCCTACCTGTTGTGTAAATTATCCATTACATCCTATTTTACGCGTCCAGAGGGTTCGAAAATATTTTTAAATCCAAGTCACATTTGAAAAGTTTTACGTTAGGCTTTTCAAATCATTTAGTTTTTATTTGTCCAATTTTTTAAATTAGGTGTGTTAAGATGAAATTTGTATCATCAATTAATTGGAATACTGTAAAATAGTACAATTTGTTGACCAGAATAAAAATTGGGACATATTATTAAGTTACAACAAGAGTGGTATTGAGCCTTTAATGAAACCAGTGATTGTTTTCAATATTATTTTTTTTTTATCCGCTTATCGTTATATCAAAATGCTAATTTAAAACTGAAGTATTCTTTCAACAAATCTTTTCAGGAGCAACGATGGTTCAGTGAGGCACTAACTTGTAAAAACACGGTGGTCGCGGTTTGATGCCAACTTTGGTCAAAAAAGTTCCTCAGAATTTTCTAGCTTCGTTTACTAAACGCTGTCTGTACACAATAGCTCCGCTTCAGAAAAAAAAAAATGAAATAAAATTGGGTTCGACGTCCCACTGTTCTGCTCCGACTGGGCTAATGAAGACGAGTATACTATACAGTGTACTATGAGGGGAATTTTGTCCAGACAGCGACACTACGGCCTACTCTAATATCGAATCCCAACTGCCAAGGGATCTTTTACGTGCTAGGCAATTTGTATACGGGACCTCGGTCTCTCGTCCCATCCGAACGACTATACGCTGTCCCTTGCCAGGCCCTCTGCCTTGCACCACTGGCAAGGGGAAACCTCAAGGCTAGCGAGCTAGCGTCTTACCCACTTTGCCACCGTGACCCCATATATAATGGAAGATGTTATTCATAACCATAGTGCTTACGAATAAAGACTACCTCGTAATCCTGTATTTATCAATTACTTGTACGATTACCGCCTAAATGCCTTTAAGGCATCGGTGAAGTATTTACACCAGTCAATTTATGAAAAAAAGGGGCCAACCCCTTAATGCCAGAAAAGAAAACCAGTCTTAAAATGATTCAACCCCGCCCAGCATAGGCGTACGGGGAAATTTTTGACTGGGGGGGGGGGGGGGGGCGGTGGTGGTTGGTGCCCAAAAAATGTAGTTAGGTTCTTAGTATATTAGTACATAATGATAATAAATTCGCTGTTAAATTGAACACACTCAAGAACACAATATTTTTTTTTTACAACTTTTACAAAGTACAATTGTGTGCCCAAATTTTCCCAGCATTTGGTGCCCAAATTGGGGGGGCGGCCGCCCCCGGTCCCCCCAGCTCGTACGCCTATGCCGCCCAGGTTCAGTATTTACAAAGATATGATGAACTGAATATTTTACAACATTCGGTATCATCTTCAACACTATTATAGTAGTGATAACAGAGATCAGCCTCGTACATATAGGGTTTGTTTACATCGGTATCAGAATATATACTATTCAAAAAAAGTAGGGGATATTTGATTTTTAAGTGTTATTAAAGTCACCTAATGAAACTGACGAAGAAACAAATGACAAAATGAAATGAAGTTCACATTCATCGATTTATTCCAAATGATCGTTAGACTAAGTAAGGCACAGACTGACCATTATAAGGGTAAAATGATACCCGGGGTCAAACAGCAAAGTTACCACAGCATCACAACCAAGTCAGTAACGGGTAAATCCTCCTCTGTTTGCCAAACAAGCATTGATCCGACGTGGCATACTCCTAATGAGACGTCTACGGTCATTTTGCTCCAGATTGTCCCATTCCTGTTGCAACGCAGCAGCAAGTTCTTGGACATTGGCAGGACGTTGTTGACGTTGACGTAACCTCTGTCCAAGCATGTCCCAGACATGCTCGATGGGGGAGAGGTCGGGACTCAGTGCTGGCCAAGGTAATGTGGTGATGTTCTGTTGTTGGAGGTAACCTGTAACGATCCTGGCCCTGTGACATCTTGCGTTGTCATCCTGGAAGATGAAACGGCGGCCATGACGTCGTGCGAACGGCCCAACATGGACTGCCAAGATGTTGTCCCGGTAGTACTGGCCTGTAACACGCCCTGCAACAACATGTAAAGCCGTTCTTCCAGCAACAGTGATGCCTCCCCACACCATAACAGAACCACCCCCAAATCGATCATGTCTGATGACGTTAACGTCTTGGAAGCGCTCGTTTCGACGACGCCACACCCTCCTACGTCTGTCCAAAAAATCAACAGTGAACCTTGATTCATCTGAAAACATCACATTGCTCAAGCGTCGATTATCCCAGTGTTGACGATCCCTACACCAACGACGTCTTGCCTGAATGTGATGATCTCTCAAACAAGGGATCACGCGAGGACGTCGGGCGCGAAGGTGACCCCTATGCAGTCGATTCCGAATCGTCTGGCCACTCACTCTCACACCAGTGTCTGTTTGAAGACGAGCGCTGATCTGATTTGCTGTGATGACACGATTTCTCAAGGCCAAGGTACGGATAAATCGATCCTGGGCTTGAGTTGTCGCCCTTGGTCGACCTGAGCGTGGTCTGTCCTGTACAGATTGTGTATCACGGTATCTGGACCATAGCCTGCTTATGACAGACTGTGAAACATTCATCGTCCGCGCCACAACCGCCTGTGTTGTGCCGATCTGTAGCATGCCAAGGGCACGTAACCTTTCATTTTGGGTAAGCCGACGCATATCAAAATTTGTTTTCTGGTCACTAAAACAATTAAACTGATGTTTCCACCCTGGAATTCAATGCCACAATGACTGTAACATTCAAAGTCAGAGTCGTGCAAATCTTGGGTTGGACCCCCATGATGATCCCAAGCATCACCTGCATTCCATGCGGTAGCTATTGGTGCGTTTGGGCGTCACATGTAACTGGAAATGTTTCTTCTGTTAGGTTGTATAGTGACTTTTTTCGTAGTCATTTGCATATTTTAGTATTATGCCCCCAAAATCAAATATCCCCTACTTTTTTTGAATAGTATAAAACAGGAACATGGATTAAACAGGAACTAAACTACACCGGGAATATAAACAATAACATTAACACGGTACATTAATAGATAACCATTCCGTCCCTCTGCCACGGCAGCGGCTGAAAACGGGTGAGTTCATACGCCAGTTTCTATTCCTCCCTTTCTCCCGGCTCTCCGTCTCTCTTCTTGTCTCTAACTGATGGTTATATACCTTTCAACAGGGTCTTACAACCCAAAGTCATCGTCATGGAGTTGTTTGAATTAGCTGGTCACCAGGTTGTACACAGATCATAATGGGATTAAGTAACTCCATAATTACAACACAGTGCGTACGTGTGTAGAATAAAGTGTATAGTTGAACAGCCAATATCATATATTATCAAAACTAGCTGGGGGGTCAATAAGTTCACTCCATCTAAACCATAGTTCGTATCTTATACGATAGACAAGTTATTAGGCACTATGTCACACCTTTGCAGACGATAAAACAACCGAGTGACACCTATATGTATGTGTGAAATAGCTTTATTTAACGTCCGCTTCCACCGAGGTGATATCGCAAACAACCTATATGTATTAGGATGGACTCTTTTGTAATCCGACTGAATCCAATCCAAGCAACGCAAAGGAGAGAGAGAGAGAGAGAGAGAGAGAGGGAGAGAGAGAGGTGTTAATTTTAGTGTACAAATGTCGAAATACATGGTTCAATTTTATTTCAATAATTCACTTGCGCGTAGGGGTCTTTAGCAGGGAGGAAACCCGAGAACCCGGAGAAAACCCACGAGAATGGACAGGGGGCCGTACTCCTTGTCACGTAAAACCAGGGAATCGAAACCACGCCAGTTGACTCAATGACAGATCTTATGATCAGGGCTGGGGTAATGGTAATGGAATGTAATCATTACATTTTTTAAGTAATGGCCATGTAATGAGTAATGGAAGATTTCAAAAGTAATGAGTAATGGAAATGTAATTAATTACATTCCAAAAATCATGTAATGGTCAATTACTTTTCAATTACATTTTATGACATATATAAATATTTCCAATATGACAAGCCTCAAATTTTATAGCACCAAAGAAGTAATTAAGTGTATCTGACACAAATCCAATTCATTATAATTCTAAAAAAAAAAGATTTAAATCAGTTTTAAAAAATTATAAGAAAAATAAGAAGGCATTAAACATTTTCTTTATTACTTTTTATGTGGGAACCTTTTTTAGACATGTAACCTAAGAAGTGGATTTCTGATAAGATGTATATTATAATCAAAGATTAGTACTAATTTGCAGCCAATCACTCAGTCAATCAATCAATCAATCAATTAGATTAAAAGACAATAAATAGTCTTACTGCACTTTAATCTTAATCTCAAGGTAACAAGTGACAAACCAAACAATGACCTTCAAGTATCTCATCATTTTATGGTTACTTAAAACTAATATATATTTTGTTTTAGAGTCATGCTGAATAATTTACCATTTATTATACAATATTTTATAGAAAAACTATTTGGACTGATTAAATTGTTTTAAAAATTACTTAAAAGAAAATTCAGTTAATTAACTATAGTTTTGATTCATTTTTCAAGTCATACAGTGAAAATGTCAGTTTTTGTCACCACTGCCCGTCACTATAAAATTTGCCTTGATGTTATAATTGCTAGAAATAATAATTCATAAACAAATATCTATTAAGTGAATCAAGGATTATTTTGAGTTTGATTTTGTAGGTACTTCATGGCAGAAAAATAATGTTGTCTTTTTTATTTCTATGAAAATGTTTTTTTATTTATATAGTCATAAAGTAATGGGTAATGGTAATTAATTACTTTCAATGTAATGAATAATGGTAATTAATTACATTGCTAAAATGAGAAAGTAATTGTAATGATTACATTTAAAAAGTAATGGTAATGGTAATGTAATTAATTACATTGGCAATGTAATGGCCCCAGCCCTGCTTATGATACAGCGCACACGTGCTAACCATTCAGCCATCCAAACCCTGCAAAGTAATCTGATTAAAACACGGATCCTGATTGATTAATCAATGTCTGACGCCATAGGGTCAAAAGCCGCTCTTACGACCCCCGACGCGACCCTCCAGTACAACTTGTCAGATCTTCATGTAGTGTATGACATCAAAAGTATAAAAAAAACGAATCTGTATTTTAACCAGACTGCCTCCAAAGAAGGGTTAAAGTCGATAAGATAAAGATCTTGACAACAATGTTATGATAAACGTTTAAAGGACCTAAGTCCGTAACTCAAAATCCTCCAAAATCTTCGACAACGAAAACACGAATTATTGGTCAATTTAAATCAACATTGATGATGTAAACTTACCGGGAAAAGATGAGTGTCTGATATCCGATATTTAAGATAAAATAATTTTTTTAACATTGGTACACGAATCGTGTACCATAATGCGCTTCAGCCCCAGTTGTATTGAGAGACTCGAGGGACGAGGCTAGACACATTGCACCAAATCAAATGGAGTTATGTAGACTAGAATAACTAGACGCTAGAAATTTGTACTCGATTGAGATTGCTGACTTATTTCGCCGAACATAACTGATTTGAAATTGGAGTAAAAACGGAAACCATTAAATGTAAATCAGTTTATATACATTCATATTACAGTATTATATGCGTTGCGACCCACTTTTGTGAATTTCTAGGTCCCAAATGTTAGCGATTTAGCTCCTTTAAAAAAAGAATTATCTCTTAATCCTTTATCATATTGCCACATATGTTGCGCTATGTCGATATAATCATATGTATTGATACACCAACACACACTAAATCAGTTACACCGAGTGGAAGGAACCCCCAAATCAGCAGACGTCTTGTTACAAATAAAAGGTAAATATATCTTGTTTTTATTTTGGTGTCATTTTAATGAAAATTTACACTATCGAAGGATGCAGCCCTTTAAATGATTGATGGTTAAAATCGTAGTATTCATTCAAGCTCTCAGCCAATGAAAGGGCTGTATTCTTAAAGTGTTTAAACATACATTGTGCAAGAGCTAAATGTGCCTATTGCAGGTCTTTCTTTACGCCTGAAATGTTATTTAAATTATTAATTAGACATTAATTAACTTGTCCAGACCATAATCAACTCTCGATGGCATCGCTATGTTTATTGGATTAGGTTCCGATTTGCTGTTCGACTTTCATTCATAATTAAATCATGAAAGTGGATAATCGAGTCTATGTTTGTTTTATCCTACCGACTTTAGTAATGATGATCGAGGCTAGGCCGAAAATTTAATCGCTAAAATCTCGGTTCATAGTGGATCAATTGGGCTGAAATTTTCAGCAAATTCCTTTTACAGTATCTAGTTTTTAAGTACTATAGTGAGAACTGCCAGCTCTTTATCTAATCTCCCATAATGTATCTTTAAGTTAAAAAAGTTTGTGCATAAGATCCCAGAATTACTACAGATAAATTTGAACAAATCGCTGCTTTCATTATTATCCCTTAATTCAGGAAATATTTCTCTTTGCTACCCTATGTTGATTAATTATTTTCAATTTTATATTCCTTTGCAGTCTGACCAAACATCTGTGATGTATCATTTTAATGATTCAGAAGTGATAGACGTCTAAACATATAAGAGGGGTAGGGGTGGGGCAATTACAACCGAGGCCAGTCCCTGGGACTCAGGAGCAGGATAAGGAAATTTTAGAGGGTATCGATTATGTAGAACAGTGTAAATTGTCAATTCGCTAGGCCTCGATCACATTAGTTGTGACACAAAAAAAGAATATGCGACAATGGCAAAAATAATGTTGAACTATTCTCTCACTATGCGATTCGGCGATTTGGAAACTTTTGACCCCGATTAGTTTTATATTGCCAGTTGATTACTTGAATACCATAAAAATATTGTTTCTCTTTTTAACAAGCATAATTTATACATATTTATTGTGCTTCTTCTGTGATGTATGTAATGGGCTCTTACTATATAGTGCTATGGGCATAAAACGTTGCCAAAAGTCTGAAGATAGACATTTTGCAATGTTTCCAAGTACTAATGTTATGATGTAAAATGCAAAGTATACTTTTCAAAATACAAAGTGCAATTGTTAAGTTTGTACATTATAAAATGCCTTCATACATTCTGAAGAAAAATACAATTTTGAATTAGCTACACTTTAAACATTACATTATGCACTAAGCATTGCTGAATCACGTGTCTGGGTTTTTGCAAAGTATCATATCACCGGTCGCCTGGAAAAACCTCATGAGTCCACTTATCTAAAAAAAAAATGATTTGGGGTCCCCTCTTCCTGTTGGGTGTGTGGGTGTGTGTGTGTGTGTGTGTGGAGGGGGGGGGGTTAACACGTGCTCGCTGTATCATAAAGTCTGTCATTGAGTCAACTGGCGTGGTTTCGATTCCCTGGTTGTACGTGACAAGGAGAAGGGGCGCCTGTCCAATCTCGTGGGTTTTCTCCGGGTCCTCCGGTTTCCTCCCACTGCAAAAGACCCCTACGCGCAAGCGAATTATTGAAATAAAATTGAACCATATGTTAGTCCCGAAATGACCGAGTTTGTGTCGAGTGGACGTTAAACCCCATTCTTCGCTGGGGAGGTAGGTGGCCACGCGCAAGCGATTTATTGAATTAAAATTGACCCATATGTTAGTCCCGAAATGATCTAGTGTGTGTCGAGTGGACGTGCCCCCATCCACCCCTCTCTCTCTCCCTCTCTCTCTCTCTCTCTTCCTGTGTTATGATGGTCTATGGTGGACATAATTATCAAAGTAAAAATGCAGACTGATTCCGTGTCGTTTCAGATTGACGAAACCAACGATGACCTCTTGGAAAGGATATTGTTATTATTACGCCAGATTTTGTGTACCTGTGATTGTCCTTGTTATGACCTGTTCACCTTCAGCGATAAATTGTAATCGTTTCCGGTTCGACACCCTCTATCAAAGACAGCAATACGTTATAAGCGATATATTTAGTGGTTTCTCGACGGTATTCTGCGACAAGTACGGATTGGACACAGACTACTCTGCTGACGTTTTCCTCATCAATGGAGAAGCGAAAATTAGCCAGACAATGCGTGATGTTGTTAACTTGATGAAGACTGACGCAATATATAATTATACGACTGGTTATTATTATTACCCCTCCTTCTTACGACAGGGATCGTCAATTCACGTGAAAGGCTGCATAATTAACAAAACTCTGCCAAAAAGTGAAATTTTGATTATCAGAGGGGACAGAAATTGGAAGGAGTGGGATTTTGGAAACCACCCAAGTTCCGTAGGAAAATCCGTCGATATCATGGACGATTGCAGCTCTAAAATGATTCCGGTGTATACGATGTGACGTCAGATGACATTTATTACGTAGTAAGGTCACCGTACAAGGGTGTGGACCAACACATAACTATCAATAACACGGTGTACGATTTGTCCCAGACAGTTAGACAATGCCGACAACAAACAGACTGTGACCTTGAACTCGATTTCGGTAAAGAGCAGGAACTAATTATTAGGATCGGAGACGAATGGTCTTACAACCATAAGAGCTCGGTGAAACCGAACTGTCATTTACGATTCCTTATGTGGTTTGGTTTATTCTTTATTTTACCCGTTACCGTGTTACTGGCAGTAGGCCTTGGTTTCTGCGGGTGTTACTGTAAAGAAAAATGGGATGAAGTACATGGTCCAAAGGTCGATGTGACGGGAGAATTAGCGAACAACCCTTTGTCCTTGACCAGACGTAATACGTCGCATATATAAACATAATGGCGAGGGCGTACTGTTACTTCCCCATTAAGCGTGTATAATTTACGTTACCTTTTACATTATGCAAGAGCTAAGTCTACCTATTGCAGGTCTTTCTAAATTATTAATTAGAAATTAATTAAATTATCCAGGCCATAATCAACTCTCGATGGCACTGGATTCCTCCGATATTGAATAGATTAGAACAGTTCAGCCATATTTTGATTTAAGCTAAAAATGGAGGAGCGAGACTTAGCTTCGAACAACCAGTACGGTGGTTGAAATTATTGTACACGTCTTTTCAAACCTTCAAAGGCTAATATCGTCGCTCGCAATAAAGTAATTTGAATGAAATTTTTACATCTATTTTCAAACTATTATAGCAAGAATGGCTAGCTCTTTATCTAAATCTTACACAATGTATCTTTAAGTAAGGCTCCCTTCAAGGTAATTAGAAAGGACGTGTCTTTGGTTGGTTAGCATTATCCAAGTATTGTTTTTTTTACATGTAGGCTATATTTTGTCTAGTTGTATTTTATATTATTCATGTCATCACTGTGTGCAGTAAATTGGAAGAAAAACGACTCCACGTAAGATTTTTAATGGAAGATGTCAAACTTCAATATACCCTCCATTACACACCCCCACCCGCAACCCACCCCCGCTTTCGACCTACCCACTACCCATATCCCGGTTTCTGACTACGCGTTTCAAGACAATGCAAAAACCTTACATTATTTTTTTTCCTCGCGCTTCGTTTGATCATAGGCGAGAGGGTGGGGGTGACCGAATGATTAGCCCGCTCAGCCAGCCATAATGCTTTGCACGCGGTGTCTGGGCCAATCAGCAAACGAGCTGTGAAGACAGCATGGCCACATGGTGTTTGTTTATATTTTTTAGGGGTTTTAAAAAAAAGGTTTAGGGTTAGGGGTTAGGGTTGCGGACCCCCCACCCCCAATATATATTTCACGGCTACGCCTCTGATTAGCACGTGCGCTCTGTATCATAAGCTCTGTCACTGAGTCAACGGGTGTGGTTTCGATTTCTCGGTTGTACGTGGGTTTTCTCCGGGTCCTCCGGTTTCCTCCCACTGCTAGGTGATATCGCAGTAGATTATGAAATTTATCACAAAAGTGATATCTACTGTAAAATGTATTATTGGGTGATAAATATGATTTGTACATCGCCCAAATATAACTTGCGACTGTCTCATTGATAATAATTAAATTTTATTAAATCAGTGAGGCATGTATTTGTCCATTCCGATTGAAACCAGAAGCCAATTTCTGATCGTTTTACTTTGTTTTTCATAGTACTAAATTGAATTTGACATTTCTTTTTTTACTGAGGACGGTGTTCGGATCAAACGGAAGTTTTGGCCAAGCAATCTACTTGCATATGGGGCTTGGTTTTGTCCATCAGTTGACAACGCTAGTACCAAGGGTCAGTTGCTCACACTGGGATATCCGTCTCCAGGGTCGAAGCGAAGCCCTAGGTATAGTTGCATCCGAAGTTATTGAGGAGTACTCTTTGAGGTTACAGCCCTTTGATGTTTTCATCTAATAAGCAGACTTTAAACTACTTGCAGGTTATAAACAGATGCAGCCTTTAGATGCTTGCGTCTATGGAACAGATACAGACTTTAAACGCTTGCGATTAATGCAAAGATACAGCCTTTAACTGCTTGCAGTTAATGAACAGTATAGTATAAAAGAGTTTTCCCAGTCCATTAAAACTTACATGTATATATGTTATAATACATCAAAAAACTTTATAGTTTTATACAGTTTGTTCCGTTTGTTCGAAGAGAGGGAGAGTCGAACATAGCACAACTACTTTTTCGCTAGTCCGCCCTCTCCTCTGAAGAGGCTCTAGCTACTTCAAAGGGCTTGTGATCGGTCAATAGATCACTGGTGGCAGAGAAATTACCGGGGTGTGGGTCCTGAGCAACAATTGCAGCAGAATTCCCCACACTACCAAACAGCTACACCATTTGGTGGCCAAAGACAGAAGAAGAAAAGCGTGTCATACAGGTAAAGTAATTTTAAAACCCAAGCATCATTATAAGAGTGGATCTGATGAGTTTTGGGTTATTGTCTGCTGTATAACCCCGGTATGGGTTAATGTATGTGTGACAGGTAGAACTCCTGTCTGGATTCGAACTCACGACCTTCAATGGTATAGAGACGCATAAGCTACCCTATCATAAAGGCGCTCTAGAGTAGCTGCCGACCACGAAAAGACAAACGGACAGACAGACAAACGATAGTCACAAATATTAGTATAGATAGATAGCACATCCTCGGTTTCCCTAGTGGTCATTCCGTTCTACTCCACTATACTTTGGGTTAATTCATAGGATTTCCACGATTTCAAATTATCTGCCCTGGCCTTGATTGTAGATAAAGTCTACGAACCAATCAAAAAATAGTTTACACACCAGTCTTACCAATGAAACGGCCTTCGTTTCGCCTTCTTTTTTATAAGGGTAGATAATCCTATGCATGTCCATTTACTGAATGATTTATGTAAACAATGTATATATTTTTAATTCATTTAATTGTATTTTCAAAATCTAATGAAACGGCCTTCGTTTCGCGTTCGTTTTTATAAGGGTAATAACACTATTCATGTCGTTTACTGTATGATTTATGTAAATAATATATATTTCTAATTTTATTTATATTTAATTGTATTATGAAAATCTGTAGTATGTTTCGTTGATTTCAAATATGTATAACATCTTGTGTTACTATTATTACTATTCGTTCTCTGTCTTAAATGTTTCATTCTGTTATGTTTAGTGTTATTGAACATATACTTGTCAATTTTATGCCCAATAAACTCTTGAGCCCGCATAATTTATATATAACACCTATCCGATCTTCATTAATATAATATAATAATAATTGTAATTTGGTGTCAATCAATACCCATTTAGTATAATCTGGACTTCTTTCATTTAGACTATCTTCTGGCTAATTCCTAACCTTGTCTCTTGAAAGGGAGCCATTGCACAAATCACTTTGGGGGGGGGGGGGGGTGCGGGACAGGGGTACTTATTTTAGGCACCTAGTCATAATGGGTACCGAGTCAAACCGTCATGTTGGACAAGGATAACAGTAGGGAACTCGAATACACTTGTCGTTTTGATTTCGTAAGCCATGCATCTAGGTAAAGGATGAAGGGATTGGGTACATTAAGCTCGAAATAAGATAATTAAGATACGAATTATCCAGAACAGAGGGTCTTTTTTCAATGTCTTTCGAAATATACCGATTCGTGCAGTAGAAGATACGAACAGGTTATAGGGGAATCGCATTGATCAGTTTTGTGACGAACTGGTTATAGACTGCGCAGGAAACGACTTCCGGATGCATATCATTTCGCGTCAGAAGGCTTCACCTGAGAAATTTTACAGATTGCCGGAAAAAACAGACACAATTGATAGTGATCAAACGGGAACAAAGGGATCGAATTTCAATTTGATTGGGTTTTAAGATAACGGACTAATTAGCGAAGTTAAGACGTGACTTCCGGGTGATTTATGTGTCGCGCATTCGGTCATGGAGGAGGTGTTGTTTGGTTCTTGAATTTACCGATATGCCATCTTTGACATCAAAAACTGAATATGATTCTTGTTTGTGAAAAACTTATAATATTTAAAGAATTTTGATCAATGTAACTATGGGAAGGTGTGAATGTTCTACCCGAATTATCCCAGCAACATGTGCCTGGACGCTCTTGCTGGGAGCAACATCCCTGTATTTTGCTTTTGTGTGAGTAATAGAACGACGATTTGCTAACAAAAAAAGGGTTGGGCAATTTCGCAGCTGCAACCAATTTGATTGTGTTGATACTATCTCACAAAGCCTTGATGCTGGAATTATAAGGGGATATTTTGTTTATTGTTTGGATACACTGTGATTGCTGTTGTTTTCTTGTCAACTCACAAAATACAATTGACAATTTGAATTATTATGTGAATTAGAAATGTAGATTAATATCTACATACATTTATGATTCTATGGTAGACTAGAAGCTTTCCACAAATAAATTACATATTCTATCCTACTCAAAATCTAATTATTATACATGTAGGCCTATACATATGGTGCTCAAGCCATCTTTTTATTATAACTTCCTGTGTCTGAAGCTTAATTTAACAAGGAATTACATGTACATGTACGCCTAACAATGATATTTTTAAATGTCATGTTTATTAATATATTTAAACATGACTAGTTGCGTATATGATTAATTGACACATTGAAAATGTCCTGTTTTCTGTCATTTCATGCAGACTGTGATGACTAATCGCTATTGAATAATTAAAATGTAATTGGGTAATTAAACTTTATTGTCACATTTCATTTCAGATGTCGATATTTATTAGTAACATATTCAATTGGTATACCAATATTTGCTGGTATATTAACGATATTTGTGCTTGCCAATCTGTGTATGGCGACATTTATGGATCCCGGTATTTATCCCAAAGGTATAGTACAATAAGCTTATAATATATAATTTGTAGAACAGGGAAGTAGAATAAGGGAGATAATTGTCAGTTGTAATATTCACCCATTCCATCCAAGTTAATGCTCATGGCACATTTAAATTTCCTTCTTCTACAATTAATGATTAAAGAAATATGGAGATCTTTTCCGGCCAGTAATAAATTTATTTTGCTTTGATTTGACTGTTCTGACAGAAGGCCATGCAAATTTTAGGACTGATCTGCTAATCCAGTGCTGAGGCTGTCTGTCTACTTTTACATGTAGCTCCGCTTGAGAACAGACACTAAGCTATAGTTGACCGACAGTTTAAATCATAAATCGAGGAATTTAGTTAAAAACACTAAACTAGGCTATACTTCGAGAATTTTGAAAAGTATTGATTCTGCTGCCATTTAATGGAATTGAATAGGTTTATTTAGTCTTTGTGTGTATGTGAAACAGAGTAGAACTGCATTAAAAAACAATGTAGGATACTAATTTTTGGATATGGTGGCCATTCAGGACAGAGATTTATACTCAAAGTATGAAGTAGATATATATCTGTGTGCAGAATGGTACTGTGCATGTACATCAACATGTGTAGGTGGGTGGGTCTTGCAAGCAACAACATCTAGAATCAATTTGATAGGATGAAAAACCGGGTACCATGATACCCATTAGCATGCCTGTATAAGAACCTTCAAAGTGATACTCTGACAGTTTTAATTCACCGAACAGTGATGTAGAGTAGGCGATAACAGGTTCCCGGTGAAAACACAGCTGTTCTGGCAAAGTTTCCCTTAGTGCCTAATAACTGTAACATGATTATGTAAAACTAATTACTTATTGTTGAAAGTTGTAATACCTCATTAAGAAGATAAGCATGTTCATGGTTTATCTGAAGTCAGATGTCATTATAAGTTATAATTAAAGGAGCAAAACCCCGTCCATTTCAATCAATATTAATGTTGTTATCTTGCCGTGAAAATATCGGATCCTAATATCCAATGTTAAAGACACAATGAACGTTCTATAATCAGTACACAAGTCGTGTATTCTATGGTTATGGGCGCTATTTGTAATGAACAAAGAAAATACATCCCACAAGACAATATGAAAGTAAATGTAAATTAGTAATGGCTGAGTCACAAATGACAAAATTATAATAATAATAAAAAAAATGTGTATGGACTAAGCAGGTGTAAACTACTGTTGCTCAATTTGAACTTTAAAGGTATTTCACTAAACCTAATTGATTTCATATTACTGTAATTCTTTTAAAAATTGAATATAAATCGCTTTATATACATGTACATATTCATATTACATTTTAATGTGCTTTCAGACCCTTTATCATCTATTTTAAGGTCTGGAAAAACAGAGCCATACCCTCTTTAAACCTAATAAATAATAATTAATTACAAATTCTTTTAAAAATTGAATACAAATCTCATTATATACATTCATATTACATTAATATGTGCTTGTAGACCCATTTCCGTCTATTTTAAGTTCTGAAAGATTAGAGCCATACCCCCTTTAAACCTAATAAATAATAATAAGCTGATTATAATGTAGTAGTAATAGTATTAATTGTTCTATGGTATTAATGTCTATTTTTAGCTCATGAAGATGAGGCTAAGGATGATGATTTCCGAGCTCCGTTATATAAAAATATAGAAATAAAGGGGATAACGGTGCGGATGAAATGGTGTACAACTTGTCAGTTTTATCGTCCACCGAGATGTTCACACTGTAGTGTTTGTAATACCTGTATAGAGGTAAGAACAGCAAGACTGTGTAAAGCCTTCTTTTAACTCTGTAGTTTATAACATCCACTGATTTTCTTCATTCATGTTTTTCTTTTAGGGGGTTTGAATGGCCGAATGGTAAGCATGTGCGTGTTGAATCATTAGGTCTGTAATTGAGTCAACTGGCGCGGTTTCTAATCCCCGGTTGTACATGATAAATAGTAGGGTAGGCTGTCCAACCTTGTGGTTTTTCTCTGGGTCCTCCAGTTTCCTTCCATTGCTAAGGACCCCTACGTGCAAGCGAATTATAGAAATAAAATTCAACCATGTGTTAGTCCAGATGTTACCTATTTTGTGTTTAGAGGAGAGTCCCAAAATTACAACCCCATTTCTCTCTCTCTCTCTCTAATGTAATAATGATGTAAACTATTAGATATGGTAGTCCTATATGGTGTATGATGTAAACAATTAGTATAGATATAGTAAGCCTATGGTGTATGAATAATTAATCCACATATTATATAATTATTGACAATATATTGATTATTGTACTGGTAGCCTATACGATACAAAACCTTGGGGCTTTCCTTCTTATCAATAACATTCACACAAATTATATGAACTCAAAAACACTTCTTAATGGCCACCGTATTCAATTGTAATTCAATTAAATCAATGAAATCTAAAAATAGACACATTAATGATATAAAGTGTATTTGAAAGAAGTACAATTTCTAGAAATCTGAAATACATGTACACAAAAAATTATCATTTTTCAAAAGAATTTCAAATAATGCCAGGTTGACAAGCTCTCTCTCAAAATATCAAAGTCTTTTAGTTTTCACCTGTTTATCAGTACGTATGGTCGCAGAGTCCATTACTTTATTAATTTTAATGAAATTTTATTTTTATATTTCAGACTTTTGATCATCATTGTCCATGGTTAAATAATTGTATAGGAAGAAGAAATTATCGATTTTTCTTTTTATTTTTAACATCTTTATCATTGCACATGTTGAGTTTATTCTCCCAGTGTTTAGTCTATATCCTTGATCATCGAGATAATATCACAGAAGCTGGCACCATAGTTTCGTATCCTTTTAAATAAACAACCATGGGACATCCCAGTCTGGTTAAAACACAGATCCTATTTCTTTTCGTTTTTTATGGTTTAAAATTTCGTTTTACTTGTCTTTACTACGCTAGGATCTGGAAGAGTTGTTATCGTTGATGTGTTCTGGATGATGTGAGGGATTAGCCAATGAAACGGTCTGTTACGGCGAGCTGCACGGAACCATGAGTAATCCAATGCTGATTGGTTAATCAAATATCTGACGTCATAGGGTCAAAAGCCTGGTTAATCAAATATCTGATGTTATAGGGTCAAAAGCCGCTCGTATGACATCTGATGCGACCCCCCGAAACAACCGGTCAGATTTTCATGTAGTGTAGGCCATCGAAAGTATAAAAAAACGAAATGAAATATAGATCTGTATTTTAATCAGTTAGGGGCCGTCAGGACCCGTCTACGATAACACAAGACTATCATGAACGGAGATCAGGACAGCCGGAAAAAAAGTTAAGATAGCACTCTGGAGAATACTGTCCCGTCTTTTATTGTGGGGGGTTGGGTTGTCGAATGGTCTAATGTGTGCTTTAGATCATAAGGTCTGTCATTGAGTTGGGGTGGGGAGGCATGGCTGAATGGTTAACGTATTCGCATTGCATCATAAGGTCGGTCATTGAGTCAACTTGCCTGTTGTGCCATGTTCCTGAAGCAACGACCGTGAGTTTAACAACATCTAGTCGTTGCTTCAATACTCAACAATTCCCAAATTTTTGCGCTCGTTGTGTTTACACGTGACTAATTAGCATTGTCCAATCAGAGGTCGTGGCACATAACACACTGTAAACAAATATGACAGCCTCCATAGAAAAAGAAATAGACAAGTTTACAGCTAAGCCAGCAACCTTGACATTGATCAAACCTTGAACTTTGCAACTCGATTGTCACATGTAGACATTTAAGCTAGAAGTGCAAGACTTGATAATCGTAACCATATTTTTAACGAAGGAATTTGATAGGATCACAAGCTGGGCTTATACCCAATCGAAATTAATGCTAAAATATGCGGGGTATTACGTGAAGGGCTTGATAAGATGTACGTAGTTAAGGCGAGATCAAGCCTTCTATTGAAGATGTGGTTGTGCGTGACAATAAGTAAGGTCGTCTGTCCAACCTCGTGGATTTTAATAAGCAAAGACTGTTCTTGACGAGTTAGCATGACATACAGCCCCTGTGTAATGTAGCCGCTAACCCTGAACAGACAGGGTGACAAATGTTAGTATACTAGCAGAATGCCCGGCTTCGCTCGGGGGTCATAACCCCAAAACCGGAAGTCGTAGACTAACGCCACCTGGCCTATGTTACTCCCCGGTCCGAGCTACCCCTATACCCCCAATGTCAGACTCGGGGCAGACCTAGTGTAGCCGCCAACCCCGAACAGACAGACAGACAGACAGACAAACTACGATGACAAATATTAGTATATTATATATCTTTAACATTGTTAATCAGTATAGTATTAATGTGTATAATAGGTTTATTGTTTGTACCGGTGATAGGGTTAACAGGTTTTCATATGGTGCTAGTGTCTAGAGGAAGAACCACAAATGAACAGGTACAGTCAATTTTAAATTCAATACTGGACAGTGGTGAATTAAAAAAAACACCCAATCCAACACTTTATTTTGATCTGATTCCTAGTTTACCTCCTTTAGAAAATCGAATCAAAATAACGGCTGAATATCGATTTAAAGGATTTTATTTTATAAAATCCAATATGGCGGCTAAATCGTTGAAAATGTTATGAAACAAGATCTCTGAAAATAAACAATAATATCTGGGGTTAACACCAGAATATGTTATTTTAAGTCTATTTATAAAAGGGGGGTTGGATGGCCGAATGGTTAGCATGTGCTTGCTGTATCATAAGGTCTGTCATTACATTTAGGTCAACTGGTGTGGTTTTGATTCCCCAGTTGTAAGTGACAAGGAGTAGGGTCGTCTATCCAGCCTCGTGTGTTTTCTCTGGGTCCTCTGGTTTCCTCCCACTGCTACGGGCTAGCGAATTATTGAAATAAAATTGAACCACGGCATGTGTTAGTCCCAAAATGACTTGGTTTGTGTCGAGTGGACGTTAAACCCCATTTTCCAGCAAAAATCTGAGGTCCCATGTACACATTTGCGTGCCCGTAAAAGATCCTGTGAGAGTTGGAATTTGATATAAGAGTAGGTCGTAGTGCTGCTGTCCGGGCAAAATTTCTCTCATAGCACACTGTATGGTGTATGCCCGACCTCATTACCCCAGTTCCAGTCTGCACCATTAACTTTCAAACTCACTTGCCCTGCAGGCAAGTACAATGACAATGTTTACTTGCCCCCAATTTTTTTTACTGTACCGTCAGCAGTCAGATGGAAATGGTCAATTGAAATAAAAAAGAACAAAACACATTTTTTATTAGATCATATATTTTGTTATTCATTAAGATAAAATGTTCAGCCTTTACAATCCTAAAGTTTCCAGTGATCGCATCCACAAATCGGTTATTTTTATTAGTTTTGATGCAGTAGGAACAGGTCATAGAAACAGAATCATTCTGAGACATTCTCCCTCTGGTTCACATTTAACCAGGGCCTCCCAATTAGCCAATGTTGTTTAAATTCACGTTTACGTGACACTGTTTCATACCTGCGCTTTGATTCTGCTACTACTTGAGCAACATCGTCACCGGATCCGCGTTTCTTATTATTCAATGTCTTGCCGAGCCGTGCCCCTTCCACCCATCTTAACATCTCCCGATGACAAAGAGTGAAAGACAAACAACAACAGAAAAACGAAAGTCAAGGAAAACCGTCAACAAAGGTCACATTTCCAAGGTCATAAATGTCAAAGTGGAAGTAGACAAGTATTAAATGGAATTGTCTCCCTTGGAGTAGAAACTGCGCTCCACCGCGTTTCCTCGATTTTTTAACAGTGTGAGCAACGGGGAAATGGATATTTTTAATTTTTTTTAGCGAAATTTTCGCGTGTCATCTTCGCCAATGTACATTTGTATCCCATTCTATTAAAAAACAGTACTGTACCGGTGGGCAAGTCACAATGAAAATTTTACTTGTCCCGGGCAATCGGACAAGCGCTAATGTCGCAGACTGCAGTTCAGGGCAGAACAGTTGGACGTTAAATTTCATTTCATTTCATTTGATATGATAGAAATACCAGATCAACACTGCGCTCCGTTGATATAAGATATGTTTAATGTAATAATAGTATGTTTTATTTTCTGATCTGAATCCAGGCCATTGAGCTCCATGAATATAAGATATGTTTAATGTAATATAAGATATGTTTAATGTAATATAAGATATGTTTAATGTAATAATAGTATGTTATATTTTCTGATTTGTACAGATGACGGGTAAATTTAAAGGTGGTCATAATCCGTTTGATAAAGGTTGTTACAAGAACTGTTGTTATATAGTCAGTGGTCCACAGTGGCCTAAGTAAGTATACTTATATTCTTATTCTAGGTGGGGGGCCGAATGGTTGTATCATAAGGTCTTTCTCTGTGTCAAGTGGCGTGGTTTCGATTCCCTGCTTGTACGTGAAAAGGATTAGGGGCGTCTGTATAACCTTGTGTGTTTTCTTTGGGTCCTCCGGTTTCCCCCCACTGCTAAAGACCCCTACGCGCAAGCGAATTATTGAAATAGAATTGAACCACGTGTTAGTTCAGAAATGACTTAGTTTGTGTCGAGTGGGTGTTAAACCCCATTTCTCTCTGCCCTGCTTATTCTAGTTCTTTGTAAAATGGTGGGTAAGACGCTAACTTGCTAGCCTGGAGGTTGCGGATTCGCTTTCTGTGTTGGCTGAGAAAGTTCATTAAGATTTCCTGGTGTGGTTTCCCCTAGTCAGTGTTACAGGACGGAGAGCATGACGAGGACAGCTATCTAGTCATTCGGATATGATGAAAAACTGAGGTCCCATGTACATAAAATAACCCTTGGCAGTTGGAATTCGATATATAAGAGTAGGCCGTAGTGCCACCGTCCAGGCAAAATCTTCCTCATAGCACACTGTATGGCATATGCCCAGTCGGAGAAGAACAGTAGGACGTTAAAGCCCATTTCATTGGGTTTTTATTCTTCTTCTCGAGGGTGACAGTTTTTTGAAAAAATTCAAGGGCTCTGCCAATTCCAGTTTGGTCAACTAGAAACGTGGCATGCTCGTTCGTTGGAAAATTGCGCGTCGATTTACAAAAATTTCGATTTTTAGTATGACATCACAATTCAAGGTATTGTGATGATTAGCTTTTTTTTTCTCAGTTTATTCAGCTATTTAAGGGTTGTGATCACTGAATTGAATTTCAATCCCTTGCAGACTACAATACTGGCAAAGTTGAATCTCTTAAACATACATTATGCAAGAGTGAAATCTACCTATTGCAGATTTTTCTTTATGCCTGAAATGTTATATAAATTATTAATTAGACATTAATTAACTGATCCAGACTTGGTTTATTATCGTAACAACGGTAACAATGACAATCAAGGCTTCAGTGTTTTTGAATTTCGTTTTTCTCTGTGCAGAGTGAAGTAATTTGACTAAAATTTTCAGCATATTCTCTTTACATTATCTATTGTCAGTTCTTTATCTAATCTTCTGTAATGCTGCATTAAAGGAATATCTGTCCAAAGTCTATTTCGTTCCGTATTTACACAGATATGATGAATTGAAAATTAGTAAACATCCGACATACCGTAGAAAAAATATAGTCAACACAAACTTCTTCGATTTTCACTGCAATCTTTTAATCGATGTCTTTTAAATCTGATTGAATCAAATACTCAAAAGGTGTTGAGTTTTTAACAGAATAATTAATTACTTGACACTGCTCTCTAGAAACTAAACAGTTATAAACCCAACACTCATTATCTAATCTACTTGTCTGCGATATCACCTCGGCGGAAGCGGACGTAAAATACAACTAACAAACAACAACATATCTAATCTAGACAGACCCTTTAAACTACCTACACAACAGTAGAAATACAATGTTTTTCTATTATTCTCAACAAATTTGAACAGTTTTCCAACAGTGGTTTGAGTCAACTGGCGTGGTTTCGAATCCCCGGTTGTATGTGATAAGAAGTAGGGTGCCTGTCCAACCTCGTGGGTTTTCTCCGGGTCCTCCTGTTTCCTCCCACTACTAAAGACCCCTACGCACAAGCGATTTATTGAAATAAAATTCAAACCATATGTTAGTCCCGAAATGACCTAGTTTGTGTTGAGTGGACGTTAAACCCATTTCTCTCTCTCTCTCTCCAACAGTGGTTTGAAACTAAACATTAAATACAGGAACTCCTGCTAAAACAACACAACTAAATGATCTACCATAGATATTTTACTTTCATTTTTTTATTCAAATTGATGTTCAATAAGTAATCTGCGTACATTTAAGCGTGGTTAAGGCTGTGTAAAATTCAATATTTTCTGATACACAGGGTCTTTTAATGAAGGTTATTTATTTCAAAAGCCAAAAGAACAATCTGATTAAAACACAGATCCTATTTCGTCTGTTTTTGTATAGTTCAAAATTTCGTTTTACTTGTCTTCACAGCACTAGAATCTGAAAGAGTTGTTATATAACAGGTGTTCTGCTTGATGTGAGGAATTAGCCAATGAAACGGTCTGTTACGGCGAGTTCTTGGCATTCTCTGCACGGAACTGTGGGTAAACCCCTAGAAGCGTCAACACTGATTGATTAATCAATGTCTGATGTCATAGGGTCAAAAGCCACTCATATGACCCCTGACACGACCTTCCAGTACAACTGGTCAGATCTTCATTTAGTGTAGGTGATTGAAAGTATAAAAAAAAAAAACCGAAATATAGATCTGTATTTTAATCAGATTGACAAAAGAAATACATTCAAATATTTACTTTTATTGTCCAGACCTAATAAATTATTCATTTTTATTATCCAGACTTATTTCATACATTCCCAAGACCAGAACGATTAATGTGCATTCGTCGAAGATAACTTACGTAGCTGCCGATAAAGATGTGAAGATTTACTCGGAGTCAACTAACGGAATTCGTCACGACGGAAATCCACCAAACAACAGTGTGAGTAATTGATAAGGTTGTATATTTCACAATATCGGCATCCTTCGTGTTTTGATGTCATGTGACGTACGTACGTGTAGTGATTGGTCAGTTGCATGATAACAACAGGTAACATATATAAAAGGGGTGTATTCAGGGGTTGAGTACAGGGGGTGTTAATAAGACAGGTAGATTATTGTATCAGACCAACCCTGTGGGTTTTCTCTATGGGTCCTCCAGTTTCCTCCCACTGCTAAAGACCTCTACGCGCAAACGAATTATTGAAATAAAATTGAACCATATGTTAGTCCCAAAATGACCTAATTTGTGTTGAGTGGTCGATAAAGTCTCTCTCTCTCTCTATCAGATCAATTGATCAGGGGAAAGCGAAAGGTCAAACGCGTAGATCATCAGGTTTTTCATTGAATCAAGTTGCGTGGTTTTCACTGCTAGAAATTGAACCATATGTTAGTCCTAAAATGACCTAGTTTGTGATTAGTGGGCGTTAAACCCCATTTCTGTCTCTTAACTTGTAGATGATCAGGTCTGCCATTGCGTCAAGTGGTTTCAAGTCTACACCTACTGAGTTTTCTCCTACTGCTAAAATACTCCTACGTTCAAGCAAATTATTGAAATAAACTTGTACCATATGTTAGTTCCAAAAGTACCTAGTTTGTGTTCAAGTGGATGTTAAACCCCCATCTCCCTCTCTCTCCTCTCTTAATTTGGGGGTTGGATTGCCGATTGGTTAGCACGTGTGCGTTGTATCATAAGGTCTGTCATTGAGTTAACTGGTGGGGTTTCAATTCCTCGGTTGTACGTGACAAGGAGTAGGGTCGCCTGTCGAACCTTGTGAGTTTTCTCTGAGTCATCCAGTTTTCTCCCACTGCTAAAGACTACTACGCGCAAGAGAATTATTGAAATAAAATTGAACCATATGTTAGTACCAAAAGTACCTCTTAACCTGATGAGGCTGATAACTCATTCAAGATCGGCATCAAGTCAATTGAAAAATACTCATTACTTTGTGATTTCTGTCGTAATTCTCAATAATATAAGAAAATAGAATACAGAATACACCCCTTTGACTATATTATTGATGAATTAAAATTATAGAAATATAACTACCAGATAAATATAATTTATACTATAGAAATTTAACCATTTGTTAATATTATTGATAAATATGATTTATTTAAACATACATTATGCAAGAGCTACATGTCTTTTCTTTAGACCTGAAATGTTATCTAAATTATTAATTAGATATTAATGAACTTATCCAGGCTATATCAACTCTCGATGTGATCGCTAGCCTGCGGTATTTACTGGATTATAATCCGATATGCTCCTCATCGTTCATTCATGATTAAATCGAAAAATGGATAATCGAGATAATCAAGACTAGGCCCAAAATTCAATCACTAAATTCTCGGTTCAGAATTTGACTGAAATTTCCAGCAAATTCCCTTTACATTATCTAGTTTGTAACTATTGTAGTGACAACTGCCAACTCTTTATCTAATCTCCCATAATGTATCTTTAATACTATAGAAATTTAATAGAATATTTATATTATTGATAATTATAATTTACGCTATAGGAATTTAACCATTTGTTAATATTATAGATATATTTAATTATGTCCGCCGTCAGACGGGGGGAATCCTTACTGCGCATCTGTGACCATACAGCAACCAGAAAATACACACAGTCACCGGCAAACGTGAACACAACCCGAGAAATTGTCCAAAAAAAATTACAAACTTGAAAAAAGCTGCGTTCTCATAGCTTTCCAGGCCAGATCGCAGAACCTTGGGGTTTGCTTTGAACATGCTTAAAACAAACGCTGTGACTTGGCCATCATTTGCGACCATGGATACCACAGCACGATATCTGGCATTTCCACTGCGCTTTTACCACGCTTATGGCGATCTTGACACGCTCCAAGACCATTTTCCATCGCCCTAGTAGCACAGTAAGGAAGCCACCCAGGACTGACGGGGGTAATAATACTATAGAAATTTAATAGAATATTTTCTTCTTTAATAAATATATTGATTAGAAAATTAATTACTTGTAAATAGAAAAACTGTTCTATTAAAATTTAAAGAGATGTATTTCTTTGATGAAATGAATAAGGCATTATATAAGAGCTAAATCGTCCTGTTACAAGTCTTTATTCTGGCCTCAAATTTTATATAAATTATTATTTAAACATTTATTCACATGACAAGCCCAAAATCAACTCTCTAGACCATTAGATGACCATGATATTGAATGGATTAGAATGATTTAACTTTAAAATGGATAATCAAGACTTTGTTTATTACGGTAGCTATGGTACTTGAGAATCAAAACTATCTTATCAAAACTGACTGAAATTTTCAATATATTCTTTTTACATTTTTGAACTATTATAACAAGAACAGTCAGCTCCAAGTTACTTTAATCTTAAATAATGTATCTTTAACAATTTGGGTCCCAACTATCAAAGAACAGACAGTTTTTTTTTTTTTTTTATCTAAATCTTACATAATGCATCTTTAAAATTTTGAGTCCTAGCTATCAAAGAGATACACCTTTAAGAGATTAGTGATATTTTATATCATACTATATTAATACTGATATTATTATTTAGATACTCTCTGCATGTTTTAATAGTATCTTGTTTATTAGGGAAGGGGGTTGGGTCGTCAAATCGTCTTATCTCCAGTGGTTTAGTGCTGTCAGTGACTTAGGTCAAGTAGTTTCGATCCCTCACTTTCACGTGGTATGGAGTAGGGTCGTCTGCCTAACCTTGTGGGTTTTCTCCAGGTCCTCCCCATTTCTAAAAACCCCATATATGCACATAAAGAGAATTATTGAAATATAAGTGTACCATAGATAAGTCCCAAAATGATCTAGTTTGTGTTGAGTGGACGTTAAACATCTAGCCTTCAGGTTTTGTTTTAATTGTCCATATTACTGTCAAAAGAACACCTTTAATTCTGAATCCCTGTTGAACGTGACAAGGAGTAGGGTCGCCTGTCCACTGTCCAACCTCGTGGGTTTTCTCCAGGTCCTCCGGTTTCCTCCCACTGCTAAAGACCCCTACGCGCAAGCAAATTATTATAATAAAATTAAACCATGTGTTAGTCCCGAAATGACCTAGTTTGTGTCGAGTGGACGTTAAACCCCATTTCTCCCTCTCTCACCTTTAATTCTTTTCTGTGTTACAATTTAAACAAGATTATTGGCCTCCGACACATTGATGATTTTGTAAATCTACTTTCCGTTAGTCGTGAAAATAGGTTTAGATCATAAGGTCTGTCATTTGATTCCCAGTTTGTACGTGACAAGAAATAGGGTCGCCTGTCCAACCTTCGGTTTCCTCCCTCTGCTAAAGACCCCTTCAAGTTAAAGATCCCTTCACAGTTGGTATTCAATATAAGAGTAGGCTGTAGTGTTGCTTTCACTCATAGCAGGGGGATCACGTGGCTAAGTGGGTAAGACGTTAGCTCGCTAGCCTGGAGGTCGGGTGTTCGATCCCTGCATTGGCCGAGAAAGTTCATCCAGATTTTCCGGCGTGGTTCTCCCTTGTCAGTGATGCAGGACGGAGGGGCTGACAAGGAAAGCTGTCTAGTCGTTCGGATGGGACGAAAAACCGAGGTCCCGTGTACACATTGGCGTCCACGTAAAAGATCCCTTGGCAGTTGGAATTTGATATAAGAGTAGGCCGTAGCGCCGCTGCCCGGGCAAAATTTCCCTCATAGCACACTGTATGGCATATGCCCGTCTTCATTAGCCCAGGTTAGGAGCAGAAAAGTAGGACGTTAAACCCCATTTCATTTCATTTCATTTCATTTCACTCATAGCAGACTGTATAGTGCACTGTCACCCAGGTATCATTTAATCTTGTGTATCTAGCACTAATTTCTTTCACAGTCGTTTAATATCCAATCTTTGTTTAAAAATTTGTAAAAACTGTTTAAAATCACCATAAATCGTTTAATTTGTACTTCTGTCCAGTTTAAAGCTGACCATTCAGTTTTGATAATGAGTGTCCAATTTACAAGTGTTTAATTTCTCAATCATTGTTAAAAAATAAACAACCCAATTGATTAATGATGTATAATAATTAATTTTTGAACAGTGATCAGGAAATTAAATACTTGTAAATTGGACACTCATTATCAAAATTAATCAGTCAGCTTTAAACTGGACACATGTACAAATTAAACGATTTATGGTGATTTTAAACAGTTTTCATGAATTTTTAAACAAAGATTTGATATTAAACGAATGTGAAAGAAATTAGTGCTAGATACACAAGATTAAACGATACCTGGGTTACAGTGATAGTCTATGCCTGTTTTCATTAGCCCAATCAGTGCACTACAGTCGGACGTTAAACCCCATTTCATTTCCATGAGTCGGGCGATTAAAACAGTCATACTTGAATTCTGAATATAAGTTTACGATGACTATTCTTTCTGTTTTATAATTATAAGTTACCCATCGGTTACTAACTGACTGATGAGAATTTATTAACATGAAATGATTTGATATAATGAGAATAGTAACAATGTTTCTATATGTTTAGGATATAATGTAGATAATTATGTATGTTGTAATGTTCTTTCCTCTCCCAGCACAAAATATTCATATTAATATTGATTGATGATTACTGGTTAAAACATGTTAACAATACTTTAGATTATCAGGTCTGTCATTGAGTTATGTGGTGTGGTTTTGATTCACAGACTAACATGGAGGTGCCGTGTCCGATCCCTGCATTGGCCGAGGAAGTTCGGAGGTCCCCTGTTGGATCCCTGCATTGGCAGAGAAAGTTCATCAGGATTTTCCAGCATGCTTCCTCTTCGTCTGCGGTATTTAACGGAGTTCCTTGACAACGGACAATGTATAGTCGTTGGGATGGGATGAAAAACTTGAAGGTCCTGTGTACACATTGGCGTGCACGTAAAAGTTCCCTTGGCAGTTGGAATTTGATATGAGATTAGGCCGTAGTGCCGCTGTCCAGGCAAAATTTCCAGGATAGCGCACTGTATGGCGTATGCTCGTCATCATTAGCCCTTGTTGGTACACCAGTAGGACGTTAAACCCCATTTTATTTTGTATGTGACAAGGAGTAGGGTCACCTGTCCAACCTCGTGGGTTTTCTCTGGGTCCTCCAGTTTCCTCCCACTGCTAAAGACCCCCTACGCGCAAGCGAATTATTGAAATAAAATTGAACCTTGTGTTAGTCCCGAAATGACCTTGATTGTGTTGAGTGGATGTTAAACCACATTTCTCTCTCTCCATCATGTATTTAACACAAAGAGACTGATGTGAAAATTTGAATATGAAAGTAATATCTTATCCATCAAGTCGCCTTATACATGTTAGGAAATGAAATCCGGTTTAACGTCCTACTGTTTTGCTCCAACTGGGCTAATAAAGACGGATACATGTTAAGTATCAATAAGTAGTAGGCTTTATAAACTGTCTGTGGTGTTCTACTACTTGTCTTTGAATGAAATCAGGGGGGTTGGATGGCTGAATGGTTAGCGTGCACGCGCTGTATCATAAAGTCTGTCATTGAGTCAACTGGTGTGGTTTCGAATCCCCGGTTGTACGTGACAAGGAGTAGGGTCGCCTGTCCAACCTCGTGGGTTTTCTCCGGGTCCTCCGGTTTCCTCCCACTGCTAAAGAACCCTACGCGTAAGCGAATTATGTAAATAAAATTAAACCATATGTTAGTCCCGAAATGACCTAGTTTGTGTCAAGTGGACGTTAAACCCCATTTCTCTCTCTCTCTTGAATGAAATCTTGGGAGAATATCCCCGTAATGGGTATTAGTCAAATTTCATTGGTTATTCTAGCATTTTACTTTATGATTTTTCTAATCTCTGGTATGATTTTTCTAATCTCTGGTATGAATTTTCTAATCTCTGGTATGATTTTTCTTATCTCTGGTATGATTTTTCTTATCTCTGGTATGATTTTTCTTATCTCTGGTATGATTTTTCTAATCTCTGGTACGTCAGAACTGTGTTCAATATATTGGTACCCACCATTATAACTCAACTCAAACCAATTTTATTTTTCAGAGATTTTAGAAATTTGAAGCCAAATGTTATTTTTCAAATATTTTAGAAATTAATTGATTATAATTTTAGTTTTATATTTGTGTATGTAGAGCAACATCTGCAACCAGTAATTATCTTGTTTTAAACTAGGTTCGATAAAACAATATATTAACACATGTTGCCACAGGTCATAAAGTGATATAGTTCATCGAATATTAACTCTGTAAGACAAGGGGTGGGGGGGGTGTTGGTTGGCCGAATGAGTCATTGATTCAAGTGGCATAGTTCATCAGATATTCCAACCTCGTGAGTTTTCTCCCGATCCTCCGGTTTCCTCCCACTGTTAAAGACCCCTACGCGCAAGCGAACGATTGAAATAAAATTAAACCATGTGTTGGTCCCGAAATGACCTAGTTAGTGTCGAGTGGATGTTAAACCCCATTTCTCTCTCACTCTTTAAGACAAAACTTTAATGTGATTTGTAAAATGGGGGAGGGTCTCGGTGTGTAAGTGGTAAGACGCTGGCTCACTAGCCTGGTGGTCGATTGTTCGTTCCCAGCATTGGCCGAGAAAGTTCATCCCACGTGGTCCCCCCTTATCAGTGATACAGGACGGAGGGCCTGCCAAGGACAGCCGTCTAGTTCGAATGGAAAAAAAAAACGAGGTCCTGTGTACACATTGGCGTGCTCGTAAAAGATCCCTTGACAGTTGGAATTCGATATAAGAGTAGGCCGTAGTGCCGCTGTCCGGGCAAAATTTTCCTCACAGCACACTGTATTGTGTATGCTCGTCTTCATTGGCCCAGTCGAAGCAGAACAGTGGGACGTTAAATTATATTTCATTTCATTTCCAACATCAGTGTTCTAGTGATGTCCTTGTATATAACAGATCGGGGTGGTCCAGAAAAAAACCAGTTATATGGTTCTCACCATAACATGGGTGTAGTCTTTGGTCACCATCATTAGCCTTATAAAAATGAAAAACTTAAATGTCTTTTGCCAATATTTATAAGGAAATATTTTGTTTTATTTGAACCTTGTCCGAATGTTTTATTATATGACTAGTCATGTGACTATGTATTAACTAAATGGTTTATATTTTCAGACGCGGGCGATTTATCATGATGATGTTGAAGATTATAAAGGCAGCCAATCATTGGATTGTGAACCTTCACCACCCACACAAAAGAAAAATGGTTCCTATACTAATTTATTTGATTCTTCTCAGACCACGTCTATCGGGGCCTCGCTACAAGCCGCTCAATCACACAGCAGTCTTGTGGGAAGGGCATCCCCCAAAATTTACCGCACAAAAAATTATTACGAAAGATCACCGCAGCGTTCACGTCCCTCATCACAGGATAGATTAGATGTTCATCCCAGTCGCCGTGCACCAATTGCCACGCTTGATGATGTCGTTCTTCCGAAACATGCCTCCCTTTCTTCCCCTGACAGTATTAACAGCCCGGATCGTGGTTACCGTGGAAACATGCGCCCGCAGACAAGTAGAGGTCAGAACCCTGATCGAGCGAGAGGTCATACTCCAGATAGAGGCAATGAACGAGTTCATCCTGTCACCCATGTTAGTAGAGGAGGTAGTAGGCCACACCCATCAGGAAATACTTTCGTTCCGAAATCAGGTTCACAACCTGTTTTAAACCATTCAAACAATTCTCCATATAGGAACGAATACTCACACGCGAACAAGGGACATAATCCTAGATCAGGGGCACCACCACACATACCGTTAACTTCGGGATATAATCGCTCAATGCCCAACTCACACATACCACAAGCGGGCGATCCCGACCATCACGGGCGACCGTTATCATTTGTTCGGGCTCTGGAAGTCAGTGACGCTGTTGATCAGAGAAACAGACATTTGGCGGCCATAGAAAATAAAAAACAGCAGCGTGATGAAAAGAATCGTAGTTTGTATGATACAAGTTATGAAATCTCAGTTTAATCATCCATTAAGAACAAAAAAAACCTCCTTATATGGTGTGGAAATATTTAGAACAAAGTGTAGAAGATGGAGATTACTCGTAGATGGACATGAAAATGGCATCTGCAGCTCATATTGTAGTGAATTAAACAATCAGTTCTTGCGAAAAAAAGATCAAATACAGTAATACCCTTTATATGTGAAGTTCCGGAATGGCTCCACTAATTACTTAGGCGTGGTTCTACTGATCACATGTCTGGATCTAACATGGCTCCTCTGATCACATAGCTGGATACCGCATGGCTCCCCAAATCACGTGGCTGGATCCGGGAGAGCTCCTCTAATCACATGGCAGGATCCCACATGGCTCCACTGATCATATGACTGGATCCGGCATGGCTCCACAGATCCCTTAGCTGGATCCGGTATGGCTCCACTAATCACATGGCTGGATCCGGCATGGCTCCTCTAATCACATGGCTGGATCCGGCATGGCTCCTCTAATCACATGGCTGGATACAGCATTGTTCCACTGATCACATTGCTGGATTTGGCATGGCTCCCTAAATCACATGGCTGGATCCGGAATGGCTCCACTATGATTGGCTTTTAAAAAACAGACAAATGGTGAAACAGGGTGAAATACTGTTATGGACATTGAGCGATGAACAGAATAACCCAGTCTACAGGGGGGAGACTCAGATTGGTTTGATTCTCAGCATGGGAAAAATAATCTCCACACAGTTCAGTTTGATTGGAATGTCCACCTTGCTTGGTGATTGAGAAGCAACAACAACCAGTTAGAAACAGCTTTTTACAATATGTGTTTACGGTAGATGACAGCTGCACAAAAAACAATTTGGGTTATTGTTTGGACTATGGCTGTTGATACAGGTTCAGGACAAGGAATATAAACCGACTCTTTTGACTGTTCCTTGTGGAATTTGAATTAGTGGGGAGTTTGGGTTTTTTTTGTTGCAGTGATGAGAAGATTTTTTTTTTGTAAAATGTGTTGTTGAGAGCACGCTATAAGGCTGTACATGTGTATATATAGATGGAAATATAAAAGACTGTTAGGGGATATTTAATTTATATCATACAATGTATGGTGAACATTTCTTCATTTTTATTTTTAATTCAAAGACTCTTGTGGTGCAGTGTTGTAGGTTTATTAAAAGAAAAAGAAACTAACAAAAAAATGAATGAAACTTTACGCAGATTTACAGGGTGAAAATTCTACAGTACGGTTTACGCATGGTGTTTAAAACAGGGATATTGATGTTGACGTGTTGTGTAAAAATATCCTAATATGGTCATAAATAGAAGACTTGTGCATAATCATCTCAATCGTTGATTTATATCGTGAAATATGGACGAAATACAGGGTCATTAATATTAGTTCACATCAGTTTTCTCATTTACAGATGTACTTTTGTTAAATCTGATTAAAATACGGATCTATATTTCATCTCGTTTTTTATACTTTCAATGGCCTCTACTACATGAAGATCTGAGCGGTTGTAGTGGAAGGTTGCATCAGGGGTCATATGAGCGGCTTTTGACTCTTATGACGTCAGACATCTGATTAACCAATCAGCATTTAACGCCAAAAACTCAACGTAACAGACCGTTTCATTGACTAATTCCTCACATCATGCAAAACTCGGGTTGTATAACAACTCTTCCAGATCCTAGTGTAGTAAAGATAAGTAAAACAAAATTTTGAACTATAAAAAAACGAAACGAAATAGGATCTGTGGTTTAATCAGATGTACTTATGTTTAGTGATTTATGATTTTTTTTATAACTTTCGAACATTTTGAATGGAATTTAGAGATCAGTGGATATATACATTTCATTTATTGATTTCAATTTGTTCTGGCCTTTTCCTTCTGTTAGGCATGCTGTTAGATCCTGAGGTCTGTCATTGAGTCGGGGGTCACGGTGGCTAAGTGGGTAAGACGCTGGCTCGCTAGCCTGGAGGTCGGGTGTTCGATCCCTGCATTGGCCGAGAAAGTTCATCCAGATTTTCCGCCGTGGTTTCCCCTTGTCAGTGATGCAGGATGGAGGGCCTGGCAAGGACAGCTGTCTAGTCATTCGGATGAGACGAAAAACCGAGGTCCCGTGTACACATTGGCGTGCACGTAAAAGATCCCTTGACAGTTGGAATTCGATATAAGAGTAGGCCGTAGTGCCGCTGTCCGGGCAAAATTTCCCTCATAGCACACTGTATGGCGTATGCCCGTCTTCATTAGCCCAGTTCGGAGCAAAACAGTAGGACGTTAAACCCCATTTCATTTCATTTCTGTCATTGAATCAAGTGGTGTGGTTTTGATTCCCCGCTTATACGCGAAAAGGAGTAGGGTCACCTCTCCAACTTCCTCGGTTTTCTCCAGGTCCCCTGGTTCCCTCCTAGTGCTTAAAACCCCTACGCATAAACAAATTATTGAAATTAAATTGAACTATATGTTAGTCCCGAAATGACCTAGTTTGTTCTAGTGGAGTTAAACCCCATTTAAACTCTCCCCCTCTCTCTCTCTCTCTCTCTCTCTGTAGTAAAGTAGGATGCTAAACAATGAATTAGAATGTACATGTAAAGAAAAACATCAAATTTCAAAACAACTACATGGTACATGGAATGGCAGTGATAAGATAGGGTGGACTTGTTCAGAAGATGATACGACTCCACGCACAGCAGATATATAAGACTCATAATTAATTTCATGTGTCAGAGCCGGAGTAGGCTTGCATGGAACCCCTGCTGAAAATGTCACTGGGGCCCTAGCTTAGTTAGAAGACGGCATATTCCACCGCCTACCCTCTTGTTGCCTTAACATAGCTGCAGAAAGTTTATGTTCCACTTTTTAAACTCTATCGTATGATAGGACAAATTTATTTATGGTACAAATTTGGATTCCTTTAATACTGAGACCCCTGGCTGCAGCCCAGTCAGTCTCGCCCTTATTCAGGCCATTATGTCATGTGAATTCCTTAATGATGTATGTGTACAAACTGTTCTGCAGTGGATAGGATCTTACTCTAGATCGCTTAGAGTAAGTTAGAGTTCAAACTGGTCCATTGTGATCTTACTCTATAGAGTACAAACTGGTCTGCAGTGATCTTACTCTATAGAGTACAAACTACTCCACAATGATCTTACTCTATAGAGTACAAACTGGTCTGAAGTGATCTTACTCTAGAGTACAAACTGGTCTGAAGTGATCTTACTCTAGAGTACAAACTGGTCCGCAATGATCTTACTCTATAGAGTACAAACTGGTCTGAAGTGATCTTACTCTAGAGTACAAACTGATCCACGGTGATCTTACTCTATAGAGTACAAACTGGTCTGAAGTGATCTTACTCTATAGAGTACAAACTGGTCTGAAGTGATCTTACTCTAGAGTACAAACTGGTCCGCAATGATCTTACTCTATAGAGTACAAACTGGTCTGAAGTGATCTTACTCTAGAGTACAAACTGATCCACGGTGATCTTACTCTATAGAGTACAAACTGGTCTGAAGTGATCTTACTCTATAGAGTACAAACTGGTCTGAAGTGATCTTACTCTAGAGTACAAACTGATCCACGGTGATCTTACTCTGTAGAGTACAAACTGGTCCACAATGATCTTACTCTGTAGAGTACAAACTGGTCCACAATGATCTTACTCTGTAGAGTACAAACTGGTCCACAATGATCTTACTCTATAGAGTACAAACTGGTCCACGGTGATCTTGCTCTCTATCTCCAAGATGAATGGAAGGCATGACAGAGAAGTTCCCATAATTAGGATGTGGTATGCACATAAATATGCATTGTTTAATCAGTTATTATTCTGGAATATCTATCTTTATAGTTCTGGAATATCTACCTTTAATTAATATCTACCTTTAATTATAGTTCTGGAATATCTACATTTAATTATTATTCTGGAACATTTACCTTTAATTATAGTTCTGGAATATCTACCTTTAATTAATTGAATACGAATACATGTAATAAATATTTAAGAGTTTTCAAACTTTGTATTTGAGAAATGTAGAGATTTGTAATATTACATCAATTAGTCATAATTTATTAGGTTTTAATTTAAAAACTGTATACATTGATAATAAATTGCTGCAATAGAAGTCAAAGCAGGCCCGTTGCCAGAGGGTGTTAAAGTTGCACTGCCCCCCCCCCCCTCCGGAATATGATACCCCCCCCCCCCCCCACCCCCTAAAAAGATGTGTGCCCCTGAAAATCAGTTTTTGTAAAGGTTCTGTAAGAGCTGGACATAATAAAATAAAGTTAATATAAGGCCAAACAGTTTAAATTTAATAAATTTCCCTACAGTTTTAAATAATTTACTAGTTTATCAATTGTGTAAAACTGGATTGAGTACTGTAGCCTATTTTCTAGATAGGCTGCGGTTTGGTGAACTTCTGGGAATAACCTACATTTTGTCCTGTACGGTTTTATTTTGGGTAGGCCTACTGATATATTGTTAGTATTTTTTATTAGATAGTGTATAAGGAAGATGTATATAACAGGCCTGTATAAACCATGCTCAAACTATGTATGTAGTACTAAATAATATACAGCTTCCTCTTTAGGTATAACAGAGTTATTGTTCTTGATTTAACAGAGTTACCTGTTCTTTATTTAACAGGGTTACTGTTCTTGGTGGCTAATGATTCCTAGATGTTACATGGTACCTGCAAACAAACCAAATAATTTATTTTAATTGGGGTGACATTAATTCAAACGGTTCTCACGAGTAGCAGGGATCCAGCAAAGACCCATTGCGAAATTCAGGCAAATCTATAGCGAAAAGGATGAGGCCATATTTTGGGTCTGTATCAAAGAGGAAATAACTTTGTTGTACATATAGATGGGTGGATATTAATATATATTTTAAAACTAGTGTAAAGTTGAAATATTTGTTGTAAAAACTAAATATAATTGTACATTTTAATATTCTAAGCATATCTGTATCTACCTGTCCGAGTGACATGACAGCACTCCCTATTTACTGCTGTGTTGTCATGGCAATGACCTTTATCCGCATCATCATTACAATAGTAATTATAATATATTTCACGTATCAGCCTTTTAGTATATCTCCGTCATAACTGCTAGCATATTCATCATTGATCAAGGAGCTGGGCCGCAAGCCCTACCCATCCTGTTCTTGCTGTACTTCTGGTTGTTGGCGACGCACTGGAAAGAAAAAAAACAAAACCCAAGGCTCGGCCAATTCATACACGATCTATATGAAACTTGTCATGCTTGTTCATAGGACAGTTGCTCATCAACTGACAAGACTTCGTCAGACCTCGCAATTCCAAGATGGCTGCGATGACGTCACATTCGTTTCCAGGTCGGTAGTACGCTGGCATATTAAGTAAAAATCGGGTTTCAGACCAAGAAATGCACCTGTTCATGAATAAAGGGGTTAGGTGGTATGGGGTGAAAATGTCCCACACTGTGAAGGGCAAATGACCATTTCTATGCACCCCCATTTAATGTAAACGTATATTGTTACCATTGTCTGTAAGTCAGTCGTTCGTCCACAAATTCCTCTGAACACGCGCCCGCCTCCAGCTCGTTTACGTTCTATTTATTGGAATTTTGTGAACGTGATGCACGAGACAAAATTCATTTGGGCATGATGAGAATTCTTATCCCATTACAGAATATTTATTTAGGTGGTTGCGCTTTTAAATCTTGAACTATTCTGCTGTTGGCGAGTGTATTATGGGTAACGACAAGTCTATGTTTCAGTGAGGGATCGTTGACTCCCACCATGTCTTCTTTTATCACAACTCGGTTTATTTTTGTGTGAATAATTTATAATAATAGTGCTAACGTTAAACGATCAACAAAAGATACTACGCAAAAATCTTCTCGTTTTTATTGTATTGAGGTTATATTTTACGCCATTATAATATAAATATATGTATCATGTATAGGCCTACTAGATTTTGATTACAATATTTGAAATTTGTTTGTTTATCTTGCGAAACATTACGATATGCCGATTACTTTATGATCGATTACATTATAAACTTTGAATATAACAACATCAATTTTGAAGCTGACAACTTTAGACAGATGTGAAGCATTTTTTTGTCTCCAAATGTTTTCTTTGTGTATGAACTTTTGAAAACAGCAATCTAACGCCATGACTTGTCATATTTTCTATTTGAAAATTCAAATTGTTAAAATATCTTGCAAGTAGAAAATCGGGTCTGTATCGGGATTCGATCCTAGGAAGTACAAAATTCGAACACACCACGAGAGTTTATAGTAGGCATTAAACCCGCTAGTTATTTTCTTCTTTGATTGGCATTTAGTAATTGAACATACACAGGGTACAATTTTATGGATACACAATTACTGAGTTTAATACTAAGCGACGTTTCGACGAGGATACTCTCATCTTTATCAAGCAAGTTGTTATTTGAGGTATTTTGAATCCATTGTAAACTGATGTAGTGTGTTCAACCTCGTGGGTTTTCTCTGGGTTCTCCGGTTTCCTCCCACTGCTAAAGACGCCAACGCGCAAGCGAATTATTGAAATAAAATTAAACCATATGTTAGACCCGAAATGACCTAGTTTGTGTCGAGTGGACGTTAAACCCCATTTCTCTTTCTCTCTCTGCTGTAGTGTGATCGTTGAACCTGTAAAAGGAATATTAGTCATTGTTCAATTTCGTTCAGTGTTTACTAAGATACAAGAAAAAAAACAGTGGATTATCTCCCGTTTATATCCTGATTTTGTTTTTCTCTAATTAATTAACTGTTGTATTATCAATTTGATATTTCATCCCAAGAAATGCAAATCACGCATAGTTACTTTAAATCATCTCTTGGGGTCCATTTTGTGTAGATTCAGTCGTGAAAAATTAGATATTGTCCGAAAAATGCATTTGATGACCCATCGTCGGTATCCATAGTGATATCGGTCCTCTACTCCACTCCACTATATACCCAGTGTTCATTCACGGGAGAGACACATGTTCAAATTATCCGCCCTTGATACTTCTGCTATTTTTATCCACCAACCGAGTGGACGAAGGGAAGTAACTCGCATTTTATTGCGACTAAGATTATTGTGGTGAAAGTATACAATGACGCTAAAAATGATATGTAAAATGTTTTTTGATTGGTTCGTAGAATCAACCAGCGGACAAGGGCAGATGATTTGAATTCGTGAAAACCCCGTGAATGAACCAAGGGTACAGTGGAGCGGTTCGGAACGATATCACTAGTTTACCGAGGATTGTGAAGATCAGCAGCATTATATAGAAGCCTTAAGTGTGGGGGGCATCTACTTTAAAACACCACAATCAATGGCTGTTATTGTTGTTGTGTGTTGAAATCATCATCGTCATCATCATATAATATGTAAACACATTAAATATTATATTTTTGATTAAATGTCAACTCATTGTATATTGTATCTCGCCATTTGTATATAAAGCATCATTTATATTATTATAATAACTATTATAATGTAGGGGGTCTTGAATATGTAAATTACTTCATGAATATGTAAATTACTTTATGAATATTAATTTATGTAAAGGATATATGTAGTTTACCCTATATTTATGTTTTCTGAGCATGTAAAGAAATGTTTTAGAATATAACGAGTCAACAGTCAATATTGTTTCTTACTTTGTTTTCTTAAACCCGACATTAAATGATACAGCGTATCGGGCCCGTAGCCATCTCTTAAAATTTGGTGGGGCTACGGAATTTTTGGGAGGGGCTGAGGATGTGGCCGGCTAAGAACGTTCTGGGCACGGTACCAGGCCGCGATAAATTTCAAGAAATTGACCCGTTTACATTGGGAGATGCTAATTGTAGGCCGGTTGGGGAGGTTCGGGAATTTCCGGAGCCCAAAATGGATGCTTTTTATGAATGAGTATTTTGGGGAATACTAACCCGAACCCTAACCCTTTTAAGAGGGGTAAACGTTAAATTAGATCCAAGTTCAGTCTTCTAAATAGGGTTAGGTTTAAGAATTTGGGGGAGAGGTTAAGTCTCCACATAAGCACTGACCTAGGATGATGAACCTCCCCAACCGGCCTACAATTAGCATCTCCCGTTTACATTACTCTAAAATAAGCGGTCTCGGAACCGTAAAGTTAATTTCAGTCCCTATGCAAATTACCCGGATGAAAACAATTATGATGGTTGATTTGGTTTGAGCAGCCATTTAAACAGAACTGATGACAAAACTGTCAAAGTTTGCGCGGGGGGGGGGGGGTGTCAAGGTTCGTTTCGTGCCTGGTACCGTGCCGAGACTACCTTATTTCAGTGGGCCGTTTACACTACAAATATATTAACGGCGCCGTGCCTGGTACCGTTACTGGCACGCTTAAAATTTGTAATGTAAACGGGGTTTTAGTAAGACGTTGGCTCGCTAAACCTGGAGGTCGGGTGTTCGATCCCTGTACTAACCGAGAAAGTTCATCAGGATTTTCCGGCGTGCCCCCCCCCCCCCCCTGTTAGTGGTGCAGAACAGGACAGAGGGCCTGGCAAGGAACAGCGTATGGTCGCTCGGATGGAATGAAAACCCGTGCACGTAAAATAACCCCTGAGAGTTGGAATTTGAAACACATGTAAGAGTAGGCCGTAGTGCTGTTCGGCCCAAACTTCCCTTATAGCACACTGTATGGCGGATGCCAGTCTTCATTAGCCCTACATTCATAGAAATAACGCCATTCCACTGTAATCCTATTCATGTATGCACCTTCTTATGAGCAGAAATATTGTCTCTAAGCTAATGAATCAGATTTGCGGGTAGTTACCCCGACCTAACGCCAAACTGGACGCTGTCTCCCCCTTGGACCCCCCCCCCCACACACACACACCACACACACACCAACACTCGCTGCTCAAATTCCTGCATGGACACTCCACAGGGACTAGGAGAGAAGACATAACTCTAACCATTTATTAGTAAAAGAGATTTATTTATACGACAGGTCCGTCTAATGATATGGTTTTATTGTTTTCCAATGTTCGACGTAGATGTGCAATATCTGGTGGAAACAAACGACAACAGCCACCGATCCATCTAGCACCTAACTTGATCCATTCATCCACGTTCTCGGATAGTAAATACTCTTCTTTATCCCTTCCTGCCCATCTGTAAATACAAGCTTTGATAATTCATTTTATGTACGTCACACAAAAAAAAACCCAGCGACCACATCTAGTCCCTATCATCCAGAAACGACATTTGAGAATAATAGGTCATTGGCTAGATTATCCGGTCTTTTACATTAACATAAACAAAGTCTAAGGGAGGTAACTAGTCTTAAAACAAGGTGTCGACGCCAATGAAATTAATTTAAGCATGTCATTTCAGAAAATCCATTTGATTGCATTGCCAGTTCAATTTCAATATCCAACACGCTTAATTTGTTTTATCGTAAAAATTCTCTTTTCATGGGCCACATCTCTATGTTCTTATAATTTATCCTAATTCTTCGTCACGATTCATGTTTGTTTATAAAAATGCAAGAATTATGGGATTTGTTGCGGGAAGGGGCGCAAATCTTACTTGACTTGGTCAAAGATACTGGATAATCAACCACATAAAAAACCAAACTCTCGGTTCCGCATGGGCAATTGAACTTTTCTTCAAATATTGACAACGTTCCCAGACCCTCCGTACGTTGAAGACTAGGAGATTCTGGGTGACCGAGACTACCACATCTGGTGGGTAAGTAGTTACGTCGAATTAAAAATAAAAAGTTCAATCGATTATATCTCAATCAGGCTCATCAACGAGAGCGAGAGAGAGAGAGAGAGAGAGATGGGGTTTAACGTCCACTCGACACAAACTAGGTCATTTCGAGACTAACATATGGTTTAATTTTATTTCAATAATTCGCTTGCGCGTAGGGGTCTTTAGCAGTGGGAGGAAACCGGAGGACCCGGAGAAAACCCAGGAGGTTGGACAGGCGACCCTACTCCTTGTCACGTACAACCGGGGATTCGAAACCACGCCTGTTGACTCAATGACAGGTCGTATGATACAGCACGCACGTGCTAACCATTCGGCCATCCCAACCACCCGCTTATCAACGAATAAAGACATGCACTAAACTTGACCCCATCTTTCAGCGAAATGTTTTTAATAACAAGAAACGGGATTTAACCGTAACGTCTTTATTTGCTGCAACAACCGGGGCAAAGAAAACCGGGAAAACGCCATAGAGTGTGTTATGAAGGGATTTTTGGTTAAGTCTAAATATTAAGGCCAACTGCAGATTTCGTCAAGATCGCGAGATGTAATTAGGGTTAGGGCACATGATTGTTGTCGAGATTTAGACCTATTTAAATCTTATTTTTTACATGCAAAGTTTTTCGAATCATTCCAACGACTAGGCCCTCCGTCCGGTACCATCCACAAGGTGGGGCCATGTCGGAAAAACACCAGTGCAGCTTTCACTGAGCCACCGTAGCCCCAAAACGTAGTAGTCGACTAGACATGGCGTCGATCCCGAAGACCCTTCGATTCAGATCTTCTTCACATGTCAGAGTTGTTTAGGTATTCGGATGTGACGAAAACCTAGCCCCGGTTTTACAAAACTTTTTCAGGCTTACATGTAAGTTAAGAATTTACTCAAAATTGTTCACCTTATTTTAACTAACATATAGCCCTTTATAAAACTTTTGTTGTTTTAATGTATCAAATACATCAATAAGAAACTATGTGCACAGTTTTGCGTTTCTGGATCAAAGATATTTCTCATAAACAAAGTTGAGTAAATTCTTAAGTCTCATTATGCCTTGTGAACTCGAGGCAAGGTTTACCCATGTAGGCCTACATACATATATTGACATGTACGTACAACAACGCTTGAAAAGGATGGAGATAATGCAGTTCAAAATTTCGTTTTTCTTGTCTTTACTACACTAGGATCTAAAAGAGTTGTTATATTATGGGCGTTTCGGTTGAAGTGAGGGATTAGCCAATAAAACGGTACGTTATGGAGACTTCTTGGCGGGACATTCACGGAACTGTGGGTAAAACACAAGAAACGTCAACGCTGATTGATTAATCCATGTCTGACGTCATAGGGTACAACTTGTCAGATTGTCATGTAATGTAGGCCATTGAAAGTATAAAAAAAAACGAAACCAAATATAGATCTGTATTTGGATCAGATCGCTGTCTGGGCAAATTCTCGTAAAGACATCATGTTAAACAGGCGCTGGACTCAATGTGAAAGACAATACATATAGCGTACCCTATTCCCTGTGTCCAGTCTTCTCCCGAGTTCGGTTTGACGATGATGGGTTTAGTGATGTCATCAACTTGAAGACTGGTTAACAAAGATGATGTAAACTGCGGATGAGAACAATTCATACCGGAAGCTATTACTTGATGAGACTGGTTAACCAAGCGTATGCAATCAGTTAATCGTTCGCCGTGACATGTATGGAAACCATCCTGCAAATTAACAAAAACATACGCGTACACGGGACCCAGTTTTTAACGACCCATCCGAACGACTAGCCACTGACGCGCTGTTCCTTGCCAGACCCCCCCCCCCCCCCATCCTGCCCCACTAGAATGAATTCACAAAGGACTTTCTTAGCTAAAACCGGGAGACAACCCGAGACCAGGTTGAACAGGCGATCTTACTCCTTAACAAGCCTAGGCTGGAATCGGAACTACTCCATTTTATTATCTACGGGGAGCCACGGTGGCTAAATGAGTAAGACGCTAGCTCGCTAGCATGGAGGTCACGTGTTCGATCCCTACATTAGCCGAGAAAGTTCATCGGGATTTTTAGACGTGGTTTCCCCTTGTCAGTGGTGCAAGATGGAGGGCCTGATAAGGACAGGCGTCTAGTCGTTCGGATGGGACACAAAATCGAGGTCCCGTGTATACATTGGCATGAACGTAAAAGATCCCTTGCCATAGTACCGCTGCCCGGGCAAAATGTTCCTCATAGCACACTGTATGACGTATGCCCGTCTTCATTAGCCCAATCGGAGCAGAAAAGTAGGATGTTAAACCCCATTTCATTTCATTTCTATTATCTAACGGGCACACGTCAAACCCCTCCGCCACCCCCACCCCTCTCTCCCACACCCGAAAATCCGTGGAAACTTTCATGGATCGAAGGATGAGGTAAGTGTATATGTCTCCCATGCAATTGTGAAAAAGACCAGGCTATTCCCAAGATCAAGGTAACTAAATTCACCTGAATCAACAACATAAATAAACTACCTTTAAAAAAAAAACTTACCTTACAAGAAAAATTAACAAAAACTTTTAAATTTGGAAAATGTTTTAATGTTTCCAAGACTGCTTCAGCTTCTTTTAAAGCTGGTATTGTTTCAATAGAAAGAAAGTCGACACCAGCCTCAGCTAGAGCTGTTATTCGTGGTAAGTGCCAGGTAGATAACTCCTGTAAAATACAAAATAAGTTCATATGAAACTTCATATTTCTTTGGAAACATAATATATATAAATTTGAACATACATATTTGTATGGAAACTTATATGAATTTGAACATTATACATATTTGTATGGAAACTTATATCAGTTTGAACATACATATCTCTATGGAAACCTATGAAGAGCCCCGGGGAAGAACGATCTAAGTCAATTTTTCAACGAACCCCAGTTAATGGCGCCATCTGGTAGCAAATTGTATAAGCTTTCTGTGGAACAATCAATTTCAGGTAAAAACGATCGGAGTCACATCGAACCAAGGCCGTCATGAAATGGCCTCCCGGACAAATACAAGTCCATCGTACCCTTTATTTGACCTTAATTTGGCTAAAAAGTGGAAGTCAGTTGTTGTACTGATAATTATGATTCGTATTAAACATCATTTTGAAGTTGTAATTAAACCCACTCGTTGTTCTGTTCGCGCCAAGCATTCTTGTCCAAAAGTCTGTTTTGCCTTTTATGCGAAACGACAAAAATGTGACTTAGATCGTTCTTCCTCTGGACTCTTCATATATAAATTTGAACATACATATTTCTATGGAAACTCATATCAGATTAAACATAGGTCTATATAAATTTTAAACATACATATTTCTATTTGAACATGTATAGTTTTATTTGAACATACATATTTCTTTTTGCAGAGTGTTGGGTATGTTACCCAAACCTACATGAAAGCCACGCCCCACTTCCCCCACTCCCTTCTCCCAACCCTCCACCTCACCACCCCGTTTAAAATAGGTCAATAGTATCAAAATATATACTGTATGTTACCCAGACCTACATGGAAGCCACGCCCCCCCCACCACCACCTACTTTAAAATAGGTGAATATTATCAATAATTCAATCTAATAATACCTGTATTGATAGCGATTCAACATAATTCCCTGAATATTCGGATCCATCATGTAAACAGGCACCATATGGTCCAACTGAACCTGCTACATAACATTTCCTACCTGTAAAATCAATCAAATAAATCAATAATCTCTCTCTTCTCCGATAAATCAATACAAATTATGTACAGAGGTTACATGTCTGTGATCGAAACCACGCATATTGACTCGATGACAAACTGTAGAATAACACATGACACAATTATATGGAATACAAGTTATTGTACCATGGTTGTTATTCTGTGTTTGATAAAGACGGGAGAACCCTCGTCGAAACATCGACAGAAATAAACTCTTTAAGTAACTTGTATTTCATATAATTGTGTCATGTGTTATTCTCATCCAGTTACTAAATGTCATTTAAACTGTATAATATTATACAGTTATCTGAAAAGAAATGTGTGGCATGAAACCATTATGCAAGGGGCCCTTGAAAATACGTAGTTCGCAGGGCCGGCGGACAAAAAATGGAAAAAATAATTTTGTCCAATTCGTCTAAAACACCTATTTCTGTTGAACATTATATTGGGGGGGGGGCTTGGACCGGCCATGGAGCGATGATGATCATGTTGTATGTGGCCGGTGGCTTTAACGGGACGCCACGCCATCACTGGAGTCTGGAATGGGCTGGTATAATAGACTTTCTGGGCCGGGTGTACTGGGTGTGGGCCGAATTCGGAATGGTCAAAACTTTCTCAACTAGTCCCATTTTTTAACCAGTTAAATTATCTTGACTCTTGACGATACAATGATAATACGTTAATTAATAATATGACGATATGATAATTTCACAGGTTGATGGTTGTAAATTACTTGCAGGTCGGGGTTTTGGCCTAAATTAATCGACTTATGAGATATATTATTTGACAGAGATTATAATCAGATATGCCACCAAATACATTCAATCTAATTTCAAATCAGTTATGTTCGGCTAAATACGCGAGAAGTCTCAATCAAATGGCAATGTATATAAACTGATTTACATTCAATAGTTTCCGTTTTTACTCTAATTTCAAACCAATTATGTTCGGCGAAATACGCGAGAAGTCTCAATCGAATGGCTATCTCTAGTGTCTGGTTATACCAGTTTTATTGCGCATGCTCTCCAGTTAAGAATATGATGTCACCGTTTGACATGACTTGTGGAATATGTCTGGCCTCGTTCTTCGAGTCCCTTGTTACAAATGGCGCTGAAACGCCTTCTAGTACACGATTTGTTTGTGCACCAATGGTAAAATGTTTATTTTGTCTTAAATATTGGATATCAGAAGCTCGTCTTTTCCCGGTAAGATCACAACATCAATGTTGATTTAAATTGACAAATGTCTGAGATTGTGGATGATATTACTCTAAACACGTATTGTAGAATGAAGAATCTAAAGTTATATATGGGAAATAATACATTACACATTTACCAACCCGTTACAGCTTCTGTTTCCTTTGCCGCTTCCTGGGCTAAATGAGCGCTATCTTTCATCAATTGTATAGCATGATCTTTATCAATATTACAGTGTTGTTTATAGCCACCAACAGAAGCCTGATAGGTACACGTTATACAGATATCAGCACCAGCTTCATAGAATCTACAATACAAACAAATCACACCACAAACCAATTACATCAAATCTACAATACAGACCAATCACACCGCAAGCCGATCACATCAAATCTACACCACAAAAATCACACCACAAACCAATCACATCAAATCTACACCACAAACCAATCACATCAAATCTACACCACAAACCAATCACATCAAATCTACAGCACAAACCATTACATCAAATCAACACCACAAACCAATCACATCAAATCAACACCACAAACCAATCACATCAAATCTACAACCAAAACCAATCATATGAATAGTATTGAAAAGGTGTGTTGTTTGTAAACAAAATGGAGCCACGGTGGATCATTGCATGGGTAAGGAGCTAGCGCACTAACCTGGAGCTCCCAGGCTTGATCCTTATTTCGCGACAAACCTATAGTATATCGTTATTTAAATAACCAGCTTACACACGCAAGGTCTTTCTTCAAAAACCAGCTTACGCAGGGGAAGAGAGAAGGGGTGGAACCGGAGAAAACCTACGTAGTTGGACAGGTGACAATACTCCTTGTCACGTGCAAGCGGGGAATCGAAACCATGCTACTTGACTCGATGACAGACCTTGTGATTTCACTGCACGCACACTTTTTAAACCACTAGACGACCCAACCCCCCTATTATAATAAGTATCACTATATACTTAGCTTATAATCCTTGAGTGGCATTTAGTGATTGGGCACATTAAAAAACACAACACAGTTTATATGGAATACAATCACTGGTTTATACACATATAGCACGACATTTCGACAATTGTGTTGTGTTTTTTTTTATACTTAGCTTACTGTTTGTGAACGAGTTTAATGTCAGACGGACAGGTCTTTATCAATTTAGCTGACCACAGTGGATCCTCCTGAAAATAAATAAAATATCGATCTGTATAATTTCACAGAGTAGCCACTGATAAAAGTGGGGTATAACTAAGTATACAAATTAAACCCCAATAAATAAATACTGACTTATTTGTACCATAACTATATATAAAATACTGTAATGAAATGCCATGGAGTTAACGTCCTACCGTTCTGCTCCGACTGGATCATTGAAGACGGGCTTACACCATAAATTTGCTATGGGAGAAATTGTGCCCGGACAGCGGCGTTACGGCCTACTCTTATATATAACTCCAACTACCAAGGGATCTTTTACGAGCCCGCCAATGTGTACACGGGACCTCGGTTTTTCATACCATCCGAACGACTAGACAGATGTCCTTGTCAGATTCTTCGTCCTGCACCACAGATAAGGGGGGACCACACCGGAAAATCAGGATGAACATTCTCGGCCAACACCAGGATCGAACCCGCTACCTGTAATTAATCCTTGTCCATATCATATACATGTGTGTATTACTAAAAAATGTACATATACACCTCACAAAGAAGAAAGCAAATTAATATAACTTATAATATAAGCCTCCTTGGCTTGTTTTTGTGTCCTATTTTTTATGCCTTTCAAAAAAAATAACGTTTAAATCAACCTTGCCGTCTCCAACAATCACATTGTAGCCCCTATGTGATTCCATACTTTGTTTTTAGCCACGCGTGCAATGGTCTAACACAACAGTCTGTCAGTGTGTGTCATCACAGAATGAGATAACCACGTGTTTCATATTTAAAATATTTGTGAAATTACTTACATGTAATGTTTTATGACCCAACTCTACTAGCTGCGTTGCCGATCCTCCGTCGAGAATCACCACAGAAGTCTTCTCGTCCGCCATTTTAAATGATGATGAATTAGTTGTATTTTACGTCCGCTTCCACCGAGGTGATATCGCAGATCAATAGTTCCTTAAATGGATTTATCTCCCTTGAAATGTAATCGCTTATCTGAGATGGTAAATGGAATGAAATCGGGTTCAACGTACTTTTGTGAAACCACCGGGTCAATGAAGATGGGCTTACACCCATTCGGCAAACATAGAACTATCTACTCTCCTTCGAGACTAGATCTCTGCCTTAAATGACCACCATATCCAACAATATTCGTATTAATGCGGTCCTAATCTGTTATTCACAAAAAGTCTAATTAAAGACTAATTGAGCGGCCGCAAACGCGTTTTCCAGACCAGAAAATCGTTCTCTAGCTAGCGAACTCTGGACAATGAACATAGTGACAAGACAGTGGACCAATGGGCAAGTCAGTACAAGATACATGGCAGATAGATTGCAGACACATAACCAATAATATGAGCTTGGATGCAAGGTGCCATATCCCCAAATTAATATACCACATGATGATCCACGACTGCTGTCTATTACAAACAGTGGGTATTTTAAAACTATTTTCGGTGGTGGTGGGCAAATCATTTTTTCAGGGGAGATGGGGTTGTTATAGGTCTATAACTTGGTAATACACGTAGACTATCGTGAGAATTTGACGACTAGTCCCCAATTCTGGGTCGGATTAAAGCTTGGGCCTTTTGAACTGTAAAGATTACGTTTTCATTTGTGAGTGCCGAGTCAATGAATATAATAAATTAACTATTTAACAAATATATGTTTTGTAAATATACGGCAAACCAGCAATTCGAAACTCAACAGTATAGCGCCTTAGACGCTAACAAGCTAGGTGTTGCCGAGTCGATCAGGTGGGACAAAAAACTAAGGTCTACCAGTGTAACAATGACCTGCCCGTAAATGAACCGTTGATAGCGGAATGAAAGGAAATGGGGTTTAACGTCCTACTGCTGCGCATCGACTGGGCTAATGAAGACAGGCATATGTCACATAGTGTGCTGTGGGGGAAATTTTGCCCGGACAGCGGCAGTATACGGCCTCCTCTTATTTCGAATTCTAACTGCCAAGGGTTCTTTAGTCTGCGGGATCTCGGATTGTCGTCCCACCCGTCCTGCATCAATGACTAAACCGGGATAGAAACCAAGAACTCCTGGTTAGTGAACCAGCATTTAACCACCGTGGCCCAAAAATATAAATTCTCAGTTTCTTTTACAAATACATCATATTTATTATTTTTAGAATATTTTTGTCCATCTATACCAACTTCAAAAATAATGAGCAGCTCTTTTTTATAGATTTGGTTAAAACTTCATATGAGTATAATGATAACCCCTGTTACAGTTGAAAACTGTGTGTAGAAAATACAGTCTATTAATAGCCCTGCAGGTGCCCGTGATCTTATTGGCTGAGATTATTCTACGTATTTTTTAACGTGTTCAGAGTTACAGTGACAATGATGATCATTAAAACAAATAGCATCTAGTCGATCACATAACTTCACACAATCTATATTAAACTCACAATACATATGGCCACTATCTGAAAAATATACAAAACACAATATATTTTTAAAAAATCGAAATCAAATAGCCTAGACATCGGCCAAACTTTTACAGAATAATAAGTATTCTGTATTATGTCACAGGGGAATTAACTCTCATGTTAGGGTGACCCACCATAAATAAATATCTCCATATATCTCGACAATTTCGCCACAATATTTATATATATGCCAAGCCTCAAATCAGTTTCACACAATTATAGTCACTAAATAAACGATCATGTTGTACTTAATAAGCTATGACCATTAATCATCTATCAATAATAGACTGAAAACTGGTTCCATGTGTCGTCCATAACATCCAGACACTTTTGAGTAAAAGATAGGTTACGTGCCGTTGTTTTGAAATTAGTCTCGCTTAACCAGTCTATCGACCATTCTAGGGCTGATTGACAGGCCGGGATAATCAAGACTACTTTTTTACGAAACATAACAGAAAGCTAGAACAAGAAATTGAATTTAGCAATTGTTTTAAGAAGCTTGTAAAAGTAAAATGAAACTACTGCTAGTATCATGTTCCTGTCTAACCCGAGTGTTTCAGAGATATCATTTGTACTAAACCAAAAGATGCCGCTCTTAACGGTACAGTTAATGATAAAGCGATTTAAATAATGAAACGAACGTAATTTCTAAATCTGCTGTAATAACCAAGAAGCTTAATTTTACTGCTATTCAAAATCGTCAACAATAAGTTTTTTACGGCTGTAATAGTTGATAGATTTGTAAAGAATTACACGTGCCATGGCTATTTATAGTATCATACTGCCAGAAAGTTGACGTCGACACGGCGAATGTGCACGCTTCAGTGGTAGTCTCGAACTATCAGCGGTTGACTGTATTTCTGTAGGTGCATGGGTCACCCTACATGTAAAAAAAGAAAATCTCTTCGTCTCCCTCTGAAAGGCTTGGCCACAGATCACTAATGATTTCCCTATTGAATTTAATGTTAATTCTCGTCTCTTAGACAAGCTCTAACTTTTCCCCAAATTCGTTGGGCAGAGCGCTTTCTTCCATAGATGGAGCAACATGTGGCAACCTCTTACTCAAAAGCACGTATGAAGTTTTCACCATGCAAACCTGCACAAACTGCAAGTAAAGACTAAAAAAACATGCAATTTTCCACCCTACATTTCAACCTAATCAACCTCTCAACTCTATATCCTTCCGCCTTAAAAAAAAATCATTAATATTCACCAAAACCTGGCAGAAAATGTATTTTGAAACCCTTTCGTTCCATTCTACACCAAAAAGTCAACAAAAATTGCCATGCAAAAGGGGGAAAGGGAAAGGGAGAGAAAGACTAAAAATAACTTTCGCCCTACATATTTGGTGAGCTGTGTCCGTTTTATGTCACAGGGGAATTAACTCCCATGTGAAAAAAATAAAACCTCTTCTTATCTCTAAAAGCCTTTTAAGGTTTCAGTGAAAATGTCATATTCCTCGCAGTGTTTGTTTTGATTAGACGCTAGAGAGAGATTTCTCGGGCCATTGCGTCAGGAATATGGGAAAATATCTATTTGATGAAATGATGTCTGACTTATCGATGGGATACTGCTTCATTACCAGCTGAACTATTTCAACAAACCTGATCGGCAGAGGATTTTACAAGATGCCATGACAGTGTCACAGGCCAAACAATAAAGTACCACCTTAGACTTTTTTCCTGACACTGACGGTAGCTTACCTTCATGGCAGTGACATTCCTCATGGGCACATTTACCAAACTTTCCTGGCGGACAGAAGCAGCCGGCACCATGCTGACATGGTTTCCATGGTGATACATCCCGTGTCACAACTGTAAATACATGTAAATGACATATAAAAGTTTCTATATTGTCTATGATCACATCGGACCAACAGACATCGGAATAAGTAACGTCGGGTCAGTAAACGTCGGCACAATAAACGTTGGGCTAAGTAGAGTCGGCACAATAAACGTCGGACTATGTAAAGTCTTACAAAGTAGCGTCGGACTAAGCAGCGGCGGGCTAATTAGCGTCGGACTAAGTAGCGTCAGGGTAATTAGGGTCGGACTAAGTAGAGTTAGGGTAATTAGCGTCGGACCAAGAAGCGTCAGGCTAATTAGCGTCGGACTAAGTAGCGTTAGGGTAATTAGCGTCGGACTAAGTAGCGTCGGGTTTATTAGCGTCGGATTAGGTAGTTTCGTGACAGTAAATGTTGGGTAAATAGACGTCTAACTATGTAGCACTGGGTCAGAAACGTCGGGCTTAGTAGCTTCGGGACAATAACCGAGGCATTTAGTAGCGTCGGGTCATTAAAAATACGTCGGTCTACGTTACGTTAAAAAATAACCGTCGGACTAAGTAGCGTTGTGACAAAAGACGTCGAACTAAGCGAGGTCTGGGCAATAAGAATCGGGTCAAGAGAGATGAGATGATTTAACTACGGTAGTAAATTTGGAATCTAGGTTAATTATTTCTGTTCCCCTTTTTCTTTTTATTTTAAGCATTCAAAACATGTTGTCACGCGTCTGGTTTGTTTAGTTTTCTATGGTCAGAGAAAAAGAAAAAAATTAAAAAAACAAACAGTCGTGACTAGAGCCGCATATGAAACCGATGTGATAATTCATTTCAATTTAGTCGGATTGTTGAATGTTCTTGTCCTGTGTATGAAGTAGAGTTTCTGAGATGGACCGCGCTTGTCAACAAGGTGTGAAGTCCGTCTATCAGTCTCTACGTGATCACCATGTTAACATTTCTAACGGCAATGGTATTTTTTTTTCTTACTGCTGTGGCTTTAAAGACAGTACGAAGGGCGTTGACTCTTCTATTTTAAGAAATGGGGTTTAACGTCATTTCGTTCTACATCAGCTGCGTTAATTACGTCATGCAGTGAACTCTATGGGAAATATTTCCCAAACATCGGCGTTTCGGTATATCTTTATGTGGGAACCACGGTGGCTAAGCGAGTAAGACGCTGGCTTGCTAGTCTGGAAGTCGTGGGTTCGATCCCGGTGTTGAGTGAGAGATTTCAACATGATTTTCCTGCGGTTTTTTTTTTACCCCTTTTAATATTCGCTGGGCCGCAACAATCTCTGAGAGGGACGAGTTGATAAGGTCACACACAATATTAACTTTTTCAGTCTGCAAATTAAATTCTAAAACATTTTTTTCAAGAGTTAGAAAAATAAATAAAGGTGTTTGAATTATATCTAGAGGAAAAATATTTAGTGTAAATGGGTATATAAAACAAGTAAAATGCATCATTCTAGGTCAGTTTAGGTTACTACGTCTTATGTAAAAAATACACGCAATATCGAGCCAATGATCGACGCCGTGTGATGTGACATCACATGTAGGAGGCATTAGAACTTATAAAGGTCAGTCATCTTACACAGAGCTATAAGAAGGCTTTCGCATTACGTCTGTAAAACAGATTGAAGCAAACTATGCTCTCTATTTTAAGCATTAGAGTTGGTAATTAACAAACTAGATCAGATATACGTACCCATGCACCTTGCATAACATCTGAAGGAAATACGTCAATATTACTTGCGTATCTTCAAATGTAACTAGAGGGCAAGGGATTTAATGCGACACCAACGGTCTAAAACATTCGGATAAGCGTACTGATTTTTTTTTATGAGAGTCCGACTATAAAAAAAATGAAATGACATTTAACTTCCTACACCATTTGGGCTAACGAAGACTAGCAAACGCCATGCAGTGTGCTATAGGGTGAATTTTGCCCGGACATTTGCGCCTACTCTTATTCCGAATTCCAGCTGTCCGTGGCTCTTTTACAGGAGGGGGGGGGGGATTTTGCCCCGGCAGCAGTGCTACGTCCTACTCTTATTTCGAGTTCCAACTGTCAATGGTTCTTTTCACGGCGGAGAATAGCGAGTGACTTTCATGGACTATGAAAAACAATTAAACGGTAAATACAGATCGATTCCAAAAATACGTAAAACCTTCGTTTTCCTCCAATAGATGGTCGATATTTAACTTATTTCAAACAAACCTTAAAACAGTACTAAAGAAAATTACACCAACTTTTTCATCCTCTTAGGTTTATCTAGAAATGTGCCCGAACGTATGCAACACTATGCAAGGACTATCTTTAACCCTCAGTCACCAGGAGAAAACCCCTAGATTTTGGTGTAACATTTTCTGACATTTTTAATACGAAAATCATTTAAAACCTGCTTTTTCCTATTCTAGTCCTTTTCTATGGAATAAACTACATTAAAGATACATTATGTAAGATTTAGATAAAGAGCTGACCATTCTTGCTATAATAGCTCAAAAATAGATACTGTAAAATGAAAATATTGAAACTTTCATTCAAATTACTTCATCACTGTTTGTAGTTTTGACAAGATGTATGCATAGTGGTAACCAGGTTACTGGCATATTCGAGAATGAGCCTCGCTTTCCCATTTTTAAATTAAATTTTTAAATGGCGAACCGTTCTAATCTAGTTAAAATCTCAAGTATCCGATGCCATCGAGAGTTGGTTATGGTCTTGTTTTGTTAAACACACATTATACAAGAGCTAAATCTGCCTATTGCAGGTCTTTATTTAGGCTTCAGATGTTATAGAAATTATTAATTAGACATTAATTAACTTATCCAGACTATAATCAACTCTCAATGTCATCGCTAGCCTGCAATGTTTATTGGCTTAGGTTCCGATTTGGTGTTTGATTTCCATTCATGATTTAACCATGAAATGGATAATCGAGACTATATGTTTTTTTATCGTACCGACTTTAGTAATGATGTTCGAGGCTAGACCGAAAACTCAATCGCTAAACTTTTGGTTGAGTGTGGATCAATTTGACTGAAATTTACATTATTTAGTTTTAAACTATTATAGTGAGAACTGTCAGCTCTTTATCTAATCTCCCATAATGTATCTTTAATAAATGTCTAATTAATAGTTTATAACATTTCAGACCCAATGAAAGACCTGCAATAGGCAGATTTAGCTCTTGCATAATGTATGTTTAGCGTCTGTGGGCCCTTTTAGATCTCAACTCAAAAACATTATTGTTTCAAAACCCTGATTTGTTGATAATCTGTGAATATAACAACCAACATGGCCTTAGAAACTATTCTTCACTATTAACGCGCTTTATAAATGGCGATATTATTAATCTATTTCTTACCTAGAGTGACTAAGATGACGAAACATAGGATCAGTTGCAGACATCGACTCATTTCAAGGTCTCGTGACACAAACTGGTCGTCTGCTCGCTGACGGATGCAGGTGCATGTTTAAATGTTTACGTCAAACAAACAAACATGCAAACAAACAAACAAACATCATTACTACGGCTAAGTTGAATAAACGATCCCAGTTTTTGAGAAGATCGGGTAAAGTTAAAAGTCGAGTTTAAAATAGAACGGAATGAAATCCGAACTGAATGACTTCTGTCCTTAATGCTAAGATAAGATCGCTATTTTGGCAGCCGCTTAATTTTAAGATGCGGGGTTAGGTAGATGAGTGATCTATAACCCCTACGAGCAGGGGAATTATTGAAATAACATTGAACCATGTTAGTCCCGAAATGATCGAATTTGTGTTGAGTGAATGTTAAATTCTCTTCCTCTCCCTCGCAGCAATGTTGAAAAATACTGGGATTTAATGTCGGAGTTTGATGCATGTTAATATTTTATACATAAAATATACATTTACCTCACTCACTGATTATACAGATTTAGATACAGCAATAACACTACTACGTAATTGTAATACTGCTTCCTACATTAGTGGTATCATCATTACATACTGTAGTGATATCATCATTACATACTCTAGTGGTATCATCATTACATGTTGAAGTGGTATCATCATTGCATGTTGAAGTGATATCATCATTACATACTCTAGTGGTATCATCATTGCATGTTGAAGTGGTATCATCATTACATGCTGATGTGGTATCATAGTTTCTTATTGATGTATTTGATACATTAAAACAACAAACGTTTTATAAAGGGCTATATTTGAGTTAAAATAAGGCGAACAATTTTGAGTAAATTCTTAACTTAAGTCTGAGAATGCTTTGTGAACTCGGCGCCAGCTATATTACAATATCTCAGCAATATCGGAAAAGTGTATAATATTATGTACGCCGACGATCTAATGATAATAAGTAAAACAATGTACAAAGAAGTTCGAAATACTACACCAAATTTCACGTCAATACTAATAACGAAATTAACGTCCTTTTGTTCTGCTCCGACTAAACTAACGAAGACAGGCATATGCCATACAGTGTGCTATGAGGGAAATTTTTCCTACTCTTATATCGAATTTCACTTGCCAAAGATCTTTTACGTGCATGCCAATGTGTACTCGGGACCTCGGGTTTCGTCCAATCCGAAAAACTAGACAGCTGCCCTTGTCAGACCCTCCGTCCTGCACCAGTTACAAGGGGAAACCACGTCGGAAAATTCCGATGAACTTTATCGGCCAACACGGGGAGCGAACCCGTGACCTCCAGGCTAGCGAGCCAGCGTCTGACTCACTTATCCACTGTGGCTCCCCCATGAACCAGAATTCAAGCGGAGGAATATGTGTTGCGGTTTTGTTAAAACCCCATGAACAAGGAAGCTAGGTAATAATAATAACAATAGCGTGTAATTATGATACACACGTTCCATCCAGTGTATGCTAATGGCGCAATTGTCAGCTTTCCACATTTACATAAACTGAAAAACGTTTCTATGATGAAGTAAGTAAATATGTAACAAGCAGTATCCACAACAAAAAGAAAACAACAACAATGTATATATATTCTCTCTTGTGTCATCTATTTATAACCTATGATATATATATATATATATATATATACGTCTTATATTAATATAGGGCAGGTATAAATTACCTACGGCTGACAGGTAGGCGACTAATTATAACTCATCAATTATTAACCTCTCCTTTAATAACCAGGTAATCAACGCACTGTCATTTACCTGTTCATTAATGCTAGCTGTCAATCATCGATAAGCCACACCTCATTACACTTTAAACAATATAACACGAGTTGTCTGTCCTTGATAATATTATACTTCAAACAAAATCGATTGTTTTTATCCACGCGATCATCAAGTTATTTGGCTTTATCGATTTTTCAGCAGTCACAACCGCTCTGATGATCGAGACTATAACAATGCATTGTGTTGCTGTCATCATGTCTCTCGTGTTACGTGTGCAGCTAATCATATTATGAATGACATGATGATTGTGTCTACAATAGTTCAACGCGTACGTGACGTAGTGTTTGCCTGCAGGTAGACGAAGATAATCAACACCAACCTGGGTCACTTTTTACCTGTCAACATGGAAATTAACTGGAGAAAATTTCGTTTAAAGATTGGAGTTTATATCTAGCTTTATATACACGTGTGATTTAAAACATCTGTTAAACAACTGATTATCTTTTTACCTGTGAGGTTTCACCAAGCGACACGAGCTCAGGTGAGTTAAGAGAAAACAAAATTGTCATAATCTGGTGATAAATATGAATATTATGATTTAAAGATCACGGATTTAAAAATACAGATTAGAGATTATTGATATTCGATTTTAATATACAGGTGTAACATTCTACCTGTAATTAGCAACTAATTACAGGTGTGTTGTTTTACCTGGTAAAATCCACAGGTGAGGGATGGAGATGTGGAGTTTATAAGAGATGAAATATTGATCGTCTTGTACTGTGGATTAGATTAGCATCTTTCATCCTGCACGTCACCTAATTACCTGATCACCTGTAAAGACCAGGTAGAATAATCAGACAGGTACGGGTAAAAATGGTCGCTGTGACACGAACCCAGGTAAAATTATATATTACCTGTATATACATATTGACGTGGGATAGTCGAGGTGTTCTAGAGTAATCAATAATAATTCACACGAACTGTCGACTAGGGTTATAATTATTATTTCTATACAGGTAGAATGATTACGTGACGTTATAATCCTACAGGTAACATGTTGGAATGAAGTGGGGTTTAACGTCATCACAGGTAACATGTTGGGATAATGATACTTTTCCCTCTATCATATCAAAAATAGACTTCAAATTGCACAAATGATGCAATTATGACATAAAGTGAGAGAGAGAGAAATGGGGTTTAACGTTCACTCGACACAAACTAGATCATTTCGGGACTAACATATGGGTAGGGGTCTTTAGTAGTGGGAGGAAACCGGAGGACCAGGAGAAAACCAACGAGATTGGAGAGGCGACCCGACTCCTTGTAACGTACAATCGGGGAATCGAAACCACGCCAGTTGAATGACAATATATTAGCTACATGTATAGAATTGAAATGGAGTTTAACGCTCTACTAAATCTATCGTTTGATAATTGCATCTTTTATACAACTTGAAGTCTATTTTTGATATGGTATAAGCAGGGAGTCAGTAACGTATATAAAAGCTTTTTATGAATAATACTCTCATGAGATTGACTATGATACAATTTAAAGTGTATTTTTAATATGATAAAATTAGGATTTTGATATAATAGAAGGGAGGGTGGAGTATAGCAAGCTATTTATGGAATATATTATATTAATAATTTATTTTAGTTATGAATAATATTCCCATTGACTGTGATACAATTTAAAGTGTATTTTTAATATGAGAGAGAGAGAGAGAAATGGGGTTTAACGTCCACTCGACACAAACTACGTCATTTCGGGACTTACATTAAACACATGACGAGGAGTAGCGTCGTCTGTCCAATCTCGTGGGTTTTCTCCAGGTCCCCCGATTTCCTCCCAACTGCTAAAGACCCCTATGCGCAAGCGAAATATTGAGTCGCCCCCCTCCCCCTCTCTCTCTCTCTCTCTCTCTCCCCTCTCTCTCTCTCTCTCTCTTCGTTAGGCATAGATAATCAGGCTACAACTAATAACATCTTTAAAATGGTACATGAATACTTTGATGTTATCAGACACTTGATCAATATCTGATTTTATTTATAGAACAATTTTAATCATGTTATAAAACAGCACTTCTCATTTTTTCCATTTGTAATAAATAGTGTGTATAAAACTTATTTAATTTATATGATTTTCACCATTATTTTATAATATGATCTGTATATGATATGTTTTATATTCCTTGTATGAGGAGACGGGTAATATAGGCTATGCCTGTTCCCTGATCCCCTTTCATAAATGAAATATTGTTTACAAAAAAAGATACACAAAGTAGTAGGAATATAGTCAATAATATTATTATGTATTGTGAATCGTACGATCAAATGGCCGACTGAGATACATAAAGTGGTAGGAATATAGTCAATAATATTATTATGTATGGTGAATCGTACGATCAAATGGCCGACTGAGATACATAAAGTGGTAGGAATATAGTCAATAATATTATTATGTATGGTGAATCGTACGATCAAATGGCCGACTGAGATACATAAAGTAGTAGGAATATAGTCAATAATATTATTATGTATTGTGAATCGTACGATCAAATGGCCGACTGAGATACATAAAGTGGTAGGAATATAGTCAATAATATTATTATGTATGGTGAATCGTACGATCAAATGGCCGACTGAGATACATAAAGTGGTAGGAATATAGTCAATAATATTATTATGTATGGTGAATCGTACGATCAAATGGCCGACTGAGATACATAAAGTGGTAGGAATATAGTCAATAATATTATTATGTATGGTGAATCGTACGATCAAATGGCCGACTGAGCAACCGGATGAATCATAGACGGAAACACTGCCATGTAATCAATTAATTGAAAATGTAAATAAATAAAATAATGGATGAGTTGACATTACATTGATATAGAATGTAATGCCATCGATCCGAACGAACAGTCAAATTTCAGTGACAAAAAGAGTGTAATAGTGATGTCGCGTCAACACAATACCGCGGTTATTTTTATTACAAACATATAGCAATTGTTATTTTTTCTATGGTTACGTATATAATATGAGACAGGAGAATTTTGCCCGGACAGCGACGTTCTTAGGTAGTAAAGTAGTCTCATTAAGATGATACCCACCTTTCGTTTCTTTTTATTTTACGGTTGTTTATTTTACGACTCCCATATCCGGAACGAAGTAAGACATTGTCTTAACTAGATTAAAATGGGAGTTTTATTAGGGAATATTTTAGTACGTGTGCGTGTGGAGTTGGAGTGGGGGCGGGGATAGTACGCCCTCACTCGAGGTTATAAGGGTTTGATATTGAGTCAAATTATTCTTTGGGTCTTCTGTTTCCTCCCTACTGCAAAAGATCTCTAAACACAAGCGAATTATTGAAATAAAATTGTACCATAATATGCGAATACCGAAATGAACCCCCAGCTGTCTAGTCCTTCGGATGAGAAGAAAAACCGAAGTCCCGTGTATACATTAGAATGCACGTAAAAGATCCCTTGGCAGTTGGAATTCGATATAAGAGTAGGCGATAGTGCCGCTACCCGGGCAAAATTTCCCTCATAGCACAATGTATGGCGTATGCCCGTCTTCATTAGCCCAGCATAGGAGCAGAACAGTAGGACGTTAAACCCCATTTCATTTCATTTACATATGTTGTTATATATCAAAGTGTTTATTTATATTACAGATAGTGTACTTCGATGATTAAACCCGATAAACGTTGGATGTTATAAAAACCGGGGATATATTCCGGGTGATATACTCGTCTATAAATCGTCATTACCTAATGAAAAAACTATTTTATCCTGGAATCAATGAATCACGCCGTTCTGATGTAATACAAAACAAGCGACATATATAATATTGCGCACGAGATAAAAAGAGAAATTGGAACAATGTAGAAGAATTAATTATAACATTAAAAACATCTACCGTTATATTGTGTTATACAATGTATTAATATACGATGTTATGTGAGTTATATTGTGTATAAAGTGTATACCAGGCAATAATGTAAAACCCAGTTTATGTATACGTCACATAGTGTTTAATATTTGAGCAATGTAATACACAGTTTATGGTCTCAATATACGTACTATATTATTCTACGTCATAAAGTGTTGAATACATCACAAAGTGTTTAATATGTGAGCAATGTAATACACAGTGTATGGTTTTGATATACGTACTATATATATCTACGTCATAAAGTATATAATACGTCATATAGTGTATCATAACTGACAACTATGTAATACACAGTGTAATAATAACTGACAACTATGTAATACATAGTTTATAGATATATTTGTATATAGTGTATAAACTTTTAAAATTGTAGAAAAAAAATAACCCATTTCTCACTTTCTACAAATATAACCTTTCAACTCAAATACAACCTTTAACCTTTCGACACAGAAATAACAGTAAACCTTTCATATGTAAACATTTAATTTGTAAAACCATCTGTTTAGTAGCCACGATCTGAATATAAGCCCTACTATCTCATTTATTGTTTTAACCATATGATTTTAAAATATCTCAAATCTTAAAATAATCTCAACAATTTCGATAATCTGGTTTTAATTCAAAAACAAAAAAAATCAACAATCTCATTAATTTTAAAATATCTCAAAATTAAATTTCATAGTTCATAGTTCAATAAATCACCAGTAATAACAGTTTGCAATGTCACCAATAATTCACCTTTCTCCGAAGACAGACAAACGAATCTTTAAATAAATTTACGACAGAATCTCGGTTTATTTCTGAAGATTTTGTGTTAAAATTATAACGTCATTTAATCCACGGTGTGAAACAAATTACGAAGGGCAGATTATTCCCGGTGCTTATCAGCTAATTAATTAACCTGATCTGTGTATAATGTTACCATAGTGACAAGGTATACGAAACCGAAAGTAAACAAAATAATGAATGAATTCATAAACGATGAATTAACTAACTTCAATTGTTGGTAGATTAACGGATTAACACGATTAAGGAATTGAATTGTTGGTCAAGGTCGACCCTAATTTTGATAATAGGTTAATCTAGGGGTAATAAGGGACAGATCCTTGTATGTGTTTTTATTACCAAACATTACAAGTTGTAACCACTGCCTGTGTCATAATAAACACGTGTTTCTGTGAAAGTGTTAAAACGACGAAACAAGACGAGTGATAGGACAACTTGAACGTTCATCCAAGACCCGAGAAAGGATAAATGATTTGGATTATAAGAAAGAGAAGTGAAACTGTGTCGGAATTTATTTAACTAAAGTGAGTCTGGGAATTACAAAGTGAGAACTAATTATTGTGGATTGTGTGTTTAGAATTGTGAATCATATTTTGTAGATTTTCTACGTGAGTTTGGATATCACATTGTCTATAAAGTGACCCTTCCGAATTACTTATATTAGGAAAAAAACAGATCACTAAGTGTGAAAAATCTGAAAAAGGATTATAGAGATATATCTTCGGTATCATCATCTGAAGATGAGTCTCCTGATGGACGAGGAGCTGCAGCACCAGGTTGAGATGTATAATATGGAGGACGGTGGGAGGGATGAGGATGGGGAAGGGGGGATGCCCGAGGAAGAGGAACCGGATGTTTATAGTCAGCTAGAACAGAGAGAACGTGATCTCCTGTTGGCTGCTGAACTTGGTAAAGCTTTGTTAGAGAAGAACCAAGATTTGGAGAAAAAAGCCGAACAGGCTTCTGATGAATTCTCACACAGAATAGAGGTTAGTAATTTCAAAGTTTATTAGTTCAACCGTTTAGCGAAAGGAGGTTGGGTACCGAATGGTTTAACGCGTGCACTTTAGATCATAAGGTTTGAAATTGAGTCATGTGGCGTGGTTTCGATTCCCCGCTTTTACGTGACCATGAGTAGGGTTACCTGTCCAGCCTCGTGGATTTCCCCGGGTTCCCCGCCCCCCTCCCACTAAAAACAACTCCTTTGCGCTAAGATTGAATATGTTAGTCCCAAAGTGACCTGGTTTGTGCCGAGTTGACGTTAACCCCCATTAATTTTTCCTCTCACGAGGTGTATACATGTATATCTTTGGGTCAAATCTAATATATCACCCCAATTCCAACCAGTCATGTCTACACCAGGTATAGATGAATCGTTTAGATACGAAATATTTATACTAGAATAAATATAACAATTAGCCCGAAGCTACAATTATCCAGGTAAAGGTTTTTGAATCAATGAAATAAAACTAATTTGAACTGATCTAGGTAAAATTATGGTCAACCTGACATACTGATATGATAAATACTTAGAAGCTTTCTCTTTGTAGAACAATTGATATCACTTCTCGTGCATTTGGAGTGTTTACATAGCTAAGCCATATCTATCACATAGCTAAGCAATAGTTATCTCATAGCTACGTCAAAGTTAAAACAACTAGCTGACAGACATCTAAGCCATAGCAAACACATAGCTAAGCAATAGTTATCTCATAGCTAACCCATAGCTAAGTCAAAGTTAAAACAACTAGCTGACAGACATCTAAGCCATAGCAAACACATAGCTAAGCAATAGTTATCTCATAGCTAACCCATAGCTAAGTCAAAGTTACAACAACTAGCTGACAGACAGCTAAGCCATAGCAAACACATGGCTAAGCAATAGTTATTTCATAGCTAACCCATAGCTAAGTCAAAGTTAAAACAACTAGCTGACAGACAGCTAAGCCATAGCAAACACATGGCTAAGCAAAAGCTTAAATATTGTTAACAGCTAGCTGGCATATAGCTAACAGCTAGTTAACACAGTGATTAGCCTACGCGTATACTTAACACATAGCTAAGACAGCTAACACGTTTCCTTGTACTTTTGTGTTTTTAAACAACAACTGTCCATAGGTTACCGCCCACTCTCTCTCCCCCCCCCCCCCCTCTCTCTCTCTCTCTCCAATACCTGGACAGTTAACATACATGTAGTGAACCGTGGTTTTGTACTTGTACGGATAAAAAAAGTCGATATAAGTATTGACTATATGATAAGTAATGAGAAAGCTAACAGTCAGCCCTGCCTGAAGCTAGAGAACAGTTCAGGTGTTAGATTATTTACTGATGTGGAAACATTTATTATATATGTATATCTATTGATCAGCTTTATAACCAGTCGATATTTCTGCTTCTGTTGTCAACAGCCATCTACATTTCGTCGCGTTTCTGGCGAATCTGATATATTTAAGTATTGGGAATTATGCGTTTGAAATTTGCGTTCTGTTGTTATCTCTGTAGCCATCAACTAATAGCATTTATTTAAATGGCGTTCGGTGTCCTGATGTATATGTTGTATGAAATATTAAATCACAAACCAATGTTATTATTTGATGTCCACGGATAATAATAACATTTATGTAAATGACGTTCCGTGTCCTGATGTATATGTATAAAATATTAAATCACAAATGAATGTAATTATTTGATGTCCACAGATATAACAACAGAACGCAAATTTCAAACACATAATTCTCAATACTTAAATATATCAGATTCGTCAGTTCGCCAGAGAAGAGCGACTACTTCTGCTTCTGTTGTCAGCAGTCATCTACATTTGTGGATATTTTATCCCCACAGTTTTTGAACATCGATTTATTTATATTATTCCCGATCTGTGACCATGCATATTAAACTGGTTAAGCTTCTTAATTAAACTAGAAGTGGTATCAGGTGTTCGATAATGATTAATCATGACACCCGAACTCTAGCGACTAAGTCATATTTATGTATTATTCCCGATCTGTCACCAGGCATTACAAACTGGTTAAGCTTCTTAATTAATACAGCTGTCTAGTCGTTCGGGTGGGACGAAAAACCAAGGTCCTGTGTACACATTGGCGTGCACGTAAACGACCACTTGGCAGTTTGAATTCGATACAAGAGTAGGTCTTTGCGCCGCTGTCCGGGCAAAATGTTCATCATAGTACACTGTATGGCGTATGCCTTCTACATTAGCCCAGTTGGAGCAGAGCAGTAGGACATTAAACCCCATTTCATTTCATTTCATTTGTCCTTTGTTTTCCAACGACCGAATACACTTTATATACCGGTATCAAATAACGTGTCGTTTCTGCCTACACTTTGTCGAATTCTTACTGTCAAGGGATCTTTTACGTGCTTATTTGTACAATTATTTGTGTAATTATGCATAAATAACTGCTTATTAATTTATCGCATTTTGAACAGCTGATCATTTTGTTTTCTTGTAATCTGTATTTTGTTTTAATCCCATTGTTCTCTTGGACAATGGTCTACTATGCCGAGTAGCCTTTCTATCGAACATGTTTTGTATTGGGAGAATCCGATACAAGCCACTCTATAAAAGTTTTTTTAGAATGGTCAGCTGTGACCAGTTGGATTTCGTGTTTAAAATAAAACTAATGTTTGAGGATTTAGTAACCCAAGCGATGTTAATCTGTAGTAGTCCAGGTTTCAACACCCTCAACAGTCACACTTTAGTTAACCTGGACCGCAAGTTAATCCGTCTACCAATAGTCAATACTAGATTTTAATCTCCTTTACTAGGTCTCTGACTTTTACAACATGTAGGCTACCGTAGTGTTAGTGTGGACTAAATGAAATGAAATGGGGTTTAACGTTCTACTAGTCTGCTCCTAAACTGGGCTAATGAAGACGGGGATACGCCATACAGTGTACTATGAGGGCCATTTTGCCCGATCAGCGGCACTATGGCCTACTCTTATATCGAATCCCAACTACCAATTGATCCTTTACCTGCACGCCAATGTATACACTGGACCTAGGTTTTTCGTCCCATCCGAACGACTAGACAGTTGTCCTTAACAGACCATTCATCCTGCTCAACTGACAAGGGGGGAAACCACGTCGGAAACCCAAATAAATGAAAAGTGTATCTAATGTAGCTGAACGGGTGGTTAGTTTGTAGAACTACCCAGAAACAATCACGAACAACACAAGGTACAATTTTATGAATACACAATTACTGATTTTAATACTAATAAGCCACGTTTCGACGAGCATACTCTCATCTTTATCAAGCAAATGGTACAGGTATGTGAATAGTAGGTATAAAATTGTACCTTGTGTTAATATGTTCAATTACTAAATGCCAATCAAAGAAGAAGTCTTTTATTTGGGGCATGGACGAGATATGTTTGTTTGTAGATTGGCGATATTTCCTACCGACGTGACTCTATTTTCAACTTAATAATACGACAGATACCGGATAATTTATTCATTTTATTCGAGAAATAGGCGGAATTAACATGAATACATGTTTGCCAGGAGATTAACGAACTGTCGTACAAGTTAGTTTATAATAATATCACACCTTCCCGATAATTTACCTTGATCATTAGCATACAGGTATACACCACAGGTGGGGGTTTGGGTGGGCTAGTGGTTTCACGTGCGCATTCGTTTATATGGTCTGTCATTGAGTCAAGTGGCGTTGTTTCGATTCTCCGCTTGTACGTGACAAGGAGTAGGGTCCTCTGTCCAACAACGTGGGTTTTCTCCGGGACCTCCGGTTTCCTCCCACTGCTAAAGACTATTACGCGCAAGCGAATTATAGGAATTGAATTGACATAGTTTGTGTCGACTGGACTTAACCCCCCCCCCCCATCTCTCTCTCTCTACCAACCAACCAACCAACCCACTCCACATGCATACTCCTGGATGGATTACTTTGTAACGAGCCCAGTGAATTGACCCCGAGGTCTGTATTTATCAATCTTTGATCATATCTTTATGTCGATTTAAACTATAAAATTATATTTTAGTAGAAGTTGATAGCCAACTTTAAAGGTGCTACATGTATGTCGCTTAGATCTAGGTCAGATAAAGGTATTGAACTAGGATCAACTGATTTGTTATTTTGATTAGGAATGGGTCATGATCTGTACAATTAAACTGTTGCTTCGAAATTATGCGGATGTTGGCATATTTTCTAATTTTATTTTCATTTTGAATTATTATGTCGACAGTCGAACAAAGCCTTGGTTATATCTCCACACTGACTTTATCTATAGACATACAATATTCACCGAAGACAAATCAAAATCTAAAATCTAATAAAATAGAAAGGAAATGAAATGGGGTTTAACGTCCTCCTGTTCTGCTCCTATTGGGATAATGAAGACGGACATACGCCATGCAATGTGCTATTAGGGACAGCGGCGCAACGGCCTACTCTTATTTCGAGTTCCAACTGCCAAGGGTTCCTTTACGTGCACGCCAAGGTCTACACGGGATCTCGGTTTTTTGTCCCATCATAATGACTATACGTTATTCCTTGGCAGGTCCTCCGTCCTACATCACTGACAAGAAGGGGGAAATCCCGATGAACATTCTCGGTCAACGCAGGGATCGAAAACGGGAACGTCCCACCCACTGAGCCATCTTGGCTCAACTAATAAAATAAGCAATTTTATATTTGACACAGCCGTGTTACCCCCCCCCCCCACATGTGTTTATTACCCAACAAATTATGTAAGTGGGATATAATGCTGTGACTTACTCATTTTTATGGTTGTTTTATGTTTACTCGAACATGGACACAAAGCCGGAGATAAAATATTATTTTTAAAATGTTTAACATTTACATTTACAACTCTTCCCTTTTCCGTCTCGACCTTTAAAGTGCAACAAATGATGTTTTTATTGGGTCCAGCGGGGTGCTGTCATCGTACCCTAGTTATCAACGTAAATGATATAAATTACATGGGATTTAATGTCTTCTCCACCCGGACTAGGGCGGTTGGATAGCCGAATGGTTAGCACGTGCGCGCTGTCATTGAGTCAACTGGCGCGGTTTCGATTCCCCGGTTGTACGTGACCTCGTGGGTTAACTCCGGGACCCCCAGTTTCCTCGTACTGCTAAAACCCCTACGCGCAAGCGAATTAGAACCATATGTTAGTCCCGAAATTACATAGTTTGTGTCGAATGGACGTTACCCCCCCCTCTCTCTCTCTCGCTTTCTCTCCAACCGGACTAATGTAAACGAACATTGACAGACCTTCTGATCTAAAGCGCATACGTTAAGCGCCTCCCTCCCTCCCCGTGATGAAAAGACGATTAATATCATCACCGTAAAGCTGATAACTCAGGGTTCATTCTGATGCTAGCTGAGCCAGTTCGCCGGGATTCCCAACGTGGTTTCCACTTTCAATGGTGGGGGCATGTTGAACGGACAGCGACACTATGGCCTACTTTTATTTTGAATTCAAACTGTCAAGGGCTCTTTTACGTCCCATCCGAACGATCAGATCCTATTATACTTACCAGGTCATCCGTCCTGCACCACTGACAAGGGGAAATAACGCCGGAGAATACCGAGGAACTGGTTCGGCGACCCAGGGGTTATCAACTTTAAGATATTAATATTTATTATGGTTGTACCTGACAAGGAGTAGGGTCGCCTGTCCATCCTTGTGGGGTTTCTCCGACTCCCCCGGTTCCTCCCACTGCTAAATATTCCTACGCGCAAGTGAATTATTGAAATAAAATTGAACCATATGTTAGTCCAGAAATCACCCAGTTTGTGTCGAGTGGACGTTAAACCCTCTCTCTCTCCCCCTTTCTCTTCCCCCCTCTCTCTCTCTCTTTTTATAAGGGACCGTTGAGTTCGCTAATATAATGTTTGTCATGTTGGAGTACATCAGGGTTACGACATAGCATCCTTATTATTAACATAAGTAATAAATGATCACGGAAATGGTAAAAGAGGAGCGGTACATATTTTTATAACTTATCAACTAGTAAAAATTATGTAAAAATGAGATTACAGTTACACGCAGTCTATTTGTTCTGTTACGACTACATAAAGAAGCGATTTATAATATCACAACAATTGGTGGATGTTTTCCCGAATAATAATAATTTCTTATTTTCCGGTACATTTCATTGTAGTGGTGTAAATAAAGATGCAAAAAAAAAAAATGGCATGAAATGAAACAGGGTTTACAATCCTACTGTTTTGCTACGACTGAGCTAATGAAGGCGGACATAAGCCATACAGTGTGCTATAAGGGACACTGTGCCCGGGCACCGGCACTAGGACCTACTCTTATATCGAATTCCAACTGTCAAGGGATCTTTTACGTGCATGCCAATTTGTACACGGGACCTCGGTTTTTCGTCATCTCCGTCCTGCAGCACTGACAAGGGGAAACCATGTCGGAAAATCTCGATGAATTTTATATATATATATATATATATATATATATATATATATATATATATATAAGTGAGTAAGATGCTGGCTCGCTATAGTCTGGAGGTCGCGTGTACGATACATATAGAGGATATTTGTCGTTTTAGAGTGAATAACATATTTTATTTCATCGAGAAGCAAGAAAACTTATATTTCACGAATGCGTAGCATGAGTGAAAATATAAACGTTTCTCTTGCTTAGAGATGAAATAAAATATGTTATTCACGACAAAACGACAAATGTTCTATTTATTTTATGATTTTACAATCATTTTAGGTAAAAACAACATGGACTACTGCTAGCCAGGGGAATAACACTTTTATTTCACTGATAAAACGCGGTATTCCACTACTGATCATAAAATAAATTATATTATTTAACATTGGCTTAATCTACTAACGTAAAATTTTCATCTTAAAGATTATAAACCAATCTGCAAGGTGTGCAGTCTCCGGGTTTTAATCGTTTGATTCGGAGCGGTTCGGGTTGAGGCATGCGCGGTCTGGGGTGATCTGGGTTGAGTTTTAAGAAATTTGGGTTGAGGTTTCAGTATATGAACCCGTTAAAGAAGCATATTTTGATGAGAGAGAGAGGGAGGGAGGTCCACTTCTTGACACAAACTGAGTCATTTCGGGACTAACATATTTTCCAATTTTATTTCAATAATTCGCTTGGGTGTAGGGGTTTTTTAGCAGTGGGAGGAGAAATCGGAGGACCCGGAGAAAACCCACGAGGTTGGACAGGCGAACCTACCCCTTGTCACGCACAAGCTGGTAATCGAAACCACGCCACTTGACTCAATGACAGACCTTATGATTTTACGCACAGGCGTTAAGCCACTAGATCACACCCCCTAGATGTATACAGTAAGGCAGCTTATAACAAGTTGATGTAGACGTTCCGGACAAAAGCGCCATTTTGTTTTCAGATCCTTTGGATTGCCTTAGCTTTCCATTTTTGATAAGCACCACTCCTCTTAGGATAACCATCTTGGATCTGTAAGATTTTCGCTATGTAAAAACCCTTATTTACCAATATCTCAGCTCCTAAGCCATTTAGGATCAAAATTGTCTGGGTAAAGGACTACAATTATATTTGAAGGAAGTGGCACCTATCAAAAATGAAAAGTTAATTCAATAAGAAGCATCTGGGGGAAATTTGGCACAATCTGATTAAAACACAGATCTTATTTCGTTTCGTTTTTTATAGTTCAAAATTTCGTTTTAAGTGTCTTCTCTTGTAGTCGAAGCAATCGAAATTATAAAAAAAACGAAACGAAATATAGATTTGTATTGTAATCAGTTTGATTTGGCGTTTTCCTTCCCGGATTGTCCACATCCATCTCAAATCTGGTCCTAAGCTACCAGACTAATATGTGTGATTTGTTTTATCAGGAATTAGAACAAGAGAAGTATGGTCTACATCTACGATTGGAGAAGATGGAGATGGAATATGAGAACACAGTGAAAGAACTACAATACGATATAAACCATCTTCACCAGCAACTAGAAGACAACCAACATAATTCTCTATTAGGGGATAAAGAACGATCCCATACAATCAGAGATCTTGTGCAACAAAACGAGAGATTAACAGAACAAATTAGACAGGTGAGTCAACATTTTTATTCCTTCTTTCATGGGATTTGACGTCCGCGTCAACCGAATAGACGTTTTGCCGCTCCATTAACTTGATTAAATGCCCAATCACACATTTGGCCTTTTCCAATAGAACGCTTGATCTCGCCTTAACTACATACGTGTTATCCAGTTGTTAATTAAAGGCCCAATCGTACCTTTGGTCATCTTCAATAGAAGGGTTGATCTCGCTTTAACTACGTACATGTTATCCAGCTGTTGTAAAACTCACAGTCGTTGCTTCAGGAATATGACCTTTGGTGGGCTAATAAGACTTATAAATTGTACCTATTTACTTCCAAACCTAGTGAGTAAATCAAACGTATGTATATTTATTGCATCTCCGGGTGAGTTATTCAAACTGACACATATTTACGTCCACGTCGATTGAGTTTATCAAGCGGATAACCATTTATTTCAACTCCCGGTGAGTTAATCAAACGGATAGCTATTTATTTCAACACCGGTGAGTTAATAAAACGTATGCATAATTATGTTATCTGCATATGTAATTCAAGATGGAAAGTTTAAGGTTTGAAAAGATTTAAGATTTAACATAAATAGATTTAAACCAAATTAAACTTTAGACAATAGGATTGTGGTTACAGTGTTAGATTTCTCGTTACGCCAACTTTTCAAACCATGGATGGCCAACTGGATCAGTAAACATATGTTAACAGTTTTATATGTTTTGTATCATAAATGAAATGAAATGAAATGATTGGGGTTTAACGTCCTACTGTTCTTCTCCGATTGGGCTAATGAAGACGGGTATACGCCATACAGTGTACTGTGAGAGAAAAATTTGCCCAGACAGCGGCGCTACGCCTTACTCGTAAGGGATCTTTTACATGTACGCCAATGTATACACGGGGCTTCGGTTTTTCGTCTCATCCGAATGAATAGACAGCTGGCCATGTCAGTTTCTCCGTCCTGCACCACGTCGGAAAATATCTATGACCGCTATAGACTATGGACGACCAACGGGTTCAATAAAAATATTGTTTACTATTAATGTTTCTATGAAAGGAGGTGGCAGTAGGCACGGACAAAACATTGATTGTAGATAATTAAAAACCGGGAAAATATTGAAGTGAGTGATTACTATTTGGTTTTAGAGTTATTATCAACTGGAAGTCAGGATTTATTGCTGATGTACAGATAGTGTGTCCAATAATATAGATATCTAGTCGTATTTCTATTATGGATATTAAACAATAAATACACAAGCATGTATTCCCTTGATACTCGTTCTGATTGTATACATCCCGTTCTGTTCCAATACAACAAGGTATAATAAACATCAAATACAATCAATCTAAACATAGTGGTCAAATTATGGAAATGAAATGAAATGGAGTAGGCTATAACTTTTCTGCACCGATTGGGCTAATGAAGATGGGCATACACGGTAGAGTTATGTTATGTGGGAATTTGACAAGGCGGTGGCGTTTGCTTCTGTTTTTCGTTGAATAAACATTGAGAACAATCAATCTAAATATAGTGGTCAAGTTATGGAAATGAAATGCAATGGAGTAGAACTTTTCTGCACCGATTGGGCTATTGAAATGGCCATACATCATAGATGTTATGTGGGAATTTGCCCAGGCGGTGGCGCTTCCGCCTGTTCTTCGTCGAATTCCAACTGTAGAATACAACAAGGTATAATAAACAATCAATCTAAATATAGTGGTTAAATTATGGAAATGAAATGGGGTTTAACGCCCTTCTTCTCTGCGCCAACCGGGCTAAGGAAGACGGCCCTAAACCATGTGGCCTAAGAGGAAAGTTTGGGTTTATGACGTTTCTGCCTAGTCTGCGTCGAATTCCTACTGATGTGTGAATGGAACCTAGGTTTTTCGTCCCGTTCGAATGACTAGACGCTGGTCCTTGCCGATATTAAAGGATAGCGATGACAGTCATAGATATACCTGTTTAAACCAATAATACCGTAGGCCTCTAAACGGGCATGGAGGTTATCAAACACACAGCAACACTGCCATTTCTCCAACCGTTTTCCTTTGACTTTATTGTATTTATTAACGATTTTTCGAGGTCAATTTTCAAGATGACGCAACACTCTGGACCGTATTGCAATGTAAATGTGTACATACGGCACTAAACAAATACACCATCAATTTGTCCTCGATTACCTAGGTGTAAACGCAGCTATAAATAACTCAAATAATGTATACTTATAATATATGGTTTATGATCTGTCACATATAATATGATATGTAATAAAAACTATAACAGATTCTAAACAAATACACCATCAATTTTTCTTCGATTAGGTGTAAACATAGCTATAAATAACTATATTTGATATACTTATAATATTATTATGGTGTATGATCTGTCACATATAATATGATATGTAATAAAAACTATAGGGAGCCACGGTGGCTGGGTGGTTAAGACGCTGGCTCGCTAGCCTGGAGGTCGGGTGCACTTTTTCGATCCCTGCATTGGCCGAGAAAGTTCATCTGGATTTTCCGACGTGGTTTCCCCTTGCCAGTGGTGCAGAACAGAGGGCCTGACAAGGACAGCTGTCTAGTCCTTCGGATGAGACAAAAAACAGAGGTCCCGTGTATACATTAGAATGCACGTAAAAGATCCCTTGGCAGTTGGAATTCGATATAAGAGTAGGCGATAGTGCCGCTGCCCGGGCAAAATTTCCCTCATAGCACACTGTATGGCGTATGCCCGTCTTCATTAGCCCAGTATAGGAGCAGAACAGTAGGACGTTAAACCCCATTTCATTTCATTTCAATAAAAACTATAACAGATTCTAAACAAATACACCATCTATAAATAACTAAAAGCGTGTATATAATACTTGATATAATATTATTATGGTGTATGATCTGTCACGTGTATATAATACTTGATATAATATTATTATGGTGTATGATCTGTCACATGTAATATGATATGTAATACAAACTATAACAGACTCTAAACGTGTTTATAATACTTGATATAATATTATTATGGTGTATGATCTGTCACATGTAATGTGGTATGTAATACAAACTATAACAGACTCTAAACGTGTTTATAATACTTGCTATACTTATAATATTAGGGTTTATGACCTGTCATGTGTAATACGATATGTAATACAAACCAATACGATCTTGTGTCGATTGAATAATAGACTCTAAACCGGACTAACACTGACATTAACTATAGTTGTAATGTGATATGTAATACGAATCAATGCTATCGTTTCACCTATTAAATAATAGACGGATATATAATCTACCATTGAAATTAATTGTATTAAATATAATTAAATCGTGGTGGTGGGGGGGGTCAAGTTCCTACATTTGAGGACTAGGAGCTGTTCGCTAACAAGAGTTTATACGTTAGAATTAAGAGGGCGCGGTGGGGGGGGGGGGGCTTGGTCAAGATTCTCAGATTCTGTATCGCTCTGTGTTCTATCACATAGTGCAATCCCTGATTATTTCTTATAAAAACGACAAATTCCAACAGCTTAGATCGTCATATCATTACGTGACACATCGCAGAATAATAATGGCCGTCTATTTTACTACGCTGCAATTACGCAAACTACAAAATTATACCAATGTTTGTATTTTGAAGACTAAGATCGATCGTAGTGTATTTTATATTGGGAATATGATTATGAATAATAGTGATCATATCGATCAGTCTGGTATGAGAAGATATTAAACACGGTATATAGATACCTGGTGGTTATATATGATTATGAATGTGTACAGGTTATTAAATGAGTTTGGATTATGAATGAGTTGTGTAGATTACTATAATCTAACATCCGGTGGTTCTTGTATAAATCTCAGGTGTGAATAGAACCCTAATCAATACAGACGTGAATATAATAACACCTTGATAATATTGTAACTATACAAACTGGAATATAATAAAACAGCTTGATGGTGAAATATAGTAGCTATTCAAACTGTGATAACACCTTGATGGTGGGGGGGGGGGATATAATAACACATTAATGGTGGGGTGGGGGATATAATAACACATTGATGGTGTGTGTGTGTGTGTGTGGGGGGGGGGGGTATAATAACACCTTGATGATTTCGGGGAGGGGGGGGTATAATAACACTTTGATGGTGGGGTGGGGGATATAATAACACATTTATGGTGGATGAGGCGGGGGCGGGGGTATAATAACACCTTGATGGTGGTGAATTGGGGGTGGGGGCCGGAGGGATATAATAACACCTTGCACCTTGATGACGGGGGAAATATAATAACACCTTGATGGTGGGAGGGGGATATAATAACACGTTGATGACGGTGGGGGGGGAGGTGTATAATAACACCTTGATGGTGGTGGGGGATATAATAACACCTTGATGACGCGGCGAATATAATACCACCTTGATGATGGGAGGGGGGGGGGTATAATAATACCTTGATGAAGGGGGAATACAATAACACCTTGATGAAGCGGGGATATAATATCACCTTGATGGTGTAAACGTCAATGTGTAAACGGTACCTTGTTTTGTCGACCCACCCGAACGACTAAACACTATCCACAAGTTTCGAGTTTGTTTTCGATATTACTACTGTGGAAACAGACGTTCAACAATCAGCCACTATTATTACGTTTCTAGTATATCCCAGACACAATCGACCTAATATTGAGTTAATATTCTCCCCTTTCATGTCATTCAACTTAAGTTTTTCTGTCGATAAAAACACCACATGCTGTCTACATCACCTATAATAACCTCTAGATGTTCTAAGTATATACAGGGGGGTTGGATGGTCGAATGGTTAGCACGTGCGTGCTGTATCATAAGGCCTGTCATTAAGTCAACTGGCGTGGTTTCGTTTCACCACGGTTGTACGTGACAAGGAGTAGGGTTGCCTGTCCAACCTCGTGGGTTTTCTCCGGGTCTTCCGGTTTCCTCCCACTGCTAAAGACCCCTACGCGCAAGCGAATTATTGAAATAAAATTAAACCATATGTTAGTCCCGAAATGACTTAGTTTGTGTCGTGTGGACGTTAAACCCCATCTCTCTCTCTCTCTCTCTCTCTCTCTCTTTCTCTTGTTTAATACAATGACACGTCAGCACCCAACGGGCTATACATAGCGCCAAACCTGTCGTGTTCATAACCTATCCGCTCTAGAATTGCTACATGTTCTAAGTATATACAATCGTTTTATATAATGCTATGTGTGGCACGTCAGCACCCATCGGGCTCTATAGCGCCAACATGCCGTGTACATAACCTATCCGCTATTTATTAAAACATGTATTGAGCAAAAAGCATCGTTGAATACTCTGCAGCCATTGGACAACATTGCGCCTAACTCACAGACAGAGCACATAAGTTATCGGCTCTAGATATTACTACGTTCTCAGAATAACAAACGATGTATGACACGTGACTACTGGACACTATACGGACTATAACAAAAGAAGAAATATGATTATGGCAGCGTTTTATTGGGGCAATCGGTATCATAAACAAGCACAAGAAGTGATTGGTAGCCTCAATAATCTAGGGTTAGACCATCAATGGTAAAAAAGTTTATGATGTAATCGTAATACATAAATACAGTGGTTACAACGTAATCGTTATCCGTAAACAATATTGTTACAAATAACCTTGACCTAAAATGTGAATACCTGCAAGGTATTTTTTTGTACAGCACTGAATTCAATTCTCCCAATTCCTCGAAAGTTGTCAATTAAATGAGCTAAATCTCTGATATTTGGGACCTAGAAATTGACACAAAGGAGTCTGATGGCATATTATAATGTAATATGAATGTATATAAACTGATCTACATTCAATCATTTCTGTTACTCTAATTTCAAATCAGTTATGTTTGCCGAAAGACGCGAAAAGTCTCAATCAAATGGCAATCTTTAGCATCTGGTTATTCCAGTCTACACCAATAGTATTTATTGCGCATGCTCTCCGGATAAGAATATGGCGCCATCGTTTGTCATGACTTGTGGAATGTTTCTAGCCTCGTTCTCCGAGTCTCTTGTTACAAATGGCGCCGAAACGTAATGTTTATTTTGTCTTAAATATTGGATATCAGAAGCCCATCTTTTCCCGGTAAGATCACGCCATCATTGTTGATTTAAATTGACAAAATAATAAGTGTTTTCAATGTCGAAGAGTGTGGATGATGTTGAGTTAAAGACTTGGCTACGAAGATTTCTGGAGATGAGTGAGTCATGCGCCATCTGAATATGATATTCCATCCTATGCTTAGCCGTAACGAGAGAGAGAGAGAGAGAGAGAGAAATGGGGTTTAACGTCCACTCGACACAAACCAGGTCATTTCGACCATCCAACCCCCCGCTTAGCCGTAACGTTGGATTATGTCACGATGCCTAGATTTGTCTTCGGTACTGGTAGAACTTTTATAGGACTCAGTTTCATATCAGCCAAATGTAATTCTGTTACTTTGGAACGGTCCGGGTTGACAATCGAACACTTCCATAGATATCGTATTTCCGACAATCACTCTTTGGTGTAATGAATTAAAAGGGGCATATTTTATTCGTTATGGATATGATGGTAGAACTCTATTTAATTTCCCAGGAGATAATCCAGCAAATACATGTAAAGTATAAAACAAGTTTTTAAGCAATACAATACTTTAACTTTGTGTCTTTTCTGTATGTTACCACATTTTCATTTTACAATGGGGACACTCGATTGATAGCCCGTAACTTTGCGAATTGACAGAATTGTAATCGAGTTATACGGAATTCAGTCCGGTCACAGTTTTATGAGTCCCGACAACGGAGGTGGTCTGAGGAGAATCGTGACGTTATTACACACAGTAAACATGTGTCAACTATCGTGGTTGGTTGAGATGTTTTATTATTCAGTCAGCGTATACACGTAGGCTGATATTTCTGTTTTTACTCAATTGTTACTATTCTTACAGTTGACGGAAAATGAGATGATACGAAATGGGGTTTAGTCACTCGGCAAACCTCAGCAGATTCCAGTACCCTACATCTAGCCTCGGCTGTATGACGAAGTCCGCTATTGGAACTACTTTCAAGTTGCCGGATTACTAACGGCGTTGCCCATGACGACGCCTTTGACGAATGTTTTATCATACAAATATTTCAAAGTCAGAAGCTGTTTTTCTTTCAAGTTTATCCCATTTTCTTCGAACAAGGACAACTTTGCACTGAAAATTCTACAATATTGATAACTTTTTTTTTAAAAGCGGCAAGTTTTCCTAATAAGTAAACGGGTGCCGCATCGCAATTGTATAGGCGTAGGTACATTTCACTTACCGACATACAGCCGAGGCTAATGTCGACGAAACATAGGCCATACAGTGTGCTATGAGGGACAAACTGTGTTATGGCCTACTCTTATATCGAATTCCAACTGTCAAGGGTTCTTTCATGCGCACGCCAATGTGTACACGGGGCTTTCCTTTTTCGTCCTATCCGACCGACTAGACATCTCTCTAAGTCAGGCCCTCTGTCCTGCGGCACTGATAAGTTGGAAACCACGCTGAATGACCGAGAACAGTCAATTTCGGAACGAGTATCACAAATATTATAATAAACTGGATATTTCCATACCGGTAGATTGACATTTACTGAGACAGTTCACATGGATAACGTTTGTATTTGTTGAGAAATTAGACCAGTGGTGGTTGCGCCTTATGTCGTTTCTATTGCAGTTAATTCATGAATGAAAACTAGTTAAATATCAATATCATGTTCAATAGATTGTTTCTTTATTGTTAGGCCGACAATACAGGTTCCAACTTTAAGTACAGTAGAGTTTTAATCATTTCGTTATTTATGATAAAGATAAAGGTTCGGTTATTTTTCACCACAGGATTATTTCTTGATAAAGGTGAATTTTGACTTCGTGTTTCTTTTTCTACATAAGTTGATGAATTGAATTTTTACCGTATTTCAGTTTAGGTTAAATGTTTTTTTGGTATTTTTTTCACTATACGATATGATGTATTCGGGTCATGGCCCATAACGTGTTATTAGGGAAATTTTTGTAAAGATATGAACTGAATTTTTTTTTAATTGTCTGTATGTTTGTGTTTTCCTGAGTATGATGTCCTGTCCGTGTATTTGTTTTTGTGTAAATTTTGTGGGGTGCAGTCCCCCTGCACTTACTATTACGGTATTTCAGTTTAGATTAAATTATGTTGGCTTTTTTGTTTTTCATTATTCTGTATTTTGTATTCGGGTCATGGTCGATAACTTGTTATTAGGGAATTCTTGATAAAGATATGAACTGAATTCTTACCGTATTTCAGTTCAGTTTTTTTTTAATTATTTGCACTATACGATATTTTGTATTTGAGTCATGGTCAATAACTTGTTATTAAGGAAACTGTTGTAAAGATATGAATGGTGCAGTAGGCGTCTATAGAATATAAGAAGAATAGTTATACAATATAAAGTGTAACATCTGGTCTGGTTCTCACATCCTACTACTACTACAAGATCAATCTTAAAAAAAAACCTTATTCATCATTATCGATCATAATATATACTTATAGGTATTGATCTCTAGTATAGCCTTGTACAACAAGATGCTGCCAGAGCCACGTCTGAGCAACCCTCTAGATCATTACATGGCTTACATATTGAGTGGAATATTGAACACTAATATGACAGCCGATAAACGGACTGACAATCGAGACTATAAATGTATACACGGGGACCTCGGTTTTTCCGTCCCATCCGAACGACTAGACAGCTGTCATTGTCAGGCCCTCCTTCCTGCACCCCTGACAACTTTCTCGGATAACGCCAGGGTCGAACCTTAGCGAGTCAACATCTTAATCACTTAGCCAGAGTGGCCCCCATCTATATTTCAACTATTATAGCAAGAAGACCCTGCCTTTTCCCTAAATTTTACATAAGGTGTCTTTAAGTAGACATACAGTATTTGCCATGACATAACCATATTATGTATAAAGTTGGTGTGGAGGGTGGGGGAGGGGTGGATGGCCGAATGGTTAGCACGTGCGCATTGTATCATAAGTCCTGTCATTGAGTCAACTGGCGCGGTTTCGAATCCCCGGTTGTACGTGACAAGGAGTAGGGTCGCCTGTCCAGCCTCGTGGGTTTTCTCCGGGTCCTCCGGTTTCCTCCCCCTGCTAAACCTAAGCGCAAGCGAATTATTGAAATAAAAAATTAAACCATATGTTAGTCCCGAAACGACCTAGTTTGTGTCGAGTGGACGTTAACCCACATTTCTCTCTCTCTTTCTGTAAAAAGTTACAGGACATTTGTTAACTACGAGAATGTGACTCAGATGTTCTGAAAAGTCAGTGAAGTTTACCTCTTACACGGGATTCGCCATAGGATTTTACAATATTCAGTTATTCTCTAATTGGATTTCTTTACAAGATATATCGGGACGCAGTGTAAATACTTAACTTCTAACATACGTGCTATTTTTCAACACAGTCTAATTGGCGTGTCACATTTAATATTTAGAAAGGCTGGTTTTATGGACTGCATTAATAATAACGTCCGAGATACAATAGTTTATATTGACTGATGTTTAATTAAATATGTACGTCATAAGAGCAGTGTGTGTGCTTTATAATGTACTATTTCTAAAACTACTTTTAATATTAAACTGAATGTGGTATAGAACAGTTAATAAGTTCTATGTAATAAGTATAGACCTCTCCACATCTCCTTGAATAACGTCTATGTAATAATTGACTTAGATATTTGTGTGCACGCCTAGTATTTTCTCTATTTTTTACTTCACATTAGTCAAATATAGTAATACTGTAGAATATGGTCTCACATCATACGCAATAACGAGTTTTGTCTAATTTAAATTAATTAATATGCAAACGAGGGCGTCATCAATAGGTTGTCATGTAACGACATATTATCTGAAAATAGTGGGTGGGGGGATAAAATAAATTAATATTTGAACTAATGCTGTGTTACCACTGTCGTTCGATGCGTTACAATACGTCTGTCCTTATTAATAGAGACTTTTGGCAAGCGGAATTTTCCCATCCGTATCACGTATCCGTATCGTATACGTGATACGTTGCGTCAATGTAGTTTTGGCAGATTTTCGCGTCGCGTACGTGTGCGTCGATCAGCTGAGCTTAGTTCAATTACAGCATGATGGCAGATATCTACCAAGATCACCATCAGTACTAGTCAAGTGCCTATTAGAGCCGAGCTATTAAAAAAAAAAAATAATGTCGAATCTTATTTAAAATCTTCGACTTCGACTCGACTGCAATTTTTGGTTTCACTAATTTATCATTTCAGAAAGTTTATACCTCTTTACCAGATTTGCAATGTTCCGCCTACCTAAATTTAACACGTAGTTCAACCATCATGGTTAAAATCACATCAAATATACACCTTCGTTTTCTACAATACACAAAGATTCTTAAAAAGGCTACGATACAACATTTCGGCGTCTAAAAGTAGCAAAAATGACGGTAAAAGGACACGACAATGTTATACGGACCTTTTCCGTATGAACGCTGTTCGATACGTGCTGCCGTATCCGTGTGCCGTATCACGTATGAGAAATACACACACATTGATGACGTCACACGCACAATCCATACGGATACGCGATACGGACCAAAAATTAACGCTTGCCAAAAGTCTCTATTGAGTCCACGATCTGCTACGTGCAGATACGTTCGGATACGATCAACACGATTGCTACGAGCTGACAGGATCACCACAAATACTCCACGATTAAAACCACGATTTCAATCGTAGCGCAAATCGTAATAGTGGGAACCTAGCATACGTAAAATCAGTTTTTCCGCATCCGCGACTCCACATTTTACGAATGCGTGAAATTAATAGAAATATTTCACAAAGCATAACCAAAGCAGGAGACAGATTGGGAAATAATTCTGCAGTTCTTATAATTGTGTATTTTTATTTTCTATTTCGTTTGTTACAGAGTAATGTACGTGAAGAAGAACTAGGAGAAGAAATACAGAAATTAAAAGATAAAATAGCGATACGTCATACAAATAGTTCTGAACATCATAGTCAATTAGATCTGATGCGGCAAGAGATACAATTATTAACAGAGAGGAAGGCTGATTTAGAGAAGCGAGTTTATTCTTTAAATCAAGATAAATTATCTAATACATGTTCCCTGGAGGAAACACAAGAGAGGATTTTATTATTAGAAAGGCAATCGATAGAAAAAGACGTACAGGTTGGTTTATAATAAACTTATTCTAAATTAAATTAGAGAAAGACGTACATGCTCTTGTGAATGTGTTTAAATCAATTTATTCTGACACCGCACCCAGTTATTTAAAAGAATTTTTTGATTTCTATACTCCCCGGCGATTCAACCTTCGTTCTTCAAGTGATCGTAGCATATTGAGGATCCCTAAATATAATAAGCGCTCTGGTGATATGCTTTCTCCGTCAAAGCAGCTAAAATGTGGAATGATCTTCCAAAAACTCTTCGAGAGTCCTCTTCCATCCAGAGCTTAAAGACTAACTTAAAAACCTACTTATTTCAAAAATGTTTTTGAACTGTTTTGTTGTGAATGCGCTTAGAAACACTCATGTGTAATGAAGCGCTATATAAATCGAACAATAATAATAATAATGTTGGTTTATAATAAACGTATTCTACAGTAAAAGGACGGGAATGGGGTGTAAAGTCCCGTCAATACAAAGCTCTTGTCATTTTGAGACTAACATATGGTAAATTTGTATTTTTATGGTAATGTGAGCAATTTGGCCCTGGGAGCGGCGTTCCAGCATATTTTTCTTCGATTGCCAACTGTCAGGCAAATTTGTATCTTTATGGTTATATGAGCAATGTGAAAATATAGAATTTTGCCCAGGGAGCGGCGTTTATGCATGCTATTCGACGATGGCCAACTGCTGTTGCGGGTTCGTTTACGTGAATACAAACGTGTACACGGATTGACCCCGTGTCTTCGGCCTATCGACCGATTAAGCATTCCCCAGGGCGCATTCTACATTAATGATCGCATGATAACATATATGATTACTAACCAAACTATATAAGTTAGATATTTATTTATAAATTAGTACATACTTGACTTCCCTCTGCCATTTTACGTTCTGTCGGTATTGTTTAATACTTCCGGTTGACATTTTAAGACCTGTCGGCATTGTTAAATACGTCCGGTTGACATTTTACGGACTGTCGGTATTGTTAAACACCCCCGGTTGACATTTTAAGACCTGTCAACATTGTTACATACTTCCGGTTGAATTTTTACCTCTCGGTATTGTAAAATACGTCCGGTTGACAATTTACGGCCTGTCTGTATTGTTGCATACTTCCAGTTGACATTTTATGTCCTGTCGGCATTGTTAAATACTTCTGTTAACATTTTTCAACCTGTCGGCATTGTTACATACTTCCGGTTGACATTTTACGGCCTGTCATTATTGTTACATATTTAAATTTTGGTTGACATTTTACGTCCTGTCAATATTCTTACATACTTCCGGTTTACATTTTCCTCTCTGTCTATATTCTTACACACTTGACTTCCGGTTGACTTCAGATTAACAAGCAGACTCGAGAATTAGTGGAACTACAGGAGACCAACATGCATCTTCAAGCTACCATAGATCATATAACTTTACACAGATCATCTGATAATAACAAGGGTGACCAATCACAGACCCTGTTTAATGAGCTATCACAACTGTCATCTGGTACAGATCACGAGCATGCTAGAACACCATCCACATCAAATGGTTCAGATCAAGTGAGTAATCTCCCTTTATTTAATTAGATTAGATAATAGGCATCTTAAAGATGTAACGTAAAGTATTTGGAACTATTTTCTTTTGTTTAAAAAACAATATTTCTATTCTGGATCTCTGAGTGAACAGGCTTAGTCTATGTAACACCCCTCTCTCTGATTAAATATTCATCTAAAATCAAGTGAGTAATCTCCCTTTCCTCAATCTGATTAAGCTGTCTCCAGCTTAATGAACATTCCATATTTGGAAAGATCAAATATTCATAAAAAAAATCGGCTAATTATATTGAAATAGAAATTGGAATTTGATGCGAATCTTTTCATTGCTATTATTGATTTTGTAATTATAACAGCTTTCACTGAACGACAGTTGGCAACGGAGTATGTCTGCTGAGATGTTAGACATGGATGATTTTGAATGTGATGACGACATTGAACTTCCGGGATTACTCGCACACTCTACCATGTCACCTGACCTCGACTTCCTGCCAGAATTTCCCCGTCCCGTAGCTCCAGCACTGGATTGTGAAGATGATTTAGTAAGTTGAATTGTTGGATATTGTGATTGGGAATTAATTAATTGGACATTTGAGCTAAATGCATTTACGAATGAATGCAATTGGCTTTAACGTCCTACTTTTTGCACCAACCGGGCTAATGAAGACATGCATACGCCATACAATGTGCTATGATAGACATTTTGACCAGAGAGCATTTAAATTCCAACTTTCAAAGGTTCTTTCATGTGCACACAAAAGTGTACACGGGACGTCGGTTTTCCGTCCCACCCCGGAAAATCCCGAGAGACTGCTCGGCCAAGATCGGGTTCGAACCCCGCCTTATTCCCTGACCCACTGTGGCTGCCACATCTAGACTTTAGGTACCATTGTACAACACACTTCAATAAAAATTAAAACAGAACACACTTCATATAGAATTACAATTTTTTGTTTCTAGATGCGAAAGGTTGTGTTGGATGTGTTTAAACAATTAAAGAAAATGATTGCTGAAATCCGAGGTGAAGAAATATCTTCCTTCAGCAGTTCATTCGATGACGATCCTTCATCCAGGGGAGATAAGGCTGCTCAACTAGTAGGTTTGTTGGGAGAGTTACGGGACTTGATGGAAGACATGCAGATGTTCCCTTGCAGAAAGGTTTGTGTGCTAAACGAATATTTTGTAACTTTTTGTTTAGAAACGGAAATTAAAATATGCGTTCTCAATTAAATGTTTATTATGGTTTATATAAAAAAAAACCTCTTTGGATATGAACCAGATTCATATTTCGGAAATGAAATGAGGTTTAACGTCCTACTATTCTGCTTCGAACTGGACTAATGAAGACGGACATACGCCATACAGTGTGCTAAGATTGCAATTATGTCCGAACAGCGACACTACGACCTACTCTTATATCGAATTAAAACTGTCAAGGGATCTTTTACGTGAACGCCAAAGTGTTCACGGAACCTCGGTTTTTCTTCCCATTCGAACGACTGGACAGCTCTCCTTGTTAGGCCCTCCGTCCTGCATCACTGAGAAGGGGGAACCATGCCGGAAAATGCAAGAACACCCGACCTCTAGGCTAGCGAGCCAGCGTCTTACCCACTTAGTCACCATGACTCCCTTTATATTTTTGCTCAAATGTGACATCAACAAGATTCTGCTTGTTATAACATTTATTTCCTAAACATGTTTCATTGCCTTTTAGTTCCCTTGGTATGAAATTTAATAACATTTATTATGACAACTTGTGTGTCCCATTCCACTCTCCCCCCACCCTACCGCTAAATACTTTTACAGTTCTCCACGCCAGTACTGTGTAATATATTAGATTTTAACGGCTTTATTAACCAGATGTCGTGATGTCATATTTTTTTTTATTTCATAGTCTGATGCTATGGGTTTAGATTCAAGGGCAGTTGCTGGTATGGAGGAACATATCGGTGAATTACAGAGAGAGTTAGATATGACACAGCGCCACCTAGAACAGAATCAGTTAGATCTACAGCTTCGTGATGAACAACTGGAACAGAAAAATAGAGAATTTTCGAACATGGCGCACAAGGTATACTTAGTTTCATAGACAGTTGATATATTATCATGTTTTATTTGGGTTCTGTTCCCTGCACAGATTGTATTAGCATTCAACTTCCGTCTGTCGTAGACTGTGCAGATGTCTAATGCGCGAATCATTTCTGGTCTTTGTGCAGGCTTACCAGGTTCCAATTAGTGTGCGCACCAACTCCCATCTGGATGGGTGGAGTGGGGTGGGTGGGGTGGAAACTGATCTCTGGTCTCTGAACTAAAACGCCCTTGTTTGGAATCCAGACGATGATACCTAGTCGTGCACTTTTCCGTCAGCAGTTCATTCGATGACGATCCTTCATCCAGGGGAGATCTCAAATTTGCATTCAACAGACTTACTAGTATAGGTTTTTCCAGATTACAGGAGACTGGTTGATATGACATAAAGTTAGGTTGGGATATTCATACATAGACTGTATTAATGGTTAATATATAGGAGGTCTGGATGATAGAGAGAGAACGGGACAATGTAACGTGTGTCTTAAGATATACGACTTTAACACTTGAAGTTATATTTTTACTATTTTTTGCAAAACCTTCACTAAATATTTGTTTCCGATTTTCTCTCCCCCTTAGTATCTAATTCAAAAGGTGAGGGATATAGGATTTTACACAGTTTAACATAACTTTACATTACTTGTCTCTAGTGGTTCTTTTAATAGGACATTTCATATTTGTTTAGTTTTATTATTTCGTTTTTTTTACAAGTTTCTTGGTAGCCTGAGAAAAACTCTAACAATAGATTGTCACTTTACTCCAGGAATTTGAAAAGATTAAAAGACCGATTGTTCAGAATTCGCACTTGCTCACCACCAGTCTTTCTTTTATTATACGTCAACGCTGCAAACTTAACAATGTTTTTAAAACATATTTTCGAATAATTATTCATTGGAGATTGTTTTCCATGGAGATCACTCTAAATAGAATTTAACCTTTCTTTCGTTTCGTTCTCATATTTGGCTGCCATCTTTTGAATTGCAATAAGATCTCGAGACACGATTAATGGTCACATGACTTATCCTATCCAATAAAATAGATGGTTCGTCTAACGCTTTGATATTCTCACCGAGAAACTGACTCATTGATCTCAGCTTAACAATGGATGTCCTTGCAGTTTTGGTCCTCAAAAATTAATAAATCCGAAACGAAATAGAGGTTTACTTTTAATGGAGAGATTGAAAAAAGATAGAGAAATATTCTGAACAAAACGTCTGTACAATACAAGCGGCTTTTTCAGATAGATTAAAATTACTGCTTTTCTTTTCACGCTTTTGAAAGTCTGGCCTGCTGCGAATAGCTTTCTTCATGGTTCATTCTGCATGAATCAGAATTCATAAATCACAAGGAGCCCTGTCACGTGTCATGGAACGGGGATTGACCAATCAGCAATATAGATTAGAAATAATGTTTGGTTTAAACAATTGTGTTCTGTATGTATCATATCAAGGCTCGCCATAGTTGCCGGTTTTGTAAAGTAAGGGTTATAAAACAAGCTGAAGTTAATAGTAATCTGCCTTCCAATTTAAAGTTTCTTGGAAGTTTTGGGTACACATCAGAAATAAAACAGTTCGTCGCAGGCAAGATCTCACTAACTAAACAACATTAAATGTAAACTTGTCCGCACCGCTTTGGTCTTAAACACAGAAATTGTAACTTTTTGTTGGTGAATGTCTTCACCTGTTCTCTTTTTGTGAAATCTGCAAATATCTCTTATCGTTGCCCACTTTTACCCCAACCCAATTCTTGACGAACCATTCTGATTGGATGAATTAAATACTTTTTTTGTGATACAAATTATTAGAACGCACATTTTGATCGACCGTTTTCAGAACACCACCACCCCTTACCCTCTCCTAATCTCTAGTCTATTACTACAAGATACAACTCTTCTCAATTTAATAACGATCAGCCGATAAGTTGTAGAAAATTTTCGGCCCAATTTGGTAGGCCCAAAGTTACAGAATATGAATACATTGCAGGATATAAATAATTTTAATAATTCATTCATATTTAAGGCCAATTGTGCTTTACATCACACTTAGTAATACCTGCAAATAGCCGCACCTGGCAGCCCTGATTAAGTTGTTTAAGTTGGTGAACTGCAGGGCCCCTTTCTAGTGCGGGGCCCAATTTTGGAAATGGGTCAATTGTGCAAAAAACCTGCCCTGCATGTAATTAGGACTTCTCTTTTACAAACGTATTTCCCCAATATCGCAAATTATGTAGGCTGTAAATAGTGTTTTGTGGTAGTTCTAGATAGTTTTAATTTTAGATTATTTCAAGATAAGTAGACTTTGAATACATGCTATTAACAGTCAAAATGTAAACATATTGAATAGAATCTATTGGTTACATGTTTTCTAATACTTATTGTAAAAATAAATTCGAATTTCAGATCCTTATGATGTACACAATAAAATCTTGTTATGAATAATTGAATTAATCATGTTATGAAAACTTGAATTAATCAAACTATGAATAATTGAATTGGCCATGTTATGAATAATTTAATTAACCATGTTATGCATAATTTAATTAACCATGTTATGAATAATTTAATTAAACGTGAATTCATGTTATGAATACGTGAATTCATGTTATGAATAATTGAATTAATCATGCTATGAATAATTGAATTAATCATGCTATGAATAATTGAATTATTCATGCTATGAATAATTGAATTAACCATGTTAAAAATAATTGGTTGGTCAAGTTATAGTATTTGATTCTTTGGGTACTGAAAATTAATTACTACCGATGTAGTCACAACAAGCTAAAGCACTGTGATTTGATGTAGTACTTATTAAACATGTCATGTCAGAGAATGCATCCCAGTGATACAATAATAATTATTTAGAGACTTTCTGATAATTCAATTTTATAGACAAAATATAAAATTGAGCAAAATATATATTTTCTTGTTGAAAATCGTTGAAATTGTTCCTAAGTTCATATTACAAAAATGTATATTTAGTTACTACTCTATTGGACTTTAAACACAATATACAAGTTTATGGAAAGACAATTACTGATTTATTGTTTCAATGGCATTTAGTAATTGAACTGAAGTATACAGGTCACAATTCTATGGAATACAATTACTGCTTATTACTGAGCGACGTTTCGACTATGCTTTTCTAGTCATTATAATCATTGCTTGATAATGACTAGAGCAGCCAGCCTAGTCGAAACGTCGCTCAGTAATAAGCAGTAATTGTATTCCATAGAATGGTGACCTGTGTAATTACTGATTTATTATAAATGCAATGTTTCAACGAGGATACCCCCGTATTTATCAACCATATAAACAAGCATCAATTACTCGATGTAGACGAGAGTATCCTCGTCAACACGTTGCATGGTAATAAATCCAGTAATTGTGTTTCCATAAAATTGTATTAATTACTAAATATCTATTAAAGAAGTTATTGGATTTTAATTCAACTCTTGTCAAGGCGTTGTTCTTAGTTATTGTTGTTGACCTGCCAGGACTTGGTCTAATATATAGATATGTTCATATTTCAACAGTTACAAGTACAACACAGTCAACTAATGGCGGTTCGTAATGAAAGAGATCAGCTACAGAATAATCAACTACCGGATCTAACGTCTAATGACGTAGTGGAAAAGGCAAGGAAAGAACGAGACGAAACGTCATTAAGGTAAACACACCATTTTCATTCAAGGGACAGACTCCCGCCAAAAGGCAACACCTAGTAACTCACATATTTCTTATTTTGAGAAAACAAAGGAAAGCGTAATGAATGAATATTAAACCCCAGCTTATCCATTGATTTGACTATTGAGTTACGAGGTTTTTCTGTGGCATACTAGGCAAATGAAGGAAGTTGCTAGGTTGTTTCATGGCTGTAACTGCTTACAAAATCAAAAGATCGGAATATCTAGTACAACAACAGGAAGCACATACCCTAGTAACTACAAATTTGGTCCTATCTCAATTTTGATAATAAAAAAAGTGAGTTACTAGGTTTTGACTTTTGACGGGAGCAGAAGCATTAGGTATCCGTAGACCACAAAGTGTTTAATTCTTATTAGGTTAAATACACATTTGCACATTGACAAGATCTGTGGTTCTGTAACTTTAAACCCCATTTTCTCGTAATATAACAGTTAACTAATCTTTAGGAAGTAGTACTCCCTGGGGACGAACCATGGTGACTTGGGTCGATCACAGTATTGGCTGAGAAAGTTCCTCGGGAGTTGCTGAGATCCCATGAACACGTAAAAGAACCCTCGACAATTGAAATTCGTTGACAATCAGACACAAACGCCGCTATTCAGTCGCAATTCCCCTCATAGTGGACTACGTGATGGTGTATGTTCATCTTCATTTGGGGACGAATGGTCGTATGGTTAGCGCGTGCCCGTTGCATCATAAGGTCTGTCATTGAGTCAACAGGCGTGGTTTCGATTCCCCGGTTGTACGTCACTAGGAGTAGGGTCGCCTGTCCAACCCCGTGGGATTCCTCCGGGTTCCTCCCACTGCTAAAGACCCCTACGCGCAAGACAATTACTGAAATGAAATTGAACCATGTGTTAGTCCCGAAATGACCTAGTTTGTTTCGAGTGGACGTTAAACCCTCTCTCACTCTCTCTCTCTCTCACTCTCTCTCTCTCTCTCTCATCTTCATTAGTCCAGTTGTTACAGGAAAATAGGTTGATATTGTATGTAAATTATATATTACAGGAATCATGAATTAGAAACAGAATTAGTTCAGTGTAAAATGGAAATGATGAACCTTAATAATCAATTATTGGCCGCCATTAGACAGAAAGTTTTATTATCACAAGAATTAGATCAGTGGCAGGTAAGTGTCATACATGTTCTAATTATTTATATCATATCCTCACTCCCCTAAAACCCTTCTTTTAGAGTATGTCCACATCCATAATCGGGTTTTAAAGGTTCCATTTACTGCTTTAGACGTTAGGTTCCCTTTACTGCTTTAGAGGTAAAATTTCATATGCTGCTTCGGAGATTAGGTTTAATATGCTGCTTAAGGGGTTAGATGTCATATGCTTCTCCAGAGGGGAGATGTCATTTGCCACTGCAGAGGTTAGATTCCATTTGCCACTGTAGAGGTTAGATTTCACTTGTCACTGCAGAGGTTAGGTTCCAAGTGTTCACTAATGGTCTCCAGACCCATCTCGGACATCTTGGCACTAACCAGCTCGGCACTAACTAAAGTATGCTTTCTGTTTCTGACACAACTGTTACCACTTCCCGCTCGGCTTATTAGTGTAAATGATAAAAATCAAGTAAAACGTTTAAGTTGAATTAAAAACATTACAGATGCATTATGTAAGAGATAAATCCGTCTACCGCAGATCTTTCTTTTGGCCTCAAATGTTATATAATTTATTATTTAGACATTTATTAACATGATAAAACCGTAATCAACTCTAGATCATCGGATGCTCACGCTTTTCAATGGTTGAAACAAGATCGCCGTATAATAATTTAATTACAAAATGGATAATTGAGACTTTGTTTACTACCGTTTAATAACGATAGCAATGGCAATCGAGATTCCGCTATTGTCCAACAGCTATACTTCAGAATGAAGTAATTTATACGAGAACTATCATCTCTTTATTTACATCTTACATAATGCACCTTTATGTATTTTCCCCATACACAGAATTAATATAGGCTGTGAATGTAGCTCAAACATTTTTTGTCTTGTTTAATTTAGTCAGTTCTTGGAGATAGAAGTCATTTCGGGACTAACATGTGGTTAAATTTTATTTCAATAATTCGCTTTCGCATAGGGGTCTTTGGCAATCGAAGGAAACTGGTTGGACAGGCGACACTATTACTTGTCACGTACAAGCTCCGAATCAACATCACGCCACTTGACTCAATGACAGGCCTTACAATCTAAGGTGCACGTCTTAGACCATTCGCCCACCTAAACCTTCTCAGAACTGTTAGTAAGTGTGTTATTGTTGTTACAAATTTGTCCTATTTGAATTGGGGGGTTGGATGGCCGAATGGTTAGCAGGTGCGCGCTGTATCATAAGGTCTGTCAATGAGTCAACTGGCGTGGTTTCGATTCCCAGGTTGTACGTGCCAAGGGGTAGGGCCGCCTGTCCAATCTCGTGCGTTTTCTCCGGATCCTCCGGTACCCTTCCAATGCTAAAGACCCTTACGCGCAAGCGAATTATTGAAATAAAATGGAACCATGTGTTAGTCCCCCCTCCCCCCCTCTCTCTCTCTCTCTCTCTCTCCCCCACACACTTTCTCCCTATTTGAGTTTAGATTTATTTATCAATTTATTAGGTAGATCGATAGCATATCCGTCAACGTAATATAAGGTAAAAATCACGTTATATAATCGTTGAATGTCTGGATAATCTCATCTACAGCCTTGTGTTAGTGGGTCTCTCTGACTCGTAGTCAATATTTAGGATAAGGCATATCAACTTTATTTTCAACCATTTTCATTCATAGATCAATGTATAGGCATTGTAGTTCAAAACAGTTTCTATAACAGTCAACATATAGGCATTAAATTTGTAGTTCAAAACATTTTCTATAACAGTCAATATATAGGCTTTGTAGTTCAAAACAGTTTCTACATCGGTCAACAAATAGGCACTGTAGTCTCAAACAGATTCTATAACAGTCAACATATAGGCACTGTAGTCCCCAAACTTGTCAGTGGTGCAGGACGGAGGGCCTGACAAGCACAGCTCTCTAGACGTTCGTATGGACGGGAAACCGAGGTCCCGTGTAAACATTGGCGTACACGTAAAAGATCCCTTGGCAGTTGTAATTCTGGACGGAGGGCCTGACAATGACAGCTGTCTAGTCGTTAGAGTGGGACAAAAAAAAGAGGTCCCGTATATACATTAACATGCACGTAAAAGATCCCTGACAATTGGAATTCAATACAAGAGTGGGCGATGTTGCCGCTGCCCAGTTGGAATTCGATATAAGAGTAGGCCGTGGTGTAGCTATCCGGGCAAAATTGCCCTCATAGTGCACTGTATGGCGTATGTCCGTCTTCATTAGCCCACTCGGAGTAGAATAGTAGGACGTTAAACCCCATTTTATTTCATTCTATTTCTATTAATCGAAGCTTTATATAAGCGTGAATGTAAAATGCTTTGTTGCATATTTAAGACAATCGCCATATATCCTAACGGCAATTTGGGGGGTTCTCCAACATATAACGTCTACACCCTCCAAAGCACCTTGTGGTGTTCGACTGCCTATGTACCCACAAAACTATTTTGGTCGGAAAGTATACAACTTGAGTGGAAATTTGTGGGTTCTTCAACAAAGTTATCGTATATTGAGTTACCCTACTACCCCCCTCCCCCCCTCAACACACACATGCACACCTACCCCCCCACCCCCCAAAAAATAAATAAAAAAAACAAAACCCATCCTGTTGTGTTCAAAATTGTACGTTCAATATCAATTAGATATATCCGTCTGCCAGACCCACGAATCAACAACTTAACAAATATTGTGAACATTCTCCAATTTCTCAAATACGTTCTTCTACAAATCAAATGTTTCTCCATATAATTTATCCAATCAAATAAATTCAGTAAATGTCCCACTTTTAAGTAGACTGTCGCTTTTAAGGCTTATTATAAAGTTTCTGTTTTATTGTTTTTTATTGGCTGATTTCTGATTTATTATTATTCATTGGGTGTTAAACGTATTATTACGTTTCATTGGCTGATTTCTGCTTTATTATTTTTCATTGAATGTATTATTATTTTTCATTGGATGTTGAATGTATTAATACTTTTTTATTGGACGTTGAATGTATTAATATATTTTTTTGGATGCTGAATGTATTAATACTTTTTCATTGGATGTTGAATGTATTAATAATTTTTCATTGGATGTTGAATGTATTAATAATTTTTCATTGGATATTGAATGTATTAATAATTTTTCATTGGACGTTGAATGTATTAATATTGTTTCATTGGACGTTGAATGTATTAATATTGTTTCATTGGATGCTGAATGTGGATACCGTTTAATGAGTGTATTGTGCTTTTAATTTGAATGGATTTATTTTTTTAAAGATGCCTTATGTAAGTTTTAGATAAATAGCTGACAGTTCTCGCTATAATAGTTTAAAAACAGATCATATAAAGGGGATATGTTGAAAATCACGTCTTTTTGAGCGGAGTTATTTTCCTTTGAAGAACAATGCAGTCTCGATTGTCATTGCTACCGGTGTTGCAATACACAAAATCTCGACAATCCACTTTTTAAAAATAAATTTATTAACAGGTAATCGTTTTAAATCCGTTGAAAATCAAAACCATCCGATGGTCCAGAGAGTTGATTATGGGCTTGGAATGTGAATAAATGTCTAATTAATGATCTATAGAACATTTGAGTCCGAAAGAAATTAGCAGATTTAGCTCTTACATAATGCATCTTTATTGTGTTTTATGATTTTCACATGCATGCTTTTCTGTAATACATTTACAGATTGTAATGTTTTAAAGCGACAGTCACTTTAACATAAATTTTTTACAAATTTAACAACGATGTGAACAATAAACTTAAAGTAGAAAAATTTGCTATTTTACAATTTATATATTTTTAAAAAAAACAAAAACAACCACGCCCAGTATTTAAATTGGCTTAAACGAACCTATATTATTGTCATCTGCAAACTTATTCTATCTCAGAAACCTCCATATTATTCAAATATAATATTTGAAAACTTCAATTCTTAAATTGGTAGCCTACCCAAATAACGTTTATTGGGCTTATAGAGAGATAAAGACTGGGTATTATTCGAGGATATTGCTACTACTGTTAAAATCTCTAGTTTCAATCTGATTAAAATACAGATCTATATTTCGTTTCGTTTTTTTTTATACTTACCTTGGCCTATACTACATGAAGATCTGACCAGTTGCAGTGGAAGGTCGAGTCAGGTGTCATACGAGCGGCTTTTGACCTAATGACGTCAGACATTGATTAATCAGTTAGCGTTGACTTTTCTAGTGGTTTACTCACAGTTCCGTGCACCGCACGCCTAGAACTGACCGTAACAAACCTTTTCATTGGCTAATCTCTCACATCAACCAGAACGGGGGTTATATAACAACTCATCCACTTCCTTATGTTGTGACAAGTAAAACGAAATTTTAAACTATAAAAAACGAAACGAAATAAGATCTGTGTTTTAATCAGCTTGCTCTAAATAAGTCCTAATCCCGCATTATTGAGTAACTCGATCATCAGGACCTATAGCTTTATATGTATCTTGTTTTGTCTAAAATAAAATAGATTGTCGTACTGTGGTCAAACCAAATAGTCATGCCATTATTTTTGAGCACCGGAAAAGGGCGTTTATGATTGTTTTTTGCAAAACTGAGAATATTTTTCAATATTTCTTTACTTTTATTTCAGGCGGATATGGAAGAACTCTTGGACGTTCAGCTCCATAAAAGAATCCAAGAAGAATCCGACAAGGAACAAGTGGAGGTGAAACTAGAACAAATGTCAAAAAACAAATCACCAGGAAACTTCTTTACTAGAAATATCAAAAAACACGCTTCATAAAAACCGTATCTACCAGTGTTGTGTATCACTGGTGACACTAATGTTGCTGATGACAACGTCCACGGTGCCAGATCGTGACGAGTCAGCATTATATTATCTGCCAGTGATCTGTCCGTCATATCACTGTTGGATAAACAGAGTCTGGTTCACTGTCTGGTCAAGGGAGACTAGTCCACTGTTTGGTCAACAGAGACTAGTCAACTGTCTGATCATCAATATAGACTAGGCCTTTTCTGGTCAACAGAAGGTATTCTACTGTCTGGTCAGCAGAAGCTAGTTGATTGTCTGGTCAACAGAGGCTAGTTCTTCTTCTGGTCAACTTAGGCTAGTTCTTCGTCTGGTCAACAGAGGCTGGTCAACTAAGACTTTATAGAATGAAACGAGCTCATAAAATATCATCAGTGGATTGGACATCTTAGCACTGTCGAAGAGCATGCACCCCCTGATTCATTGTTTCGTCAAAAACATCTCACGGTTACGTATTAGGAATTGAAGTGGGTAAATGGAACATGGCAGTGATAAGAAGGAGTTCCGTTTACTATATATTGTATCATTTGTGTCCACCGTAGAAAGAAAATGTTCGAGTTATCGGATTGTCGAGAACATATTGATTATCTTTAAAAATCGTGAAGTGCGAATATGTTTTATGCGACTACTTTTCTTTGTGTGTACTGTGTGAAAGTGAAATCCTTTGACACTGGTAGATATATTGCCCAGATATATGACGTCATTTTATCATCTACGTCATCAAGTTTTGTGTACACAGATCCGTGTTGCGGAAACGTCATCCATTCATCAATTAATGTGCGTTTGTGGATATCAGATGCTGGAGATGTTGTCTGTTTTGCTTTTTCTTGTAAACGAAGATGTAATGAACCTATTTCTTCTTGCTTCATTCTTCCACCTTCTAACATTCCCTCCGTCAATGTGTTCACGTCATTTTGCAAGTTTGTTCACGTCATCAATATTAGAGTACTACATAGATCACAAGCATCGTTGATGTGCTAAACGTAATGTAGATATGTGGCTTATTAATTGTGTTGTATGCTTTCAAAATAACGCCGCTTAAAATTAAGAGAACTGTTCTCGGGCTAGGAAATCGCATAAGGAATCAAGGCTGATTAATTTGATTTACACAAGTTACTTTCGTTTTTACTGTTATTGCGCGTGAAGGAAAACTGGAATTATTGTCATTTTTAAATATATTCTATTGAAATCACCTCAGCAATAAAACCGTAAATGGTCAGTTTAGTAGTAAACTAGTACATCTCAACCATACGTAACCAAAACAATCAACAATGATCTCGGTATAAATAGTGTACAGATGTCCTTTAAGGCCAATATTTTCTCGGGATATACTACGGCCCAGTTCCAACAAAAATCTTAAAAATCGAAAATTTTGCACAAAGCAAAACTAAATAAGCCATTTTTAGAAATCGTGTAAGTGTTGGTCGTTCGTTAACTTGAACTTACGATTTTTGGAAACCAGGCCTTAGTCGTCGAGTTATCCGAGGTCGAGATAACGGAATTCAACTGTATTTTGTTTTCCAAATTTCTGTTTAAAGGATATATAATTTAAATTAAATAACAATACTAAATAATAAGTATTATATATAAGTTAGATAATTGAACCATTTCTAGTCAAAATATTTATTAATGGATACTGATCCAGTAGATCCTTTCACGGTTTATGACTCCATACCTACATGATCCCGTATATACCATTATATGTTTCATTTCAATGATCAAACCTTTTGTTTCTTCCATTAATATCCAGTTTAAAATCTTTATAAGTCTATAATTCAATTAAAGAGAGGGGTGGGGGTGAATGGCGATCGTTAGGTCCGTCTTCCAATCAAGTGGCGTGGTTTCGAATCCCCGCTTGTACGTGACAGTAAGTAGGCTTGCCTGTCCAACTTCGTGGGATTTCTTCGGGTCCTCCAGTTTCCTCCCACTACTAAAGACCCCTACGCACAAGTGAATTATTGAAATAAAATTAAATCACATGTTAGTCCCGGAATGACCTAGTTTGTGTCGGTTGGACGTTAAACCCCATCTCTTTCTCTCTCCCTCTCTCCCTCTCTCTCTCTCTCTTTAAAATTAAATATGTGAAATTTTCCGAAAGCCACTATTTGGCGCAACTTTAATCACATGACTGAATAAGTGATTATAATTATCTATAACTGTGAAATGATCTAGTGTATTTGATCAGTTCGATAAGTAAATTATCATCTATTGTATTCGATCTACCTATACAGGTACAAAAGATCGATATCAATTAGTGTCCAGTGGAAATATTACCTTGTAAAAATATACATATTATATAATTCTAGTCAGACCTCATAGATGTCAGAACAATTGTTAAGTTTTAAGCCTAATGTAAGAATGTGTACAATTTGTTTATATTTTGTTGAATTAATCCATATCTAGATGTAAATCTTCTATATAACAATATAGTTGTTGATATAACAGGTGTCCTTCATACACCATGTATAAACAATAATTTATATAATACTGTACAGTCATAGAACAGTTTTTAACCGTGTCATCTTCGCTAACCAATGGTTACGATTCGCTTCTCTTCTCTTCATCATTGGCAGATCTCGAAAACACTTTGATGATTCGCGGTTCAAGATTTTATTGGTTACGCCTATCATTAGCTGTATCCAATCAGAAGACTTTTTATGCAGAGCACATGTATATCGGCGAAATGTAAACAAACATGGCAGTGGACAAAGACTCTTGTCGCCTCTGCCACCAAATATTGCCTAAACCACATAGAAGAACCATATTCGGAGATACTTTTGGAGTCAGTCAACAACTATGTGAAGTATTGGGTTATATTCCCCAAATTCACATATCAATTTTTCTGTACTGGGCGCGGCCATTTGCCACTCTCCAACATACGTATAACAAAACAATTCCGATTTGCTAGAGATGACGTGTTTGTAAGGGGTGCAACTACAATATATCACCATGTGGCATTGCGTGCGAACTCCAAATTGTATTCGAGATCTGCCAAGGGTAAAGAGAAGGGAAGCGAATAGTAAATCTTGGCTAGCGAAGATGATAAAATGTATAAAAAAACAGTAATTTTACCCACACCCATTATATTACGGTATTACATTATTTACACAAATTAGGATAATCAATCACTTTTAATCATGGTTTCATATTTGTTCAAATCTGATTGCAATAGTTGTTTTTTTTATGGTTTTATAAGCTCTGTGATTGGGTTGATTCAATTCCTGGCTTGTAGTGACAAGCAGAGGTGCAAGCTGCTTTAGCCTGCGTAATCTCGTGGGTTGGCTCCGGGCTCTCCGATTTCCACCGACTAATAAATGCCCTTACACACGTGTGAATTATTAAATAAAGTTTTGTTTGCTTTTATGATTATACATTCACTGCCTTCCTGAATCGTCATATATTCACACTGTTGTCATGTAGCCTCGTTCAACCAAACTCAGAAGGGCTTATGTAATCGGTGGTGTCAATCTTCCGCGGTCTTCCAGAGTTTGGTTAAACGAGACTAACTAAGATGACGGGCATGACTACGCAACAATAATAATTACGTCATGAAAGAGGATCTATGTTCTATCATGGTTGTAATCGGGTTGATGTTATTTTAGAACCACGTGATGCATGGCAATAATTACAATATTGTAATCGACAGCTATAAATGTTTATCAAGCAATGTGTTTATTACAATTATTATACGATAAATAACCGGTCTATTGATAAGACACAAATTTATATGGATTGGTAAATTTAGCCATATGTATTGTCATATTTAATAATTCAAATCAATTGTCATTAAATGGCCGTACACCGCGTAGTCATCCTCGATCGCCATTATTTATAGTATATCTGGCATAAAGATGCTACTGGCCCTATTTCACTGACCACCCACGACAATTATATTGTTTTAGTATCTTTTGCCCGATCCGTTTACTTTGATAATAAATGCAGGAGGACTGCACCACACACAAACAATTACACAATACAGACTTCACTCTAAAATGAAAACACATTAACAATAAGGGGGAAGTAGTAACTATCGACGATGACTTTCGAACCAGATAAATATATATTATAAATCGACGTTCCGGTAATTTTCGGCATGTTTGGCTTTATAGTAAAGGGTATGGTACCGTGGAGTTTAATTGTGCAGAAAATGGGATTTAGATGCGGGATTAATATAGGCTCTGTGTGTAGCGGAGTGTTGGGATTTCAAAATGTTTACCGAAAATAAAGGGGCATAACTCTTATCGTTAGTTACACAAGCGATATTTAATGTTTACAGGTTTGCTCCGTGTATTCTGAATACTTTAAAATAAAATTACCTATTTAATTGACTTAATAAATGAAATAAAGTAAATTATCTTTTTGATCAATCATATATCGATCTCTATTTAAGCCCGCATCTAAACATCGTCTTCCGGAACTAACGTTTTCGTCCATGGCAAGACGCCATTGACACACGTGTTTCTCGGTAAAAATATTTTAAATTTGCTCGTAAGGAGGACTGCCATTAGCTATCTTAATTACAGAAGTTGTTGTTTGCTGTTGAAAAGACTACCAATGTACAGTTTATGAGTTAGTTGCCATAGTTACCCTGGTAGGCATGATTAGATTGTTATTGTTAAGATTATTTTGTGTTCATTTCGGCTGTTTTTGTTTGTAGAAATCACAATAAATGTCGACGAAAAATAAAAATGGAAAATACACTCTTGACTTTTATTATTTCGCGGAAGCCACGGTGACTCAGTAAGTAAGGCGTTGGCTCGCTAAGCTGGAGGTCCTGTGTTCGATCCCTAGGTTGACTGAGAAAGGTTATCAAGACATTTTCGGGCGTGGTGCCTCCTTGTACAGATGAGACGAAAGTTTCTGTGTACGCATTGGGAAAGCAATTGGAGTTCGAAATCAAAGTAGGTCGTAGCAACGCTGTCCGGCGAAAATTTCCAGCATAGCTTATGTCCGTTTTAATTAGATCATTCAATGTAGAAAAGTTAGACGTTAATAACTTAAACACTATTTTATTTGATTATTATAAGAAGCCAGGCGACGTTACTCTGAATTGAAAGTCATAGCAACAGGCATCAGACTAGATCTACGTCCACATCTTCAATAGAAGGCTTGATCTTGCTTTAATTCCGTACATCGTATCAATCCCTTCACATAATACCCTTCATATTTCGGCACTAAATTGGATTGGCTACCGACCCTGTTGGGGACCTACCAGATTTCTCGATTATCGCGAATACCAAGCCTCGCGCTTTCCAGCTAAAATATCTACCTGTCGCAAAATTCAATGTCAAGGTTTCCAGGGAAGACGCCATGTTTGATTTGAGTGTGTTTGTTTTACAACCTCTTATTGGACGCCACTGTTCACGTGTCTGTGGTAAAGGTAGATAACGTAGCTATAAGTTTGGGAATTGCAGACCAGTTTAGCAACGTCTAGATGTTACATCTACGTCATTCCTTGGTCTATAAAATTCCGATGATCTTTGTCTTTATAACCAGAGAGAGAGCCCAACATGCTATAATCATCTACGCCTTAATGACTATTTACAAAAATCTGTTTCAATTCTAGACCTAAAAGTCAACACAAATTGCTAATCGAAAGGCATAGATAAAAGAAAATAAAGAGTTGCTATAAATAGACAAACTATAGTTTAGCCTCTATTTTAAATAATATTAGTTAATGCCACAAAATGATCCCTTTTTACATTTTACCCGGGCCTCTAGTTTTTGTTAATTAACGAATTATGGACCATAAAATGATAATCTACAACAAAAGAATTACAAATTTCTGTAATAGATCGACAAATGTATCTGGGAACAGAGCGTGTGAAATTGTTAACGCCAAATAGTACAATATGTGCTTGCATATACCCCCCCCCCCTCAAATGGCGTATTATGTAAATATGACGTATAAAATATGCGAATGGGGTCCGAATCTTTTTACACTCTTCTGTAGAATAAAATTATGATTGCTTACTTTGTTTATTATCGTAACAACAGTTACAATGACAATCGAGGCTACAGTGTTATTGAAATGAAGATTCCGCGGCTCAGAGTGAAGTACTTGACTGACAATTTCAGCATATTCCCTTTACATTATCTATTTTGTAACTGTTATAGTGAGATCTGTCAGTCATTGATCTAAATCCTCGATAATACACCTTTAATATTTACAGTCTTATACCCGTCAACTCAACTTCACACAAAGCGAGATTTTCTGTTGGTTTGGATATCCTGATAAACCTGCCCACTGTTTTCTCATCACATTCAAAAGTTCTCACGGTACATCCAAACACTCCTGGTATAAATATACACAGTTGAGAAGTAGCATTATCGACCAGTGGATCTGAATCATATACCATTACACTCACATTAGATAACCTTTCACCAACACCTGAAATAAATATAAAAAAACAACTCCAAATCACGGTGGTTCTTTCTTTCGGCCATATATATGATGAGTTTAATTTTCGCCTCGTCGTAATAATAATAATAATATTCTTATTTAGAAAGCATGTTGATGCTGGCGTACATTTTCGGTGAATTCCAACTGCATTTCAAATTTCCGATTTGTCGCCTCCTTAGACTGTCCTCACAAATGTCACCGGTCTCCATTAGTTCGCGCATTTCTATTTTATAAAGATAAAAGGGCACACCGTAATTAAATGCTGCATTGGTGGTTGTCGTGGCGGTAGCGTAGTTTGATTAGACTATAGGACTGCGAAGCAGACTACTCTAAGTCGGAGAGATTTGAAGGTGGCTTACTTTGTTTCATGTCATATCTGTTAGATATAGTTATACTTGTAATGTCATACATCCATTCTAGATCTACTTGCCACCACGGATTATAGTCAGGGTAGCCAGAATGTTGACAACTGAGCGCCGAACCCCAGTTGCCATCCTTGTTGCCATCAACAGCCTTATTAGAGCCCTGGTTGCTACTACCATCCAGTGTTGAGCTTTGTGTTGTTGGTTTTCCTAAAGCAATGTTGTCACCCCCTGAAAGATAGTTTGACAGAAAAGTCAAGATAATCTGCCATCATTTATCTAAAGATAAATACGTTTGCCACACCAGGCGCTTCCTTATGAAAAGACGAAAATTTCAGCTACCCCTTGATAAAAATCCCACAAACTAACCAGTTGCGGGTTTACAAATTTCAGTTGACAACAATGGAATTTCTGCCAAAATGGAATTAAAGTATGTCTGTCTCACCTGGTAATTTCTTACATTCACATCTTTCATTAAAAGTGCCACTTGTTTCATCAACTAAAACAAAGTTCAAACATGGTCAATTCACATATAGCACCTTGTTAGTCTTGTTCTGCGATGGTTAATAAAGACAAAATATAGCACATTGATAGTCTTGTTCTGTGATGGTTAATAAATAAAAAAAACTAAAATCAATATAAATACTGAGCGATCATTACTGACAGAAATACTGTATATAATTAATGCTGAATGGAGAGTATAATCAGAGTACAGAAACAGAGTATATAATTAATACTGATTGGAGAGTGTAATAGGAGAGAGTGTATCATAATATAGAAAGACTGTATATAATTATACCGATCGGTTATCACTGACAGAAATACAGTATATATTTGGTACTTATCGGAGAGTATATCATAGTATAGAAATAAAGAATATAATTAATACCTATCGGTCTTCACTGACAGAAATACAGTATATATTTGGTACTTATCGGAGAGTATATTATAGTATAGAAATAAAGAATATAATTAATACCTATCGGTCTTCACTGACAGAAATACAGTATATATTTGGTACTTATCGGAGAGTATATCATAGTATAGAAATACAGTATATAATTAATACTAATTGAAGAGTGTAATCATAGATAGAAATAAAGTATATAATTAATACTGACAGGAGAGTATATCATAGTTATACAGTATGTTATAATACTGACAGGAGAGTGTATCATAATATAGAAATACAGTAAGTAATTGGTACTGATTGGAGAGGAGAGGGTTATCATTGACACAAATACAGTATATAATTAGTACTAATCGGAGAGTGCATAATGGATGCTGTGTTCAACCACTTCCTATTTCCGGCATCGTATCAAAGATGCAGGAATCCAAAATAACACAATAACGGTTTAACAGTCAAAGCTCAAATCCGCTCAATTTATTCTGTCAAAGCCTTAATTCGATTCAAAAAAATGGATGCTGTGTTCAACCACTTCCTATTTCCGGCATCGTATCAAAGATGCAGGAATCCAAAATAACACAATAACGGTTTAACAGTCAACGCTCAAATCCGCTCAATTTATTCTGTCAAAGCCTTAATTCGATTCAGGAAAATTGAACGTTTCTAATATTTTGGCAACCTTAAACAAGACTAAAACCTACACGTTATAAATCCCCAAATCGCAGCGGAATGAAATGGAAATAAAATGAAATAGGTTTTAACGACCTAGTTTGTGTCGAGTGTACGTTAACCCCCCCCCCTCTCTCTCTCTCTCTCTCTCTCTCTCAAATAGCATGCGATTCACGGTGGCTTGGTGAATAAAACTTTGGCTCGCTAACCTGGAGATCACTTGTTCGATCCCGGTATTGGCAGACATGAAATGGGTTTAAACGTCCAACTGTTCTGGTCCGACTGGGCTAATGAAGACGAGTATATGCAGTGAGCTATGAGAGAACTTTTGCCAGGAAATCTTCACTATGGCCTACTCTTATATCGAATTCCAACTGTCAATGTAGACATGGGACCTCGGCTTTTCGTCCCATCCGAACGACTATGCGCTGTAGCTTACCGAGCCCCCCACCCCCGCTCTGCACCACTGACAAGGATGAGACCACGCTGGAAAACTCCGATGAACTTTCTCGATCGAATCGAGATCGAACACGTAACTTCCAGGTTAGCGACCCAGCGGACATATATAGTCTAGAATACTTACTAGGGGTGCCGTATATTTCCACTTCACAAACTGTTAGGAAATTTGACTTTTCGATAGACATCTTTACAAATCTTCCCACGACGCCATTATTACACCTGATGATGTTTTTACCTGTACTGTGGTTAACCACTGAAGCACAGCAGTTAGCCTCTGAAGAGTTGTTTATCGTTGGATCAGAATCATAGACTTCATAATTAACGTCGTGGAGGCGTTCAGCTGGAAATAAACACAAATAACAGGATATTCAATTGAAAAAAAGAACATTAACTCGTGCTGCGGTTTACATGGAAACTACGTCATGAAAATGGGATATAATAAAATAAAACCAAGTACGAACAATCCAAACCATAAGACAGAATTCGAAGTCCTAAAAAACGTTATAGGCAAAATAGTGTATTCAAGCAAAATAGTGTAATCAGCAAATGGACTGCTCCTCGTGTACAAATTACACGACAAACAGTGGTAACAGGTGCCCGGAAGAGTAAGCTTACCCTGCCTGGCGCCACACCCGCCATAGCTGCATCCAAACTATTAGGCGAAATCTCGGTAAAATAGCGTGATTGGCCAATGGACTATCAATGACAGCCTACACCGGTTGTGTTCCTAAAACAAACGGCATAGGCAAAATAGTGTAATCAGGCAAAATAGTGTAATCAGCAAATGGACTGCTCACCGTGTACAAAATACACGACAAACAGTGGTAACAGGTGTCCGGAAGAGTAAGCTTACCCTGTCTGGCGCCACACCCGCCATAGCTGCATCCAAACTATAAGGCGAAATGGCTGTAAAATAGCGTGATTGACCAATGAACTATAGGTATGCAAAATGTACTCGATGAACTGTGTTAACGATGTAGTAGATATTATCAGGGAGATAGTAATAGTATACGTGTCAATTAAATATATCTAGAATAATAGCCGAGAGAGACACGTTATATTTACCAATCAAATCAATATGACGGCCATAAAACTTTTTAAAGGTTTTAATAAGTTTAGTGCGCAAGTATCCTTGTAGTTGAAGCTTAGATGACAAATGCCTCGATCTACTTAAAAAATCAGAATAAAAGGAACAAGCTCTCGCGTAACGAATTAGCTGAGACACAAACACTCCATAAGCTGGTGATATTGGAATGTTACTACTAATAAATGAAAAGTTAACAATCGGAAAGTCAAAGCCATCACGTTTATCGTACAATTTAACACTCAGTTTATGGCAATTGTCAAAATCGAGACGCAGATCCAAGTAGGAAGCGTAATTGTCACTGTCAGTGGTGATTTTAATTTCGAGCTCATCAGGATATATGAATTCTACATAATCACTAAATTTAGGATTATTAAGTGATAAAACGTCATCGATATATCGATAAGTGAAATTAAAAAGTCTGACTGATCGTTTATTAGTTTTTACGAGCGTCTGTATGTAATCGGCTTCGTACGAATAGAGAAACAGATCAGCAAGCAAAGGTGCACAGTTGGTGCCCATGGGAATGCCAACCACTTGCTGATATATATAACTTTGACGTTTACATGAAAACTACGTCACGAATATTGAATAAGCGTCCATCTTGAAATGAATATAGGTTAGTATAAATATCGGTACTTAGAGTAACATTTCAGCCCTTCGTACTGCTGGGGCCTGTTTCACGAAATTTTAACTAAGATAAAATCCAAATTTTAGTAATTTGATTGGATAATATTAGATTGATTTTAGTGCTTAGCCAATCAAAATTGAAGTATCTACTAAAATCTGGATTTTATCTTTAGTTAAAATTTCGTGAAACAGGGCCCAGAATGTTCTGGTTGTGGGACTTTGGTCCTGTTTACTCATTACACGTTTTCCGAGATTCTATCCCGATCATCTCCCGTATTGTTAAAATTGTTTGACGTTGCAACTCATGACGTCAACCGACAGCCTATCGTCATTCAGGAGAGGACCACCATCAAGATCGATCGCTTTATCTCTATTACGTCTTTCTGGTAAATTTGGGGGATTGGATGGCCGAATGCTTAGCACGTGCGCGCTGTATCCCAAGGTCTGTCATTGAGTCAACTGGCGTGGTTTCGATTCCTCGGTGGTACGTGACAAGGAGTAGGGTTGCCTGTCCAACTTTGTGTGTTTTCTCAAGGTCCTCCGGTTTCCTCCCACTGCTAAAGACCCCTACGCGCACGCGAATTATTGAAATAAAATTGAACCCTATGTTAGTCCCGACATGACATAGTATGTGTCGAGAGGACGTTAAATCTCTCTCTCTCTCTCTCTCGTAAATCATAATTTTGTTTTCATTTTGAATGAAACCTGTATAATTATAGGCCCGGGGGTGAACTGCGGACGCTAACGTCTGGCCCCCGGATCCATTCACTTGATTTGATATTTTCCCATATGGTCTCAATGACAGATTTAAAAAACATCGATTATAACAACCGTGATGAAAACTCTTTGATTACAAGAAATTGTTATATGAAACTCGATCATAATTTTCAAAATAAGAAAGAAAAACGTTCTATATTTAAAATCGAAATTTCAAAAAGACCCGGAAATTATTTTGAATGAATTGTTTTCTATATGCCAATGCCACACTTCCGATAAATTGTCCTGTGCAGCTTGTTTACTCAACCTAGCCCGATAAATTGTACACGCTTTGAAAAAATCAACAGCTAAGAAACTTGGTGTCCTCATACAGGATATCATCTATTGTAATCAACTTAATGAACGTTTTTTATTTCCTCAATATTACAATGTTATAATCAATTTGATATATAGTAAATTTTCTCCTAAGCATATAATACAACCTCATAAAATACGAAAGAAAAAACCTGATGTGTTATGTAAAATCCTTTTTACAGATAAATAAAACTCTCCTTTTAAAGATAAGTTTCATGACCGAATACTGACAGGAAACTTCGATATTGTTGAAGATACAAATCTTAAAAACCTTTTCCGCTATGTACCACAATTTCGAGAACAACCAAGTAAAGCTAATTTCAAAAAGTTACATAATAATCTAAAATCTCGAATCAGGAAATGTATAAGAAACCGGTCTGATAAATTTCATGCACCTCTAGAATCTTTTGGAGAATAGAAAAACACGATTTTTGATCTCTTGTCAAAGATAATTAAGTATATAAAACAAAACCCAAGACGCCCCCCCCCCCCTCCCCTCCACACACACACCCGAGGTCCTAAATAACAATACATCTACAGTCGATCAATGTCTTTCTATTCTTCAAGAGAGATTTGTTTTAACGCCTGTCGATAAGGTTAGCAACAATATCGCTTTTACCTGTCAACAATACTATCTTAGAAATATTCTTACTGAAATTGGACTTACACTTATAAATGCATTACGGATTTAACTAAACTAGATATTTCACATAATCAATATACTTTCAACAGGCGTAATGATATTAAAGATAATGTTAAAATATATGCACTACCTTACATTTATTCTATTCCTAAATTCCATAAAAAATCCCAGTAAAATTCAGGTACATAATATCCCCCAGCAACTGCCAAACAAAACCTTTAGCTAAAACAATTACCAAAGGACTTAAATTATGCCAAACCCGACATGCCATTTAGTTCAGAACACTTCGCAGTTATACTGGCATTAAGAGTTTTTTATTGATAAAAATAAACCCATCGTAGGGGTATTACGTATTATATTTTGTGCAATTACATAGCTGAATAATTCCCATTAGTTCCTAAATCGATAGTTTATTAACCTTTTGGCGTTATCTTATCTGGATTATCGCCCTTTTTATTGTGTTTTTTATTGCATTTTCATACTTTGACATCATTGGCAACTTACCACCTTTTACGTCACGACATTCAGTCAGCCGACGGCTTTCTTTCGAGACGGTTTACATTTTCTCATTTGCTTGTTTGTATTCAGTTTTGTTTATTTTTTTACTCCGTGTTTGTGGTAAATGGAACATGTGCCTTAACTATATTCATTATACCTTAATTCTATTGAATACTAAAAATGTTTCACACATGACTGAGAACATTTAGATTTAGACTACCTGTTTTTTTTATACATTTCCCCGATGTGGTTACTTGTATAGATAATTTTTACTTCAATATGCTTACATTCATATTTCTTGTAACATATAGCAGATCATGACCCATGCTGGCATTACACAATGGTTTCTCTGAGTTATATTAGAGATTGTCTTCAAATTTGAGTGAAGTCTGTATCACCACAGGCCCGGGACTGTACACCGTAGTGGACGCTTACGTCTAGCCCCCGGATCCATTCACTTAATTTGATATGTTCGTTTGTTTGTGATTCCTACGTATTGTGTCTTGTCCATAGATTTGTTTTATGTGCCGCACAGTCCCCCCGAACTTTCTATATATTAGATAAATTACGATTACTTACGATCATGTGTAAGATAAATCATGATTACTTGCGATAATTGTTTTTTTTTAAATTTTACTATAGATATATCATAATTACTTATGATCAAGTTTCTTGCGACCAAGATTGCTAAAGATAAATCATATTTACTTACGATCAAGATTACCTGCGACCATGATTACTAAATATAGACCGTGATTACTAAAGATAAATCATGATTACTAAAAATAAACCATGGTTACTAAATATAAACCATGGTTACTAAAGATAAATCATAATTACTTATGATCATGATTACTAACGATAAATGATATATAGTCTCATTTGATATAAACAAGTTTAAAACGTCAGCGTCCATGTAGAACAAAATAAAATGTTATTACTTACGATAATCAGCCTCGTTGTAGACCACTATAAAACGAATTAAAAATGTCTCCATCAAATCAACCAAGAACCAGGGTTGATAATCATTGTTCTCGGTTTGAAAACAGGTAGTTGAGTTCTTATCAATAGCTGCTGTGGGTGGTTGTATTATACCAACCGAGCTTGTTGATGGTGATTCTAAAGTAACCAAGTTACCCCCTGCTGGAACTATTGGTAATGAAAATAGACCGTTGTAGTAATAAAATCACATTTCTACATTTCTACGTGATTCAGCGCGAAGGCGAGAAATAATCAGCACTAAGCCGGCCATGAAATAATCAGTGCAAAGCCAAGACGTTCAGCCACTTCTTTGCTTCACCTTGTTCATTTCTTGCCTTCGCGATGTTCAGTCATAGCGAAGCCAAGCCACGAAGAAGTAAGATTTCTTGCCCTCGCATCGCTATGAGTCTATAACGGGAAGGGAAAAGCCAGAAGCCGCTAAGACAACAAGTGATTTCACTTCGTCCAGTCTGTATCTGCGCACTCCTATTGTTTAAGCGTCAACTTTCGGTTTATCTAGGACTACCTATGACAGACAAGGACCGGAAGGCTAAGTGAATTCACTTTGTCGTGGCTTCTTGACTTCGTCTTCACAATCAGTTAAAGCGAAGGCAAGAAGGGGCTACATGGTAACATAGATAACATGAAATGTATGAAATGAAATGGGGTTTAACGTCCTACTGTTTTGCTCCGAACTGGGCTAATACAGTGTGCTATGAGGGAAATTTGCCCGGACAGCGGCACTACGGCCTACTCTTATATCGAATTCCAACTGTCAAGGGATCTTTTACGTGCACGCCAATGTGTACACGGGACCTCAGTTTTTCGTATCATCTGAATGTCTAGACAGCTGTCCGTGTCAGGCCCTTCGTCTTGCATCACTGACTAGGGGGAATCACGCCGGAAAATCTGGATGAACTTTCTCGGCCAATGCAGAGATCGAATACCCGACCTCCATGCTAGCGAGCCAGCTTCTTACCCACTTAGCCACCGTGACCCCCAAAATAGATACCAGCATAAATAATTCAGTTCGAACCATCTGGATGACAAATGCAACAATATCGCCACATAACAATATTATAACTTACCTGTTCTCAGCATGAAAACATTCATTCCCGGATCGGGAGCACTTCCGAGTTCTTCCACATTTCTGTTATAAAGATGACATTCTTTTCTTTGTTGATGAAAGGCTAAAGCCAGACACTGCGGGTCGATTTTACAGGCGAAGAAACAAGCAAATTTTGACTCCTTCGACAGAAATTTTAGTGCTGGGTTAGGTAGCAAGTTTTCAAAAACCTGGTTAAATCTCAACCAATAATGGGGACAACTACAATTTAAATTGTTCATCTGGTATCCAATGAGAAAGATTGTCAGAAGAACCCGAAGTTCCAGAAACATGCTGTAAATTTATGTAAACGCCTATTCGTTATAACGTCTTAAATCAGGTATTTGAATAAGTTATAATGAGAACCTGTCGTAGAGACCATTGGCTGAGTTGACCACCATTGGCTGAGTTGACCACCATTGGCTGAGGTGAACACCACTGAAGAATCTGAGTTTAACACCACTGAGGAATCTGACGTAAACACCATTGGCTCAGTAGAACACCACTGAAGAGTCTGAGTTGAGATGAACACCCCACTGAAGAGTCTATCTAATCCTTGCTTGAGAATTAAACGGATTTGGTTTCATAAACGAAGAGGGAGAGAATAGGTGATTTAACAATGGCCTAGAAAGTTTGGCAGATACAATGATCATAATATAGTCGCTCAATCCCAAACTGTCTCTGTGAAAATACCACAGAAATTGTCAATGGACACATCAATTCAAATACATGTAGTATAAATATATGTATAATTTAGGGTTACATAAAGATGAATCATGTAACATCTAATTCTGCCTATATACACATCTCTTTCGTTTGGCCTTGAATTTTAATTAATCATTAATCAGACATGTATTCACTTCCCAGACTCATAATCAATGCGTATACTGTGAAATGCCATCTTATCTGAGAGAATGGGTGGTACCTTACATACCATCGAAAAATCTAAGATCAAGTACTAAGAACAATCTTGTTGTCCCGAAATATAAACTAAGCTCCTTTGGCGCTCGCTCATTTATTGTTTTTTCCAATTTGTGGAACTCGCTACCTGAAAATCATTGATCCAGTCCATCATTAAACTCTTTTAAATCCAGATTGAAAGCATATTTATTTGAGAAATATTTGCTATTGTGTGTTTTGCAGCGCTATGAGCACGACTATGTGTGGAATTAGCGCGATATAAATGGACTTATTATTATTATTATCATTAGTATAAACCCCTCTTTAGACCATCGGGTGTTTCTGATTTTACACCGATTTAAACACGCGTTCCAGTTAATAATTTGAATACAAATTTGATAATCGAAACTTCGTTTACTTTCGTTACCTTGGTAGCAATGACAATCGAGACTACACTGGTCTTCAAACGGCTATAACTTCGTTCAAAACGAAGTAATTTGACTGAAATGTTCAACATATTCCCTTTTTATTATCTATTGTTTAAAGATACATTATGCAAGAGCTAAATCTGCCTATTGCGGATCTTGCTTTGGGCCTTAAATGTTATCAAAATTAATTATTAACTTATCCAGACCATAATCAATTCTCGGTGTCATCGTTAGCCTGTGATATTTACTGGATTGGAATCAGATATGCTGTTAAACGCTCATAGATGATTAAATAAAAAAATGGATAATCGAGACTTTAGCTTTAGTAATGATGATCGAGTATAGGCCTAAAATTCAATCGATAAATTCTCGGTTCAGCAAATTTTCAGCAAATTCCCTTTATATTATCTAGTTTTTAACTATTATAGTGCGAACTGTCAGCTCTTTATTCAATCTCCCATAATGTATCTTTAACTGTTATACCGAGGAATGTCAGCCCTTTATTTAAATGTTACGTAATGCATCTTTAATTGGACACTGCCCCATTTTAATAAGTGTAGTACAGAACAAGAAAAACCGTGCATTTCATTTAACGACTATTACATTTATTTTTCATTCTGGAAGTTCTGTTCCAACATTTTCATTCATCCGTCGTTCGTCGTTTTAGAGACATCACTTTTAGATCAAATTTACACCTAGGCATTTCGATTCAGAAGCACAAACAACACACACGTTAGTTAGTCGTCACCTTAAGAACAAAACATCATAAACAAAAACAACAGAAACGTTAAACAAAAAGACCAGTGGTATGGCACAGAGTCCTGTCGGGTGGGACCGAAACCGGAAGTCGCTGTTAAACCTTTGGCAGCTGAAACTGGACGATCAGTATGCAAACATGAAAAAAAACGCCACTGCCCTGGCAACATCTCCCATAGCACATTGCATAGCGCCTTCTTGCCTTAAACACCATTTCATTTTGATAAATACAACATGACACAGTAGTGTAATAGTAAACCTAAATTGATTGAGATCAATGTAGCAACTTACCTGACGTGTCCAGGACATCCACAACTCGCTACAAGAATAATTCTAATCACTGGACCAACCAGATGGACTTATATTTATACATTTTGACGAGGCATGCATCTCATCTATTGAAAAGCAAGGCAAACAAAAGAGAATTATTGAATGGCTTCGTCAGTTTGTTTATATTCCCCTAGCAATTGGAAATAAAAACAGTTCTGAATTCTTCCGTCAATTCTTGGAACAAACCTGACGGATGTGGCAACCAGAGAGGACAGTGGATTTTTTTTTAATTTTAGAAGAATTTTCTACAAATATCTCTGACTGACGAGAAACCATTACAGTAACTAAGATTTTTTTTTAAACTTTAAAGTACTTTCATCGATTTTATGAATTCCATTATAAGTTTTAAAGCGTTTAATAAATACGCTTCCAGGATGAAATATTTGTACTAATGGATTGACAAGAAAACGACAATATGGAAATAATAGCGAGATATTATGAACGTTTTCTAATAGTTTTTAGTTGACATGGCTAGTTTTAGTCAAGCAGCTTAGCAAGTTGATGTGAACGGTCTGGACAAAGGCACTCCCATTTCTACAGATGCTACGAATTGTTTTGACTTTCCTTTCTTAATCATCACTTTCTTCAAATATATTATGGGGGGGGGGGGGTGTGGATGGCTGAATGGTTAGCGTGCGCGCGCTGTATCATAAAGTCTGTCATTGAGTCGACTGGCGTGGTTTCGAATCCCCGGTTGTACGTGGCAAGGAGTAGGGTCGCCTGTCCAACCTCGTCGGTTTTCTCCGGGTCCTCCGGTTTCCTCCCATTGCTAAAGACCCCTACGCGCATTCGAATTATGTAAATAAAATTAAACCATATGTTAGTCCCGAAATGACCTAGTGTGTGTCGAGTGGACGTTAAACCCCATTTCTCTCTCTCTCTCTCTCTCTCTCAAATATATTATGGCGGCCACCTTGGATCTTCAAGATTTCCGTTGTATATGTAGAAGCCTACTTCTAAACAACTTAGGGTCACAATCTTGGTTTCTAAACCCAAATTTCCAGTATCAAATAATAAATACAGCCATACAATTACAACCCACAAATTGGGTAATAAAATCAAAGAAAAAAATATGATTTGGCGGCATACAGTATGTTTTAGCAAATTGCCCAAGGTCATATATAAAAAGAGTTTCCTTGGATTCATGTTGATGTTTATTACAATTTTAACGTGGAATACATTATGATACAATATTATGGACAGGTTGATTTAATTCAGTTATTTACATTTTAAGGCGCAATGTAAATTAAAGGGACTCATCCCAACTTTAAAACATGGGTCGAGATATAAGACAACTCTTCCAAACAAATATAAGTGCTACTTATATTTGTTTTAATACAATTGTTTTCTTTGAAGACCACTCAGACCATTCTAATTTTGTTATAAAAATGCGTTATCTTAAAATTTATATTATTGTTTTAATAAATTGGATATTGTTGTTTTAAATTGTTGTATACTTATCATAGCGTACACGTTTCAATTCCTTCTTTGAACCATACATGTGACTGAAAATGTTGGCCCCAATCGTGCTGATTGTTTCCACATCATTGTCTGATAGAAATTTGTCAGAATATGACATATACCTATCTTTATATATGAAGTTCAGTATAGCTAATATCTTGGGATGAGTTATCTTCTGACTTGGGATGAGTTGTCTTATATTGGGATGAGTTGTCTTGGGATGAGTTGTCTTTGGGATGAGTTGTCAGGTATTCGAATGGACAATGGGTAAAAACACGGTGTTAAAATCGTTGTCGTGTCCCATTGTCATAATATAAACAAGTTAAAATAGAAGGTCCAGCTGATGATGTTGAGTGTCGTCCGTGCGGATTGAAAAAAAGAAACGTGGGAAAACGAATCCGCTCGCTTTATGTGGAAATGCGAAGTTCTCGCAGTAAAAACGACATATTTGGACCCCTAGATTATTTACATTTTAAAACGTGTCCCTTCGATTATTTCCATATTTCTATGGCGTTACTTATTGCGTCACCTTTGGGGTAAAATGGATTTTGGCAAAATTTTGCACATTTTCAAGAAACGACGTGACTTTTGCGACAACCCCGGGGTATCTTAACACACCATACTACCAATACATTTCTTGTGCTTATGTGGTCTCATACCACGCACAATGGCATAATATCCTACGCAGGGGTTACGCAGGGTGGTGAGGCACTCGAGTGTGCCCGGATTTAAACGACAAGATATTAATGTTTATAGCATGTGCTATTTTAGTAAATTGCAATTTAAGATTAAGCAACACTTTGACCAGAGAAATGAAATGGGGTTTAACGTCCTACTGTTCTGCTCCGAACTGGTCTAATGAAGACAGGCATACACCATACAGTGTGCTATGAGAGAAATTTTGCCCGGACAGCGGCACCACGGCCTACTCTTATATCGAATTCCAACTGTCAATGGATCCTTTACGTGCACGCCAATGTGTACACGGGACGTCGGTTTTTCGTCCCGTCCGACGACTAGACAGCTGTCCTTGTCAGGCTGCTCCGAGTGGGATTATGAAGACGGGCATACGCCATACAGTGTACTATGGGGGACATTTTGCCCGGACAGCGGCGCTACGGCCTACTCTTATATCGAATTTCAACTGCCATGGGATCCTTACGTGCACGCCATTGTGTACATGGGATTTCGGTTTTTCGTAACATCCCAACGACTAGACATTTATTCTAGTGAGGCCCTCCGTCCTACTTCACTGGCAAGGGGAAACCACGCCGGAAAATCCCGATGAACTTTCTTGGCCAACACCGGATTCGAACCCGCGACCTCCCGACTTAGAAAAGTAGGACGTTAAACCCCATTTCGTTCATTTATTCATTACTAATTGAAATATCGACTTCCCCATACACAATTCCTAGTTTTAGTGTGAAATGGTTCTACCAGAGGGTTTCCCCTTGTCAGTGGTGCAGGACGGAGGGCCTGACAATGACAGCTGTCTAGTCGTTCGGTTGGGACAAAAAAACGAGGTCCCGTGTATACATAGGCATGCACGTAAAAGATCCCTGGCAATTGGAATTCGATATCAGAGTAGGCCATAGTTCCGCTGCTCGGGCAAAATTTCCTTCATAGCACACTGTATGGCGGATGCCCGTCTTCATTAGTCCAGTCGGAGCAGAACAGTAGGACGCGAAACCCCATTTCATTTCATTTCTACCGGAGGGCGTAGCTTTATAACGAGAGAAAGGAGTCATGGCTTTGACTAAATAGATGAATAACCATTTAAATAACGGTTTAGACATATGGTACCAATAAGGAAACAAATCGTGACTATCGTGTAGTCTTTCACATCCAGTTTATTACATCAGGATATAAGATATAAGTTGGTTATTATATGATGAATGACATGTGATGGTGTGACAATTCTAATATTAGTGTCACACGACTAATATATAGGTCAATGTTAAAGGCCCTCTCAATCACATACACCGTTAGTGGGTCAGAGATGAAATGAGGTTTAACGTCCGATCATGAAGATGATCCAAAGGCATGCATTGTGTTATACAGGTGGCGATTCAGTCTACTCTTCGTTAAACTGCAAAGTATCTTTAACGTGCGCACCAACGAATACACTGGTGGTTCTCGTGTTGTTGTCGTCCCATCCGAACAATTAGACGTCTAGACCTACCAGGACCCCCGCGGAAACCATGCTGGTATATCCCGAGTAGCTTCTCGGCCAACACCGGGCTCAAACCCAGGTTCTCCTTGTTATCGAGCCAGCGCCCTTTTGTCATATAAAATATATGGTTGTCTTTACTAAATAACATAGAAAACCCCGTCCACTATGTAACGCCCCCACGTACTCGATATTACAAATTGTGATCTGTATTGTCATTGTATGAAATTAAATTCATTACGAAATTTGAAAGGCCAACAAATTTATCTATAAATCCCCTTTATTTGCTGCATTACGTTCTTTTATGACGCAAACAAAAATATCTGACATATTGAAAATTTAGATTATTTGAAATATTGAAATATTAGCATAAAATTAACAATATCTGTAAGATTGAATATTACAATTATCTAAAATATTGAACATTAAGATAATTTGAAATATTACAATATTACGATTATCTAAAATATTGAACATTAAGATCATTTGAAATATTACAATATTACGATTATCTAAAATATTGAACATTAAGATCATTTGAAATATTACAATATTATGATTATCTGAAATATTGAACATTAGAATTTTTTGAAATATTACAATATTAAGATCATCTGAAATATTGGAATCTTAAGATTATAGAACCTTTTAAGATTATCTGAATTATAGAACATTAAGATTATCTGAATATTAAAATATTAAAATTTACTATAACGAAAACTGGTTTTAATATACGGCGTTAGGGAAGTGGTTATAACATGTACATGGTCTTAGTCGGATTACAAATAAAAGTTATATTTAGGGGTGGGGCGGTCGGTGGGGTGGGGCGGTCGGAGAGGGTCTGCTTTATATCATAAGGTCTGTTGTGCGACCTGACCTCTGCTAATATAAAGATCCCAGGATTTAATCGAATTCATGAGATAAACACATGTTAGGTCTGAAATAACTTTCTCTGTATCCATCCCTGGAAGTATTCAAGTCATTTGTTATACGGATAACCTCGTGTTATTTTGCCAAACCCCCGCCCTCTCTCTCTTTCCCTCGCTCTCTCTCTCTCTCTCTCTCGTGTTGTCTACTGTGAGTGTGTACCTTGAAATATATGTCACTAGGAAATGTGGTAAATATTTATATAGATATAGGAACATTACCAATACATATTGTTAGTACTTATATCACTCCATGGTTACCTTACTGTGGGCTTACATCAGCTATATATACTATACTATAAACATAGGGATAACCCATGTTACTATTAATACACACACAATCAACCAATCAGAGGACGATTATAAATAATTCATAACCATGGTACTATAAATAGACAGACAAAAACATATAACGTGTAAGATACATACATTAGTATATTGCTATATTATCTGAGATTCGTTGCGTGTTTTTAACATTAAAGGGATAAAATGTTTTTTTGTTGTTTAGGACGATCAGGTAAGTGTGTTTTTGCATATCCAATTTTAAATATAACGATTAGCGAATAACCCCGCTTGGTGCACAAAAATAGGACGTTATACCCCATTTATTAATCGTTAACATGTCCATAATCTTGTTGTTTATTTCTGATTACATTGTCATAAAGTGCCCTTGAACATTTTATATAAATTTGCTGTAATAATAAATAATAATAATAATATAAATTTATTAATTAATTAATTCAATGGTGAATCCGTTTCAGTCTGCATAGCATTTTCATACAATTCCATATCACAATATTTTCTAATTCATTATAAACTAATTTCAATGGCTCTGTTTTTCTACTCAAAATGCACACACTCAATTATAATAGATATTTGAAATATTGTGGAATATTTTGACTTTTAATTTTAAATATTTTAGTATAAATTTACACCAAATTTGAAGTATATTTATCAAATAGGGGGGTGGGTGGCAGAATGGTTAGCACGTGCGCGTTGTATCAGAAGGTCTGTCATTGAATCAACTGGCGTGGTTTCGATTCCCGGGTTGTACGTGACAAGGAGTGGGGTCGCCTGTCCAACCTCGTGGGTTTTCTCAGGGTCCTCCGGTTTCATACCAAAGGCCCCTATGCGCAAGCGAAATACTGAAATAAAATAGAACCATATGTTAGTTCCGAAATGACCTAGTTTGTATCCAGTGGACATTAATACCCCCCCCCCTCTCTCTCTCTCTCTCTCTCTCTCCCTCTCTCAATGGCTGTGTTTTTCTACCCAAAATCCACACACTCAAATATAATAGATATTTTTAATATTGTGGAATATTTTGAGTTTTAATTTTGAATATGTTACTATAAATTTGCACCAAAGGTGAAGTATATCTATCAAATAAATATCTAAATTAATTTACCACAAAGTAAATAAACTGTTGTTGGTAAGAGATTAACGTTAATCCTTAAACACAAGTCATAAAAAACCCAACACAAAATATTCATGTAATGTCTACTTTAATCCAATGCATGATATTTCATTTTTTTAAAACTAATGTCCAAGCTAAAGCCGAATTATTAAATTATTAATTCATGATTATTAATATAATGCTATAGATTTTAAGCTAATGTTTAAATAAATGTCTTATTATTAATTTATTATTAATGTCTAATTATTAATCTAATGTCTAATTATTAATCTATTATTAATGTCTATTTTTTAAACTAATGTCTAATTATGACTGTTCTTTAGTAGACTATAAATTTTGGTTATTGGAATGATTGGAACTTGTTAATTGTGAATCAAATTTATGTTTTCAAATAGATCTGCATTAATGAGTCACCCTGGTAGACGTTGTTCACAATTGGCGCCAGGTTTGAAAACCAGGAAGCCGACAAATGAACACATGTCTTTGTCGAGAATGTCCAGTCACTATTTTATACACTGTTGCAATAGTGAACAATTGAGCTATTAGCATATCAGCTGAATTTACTCAGTAACAGATTTTATTTCTTCCCACCCCAACAAATAAACCCGCAAAAGAAACGGAATAAGCAGCAATAGGAATATGTTAATATAAGAAAGCATCAAAAAATGTTTTTTTATAACATGACAGTCTTGTCATATATTTAATTTAAAAGCATAATTGCACTAACATTAAAGACATGACAGTGCTGTAATTATATTATTTAAGTTAAAAGTATAGTTGCACTAACATTAAAGACATGACAGTGCTGTAATTATATTATTTAAGTTAAAAGTATAGTTGCACTAACATTATAGTAATGACAGTGCTGTCATTATATTAATTAAGTTAAAAGTATAGTTGCACTAACATTATAGTAATGACATTACTGCGCAGTCATTATATTATTTAAGTTGAAAGTATAGTTGAATTAAGATTAAAATAAGACAACAGTGTCGTTACTACATATTTTGTAATATTGCAACACCTAAAATAACACGAAACATATTTTTAAAATTAGAATGTGTAAAAATAATAAAGCTAAAAAAGGAGACGACCAAAGAGACTACAACATTTTATTTTTCATTTCATTGGGGTTATTTTTGTGGGATGACAATCATTGACAATCCTTTGATATAACTGATTTTGCGTTCCACTGTCGACAAAAATTTAAATTAATAAATGAAATGAAATGAACTGGGTTTTAACGTCCTACAGTTCTGCTGCGACTGGGCTAATGAAGAAAGGTATACATCATACAGTGTGCTATGAGGGAAATTTTGCCCTGGCGGCGCCACTATGGCCTAAACTTATATCAAATTCCAACTGCCAAGGGATCTTTTACGTGTAAGCCAATGTATACTTGGGACCACGATTTTTCTACACATCCGAACGACTAGACAGCTGTCCTTGTCAGGCCCTCCATCCTGCATCACTTCCGTCTTGCACCGCTTAAATTAATAGATAATCAAGAGCGAAAATTTGATCGCGTAGCGGCTGATTTATCACTAATCGAAACATGAAATATACAAATATTATGACATTTTTACATAATTCACAACTGACAAGCCAGCGAACCAGCATCTTACTGACAGAGCCACCGTGCCCTAACATTTTGACCAAAAAAGAAACAGAAAGAGGGAGAGAGAGAGAGAGAGAGAAAGAGAGAGAGAGAGAAATGGGGTTTAACGTCCACTCGATACAAACCAGGTCACTTCGGGGCCAACACATGGTTCAATTTGATTTCAATAATTCGCTTGCGCGTTGGGGTCTTAAGCAGTGGGAGGAAACCGGAGGACCCGGAGAAAACCAACGAGGTTGGACAGGCGACCCTACTTCTACTACAACCAGAGAATCTAAACCCCGCCAGTTGACTCAATGACAGACCGTATGATACATCGCGCACGTGCTAACCATTCACCCCCCCACCCCTCCAAAGAAATACAAAATAAACCCTCAAAACAAACGGGAATTGAAAATCATCAGATTGATTGATTGTAAAATTTGTTTGACATTTAATTTCAGGTGAGAAGGAGGAGAAGATTGTGAGGAGGAAGTTGGTAATTGTTGGTGATGGGGAGTGTGGGAAGACCTGTCTCCTCCACAGATATACACGTGACCAGTTTCTACCTGACATATATATACCTACCGTGTTTGACACCTGTGTTAAAGACGTCATATCTACAGGCAAACAGGTAGGATGAGGTTAGATTATCTATATGCAAGTCTGAGGCCTGTTTCACGTAATTTTAACTAAAGAAAAAATCAAAATTTTAGTAGATACTTTAGTTTTGATTGGCTAAGCACTAAAATCAATCTAATATTATCCAATCAAATTACTAAAATTTGGATTTTATCTTAGTTAAAATTTCGTGAAACAGGCCCCAGGACATAAAACACCTGTAATAGACTTTGTCAGGTGCAAATTAAATGTGATATGTCGTGAAATGAAATTAAATGGTTTTTAAAGTCCTACTGATCTGCTTCGAACTGGGCTAATGAAGACATGCATACGCCATATAGTGTGCTATGAGGGAAATTTTGCCCGGACAGCGGCACTACGGCTTACTCTTATATCGAATTCCAACTGTCAAGGGATCTTTTATATGCACGCCAATGTGTACAACGGGACCTCTGGTTTTCGCACCCTCCCCCCCCCCCCTTATCCGAACGACTAGACAGCTGTTCTTGTCAGGCCCTCTGTCCTGCATCACTGACAAAGGGGGAGCAACTCCGGAAAATCTGGATGACCTTTCTCGGCCAATGCAGGGATCGAACAGCATAATGTTAGAGCAAGAGCTAAATGGGCCCACCGCAGATGGTTTTCCCGTGATCAATTCTCTAGACCATCGAATGGTCGTGTTATTGAACGGATTAGAAAAATCTGGCCATTTAGTAAAGTGGATAACCGAGACATTGTTTATTATCGTAGCAATGGTACTTGATAATCGAGACTATCCTGACAATACTTCAAATACTTATTTCTTCCCTCAGAATAAAGTTATTTGACTGAAATGTTTAACCTAATAATTTTATGGTTATCTATTTTTGAACTCCATGTATTATAGTTATTTTAAAACACAAAATGTGATTCGTTTGCAAATTATTTTGTTTATTTGACTTTAAATTATCTTCCTTTGTTCTCATTGACAGGTTGAACTGGTTTTACACGATACGGCAGGTCAGGAAGATTTTGAAGTACTACGACCACTATCATATCCAGAATCTGACGTCATAGTTTTATGCTTCTCGGTAGATTATCCGGACAGCTTGGAAAATGTCGTGCAACACTGGGCGACGGAAATACGACATTATTGCGGCGACATTCCCATAATTCTTGTAGGAAATAAAATAGACTTGCGCAGTGAAAGCCCGTCACAGAAACAGAAATTTGTGACGTATGAAAAGGGACATCACGTGGCAGAGAGAATTGGAGCAGCCGTATATTGCGAATGTTCGGCGAAATTTGATGCTGGGGTAACGGAAGTATTTGAAGAAGCGGTTCGAGTAGCCATGATAAAGAGGAGTTGTCGTAAAAGATGAAATCCTTTCAAATATTTGTTTATCATTAAGCCAAACCAGTGTTCGAGTAAATGAACAATCGAAACCAATCATACAGAATCGCAACTGATTTCTTTCTTAACGATTCGGTTCAAGTCTACCTGGTGATCCGCTGTCGTTGATGAGAAGTTAGAAATCAAAAGTAATACATTAAAATCACATATTTCATGCTTATAATTAGTGATACTAATTGATGTATTAAACAATCTAGAAATATTCTGGAGAAAGAACTATAATATAAACTTATAAATGGAACTTAACTTTAATGCCAAAGAGAATAGTAGCATTTTGTACGAGCGTGTGAATCTCAATTTCACCATTTTTCCAAGATTGAGATTACAAGTTGCCTTACTGGATAGTTTATGACGTTATGAATTAGCAATTTACCTTATTCAGCAGGGTTTAAGGTTTTGAGATTACAAGTTACCGTGTTCAACAGGGTATGGGGGTAGGGTGCTATATACAGGTTACCGTGTTCAACAGGGTTACCCTTTTCGACAGTTTATGACGTGTTAGGGGTAACGAGATCCCATCTGGACCCACGTTATGACGTATTAGGGTTAACCAGATCCCATCTGGACCCAAGTTATTTGGTATTAGGGGTAACGAGACCCCATCTGGACCCAGTGACTTCTAGTTATTACGTATTAGGGGTAACGAGGTCCGATCTGGACCCAGTGACTTCTAGTTTATATGTGTTATTGTTTATTACGTGTTATGTTTTGTATGTGATATCTATTTGTCATAATTTATTTATATCTTGCCATTATACACTAATTATTTTATATATTAAAATATATTTTATATCTTGGCTTTATATTTTCATATATCGGGATTATACACCCGCATCGAAATATTATTGTCTTTCTATATCCGCCGGAGGGGGGGGGAGTTCACTCACGGTGGCTAAGTAGGTAAGACGCTGGCTCACTGGGCTGGAGCTCGGGTGTTCGATCCCTTCATTGGTCGAGAAAGTTCATCCAGATTTTCCGGCGTGGTTCCCCCTTGTCATTGGTGCAGGACGAAAGGTCTGACAAGGACAGCTGTCTAGTCGTTCGGATGGGACAAAAACCGGAGGTCCTGTGTACATATTGGCATGCACGTAAAAGATTCCTTGACAGTTGGAATTCGATATAAGAGCAGGTCGTAGTGCCACTGTCCCGTCAAAATGTCCCTCATAGCACACTGTATGGCGTATGCCCGTCTTCATTTGCCCAGTTCGGAGCGGAGCAGAGCAGTAGGACGTTAAACACCATTTCATTTCATTCATTTCCATACCCGACGGTTCACAACTGCTAAAGTTATCATCCAATTGACCGAAAGGGTTATTGCTGTGATCACATTGGCACATCTTTTAATCCGCTCTAGAGGCTCTTTTCCAGCCGCTATCAATGGTTGGAGCATCGGTGGCTAAGTGGGTGGCGGTCCAGGGTTGGCTCCAGGTGTTAGTCGAGAAAGGTCCTCTGGATTTCCCGGTGCAGTTCCCCCCTTGTCAGTGATGCATTGTTCTTCGGATGGTACAAAAAACCGTGTACATACTGGCCTGCACCTAAAAGAGCCCTTGACAGTTGGAATTCGTAATAAGAGTAGGCCACCTTCCGGCCAAAAAGTTAAAATGTTTCCTCATAGCCCAGTGGGAGCAGAACAGTATGACGTTAAACTTCATTTTATTTTGTTGGGGAATCACGGAGAACTCAACTATTAACCGGAGCGTTCCGAATTGCAGTAAAGATATATACTGATAATAGAGAGCGCGAGAGAGAAATGGGGATTAACGTCCACTCGACACAAACTAGGGACTAACATATGGTTCAATTTTATTTCAATAATGCGCTTGCGCGTAGGGGTTTTTAGCAGTGGGAGGAAACCGGAGGACCCGGTGAAAGCCCGCGAGAATAGACAGTCGACGCTACTCCTTGTCACGTACAACCGGGGATTCGAAACCACGCCAGTTGACTTAATGACAGACCTTATGATACAGCGCCAACATGCTAACCATTCGACCATCCACCCCCACCCCCATACTGATAATAAAGAAGTTATTCGAAACCACAGTATTTAGAGCATCTTTATATTGGTACAATAAACAATTACAAAGAGTTTTTGGTAGCGTTGGTGAGCTAGAGTTAGGTCATCAGTGCTTCAAAGGTATTTTCGAGGTTAATCGTAATTTATAAATATAGTATTTACGAGGTAATCGTCATTCACCAGCCCTGTGAAATATTTAACAGAAACTTTAAGGAAGGTGCGTGCTCGTTCATAAAATTAATCTATAATTCACCTTTATTTATAAGTCTAGTCGTTCGGATGGAACGAAATACCAAGGTATACACGTAAAAGTTGGAATATGAATTACCACACCGTATGATATATCACCGTCTTCATTAGTTTATTCAGATGTCACGTGTGTATTTTATTTTTTAGTTCGTGAGATTTAATACGATTAGATAATATTAATACACGGACAGGGTACAATTTTCACTCGGGAGACCTTGACTTAGCCCCCTACCCTCCGCACTACGAATATTGATAACAATACTATCACTAAATGTGGTGGTCTGTGTTTTGAGAACGAGAGAGAGAGAGAGTGAGAGAGAGAGAGAGAAATGGGGTTTAACGTCCACTCAACACAAACTAGGTCATTTCGGGACTAACATACGGTTTAATTTTATTTCAATCATTGGCTTGCGCGTAGGGGTCTTTAGCAGTAGGAAGAAACCGGAGGACCCGGAGAAATCCAAGGAGGTTGGACAGGCGACCCTATTCCTTGTCACGTACAACCGGGGAATCGAAACATTTCAATAAATTGTTTCACTGGCATTCATTAAATAAACTGGAATAAACAGGTCACAATTCTATGGAATACAATTACTGCTTATTACCCTCTCCATTCATGGCTAATACTGCACAAACCCCAATTAAACCCCACACCCTTCTCCAACTGCACACCTCTCTCAACGCTGCATACCTCTCGCATACTGCACACACCACAGGTGCCTGTAACGTGGAAAATATTTCAAAAACAACATCAAGCTATGACTAAGTATAATGTCTTATGTCTGTTACGCCTATTTTGGTAAACGAGATTATCCAAATAACTGGTCTGATTCCGATTTCTAACTCAGGGGCAAATAACTCGTCTGAAACCGATATAATACCAAGGTGAAAACGGGTTGGAATAAAATAAATGGGATCAAAGTTCCAACTCTAGATTCCGTCAACAAGTAGCAATACTACTAATTTTCGCTAGGTAGACAATCGAGTCTACGATGACGTTTCAAAATTATCCACGTGACTTAAAGAGGGGCCACGTGGATGATATTGAAACGTCCCACCGCCGCTATATTACTATGCTAAGGCTTAATTAAGAGATATTAGCTGTTATTTACGTACGTTGTCATGTACAACCGGGGAATCGAAATCACGCCAGTTGACTCAATGACAGACCTCATGCTAACCATTCAACACACGCCCCCCTCCCACTATAACTATTAGTGAGTTGCTATCTACTAAACAAGACATCTAATAAATGATAGCTAATGAGAATTTCGTCCTAATGGAAGTCCTGATTAGCACTTAGTATCCTCTGATTAGAGCTTAGTATCCCCAAATTAGGAAGCATTGCTTATTTGTATTTATTCATTTGGCCCTTACATGCTTTCGTAATTGTTATCCTACTAAGATTGTTTCGTTAGTCTAGCTAATATTGACCATCTGGTGGATTAGGGATTTAAGGTCTTCCAATGTAATTCGATATAAGAGCAGGCCGTAGTGCCGCTGCCCGGGCAAAATTTCCCTCATAGCCCACTGCATGGCGTATGCGTGTCTTCATTAGCCCAGTTTAGGAGCAGAATAGTGGGACGTTAAACCCCAATTCATTTTATTTCATTTCATTTGCTTCCAATGTATGGTATTGATAAGGTAATATGTACATCAAGCGAACTCTGAGATCCACGAGGGTGATCTACTGCCATCAGGAATTGAACACAGGTCTTTCACCTTGACTAGCTGAACGCTAGCTATGATGTACATGCTTATGTCACTTTGTCATCGCGAGCTTATTCTTATCTAGGCCAGGTATTATCAAGGCAAGCGATGAATATATTAAGAGATGTAGTAAGCAGCAAAAGAAACGTCAGGTTGGTATGTTACTCTGAATAGACGCATTGCATAAAACTTGCCAAATGTTTTTATTGTATATTTGTTAACACATCTCCAACTTTACCTGGGCAAAACGGCTCCTTCCCAAACACAGAATTGAACCCTGGAAATGTTCTAATGTGTCAACATATACAGTTCAAAAACATTGCTTTGATCCATTTAGTAAGTCGTTTTCTAGAATGATTTGATTAAAGTGCCTCCCTGATTTTGAAATCATACTGGCATTTGTTTTGCTGTTTAGTATATGATATAATTATGATGTTATTGTAGTAGGGGCTGGTATAGAAGGGTTATCAACAGCATATCAACTTGCTAAACGAGGTCAAACCACAGCTTCTACTAGAATAGAACAGGTCAGCTTACCCTCCGCATGATTATAATATATATAGAAAGACTCAAGTCATCAAGGCCAGGGAAGAGATAAAAAAAATAGGTGATGCTAGCTGAGTCTAGGGTCTGTTTTAGGTGGACGTATTATCAAGGCAAGGGGGTGAATATTAAGAGATGTGAAAATGTCTAAAGAAGATATTATATATGATGTTATTGTAGTAGGGGCTGGTATAGAAGGGTCATCTACAGCATATCAACTAGCTAAACGAGGTCAATCAACACTTCTACTAGAACAGGTCAGCTAAAAATAACTATGAACTTATTTGATTTAAATGAAATGAAATGAAATGGGGTTTAACGTCCTACTGTTCTGCTCGGGCTGGACTAATGAAGATGCCATACATAGTGCTATGAGGGAAATTATATCAAATTCAAACTGCCAAGAAAGGATTTTTTTTACGTGCATGCCAATTATGTACAAGAAAATAAAGCACTGGCTTGCGAACTTGAGGGCATGATTTCGATCCCGGGTTGGATTTGGGTAAACGAAATAAAAGTTTCGATTTAATTTTATTTGTTGTTTTGCTTCGTGATTTACATTTTAGAGCTGCGAAGGCTTATTAAATAAGGTGCTAGCTCGCAAACTTTGAGGCCTCGAGGTCGATCCCTATGTTGACTGATCGAATCCCCGGTTGTACGTGAAAATGCAGGTTTCTAAGGATTTCTGGGCTTAAAGGGTTGGTAACACAGCAGCAGATTCAGGAATTGTCGAACTAAAAACCTGACAAATGGCCACTACCTTTGCCGATCTTACCCTCACTCAACATTTCAACCAAACCCTTTTATTTGTGATATTTTCAGTTTCTCCTACCCCACAGTCGAGGCAGTTCGCATGGACAGACTCGTATAAATCGCCGAGCCTATCTTCAGGCAACATATTCTGCTATGATGAAGCAGAATGCTGAAGAGTGGAATATCTTAGAAAAAGAATGTGGTGAAAAGTTATACAAGTAAGTCTTACAGTTTGGCGAGCTATGATATGTTCCTTGCGACACATTACCCTAGCTATCCCGCAGTAGAATGTGGTGAAAAGATACGTGATGTGTGGTGATCTTTGTCTGTGCTCAGCATATTCCTGAAGCAATGGCCCGAGAAATCCCTCTCTAGCTATTGCTGGATTAGCTTCCGATACTTGAGCTTTTGAGATTTTGTCTATTCTTTCCGTTCAATCAAATCTACCCCAAGTACAGCAACATGACAGCCCATTGCTTAATATTAGATCTTCCCGAAAACTTTGGACAGTGATTTAAGATATGAAAACGGTGTAAGTATTGTTTGTCTCCATACAGTATTGTTTGCATTGTATCTGTGTTGATAGATTCGTTTGTCACGCAATTAGTTTTTCTGCTAATTGGGCATAATAAAATCGTGAGTCATGAGGTAACGTTATGTAAACATATTTGGTCCAATTTGGAGCTCAGTTAAAGCGTGATGATATTGTTACGTAGTTAGCTATTCGTTGTTAATCGGACTATTGACCAGTCATAATTTGGAACAGAAATTTGCTTCCTTTACAGCCGTGTTAACTGGGATTAGTTCTGAATACTTTGAAGGATATATTTTGACGCTTGTCGCATCTTTTACTCAAATTTCAATTCAAATTCTTATGTTTCCAGTCAGTGCATGATAGTTAAATCAGAAATCTCATTAATAGTTTTCGTTTGGCGTATAGCAACGACATTGTTCAAAATATCAGCAGTAGTGTTCGTCGATTGTCTCCCTTTGAGTGTTTTTCCATTTTAAGTATCCCCAGTGGTCTCATTCCGTTCTACGTCACTATACCTTGGGTTCATCCATGATGTATTCACATACTTGAATTATTTGCCCTTGATCTAGCTTGATGGAATAGAATGAAATGAAATGGGGTTTAACGTCCTAATGTTCTGCTCCTATATTGGGCTAATGAAGACGGGCATACACCATACAGAGTGCTATGAGGGAAATTTTGCCCGGGCAGCGGCACTATCGCCTACTCTTATATTGAATTCCAACTGCCAAGGGATCTTTCATGTGCATTCCTATGTATACACGGGACCTCGGGTTTTCGTCTCATCCGAAGGACTAGACAGCTGTCCTTGTCGTAGCTTGATGAACCCAGGGGTTAGAGGATTGGAACGGAATAAGATCACAGGGGGTAGCGAGCATCGTGTCACTACCGGCTCGGGATTGTGCAGCGCAGTAGATGCTTGAGGCTGGCCTCTGGATCCAGTCACTTGATTTGATTACATATACGTTTGTTTTTTAAAGATACATTATGGGAGATTAGATAAACAGCTGGCAGTTCTCACTATAATAGATAAAAATTGGATAATGTAAAGGGAATTTGCTGAAGATTTCAGTCACATTGATCCACTATGAACCGAGAATTTAGCGTTTGAATTTTGGGCCTGTCTCGATCGTCATTACTAAAGTCGGTACGATAAAATACATCGTCTCGATTATCCATTTCGTGATTTAATCATGAATGAGCGTAGAAAAGCAGTCCGGTTCCTCATACCGTAAATATCACAGGCTAGCGATGACATCGAGAGTTGATTATGGTCCGGATAAGTTAATTAATGTCTAATTAATAATTTAGATAACATTTCAGGCCTAAAGAAAGAACTGCAAAGACAGATTTAGCTCTTGCAAAATATATGTTTAATACTTGTAATGTTTGTGTATGTTGTGTGTTTTGTCCGCATGTTTGTCTCTGTGTAAAATAGCTTCATTTAACGACGCCCGTTTCTGCTGAGGTGACAATTACATTTTAGGTGATGCATAGTGGTTCCTTGTGAAGGCGCGAGGTTGGATGGCTGAATGATTAGCACGTGCGCGCTGTCATTGAGTCAACTGGCGTGGTTTCGAATCCCCGGCTGTACGTGACAAGGAGTGGTGTCGCCTGTCCAACCTCGTGGGTTTTCTCCGGGCCCTCCGGTTTCCTCCCACTGCTAAAGACCCCTAAACGCAAGCGAATTATGGAAATAAAATTGAACAATATGTTAGTCCCAAAATGATCACGGCGAGTGGACGTTAAACCTCTCTCCCCCCTCTCTCTCCCTCTCTCTCTCTCTCTCTCTCTCTCTCTGTTGATGTTTTAGGTGAAAGCATGCTATTAAACTAAGCTAGCCTTATTTATTAAAGATATTGTTTAATTTGTTTCAGTAATTGTGGAACTCTCGTTGTATCTCGACCATCCATGCTGGAAGGAGTTGAAACGAGGCTAAATGCCAATAAAGCTCCATACCGAGCACTCACAGGGCCCGAGATGAAATCCGAATTCCCTAATGTGACACTACCGGATGATTATGTGGGTATTTACGACTACCAAGGCGGGATACTATTCGCTGATAAATCACTTAGAGCCTTCCAGGTGAAACATCTGAATTCATTTCTTTGCGACACATCTACACCAGATTTACTCAACTCTATGTCTTATTGACATTTGTTAACATGTTTCTCAGAGAGAGAGAGAGAGAGAGAGAGAGAGAGGGGAAGGAGATTTAGCACCCACTCGACACAATCTGGGTTATTTCGGGACTAGCAGATGCTTCAATTTATTTAAATAATTAGCGCGTATGTTTCATTAGCAGTGGGAGGAAACCAGAGGACCTGGAGAAAACCCACGAAGTTGGCATACCTACTCCAAAGCCACTTGACTCAATGACAGGTCGTCTGATCCAATACGCACACGTTAACCATTCGGTCATCTAATTCCATGTTTATATAGCAGTAATATAAGAGTCTACAACGCCCTAATATAAGAGTCTACACCGCCCTGCCATTCAACCGAACAAATCGACCAGACCGACGAAAACGACCTAAATATATATATATATATATATATATATATATATATGTACATGTACATACTATGTCTAAATGTTCGTACAAATTTATGTCTGTTTTGTCAAATGTCCGTATTGCGTGCATGTCTGCAAATGTTTGTCCTTGTCCAAATGTTCGTCCACATTCATGTCTGTTTTGTCACAAATTCGTCTGTTTGAAAACGTCTACTGGCACCTTTTTATTCTTTGCACCTGTTATCTCATGTCTCGTCCTGTTATCTATTGTCTTCTGTACATATATATATATAAAAAAAAACAATTATCCTCTTTTTCACTAATTACATTGTAAATTATTGCACCTTGTATACATAACATGTTATTGTCTGCGATATCACCTCGGTGGAAGCGGACGTAAAATACAACTAACACACACACACAGGAGCTATAACACCATAAGATGTATTCTATAATCTAAGAGGCGCGAGCCTGTAACTCAAACCTAATGACTGTTCGGGAACTGTTACAGACTGACGAGTGCCAACACGAGCCAACGTGTATTCGGGGTATCTCGACAATATTATGTTATTTTCTGATTCAGGAACAATTTAAGAAATATGGTGGAACTTTACGTGATGGTGAACAGGTTCATGACGTAATACCAGGGGATATTGTTATCCTTAAAACCACGACCGGAAATCAGTTTAGAGGAAGAAATGTCGTTCTAGCTCTAGGTCCATACACCAATAATTTACTGGCTAAAACTGGACTTCAATTACCTCTACAGGTGAGTCGGTACTCTGTTAGTCTGTCTTTAAAAGAAGGGATGGATTTACACACTGACAGAAAAACATCTTCAACAGTCAACCACCATAGCTCCTAAGGCAGTACAGGATACCCTGGAGACTTTGGGACTTTGGTTACCCTTGAAAGGGTCGTCACTTTGTTTTCGTGTTTGATATTGTGAGATATTTAAGTACCATATTCATCCCTTTCCATCACTTACAATATTATTCCAAAACATAGTGTTCTTGTTCCTCTGATGAGTTCGATATGAGGACTTGATCAATTCGAGTACTGAATGAATCGATGTCTGTATCTATCTATTGTTTAGGTTGTAAGAATACCTATATTCTATTGGAAAGAAAAGGTGGCTGGGATGTACTCACCTGATAAATTCCCGTGTTTTATTGATGAAACTGCTTCTGAGGGCGAATCCATTTACGGTTTACCATCTCTTGAATATCCGGGGTTAGTCAAGGTAAATACTAATAACTTAAATGATATCCAACTTTGGCACTAAACACAGCATCATATGGCTCCATGTCATTATCCAAGACAGGTATGTAACAGAGGTATGCAACAAACATCCCCTTCAGTGCCAACATTCCAGATTAACAGAGCCCCATGGTGGCTGAATGCGTAAGGCGATGGGACAATGGCATGGAGATTCGAGGCTCGATCACATTTGTGTAGGGAGGAGTGCCTTGCAAGGAAAATGTTCTAGTCATTATCTTCTTACATCTTTGACTTGTCAACCAATGACATTTGGTTATCTTCTTACATCTTTGACTTGTCAACCAATGACAATAGGTTATCTTCTTACATCTTTGACTTGTCAACCAATGACAATAGGTTATTTTCTTACATCTTTGACTTGTCAACCAATGACATTGGGTTATCTTCTTACATCTTTGACTTGTCAACCAATGACATTGGGTTATCTTCTTACATCTCTAACTTGTCAATCAATGACAATAGGTTAACCTCTGACATGCCAACCACTGACATTGGGTTAACTTCTCACATCTCTGACATGCCAACAACTGACATTTGATTGGATCAGCTCCTTATATCTCTGACGTGCCAAACACTGACATTGGTTTCGCTTCCATAAATAACGGATATACGTCGATTGACACTTACATAATTACGACATCAACTTCCGTCGAGATAGTCGTAGACACCCCAACGACCATTTGCACAGACCGGGCTGTTGTTGACTCTTGTACCGCTCCTCTTGAAACTGGATTAACTTCCACATCTACTGCCACTGTGCAATCTGTCCTTACACTGTCTCGACGTCCATTCACTGACACCAACATATCCTTAAACATACATTATGCAAGAGCTAAATCTGCCTATTGCAAGTCTTTTTTAGGCTTCAGATGTTATATAAATTATTATTTAGACCTTTATTTACACGACAAGCCCTGTAGACCCCCGGATGGCTTGGATACAGTTTGAATTTAAACAGTCGTTCATTTAAGATTAAATCAATAAATGGCGGAAAATGCTAACGTTTACCGTAAGTCGCTGATGTCATTACCGGAAACTGGTGATGAAAGTCCTGCCAAGCGTCGTACTTGATAATCGAGAATATGTGGGTGGAGTTATCGTCTGTCAATCAAACGATCGCCAATTCTCATAGACGGTGCAGACACAACTGATGCCTATTTCTAGTCCGATCTTCCAACAGTACAATGTAATTTGACTGAAATTTTCAATATTTTCTTTTTTATCATCTAACTCTGAATTATTATAGCAAGAAATGAAATGAAATGAAATGAAATGGGGTTTAACGTCCTACTGTTTTGCTCCAAAGTGGGCTAATGAAGACGGGCATACGCCATACAGTGTGCTATGAGGGAAATTTTGCCCGGACAGCGGCACTACGGCCTACTCTTATATCGAATTCCAACTGTCAAGGGATCTTTTACGTGCACGCCAATGTGTACACGGGACCTCGGTTTTTCGTCCCATCCGAACGACTAGACAGCTGTCCTTGTCAGCCCCTCCGATTATAGCAAGAATGGCCAACTCTTTATAAAACTCTTAAATAACATATCCTTAATTAGAAAATAGTAATCATTCTGTTATCTTTACGAGTAGTCAGTTGAAACTGAGTGTCAACCTACATACCAGAACCTGCTTCTTAGAAGGTAATCTCTGGATAATAGCCAACAGCAGGTACGCTATCCAGAGAGCAAAAAGGTCATGAATCATGTAAGAGGGCGGTGATTTGTGTTGCTCTTAGAAAATATGGAGCCACGGTGGCTAAGTGGGTAAGACGCTGGCTAGCTAGCCTGGAGGTCGGTTGTTCGATCTCTGCATTGGCCGAGAAAATTCTGCAGGACGTGGGCCTGTCTAGTCGTTCGGATTGGACGAAAAACCGAAATCCCGTGTATACATTGGCATCCACGTACAATATCTCTTGACAGTTAGAATTCGATATAAGAGTAGGCCATAGTGCCGCTGTTCGGGCAAATTTCACCCATATCACACCGTATGGTGTATGGCCGTCTTCATTAGTCGGAGCAGAACAGTAGGAAGTTAAATCCCATTTCATTTTATTTCATTTCTTAGAAAATGATTCATAACCCTATGATCTGATATTCCATGCTGGGTGTGTTGTTTTATGAAATATGTGATAGTTCATAGTGGGTGAGTTGTTTTATTAGATATGTGATATTCCATACTTGGTTTGTTGTTTTATGTGATATTACATACCAGGTTTGTTGTTTTATTAGATATGTTTGCACGCTGGTCCCGTGGTGGATCCCCACAAGAGAGAAGATGTTGATTCCACCTGGGTGCGAGAGAGAATGATGAAATACATCGCGAAAACGTTTCCATGGTTAAACCCTGTGCCTGCTATAGAAGAAACCTGTATTTATACGGTAAAAATATTTCAACCTATTACAAATACCATTTGTAGACGACCAAGGCCATAATAATCAGGCTGTTGGCCTGGAACTTCCGGGGGATTTTCTGATGTGGTAGCCCCTTACCATTGATGAAGCATGGAGGACCTCGCAATAACACCGTCCTGTCGGATAGGACGAAACATCGAGGTCCCATGTATTTGTTGGTGTGTACGTAAACGAAACCTTCCGGACATGCCCATCTTCTTCATAGGAGCCGTTTAACCCCATTTCATTTTTAGTCTTTATTGGGGTTTTTTTTATGTTAATTTAATATAATTATTTTGTTTTATTTCTGTTTCTAGAATTCTCCAGACAAACATCTGTTTCTTGACCGTCATCCAAAATATGAAAATATCATCATAGCGGCCGGTTTCTCTGGTAAGGTTTTATTGTATTGTTATTCATGCAATATCCTAAAGGATATCAGACTCGCTGGCTTACCGTAACCACTTTTTTGTATGTGATTTCATAAATAAATATGTAGTCTCCAGTATGGTGGCTGTGACTTTAAATAAATATCGTTTAAGTGTGATCTAGAACCATTTAATATTTGTTTAAAATCAACGATTGGATATTTTATTAATTGCGTGCACATAGCTAGCTAGTATATATCGTTTGCCTGTTTTTGAAAACAATACCATCTACCCATGCAGATGAAAATCTTGGAAATCTCCATGGGTGGTAGACATACCATGAATCATTATTGTCCATCTGTGAATAGTTATGTCCTACAAACGTTATACAATAGTCCAAAGAAAACGTATGCCAAATGTTATGTCGATGGTACTAGAATTGGTGGAGGTTTGGACAATTTTGGAGAGCGTCGTCCAAGCCGCCCATCAAGTCAATATATTATTCTTCTAATCTGTTTATATAAATTTTAATTTTATTTTTAATTATTTTCACAAAATTTATCCCTTTTTCTTCCAGGACATGGATTCAAACTAGCGCCTATTGTAGGAAAAATTTTAAGTGATTTGGTCCAGGCAAAGACACCAGCGTTTGATATGGATTGGTTTAAAATTTCCCGATTTGATAAAGGAGGCGAGAACCTTTCATCCAAGTTATAGTGTCCATTCAGAATGATATTATGATTGGGCAATTAAAATAAATTAACATAAAATAATTAAAAAAAAAGCATCTAACGAAGTTTGAATAATATAAATATCATTTGACTTAAAGATCGATCAAAATAACAAATTAGGTATGAGAGAGAGAGAAATGGGGTTTAACATCCACTCGAGACAAACTAGGTCATTTCGGGACTAACATATGGTTCAATTTTAATTTATATAATTTGCTTGTGCGTAGGGGTCTTTAGCAGTGGGAGGAAACCGGAGGACCCAGAGAAAACCCACGAGGTTGGACAGGCGACCTTACTCCTTGTCAAATGATGTATGAGGTTTAACTTTGAATGGCTTCTTATTCAAACTGTTAATTAGTTTATTGTTATCCACGTGTATATAACATTCTGTAACATGTTTGATTGTATCATTGCTTGATAACGGTGAGAGTACCCTCATTGAAACGTTGCAGTAAATAAACCTGAAATGAAATGGGGTTTAACGTCCTACTGTTCTTCTCCTATACTGGGCTAATGAAGACGGGCATACGCCATACAGTGTGCTATGAGGGAAATTTTGCCTGGACAGCGGCACTACGGCCTACTCTTATATCGAATTCCAACTGTCAAGGGATCTTTACGTGCACGTCAATGTGTACACGGGACCTCGGTTTTCCGTCCCATCCGAACGATTAAACAGCTGTCCTTGTCAGGCCCTCCGTCCTGCATCACTGACAAGGGGGAACCACGCCGGAAAATCTGGATGAACTTTCTCGGCCAATGCAGGGGGCGAACACCCGACCTCCAGGCTAGCGAGCCAGCGTCTTTACCACTTAGGTTAATAGACCTGGAGGTCGGGTGTTCGATCCCTGCATTGGCCGAGAAAGTTCATCCAGATTTTCCGGCGTGGTTCTCCCTTGTCAGTGATGCAGGACGGAGGGGCTGACAAGGAAAGCTGTCTAGTCGTTCGGATGGGACGAAAAACCGAGGTCCCGTGTACACATTGGCGTGCACGTAAAAGATCCCTTGGCAGTTGGAATTCGATATAAGAGTAGGCCGTAGTGCCGCTGTCCGGGCAAAATTTCACTCATAGCACACTGTATGGCGTATGCCCGTCTTCATTAGCCCAGGTTAGGAGCAGAACAGTAGGACGTTAAACCCCATTTCATTTCATTTTCATTTCATTTCATTTTAATAGACCTAGTGAATGTTATCCATAAATCTGTCTGTTTAATATATATCGCTTTCACTAAATCCTTTCAAAGATAACAAATTATTCACTGGAGCACATCAAATGATAAAAAAATCTCTTCTTAGATCCCAAATCTTTCTGTATCAAGTGGCGGGTTGATAAGTTAGAAATATTTATTACCATGGATTAAACAATCAATTTAATAATAATTTCTGCCATTTTTTTTCCGCGAGTTCAACATTTTGTTTTAAAAACATTCCACACAAAACCGTGTAATTTTAGATCCCAAATCGTTCTGTATCAAGTGGAGGGTTGATAAGTTAAGCATATTTATTACCATGGATTAAACAACAAATTTAATACTAATTTCTGCCATTTTTTTTCCGCGAGTTCAATATTTTGTTTTAAAAACATTCCACACAAAACCGTGTTAATGGTGTTTAACGTCCGCTTCCACCGAGGGTGATATCGCACTACGAATATCCCAACCACCTTACCTCCGTTAACCATCAAACGTCCGATGTTTTGTAGAGCATTTGGTTACTTCTTTGTTTAGTTACTTTCATTTTGAAACGCGAATGGCTGAAAAGGGACACTTGAATTTGTTAAAGGGTGGTGAGGGGAGGGGCTGAGGGATAACCTGAATTCCTAGACACTATTAGTTATATCTTCCCTCTAGTCTCGAGGTGTCGGAGTTGGGTATTACGAAAGCCCAGAAGGCTCATTCCAAATTCCAAATTCCAAATGCGAAATTCCAAATTCCAAATGCGATCGTATAATGTGGTCGTATATTGTCGTCGCCCCCGTCCGTCCGTCCGGCGTCCACAATTGCTTATGGACGCTGTAGAGGCTAAAGTTAATATCCGATTGACTTTAAATTTATACACAGTGTTTAAGGTCATGAGATGAAGACTCCTATTGATTTTCGGCGATTTCCAATAATTACTGCCAGAGTTATGGCCCTTGATCACTTCAAAAATTCTTGTGGACGCTCTAGAGGCTAAAGTTAATATCTGATTGACTTTAATTTTATACACAGTGTTTATTGATTTTTAGCGATTTCCGTTAATTACTGCCAGAGTTATGGCCCTTGATCACTTAAAAAAATCTTGTGGACGCTCTAGAGGCAAAAGTAAATATCCGATTGACTTTAAGTTTATACACAGTGTTTAAGGTCATGAAAGAAAGAAGTCTGTTGAGTTTCAACGATTTCCGAGTATTACTGCCCAAGTTATGGCCCTTGATCACTTTGAAAAATCTTGTGACGCTCTAGAGGCTAAAGTTATCATCCGCTTGACTTCAGATTCATACACAGAGTTTAAGGCCTTGAGACGAACAAGAATATTGATTTTCATTGAATTTTGATAATTTGAACAGCTAAATCCATGATATTAAATGTTTCGCATACTAAACGTTGGCATGGGGCAGAACTTTATAAAAAAAACAAACAAATTCTAATGATTTTCCGATAATTACTTAATGAATTGTTACTCTTAATCAGATTTTAGTGTATTATAAATGTTTCATTACCGCAAAAAGTAAAAAATATGCGATAACTCTTGTTGACTGCCCGGACGATTTACCTGCTGTAGGCGTAATATCCTCTCTGCAGCAACCATGATGATTGTAATGTAACGTGATTATGTCGCATTTGGAATTTCGCATTTGGAATTTGCAATTTCGAATCTAGTAATTTGGAACGGGTGTTTATCCGGCATAGGCATCAGTTGGGTAAACTAGCACTAATTAGTTGTGTAAAATTACAATTTAATTTAATTCTAATTTGTTTAATTGAGGGGGGCTGTCAATTTGCTATTTTATTCATTTGATTGGTAAGACATGAATTTCGCATTTGGAATTTCGCATTTGGAATTTGGAATTTGGAATGAGTCTTCTGGGCTTTCGTAGAGTATCGATGGCAAAGTTATTGAAAGTTAACCTGCTTTTTATAATCATGTCGGTTATTTGGTAAAATTAAAACTGGCCAATTACCAGTTCTTGGCAGTTAAAGCTGGTTGTAATTAATCATTTAATCAAATAAAGAGGAGGAAGAGACGGAGTTTAAAGTCCACTCTACACAAACTAGGTCATTTGGGACCAACCGCCTTCAGCGTGATGTCAAACCGAAAAATAGTAATTACAGTAAACACTATATAATTGAAACACAGAATCCGGCCACCTTTGCTATACAAGAAACAGTAATCATTGGTTAACGTAGGACTAAAGGCGGTAGCCTGTGTTGTAACAAAATATGCATAGTAGCCACCCGGTGCATCTTTGTGAAACATTCAAGTTCACTACCCTTAATTACAGAATATTAGTGGTGTCATCAAGAGTTGCATATCTTTCAATATGGCGCTCCAAGCTCGAAAATGACGGCGTGGTTAGTAAATCCGTCCAATTTCGTATCCAAATTGACCGTTTAAACGGCAACTGCTACTTCCGGTTTCGCCGGTGATGTCACGAATGTTATCTTCAGCTTACTGTTGCGTCTTTAAGAAATATTTTATAAGTTGATTGTAGTAGTTGTGATTGTTATCTATGTATTGTTAGAAAACAAAAAATAGGTGGACCATGACCTTTAATATTTTACACAATACATCTATCTGTTATCTGTGACCGCTGATGTTGTTGTTGGTGTTATATCTACCATATAAGCAAAGAAAGATACACACATCGAGGCAAGTGGTGTATGAATAGCCGAGTCAGTATCCAGGACGCGGTTAAACACGTACCAGTTTTAAGCTAAATACAGGTATGGAACAAATATCTCCTTCCGGCGTGGCTCCCCCCTTGTCAGTGATGCAGGACGGAGGGCCTGACAAGGACAGCTGTCTAGTCGTTCGGATGGAACGGAAAACCGAGGTCCCGTGTACACATTGGCGTGCACGTAAAAGATCCCTTTGCAGTTGGAATTCGATATAAGAGTAGGCCGTAGCGCCGCTGCCCGGGCAAAATTTCCCTCATAGCACACTGTATGGCGTATGCCCGTCTTCATTAGCCCAGTATAGGAGCAGAACAGTAGGACGTTAAACCCCATTTCATTTCATTTCATTTCAATATCTCCTTCAGGGTTAGTGCTAAATGAGAAGGCTAGCTCAAGATTTAGCTATAGGTCACGAGATTTAAACAAGACTAGCGGTAATCCCAACCCTAACCTTAGCCTTGGACCTAGCCCCAATGATTACTCTAACCCTACAATCTCGCCAATAACTCAGCGACATTTGACAAAAAAATTGAGCTGGCCTTAACAAATAGGTCACGAGATGTAAACAAGGCTAGCGGTAATCCCAACTCTAACCCTACAATCTCGCCAATATCTCAGCGACATTGACAAAAAAAATTGAGCTGGCCTTAACAAATAGGTCACGAGATGGTTCGATCCCAGTTGTGTAGGAAGAGAGGCGTTGCAGGGACCACTGTCTAGTTGTTCGGATAGGATGAACAACCGAGCTCCCATTAACAATTTGGCTTGCAGATGGCATTCGAAATAAGAGTAGATAATAGTGCCGCTCTCCGGGCAAAATGTCACACATGGCGTATGCCCATCTTTATTAGCCCCGTTAAGAACCACTTCATTTTATTTTACGACTAAAACAATAAAAGTAGTTAAAACAAAAAAATATTTAGATCACTCCCAATATTTTCGCCCCATTTCATGTCATCATTTTGTACGGAAGCATATAATAGTAACTCCTATATTTTTTCATTTTTATAAAACTAAACATTACACCTGCTTAGTAACTCAGCACACAGCTAAACACACCTCTCTGACACATTGCACCCTACTCCAACTACACACCCCCACTCACACCCTCTGCATACCCGTCCCATACTGCACACACCTCTCTCACACCCTCTGTATACCTCTTTTATACTGCACACACTATACTTCAACCGCACACACCTCTCCCATTGCAATCGTCCCTCAACGCTACACATGCTGCCCACCTCTCGCATACTGCACACACCAACTACATACCTGTCTCATAGTGCACACATTCCACTGAAACCGCACACCACTCTCAGCTGCAATCCTCCATCAACACTACACACGCTGTCCACCTCTCGCATACTGCACACACCTCGCTCACACCTTTGCATACATGTCTCACTGCACACACTCCACATAAACCGCACACCCCTCTCCGACTACAATCCTCCATCAACATACTGCACACACCTCTCTCACACCTCTGCATACATGTCTCACCGCACAGACTCCACATAAACCGCACACCCCTCTCCGACTACAATCCTCGAACAACGCTACACACGCTGCCCACCTCTCGCATACTGCATACACCCTCTGTATACCTGTTTCATACTGCACACACTCACCTTAAACCGCACACCCCTCTCCCACTGCAATCCTCTCCCAACGCTACACTCTCCCAACTCTGGCATACTGCACACACCTCTCTCCCACCCTCTACATACCTGTCTCTCACCGCACACACTCCACTTATACCGCGCACCCCTCTCCCACTGCATCCTCTCTCAATGCTACACCCCACTCTCACCGCATACCTCTCTCACACCCTCTGCACACACTTTACTTAAACCGCACACGCCCTCCCACTGCAATCCTCCCTCAACGATACACACCTCTCGCATGCTGCACACACCTCTCGCACACTTCACACCACTATATCACTATGTTGTCTTAATTAAGATATAGTAACTCTTGTATGTATATATATGACTTTTAGCGAGGTATTATGTATTAAATATGACTTAGTATCTAATAATTATGTTCTAATGCGAATTTCGTCGTAATGGCAAGTCATAATTAGGACTAAGTATCTCCTAATTAGGACGTATTGCTTATCTTTATTTATTCATTTGGCCCTAATATGCTTCCGTAATTTTTGTCCTACTAAGATCGTTTCGTTAGTCTAACTGCTATTGGATGCAGGAGGGAGAGCCTGACAAGCACAGCGGTCTAGTCGTTCGGATGGAACGAAAAAAAACCGAGGTACCGTGTACACATTGGCGTGCACGTAAAAGATCCATTGGAGAGAGAGAGAGAGAGAGAAATGGGGTTTAACGTCTACTCGACACAAACTAGGTCATATCGGGACTAACATATGGTTTAATTTTATTTCAATAATTCGCTTGCGCGTAGGGGTCTTTAGCAGTGGGAGGAAACCGGAGGACCCGGAGAAAACCCTACTCCTTGTCACGTACAACCGGGGATTCGAAACCACGCCAGTCGACTCAATGACAGACTTTATGATACAGCGCGCGCACGCTAACCATTCAGCCATCCAACCCCCCCAAGATCCATTGGCAGTTGGAAGTCGATATAAGAGTAGGCCGTAGCGCCGCTGTCTGGGCAAAATTTCCCTCATAGCACACTGTATGGCGTATGCCCGTCTTCATTATCCCAGGTATTGATAAAGTAATGCGTACATCCAGCGGACTCTAAGATCCACGAGGGTTGTAAACCTTTATCAGCAACTGACCAGACGTCTTTCACCTCGGCAGCTCCAATCTTGACTGGATGAACACTAGCTATGATGTCTATGCGTATGTCACCACGGGCTTATGCTTATGTATGACTATATGGTCACAGATCACTACTGATTTCCCCGTTTGATTTTAATGTTAATTCTCGTCTGTTAGACCGGTTCTAACTCTTTCCCGAATATTCGTTGGGCAGAAAGCTTTCTACCACAGATGGAGCAACATGTGGTAACCTCTTGCCCACTAGCACACATGAGGTTCACCATGGAAAACTTGAGATACACAAACTGGAAGTAGAGATAATAAAACATGCAATAGTCCACCCCACATTTCAACCTAACCAACCTCTCAACTCTTGTATCCTTCCGCCTCAAAATCATGTATATTCACCAAAGCCTAGCTGAAAATGTATTTAGACCCTTTTTTTCGATTCTACACCAAATAGTCAACAAAAAGGGAGGAAAGGGAGAGAAAGACTAAAAATAACTTTCGCCCTACCATAGGAATATTTGGTGAGCTGTATCCATATCCTTCACATAATGTGTACAACTATGTCCGCGAATAGGCAGGGATTTTAACATCGATTGACTCTATGTACTTTTTATGTGTATGTTATCTAGGCCAGAGAAGAATAATCAAGTCGAGAGGAGTATTTGAAGTGTGAAAATGTCTAAAGGAGATATTATATATGATGTTATTGTAGTAGGGGCTGGTATAGAAGGGTCATCTACAGCATATCAACTTGCTAAACGAGGTCAATCCACACTTCTACTAGAACAGGTCAGCTAAAAATAACTATGAACTTATTTGATTTAAATGAAATGAATTGAAATGGAGTTTAACGTCCTACTGGTCTGCTCCTATACTGGGCTAATGAAGACGTGTATACCCCATACAGTGTGCTATGAGGGAAATTGTGCCGGGCAGCGGCACTATCGCCTACTCTTATATCGAATTCCAATTGCCAGGGGATCTTTTACATGCATTCCAATATATACACGGGACCTCGGTTTTCCGTTTCATCCGAAGGACTAGACAGCTGTCCTTGTCAGGCCCTCCGTTCTGCACCACTGACAAGGGGTAACCACGTCGGAAAATCCAGATGAACTTTCTCGGTCAATGCAGGTATCGAAGACCCGACCTCCAGGCTAGCGAGCCAGCGTCTTACCCACTTAGCCACCGTGGCTCCTTTTTTGATTTAAGTAAAACATAAATTTAGTAAAACATAAAATAACTATAAAACAATGTTGATTTAATTATGTTTGTTGTGGTGATTTCGGGGCATTATTTGGGTAAAATAAAAAAAAGTATCGATTTATTTATATTTCATGTTTTGTTCTGTGTTTTATATTTTAGAGCTGCGATGGCTTAATTAAATAAGGCGTTATCTCGCTAACCTGGAGACCCGGTGTTCGGTCCTGATGTTCGTCGAGAAAGGTCAAGGAGATTTTCGCTCGTGATTTTTTCTTGTCAGTGCATAGGGGAGAGAGAGAGAGAGAGAAATTGGGTTTAACGTCCACTCGACACAAACTAGGTCATTTCGGGACTAACATATGGTTTTAATTTTATTTCAATAATTCGCTTGCGCGTAGGGGTCTTTAGCAGTGGGAGGAAACCGGGGGACCCGGAAAAACCCACGAGGTTGGACATACCACCCTACTCCTTGTCACGTACAACCGGGGATTCAAAACCACGCCAGTTGACTCAATGACCGGCCTTATTATACAGAGCGCATTTGCTAACCATTCGGCCCCCCCCCCCCAGTGGCAAAGGACGGGAAAACTGAGGCCCCGTGTACACACTGGCCTGGAATTCGAAATAAGAGTAGGCCATATTATAGTGCCAATGACTGGGCAAAATGTCCCCAGAGCACACTGCATGGCATATGCCCATATTCATTATACCAGTTGGAGCAGAAACAAAGTAGGGCGTTAAACCCCATTTCATTTTATTTATATACATCTGATCACGTTCTTTACATACAGACATCCACGGGAATGACAAACGTCTTTATTATTATATCTGTAGATTCTTTTATTAAGACACGTCAATAGGTATGAGGACGTGCCGCTTTGTTGCGTTCTATATTGAGGGAATCTTGTGTACGAAGAATCTACTACAATAGGTATATAGGTTGGGGTAGTTGCTTACTCGCTTGGCTGATTCGTTATGAAATGAAATGAAATGAAATGAAATGGGGTTTAACGTCCTACTGTTCTGCTCCTATACTGGGCTAATGAAGACGGGCATACGCCATATAGTGTGCTTTGAGGGAAATTTTGCCCGGGCAGCGGCGCTATCGCCTACACTTATATCGAATTCCAATTGCCAAGGGGTCTTTTACGTGCATTCCAATGTATACACGGGACCTCGGTTTTTCATATCATCCGAAGCACTAGACAGCAATCCTTGTCAGGCTGATTCGTTATGATATGTACAATAAATAGAACAGTGTTATGACACAGTTATGATAACATACATGTAATATATACATTTATCAGTAACATATGTGAGTTTTATCAAATCTTAAATAAACACACGTGATCGATATATTTATCAGTGTTGCATATAGCATACGTTTGATAATAATTTTATAATTCAGTACATGCCTTGCCTTGTTGCAAGTATTAACGTAGCGCACGTGCTATATATCATAAAGCCTGTCATTGAGTCAACTGGCGTGGTTTCGAATCCCCGGTTGGACGTGACAAGGAGTAGGGTCGCCTGTCCAACCTCGTGGGTTTTCTCCGGGTCCTCCGGTTTCTTCCCACTGCTAATGACCCCTACGCGCAAGCGAATTATTGAAATAAAATTAAACCATATGCTGGTCCCGAAATGACCTAGTTTGTGTCGAGTGGACGTTAAACCCCATTTCTCTCTCTCTCTCTCTCTCTCTCTCTCTCTCTCTCTCACTGTCTTGTCTTAAAGAAGATTGCTGATTTCTAAGGATTTCTGGTGTTAAAGTGTTTTAGTTAACCGTGGTAATACAGCAGCAACTTTAGTATACAATGGAATCGTTGAACACAAGCCTGGCAAAGCAAGTGCTATTTATGCATTTCGCCACCTCCCTTCCCGATCTAAACCTTTCTCAATCTCTCCACCAAAGCCTGTTTTTTTGTGGTATTTTCAGTTTCCCCTACCCCACAGTCGAGGCAGTTCACATGGACAGAGTCGTATTACACGACGAGCCTATCCCCAGGCGATATATTCTGCCATGATGAAAGATAGTTTTGAAGGGTGGAATGTCTTAGAAGAAGAATGTGGTGAAAAGCTATACAAGTGAGTACTCAATAAGATGTTACTATTTGATATTCTGGTGTGGTGGGGGATTAGATGGCCGAATGGTTAGCGTCTGCGCGCTGTATCATAAGGCCTGCCATTGAGTCAACCGGCGTCGTATCGATTCCCTAGATGTACGTGGCAAGGAGTGGGGTCGCCTATCCAACCTCGTGGGTTTTCTCCGGGTTTCCTCCCACTGCTAAAGACCCCTACGCGCAAGCGAATTATTGAAATAAATTGAACCATATGTTAGTCCCGAAATGACCTAGTTTGTGTCTAGTGAACGTTAAACCAATCTCTGATGTGCTAACATCTAAAGGCCCGGTCCCACTGCACTTACGGATGCAAAGAGGATGTAAAACGGGGGAAAAAAACGTGCCCTCCGTTTGACAACGTCATGCATCCGTTGTGTACTCATTGCATACGTGTTTCATACGCTCTATCCCTTGAGCATCCGTTCACTTTGATTTCATTCGCGGAAAAAGTTTTGAGCGGCACAAAACTTTTATAACGGATGAACTTTCTGCCGTGTACGATGTAAATGCGCGACATATACGAGCACCAAACGTTCCATGTCCGTTATCATCCGTTAAACGTCCACTGTATCCTCTCTGCATCCTCGCAACTCACATCCGCTCCAGCTGAAAACGGAAAGAGGGAGGAAAGATAAGGTACATAGAACGTCTATACATCGTTAGTAGCACGGAAATAGAAAGGTTGTAAGCTTATGCATCTCCTATAGTACGTGATGCATCCGCTTCACCCGCTATGCTTCCGCTCTTTCCACTATGCGTCCGCTTCGAAATTATCCCCGATAACCCCTTCGGAGCTGTCATCCACTTCCATCCGCTTTCATCCGCTAGGCTTCCGATGAACATCTATTTAACATCCCCGCTACATACTTCGGAAATTTTCGTCAATTTTGTCCATTTCTGGAGCGGATGAAAACGGATGGAGCCACCCCCGAAAGTTTGCTCGCCCGTTGTGTCCTTTTTGCATACGTTTAGTCCATCGGCCACTGGGACCGGGCCTTTACATCGGAACAGTCAAAAGCAGAGGACATACGTTAAGAGCTAGTTTACTTCTTTCAGCGGACGGCAAAATTCACAATTTCCAGTTATCTACTGACACATTTAATTTATAGAAACAGTCCATTTATTTCACACAAATTCTTTTTTTACGCGGACAAGCAACCACAAACCATAATTAAACAGGAAATGGTTGAATGGTTGAACTTCGGTAAATTCAAAAATCGAACAGGATTCCACATGAAACGAAACCTATCTATTTTTATACGCCCACATTGAGATGAAGTCTCTTCATTTTCAGTGATTTTCGATATTTACTGTCAGAGTTATGGCCCTTGATCACTTTGAAAAGTCTTGTGGACGCTCTAGAGGCGAAAGTCAATATCCAATTGACTTTAAATTTATACACAGTGTTTAAGGTCATAAGACAAAGAAGTCTATTCATTTTCAGTGATTTTCGATAATTACTGTCACAGTTAAGAGCTTGAGACGAACAAGTATACTGATTTTCAATGAATTTTTATGACTTGAACAGCTAAATCCATGATATTAAAAGTTTTGTATACTAAACGTTAGCATGGGGCAGAACTTTATAAAAACCAAACAAATTCTAATGGTTTTCTGATAATTACTTCATGAGTTGTTACTCTTAATCAGATTTTAGTGTATTATAAATGTTTCATTACCGAAAGAAGTAAAAATATGCGACAACACTTGTTGACTGCCCGGACGATTTAGCTACTGTGGGCTACTGGTTTTGTTGCGTCATTCATCCATGTAAATCTAAACATTTTCATACATTATTTTCAGGTTTTTATGAAAAGTATGATATTAAACAATTAATGTTTATCTTGTTTCAGTAATTGTGGAGCCCTCTATGTATCCCCACCATCTATTCTGGAACCAGTAGAAACAGGGTTAAAGGTCAACAAAGCTCCATACAGAGCACTCACATTACCAGAGCTGAAATCCGAATTCCCTAATGTTACAGTGCCGGATGATTATGTGGGTATTTACGACTACCAAGGTGGAATACTCTACGCTGATAAATCACTGAAAGCTTTTCAGGTGATACATTTGAATTCAATTCTGTGCGAAACGTCAACACTAATTTAAAAAAAAAAAAAGTACAAGTAGGGCTATAATATTACATAATAAGTTGTAATTGATAGTCTGCGTTCCACGAGCCTAGGACGCAGACCTACTGACTGTTCGGGAAATACCAATGTAGACCATAAAGCGTGGAACTATCTAGTGATTGAATCGTTCCCGCTTTTGTTCTTCGTAGTGTTTAACGTCCGCTTCCACTGAAGTTTTTATTTTCATTTTTTATTTTTAGTATATTTAGCGCATGCACTGGGGTCTTCCCTGTGGGAGGAAACCAGAGTAAACCGACGAGGTTGAGAAGGCGCCCCTATTTCCAAGCTACATACGCTCACACAAGCTAGAGGTGACCGACCAGCAAGACCTCAAAGCAAATGAAATGAAAATTAAATGAAATGGGGTTTAACGTCCTACTGTTCTACTCCTAAACTGGGCTAATGAAGACGGGCATATGCCACACAGTGTGCTATGAGGGAATTTTTGCCCGGGCAGCGGCGCTACGGCCTGCTCTTATATTGAATTCCAACTGCCAAGGATCTTTTACTTGCACGCCAATTTGTACACAGAACCTTGGTTTTTCGTCCCATCCGAACGACTAGACAGCTGTCCTTGTCAGGCCCTCCGTCCTGCATCACTGACAAGGGGAAACCGCGCCGGAAAATCTGGATAAACTTTCTCAGCCAATGCAACTCAAAGCCTATACACTCTACCCCACTAGGTCATCGGAACTCTCATCCCGGTTTTAGTTATATGACAAGATGTAAGGTCGTTTGACTAACCTCGGGGATTTCGCAGGCTACTCCGATATCCTACCCAATGCCGGATTATGGCTCTGCTGGCCTTTAGACACATTTTGATGGGTAGCCTGAAAATACAGATATATTGGGTTCAAGGATAAAAGGAAGAACGTTAAATTTAATAGAAAATGTATTACCAAAATGTTCAGAACCAACTTGTTTTGACAGTACTGTAATTACTATAAGATAACAGTAGCTAGATCACAACTTTTTTACTCTATACTTTTGGGGGCCCTGATTTTTGGCTGGCCCTAAGGCACGTGCCTTATTTGTGTAATGGTTAATCAGGCACTTATCCTACCACTATTATTGAATTAGAAACATACCATATGTGATGAACGTCCAGAAATTATCAGCTGGCATTATCCGATAACTACCGAGCGAAAGATTGAATTAAAATCAGCTATCTTTCATTTAACGACACGTATTCGGGGTATTTGAGGCAGGGAGTGTGATGCAATGACGCACTTTGCGTCATGGGTTTGAATTTTGCGTCCCCTTACACATAGGCTTCGAAATGCCATCGTCCAAAATTTATCAGAGCTGGAGAGCGAGAAACTCTCCTAACGATATTAATATTGTATTTTATGGCCCCAACGGGATCTTGCGTCTCATACTAAATTAGTAGTTACCACGCCCACCCTAGACTTGAAGAGTATTTTGTTATTTTCTGATTTAGGATGTTATTTTCCGATTCAGGAACAATTTAAGAAATATGGTGGAACTTTACGTGATGGTGAACGGGTTGATGACGTGATACCAGGAGATATAGTTACCCTGAGAACCACGACCGGAAATCAGTTTAGAGGAAGAAATGTCGTTCTAGCTCTAGGTCCATACACCAATAACATACTGGCTAAAACTGGACTTCAATTACCTCTAAAGGTAGGTTGACACTGTGTTTGTGACTCTGTCTCCTGAACAAGATATAAATTGGTACACGGACACAAAGGCTTCTTCCACAGTCAATCACCGTAGCTTGAATTTATTGTACAAATAATTTACTGGAGACTTTGGGACTTCGATCACCTTTGAAGTGGTCGTCCTTGTTTTTGGGGTTTTTTTTTATTTGACACAGTTAGATGATTTAAGTTACTTATTTAAGTTAAGTTGTTCGCCCCTTTCCACCTCTTACCAAATTAGTCTGGAACACAATACCTTGTTCCTCAGACCATTTCGGGTATAAAGACATCTCCGTAACTAACATGAATCCATGTATTTTTGTTGATCAGGTTGGGTTTGTCCTTTACTTACGCGAATCGACGTTCTTTTGTATTATTCAAATACAGATCTATATTGAAGCCCATGAAGATCTGACAAGTTGTAGTCGAAGGTCGTGACAGGGTCGCACGGGCGGCTAGTGACCCCATGACCTCATACATTGATTAATTAATCAGCGTTGACGTTTCGAGTGGTTTACCCACAGTTCCGTGCATATGACGCCAAGAAGTCGCCGTAACAGACCGTTTCATTGGCTAATCCCTCACTGCAACCAAAATGCCGGTTATATAACAACTCTTCCAGATCCTGTAGTAGTGAAGATAAGTAAAACGAAATTTTGAGAAATAAAAACGAAACGAAATAGGATCTGTGTTTTAGTCAGATTGGAATATCTCCATTGTTTACTAGTCCAGCGGCTAAGTCGAAAAATATTTCAGTTTGTGGAGAAATTATAAAACTTGGCACACTTATAGGGGACCCCTGGAGGATCATTTTTCGATTAGGACCCAACTCTGAAACGCCCCCTGGTGGCCGCCATCTTGAATTTCAAGATGGCCGTCATATTTGACATACTTTTGCCTATAACTTTGAAACTAAGGCACATACCCCAGATTTTCGGGGTCAAGGAATCCAGTAAATTCATTAGTTTGAACTTCCGATGTTGACTACGTCGGCTCACGTCAATCCGATTGACTTGAAATAGTTATGACGTCATAAGACTAATGACGTCATCATCAATGACGTATAGAAGCAATCTCGTTTTACTAGAGAAAATTATTTTTGGTTATTTGTTTCTCTGGCAAAGATCATCTGCCATCTTGGATTTTTGGTTGCCAGATCTGAATTTCCACTCAATTTTCATTTCTTCTCTAGTCAATATGGCAGACAGTTTCTCATATCTATTGATTTGATGAATGAAATATTCTCTATATAAGCAAATATGGAGAGGAAACAGCTGCTTTTGAAGGAGGAAAACAAAATTTTGAAACCAATTTATTCAATTCTGGTAACCCTAAGAGGAAATTATTTCGATTTTGACAATTTCTGCATGGAATGCTACTTCACACAACTTCAACTTCAGGACCAAAATTTTCGGATTTATCACCTGAAAATCTATCAGTTGAGCAAATTTGGTGAGTATGGGTGGCCTAGTTTAGCTGCGATTTCAATAGGCACCAATGGCGGCCGTGTGTTCCAGAGACACAGCAAAAATCAAAAAAAAAAAAAAATGTTTCTGGTGAAACGAGATTGGTATAGAAGTAAACAATTAATAGAAGTTAGAAGTAAATTACTAGTTTCTAACCTTAGGCGCAATAACCATAAAATCAATACGAATGACTATCATTTTCCATAACACTGTCCATCGCAAGCACACAGTGAAGTACACTGCAGGTTTGCCCTGTGGCACTTGCAGTTTCCCTTGCACGTCTTCTTGCACTTGCAGCTAAGTAACTCGTAGCAAGCCTTGGCGGCCTCAGGAAGCGTGGTCCATACAATTGCCCATTGTCCATAGCACTTCTCCCAACCCCAATCACCTGGTGAGGGAACAAATGGCTTGGGCACTAAGCACTGATCACAGATGTGGCTTGCTTGCAATGCAGCTCTCTTCGTATGTTGCAGTAGGGCTGCTGATGTCGGAGGTATATTTTCTATCTCCCTGGACTTCTTTGAGAAGAGATGGCGCCTTGCAGCATCCACACCTTGAAGTTCGCTGGTGCGATCATACATCAGGACCACAAACCGCTCCAGGGTCACCTTCGATATGTCACGAAGCCTGGAACACAGTGCGTGGAAGGCCTCTGTAGCATCCGGATATGCCTCCCATGCCTGCCAAGCGGACTTCTTTCCACGGTTTGAGAAGAATGACACTGTGTCGCAGCCTGTAAACGCATGGAAAAATGACAGTGCCTGCGACTTCTCTGGCCCGATGCGGCTGACTATCTGGTGTATCCTAATGTGTCTGTAGTTCTAACCAGTGCCAAAGGCAACCCACAGCTCTTCCAGGCCAATCTGCAAGAACTTGGCAACTGCTATGACCACCACGCCAGTATCGACAGTGCGAATCATCACTTTCGTGTGTCCTTGCTGAGCCATGTCCTTAATATGGACGAAGATCCTCGAGTCTGCTTCCTCATGAGAGCAGGGAGCAAGCGCTGAACTTATGGTTCCTCTAGATGAGCACACAACTTGATCATCCACCGTGCTGTAGATCACTTTGGTACCTCCATATAAGTGCGCAAATTTCTGCGCAAGAAACCGAAACAACTCCTCTTTGTTTTCGGTGATCCGAAGAAAGGCTGGCCAGTTGCCGGGGAATCTTGTGGACGATGGAACCCGACGCCGAGTGCCACAGCCTCTCTTCTCTCTTGTTACGGTTTTCAAACTATCAAATATCCCATACAATATCGATTCGACTGACAGTGTCCAGTTCCTTCACCACATATTGTAGGAATACCTTGGCATAATCCTCAAAGGTACAGCAGGTTCCCGGACCCAGAAAGTGAACTACAGCAGGTCCATCGAGAACTTTACAATCAACATCCAAGGAATTATTATGACTGTGTGTCAAGTTTCCTTCCAGGCAGTCCAAAAGGTTATGCTTGTCACCTTGACGCATTTGACCACCAGTTGCCAGTGACGGTTGAGTTGACTGGTTCTCGTGCCGGAAGAATTCATCAAATTCGCCTTCTCTAGTTTGACATGCAATGTACAATCTCGAAAACAGAGCCCTGTCATTTTTCAGTTCAGTCAGCCCCAATGCTGCCTTGCAGCTAAACTAGGCCACCCATACTCACCAAATTTGCTCAACTGATAGATTTTCAGGTGATAAATCCGAAAATTTTGATCCTGAAGTTGAAGTTGTGTGAAGTAGCATTCCATGCAGAAATTGTTAAAATCGAAATTATTTCCTCTTAGGGTTACCAGAATTGAATAAATTGGTTTCAAAATTTTGTTTTCCTCCTTCAAAAGCAGCTGTTTCCTCTCCATATTTGCTTATATAGAGAATATTTCATTCATCAAATCAATAGATATGAGAAACTGTCTGCCATATTGACTAGAGAAGAAATGAAAATTGAGTGGAAATTCAGATCTGGCAACCAAAAATCCAAGATGGCAGATGATCTTTGCCAGAGAAACAAATAACCAAAAATAATTTTCTCTGGTAAAACGAGATTGCTTCTATACGGCATTGATGATGACGTCATTAGCCTTATGACGTCATAACTATTTCAAGTCAATCGGATTGACGTGAGCCGACGTAGTCAACATCGGAAGTTCAAACTAATGAATTTACTAATGATTCCGTGACCCCGAAAATGTGGGGGTAGACACTGAAAATACATTTCTATCTGCCTTAGTTTCAAAGTTATAGGCAAAAGTATGTCAAATATGGCTGCCATCTTGGAATCCAATATGGCCGACATCGAAAGTTCAAACTAATGAATTTACTGGATTCCTTGACCCCGAAAATGTGAGGGTAGACACTGAAATTACATTTCTATCTGCCTTAGTTTCAAAGTAATAGGCAAAAGTATGTCAAATATGGTGGCCATCTTGGAATCAAATATGGCCGACATCGAAAATTCAAACTAATGAATTTACTGGATTCCTTGACCCCGAAAATGTGGGGGTAGACACTGAAATCACATTTCTATGTGCCTTAGTTTCGAAGTTATAGATAAAAGTATGTCAAATATGGCGGCCATCTTGGAATCCAATATGGCGGCCACAAGGGTGCGTTTCAGAGTTGGGTCCTAATCGAAAAATGATCCTACAGGGGTCCCCTCCTATAAGTGTGCTAAGTTTCATAATTTCTCCACAAACTGAAATATTCTGCCATATATTTCGACTTAGCCGCTGGACTATACATGAATCGATGTATTGTATTATTTAGGTCGAACGAATATCGGTACTGTATTGGAAAGAAAAGGTAGTTGGGATGCACTCAGCTGATAAATTCCCGTGTTTTATTGACCCAATTGGCTCTGAGGGCATATCCATATCCATAGATAAAAGTATGTCAAATATGGCGGCCATCTTGGAATCCAATATGGCGGCCACAAGGGGGCGTTTCAGATGTGGGTCCTAATCGAAAAATGATCCTACAGGGGTCCCCTATAAGTGTGCTAAGTTTCATAATTTCTCCACAAACTGAAATATTCTGCCATATATTTCGACTTAGCCGCTGGACTATACATGAATCGATGTATTGTATTATTTAGGTCGAACGAATATCGGTACTGTATTGGAAAGAAAAGGTAGTTGGGATGCACTCAGCTGATAAATTCCCGTGTTTTATTGACCCAATTGGCTCTGAGGGCATATCCATTTACGGTTTACCCAGTGATGAATATCCGGAGTTAGTCAAGGTAAATGCTAATAATTTAAATTAAATCCTACTTTGGCACTAGGGTCGCCTCAAATGTCCCTGGAAGGACGTTCGGTTTCCCCCGTGATTAATATCAGGGGTCAGTCAAGGTAAATACTTATATTACTAATCCTACTGGATCACTAAACACAGAGCTTCATATGACCCCGCGTAGACCTTCACTAATACTACGTTGCGTTCCATATAACGTATCCATAAGGGGGTCACGGTGGCTAAGCGGGTAAGAAGCTGACTCGCGAGTCTGGAGGTCGGGTGTTCGATTCCTCCAGATTTTCCGACGTGTTCCCCCTTGTCAATGATGCAGGAAAGGGGTGGGGGCTGACAAGGACAGCTGTCTAGTCGTTCAGATGGGGCGAAAAACCGATTAGCTTCTACTGATACCAATCAACATATCCTTAATTCGAAAAGAATAAGCGTACCTTCTTTATGAATAGACAGTTGAAGGGACAGCAGCTAGTTCTTTGATTGTAACCTCTAAGTAATTGCCTACAGCAGAGACGCTGTCCAGAGAGCATCACGACCATATCAGAGGGAGTTGATTTGTATTGTTTTACAAAATGATTTTGTAATCCTACGATCTGATATTACATACTGTATCTGTTGTTTTATTAGATATGTGATATTCCATACTGGGTTTGTTGTTTTATTAAATATGTGATATTCCATACTGGGTTTATTGTTTTATAAGATATGTGATATTCCATACTGGGTTTGTTGTTTTATAAGATATGTTTGCACGCTGGTCCCGTGGTGGATCCCCACAAGAGAGAAGATGTTGATGCCAGCTGGGTGCGAGAGAGAATGATGAAATACATCGCGAAAACGTTTCCATGGTTAAACCCTGTACCTGCTATAGAAGAAACCTGTATTTATACGGTAACAATATTCTAACATTTATCGTCCTGTTAAGACTGTTTACAATGACCCCTAGTAGACTGAGGCCAATTGAATTACGTCACGGGTTCTACCCCGTTGTTGGCCAGGAAGTTGCGCAAGATTGTCCGGCAAGGTTTCCACTTGCAATTGGTGAAGGACGGGGGGGGGGGGGCTTGGCGTTTCCCCGCCTTCTTCATTAGCCCGGTAGGATTTCTAGATTTTGTTTAGATTAAAACAAAATAATCTGTATAATAATTTGGTTATAATTATTTTGCTTTATTTCTGTTTCTAGAATTCGCCAGATACTCATCTTTTCCTTGATCGTCATCCAAAATATGAAAATATTATCATAGCGGCCGGTTTCTCTGGTAAGGTTTTACTGTTATTGTTATTCATACGAGATCCTAAAGGGGTATGGCAGGCATATAAGAAATAGTTTAAAGTGACTATATCATTTCAAGATTAGAACTGTAGTACAACGAGAAGTATATAGCTAACCGGGTGTTGTGTGAACCAAGGCAAGATGGAAATATCCGACTCCTTGTTTTGAGACATTTGAACGGCTACCAGTTGTTTGTAATAATACTTGCAGGAGATCCGCACTACACGCAACAAAATAAAACCGATAAGACAAACTTACTGACAAGACAGGCTATTCGACATTCCAAGAAATACACAACAAATAACAAATCAAGTGAATGAATGGGGGCAATCGAAACCACGCCTCTTGATTCAAGCGGCATGCGTTAACCATTCGGCCATCCATCCCATCCACCCCCACCCCCACCAGTCATGGAAAGACCGGGGGTGTTTCTTAGGAAAGGCCAATTATTAAGATGTTTTACACCGTTATTATAAATGTCCCCGGGTAGTTATTTCAAATTTTTTCACGAAATTTATTTTTCGTTTCTTCCAGGTCATGGATTCAAGCTAGCACCAGTTGTAGGAAAAGTGTTAAGTGATTTGGTTCTGGCAAAAACACCAGCGTTTGATATGGATTGGTTTAAAATATCGAGATTTGATAAAGGAGCTGTGAGCTTTTCGTCCAAGTTATAGATAGAGATATAGAATGATATAATGATTGGACAAGCCAGGTCTAAAAATTCCTGATTTATTGAATAATAATCAATGTGAAAAGATTCAAGAAAGATCAATCTAACGAATTTTGAATAATATGATTATCTTTTGATTTAACGAAAATCGATCAAAGCAAAATCAAAAATTATTTACTGGAGCACATAAAATGATAATACTCAGGGTGTCTTTAAGTAGGCTTAACTATTGAATAATAATAAATATGTCTAACTTATCAACCCTCCACTTGACACAGAACAATTTGAGATCTAAAAAGAGATTTTTGAAATATATTATGCAACTGTGTGTTGAAAAATACCCTGGATTAAACAACAAATTTAATGCTGATATTCAGTCTTTCTTAAAGGCTCAATACCACTCTTGTTGTAACTGAATAATAATATGTCCCAATCTATATTCTGGTCAACAAATTGTACTATTTTACAATATTCCAATTAATTGATGATACAAATTTCATCTTAACACACCTAATTTAAAAAATTGGAAAAATTCAACTAAATGATTTGAAAAGCCTGACATAAAGCTTTTCAAATGTGACTTTATTTAAAAATATTTTTTGAACCCTCTGGACAAGTAAAATAGGATTTAATGGATAATTTACACAACAGGTAGGACACTTACACATCTAGTACTTAGAATAAGACTATATTTTATTTTCTGGAGCTATCAAGCCAGCAAGAGTGTTATTGTCCCTTTAAAGCAAGTTTAACTTGAATAATAAAAATGTCTGTACCTGGTGTCAGTGTTAACTAAGGCATAGTTTCACAACCCTCATCTGACACATAGACACTTTGACGTCTTAGAAGCGACCTTTATTCTAAGTCAATTTTAATTGAAATAGCTTATGCAACTAGTGTGTTGAAAAACACTAGGTACTAAAAAAACTCTTCTGCCATTATCATCCCGGGTTCAATATTTTGATGTAAAAATATTCCACACGAAACCCTCAAATCTTGCGTTTTATACATGGGAAGGCCTCGCATCAACGAGGTTACACTATTTGGTACACTTTTCAGCTAGGTTGACCCCAGACGTGACCTCGCACAATCATATAGAGTGGAGGTCATTGAAAGTATTAAAAACGAAACGAAATTTAGGTGAGATTGTCACAAATAATTAATTTTGTTTGTCACATGATGTTGTTATAAACACATTATAATTATTGATACGATTTTGTTAATATTTTTCGTCTTTAGTTTATTTAATGAATAAAATATATAAAACTATTTTTTGATTTTCATTCATTTATAATGTGGCCTATAATGCTTTGGGTTGCCATGAAACCCGATATTAATATAGTTATAGATCTAAATAGATAGTTTTAAATTAAGAAAGCCATAAGTGAAGCATGATGGCTCAGTGTGTAAGAAGTTGCCTCACTAAACCCATATTCCTGAAGCAATGGCCCGGGAAATCCCTCTCTGGCCATTGCTGGATTGGCTTCTGATACTTGAGCTTTTGAGGGAGTTTGTCTATACTTCCGTTCAATCAAATCTATCCCAAGTACAGCAACATGACAGCCCTTCGTTTAATCTGGGGTCTTCCCTAAAACTTTGGACAGTGATTTAAGGTATTAAAAACGGTGAAATAGTATTGTTTGTCTTCAAACATTACTGTTTACATTGTATCCGTGTTGATAGCCTCGTTTGTCACGCAATTAGTTTTGTTTCTGCATTATTCTGCTATGCACTGGTTAATTGGGAATAATAAAATCGTGATCGAACTATTAACCAGTCATAATTTGGTTCACCCAACGTTTACTTACCCCTACAGTCGGATGTAGGATGGTAATAGTCCGATGCAAGGTAGGGATTCGCGATTTACGAATAAAGAACCAGCACATTATTCGGGATTCGGCAGTAGACCGTTCAACTTTCCATCAGATCCTTTCCTCGCTACCTTCCAAGTAGGTGCCGTCTTCATTAGCCCAGTTCGGAGCAAAACAGTAGGACGTTAAACCTCATTTCATTTCATTTCCAAGTAGGTGTAAATGAACGCTCGGTGTCAAACTAACAAGGAGACAACCGTATGTTAAGTGACTTGGGTGTTGACTTGGCGTGGAACGCGATTTACGAATAAAGAACCAGCCCATTATTCGAGATTCGGCAGCAGACCGTTCAACTTTCCATCAGATCCTTTCCTCGCTACCTTCGACGTAGGTGTAAATGAACATTCGGTGTCTAACTAACAAGGAGACGGCCGTATGTTAAGCGAGTGGGGTGTTGACTGGTTTGTTGGCGTGGAACGGGGCGGTTCTCTTATGCACTCACCTGTGTTATTGTCGAATCCCGAATAACGTGCCAATTTCACGTTTGCCTACGCATGTCAGTTATGTGGTTTGGAGAAACATGGGTCAGCCGGGGATATATATCAGACAATATATATTGTACATTTACGGTCGGGTCGTTACTTGTAGCGCTTGCGACGACAGACGACAATAACCTCAAAACATTAAAGTGTATTTTTGTGGAGTATATGAATAAATGAAATGAAATGGGGTTTAACGTCCTACTGTTCTGCATCGAACTGGGCTAATGAAGACTGGCATACGCCATACAGTGTTCTATGAGGGAAATTTTGCCCGGACAGCGGCACAACGGTCTACTCCTATATCAAATTCAAATTTAACTGTCAAGGGATCTTTTACGTGTACGCCAATGTGTACTCGGGGCCTCGGTTTTTCGTCCCATCCGAACGATTAGACAGTTGTCCTTGTCAGGCCCTCCGTCCTGGATCCTCCATCACTAACAAGGGGGAACCACGCCGGAAAATCTGGATGAACTTTCTGGGCCAATACAGGGATCGAAGAGTATATAAATAAACATGGGGGCTATGTATTACTTGATGGGATATGACACGTGTATAGGATAAATTTAGATTAATAAGAATTAACGTTAGTAATGTCACAATGACTTCAAGGTCATCCCGCCTTGTGTATATGGAGTCTTTAACATTGTGAAAGGCGACGTTATTGGTGGCCGAGATGGAACACCATAGGAGATAAATAAATAGCTGACTAATATATATGCGAGCTGAATCGACGGTCTATTTTAGATCGAGGTATTATCAAGGCAAGGGGTGAATATTAAGAGATGTGAAAATGTCTAAAGAAGATATTATATATGATGTTATTGTAGTAGGGGCTGGTATAGAAGGGTCATCTACAGCATATCAACTAGCTAAACGAGGTCAATCAACACTTCTACTAGAACAGGTCAGCTTAAAATATATATGACCTCATTTACATTGCACTTTTACAAAATACAATGTTGTATGAATGAGAGAGAGAGAGAAAGAGAGAGAGAGAGAGAGAGAGAGAGAGATGGGGTTTAACGTCCACTCGACACAAAGTAGGTCATTTCGGGACTAACATATGGTTTAATTTTATTTCAATAATTCGCTTGCGCGTAGGGGTCTAGCAGTGGGAGGAAACCGGAGGACCCGGAGAAAACCCACGAGGTTGGACAGGCGACCCTACTCCTTGTCGCGTACAACCGGGGATTCGAAACCACGCCGGTCGACTCAATGCCAGACTTTATGATACAGAGCGCGCACGCTTACCATTCAGCCTCCCCCCCCCCCCCTCCCGCGACATTAGCCTGCCAAGCCTATACGTAAATTCGGCGCTGTGCTTGATTTCTAACGATGTCTTGCGTAAACATTTGGTGGTAATATAACAGCATATTCAATATGTAGCGTAATTTTTTAACAAAATTCTGACAAATCAAGCGCTTTTTATGCATTTCGACACAGCCCCGATCTAACCATTGTCCAAATTTCCAATCGAAGTCTGTATGTTGATATTATTTTCAGTTTCCCCTACCTCATAGTCGAGGCAGTTCACATGGACAGAGTCGTATAACAAGACGAGCCTATCCCCAGGCCATATATTCTGCTATGATGAAGGATAGTTTTGAAGGGTGGAGAATTCTACAGGAGGAATGCGGTGAAAAGATATACAAGTAAGCCTGTAATTTTCGACCGACCAAGAATGAATGACAGCAATTGAATCCCAACTGTCAAGGGTTCTTTTACGTGCACGTCAACGTGTACAAGGGACCACGGTTGTTCGTCTCAACCGAACGACTAGCGCTGTTCCTTGCCAGTCACGCCGTCCTGCACTATTGAGAAGGAGAGACCACGCTAGAAAATCCTGCGAAACCTCCCAGACTAACACCGGGCTCGAAGCCTTTACACGCTGGTTAGCGAGTCAATGCCTCATTATAAGGACAGACCAAGAACGACAGTGTCCATGTCAGTGGTGCAGGACAGGGGGCCTGGCAAGGACAGCTGTCTAGTCGCTCGGATGGGACGAAAAACCGAGGTCCCGTGTACACATTGGCGTGCAGGTAAAAGATCACTTGGCAGTTGTAATTCGACTTACAGTTAGGCCGTAGGGGTATTGTTCGGGCAAATTCCCCTCGTAGCATACAGTCTGGCGTATATACTTCTTCATTAGCCCAGTCGGAGCAGAACAGTAGGACGTTATCTATTTCATTTCCAAGAAAGACGTAAACCCCACAGGACACCATTGTAAGGAATATGATTTCTGGTGATTACCGTTTAGTATTGAGCAACACTTTGTTTAGTCTTTATTAGAGAATGATAAAGACTAACGAATCCCAGTCGAAACATTTCTGAACGTGTGTCGGAGATCTTGCGTCCATGCATGAAACTGGTCCAGAACACGAAGTTTCGTTACGGTCAGTTTGTAATCTGTGGAGCTCTCTATGTATCTCCACGATCCATTCTATTCATGGCTAATGTTTAATATGTTTCAGTAATTCTGAACTCTCTATAAATTCCCACAATCCGTTCTGGTTATAGTTGATTTTTTATTTGTTTCAGTAATTGTGGAACTCTCTATATATCCCCACCATCCGTTCTGGCCCCAATAGAAACGGGGTTAAAGGTCAACAAAGCTCCATACAGATCACTAACATTACCAGAGCTAAAATCCGAATTCCCCACTTTTACACTACCGGATGATTATGTGGGTATTTACGACTACCAAGGTGGAATACTCTACGCTGATAAATCACTAAGAGCTTTTCAGGTAAATCTGTGTGAGACGGAGCATGTGTGGGTCGGATGAGATCGGAGGGAATCGGGAGAACCTGTGGAAAATCCACGAGATTATATAATCGACCATACGCAAGGCAAGGGTTCAAACCACGACAATTCAACCCGGTAAAAACTTGATTCCCTGGTGTCTTAAGCCGTGGGATAAGCAAAAAGCTGGAGAAGACCCACGAGAACAGATAACGCACTCGAATCCATAACAAACCCTATGCGCGTGCACGTGTAGATCACTTGGCAAGCGAGAATAAGGAATAATGCATAAGCTGCGTAGCCATTTTGTTAAAAATTTAAAATTTATTACACAAATTCCCCAGTAGACTACCAGTAGTAGCACGTACGGCGGGTTGAGAGCTAGGCTCGAGATAGGCTATATTATTGGGTATAATTTACGAACCCTTGAGACGCAATACCTACAGAATTTAGTAACCCATTACCCCTTTGAAGAATAATATAAAAGTATTTTGTATTTCAACAAGCCTTATATACGGTATAGTCTGTTTGTATATTTTCTGATTCAGGAACAATTTAAGAAATATGGTGGAACTTTACGTGATGGTGAACGGGTTGATGACGTGATGCCAGGAGATATAGTTACCTTGACAACCACGACCGGAAATCAGTATAGAGGAAGAAATATTGTTCTAGCTCTAGGTCCATACACCAATAATTTACTGGCTAAAACTGGACTTCAATTACCTCTAAAGGTCAGGACAATTTTGAAGGACTCGGTGGCAACTGGGGCTCATTTTTGCATTTTAGCATACCATTAGCAGGACCGATACCTCTCTCAGATGAGACGCTGGTGGTCGGTATTCCCCAGAATACGCGATCTAAATGAAATGAAATGAAATGGGGTTTAACGTCCTACTGTTCTGCTCCTATACTGGGCTAATGAAGACGGGCATACGCCATACAGTGTGCTATAAGGGAAATTTTGCCCGGGCAGCGGCACTATCGCCTACTCTTATATCGAATTCCAACTGCCAAGGGATCTTTTACGTGCATTCCAATGTATACACGGGACCTCGGTTTTTCGTCTCATCCGAAGGACTAGACAGCTGTCCTTGTCAGGCCCTCCGTCCTGTCTACGCGATGGAAGAGGACGTTAAGCACTAAGACAAACAACAACGGTAGTAACTTTGACAGTCAACGATACCAAACACACATGGCAAAAGCAGAACAAACTTGGTTATTTTGGCAAACTGTCTCGAGTTTGCTTTCCTTTTGACTTGATGATGCATCAGGGGTGTGGTTACCACTAGTCAGTGTCTGGCAAGGGACGACCATTAGTCTTTCGGATGGACGAAAACGATTTCCCGTGTGCACGTAAGCGAACTCTGGTGAATTAGCAGTTAGAATTCGAAGAGTGGGTCTTGGTGCCGCCGTCCGGGCAAAATTTCGCTCAGAGCACAGCACGGCTTGAGGCCGTCTTCATTAGCCCAGTCGGAGCAGAACAGTAGGACTTAAATCATCATCTTAATTATAATGTCTTAGGATTACGTGTTCTTGCTTTTTAAGGTTCTAAGAGTTATGGTGCTGTACTGGAAAGAGAAGGTATCTGGGATGCACTCATCTGATAAATTCCCGTGTTTTCTAGATACAGTAGGATCTCATGATATGACAGTGTACTCTACGCCCAGTGATGAATATCAGGGTTTAGTAAAGGTAACGTGAAGTACCTTATTTGAATATTTGTTCAGTTCTTCACTCCCACCATGCCCGAAACCCAATAATAATGAATTAGTATCCTATATCCTATACCGTTGACAGCAAGAAAGCAAACATCTATTTCATTTCATTGTCTTCTAGTTTAGTGATGTGGTGACCTTGGGATTTTTCACTTGAGATGTTAGCTCTACTACAAAATAATAGACCCACAAGCAGTGGCGGCGCCAGCCGTCGGTGATTGGAGGGGCAAAGCTGGGACAAAGTCCAAGGTTAAGGGGGCAAAGGCACGAGCTTTAACTAGGGGTAGGGGGCCTCCCCCAGAAAATTGTGAAAAACATGTTGCCCGAAATGCAGCCTGGCAGTATTTCAGGCACTGATCGATGGGGTAAAGTGTCAAACGAACGGACTTGCGAATCACGACGAAGCCCACTCAAGAGCGTCAAAGTAGGGGTCCTCCCCCAGAAAATTTTGAAAAATAGACTGCCGGAAATGCTGTCTTACAGTATTCTGTCAGGCACCGATCGTCGAGATAAATAGATCTGACCAGATACCGTCCGTCGCCTGATCACTAGTTTATCCGACTAGATAACAAAATGTCAAACGAACGGACTTGCGAACCTCAACGAATTCCCCTTGTGAGCGCCAAAGTAGCTAGTCCATTGGGGACCTCGCCAAGAAAATTTTGAAAAATAGACTGTCGGAAATGCTCTACAACATGCAAGTTTATGGCTGAGTGGGGATGTGGGATTTATTCACCGTAGAAGGTATTGATTACCGAAACGTATCACAAATACTTTTTTTATTTTCTAAAATTATTGGGGGGGGGGGGCAAACAGAGGGCAGACCAGATTAATGGGAAGGCAAATGCCCCCCCCCCCTTGCCTCCCCCCCCCCTTGCCTCCCCCCCCCTGGCGCCGCCACTGCCGGGCCTCAAGCTTCCTTTGACACTGACTTAAATTGTGTGTGTACGTCGGGCGAGGGGGTGTCAAGTGCTCCAAAACGTACTGTAAATCACGTGATATGGTATGGTATGTTATCAATTCAGGTTAGAGTTTGACCCCAGATTAGTACGGGGGGTTGGATGGCCGAATGGGTAGCACGTGCGCGCTGTATCATAGGGCCTGCCATTGAGTCAACTGGCGTGGTTTCGAATCCCCTGTTGTACGTGACAAGGAGTATGGTTGCCTGTCCAACCTCGTGGGTTTTCTCCGGGTCCTCCGGTTTCCTCCCACTGCTAAAGACCCCAACGTACAATCGAATTATTGAAATAAAATTAAACCGTATGCTGGTCCCGAAATGACGTAGTCTGTGTCGAGTGGACGTTAAACCCCATTTCTCTCTCTCTCTCTCTCTCTTTCTCTCCAGATTCGTATATAACAAGGTGACAGGTAACCTTATGGGATTTTTATTCGAACACATCGGTCTCCTCTCTCTCTCTCTCTCTCTCTTCCATAATTGACCTTACATTTACGCAACACTGGTCTGTCCGGGCAAAATTTCCCTCATAGCACACTGTATGGCGTATGCCCGTCTTCATTAGCCCAGGTTAGGAGCAGAACAGTAGGACGTTAAACTCCATTTCATTTTCATTTTTTTTCATTTGCAACACTGGTCTAGTTTCTATCAATGACTTGGATTTCACCAACAATTTTAATGACATCGTTTTCTGGAAATGGAAATTTTAATACATTTGAGTTGATCAATGCGCTTAAAGGGACAATAACACTCTTGCTGGCTTGACAGCTCCAGAAAATAAAAAATAGCTTTATTCTAGGTACTAGATGTGTTAGTGTCCTACCTGTTGTGTAAATTGTCCATTAAATCCTATTTTACTTGTCCAGAGGGTTCAAAATTATTTTTAAATCAAAGTCACATTTGAAAAGCTTTACGTCAGGCTTTTCAAATCATTTAGTTGAATTTTTCCAATTTTTTAAAGGTGTGTTAAGATGAAATTTGTATCATCAATTAATTGGAATATTGTAAAATAGTACAATTTGTTGACCAGAATAAAGATTGGGACATATTATTCAGTTACAACAAGAGGCTCAATAATAAATATAATTGGGATCTGTATTATGAAATGTTCTACTCATGTGTTAAAGCGGAAATTGCAAATTTTTAAGTTATATTTGTAAAATTTATTAAAATAAAGCCTGAAAATAGATGGTATCCATAAAAAGTCCTACCTTGTTAAAGAATAATCCTATTAATCCTATAATTCACTATTGCCAGCTGAGAAATTGGCAAAAATATCATTTTCCTCTTCATTTTCAAACGTTTGAAAAAAGCTACTCCATGGTGGAGAATAGATAACAAGGGAGGTAATTGGGAGGTAATTGTGTTATTATTTCCTGAGTAAATGAGTTTTAAGTGTGAGAATGACACCTATGATCGTATAATTGTGAGTTGACAACCTATTGAGCAAAATACATAGAAATAATTACGTTTTGACTTTCTTAGAAAATTTGCAATTTCCGCTTTAACGGTTTGTTTTGTTAGGTTTGTTTAACAATGGGTCCCGTGGTAGATCCCTACATTAGAGATGGTGTTGACGTCAGCTGGGTGCGAGAAAGAATGATGAAATACGTCACGAATAGATTACCATGGTTACATCCTGTGCCGGCGATAGAAGAGCCTTGTGTTAAAACGGTAATATTAATTCATATTGTTTATAAAGACCACGTGTAGATAGAGACCAATTTGAATTAGCAGTGAAGTTCAAATTTCTATTTTCGCTCAAATCTACCTATAACACAAGAATGTGGCAAAATAATCTTTATATTAATTCAATATAATACTTTGCTTATCTGTTTCTAGAATTCTCCAGATGGGCATCTTTTTCTTGATCGTCATCCAAAATATGAAAATATCATCATAGCGGCCGGTTTCTCTGGTAAGATTTTATTGTTATTACTTACATAAGGAAGGGAATACCGTACGATATTCAATATAAGTTACTTTATTGTCATACGTATACATAAGGAAGAGAATACCGTACGATATTCAACATAAGTTACGATACAGGGATGATGCCAGAGATAAATTGGGCCTTAGATGTTATATAAACTATTAAATAGACCATTATCAACTCTCAATGTCATCTGATGGGTCCGATTTTCCACAGATTTGTATCCGATGTACGTTTCAACGGCCGTTGATGATTAACGTAAAAGATCCGTTGGCAGTTAAAATTTACATAATAGCACACTGTATGGCGTATGTCCGTCTTCATTAGTCTCGAATCTGAGCAGATCTGTACGACGTTAAACCCCATTTAATTTCATTTTAATCACTATATTATATACACACGGTGGTTCGACAAGGTTTCAAACGGCGGGTTGGATGGCCGAATGTTTAGCGCTGTATCATAAGGTCTGTCACTGACTCAACTGGCGTGGTTTCGTTTTCCCTTTTGTACGTGACAAGGAGTAAGGTCGCCTCTCTCTCTCTCTCTCTCTCTCTCTCTCCCATCCATCAATAACGCATAATAATTAGATGATTTCGTTTAAAATAAACGATGTTACAGTAAAATCACAACTTGATTAAAATAATCTTTCGTTTCTTCCAGGTCATGGGTTCAAGCTAGCACCTGTAGTAGGGACGATTTTAAGTGATTTGGTCCTGGGAAAAACACCAGAGTTTGATATGAATTATTTTAAGATTTCTCGATTTGATAAAGGAGTTGTGACAAATTATAGGAGCAAATTATAGTTAGGATCATATTTTCATTTACACGTTTAAAACGCCCGAGTTGTTAATGCCCCAGTCAGACCGGGGTGGCGTCCTTATTACTGCGCTGTTGTGATCGTACGCAATCTGCTTTAAATACAGATCTATATTTCGTTTCGTTTTTTTATACTTTCGATGGCCTACACAACATGAAGATCTGACAAGTTATAGCGATAGGTCACGTCAGGGGTCAAGAGACCGACTTATGACCCTATGTCGTCAGACATTTGATTAACCAATCAGCATTGATGTTACTGGTTGATTACCCACAGTTCCGTGAAAAACACGCCTAAAGCTCGCCGTAACAGACCGTTTCATTGGCTTATCCCTGACACCATTCAGAACACGAGTTAAATAACAACTCTTCCAGATCCAAGTGTAGTAAAGACAAGTAAAACGAAATTTTGATCTATAAAAACGAAACGAAATAGGATCTGTGTTTTAACCAGATTGGATCGTACGGCGACCAGGAAATGCACGCCAGTAAACGTGAACACAACGCGAGAAAATGTCCAAAAATTTTACAAACTTGAAAAAAGTCGCGCTCTTACAGCTTTCCAGATTAGATCGCAGAACCTTGGCGTTTGTTTTGAACATGCTCAAAACAAACGACGTGACTCTGCGATCATTGGCGACCATGGAGACCACAGCACAATATCCGGCGTTTCCACCACGCTTTTACCACGCTTATGACGACCTTGACGCGCACTGAGACAATTTTCCGTTGCCTTAGCAGCGCTGTACGGACGCCACCATGGTCTGACGAGGGTAGAAGACTCTGTCTTTACGGCAAAACTTACAGAGACTTTATTGAGACTATACTTCCGGGTCTTCTGTTACTATAAATATATCAGATTAATATACCGAATTTACCAAATCGATCAAAGAACTAATTATATCTATCAGCTGTATTTCTATGAATTATCATTGTGATCATACATACTAAACTTAGGCTGTCTGTCTACAGTTAGCTCCGCTTGAGAACAAACACTAAAGTAATTGGTCGACATTTTGAGTCCTAATTCGACGATTTTAATCGAAAACACTACATATATTTTTTTTTATTCCGCTTCCATTTAATGAAATTGAGTAGGTTTATTTAGCCTTTGTGTATAAGACAGATGTGAAACGGAGTAGCATCTCATAATAAAACAATACTAATTTTTGGATATGGCGGCCATTTAGGACAGGGATCTATTATCGAAGTATGAAGTAGACGGACCTCTGTGTACAGAATGTGTGATCATATAGTTGATTTATTTCTTCCCTTTACTGATCAATAAAAATAAAATAATATGGTTTGGGTTTTCTAGTATACCGTGTGGCCCAGACAAAACGAGTACACTACTTTCAAATGGAATAATTAAAAAAGCGTTGTACCAATATTAGTAATAGAGAGAGAGAGAGGGGGGGGGGTAACGTTCACACGACACAAACTAGGTCATTTCGGGACTAACACATGGTTCAATTTTATTTGAATAATTCGCTTGCGCGGAGGGGTCTATAGCAGTGGGAGCAAACCGGAGGACTCAGAGAAAACCCGCGAGATTGGACAGGCGACCCTACTCCTTGTCACGTACAACCAGGAAATCGAAACCATAGTCTCCCGCACATTCTAGTTTGTGAGTTTCTGTGTTTTGGCAGTCATCTCGTCGAATTTCAGCAAATACATGCCAAATTGACACTATATAGAGACCATGTATTATTCAAAATTATCAATGTCCGAAGGACGTGTACCTTGAAAATGTCCTTAAAATAGGCTCGCACATCACACTCAATATGTCCCCGCTTTGCCCGTCAGCGTTCTTTCCACCCAGAAATCCAGTGTCTTATTTCAGGGGCGGATCTAGGAATTTTGAAAAGGGGGGGGGGGGGGCGCCGCAAAATGAGGGCACTGACCGCGGAGACGCGGCACGCCGCTGAGAGGGGGGGGGGGGTCCCCCAAGAAAATTATCCGTCATTTCCTGCATCTGTAGCCATTCCAAGAGCTATATTTGTCTGATATTTTCGTCTAAGTAAACGTTCGGAAATGGTTGAAAAAGAGCCATAAAATCGAGCAAAAAAGCCAGTTGAACACGCGACTCGAAAATTGTCAAGGCGAGCGGGGCATTATGATGGGGAAAAAGACGAATCTATTCCCTAGCCACTTCACTATTTAAGCCTTGTAACTTGTACTGTCCACACATGAAACAATGCTACATCAAGTTGCACTAATGCGCGTCGGTGATGAGCATGAGTGTATAGTAGTATACGCCGCCGATTCGACAAGATGCTATCATTGATGTCTGTCTATAGTCACTCTATAGGATTAGGGCACCGTCAGCTAAACAACCAGAATTCGTTTGAAAGTGGAAGCATTAATTAGACCAGACTGGACTGGTGTGTTTGTGTCGATGGTTTGAGTCATTTGGGATCCCTGCAACGGGTTGGGAACGGACATATTTGGGTCTGTGAAAAAGCACTCTCAGCAGTAAAAAAGGGCACTGTCAGCCCCCCCCCCCCGTTGGATCCGCCTCTGTATTTCTGTGCATTTAGCCCGATTTGTATCCTTCAGTTCGCTATCAGTAAATTGTTTGGTTCCTTAACGTGTGTTAGTCCTAAAATGACACATTTTACTTATTTTTATGAAGCATATTTATATTTTTTTGAGTTCTGTATTGTCTACCGTTTTATTTGCAAAACGGCCATGGCTACGATTCTTTAATAGTAATGGGGGCGTCAATGTTGGTGCTATATAATAGGCCTATAAACGGCACAGGACGTCACCAGAATAAAACTGGAAAAGGTTCTATTTGTTTTGTTAGGCGACCATTGACTGTTTCACACACAATTATTTACAGTGGCTGACTAAGGATCTACGTCCAACGATTTTTTTTCTTTCCAACAGGATTTCGATCGATCGACTTATAAAATATCTGTCGATCGGCCTAAAATATTTCGATCGATCAACACTCTATAACGAGGCTAAATAGTGTAACGAATGTACCCAGATCGATCGAGATATAACTTCTTTTTAAAAAAAAAAATTATACTCTATTTTCACTGAGGTAATTTTACCCTTCGCTTTTCCAGATGCATATATGTAAATAATGTTTTAATTTCTGCGATTTTTTCATTAAAGGGGAGGTAACCCTATTTTCAAAGGCAGTTGCTTCCCTTTACTTCGTCTTTTGCGTACAGAGGAAGAAAGAGTGGTATCCGCGAACTCTGTGCGTAAAGCACAAACAAACAACTAAGCGACTAAGCTAATTTTGTGGAAGAATCATTCGTTGGGAAGAGAAAACATCTTTTACCAATGACAAGTTCCGTTATAACCAGTTGCCTCGGCGACTGGAACGACTTGGAGAAAGAATTCACCCAGTTACAAGTGAGGAGCATGTTTTCTTGACAATTTCTTTTGTTGAACTTAGTTTTTGTTGAAAGTTGAAAGGTCCCAACCAAGGAGGTCCAGAGTTCACCTATTATATTGTCTAGGCAGTCAATCGATGTCGTATTTTAAAATAATATGAAAGTCCAATGTACACTATGTGTCATTCAAAGAACAGTTTTCTTGATCAAATTAATTATTCCATCCAATTTTCTATCAAGATATTGTTACACTTACAGTATTGGTTCTTTAATTTAATGATAATCAGGTTCAGATGACAAGACTAGTTTAAAGTAGCTAAGTCTCTAACTCAATATCATCCAAAATCTTCAACATTGAAAACACAAATTATTTGTCAATTTAAAACAACATTGATGCTGTGATCTTACCGGTAAAAGATGGGCTTCTGATATCCAATATTTAAGACAAAATAATTACTTTACTACCATTGGTACACGAATCGTGTACCATAATGCGTTTCAGCCCCAGTTCTAGCAAGAGACTCAAGGAACGAGGCTAGACATATTGCACCAAACCAAGCGACATATGTAGACTGGAATATCCAGACGCTAGGAATTTGCATTCGATTGAGACTGCTGGCTTATTTCACGGAACATATCAGATTTGAAATTAGAGTAAAAACTGAAACGATTGAATGTAAACCAGTTTATATACATCCATATTACAGTATTATATGAGTTGCGACCCACTTGTGTCAATTTCTAGGTCCCAAATGTTAGCGATTTAGCTCCTTTAACATCTTTAATCAGGTTCAGATGACTAGTTTAACATCTTATAATACTTTTAGTCTTCTTCTATTATGTACAAAACCTAAGACTCCGTAATTAGCTTGTGTTGAGAGAACCATGTCCTAGCTTGGCTAGGCACGAGTGTGCCAACTCCCAACTAACTTACATTGCATGGCCGTTGTTCGGTCTTAACTCCAGACCTGCGTGGCCTGGGGTTAATTTCTAGACGCCCTCGCCTAGCCTCCGACTCTCGTGTCCTGGCCGGACCTGACTGACTATGTCAATTCCATTCTTGGTTTATAAACCCTTTCAGACAAAGGAATCTTATTAGACATCTGGCTAATGTATCATGTACATGTACATCATATCAGGTTTAACATTTAGTACAGTTTGCATATCATCAAAGAAAGTTTAAATAAGACATGCCAACAACAAGTTAAGATTACATAATGCTACCAAGAACTCCAGGGGTAACGATAGTAGACAGAAAGGGTTAAAATCACTTTCTCATGTCAAGATGGTAGGAAGCGTCTATAACATCTGTTATTATGTAACAATATCTACTTCTTTACACAATTACAAGCCTTAATAACATGCACATTTTTTTTTGGGGGGGGGGATAAAATGGCTGAATGGTTAGCAAGTGTGCATTGTATCATAAGGTCTGTCATTGGATCAACTGCCGTGGATTTCGATTCTCCGGATGTATGTGACAAGGAGTTGAGTCGCCTGTCCAACCTCATGGGTTTTCTCATGGTTCTCCGGTTTCCACCTGCTGCTAAGGACCCCTACGCGCAAGCGAATTATTGAAATAAAATTGAACCATGACCTAGTTTGTGTCAGTGGACCTTAAACCCCATCTCACTCTCTCTCTCCCTCCCTCTCTTGCTAGATAGAACTATATAGTACCATACTGGTACATCATCTCGACATGCAGGGTTGAAAAAAAGTGATACCGGTACCTTACATGTATTCAGAGTTTTTATGGCGCAGGGGGGTTGGATGGCCGAATGGTTAGCACGTGTGCGCTGTATCATAAGGCCTGTCATTGAGTCAATTGGCGTGGTTTCGAATCCTCGATTGTACGTGACAAGGACTAGGGTCGCCTGTCCAACCTCATGGGTTTTCTCCGGGTCCTCTGGTTTCCTCCCACTGCTAAAGACCCCTACGCGCAAGCGAATTATTGAAATAAAATTGAACCATGACCTAGTTTGTGTCAGTGGACCTTAAACCCCATCTCACTCTCTCTCTCCCTCCCTCCCTCCCTCTCTTGCTTGATACCAGTACAAAATAATTGGTTTAATTTGTCAATGTGACCTACATGTATCAGACCATCATAAAGAACAAATATCCAACCTTTTTGTGTTGATGAATTTTGCATCTGGCGTACATGTTGGGTCATGTCAACCCCATGGCCACGATAGAAGCCACAATGCCAATGTCATATTAATCTCTGCCAGATTAGAATTTATTATTCAGTAGTAGTCTTTTTTATCCTGAGATGGGTTATTAAGATCACAAGACCAATGTTGATTTGAATTGACAAATAATTCCTGTTTTCAATTTTGGAAGATTTTGGATGATATTGAGTTAGAGACTTAGCTACTTTAAGTTCAGGTTTAAATCCCTCTATATGGTATTAAAAAACAAAGATATATTGAAAAAACATCTTAAACAGCACCAATTGCTTATTTAAACTGAATTAATTGAATATGTTATTAGCATTCAAATTAGTAAAATAAGTACATGTATTAATGGGACTGCAATGAATAACAATGTTATCGGAAGAAGTCATATTATTATTAGTATTATTATCTGTCATTCTGCCATGACATGGAAAAGGTCTATAGCTGTTAGGGGTTGGATGGCCGAATGGTTAGCGCGTGCGCGCTGTATCATAAGGCCTGTCATTGAGTCAACTGGCGTGGTTTCGATTCCCCAGTAGGGTCGCCTGTCTAATCTGGTGGGTTTTCTCCGGGTCCTCCGGTTTTCTCTTACTGCTAAAGACCCCTACGTGCACGCAAATTATTGAAATAAGTTTGAACCATATGTTAGTCCTGAAATGACCTAGTTTGTGTCGAGTGGATGTTAAAACTTATTTATCTCTCTCTATAGCTGTTAATTTCTTCTCAGGAGGACCACAAGGAATATCAGAAGAAATTGGAACAAATGGTCTCATGTCAAAAGAAATGTGTAGCCAGCATTGCACATCATAGATATCGCATCAAACAAATCAACGAATCTTTAAAAAAGTAAGTGGTCAGTTTATCATTCAATTCATTAAACATACATGGACATTATGCAAGCGGTAAATTTGCCTATTCCAGGTTTTTCTTTAGGCCTGAAATTTTATATTAACTATTAATTAGACATTTATTAAACATACATTATGCAAGAGCTAAATCTGCCTATTGCAGGGGTCTTTCTTTAGGCCTGAAGTGTTATATAAAGTATTGATTAAACATTTATTAACATAAAAAGACCATATTCAACTCTTGATGCCATCTTTTCTGTCCGATTTTCAATGGATTTGAATCCGATCTGCTGTTCAACGTTTGCTGATGATTAAACGCAAAAATGGATAATCAAGATTTTGCTACTTATCTTGCCAGCACTAACAAAATGACAATCGAGGCTACAAAGATTTTAAAATAAGGTTTTCTCGGCTTAGAGTAAAGCAGTTTGACTGAATTTTTCAGCATATTTCCTTTACATTATCTAGTTTTTATACGTCAACATTCATAATGTTGACATATATTGCCGTCGTCCCTGTGTGTCTGTGTGTCGCCTACAGGCTACAATTCTTAAGTGATCATCTTGAAACTTTACACACTTATTCCTTATACCCTATGGATGATCCCTATTGTTTTTGGTGCATGCCCGATCCCCAGGGGCAGAGCAACGCCCATTTCTTGTATTTGTTTGTGTGTCGTCTACCGGCCATATTTCTTAACGTATCATCTTAACGGATCATTGGCCATTTTAGAGTTAAAATAACGTCTTTTTTTTAAAAAAAAAATCCCTAAATTCAAATATTTCCCATAAATTGCCTATTGATTTTTTATTTTTTTTAATTATTTTTTTATGAATGGTGTTGTCTACTACTTCAATATATATGACTATTAAATTTTTCCGAAACCATTTGAGGCTATGAGGAATTTATTTTGAGACATATGCTACATTGTATATGCTAAAACATATAAATTTCATGATGCTATATCTCACTCACTTCGGGGCTGAGAATAATTCTATTAATAATGCAAGTTGAGGACTACTAATACTAATATTTGGTTTTGACAAAATGACAATTTGAACGTCGGAACTTGAAGAAAATGATTTCATTTTTGACATCATTTTTCCAATAAAATCATTCATTGCCTGGATTATTGGGCCTGATAATGCCCCATGCCCATGCAACCGCCTTCCAGCAACCCTGTGTAGGGCCGGTACAGATGATTCAGGAGTTCCACAAGGATCGGTCCTTGGACCTGTCCATTCTGTAATGTATACTAAGAATTTAGGACAATTAATCGATAATCATGGTTTCTAGGACGACATTCTTAGGCAGATGATGCACAGCTAATTGCAAATTACTTCCTTTCAAAAACTTTTCCATCCCCTAATTATTCTGACATCAAATTTTGTACACATGACATTAAAGATAGGATGACAAGAAATATGTTGAAATTAAATTTAATTGTATTAAGTAAATCAGAATGTTTTTTATGAGGTCCAAATACACATCTGGAAAATACAAGTTCAAATGATGTGGTTATACAAGATGCAATATTTGTACCATGAGACACTGTGCAGAAGTTAGGTGTCCACTTAGGGTCCAATTTCAGCATGGACAGTCACATTAGTGAAATTAGTGGAAACTGTTATCTTTGGTCCAGGAACATTGGCCATAATAGACACTTTATTAGCTAGGAAGCAGCTGCTACACTTGTACATTATTTGGTATTCTAAATGATTGACTACTATAACAGCTTGTTAGTAGAAAAATCTAGTACCAATATTAGAAAAAAAATCAACTTGTACAAAATACCGCAGCTCGAATTCTTACCAGATCATCAAAATACTCTCATATTACTACTTTTCTGAAATCACTCCATTGGCTGCCAATAAATAAAAGAATCATCTTTAAAAGTCTGTCTTTGACGTATCAGTGTGTGAATATCTTAGCTCAAATATACTTATCTAACCTTATGCAAATACAAGTTATCAAGACCATCCAGTAGACGTGGTACAAGGGTTAATCAGTGAACTGGATGTATGAGATGTGTTGTTGACGTTTGGGAAAGTAGGGCGAGGGGAAATGTGTAGGGAGTGAAGTGCTGTAAAGGGATAGTTAGATGTATTATGAATGGTTAGAGTGGCTGTGGTGTTACTGTGAAATACTATGCCGCCACCGTAACACCACAGCTTTATGATTTGTTAGACAGGAGTGATGTAATGGGTGTCAACAACTGGGTATGCTGGTACCGTCGCAACGTAGCCGTGAAATATATATTGTGGGGCGGAAACGGAAAAATATACAATGTTGACAGTATGTGCCAGGCATGAGGCTGCGCAGACCGAGCGGCAGCTCGATAGGGAGTGTGTGGGAGGGTCACCCTCATAAAAATGTTTTTTTTTAAATTTCAGTTTTCTGTAAGCAGTGAAAACACTATTTTGGCATTGTTTGCGGGGTTAAACCTAAAAATCACATTAATACACCTATTGCTCGGGCGGCGATTGTTCGACTCGGGGCTGCTCTGTCAGTATCTAACAAACGCATTTAGTTCGCATATAACTTTTAAAAACCGAATGTCAGTATGGTATTTCTCACATAATTGGTTATCGCAAAAACAGAGTAAACTGAAAGCGAGTAATCTCGACTCAAACCTATAGTCTATAGCCTACTTACTACACTCGTCACTAGGCTTCCTATATTATTGTTTGTGGACGGTTTACTACTCAGTGATAAGCCTGCGCCGCAAAAAGAGGTCTCGCCTTTTATTATTAGTATAATGACTTCCTCATGTGCGGCAGGTTAGTTTGCTTCTAAAAACACTGTTTTCCGTTCCAAAAAATACAAAAGTAATTTTCTACCAGATGACCATGGTTCTTTTCACCGAGACTAGATAATTTCTCTCGGTGTAAGGATATAGCTATGGATAAGTTCATACAAGGTCAATAAATCCGCGGTCACTTCGGGTCACACTGTTGAGAAAATAAACCGATGGGTTTGTTTAGTAGCAAATCGAGCGTGAATCAACTGAGTTTGTACTTCACAGACTGTTTACCTCCGAACTACCTCCGCACGAAATCCCCGATTTGGGTACTTGTTAAAAGAAAAAGAGATAGTACCTGTGCGCATGCCAGTAAAAAAAAAACTAAGAGTTCGTGCATAAAAATGCCTGAACGTACCAGGCGCCAGGTCATCCAGACACATTCTTATGACTAATAAATACTCATTATATTACTATATTTAATCAGAGGTCGCAGTCACGCAAAAATCTGCATATTTCACACATTTTTTTTCAAAATAAACACAAATATTGACGGACACTGGGTAATTTACACGCAGAAAATTTCCCCGACGTGAGAATAATTAGATTATTCTATGTCGTAGTTTGTACAATTTATGTGCTTCACCCGGCATTTACACACCTCTACTTTACGTAGTCTCCGTAGTATTGTATATTTCCTCTTATTTCATTCATAAGTTCATGGCAGTAAGCCTACATAGCTATCCTATTGGAAGCAATAAAGCGCATTTCATACAAGACTTGGGATTGGCTAGAACAAGATATACTGTTTACATTCAGCCAATCAAATGTTGGCTTTCATAGCGATAGTTTTCTCTTTACGTCCTGTCGAAGTGAAAGATTGCAATGACTGTGCCGTCATCAATAGACATGCCGTTAACCTCCAGTCGTCATTAGACTAAATACAGTAGGCATATCAATGAAATAATAACGCTTAAAATAGGGTTGTTCACAAAACGACTTTACATGCTTCTATATTGAGTATTTTGAGAGGCTCTTCACGCAGATGTAGAGGGCAAAAACGCAAAATTTTGGAATGTCTTCGTATTTTTACGCCACTCGAAATTGATCCACTGCGACCTCTGTATTTAATGTATATTTTATGTTTGAGAACCATGTCCCAAAAATGGGACGCTGCCCTTTAATGGGTCCGGGGAAACGGTTGCTGTAAAAAATTATCTTTACCAAGAACGACTTCGTGATCCGACTAATCTCCAGAATGGCATTGGTCTCCAACATCAGTTCCTCCTCAGTTGTACGTGACAAGGAGTTGGGTCGCCTGTACAACCTCGTGGGTTTAGGCCAAAGTTAGATTTGCAATCCAACATCCAAGATTGCGGCCGAAATCAGCTGTTCATTTTCCTGTCTTTTGCGCAAATAAAATGCGGTTTAGTAGCCAGTTATCCGAAAGAAACTACAATAGCATATTCCTGAAATAATAGCCCGAGAACTACCGCTCTGGCCATTGCTGGATTGACTTCTGATACGGTTTTGAGGGAGTGTGTCTATTCTTCGTCTCGGTAACACAATTAATTTCCGAAAATCCCGGCTTCATTTTGAAATTCACATGGCAATGTATCCATAAGATTGTTCTCTTAGTTATTAACTATAGGCATATATACATGTATTAATCACAAGTACAACTCCATTTTGAAATCCATAGAGAATGGAATTTTCGGATGGCATTTCGTAGATCGCGATCATACCGTAAAAGGACCCATGCCATATGAGTTACTGTATACCACACAGGTGCAGTGAAAATGGTTAAATTTAGCGCGAAACACGAGTTTTTCCCACGGTCTGCATAATTAACACACAAGACCCAATAATACATGCAATCTGCGATACCTCTTTTGACAAGTGATTTTTTGTTTTAAATACATTTTTATAAAGACGATAAACGATGTTTGGACCTCCCGAACTGTTCTTATCAACAATGTTTTGATTTCAGTCTCTGTCGAATAAACCATAAAAAAGAGTACTTTAATCTCTCAGAGAGAGAGAGAGAGAAAAATGGGGTTTAACGTCCACTCGACACAAACTAGGTCATTTCGGGACTAACATATGGTTTAATTTTATTTCAATAAATCGCTTGCGCGTAGGGTCTTTAGCAGTGGGAGGAAACCGGAGGACCCGGAGAAAACCCACGAGGTTGGACAGGTGACCCTACTCCTTGTCATGTACAACCAGTGATTCGAAACCACGCCAGTTGACTCAATGGCAGACTTTATGGTACAGCGCGCACATGCTAACCATTCAGCCATCCAACCCCCCTGTGAACAGTCGGATACGTGAATTAAATATCGACATTATTGAGAAGCGTTGGCCTTTTTTTCATAATTTTTGTGGTAATCATAAAACTTTGAAAATGGACTAATAACTACAGAACATTGAGATTAGACCTCGCGTTATGAAATGTTATCAATTAAAATTATGAAATAAAGTATGTTTATTTATAAATGTTAGTCACAGAGTTGCATTTAATTGACGGGGATGTAGGGCCTAATATAATTTATTAAAATATATATAATACACATTAACACAGGGTACATGTATTTAAAATTATGAGGTGATGATGATCATAGGCGTACGAGCTGGGGGGGGGGGCGGCCGCCCCCCCCATTTTGGACACCAAATGCTGGGAAAATTTGGTCACACAATTGTACATTGTAAAAGTTGTATAAAAAAATATTGTTTTCTTGAATGTGTCCAATTTAACAGCGAATTTATTATTATTATGTAACATGCTAAGAACCCAACTACATTTTTGGGGCACCAACCACCACTGCCCCCCCAGTCAAAAATTTCCCCGTATGCCTATGAATTGATGATGTGGTAAGCAATATTTACGTGTTTTCGTGTAATCGGTGATTATTCATTGTGAATAAAAATTTAGTAGACTGACAATCAGTTGTTTCCAAATTAATTTTATTATCTTCAGTTGCCATTTTTGTTGCCCAAACTCAAACGATCGGAAAAGTTGCGAGTTGTTGTGATTGCAGCACATGTGATTGTCAAAATTTGTCAACCATTTACCCCTTCAACATATTAAGATGGTTTAGCTCATCATGTCACATGTACAATACTATGATGAACTCCGTCGAAAATACAAGCAAAAACATTGACTTTTCAAGAGAGAACTTTTTTTTTCGTTGGGATATTAAATTGTGCAATGGATTTTATTCAACCGGAGGTGATTTCAAACACATAGGCAAATTTTTAGTAACAATTATTCAGTAGTTTGTTCACAATAGACGAAATCTGTTTATAATTTACCACGGTTCAGACATTATATCATGAGATTACATTGCCGAATTAATAAAATGTTGAAAAATAGTCTAGAGAGATTAATTGTATTTACCGAGAACAGCTCTTTTGGCATTTACAGTAAATTAAGTTTTTCATCGTTTAAAAATTTTAATGGTGTAATTGTGAGCTCAGTTTTCGTGATTAGATAGTTATTAGACAGATAAATAATAGATAGATAGATAGATATTTAGATAGTGGATAGTAATAAAGTACATGTATAGCAATATTTTTTAATTTGAAATACTTATTGGTAATAAGTATTTGTAGTTTTGATAATGGAACATTTTTTAAACGTAAATTATTTGAAAGTATATAATGCGTTTATATTTATTTGTTTATTTCTATTAAACGTATATTATTTGATGAAAATATATAATGCGTTTATATTTAATTGTTTATTTCTATATGGCTTGCGCTTAATGGAACGGAAACCCACGTTAATTTGGTTTCCAGTGCCATGTCACACTTTTCAGTGTGTAAATAAAGATGTTTATTTTTCATCATTTTTGTTGAAAATCGTTATTTTTGGACAAAAATTGAAATTATTTACTACTTTAGCGCCCGAAGGCCACAATTCTGACTGGATTATCTTGGAACTTGGAATACTTATTCCTTATACCCTAAGGATGGCAACTATTGATGTTGTCATTTCAATAACAGGGTGATACCTATTTATATTGTTCCATATCCACCCCCCAGGGGCAGAACCACACCCATTTTTTGTATTTATCGTCTACAGGCTGCAATTCTGAATGGATCATCTTGGAACTTTGCATATTTATTCCTTATACCGTAAAGACAGCAACTATTTATTTTGGTGCTTGCCCCGACCTCCTGGGGCAGTGTCACATCCACTTTTTTGTTAGTATTTTGTCTGTAAATTTGTCAAAACAAACCCAACACCTAGCCTTCTTTGCCTCTTATCATATTACAGCCATTTCATATTATAATTTCATTCTCTTCATTTTAAAAAGTATCATGCTGGAATGTGGACGTATATTGCAGCGTTAGCGATGCTCTCGTTAACTATTATAGTGAGAACTGTCGGTTCTTTATCTAATCTCCTATAATGTGTCTTAAAAAAAATCTAAAGTTACACAAATATATTTACTCCTGATTTTATTTTTATTAGAGTAGAATCAGAAATTACATCAGACGAAAAAGAACAGTTGGAGAATTTGAAGAAAAAAATAGCGAAAAGGAAACTTGAGTTCAGAGATATGGAAGAAGTTCTACCACATAAAAATGGGTTTGTTGACATTTTAACAGCTACAGTGCATCGGTATTAATTACTTTAGGCATCCAATAAACTATGACCAAATGGTCCAAATGTGTTCACTTTAGATGATAAGGTCTGTCGTGGGGAGGAAGACTGGTGGTGGATGGCAGAATGGTTAGCACGTGCGCGTTGTATCATAAGGTCTGTCATTGAGTCAACTGGCACGGTTTCGATTCCCCGATTGTATGTGACAAGGAGTAGGGTTGCTTGTTCAATCTCTTGGTCCACCAGTTTCCTTCCACAGCTAAAGACCCCTACATGCAAGCGAATTATTAAAATAAAATTGAACCATATGTTCGTCCCAAAATGGCCTAGTTTGTGTCGAGTGGACGTTAAACCCCATTTCTCTCTCTCTTTTTTCAATCTGAATATTCAAGTGATATTTGTTTGTGTTTTTTAGGATATATTTAATTTGTATTTGTTTGTGTTTTCCAGGATATATTTAATTTGTATTTGTTTGTGTTTTCCCAGGATATATTTAATTTGTATTTGTTTGTGTTTTTTCAGGATATATTTAATTTGTATTTGTTTGTGTTTTTCAGGATATATTTAATTTGTATTTGTTTGTGTTTTCCAGGATATATTTAATTTGTATTTGTTTGTATTTTTCAGGATATATTTAATTTGTATTTGTTTGTGTTTTTCAGGATATATTTAAGTATTATATTAGGAAGTGTTAATATCTCACTCTTAAACAAAGCTGATAAGTAAGTACAATTTATATATACCAGCATGGTCAGATCTAAATATGAAGGCCACTTGCAGATTTCGTCAAGGTTGCAAGATGTAAATAGGGTTAGGGCACATGATTGTGTGATAGGTCTATGGTTAGCTCTAGCTTTGTTTAAATCTTGTGACCTTTGATGCAAATTCTGCAATTGGCCTTAATATTTAAAATTAGAAATCTATGAGTGGCGAGTAGCCATCCCATGATATGTCACGTTGCAGGATATTCTTTGAACTATTTTTAATCGAAATGGATTCACATTTAAGAACTTTTGCATCGGAAGGCTATACAATTTTATGAGATTTAGTCCCGAAGGGTCCCCAAATTCTTTATATTTATATCTTAATATTTAAACCTAAGCACACTGTGGACCGGGAATAGAGCTTGGCATAATATAATGGTCGCCATCTTGGAATTCTGACTTCGTATCAAAGCTTGATGCACAGTTGTCCAAGGAACAAGAATGTCAAGTGGGTGGGAATTCCCATAAACTGATATGTGAGACTAGTCCTTACAAAATTAGGAGACATGGTGGTTTAGTGTGTGACCTAGAGGTCCCTTGTTCGATTCCTATTTTGATCGCGAAAGTTCATTGGGATTTTCCGGCATGGCTCCCCCTTGTCAGTGGTGCAGGACTCTGAGTCTGGTAAGGGACAACATATAGTCATTTGTAATGGACGAAAAGAGAGATCCCATGTACACATTAGTGTGCACTTACGACGTAAAAGAGCCTGTATAGTTCTGTCGTAATGGCTAAACTTCCCTATAGTACGTATACACTGTATGGCATATGCCCGTCTTCATTAGCCCAGTCTGAGCAGAACAGTAGGAAGTTAAACCCCATTTCACCAGTATATCTATAATATGAATGTTACATGTATATCTTTCTAGATACCAATATAAACAAGATTATGAGAAGTTCAAACTGACCGTTAGTTATGTTGTCATGTTTTTATCAGCGTTCATGCATTTCATTCCAGAATACAGGTAGGACACAGTTACTTCCCTTTATATAGCCCTAGTAAGCTGATACTATTGTCTTATGAACTGGATCTTTTAGTCTTGAACAATTTTGTCATTAAATCATACACGTAATCATTATTCTTAAAGATATATTAGTTAAGAGTTTAATAAAGAGTTGGCCATTCTTACTATAATAATTCAAAAATAGATGATAAAAAAAAAAAATTTCAGTCATATTACTTTATTCTGAACGGAGTTGTCACTGTTGGAAAATTGGCGATCGTTTGATTGACAGGCGATAACTCCACCCACATATTCTCGATTATCAAGTAACATTCTCAATGGGTATGGTACCCTCTCTTGGAAGGCCTTTCATCACCAGTTTCCATTAGTGACGTCAGTGGCTAACAGTAAACGTTGCTTGGTCGACAATTTCTTGATTTAATTTTAAATGGACGACTGTTTAAACCCAAGCTGTATCCAAGCCATCCGAGGGTCTACAGAGTTGATTTTGAGCTTGTCATGTAAATAAAGGTCTAATTAATAATTTCTATAACATCTGAAGCCTAAATAATGACATGCAATAGGCAGATTTAGCTCTTGCATAAAATATGTTTAACTAATGGTTAGTATAGAAAGTGGCTAGAAATTATAGAGTGGTCTTAATTAGGTGATTAATTTATCTCTCTCTCTCTCTCTCTCTCTCACACACTTATAAAACCATCTGTAATTAAATGTATATTATTAATGTATATTAATCTGGAAGGAATATACAGTTAGTTACAGAGCTGACAGTTCTCACTATAATAGTTTCAAAAAAGATAAAAAAAAATTGCAGTCAAATCACTTCAGTCTGAGCGAGGTTATGACTGTTTGAAGAATAACGTGTACTCTCAAATTTTCATTGTTACCATTGTTACGATAATAAACAAAGTTATGATTATCCATATTTAAATTAAATGGAAACTGTGTTTTAATTTGTTTAAAATCACAATCATCTGATGTCTAGAAAGCTGTCATGTGATTAAATGTCTAATTAATAATGTATATAATATTTGTATATTTTAGATGGATCGATGCTGTGTTAAATTTTTTATTGGTATGGTATTATTGTACGTTAACCATCAGAGAAAGTATACTTGTTGTGAACGGATCAAGGTTAGTTACACAACATAGGATAACTTCACTCTGGACCCAGTAGGATAACTACACTGTTAGGTTTAAGACCACTTTTCCACTTTAACCCGGGTATCATTCAATCTTGGGGGGCGGGGGGTGGATGGCTGAATGGTTAGCGTGCACGCGCTGTATCATAAAGTCTGTCATTGAGTCGACTGGCGTGGTTTCGAATCCCCGGTTGTATGTGGCAAGGAGTAGGGTCGCCTGTCCAACCTCGTGGGTTTTCTCCGGGTCCTCCGGTTTCCTCCCACTGCTAAAGACCCCTACGAGCAAGCGAATTATGTAAATAAAATTTGACCATATGTTAGTCCCGAAATGACCTCGTTTGTGTCGAGTGGAAGTTAAACCCATTTCTCTCTCTCTCTCTCTCTCTCCCTCTCTCTCTCTCATTCAATCTTGTGTATCTAGCACTAATTTCTTTCACATTCATTCAATATCAAATCTTTGTTTGAAAATTCATAAAAATCATTTAAACTCACCAGAAATAATCTAACTACACTGTTAGACTCTAGACCCGGTAGGTAGACCCAGTAGGATAACTACTCAGTTGAATTCGCTTACATGGAATTCCACACTTGGACTTTAATGTATGACAAACCCCCACATAGAAACTCAAAGTTTTCATTTCTTGGACTGATCTATTAATAAGTTTGTTGATACATATGTTCAGGTGGCACTTACAACTGATCTGTTAACACATTGTCTTACATGTTTTAAGGGGGGTGAATGGCCGAATGGTTAGTACATGCGCGCTGTATCATAAGGTCTGTCATTGAGTCAACTGGCAAGGAGAAGGGTCGTCTGTCCAACCTCGTTGGTTTTCTCTGGGTCCTCCGGTTTCCTCCCACTCCTAAAGACCCCTATGCGCAAGCAAAGTATTGAAATAAAATTGAACCATATGTTAGTCCCGAAATGACCTAGTTTGTGTCGAGTTAAACCCTCTCTCTCTCTCTCTCTCTCTCACATATTACATGTATAAGACCTTTGACATTTGAATAGGACAAGAACAGGTGGAGGTGGAAAATTGTTCTGGTGTACACAGAAAAAAAATTTGGGGTATTTTTGTAGATGAATTTACATATTCACAATAGTGGCTAATACTTGATGACATATGTTAACAATTTGTTATTATATTTATTTACAGAATAAAAGGTTGGTGGGTAACCCATCATTTTATATCAACAGTATGTGCTGCTATCAGTTTAATTTGGTTAGTATATATATATACACACATGTATATTTTAATATGATCAACCAGGGTTTTAGTTTCACTAACAAGAACGACTTAGGTATAACAAGTTGGGTTGGGGTGTCAAGAAACACACAAGGCCCATGGCATGAGGGGAGCCTAAAGCTCGCCGTAGAAGACCGTTTCATTAGGTAATAGCTCACACCATTCAGAACACGTCAATGATAACAACTCTTCCAGATCCTAGTGTAGTAAAGACAAGTAAAACGAAATTTTGAACTATAAAAAAAAGAAACGAAATAGGATCTGTGTTTTAATCAGATTAAGGCCTGTTAAGAGTAAACAAGCCTAGTAATATTGTTATACATCAGTTTATTGTTTATATTTTTATGTTACAGGCCAGATAGTTTGACGTATCAATTATTCCGTAAACAGTACATCTTCTTTATACTATATTTAAGTAAGTACAATTCAGATGGACAGTCTTATTAATAATAAAATTAGTTAATTAAGTACATTTCAACATGTAAATTTATTTAAGAATATTGAAATAAAGATAAAGTATTAAATTTGGTCCACTCGATGTGCTAGTTCTGTGGTGAGAAACAGTCTGTGTACAGTTTCATTTTCATGAACCTAAACGTGTACAATTAATTATAAGTAAAAAACTTGTATCTCAACATAAAATTGCTCAAAATTTAGAAAGTAAATCAAAACACCAAACTTGATTAAATCAACACATTTGTCCAAATCAAAGTGATCTAATTTTAATTGAATTTTGTGATAATTGTATTTTATATAATATCAGGTTTATTTATATAATGTCAGGTTTATTTATATAATATCAGGTTGTGTTTATGTGATGCAGTATTATTATCAGAGTGGATGTTTATACAGGATGCGATCACTAGGTGAAGGTCATGACATGGATATTACCGCAGGTACGTCACAGGTTAAAGTGGGACTTTACTTACAAATATTTTGTTGTCAGGTTTCTTTGGCCATAGATAAATCAGGCTTATGAATTCTATTATAGACTCCAACCTTGTGAGTTTTCTCTGGGTCCTCCGGCTTCCTCCCACTGCTAAAAACCCCTGTGCGCAAACGAATTATTGAAATAAAAATGAACCATGTGTTAGTCCCAAAATGACCTAGTTTGTGTCAAGTGGAGGTTAATCTCTCTCTCTCTCTGGTACTTGTAATTGTATTGTGATAACCAGTGATGTACACTATTTATAAGTCAATTGTATTTTTATTTTTTTTGCAGAGGGTTTTATGTCTTGGATGTGGAAAGGGCTGGCATTTTTACTTCCTCCAATCTTCTTTGGATATGTAAGTCTATTATTTTATAATTAATTATCTCATTTTTTTGAATCAGGAATAAATTCTCTCTAGTCATTTGGCGGTAATCATTAAACATTGTATCATTCAAAAATTTAATGCATATGAAAATATCTGTGGTAGACTGTACAGAAACTCAACTGTCTTGGCAAAATTCTCCGACTTGCTTTGCATGTATGGACACACAGAACAATGAAACCATATGTTAGTCTCAAAATAAATAAAATGTTAATAGGTTGGCAGTCAACCTTTTTTCTTTTAGAAAATCAGAAATGTGAATAATTGATTATAATGAAATAGTGTTTAACATCCTACTGTTCTGCTCCGACTGGGCTAATGAAGACGGACATACGCCATACAGTGTGCTATGAGGGAAATTTTGCCCGGGCAGCAGCACTATGGCCTAATCTTATATCGAATTCCAAATGTCAAGAGATCTTTTACGTGCACGTCAATGAGCTATGAGGAAAATTTGGCCCAAACCTCTGCATTCCGATTTTCGAATTAAACTGTCAAAGGTTTTTTTTACATGTTCCCAAAATGTACGTTGGACCTCAATTTTCTGTCCCATCCAAACGACTATACATTGGCCCTTTCCCTGCCATTCATCCTGCACCACTGACAAGGGAGATGGGAACTTTCAGGAAAAGCCTGTTGGTCAACACCAGAATTGAATACAGGACCTCTAGGTTTGTGACCCGAAATCTTACTCTTTCAGCCACTGCAGCATTTTCTTGTCATTGGAAGGGTTGTAGTGTGTACAAATTATTGGGGAGGTACGGTGGCTAAGTGGGTAAGATGCTGGCTTGCTAGCCTAAAAGTCTCGCGTTCGATCCCTGCATTGGCCGAGAAAGTTCATCAGGATTTTCAAACGTGGATTCCTCTTGTCAGTGGTGCAGGACGGAGGGACTGGCAAGGACACAAGGACAGCTGTCTAGTTGAGCACGTAAAAGATCCCTTGGCAGTTGTAATTCGATATAAGAGTAGGCCATAATGCCGCTACCCGGGCAAAATTTCCCTCATAGCACACTGTAGGGCGTGTGCCTGTCTTCAATAGCCCAGTCGGGGCAGAACAGTAGGACGTTAAACCCTATTTCATTTATTTGAAAAATCAATTATTCGTGTATCTTATCATGGGTAATATGTAGCACCATGAGTCTTTCTGTCTGACGTGTAGAGCGTCTATGGGAAACTGGTCGCCACATCCTAAATACGACCCATGCATCTTTTCTTACTACATATTTCTGTAGCCTTGTGATCGTCTAGAATTTGTCTCTAGCTGTCTTTACTTCTTCCAGTTTCTTAAGACGTTTGTCTTACCAGGAATAATAATGCATAGTTCGCTTCTACATTTTATATAGCATATAACTGAATACAGGTATACAAGCATAGCACAAATTACAATACTATATAGCTAAAACCACTTCTCCACCCTATCCAGCCTCTCGGCTGTCTAGGAACTCAGATGTACCGTCGATCTCTGGAATCTAATGCAAGTCTGACTTACAGGGTTCCCCGGTTTCTTTTAAAGGTAAATGAATATCATGCACCATAAAGCGTGATCATGGCCCTGAACTTGTGTAATTAACAAAATGATTGGTTACTTTAAATCAAATGATGCAATTAGAATAATTCCACTCACGTGTAATTCTGGTGGTAAATGAGTGACATATGTTTTCGATAAATAACTCTTTGTTATGTGTCAACTGTCAATTACAGACTAAGTTGATTTAGTGCACACTATATATGTGAATATGTTTGAAATTACTAACTTGCCAAAGATATTAATTAATGAAATATAAAGGCATCTTATTTCAAGAGCAAAAATTCCAGCAATATTATTACATTCTTCCCTTCCTTTAAGACTTTTTGCTCGGTATTGGGTAAAAGATCCCTTGAATCCTTTACAATAATCATACCAACATCTGTAGAATTATATAACTATTCATAAATGTAGCAGAAATCTAGAAAATCAACATATATCACCTCCCCCACTTGCAAGATTTATGCTAAATGAACAGGTAGGAGACTCTTAAAAACTTCTATGTGCTAAACCCTATAATTATTCATGCAACAGGCAAATATCAATGATACTATACTATATAACAAAACTGTGAAAACACAGACACACATAATCAAAAATCAAAAATCAAAAGTTGCATGCAAAAGTTCTCCAAAAAGTTCATCACTGTTAAATCCTATGAAAATTCACTAAGCCTAAACACAGAAAACACAAATTGTCTTTTTAAAATCTTCAAGTGTCCTAATTTCAAAACACTATAATACATCACATAATATTTATAAAGTTCAGGTTTCACTTTAAATTCTGTCTCAGGAAATGTCAATTTGGTAAACTGGTAAACCATTTATTTTTCTTGGATTGGTATTGGTCTGCTTCAGCTACCATAGTATCAAGTTGAAACTTTCTTTTTTTCTTCTAAGTATGATTGGTTTGTACAATTTTATCCGTCAATCAAACATGTCATTGCCATCAGACCAAGAACTAACTATTACTATTTTTTTTTAAAACTTTATGTTGCTATTAGTCTAACATTATTATTTCGAAAACGTATTAGCAAATCTTACTGTAATGAAAATTAAACTTTATTTAAGTATTAATAAACTTTGATGTGTCCCTTTAATTAGAAATTTTCAAACTAAGTTTGACCTCTTGACCTGAACTGAGTAATGGACAATTTTAGAATTACGTTTATGTTTTATAATTTCCGTTACTGTTTTAGAATTCCTACACTGTTATTTTATATTTCACCGTCAGTAATATGACCTTTTTGACCTAATCATTTACAATTTTGTATTTCAGTTTTTTTTTATAAACCTTCCTATCAGACTGACACTGACACAAGCTGAGCTCACACCTATTTCAATACCAGACTTTAATTTATCTAGAATAGAACTGTCAATCAAATATGGCCAGTATATGAATGACATTCCATTTTATCCTACAGTAGGACGTTAAAGCCCATTTTATTTAATTTATCTACAACTATGTTGAGAGAAAATGGCCGTACGCTCCATTCAATCGAACACAGTCCATATTTATATAATCATGACAATCAGAATATACACCTAGCTTTTAATCACACATATAATTTCACTAACTAACCACCGAAGTCACGCGACTTTTACACACATCAAATTTAACACAGTGTTAGAACCTATTGTTTATAATAATTCGACCTCATGTCAAATTACACATTCTAATCCTCTCGTGTCGACAGCTTAAAGCAATTAGCAGTATATATTAAACGTTAATATTACGTTTCTAAGCACAAATTTAATTACATAAAATTATATACGGACAAAATCTACCGTATACTCCACTTTTCTAAAAAGTGTCGCATTCTTAACTTTAACCTCCTATAAAACTCGTATTAATGACTTTGCGATAATCTCACAATTTAACGAGCCTATAATTTTAGTTTTTCCCCAGAAAAACCACAACCAACATCCCTAGATTAACCATATGGGATTTTCAACATAACCTAACTTTTTAATCAAAAGTTAAATTACAACAACTCTTAAGGCCTGGACTAAGGGCCCTAAAATTATATAGTATACGAAACAACAAAAAACACAAATTAACGAATCACAGTAGAAAGTACGGCCAACTAGGAAACTAGAGTTAATCACTCACAACTTCATCCTTAGATCTGCCATCTTCCCACTGCGATCCGGAGACACCATTAGTTCCTTACTTTATTCCCTATTCCGTTTCTTTATTATTCCTTAGTTATATCAAAACATTTATTTTTGAAAACCTACTCCCTAAACTTTCTATTTAACTTTAATTTTACTCAAATTTACTACAGGTCATGTTAACCTGGCAATATACATAGCTAACTCATGAAATTATATTGTTTAATAAACCTATTAATCTAAACTTATGAATGACTCCAATTTATTCTCTATACAGTTACATTTTAAATATTTAGTTTCTTATCAGATTTTAACTTTAAATTAATATTATTTGGTCTTTAAACAAATTTATCAGATTTTAACTTTAAATTAATATTATTTGGTCTTTAAACAAATTTAACACATTTGATTTTCCAAACAAAATGTATTTACCCAATTTTTCGAATATCTTCACCAGATTTCTTTTTTCCAACAGACTTTTTCTCTGTTGCTGGATTGTACAGATCTTTTTTTCTTCTTAACGTCTTCAAATATGTATTCTTCTTCTAAAGTGACTTCTTACCCCAAAGGTCGAAACTGCCACGGCAACCAAATAGAATATGTAAGACTATGCAGTGCTATGCAGTCACTGGTTAGATGTGGAAAATATTATGGGAGAACTCCCCACATCCAACGTGTGATGCATACTCTCTTTTCTTCTAATCTTCTTCCAGATTTTCTGCTTACCCTAAAGGTCGAAACTGTCACGGCATCCAAATAGAATATGTAGCACCATGAGTCTTTCTGTCTGACGTGGAGAGCGTCTATGGGAAACCAGTCGCCACATCCTACATACGACCCATGCATCTTTTCTTACTACATATTTCTGTAGCCTTGTGATCGTCTAGAATTTGACTCTAGCTGTCTTTACTTCTGCTTCACATTGTGTATTTACTTCTTCCAGTTTCTTAAGACGTTTGTCTTACCAGGAATAATAATGCATAGTTCGCTTCTACATTTTATATAGCATATAACTGAATACAGGTATACAAGCATAGCACAAATTACAATACTATATAGCTAAAACCACTTCTCCACCCTATCCAGCCTCTCGCATGTCTAGGAACTCAGATGTACCGTCGATCTCTGGAATCTAATGCAAGTCTGACTTACAGGGTTCCCCGGTTTCTTTTAAAGGTAAATGAATATCATGCACCATAAAGCGTGACCATGGCCCTGAACTTGTGTAATTAACAAAATGATTGGTTACTTTAAATCAAATGATGCAATTAGAATAATTCCACTCACGTGTAATTCTGGTGGTAAATGAGTGACATATGTTTTCGATAAATAACTCTTTGTTATGTGTCAACTGTCAATTACAGACTAAGTTGAATTAGTGCACACTATATATGTGAATATGTTTGAAATTACTAACTTGCCAAAGATATTAATTAATGAAATATAAAGGCATCTTATTTCAAGAGCAAAAATTCCAGCAATATTATTACAATTGTCCTACATGTTTACTTTGATGCAAGTCATCTGGTCAACCTGAGATTTGTTTGACCAATATTTTTAATGCATGTCTGACAGAGTTAGTCATGTCCAATTCACCTTCATTTGTACCTGAAATGTTGTACAAAATTGTTTTATATCATAGTTCTTCCAGTGTTATAACTCCCATGTTTTATATTATAGTTCTACCAGTGTTATAACTCCTATATTTTATATTATAGTTCTACCAGTGTTATAACTGCTATATTTTATATTATAATTCTACCAGTGTTATAACTCCTATATTTTATATTATAGTTCTTCCAGTGTTATAACGCCTATGTTCTATATCATCTGTCCCAGTTACCTGAATGTAAAGAATGGCAGGTATGGTCGTCTCTTATATTTATATTTACTATCTGGTTAAAATATTTCTCAAAATTTACTTTCACATCTTAAAGTGGAATTAATTCTTTCCGAATCAAAGATTCGCCAGTAAGAAAATAATGTTGCACAACTTGCCATGATTTCACGGTACATTTATATCATTGGGTGTGTTAAATTTTCAAATTTGACAATCGCGAAACTTTCTCGATCAGCAATGTGATTGATTCCGGGACCTCCTGGTTATTGAGACAGTGCCTTGTTATTTTGTTGATGGGGGCATCGATGGCCGAATGGCTTATCGCGTTTTCTCTAGATCATAAGGTCTGTCATTGAGTCAAGTGGTGTGGTTTTGATTCCCCACATGTACGTGACAAGGAGTAGGGTTGTCTGTCTAACTTCGTGGGTTTCATCCCATAGATAAAGACCCTTAAGTGCAAGCAAATTATTGAAATAAAATTGAACCTAAAATGATAAAATGAGCAGGTTTGTATCAAATGGACTTTAATACCTATTTCTCTCTCATATTTTGGTACTAATTAAACGTGAAAAAAAAAAAAAACAGTTTTAAAAATGTTTGTTTCTGTTTACTTGTTGCAGGTCATTGTTCTAGCAGCTATTCACTTTGTTCTGTTTGCTGGGAATCTGGCCACAACATTACGAGTCATCCGTCAAAAAATACAATCTGATCTGTCATGGCTACGTAATCGCTATAGAAACAGTGTGGATAATAATAAAACAGACTAGATTACCATGACAACCACTTGATGGTAATATTCTTTTAAGAACATTAGGTATCCATAGTTACATCCCCACCCCCATAAAATTATGGGAACTTACAGAAATTTGAATAATAAATCAAAATGGAATTTGTATACATATAAGCTCTTGATTTAGGTCAAGATCTATTGTGTTATTTTTATTAGTGATAAGGCAAGCTCTCTATATAGGCTAGCCCTGGTTTTCAACCTTTTTTCGCCGTTCCCGCTTCACAGTGATGCTTTCCAAAATTTTGAAAAATATGCCCTTTTACCTCGTGTAGATTGACCGATGGACCCCCAGAACATTTCCGTCAAATTTCTATCATGACTGGGTGGTTGGATGGCCGAATTGTTAGCATGTGTGCGCTATATCATAAGGCCTGTCATTGAGTTAACAGCCGTGGTTTTGATTCCCGGATTGTACGTGACAAGGATTGGGATCGCCTGTCCAACCTGGTGGGTTTTCTCCGGTTTCCTCCCACTTCTAAAGACACCTATGCGCTAGCGAATTATTGAAATAAAATTGAACCATATGTTAGTCTCAAAATGACCTAGTTTCTATCAAGTGGACCTCTCTCTCTCTCTTTCTTATGACTGGCATGTAGGGCCAACCTGGAACCCATGTTTCCAAATTCCCCAGCTGCAGCCCACCATCACCATGTCCACAGACAAATAACATAGATGATCTCAATACCTTGACTTCTATTTATTAGTGTTACATGGTTGTCTATGGGGTTTTCAAGTTGTATGGACATAAATTTGGAAATGCCCTGAAAGTGATCAAATTCCCCCTAAGTTGAAAACCATGGCTTTATAAGATTGAATTTTAGTTTTGAAATATTAAATAAAAATTGGGTCCACATATACTGATGGAAGAATAATTACTAATTTATTTTACCAAAGTTTTGAACATTTTGACAACATTTCCAAAATAAATTAGTAATTGTTCTTCCATAAGTCAGTCTGATTAAAAATACAGGGGTCTGTTTCACGAAATTTTAACTAAGATAAAATCCAAATTTTAGTAATTTGATTGGATAATATTAGATTGATTTTAGTGCTTAGCTAATAAAAATTGAAGTATCCACTAAAATTGGATTTTATCTTTAGTTAAGATTTCAAGAAACAGGGCCCAGATCTATATTTCGTTTTGTTTTTTATACTTTCCATGGCCTACACTACAAAAAGATCTGGCCGGATGTACTGGAAGGTTGCATCAGAGTCGTACGAACGGCTTTTGACCCTATCAGCGTTGACAGATGGTTTTATTGGCTAATCCCTCACTTCAAACAGGACACGAGTTAGATAACAACTCTTCCAGATCCTAGTGTAGTAAGACAAATAAAATGAAATTTTGAACTATAAAAAACGAAACAAAATAGGATCTTTGTTTTAATGAGATTATGTATATGTATTATAGTTTATTGCTGTATCTTGTTATTAATTGGTGGTTTCGAATCCCCGGTTGTATGTGACAAGGAGTAGGGTCGCCTGTCCATCCTCGTGGGTTTTCTCCGGGTCCTCCGGTTTCCTCACACTGCTAAAGACCCCTATGCGCAAGCGAATTGTTGAAATAAAATTAAACCATATGTTAGACACGAAATGACCTAGTTTGTGTCGAGTGGACGTTAAACCCCATTCTATCTATCTCTCTCTGTTATTAATTGCCTCTAAAGGCTTAGAATATCTGTATATAAATTAAAGGGATTCAGGATTATTTTAAGGGTAAATTTTCTTAAAAGCATTTGTTAATATTTTAATTTGTTTGTATAAAAACAAATTTAGGTAGAAAGACCACTGCCCTCTCATAATTATATTTAAGGCAATGACTTTAACATGTCGATCAACTCATGCATGATATTATTAGTTGGTCATATTATTAGTTGGGACTATGTTGGTAATGGCTATACATGGTTATCCCTGAACAACATTTTAATATTTAACACGCCTGTCTGCCTTCCTTCCATGATCTGGGGTGGGGGGGGGGTGGATGGCCAAAAAATGGTTAGCACGTGTACGCTGTATCATAAGGTCTGTCATTGAGTCAACTGGCATGGTTTTGATTCCCTGGTTGTAGGTGATAAGGAGTAGGGTCGCCTGACCTAGTTTGTGTGGAGTGAACCTCGACCTCTCTCTTTGTCTCTGTCTTCTATCTGGCGTTGGATCAAAGCTTCTGTCAATGAATCCAGTGATCTGGTTTCGATTCACCTTCTGTCAGATTTGATGACTATATCACTTGAGGTGTTATCATTATGGAGTTTTTGTTGAGGGAATATGAAGTTTATGTTGAAATGTTATGTTTATGGTTTAGATGAAGTTTATGTTGAGGGAATATAAAATTTATGTTGAGGAAATTATAGTTATAGTTCAGATGAAATTTGTGTTCAGGAATATGGAGACTATTTTGAAATGTTGTAATTATAGTTCAGATTCAGTTTATGTTGAGGGAATATCACTGTAACCCAGGTATCGTTTAATCTTGTGTATCTAGCTCTAATTTCTTTCACATTCGTTTAATATCAAATCTTTGTTTAAAAATTCGTAAAAATTGTTTAAAATCACCAAAAATCATCTAATTTGTACATGTGTCCAGTTTAAAGCTGACTGATTAATTTTGATAATGAGTGTCCAATTTACAAGTATTTAATTTCCTGATCACTGTTCAAAAATTAATCACTATACATCATTAATCAATTGTGTTGGGTTTTTTTAACAATGATTGAGAAATTAAACACTTGTAAATTGGACACTCATTATCAAAATTGAATGGTCATCTTTAAACTGGACAGAAGTACAAATTTAACGATTTTGGTGATTTTAAACAGTTTTTACAAATTTTTAAACAAAGATTTGATATTAAACGAATGTGAAAGAAATTAGTGCTAGATACACAAGATTAAACATACCTGGGTTACAGTGTATGGAGACTATGTTAAAATGTTATAATTATAGTTCAGATTCAGTTTTATGTTGAGGGAGAATGGAGATTAATGTTGAAATGAATTATTTATTCTAAGAATCATGAGGGCATTATTATAAGTGTAATATAGAGCCGCAATCTCGATCCTATAGATAACTTTACCCTTGGTTTATCTGTTGTAAAACACGCCGGTCATTAATCTGCGTGAATTCGGTTGTTTAGCTCTGCCCCCTCCTTGTCTACTGATTGGAAGGATTTGTTAGAATGAAATGCTGCTGATTTTAAAATGGCTGACGATTTTTAACAGAGATACACAATGGGTAAACTTATCTCTGATATCGAGATTGATGGAGCTGTTATATGCCGTATTGATACAGTCTTTTGTCTGCAATATTATATAATTATTTAATTTAACCAATGAATTGTACATATTATTATTTTGTATATGTTGTTGTATTTATGTATATTGTATAGTTGAATTGAGAATAATGATTAAAATGTTAGAAAAGCAAAGGAATTATTTATATCCCACTCCACTCCTCATCCCCACCTTCTGCAGGTCCTCCGGTTTCCTTCCACTGCTAAAAGACCCCTACGCGCAAGAGAATTCTTGAAATAAAATTGAACCATGTGTTAGTACCGAAATGACATAGTTTGTGTCGAGTGGTCGTTAAACCCCATCTTGTTGCTATAATAGTTCAAAAATAGATAATTCAAAATTAATATATTCAAAAATTTCATTCAAATTACTTTATTCTGAGCGACGTTATCACTGTTTTCACAAGAAGTAGTATAGATTGTTTATTATCACAACAACGTTACTTGTTAATCGAGTCTCAGTCGCGCTTCTCCATTTTTAAATTAATCATTAAATGGCAATCGTATTTCAATCGGTTTAAATCTCTGCCATCCGATGATCTAGAGAGTTGATTATCGGCTTGCCAAGAATAAATGTCTAAAAAAAGATTTATGTAACATATGAAGCCAAAACAAAAACCTGCAATAGACAGCTTTAGCTCTGGCATAATGTCTCTTTAATCATTATTGCATGTTTACATTCCAGATGCCCGACAAGGACAGCTGTCTAGTCCTTCAGATGAGATGAAAAACTGAGGTCCCGTGTAAACATTGGAATGTACGTAAAAAATCCCTTGGCAGTTGGAATTCGATATAAGAGTAAGCGATAGTGCCGCTGCCCGGGCAAAATTTCCCTCATAGCACACTGTATGGCGTATGCCCGTCTTCATTAGCTCAGTATAGGAGCAGAACAGTAGGACGTAAAACCCCATTTCATTTCATTCCATTCCAGATCCAAAACAACTTATCTCAACATTCATTCATTTATTCATTTATCCGCCTTGCCATGTTTTTATTCATGATACAAAACAGCCCATATCAACATTATTTGTCTATTTTTCATGTTTTCATTCGTTTATCCATGTTCCAATGTATTCATTCGTGTGATGGCCTTCTAATAACGAGATAACCGAGTGTAGAATCTATTCAGAAGGACATCAATAAATAATTAATTGATATAACATACTGGTTATATTGGTAATGAGCTGTCAGAATATTAAAGATACCTTCCCATGTAAAAACTGAGTGGTTATATACTCTGCGATATCACCTCGGTGGAAGCGGACGTAAAATACAACTAACTCATCATCATACTCTTCAAAAAAAAAGTAGGGGATATTGAAATGCAAATACCTATTCAGGTTGTGATATCATGAATAGCCACGGACACTTGACATGCTTTGAGAGTATGTTCACAGATGAAGAACTTATCGCACCAACAGAACCACTGAGCTGTATGTGCGACACGCAATAATGCCATACACGTGGGAGGGGTTCATTGTCAAATTTGACACTTCAAGGAAGGGTTGATGAAAACTGCCGCTTGCTGGTTTATCCTATCCATGTTTGCTTTCCTATTGGTTCTTGCATAAGATTTACTGTTCAGCGTATCTTTGCTTTAGTGAGTTACGTTTAATTTGATTGGAAGACGTGTTCGTCGACGTCAATGTCAACCGACAACACTCCAAGAATTGGCCGTGGCTCTGCAAGAGGAGTGGGTCAGATTGCCCTAAATCGTGATTGGACGGCTGATTAGGAGCATGGCTCGACGAATTGCTGAAGGTCTGAGGATTTGTGGAGCAATTATTCATTATTAAGACAAAAATCAAAAACGTCAATTTTCACTTTTCACAGTGTATCTCTTTGCGAGTGAAATGGGGGCGTCAGATAAGCCGCCCGTATGAACTGTTAATGTCTATGTGTAGGCAATTGGCCTGTTATTAACATACACTGGTTACCTCTAATAAAACCAGCAGTGCATTTCCGCAGTTTTGTATTGTTTCTGAAAATCCCCTACTTTTTTGAAGAGTATATTAGTGATGAGCTGTCAGTATATAAAACATGTCTCCCTATGTACAAACTGTGTGATTTGATGATATAGTGGGACTTTAAACATGTTCAAACTAATTCAAAGATACATTCCGATGTACAAACGGTTTGATTAATGATACATTGGGACATACCCAAACTAATTTGTCCATCAAAAGCTTGCTTCAAATTCTACTGAGCTAATGAAGACGGGCATACGCCACACAGTGTGCAATGAGGGAAATTTTGCCGGGACAGCGGCACTACAGCCTTCTCTTACATGTATATCGAATTCCAACTGCCAAGGGATCTTTTACATGCACGACTAGACAACTGTCCTTGTCAGATCCTCCGCCCTGCAGAGCGGAAAAGGGGTAACCACGCCGGGAAATGGCGATGAACTTTCTCGGTCAACTCCGGGAGCGAACCCGCCGAATTCAGACTAGCGAGTCAGAGTCTTACTCACTTAGACAGCGTGGATTCCGTTCAGCGATAATAAACTAGAAGTGTCGGATTTATCTATTACAGACTGAATCATAGGTTCCCAAGTGCTAGGGGTCGGCCGGCCGAGGTGTATAATATTATTTCGACATTGCCTTTAGTTGTCTGCGATATCACCCCGGTGGAAGCGGACGTTAAATAAAGCTATTTCACACATTGCCTTTAGGATTTTCAAAATCCCGAACTGGATTCGCCGATCAGAGTTAATATTCTCATGATCGTATCATCTGGATGAAATATGCCACGTTATTGTGAATGCGCGATTTCTCTAAGAGCGAATTGTTGCAAGAATCGAGGTGGGAGAGGGGCTGGCGCCTATTTCCAACGTATCTCTTGATCAGATCTATAGAGTAGCAAAGAAGGTCTGACTGCAACTGTATGTCATCAACCCAACGTTCTTGGTTAGAATTTAGTTAACCTTCTTGTTCACAGGAGCAACTCTTTTGTAATGGTTTATAAATGTTTCCTAACAGCACCATGCGAGAAAACTGGGATGATTCTAAAATCCCGGGATCCCTGGGTGGGGGATCGGGAGAAAAATGGGATGATTCTAAAATCCCGGGATCCCGACCCCCCATCCAGGGATCCCGAACAGTGAACAATGTTCCGGGATTCCCTTATATTGCCATAAACCCGCTCTTCATCTCAACCCGTCACCGCAAACTAGTAATAGAGTAATGAGCTGTCAGTTTATCAATATTGTCTATTGTACTCGTCTAACAAGTTTATTGTCTACAAAATACATTATCTAGATTAATTTGGTTCTGTTTCGATATTCTATTATACACGTTTTGTATGGACATCTGGACGTCTATCGACATTCTGACTTCCATTATAAACACGTCATACTCGACTGTGTGTGCGTATTGGTGATACATTCTAACATTAATCAGTGGATGTTCAGATTGAGTGCACGACATGAGTCAAGGAACAGTACTAGCTTACCTATGTGTACCACGTCCCACTCCCCAACCTACGAAAATCGTGCATTTAGCTTTACTGTCTATTAAAGTTCTTCACATCTGCGGGTGACTGAGTGGGTGCTCTGGAAGCTAATGTGGATCATATTATTTGACCAGAGGTTCACAATGTCTAGGTGACTGGCTTTAGACATTAACAGGCCGTGTACACACTGCAAAATCTCTGTAGAGAGAAATGGGGCTTAATATTCACTCGACACAAAGTAGGTCATTTCGGGACTAACATTTTGCAGTGGAGAGAGAGAGAGAGAGAGAAATGGGGTTTAACGTCCACTCGACACAAACTAGGTCATTTCGGGACTAACATATGTTTTTTTAATATTTTATTTACATAATTCGCTTGCGCGTAGGGGTTGTTAGCAGTGGGAGGAAACCGGAGGCCCCGGAGAAGACCCACGAGGTTGGACAGGCGACCCTAATTGCCACGTACAACCGGGGATTCGAAACCACACCAGTCGACTCAATGACAGACTTTATGATACAGCGCGCGCACGCTAACCATTCAGCCATCCAACCCCCTCTTTTGCAGTGGAAGGAAACCGGGGGACCCGGAGAAAACCCACGAGGTTGGGCAGATGACCCCACTGCTTTTCACTTTAGAAGCAGGAAATCGAAAACATGCCACTTGACTCAATGCCACCCAGTCTCTGGGAATTTTCTCGGCAAACACCGGGATCGAACAATAAGTGGTATCAGATGTTTGGAGCCACGGTGACTCAGTGCGTAAGACATTGGCTCGCTGTTTTGCGTATGCCTGTCTTCATTCACCCAGTTGGAGCAGAATAGTATAGGACGTTAAACCCCATTTCATTTCCTTATCGAATTGAAACTGTCACGTGTTCTTTTACGTGCACGCCAATGTGTACACGTACGGGACCTCGAGTTTTCGTACAATCCGAACGACTGAGACAGCTGTCCTTACCAGGCCTTGCACCACACAGAAAAAATCTGGATTAACTTTCTCTGTCAACCTCGACAGTGAACAGGGCCTCCAAGCTAGAGAGTCAGGGTCTTATTCACTGAGCCAGTGCGTCTCCAGGGTGATTGCTTAATTTGAACTAAAACATAAACGGTTCTAAAATGTGCGCCATTAAAATTTTTCTGCAAATTTCCACCGCATCCACACTAAGATGAACTCGGTTAAAATAGATCACAATGTCAATAGGAGATTAAAAAGAGGCCTATTTAGCAAAACTTATGAGTGGCGCTTGTTGTCTCCATTATGCATGATGACCACTTTTTTATTTTGAGCAATGTAACAAAGTAGTAATTAATGTGTTGGTGGGATAAAACCGAAGCTCTGTCAGGTTGCTTAGCAACATAGCCATGTTGAATTTTTTGTGGAAATCAAGGCACCAGCATTGTTGAAAGCCTTTGTTGAAAATTGTGGAAAAAGATGAATATGAATATTTTTTAAGTTCAGAAAAGTCACCCATTAAATGTGAGTTTTTGACTGTTTATTATGTAGACCATTCTTTTTTAGAATTAAGGTACAGTTTTGTAGAAAAACTGTAAAATAACAAGTTGTTGGAAAGTTCAGCTATTTAATCTCGGCTATCTAATCTCAGTTATTTAACCTCTGACCCCGGCAGGTCCCTCTTGCTGTGGAATGCCAGACAAAACATTGTTTTCAAGGGAGATAACTACTATCAATAATATATGAAAATCCTTGTAATTTATAATACTTAATTGTTTTTAATTGTTATATTTTGCAGCGAATCTCACTCATTCACTCATTTACTCAGTTGAAAGATGTTATGCTTATTGTAGAAAGACGTTATGTTTATTGTTTGAAAGAAACTTGAATTTTTAGTGACATCTCGAATTTTTGGTGATTTATAAGATGAAAACATTGAAACCCTGCATTGTTCACACAAAGATATTTTATCCATCGCCAAACATCTCCAAAATGATCTCTATTTGGTTGCTAAATGGTGTGAAAACAATGGGATGGTAGTCAATCCTTCGAAAACAAAATCAATGCTGATTTCAACAAAACACAAAAGAAATCAGAAAAACCTAACTTTATCACTCCATGGTGAGAAAATTGAGACGGTTACTACCGCAAAATTACTTGGAATTCAAATTGACCAAGACCTTAATTGGGAAGCACAGATAGCAGATATGTCTAAAAAACTTGCATCAAAAATATTTCTCCTAAATAAGATAAAAGATCATTTACCTTACGAGACAAGAATTTTGTTTTATAACAGTTACATACTACCAATATTTGATTATTGCTCTATTATTTGGGGAAATGCTACCAAAAGTAGATTAGACATTCTTTTAAAATTACAAAAGAGGGCAGCAAGAGCTATTCTTGATGCACCGATTGAAACTCCGTCCACCTCTTTATTTACTAAACTCGGTTGGCTTACCCTTACACAGAGGATTCTTTACAATAAAATTGTCTTATCATTCAAAATTATTACATTTAATACTCCACTTTATCTAAATTTCCATTTTATTGAAAAATCTCTTGTTTCCAAAACGGATATCTTGCTCCGTTCACAGACCAGTAAATCTCTTTTTCTTCAAAAATGCAAAACGGAATCCATGAAACGTACTTTTCATTATTCTGCATGTCTTTTATGGAACAATCTGCCTTTTGATATAAAGATGTGTAAAAATGTTGAAAATTTTAAGATTAAACTGAAAACTCATTTATTTTGCACACTGAAGGAACCATAATATTCAACTGATGACATACTTATTATTTTTTAACTTGCAAATGCATTCTATTTTATTTTGTGTGTAATTATAGTGTTCTTCCTATATTCTACTTGTATAATGTATATGTTTTGTAGTTTGGGAGTGACTTATCAAACTTCCCACTTTAAAATGCTATTGCATTTCTAATGATTTTAAATTTATCCTGATATTACATGTATATATGTCTTTGTAGTTTAGGAGGGACCTATGGAAGATTAGTTTTTTTTCTGCAAACTAAATACGTTGCCTCATTAAATAAAGTTTTTATTATTATTATTATTATTATTATTATTATTATAAACGAATATGTGCTTATCCGAATGAACAGGATTGCACATAACCGAACTTTACAGCGCTAGCGGGTGTAAACCATATCGTCTATAGTGAATGTCGAATTTTCTTTTAATTCACCATATCATTGTATATATAGTACAAGATGGATGTCTAGTCGTTCGGATAGGACACGCAAATGAACCCTTGACAGTTAAAATTCGATATGTAGGCTGTAGCGCCGTTGCCTGGACAAAGTGTGGCGGGTTGGATATGTCTGAATGGTTAGCACGTGCGCGCTGTATCATAAGGTCTGTCATTGAGTCAACTGGCGTGGTTTCGATTCCCCGGTTGTACGTGACAAGGAGTAGGGTAGGGTCGCCTGTCCAACCTAGTAGGTTTGCTTCGGGTCCTCCAGTTTGCTCCCTCTGCTAAAGACCCTTACACGCAAGCGAATTATTGAAATAAAATTGAACCATATGTTAGTCCCGAAATGAAATTACCTAGTTTGTGTCGAGTGGACGTTAAACCCATCCCCCCTCTCTCTCTCTCTCTCTCCCTCTCTCTCTCTCTCTTTAAAAAGTTTTCTTTTCGTTAATAGGTGTCTAATTGATGATTTTATTTAGTAGGTGTGTTGTGGGTTCACAGAGATTAGCTTTCTGGCACCGAATGAGTCTAATTTGAAACATATGCGCACGTGACATACCGCGATTTCTGGCAATTGTTTATATTATTGCACCGACTGTGGTTTAGCATGTCGTCGACTATAGATCTATTTTTATAAGCAAATTGATATTGAACACAAACATCGCCATCTTTATCAAACAATCAATCAGTCAGAAGACGTTAAACTGACAGGAAACGTTCGGATCGATATTTACAACTCGACGTACCGAGTGGAGTTGGTATTTTCCCGCCACACACGAGGATAAAAAGCAGACGATTGTTTGGGTGAAACAGTATATTCTTCAAAGGGCGGAATCTGGTGGTGGAATTCCATAAGTACACTGTAGTTTAAATTAAGCGACAGATAAAACAAGCTGTTGTTAGTCTAGACGATGGAGAAATTTAACGGAAAATGGGAAATCTTTTCTAGCGATAATTTTGAAAACTACATGACGGCCATCGGTAAGTCTTTACCACAATATTGCATGTAAAAACATCGTAACGAAGTTTTATAGAAAAAGCAGGCCAAGTCTTCGCATATTGTTTGTAAAAAATCGCAACGTTTAGGTGCTAGGTTTGAGGAATGCGTTATACGCTATATGTAGCCTACTGATTATAAGACCTTAGTCCCGAAATAACTTTTAGATTGAAAGTGTGTGCAGCGGTTAGGCCTACACAGTGTGCACAATGCGGTGCACGATGCGTTAGTAGAATGGCTCTTTCCATGTGAAATGATATTAAAAGGGGTTTTTACGGTTGTTTGATAGTTCTCGTTACACACTTGGGTGGGGAATTCCCAAAGTTGATACTCACCCTCTCAATAATTCGCTTGCGCGTAGGGGTCTTTAGCAGTGGGATGAAACCGGAGGACCCGGAGAAAACCCACGAGGTTGGACAGGCGACCCTACTCCCTGTCACGCACAACCGTTGAATCGAAACCATGCTAGTTGACTCAAAGACAGACCCTATCATACAACGCGCCCACACAACCAATCGGCCATCCAACACCCCCGCTCCCCCCCCCCCCCCGCCGGATTTAAGAGGTAGAAGTATGACTTGACAGAAATGAAATGTAATAGAACGGGGTTTAACATACTAATCGCAGTCCTATAAGACCACTTCAACAGCTACATCATTTTGATATGTAATCATTCTTATTATAAACAAAGAGTTTTTTATTTACAGGGGGGTCACGGTGGGTAAGTGGGTAAGACGTTGACTCGCTAGCCTGGAGGTCGGATGTTCGATCTCTGCATTGGCGAGAAAGTTCATCTGGATTTTCCGGCGTGGTTCCCCCTTGTCAGTGACGCAGGGCGGAGAGCCTGACCAGGACAACTGTCTAGTCGTTCGGATGGGAGGAAAAACCGAGGTCCCGTGTACACATTGGTATGCACGTAAAAGATCCCTTGACAGTTGGAATTCGATATAAGAGTAGGCCGTAGTGCCGCTGTCCGGCCAAAATTTCCCTCATAAAAAAATGTATGGCGTAAGCCCGTCTTCATTAGCCCAGTTCGGAGTAGGACGTTAAACCTCATTTCATTTCATTTCATTTTTTTATTTACAATTTTATTTCAATAATCTTTGACAAGCTATTGTGAGGACAATCTATTACATATATTGGAATAAATTGTTACGATTTAAAATATGTTGTAAATAAATACCATGGGATATGGTTTGTTATGAGGATTATGATGATTTGATGTTTCTAGTAGGATACAATCTGATTCAAATACAGATCTATATTTCGTTTCGTTTTTTTATACTTTCGATGGCCTACACTACATGAAGATCTGACAAGTTATAGCGATAGGTCACGTCAGGGGTCAAAAGACCGACTTATGGCCCTATGATGTCAGACATTTGATTAACCAATCAGCATTGATGTTACTAGTGGATTACCCACAGTTCCGTGCAAAACACGCCTAAAGCTCGCCGTAACAGACCGTTTCATTAGCTTATCCCTGACACCATTCAGAACACGAGTTAAATAACAACTCTTCCAGATCCAAGTGTAGTAAATACAAGTAAAACGAAAATTTGAACTATAAAAACGAAACGAAATAGGATCTGTGTTTTAAGCAGATTGAGTAGGATACCAACAGTTCCAGGCTTTTTATTGGCTCATTGCATCACATCAACCAGAACGCGGGTTATATATTAACAACTCTTCCCAATCTCTGTGTAGTAAAGACAAGTAAAACGAAATGTTGAACTATTAAAACGAAACGAAATAGGATCTGTGTTTTAATCAGATTGTCATTCAAGTATTGTAGAATAGCTGAATGAGAAGTCAGTTTATGTATATATTGGTTTACTATGGTATTTTATCAAATAGTTTTACCTGTGTAATTATAGTGTAATTATATCAGGTACAATTACCTGGTTTATATCTTCATTACGAACCTGGCAGTGTGCCACCTTTGCATGCCACAGGCAGATTAACACGAAATAGAAATATTAAACGCATCATTAACATTTACCAAGCGGGTTAAAAAAAATATCGGGCGCACTTTCATTCAAATAAACAGCAATGCGAGTCTTTTTTACTTTTTTAATGTGTATAACGTATGACAAGAAATTTAAATTTATCTCGCTAGAAAGAACAATGAGACATCTGAACTACCATAAATAATTTCCATTACTTGAGTCTAAGTGCGAACTTTTGTACAAATATATACAATTAGAAACCCTGGGGGACACGATCCATCAACACCAGTTGATTAAAGTTGACAATCCCGACAAATCGGTCGCAACTAATATGCATTTGTTAAAGATACATTATGGGAGATTCGACAACGAGTTGGCAGTTCTCACTATAATAGTTAAAAACTAGATAATATAAAGGCAATTTGCTGAAAATTTCATTCAAATTGATCCTCTATGGACCGAGAACTAAGGGTTTGAAATTTCCGCCTAGCCTCGATCATCATTACTAAAGTCAGTACGATAACCATCATAGTCTCGATTATCCATTTAATCGTTAAATCGTGAAGCAAAGTTATGCAGTAAATCGGCTCATAATCCACATAAGATTGCAGGCTAGCGATGCCATCTAGGGTTGATTATGGTCTGGATAGGTTAATTAATGTCTAATTAATAATTTAGATAACATAACATTTCAGGCCTAAAGAAAGACATGCAATAGACAGATTTAGCTCTTGCATAATGTATATTTAATTTGACAATTCTGGTTTTCAACAGCTGCTGAAATAGCGATGGGCGCAAACATTGGGTATTTGTAATTTTTGGAGTTAATCCACCCAAGTACTTCCAAGTTCGCGAAGGCAATAAAACGTAACACAGGAAAAAGTGCCCACCTGTACTTATTAAAACATGATGATATTGTTCATTGGGTCATAAGGAAGACCCCTATTGAATATCAAAATTTAGGATAATATTTATCCGTTTTCCTTTTTTTTTTAAAGCTGTATACAGATTTTTAAAAGTGACATTGATTTTGGATTTAGCGAATTTGATGCTTGTGGAATATGTGACTAGACAAACCCAACTGTATGTTTTATTCAAGCTAAGGGTCTTGCCATAGACGTCTTATTAGTTATCACATCGATGTATAATGCACCTACTTTTTAAATTATTTGGCAAGGGACATCGTATAGTCAGTCGTTCGGGGGGACGAAAAACTAAGGCCCCGTTTACGCAATGATGTACACATAGAATATCCTTCAACAGTTGGAATTCGATATAAGGGTAGGTCGTAGTGCCGCTGTCCGGGTAAATTTTCCATTATAGCATACTGTATGGTGTATGGCCATCTTCATTATCCCGGTCGGAGCAAAATAGTAGGACGCTAAACCCCATTTCATTTCTAACATATTTAGCTGCGCTTGTATTAATTTTATCATGTTCAAGTTGATAAGTTGAGTCGACCAGGGGGGTTGGGTGGCCGAACGGTTAGCGCGTGCGCACTGTATCATAAGGTCTCTCATTGAGTCACCTGGCGTGGTTTTAATTGCCCGGTTGTACGTGACAAGGAGTAGGCTCGCCTGTCCAACCTCGCGGGTTTTCTCTGGGTCCTCCGGTTTCCTCCCACTGCTAAAGACCCCTACGCAATCGAATTATTGAAATAAAACTGTATCATATGTTAGTTCCGAAGTGACCTAGTTTGTATCGAGTGGACGTTAAAACTTTTGGATCTGGTAATTATGTGTCTAGTTATAGGTTATTTTGCTGTGCATGTATTCATTTTATTTAAGTTGACTCGACCAGCACTAGACTCCCATATCTCTGTAACTAGTTCTATAGGTTATTACAAATGTTTTATTCATGAAAATATCAGTTTTACTTAAATAGTCTCCATCATTTATATCAGTTCTACTTAAATAGTCTTCATCATTTATATCCACCATAAATATCCTACAACAAATACTCCTATCCATTACCTCCTGGGGACGATCAACAAACATAACATTATTATCCTTTAGACCACTGAAGATATTATTACTAGCAAATCATTTATATCAATTTCGTATTTACATAGATACCACTATTATAGTGGGATGATGTTCTTGCCGAGTGGTCTGACGTGTTTGAGCTGCCTATATATGGGGAGTCACAGTGACTAAGTGAGTAAGACGTACACGTAAAATAACCCTTGACAGTTGGAATTGATATATGGAAACTTGTCCTCATAGTACATTGTATGGCCGTCTGCATTAGCAAGAAAGAGAGAGAGAGAGAGAGAGAGAGAGCGAGAGAGAGGGTTTAACGTCCACTCGACATAAACTAGATCATTACGGGACTAACATATAATTCAATTTTATTTCCATAATTCGCTAGCGCGTAGGGGTCCTTAGTAGTGGGAGGAAACCGGAGGACCCGGAGAAAACCCACGAGGTTGCACAGACGAACTTACTCCTTGCCACGTACAAACGGGGAATCGACACCACGCCAGTTGACTCAGTGACAGATACAGCGCGCACGTGCTAACCATTCAGCCATCCACCCCCCTCCCCTCGTCTTCATTAGCCCAATCGGTGAAAATATGCAAGACATTAAACACCATTCCATTTCATATTCTTTGTGAGAGCGATACTTTCCCTTTAAAGTATTTTTGTTTCTTTTTAATATTCGTAGTGCATAATTCCAACCCGGAAAAAACACATGTTTTCAATGAAATCAAGGAATAGCTATTTCGTAATTTTATGAAATTATCATCGAAAATACTGGCCCGCCAACATCAAAGGATGACGTCACGTCTGTATTTTAATTCTATTTTTTGTGATTGTGTAAAACCATTGAGTTATATCCGCTTTCTATCAACCAACAATTAATGCTTCGTCACACTTCCTGTTACAGATTACAAACTCTTAGATTAATAAGCGTTCAATTCCCGTCAACGCCGTTCATTAATAAATAAACACCATTCGTTCATTAGTTTCATTGTTTATTGTAATAATAGTCACACGGTACGCATCTAATGAATGAAACCTAAAATGATTTAGTCGTCTCGATTCTCAAAGCAGTCAGCAATTCATTGCACTGGCCAGACATCGACATTCCATGCTACAGAACATGGTTATACTAAAATACATTTTAAGGGGAATTTCGCCCAGACTGCGATATTTTCATCCCATCATTTATTTTAGGAAGCGATCGAATCTGATACCCGAACATATATACGGAACTGAATTGCTATTAAAGGTGCATTAGGTAATACTGACAGTTTCCGCGATACAAGTTTAAAAGTATAATGATAATAAAAAGGGAATACATTAAAAACTTTAGTCTAATCAGTTTACGCTATACAAATTTATGAATATAATAATAATAAAAAGGGAATACATTAAAAACTTTAGTCCAGTTACCCAACTCTGAGCGAAGTTATGGCTATTTGAAGAAAAGCGTACTCTCGATTTTCATTGTTACTTTGTTACGATGATAAAGTAAATTGTAATTAAATTATTAAATGGCGTTAACTTCCACTCGACACAAACTAGGCCGTTTCGGGAATTAACATATGGTTCAATTTTATTTCAATAATTAGCAGTGGGAGGAAACCGGGGGCCCGGAGAAAACCCACTAGGAAGGACATTTGAAATGGAGGCTGAAATAACTATGTAATTACTCAATAGATTAGAATAATAAATCTGTATATATATTACTATAGTAATTATATTATTATATTACTATTATAGTAGATATGATATCATAACATCGGTGATTAACTATATTACTATAGTAAATATGATATCATAACATCGGTGATTAACTATATTACTATAGTAAATATGATATCATAACGTCGGTGATTAATTATATTATTATTATAGTAAATATGACACGGATGATAAGTGAAGTGGTTATATAGTATATTATATCTAGTCAATTATCTATGGCATACAGTATATGAATTCCGAGCCCCAGCGGCAAGAACTAATGGAACAGAATATGGCTACTTTTTTAGTAATATCTGATACCATTTCCCAGTTTACAGCCAACACTTTTAAATTATCAGGACAAGCTATATCAATAAAATCAAAGATGTGTGGGTTTAGTCTATCGCGCTTCGAACCCGGACGAATTTGCGTCTTGGCCCCGGGCGAATTACCGTGTATAAATCGCAGTTCAGGAAAAAAATAGCTTTAAATCATCTTTAAAAGATAAAACTCGACGAAGGTGACATCAAATCGTCGTTTTCAAGAAAATAATATTTCACACAATCCCCTCCCCACCCCATTCACACATACCTCTGTCTCCTTGTACGTGACAAGGAGTAGGGTCGCCGGTCCAACCTCGTGGGTTTTCTCCGGGTCCTCCGGATTCCTCCCATTGCTAAAGACCTCTACGCGCAAGCGAATTATTGAAATAAAATTCAACCATACGTTAGTCCCGAAATTACCTAGTTTGTGTTGAGTTGACGTTACCCCCCCCTCTCTCTCTCTCTCTCTCTCTCTCTCTCTCCATTTCTCTTCTCTGGCTCCTTTGCACTAGATAATTAACACCAGTCTGTTCCCCTATCGGTATTCAAAGCCGGATCCGGGATGGGGGTGGGGGCTCCAAACCCTACCCTGCTCAGCTACATAAAAAAATTGTAAAACAACACTTTATGAGAAAAGTGTAACGGTCATGTGCTTTATCCTTTATCATCAGATGGTGGGATGGGATTGGCATTCAAAGCGCTCAATAATAATATAGACATGTGTGATATCACAATTAATGAGAGAGAGAGAGAGAGAGAGAGAGAGAGAAATGGGGTTTAACGTCCACTCGACACAAACTAGGTCATTTCGGGACTAACATATGGTTTAATTTTATTTACATAATTCGCTTCCGCGTAGGGGTCTTTAGCAGTGGGAGGAAACCGGAGGACCCGGAGAAAACCCACGAGGTTGGACAGGCGACCCTACTCCTTGCCACGTACAACCGGGGATTCACAATTAATGCTTTGAATCAATGAAATTGAATCACAATGTGATCCTATTAATTCATTATAAAAATTGAAATCAAACAGGAAGTTGGATTTCTCTCTTTAAAAAGCTCAGTGTGTATGTATGTCTACGTGATTTAGAGACGATAATGGCATCATGCATTGTCAACTGTCAAATTCCCTTAACAGGAGCCGGGCAAACCCCCTCCTGCAAAAATTCCCGGATTCGCCCCTGTCGTCATGAATCTTTCCATATCCATATACAACAACGTCATTATTTAGAAAAAAAGAACAACAGTCGCTTCTTCAAAAAGGAAACTGTTCTTCGTTTTATTCTAAAAAAAAATACTTCCGGGTGAACAAGGAGAGATAATGTCCTGTAACATTAGTTCCGGTTGCAGATACAACACCTAACAAGTATATCTGTTTCACAGAGGTGGGGATGGCCGAATGGTTAGCACGTGCGCGCTGTATCATAAGGCCTGTCATTGAGTCAACTGGCGTGGTTTCGAATCCCCGGTTGTACGTGATAAGGAATAGGGTCCAACCTCGTGGGTTTTCTCCGGCTCCTCTGGTTTCTTCCCACTGCTAAAGACCCCTACGCACAAGAGAATTATTGCAATAAAATTGAACCATATGTTAGTCCCGAAATGATCTAGTTTGTGTCGAGTGGACGTTAAACCCCTCTCTTTCTCTTTCTCTCTCTCTCTCTCTCTCTCTCTCTCTCTGTATACAGAGGTATTGCGAATATTCACTGGTAACACCTTGTAACTGAAGTCGATCTACTTATTAAAAATGGCGTTTATTGCGACTTATTTACAGACAAAATCCTTTTTTTTTCTTTTTTTTTGAATTGCCATTATTTATTGTCTATTTTTTGGCCTAGAATTGATAAAAATCGGTCGAATTGCGATTCTTCCTGCCTGCGATATGAAGACATTAAATAAACATATTTTAAACATTATAGGTTTATTAGAGAGATAGATTGAGCTGGGGCCAAACCCCCTCAAGAATGTGAGCTAAAGTTTAGACTTCGCGAAACGTCTATGTCCGGGTATGGCATGTATTGAACATTGTTGTCAATAGGGAATAGTAAGTAGTCTGAGTCCTGATTAGTCATTATGACAATTATTGTGAAGTATCAACCTCCGCATTCTATATATCACGTGGCTGCGTGTTGTATATCACACACGCGCCAAAACATCGCTTACTAGTCAAAGAGCAGACGTCAAATATCGCATCGGCTTTAGAAATGGCGGCAACATGTGGAAAATGGGAGTTGTGCAGTAGTGAAAATTTCGAGGAATATATGAAAGCTATAGGTAGGCTTTATATTTTTTTTTCTTTTCAGCGAAATAAGAAAATTGTACTGAATTGATAAATTATGCGAAATGTCAGATCTAGGAGAGACAGGAAAATGATATTTGAGTTCATTATAGTTTGGGGTTCTTACAAAAAAAAAAAAAAAAAAAGAAATAGACATGCGGCAACAGCAGCGCGAAAAAAGATTTAAAAAACTGTTGTGAATACATATTTATCATTCGTACACAACCAATAGAACCCCCAGGGCGCCGTTAAAACCATATTAAAATATATATTAATGCAAGCATAATATAATATTTTATATAGTTACACCTGTCGACTGTCAGCATGTCGGGTATAAATTATGTTTTTAGATATACTCACCATTCATCATGTTTATAGGTTTTATGTCATTATCATGTTTACGTCAAATAATAACCAGTTTATCTGTGAATAACGGTAAAACAGGTATACAACTCTATATAATTCACACCCAGTAATAATCATTCTAACAGGTGTACATAATTTGATATCAGATATAGACAAACCAGGTCCCGAATTCACAAAGCATTCTCAGGCTTCGGTTAAGAATTTACTCAAAATTGTTCGCCTTATTTTAACTAAAATATAGCCCTTTATAACTATGTGCAAAGTTTTGTGTTTCTGGATTGAAAGTTGAGTAAATTCTTAACTTAAGTCTGAGAATGCTTTGTGAACTCTGTCTCAGAGAGAGAGAGAGAGAGAGAGAGAGAGAGAAAGATGGGGTTTAACGTCCACTCGACACAAACTAGGTCATTTCGGGACTAACATATGGTTTAATTTTATTTCAATAATTCGCTTGGGCGTAGGGGTCTTTAGCAGTGGGAGGAAACCGGAGGACCCGGAGAAAACCCACGAGATTGGACATATATCTTACAGTATATCTGACAGTTCTCGCTATAATAGTTACAAAATAGATAATGAAAACAGAATATCCTGAAAATTTCAGTCACATTGCTTCACCCTGAACCGAGATATGAGCGATTCAATTTTAGACTAGCCTCGATCGTCATTACTAACGTTTGTACGATAATAAACAACGTCTTGATTATCCATTTTTACTAAATTATTTATCACAAAATATACTCAAATCCACTAAATATCTCAGACTGACGAAGGCATCGAGAGTTGATTTTGGTCTGGATAAGTTAATTATGTCTAATTAATAATTCAGATAACATTTCAGACCTAAAGAAAGACCCACAATGGGCAGACTTAGCTCTTGCACAATGCATGTTTAATTCTTAAGTATTGATATTAACAAAAAATCGTGAAACGTTAGAACCGAATTTCAACATAGCTAGAGCAAACGGCCTTGTGTGTAATATCATAATAATTTTTCATATTATTGTTTCCTATCCATCCGTTAGTCCCTCGGTCCACAATTCATTATGAACACACTAGGCTTTTTGACAATCTGGTTAAAACACAGATCCTATTTCGTTTCGTTTTTTATACTTCAAAATTTCGTTTTACTTGTCTTTACTACGCTAGGATCTGGAAGAGTTGTTATTATTGACGTGTTCTGAATGATCTGAGGGACTAGCCAATGAAACGGTATTTTACGGCGAGGTCTTGGCCTTTGATGCACAGAACTGATTGATTAATCAATGCCTGACGTCATAGGGTCAAAAGCCTCTCGATTGACCCCTGACGTTGAACTCCCACTACAACTGGTCAGATCTTCATGTAGTGTAGGCCATCGAAAGTATAAAAAAAACGAAACGAAATATAGATCTGTATTTGAATCAGATTGAGTGACGATGAACTTGATATTGATGTAGGATTTTGACAGCTCGTTATTTTATTGATATTAATTATTTATCACGGTTGCTATGTAAATAAACTTGTTATATTTTGTTACAACGTCGTTCCAATATGATGAATTTATCTAATATTATTTAATGTTTCAATATGATGATTTTATCTAATTTAATGGAGTTTTTTTTAGTACGTGCTCTAACGTGATTAAACTTAGACGTTATCGCAAAATGCCAGAAGGTATAAATTTTAATCTAATGCAAACAGTAGCAAAATGTAGTTCACCCGTGTTTTGAAAATCTGATATACCTAAACAGCACTATATTTCTTCATTATATTTCATCTGTGTCTGAGATTACTGTAAAAGTGACTTAACCCCTTGAAGTTGGGTTACAACATACGGCTGATTCAGATCTAATATTATGATTAGTATTGGTCAAGTTCTGTACAATTAAATGTTTCTTTTAAAAAATTACAAGGAATTCTAAAACATATTTAAGGTTAAAACAAAACACCAATTGATTTATTTCTAAGCTCTAGCTGTGTTTCAATGGTTGCACACTGTCTTTCCGAGAAATCTGTCTAGCCGTTCGGATGGTACGAAAAACCGAGGTCCCGTGTATACATTGGCGTACACGTAAAAGATCCCTTGACAAATGGGGTTTAACGTCCCACTTCTGTTCCGACTGGGATAATGAAGACGAACATACGCCATAAAATGTACTATGAGGGAAATTTCGCCCGGGAAGCGACACTATGGCCTACTCTTATATCGAATTCCAGCTGCCAAGGGATCTTTTACGTGCACATCAATGAATACACACGACCTCCCTTTATCGTCCTACCCGAACGACTAGACAGCCGCGCTACGACCTACTCTTATTTCGAATTCCAACTGAATCACTGAAAAGGGAAAATGCCGATACCAACACAGGGATCGAACATGGGACCACCAGATTAGCGAGCCAACGTAGTACTCACAGAGACAGTGGCCATACATAAAATTCAATACAGCTTTAACGATTTGTAAAACAGGCAATGCACTATATCGATATTGACGTAAATGTCAGTGTATAGTTGTTGGCATGTCTATAAAACATATGGTCTGAGTCAAACACAGTCTTGTCATTCCTAGCATTTCCAACATTATTCTTATCATACTCAAGCATCAATCCTATCACAGTCGGCTCAATTCGCTGGATGAAACTTTAAATCAGGAATGCCAGATACTACAGTATGTAGCTAGCTGTTGTTTATCATTTTTTTGTTGGGGGTGGGGGTTGGATGGCTTAGTGGTTAGCACGTGCGCGATGTATCATTTAGCCTGTCATTGAGTCAACTGGCGTGGTTTCGAATCACCGGTTGTACGTGACAAGGATTAGGGTCGCCTGTCCAACCTCGTGGATTTTCTCCGGGTCCTCCGGTTTCCTCCCACTGCTAAAGACCCCTACGCGCAAGCGAATTATGGAAATAAAATTGAACCATATGTTAGTCCCGAAATGACCTAGTCTGTGTCGAGTGGACGTTAAACCCCATTTCACTCTCTCTCTCTCTCTCTGTTTATCTTTTGATATCTCGATGAAAGTTTTCGAACCTATGCCGATGTACCTCCGTTAAAAATCAAATATTGAATTTCGTCTTATATTTTGACACCGTTGTCGACGTTGTGGGATTAGTCTGATTTGTTCCGTATCGGATTCGCGGCTTTACCCCCCCCCCCCCCCCCCCCCATGATTTTCATTTTTTTTTTCTTTTGGAGGCCCGTTCCGTGTGTTTTTTGTGAATATTGGAATACATTTTGTTGAAGCACTTATGTCTAAATTGGTGTTGACCACTTTGCTTCAAATCATGGGACCGTTCGACAAATCACCATCTGGGGTAGTCGATTGCACCCCCCCCCCCCATGTGTTCCGTGTATTTTTTTGTAAATATTCGAATACATTTTGTGGAAGCACTTATATTTATTCCGAATGTGTCTAAATTGGTGTTGACCACTTTGCTTCAAATCATGGGACCGTTCGACAAATCACCATCTTAGGTAGTCGATTGCACCTTCGACTTGGGGATTTTTCAAAATAGGATCTCATATACCTGTGTAACCATGTACGTAAAATACCCCATGACAGTTGGATTTCTCCAAACTCCTGTATAATATACCTCATAGCTAACTGTATGGCGTGTGTCAGTCTTCTTTATAGTCCGGTTGGTGCAGAAAAGTAAGATATTTTGGATTGAAATGTGGTTATTGTTATCTATCGACAGTACATGAAAGCGGACTATAAATTACTGGGTTCGTCTGGTCTTATTGTTATATCGAATCTTTATCTAAAAATCCATTCCTGTTACGCCATTATATTATATATAGCTTCTGATAAAGACAAGTGGTACTTGGAGTTGGTTAAAATAGCAAAATATGGCTTTTATGGAATTAATATTTCAGATAAGTCCTCTTGTAATCCCACTGTACTGGGTTGTTTAAACAAACATTATGCAAGAGCTAAATCTGCCTATTGTAGGTCTTTCTTTAGGCCTGAAATGTTATATAAACTATTAATTAGACATTTGGTAATATGAAATGGCCTTAATCAACTCTCGATGCCATCTTATGTGTCGGATTTTCACTGGATTTGAATCCGATCTGCTGCTCAACGCTCATTGATGATTATATGCAAAACTTGATAATCTAGACTGTGTTTGTTTATCGTACCGACTTTAGTAATTATGATCGAGGCTAGGCCTAAAATTCAATCGCTAATGTATCGGTTCCGAGTGGATCAATTTGGCTGAAATTGTCAGCATATTCCCTTTACATTATCTTGTTTTTAACAATTATAGTGAGAACTGCCAGCTCTTTATCTAATCTCCGATAATGTATCTTTAAATAAGCAAATCTAAAGGGATTAGTTCTAAAGATGGTACCACTTGAAATCAGTAGTTAGGTAAAAAAGGCTTTTCTATCGACTCGAATGTCCACATGTTCACCAACTTGGCCTGTGGTGGTTTATATTTGAAGAGCTAGTGACACATATGGTGTATGGTTAGTCGGTTGGAATTGTTAAACTATTTCCGATATATTAAATTGACAAATGAAGAGAACTTATAAATACAAGTCCTCTTATTATAGACTTGAATAAAGCTACACATCTGGTACCACGCACTATATCTGAGGTTGTCGGCATCCTGGGCCCTGTTTCTCGAAATCTTAACTAAAGATAAAATCCAAATTTTAGTAGATACTTCAAGTTTGATTGGCTAAGCACTAAAATCCATCTAATATTATTATTAGTTAAAATTTCGAGAAACAGGTCCGAGGTTTTTAACTTTCATAGTTCAAGTTATCTAAACCGCGGCTTTATGTCGATTAGCTAGTGCTCAGTTAGCTAGAGAGACGACAGCCTCCACGCCAAATTGTACTGAAAGTTATGTCTGGTTATCACAGAATTCCGATCCTAATAGAAGATTTGTGTCACAACTCACTGTTGCGGTACAAAGACCTCGCAGGGCGCTAAGCGCAAAGCGTATATAGAGCGTGAAGGCAACTACTTTCTCAGTACGCGCAAGGCTTGTTCGTGTTGAAGAGTAGGGTCCCTACCTAACATCTTGGGTTTCTTTGAGTTTTACGCCCCACCCCGACTGCTAAAGACAGATTTGTCATATTAGTTCGAGAATGAACTAATTTGTGATAAGTGGACGTTAAACCCCATTTCTCCCCCTGTTTGAAGGTTTCTTTCTTTGCTGTAGCCATTTATTCATTATGGGTGTTTTGGGAATACAAATTCATCATGTAATGATAATAGAAATATGGCGCCACTACGATTTCCATTACAAGTGTTGAGAGTTTCGAGTAACGGTCAATTATCACTGATTATGATATTACCCAGTCAATATGTACACAGTCTCGTATTACTCACGTTTATTGTACAGGTCATTATAAACACCTATGTTAGCTATGTTGACTAAATTATAAAAATAAAATTAAATGAAATGAAATGTACTGCTCCGACTGGGCTAATGAAGACGGGCATACGCCATACAGTGTGCTATGCGGGAAATTTTGTCCGGGGACTATGACCTACTCTTATATCGAATTCCAACTGCCAAGGGATCTTTTACGTCAGGTCAATGTATAGACGGTACGTAATAGGGTCAAAAGCCGCTTGTATGACCCCTGACGCGTCCCTACACTACAAGCAGTCAGATGTTCATGTAGTGGCGTCCATCGAAAATACAAAAAACGAAACGAAATAAAGATTGTATTTTAATCAGATTGGTCCAATCGCTATCCATCTAAACAGTTTCAAGTTGTTGCCGTCTTGGGAACCACGATAGGTCAGTGAATAAACGCTGGTTCGCTTGCTTGGAGGATTCGGGTTCGCTCTGGGTGTTCGCCGAGAAAGTTTCCCCTTGTCTAGTGGTTCGTATGGGACGACAAACCGAGGCCCCGTGTACACATTGGCGTGCACGTAAAAGAACCTTTTGCCATAACAATTTGTCAGAGTTACTGCCCCTGGTAAGTTTCTAGTTAATATTGTTTGAGTTCGTTATTAGGTGAATGGTTTATTCAGTCTATTTGTCTTGAACAGATTCCCTCGCCATTGTTACAAACGAAATAGTGTATGGTTACTTGAAATCTTTTCCCGGCGTGGTTTCTCCTTGTCAGTAGTGTAGGATGGAGGGCTTGACAAGGACAGCTGTCTAGTCGTTCGGATGGAACGAAAAAACGAGTTCTCTTGTATACATTGGCGTGCACGTAAAATATCCATTGGCAATTGGAATTCAATATAAGAGTGTGCCGCTGTCCAGGCAAAATGCCCCCCATTGCACACTGTATAGCGTATGCCCTTGTTCATTATCCCAGTCGGAGTAGAACAGTAGGGCGTTAAACCCCATTTCATTTTATTTTTACTTGAATTGTTATCGTGAATGATAAATGTTTTTATAATGTTATTATATAATTATTGGAGAATTTATGGCATGTGTTGTTTTAGTAATTACTTAATCTGTGTAATTTATCGAGATATTATTTCCAATTAACACAATAACATTATTTTTATTATCACGGTTTAGATTGCTTCTGATTCCATCAACTAAATATGGATCAAGTCTAGTTGAACCACAGGCGCCTGTAACGTGGAAAATATTTCACAAATAACATTAAACTATGACAAGTCTGTCAAGTCCATGTTCGTAAGCAAGATTATCAAATAACTGGTCTGATTCCGATTTCTAACTCAGGGACAAATAACTAGTGAAACCGATTCTCTTTCAGTAGATATAATGATACCAAGGCCAGAAACGGTTGGAATTAAATAATTGGGGTCAAAGTTTACTACTCTAGATTCCGTCAACCAGTTGCAATACTCACTAATTTTCGCTAGGTAGACAATCGAGTCTACGATGACGTTTTAAAATGATCTACTGTTAGGAACATGGACGTAACAAACTTTAGACATATAGCTTAATGTTATTTTAAAAATAGTTTTCCACGTTACTAGCGCCTGTCTTTGAACAGGGTGGATTTGTTTCCTCGGAACAACCAGGATAATGACGACGGGCATAAGTTATGAAGAGTGCTATAGCGACATGTTAGCTGGACAGCCGCGTCTCTGCTAACTTCCCATCGACTTAACAAGAGCTCTGTTACATATACCCGCAGGTTGGAGCGGGACCTTTTGTGTTGGTGCGATCCGAAGAACTATACACGGTTCCTTGCCAGGCTCGTCGTGTCATGTACCACAAACAAGGAGAAACCACACTAAAGAATCTCTGACTCCTATTTAATATTTCAGCGTTTGACTCTCTGGGATCCATTATGTAATTGTTTTATTATTTTCAAACAAACCAAAACACAAATGGGGCAGACATTCAAGATTTCTTTACATAACCATGTTTTCCTATTGATATGTGGCTAACTGGCATGGATTTGTATCTAGTTGTTAGGGTGGGACGTAAAGACGAGGTTCTGTATACAAATTGGCAGAAATGGAGACGGACCATTGCTCCCCCCCCCCCAAAAAAAAACACCCTCGCTCATCGGATTCCACGCGTCAGCATGTAACTAAAATAATAAAATTGCCGTATGTAAGCATAAAAATGGCCTTACGTAACATGCCTTTTTACATTTAGCTCGACAATTATATGAAATGAATAGAATAAAAAGATAATTCATCACTAAAAGTGCTGAAATTGAATCTACATTCGATCTCTGGTGGTCAAAATACCAAATATAATAATCAATGGATAAAATCGATCAACTGTTTGGACAATAAATCATAAAACCTCATCAAATTACATTTGAATAAGAATAAAGAGTGTCCCACCGTGTAATCAGTGAAAGTTACTATATCAATAGGATGGGTTATAAATTGGTTGAATCCAATTACAGCTTGTCTCTAAAGACAGTCATACTATCATATTTCTTAATAAGTTTTATTGGCCCAGCTCGAGTAATGTTAGTCATGTTTTACCAAGAGCCGCAGTGGTTCAGTGAGTAAGACACTAGCTCTTTAACCAGAAAGGTTCCCGTGTTCTATTCTGATGCTGGACGGGAAGGTCTGACAAGGGATAATGTATGTTCGTTCGGATGGGTTAAAAATAACGAGGTCCCGTATACACATTTTGGGTGAATGTAAAATAACCCTTGCCAGTTGGAATTCGATATAAGAGTTTGCCGTAGTGCCGCTGCTTGGGCAACATTCCCTCATAGCACACTATATGGCGGATTCCCAGTCGGTGCAGAAAAGTAGTGCGCTAAACATTTTACCAGCTATCTGGGGATATCATCATTCCAATCCGAAAGCGCCATTAATTCCTGTTTTTTTTTAATCCCGTAAAAGCGAAATGTTGCATGAGTGTTGAATTTTTACACATTCTGATTACTTTTACTTTTTCTCATTAATTATTAAACATTATCATAGCATCAAACTCAGGCGTGCGGGAATTTATCACGGTATGTGCCTTCAAATCAAAGATAATGAACAGTCGCAGGTTGAATTCGAGAACGCATTATCATTTTAGAATTAACGGTAGTAAAAACGAAACTCCATGGGGAATACAGTGTACTCGTATTAATATCAGCGAACTGCAAATGTTTATTTCAAATAAATATATTTAGGACTTTTTTCTTCAATTTTTTATCTTTTTTATTGATTAGAATAATTATAGTATATCCTTTTTTATACGACCACATTACCAGAGTGTCGTCGTGTACGTCCATTGTTAACACGGCACAGACCACATTAAATCACCCGATTGTTTTGAAATTTATAAATGTTGCAATTGTGAGATGTAGAAACCTATTTAATTTCAACAATTCCCATTAATTTCGTCTAGAGTTATGTTTCACTCTGTAGAACCCCGTAGAACAGTTATTATCCGATCTGTATAAAATGAAATGGAATTTAATTTCCTACTGTTCTGCTCCAGTTGGGTTAATGAAGACGGACATACGCCATACAGTGTGTTATGAGGACAATTTGGCCATGCAGTGTGTTAGGAGGGAAACGTTTTCCCAGACAGCGACGCTACGGCCTACTCTTATAACGAATTCCAGCTGCCAAGGGATCTTTTACGTGCACGTCAATGTGTACGTGGGACCCCGATTTTTAGAGACTTTTGGCAAGTGGAAATTTTGCCATCCGTATTACGTATCCGTATCATCACGTGATACGTTGCGTCAATGTAGTTCTTAGAGTTTTGGCAGAATTTTGGCGCCTCGTACGTATGGCTAGCTGAGCTTAGGTCAGTTACAACATGATGGCAGTTAGTGACTAGCCTACAAATTCCTGAAAGGAGTAAAGTCGCTCGACAGTCGCTGAGTTATTTAAAATTTAAAAAAACATTTAGTGTCGAATCTTATTTAAAAAAAATCTTCGACTTCAACTCGACAGCAATTTTTGGTTTCTCTAATGTATCATTTCAAAAAGTTTTTACCCTTTTTACAGATTTGCAAGGTCCCACCTCCCTAAATTTATCACGTAGATCAACCAGCATGCAGACAGACAGGAAAAATATGAAAATTCCGCGAAAAGCTCATCAAAAGTAATTATTAAATTCCAGTTTTTGCCATGGTTAAAATCACACCAAAGTCTCTTTTGTTCCATCCGATCGACTATACGCTGTCCATTGTCAGGCCCTCCATTCTAAACCACTGACAAGGGCGAACCACGTCCAAAAATCCCGATGAACTTTCTCGGCCAACGCATGGATCGAACACAGAAACTCCAGGTTAGCGAGCTAGCGTCTTCCTCACCAGGAACTGGTCGCTAACCGCTACTCATCTTCTTCTTCTTCTTGGAGCGACACTCTCCGAAAAGCCTAAGGCTCCGTCAATTCAATTCCGATCGACATGGGCAAAATACTCTATGATATAAAGCGGCAACAATTAACATTTCCCAATAAAAATAGGACAAACCTTGTCGACTGCAGGACATTATACACCTTTACAGCCATCAGTGAGTATTCTGGTATTGGGCTGGATGTTTTGAACCAGGAATAGACTCGACTCGACACAAACTAGGTCATTTCGGGACTAACATATGGTTCAAATTTATTTCAATAATCCGCTTGGGCGTAGGGGTCTTTAGCAGTGAGAGGATACCGGGGATTCGAAACCACGCCAGTTGACTCAATGACAGACCTTATGATACAGCGCACACACGGTAAACATGTGATCTTGGTTCATATTGTTTCGGGTCATATTTCACAAGCCCGCAATAACCCGTAAATAACTAATAACTTGATCATGTTGTTTTCATTCGTGATAACCTAAACATAAAATACGATATCTTTGAATTATACTCAATATCAGTACGACTTGACTGGGTAAAATGTTGTACCAAACAGATGAACGGCATTATGTCTACCTTTAAATTACAGGTAACCACAGGTATACCAATATACCTCCTACTGCTGTCTTTGATCTCACCGCCTCTATAGATATATAATAGTTTCATCAAAGTCCTCTATTTATAATTCACCACAGTATCTCTAATAATCCCTTCCCTGTATTTTTTGTATAATGATCCATTATTTGTGCTATTTTTATGCTGCTAATTCTTATCAGTGGATGTCTTTAGTTTCTGGCTGTATTTTTCTTATAACATCAATCGTTGTACAACACAGTTTATATGGAAATACAATCACTGGTTTATAGAGAATACTTGTCGAAACGTCGTGCTATGCCTATAAACTAGTGATTGTATTTCCATATAAACTGTGTTGTGTTCTTACTGTGTTCAATCGCTAAATGCCACTCAAGGATTATATACATGTATGTTGAGAATAGGGTCTCGAGTCTAGTACAATAGATTATATTTATTATTCAATACAGTGTGTAACTACACCTTAGAAAATGTATATTCACACCTCTTTCTTCGATTCTAAACCAGAAAAGTCAACAAAAATACCCATGCCAAACGGGTAAAATGGGAAGGAGATGGTAAGGCTATAACTTAAGCTCTAGATTCGTGGGTGTAACCAGCCTAGGATTGAATGATGTTCTTCTTTTCGTATTCTTCAACTTTTTATAAGTTGACGACCTTTACTGCTTGACCTTGGTTTCTCACTATGTTGTTTGTTATAACATCAATCTTGTGTTGAGTTGCGTCTGAAGTCTTACCGTTTCGCTGGCTAAGTAGATAAGACGCTGGCTCGCTAGCCAGGAGGTCGGGTGTTCCATCACAGCATTGACCGATAAGTTCACCCAGATTTTCAGGCGTGGTTTCTCCTTGTCAGTGATGCAGGACGGAGGGCCTGACCAGGACAGGTGTTTAGTCGTTCAGATGTGACGAAAAACCGAGGTCCCGTGTACAAATTAGCGTGCACGTAAATGATCCCTTGGCAGTAGGAATTCGATATAAAAGTAGGCCGTAGCACCGCTGCCCGGGCAAAAATTTCCCTCACAGCACACTGTATGGCGTATGCCCGTCTTGGTTAGCCCAGCCCGGAGCAGAACAGTAGTACTTAAACCCTATTTCATTTCATTTACTTACAGTTGTAGTGGGAGGTCGCGTCAGGGTCATACGAGCGACTTTTGACCCTATGGCGCCAGACATTTGATTAACCAATCAGTAGGACACCCACAGTTCCGTGCATGGCACGCCAAGAACTCACCGGAACTGATAGTTTCATTGGCTAATCCCTCACATCAACCAAAACGCGGGTTATATAACAACGCTTCATGGTCCTAGGGTAGTAAACACAATTAAAACGAAATTTTGAACTATAAAAAACAAAACGAAATAAGATCTGTGTTTTAATCAGATTGGTGTCATCGTAGGGTAGGGTCTGAAGTCCCATACAAGTGATTGGGACAATTCAAAAAGCGCACTTATGCTTGGCACCGAAAGGCACGAGGCTACGATTCGTTCAAGAATATTCCTCAAAGATGGTCAAGAACTCACCCGCCATATGTCCTTTTCTGTCCTAAATAATATGGGTTCCTTTTCGAATTATTATGCCATTATTATTCCTTAAACCCATTGTTTTAATATGTCACTAACATAATTTAAATCTGAAGGTGTCTTGTGTATTTATCGAAACGTGCCAACCGGAAGTCAACTATTCTCAGATTATTTTAATGACGTAAACAACAAGAAAACGTGACGTGTTGTTTATTTATTTATCCCGAGCCTCCACTTAGTCACAATCCTGCCTTTAAATATTAGAATAACATTCCGTAGGTTGTGATTATTTATATAACATAGCCGATATACACCTAGCAAATAATTTGACTCATGGCTTTGAATCAAACAACAATTTATTCTAATTTATTTCAACTGTTTATCTGTTATTTTATCAGTGGAGAAATATTCAAAACAAAATTCTTCGTATCTCTGGGGCAAACAGTTTTAGATTATTTTTTAAATTATATGTAAAAAAAGGAAATATATATTTGATTAAAACATATTATATGTAATAAATAAAAAAATATAATCAGCACCGGATTGATAAAGAACGTGGAATGTTGAGATCGCGCCTTGATGCCAAATATGACCAACTGTTCTATGTGTTGTGTGCCCAAGAGCATGGAATACTTTACATTGATCAGGCATTAATCTTACTCAGCCATTTTGCTTCACCATTGTTAAAGCCCACTTCACACAAAAAGGAGACCTCGCTACGGGCTAACTACACGAGAGCTCGTGATGTATGTGTTAAGGGGGTATAAACACGTGGGAATGCCTTTGACAAAAACAGGAAGACACCATCACACACAAATGTGAGATAACAAAATTTAATGGACATTTTAAAATCCCCGAAAACTATGAAATCAATGATTCAGAAACGATAAAATTATTTGACCATGACACCGAAATAAACTACAAAATGCAACAAGCTTTTACCAGAACATTTCCTGGCGACACTCTCGGTCAGTGGCAGTGAGTCCAGGAAGTTTGAATCACAGAAACTATAAAATTATTTGATCATGGTACCGAAATAAACTATATAAACTACAGAATGCGACAAGCTTCTACCAGACCATTTCCAGGCGATACTCTAGGTCAGTAGCAGTAAATCAAGGAGGTTTGTACCACAGATCAGTTTAACTAAATAAAACTCAATACGACAGAAACTATAAGTTATTAGAGGTGACCGACCAGCTGGAGCTCGACATGCGACACTCTAGACCACTATAGGTCATCCCAAACCGCAAAAGACAGAAACTGTAACTTATTAGAGGTGACCAACTAGCTGGAACTCGACATGCGAAACCCTAGACCACTATAGGCCATCCAAAACTGCAAAAGACAGAAACTATAACTTGTTAAAGGAGGCCAGCCAGCGAAACTCTAGACCACTAAGCCATTCAAAACTGCAAAAGACAGAAACTATAACTTGTTAAAGGAGGCCAGCCAGCTGAAGCTCGACATGCGACACTCTAGACCACTAGGTCATCCCAAACCGCATGAGACAGAAACTGTAACATATTAAAGGTGACCGACCAGCTAGAACTCCACGTGACACACTCTAGTCCACTAGCCCATCCCAAATCGCAAAAGACAGAAACTTGAAGTTATTAGTGGTGACCGACGTGCGACGCTCTAGAACGCTAGGCAATCCCAAACCGCAAAAGACAGAAACTGTAACTTAATAGAAATATTATCAGGTGACGGGTTTCTAAGGAACAGTTGTTTTGTTCTAGTTCCTTATACAGCCCACGACGTGGACTGGGACATGCTCTATCGCGATATTGAGTTGAAAATGGATTTAAGATAATTAACCGACCTATGTACGGGCGTGGTTTTTATTAATAATGTTATACCATCAGAGATAGTTCTTGGGTTTTATTCGATTATCAATATTATCAATATTTCCCCTGTGAAACCGGAATGTCATTCTAGTTCAGATAATCAGTTGAAACAATTGAAGTTAGGGCTAAGAGTGATGCGAGTATTATGTTGAGATGAGGAACAAAAGGGTCATTCCGTATCAAATTACCATTAAGTAAACGTACCTCCTTCGATTTGCTGAAATATAGTTTATATCCTTAGAAATATGGTTGCTAATATCCAAGTGAACGTTTAGTCCAGTAACTTATTAGTGATGGTCACTTGTTCTTTACTTTGTCCATGTGACATAGAGATGAACTTTCATGAAAAGAAAATTAGCACTATAAATTTTCTACACAGTCCAGTAACTTATTAGTGATGGTCACTTGTTCTTTACTTTGTCCATGTGACCTAGAGATGAACTTTCATGAAAAGAAAATTAGCACTATAAATTTTCTACACAATATATAAAAAAATGGAATTAAAATTGTGAATACTGAATGAGCCGTATCTCAGGAACCGTTTGTCTGGTCAATCTAAAATTTCAGCTGTTTTAGCAGAAATAAATAAAAATGAAATGAAATGGGGATTAATTATAACGTCATATTGACAAGTGCGCTATGAGGGAAATGCACCACTGAAAAGCGGAAGCACGCCAGAAAAAACCGATGAACTTTACTTTCTCGGCCAACGTAGGATCGAATCGAATACGCGACTAACCAAATTAAGCATATAAATAAATTTTGTGTGTGGATTTAACAAGGAATGGCCAATACATATAGTTTTATATACACGCAGAGAGAGAGTCAGACAGAGAGAGGGAGAGAGAGAGAGAGGGGGGGGGGGTTGCAGTTTCTCCCAGCATGTTATAATGCTAATACAATAAGCACATATCTCACAGGGAGAGAGACAGAGAGAGAGGGGGGGGGGGGAGAAATGGGGTTTAACGTTAACTCGACACAAACTAGTTCATTTCGAGACTAACATATGGTTCAATTTTATTTCAATTATTCGCTTGCGCGTAGGGGTCTTTAGCAGTGGATGAAACCGGAGGACCCGGAGAAATGTAAGAGTAAATACATGATATGAGAATATATTATAATCATTGTCTATAGTCTGTCTATGGTCTGTGTAACAGTCGACCCAGGCGGTTGTACCGATAACTGATATGAATCTATAGCCAGATTCAGGACGGTTGTATAGATAACAAAATAAACATGTTATAGAGACGGTTATACAGGTTGTATCAATATAAAACATCTGTTACTAAAACACCCCTTACTTATCATAATATTACATTAATCTTTCCGTACACATAACATTAATCTTTCCGTACACATAACATTAGTCAGACATAACGTTATTACAGCCCGTACTTATAGCATTACAGTCAAACATAACGTTATCATAGCACGTACAGGCGTACACATAACATATAACGTTATCATAGCCCATACACATAGCATGACAATAAGACAACGGTATCATAGCACGTACATGCGTACACATAACATTACAGTCAGACGTAACGTTATCATAGCCCGTACACATTAAATTACAGCCAAACATAAGGTTATCATAGCACGTACACATAGCATTACAGTCAGACATAACGTTATCATAGCACGTAGTACACATAACAAATAACGTTATCATAGCCCATACACATAGCATGACAATAAGACAACGGTATCATATCATGTTAAAATGTTATTAAACCAGTGTTGAAATCAGTTTGTGTCGGCATTTCCCTTTATCTTTTCATCGTTTACCGTGAAACAAAGTGCAGTTTATTTAAATTCCCTTGAACCTCTTCAGGCCATATTATAATTATAATATGTATTTAATTTTTAATATATTTCCCTGGGAGTAGATCAAATTCTCTAATATTTCTATATAATAGGTATTAATATTAAAACTAATAGTGGATTATATGCCATTTTAATATAATACGCCGGTTTCAGGTTTCGAATGTAACACAATGCAATTGTACAAGATGGTTTCACTCTGTAATCAAAATGTCAAACGTGAAAAGGATCATTTTGTATATCAAGAGAAGAAAAGGGCTGTGTTTTATACACCATGTGTAAAATATTTAAATGATAAATTCCTGAAATTTTTAAACAGTGGAGTTTGACAACGGCCATTTATTAACAAACTAGCTGTTAGTCACGTGATAGGAATTATGTTTTGTCTGTTAAAGATGCATTATTTGAGATCTAACTTTGTATATGTTTTTTATTGTTGTTTCAAATGCTATGTAAATTATCATTTAGATATTTATTCACCTTGCAAGCCGATAATTAATTCCCTAGAGCATCGGATTGATACACGATCACGATTTGGTGTATTCATTTTGCATTATCTATATCTGAAATAGCATAACAGGAACGACCAGCTCTTTATTTAATGGGGGCGGGGGGGGGGGGGCACGGTGACTAGGTGAGTGAGATGCTGGCACGCTAGCTTGGAGGTCGGGTGTTCGATCCCTGCATTGGCTAAGAAAGTTCATCGAGATCTTCCGACGTGGTTTCCCCTTGTCAGTGGCGCAGGACGGAGGGCCTGACACGGACAACTGTCTAGTCGTTCGGATCGGACGAAACACCGAGGTCTCGAGTATACATTGGCGTGCGCGTAATAGATCCCTTGGGTAAAATTACCCTCATAGCACACTGTATTGTATATGTCCGTCTTCATTAGCCCAGTTGGAGCAGAACAGTAGGACGTTAAACCCCATTTCATTTCTTTATATAACGAATCTTTAATTAGTATCTTGTAAGATATAATTACAATACTTTCTAAAAGCCATTTACACATTCTTCTGGCTTGTTTGTAAATTTGGATTTTCCGGTGTTATGCCCTCTTGTCAGTGGCACAGGACAGACAGTATGGCAAGGAACAACATCTAGTCCTTCAGATGAGACGCAAAACCGATGTCACATGTACACATTGACTTGCGAGTAAAAAAACCCACTGACAGTTGGAATTCGATATAAGAGTAGGTCTAGGTAAAATTTCCCTCATAGAACATTGTATGGCGTATGCCCGTCTTTTTAGCTCAGTTTATGTTAATTGTTTGGAAACAATTGCCAGTTACAAATAAATGAGGTGTTCTAGAAAGAGTTAGCACATTCTGCTTCGTGCACAACACTCACCAGTGCGCCAAGCTAATTGACGCGATACTACAGTAAAAGGAGGATGTTTGATTTGGAGGTCAGGAGTTAAAAAACTACAATTACTACAAAGGGTTTAACGTCCCACTATTCTGCATCCAAAGGGATTCACATTATATCGGACGTCCCCATTTGCGATCTCCTACGAAGGTCTTAGATTTTGTAGTAAGAGGATGGTGACATCAATCGAGCGAGTCAACGCGATAATAAATTATGAACAGATTCTCAATGAATGACGGAACATTATTTATTTATTTATTTATTTTTCAAAATCATGGAACATCAAAGATCAGAAATGTTTTATTCCCTTTAATATGACATAAGCAGTGCGTATTTTATATGTTTTTTTTTTTAGAATTCTTCACTGTCGCCACTTTGATACTATTTATGTGTGGGCGGGGGGGGGGGGGGGCGCAAATCATTAAATCATAATGTCTGTCATCGAGTCAAATGACGTGGTTTCGATTCGACGTTTGTACGTGACAAGGAGTAGGGTCGCCTGTCAAAACTCTGGGTTCCCCGGTTTCCTACCATTGCTAAAGACCCCTGCGCGCAATCGAATTATTCAAATAAAATTGAACCATATGTTAGTCCCGAAATGACCTAGTCCACGTCGAGTGGACGTTAAACCCAATCTCTCTTTGCATATTTTCAGGTATGCCATCTCTCCATACGCTCTATGCAAATCGGCACCAATATATTAGGATGGATAGTCAATCCCCACAGTAAATAAAATATATTTCAAGACTCTGGTTCTTGTTTCGGGATCCATATGTTATAGCAAAATAACGACTTGTTTGTTCACATAGATTAAATTCAACATGCATTATGCAAGAGCTAAATCTGTCTATTGCAGGTCTTTCTTTAGGCCTGAAATGTTATCTTAATTATTAATTAGACATTAATTAATCTATCCAGACCATAATCAACTATCAATGTCAACGCTAATCTGCGATATTTACTGGATTAGGATCCCATTTGCTGCTCAACTTTTATTCATGATTTAATCATGAAATGGATAATCAAGACTATGTTTTATATCTTACCAACTTTAATAATGATGATCGAGGCTATGCCGAAAATTTAATCGCTAAAATCTCGATTCAGAGTGAATCAATTTGATTGAAATTTTCAGCAAACCCCTTTACATTATCTAGATTTTAACTATTATAGTGAGAACTGCCAGCTATTTATCTAATCTCCTATTATGTATCTTTAAAGAATATTTGAATGTTTGTCTGTGGATTTTATAAAGAGAAGAAACATATGTTTAACATGGTGAGTTTGAGAGATAGGAAATTGTAAAACGGGCAACACCTAAGGCTGATGGCTAAATCTATTTGTTAAGGCCAGCTCAAAGGGTTGAATATATTTGTTAAGGCCAGCTCAATTTTCATTAAAGTCACTGAAAATGTAAATAAGGTTAGGACACATGATTGTTGGCGAGGTTATAGGTAATGGTTAGGGTAAGCGTTAGTGGTAGGTCCAGGGTTAGGCTTAGGGTTGGGATTAGCGCTAGCTGTGTTTACATACGTGACCTTTGACCAAACTTGAAGTTGGCCTTATCAATTAGATCTAACCATCGACTGAACAACATGTACGCCATTTTATTACACGATGTAATATTAAGGAAGTTATGTTATAAAAAACACTAATATTAGTTGTTTTTTTTTTTCATTTGTATTTTTTAAAAAATACAAACGTGCTAATTACATTTCAGTCAATTATCTTAATGAAAGTCTAGTTGTTCGGATGGTACGAAAAACCGAGGTCCCGTGTATACATTGACGTGCACGTAAAAGATCCCTTGGTAGTTGGAATTTGATATAAGAGCAGGCTATAGTGCCACTGCCCGGGCAAAATTTCCCTCATAGCACACTGTATGGCGTATGCCCGTCTTCATTAGACCAGTTTAGGAGCAGAACAGTAGGACGTTAAACTCCATTTCATGTCATTTCATCTTAATGCAATCTTTCAAAGGTACATTAAATGCACTAAGTTGTTTTAAAATGCACTAAGTAATACTAATAAAAAAAAATCAAAATGTTGCGCAAGATTTAAAAAGTTTGTGTTTCATTAAGATATTTATAAAAGTTTACCGATATCTGTTATTGCTTTTGTACAACTAGTTTTGTTTTTTCACGTTTACGTTTCTGAAATCAAAAAAAACGTACCGGAATGTGTGGTGAGGCATGTTGTTGTAAAATGCACTAAGTAATACTAATAAGAAATATCAAAATATAGCGCACGATTTTATCAGTTTTTTGTTTCATTTAGATTTTTTTCAAAAGTTCACCAAGAAATGTTCTTGTTTTTTGTGCTAATCGTTTTTCCAAATGTACTTACATGAACTATGCATGATAAACGTACCGGAGTGTGTACCACGCAAGTTGTTTTATAATGCTAAAAAAAACCCCACCAAAATATAGCGCATGATTTGATAAACGTACCGGAGTGTGTACCAAGCAAGTTGTTTTATTATGCTAATAAAAAAAGAACAAAATTAGTGCAAGATTTGAAAAGTTTTTTGTTTTATTTAGATGTTCTTGTTTTTTAACATTTACCAATACGAAGTCCTAAAAACGTATCTGAATTTGTAGTCTTCATGTTTCAACATGTTGATTCCCTGTGGTTTGACATCAACAAATCTTGCGAGTGTGTAGTCGTGTTTTATCGTCTATAGATTTATACATAGTGGATGGTTTAATTATTGTATTGATTCATTCAATGATAAAATACCTCAACCTTTTTACTACTTTAATTATACAAACTGGTATTTATTGTCATTAAAGGGAGTCTCTCTCTCTCTCTCTCTCTCTCTCTCTCTCTCGCGCACACACACACACACAGGGAGAGAGAGAGAGAGAGAGGGGGGGGAGTGAAGAAGAAATGGGGTTTAAAATCCACTCGACACAAACTAGTTCATTTCGGGACTAAGATATGGTTCAATTTTATTTCAATAATTCGCTTGCGCGTCGGGGTCTTTAGCAGTGGGAGGAAACCGGAGAACCCGGAGAAAATCCACGAGGTTGGACAGGCGACCTACTCCTTGTCACGTACACGAACTGAAACAGGATTAGACAGAATTAAAGAAAACCTATTAATCAACTCAGACGTTTGTCGGTATAGATAACTCTATATATTAATTCTACTAAGGTTGTTTTTGGTCGTACCCAGGATTATGTTCTGACAATTGCTCATGGTAGTTAGATCATTTTTTTCTAGACCCTCTAATTAAAATCGTGATGAATTGTAATGACTGTAATTATTTGCGTTCTTCAATTAATATAAGCGGTATCACTGCTCGAAACGACCGTAAATGAAATCGGGGTTTAGGGTATTACTGTTCTGCTCCGACTGGGCTAATGAAGACGGCTGCTCAAAATGCATGGGGTGCTAGAATAGTTGGTGGATATCATCAGTGGTAGACCCAGTCTCTCCTCCCATAAGTAACAGCCATATGTTTCAAAATTCCATTCAATATGCTGCAGTATAATGAGATATGAGATTTTAGCTGATTATATGTTAAATTCAAGTCCTCATATATGCGGCCCAAATCACCATTGACACACCGATTTGTCTAAATTCCCACGGAGGACAACCGACCCGCCCTTGCCCACGCGTACCGCCCGAAAAATACTAAACTTAGGCTGTCTTGTCTACAGTTAGCTCCGCTTGAGAACAGACACTAAGCTATAGTTGACCGACATTTTAAGTCATAAATCGACGATTTCATTCGAAAACACTAAGTATACTTCCAGAATTTAATCAAATTGAAAACGTTTAATTAGTTTTTGTGTGTTTTTGAAACGGAGTAGAACCGCAATACAAAACATAATACTATTTTGTTTTAATAGATATCATCAGGGTGTGAACCATGAATTCCCCATGCAAGACAGAGGGCCTGAAAAGAAAGCTGTCTAGTTGTTCGGGTGGGACGAAAAACCGAGGTCCCGCGTACACATTGGCGTGCACATAACATATCCCTTGGCAGTTGGAATTCGATATAAGAGTAGACCGTAATGCCGCTGTCCGGGCAAAATTTCCCTCATAGCACGTCTTCATTAGCCCAGTTGGGAGCAGAACAGTAGGACGTTAAACCCGATTTCATTTCAGGAATTCCCCACCTTGTCTGATATCCCCTTTAAACTATACTCTTTCCGATCTGACCAGTTTGATTAATCTGTCGATAAACTCAGCCATCTGTAAAAACCACGGGAGTAATGGCGTATAAAAGCCACACTGGTTTCACCTGTATATAACATCGATTGAACATCAATTCAAATTACTTTATCGATTTGTATTAACACAAATAAAAACACTGGCTATCTGGTTAATTAATTAATCATTGCCTTTAATTAGATGACACAAAAAATCATTTGGTGCAAAGGCTAGAGAGAGTAGGATTTGTCACCAAACTTATGCGAAATGAAATAGAGATTAAAGTTCTACTGTTCTGCTGTGATTTGGGCTAATGAAGACGGGTTTACGTCATGCAGGGTGGTATGAGGGCAAATGTGCCCAGACAGCGTCGCTACGGCCTAGTCTTACACCGAATTCCCACTGCCAATGTGTACACGTGACCTCGGTTTTTCGTCCCATCCTGACGATCATACGTTGACCCTTGGCAGCCACTCCGTCATACATCACTAACAAGGGTGAACCATACCGGGAAAACCCGATGATCTTTCTCGACCAAACTAGGGATTGACCAAACGGCTGCAGGCTCGAGTTCCCATGTCCTAGAATATCTACCACGGTGTATTCCACTCTACCGAGTTATACATGAGTGATGGTAACGTAGTTTATCCATTCTACCCAGCTGTTAACGGATATCCGTAGCATGGTGCAATCCAATCTACCCAGCTGTTAATGGGTACCGGTGGGATGGTGTAATCCAGTCTACCCAGCTATAAATGGGTACAGGTGGGATGGTGTAATCCAGTTTACCCGGCTATAAATGGGTACAGGTGGGGTGATGTATCCAGCCTACCCACATGTAACAGGGTGTGTATACACTCTACCCAGTTGTGAATAGATACCGGTAGGATTGTGTATCAAGTTTACGCAGCTGTAAATGGGTACCCATAAGATGGTGTATCCAGTCTACCCAGCTGTAAACTGGTACGGTGTATGTTGTATGGAATTACACTAGAACATCATGTTACGCTCTTTGGGAAGTATACGTTGGTGTTCTTTCTAAGATTTAAAGAATTCAGGGATACGTTTTGAGCATAACTCTTATGGATAAGGCGCTTTCTTATGTTTCAGCAGGTTCAAAATGCATCGGCAGTATACTCCCGGTTGGACACACATACAGACTTTGCGGACACGCTGTGGAAAGATCGTTCATCGAGCTTACATGGACACGGTCGCATTACATTTGCGTTAGCCCGACTTTCATCGGCGGAAACGCAAACATATGGAAAACCGACCTAAGAGTAATGTCTTTGCCGTAAAAACCATCCCATGCCGCATGAAACTTTTCGCAAACTTGACGATGCTTAATAACGGCAATCTACAAGTGACCGTTGAGATATGTGTGGATAATCGAAAGTTTCACAAATATTAAATTATTTTATTTTATTTCGTTTTAGGTGTATCACCTGAGAATATTGATAAAGCTAAGAAATCTCTGGAATCTAATTCTAAATTAGTTCATGAAATAAATGGTTCGGGCAATTCCTGGTCTATTAAAACAACAACTAATGCTGGCGAAAAAGAAATCAAGTTCAATTTAGGTGAAGAGTTTTCTACTGCAACCTTAGATGGACGACCAGTAAAGGTAGGACATTTAACACTGCTTGCTAATATTACTTAAAGGCTCAATACCACTCTTGTTGTAACTGTATAATAATATGTCCCAGTCTTTATTCTGGTCAACAAATTGTACTATTTTACAATATTCCAATTAATTGATGATACAAATTTCATCTTAACACACCTAATTTAAAAAATTGGAAAAATTCAACTAAATGATTTGAAAAAAGGCTGACGTAAAGCTTTTCAAATGTGACTTAGATTTAAAAATATTTTTGAACCCTCTGGACAAGTAAAATAGGATTTAATGGATAATTTACACAACAGGTAGGACACTAACACGTCTAGTACTTAGGCTATTTTTTTTTCTGGAGCTGTCAAGCCAGCAAGAGTGTTATTGTCCCTTTAACCCTTTAAAGATCACCGGAAAAGATTCACAATTATTTTAAACAATACAAGTAATTATGGCACCATATTCTTTCCATAAGTATAACGAAATGAAGTGGGGTTTAACCTCCTACTGTTCTGCCCCGAACTGGTCTAATGAAGACGAACATACGTATAACACCTTCCCGAATGTCATTATTACCTGCCACAGGTAAATTTCAGAGCGATTTACGCCGTTCTCCGTGAGTAGTCGTAACTTTCCGCCAAAAAACAAGCCATGGCGTCATAATTGCGCTATGTTATGTGTTGTTCGGGCTCAGTTACTAAATGCCACTTAAACAATGTGAAAAAGGATTTCACGTATTCCGAGACCTTTATATCGTCATTCCCATTATTATAGAAAGGGAAGAATTTGGTCCGACCCCTTTTCTAATCCCATCTTCTTTGCCCGGAATCATTTTCTACATCCATCCGGCAAGGTTTTTTCATCTCGGCCTTCCCGTGGTCAGCCATGGTAAAATTCGGACTATTTATATCGTATTTGCGTCAACACCAACAATATGCTAGTTAGGAACTGCATATTAATGAAGGGAACTAACTCTAGAAAATCACCCGGGCCCAGACTAGCAATTATTTGCCCATTGGCTTCATTGTTTAATGACAGTAACATCACTGGCTGTAGCTTTTTGCTCAATATTCGGTTGGCTCCAATCTTTATAGGCACATGGGGGACCGCATTTGGTACTCTCCCCATAATAATTTTGTAGGGGGTTGACCGTTTAATTTTTTTGCTACGATGATTTGATGTTGACTGGGGTGAGTGGGGTCAAATGTCACTTCCGACACTTTACAACCCCTACTCCTCCGCTGTAATATCGCCAGTATTACCCAAAACCGCTATGAAATTGCAAATTTGACCCATTTTCTCCAATTCTACAGACCAAGAAGTCAACCAAAAAATGCAAGAAAAAGGCGAGAAATGGGGTTTAACGCCCACTCGACACAAACTAGGTCATTTCGGAACTAACATATGGATCAATTTTATTTCAATAATTCGCTTGCGCGTAGGGGCCTTTAGCATTGGGAGGAAACTGGAGGACCTGGAGAAAACCCACAAGTTTGGAAAGACGAACCTACTCCTTGACAGTCACGTACCACACCATTTGACTCAATGACAGACCTTAATGATCCAACCACCCTCAGTGATAAGCAGTTATTGCATTCCGTAGAATTGTGATCTGTTTATTAAAACAATTTGCCGAGAAAGTTCATCGGGATTTTCCGACGTGGTTTCCCCTCGTCAGTGGTGCAGAACGAAGGGCCTGACAAGGGCAGCTATCTAGTCCAGTCCTTCGGATGATACGAAAAACCGAGGTCCCGCGTATACATTGAAATTCACGTAAAAGATCCCTTGGCAGTTGGAATTCGATATAAGAGTAGGCGATAGTGCCGCTGTCCAGGCAAAATTTCCCTCATAGGACATTGTATGGCGTATGCCGGTCTTCATTAGCCCAGTATAGGAGCAGAACAGTAGGACGTTAAACCCCATTTCATTTCATTTCATTTATTCAAACAATTTAAATATTACAAGATGGTAATTTGTCTACTATTTTCTACAGGTAACGTTTTCTGTTGACGGTGACCAATTAGTAGAGATACAGAAAGGAGATGGGTTTGAAACTAAAAACGTAAGAAGTGTATCAGGCAATGAATTGACGGCGGTAAGTTATGTTGTGATTGTTAAGGACGGGGTGGGGGTGCTGTTTTTTCTCTCATATCGATATGGGAGATGCTAATTGTAGGTCGGTTGGGGAGGTCCACTGTGGCCCTTTATGTGAATGAGCATTTTGGCGATTACTAACCCCAAACCTAACCCATTTCAGAGGGGTAAATTGGACCCAAGTTCTGTCATCTAGAAAGGGTTAGGGTTAGTATTCCCCAAACTACTCATTTTTATAAAGCGGCCATTGTGGACTCCGGAAATTCCCGATCCTCCTCAACCGACCTTTAATTAGCATCTCCCTATCGATGTATCTAGACGTTCCGAGGCTTGGATTTTTGAGTTGTTGTCTCCCTGTCTTCTTAAAATGAAACGAAATCAAATGTGTGTGTTCTGCAACGACTGGGCTGATGAAGACAGGTCGTTTTTAAGGATCACTAGACGGACATTAGCGCAATGCAAGTGATGTTGTGGCTGGGAAAATTGTATGCTATATGCGGGAAAAGATAGGTGGCACCAAATTTTCTCGTAGCGCATAAGCCAGCCCCTTTTCTAACCAGAGAGGGGGGTTGGATGGCTGAATAGTTAGCACGTGCGTGCTGTATCATAAAGTCTGTCATTTAGTCAACTGGCGTGGTTTCGAATCACCGGTTGTACGTGACAAGGAGTAGGGTCGCCTGTCCAACTTCGTGGGTTTTCTCTGGGTCCTCCGGTTTCCTCCCACTCATAAAGACCCCTACGCGCAAGCGAATTATTGAAATAAAATTAAACCATGTGTTAGTCCCGAAATGACCTAGTTTGTGTCGAGTGGACGTTAAACCCCATTTCTCTCTCTCTCTCTCTCTCTCTAACCAGAGAATTCCTACGTTCTCCACTTAACATAAATCCGCGGACACGATAAATCACAAATTTTAATATCACATGTACATTGTACGTAACAGATAACAACTGTTGTATAAAATCAAGTGAATGCATCTGGTGATCGACCGTAAGCTGTCACTGCGTTGTACAGTACTCGACCTGCAAAGATACAGATTTCACGTAATACAAACTCACAACAAGGGAGACAACCAAAACATATTTGTCAGTGTTTGGAGGCAGACCACAATTAAATTTCACCATCTCGGTACCCACGTCTTGTAATGCATCTAAATATATATATCAACTCAAAGTGTATGGCCCTGGGGAGAGCGATATTACCCCAACCTTCAACCATGTATTTCTCTGAGCGAAATAATCTCAAATAAATACAATTATTTATGTTTCAGATAATGACAGGAAATGGTGTCCAGTGTACAAGAAAATACAAACGAATCTAAAGTAGTTAAGAAAATCCACATCCGCCATAGTCGTATTATTGTAATGGTTTTTTAAAGATATTTCTATATAACACGCGTGCAATGCTCGTATGGTAATCTGTTTGACGGATCCATTGGTACTGGAAGTGACGTCAGTTCAAGGGTAACGTAACTCCTGTGACCCCCGTCATCACTGCACCGCAGTTCTAGTTGTATTTTTTTTTACAATATTCCTTATATCGTTCATTTAAATATTGTTCTAAATATTCATATAACCCATTCTAAATATTTCGAATTCGTGAAATTTACAACAAAAAAAGAAAGTTCGATAATTCTTGGGCAAGTTCGGTTTGATTCTAATTTTCACGTTTTATTGATGACTAGCTATAGGTTTTCACCATGCATCCAACTTAAAGGGCAATATTAGTCAGTCAGTCATTATCACATATGTGATGGAACTGGTTTAACAGGTTCCCAATATAATTGTAACACAGAGATCATTGCTACGATAGATGCGTAATCAAGGTTTCTACAAAAGAAAGTGACGAACAGAAAAGGAAAGCACGAGTTACCATTCTATATAACGGACTGAAGTGAAAAGTGATAATGACTGACACCAATATTGTCCTTTAACAACCAATATTTGTTTGGAAAAATAAAGTTCGTGACAAGATATTATTAGGGTTTTTTCGCGAATGAACATTCTAAGCTTAAAATTATTTATAACAATTTATTAAATGAAATTATAACTATTATTTTCACTGATATTTATTTGATATTGGTAAACTATTGTCATTGGTAACAGATAAATTAGGTTATTTGGTAAATTATTGTCCATGGTAACAAATAAATTAGAATATTTGGTAAAATATTATTCATGGTAACAGATAAATTATGTTATTTGGTAAAATATTGTCCACGATAAAAAGATTAATTTGGTTATTTGGTAAATCATTGTCCATGGTTAAAAAATATGAATTGTGTTCATTGTCCATGATAAAAAGATGAATTTGGTTATTTGGTCAAATATTGTCCATGGTTAAATAAGATGAATTATCTTATATGGTGTATCGAACGTGAAATCATCTGTGGTAAGAACGAATTAGGATTTAGTGAGTTTGTAAAATCTGTTAAATAAGAATATGAATGTATGTGTTGTTTAATAGCTGCTTGTCGCTGTTTTTATGTCCATTCTAATACCCATAGATATCACAAGGCCAATTTATGTATTAATTATACATATATAATGTCTCTGTCTAGTTAATGTTCAAGCTTTTTATATATTTATTTAATATCGTTTATATCATTTTTAATGACGATTTCATGATTTAATAAATTACATGGTAATGTCACGAACAGCATATTTAAATCTACCCAATTACAGTTTGTCGAATGGACATACCACAGGTGATCCCGGATGGTTACTTCAGTGTCAGACGAAAGTTCGGGAGGGGATATACGACCATATTTAAATGTGGTCGTATAATAAAATATCAACAATTCCAGTTCACTGTTATCTTTAGGGAGGAGGGGGCGAATGGTTAACGCGTGCACGTTGCATCACAAGGTCTGTCAGTGGCGTGGTTTCGATTCCACGCTTGTACGTGACAAGGAGTAGGATCGCCTGTCCAACCTAGTGGGTTTTCTCCGGGTTCTTCGATTTCCTCCCACTGCTAAAGACAACAACGAGCAAGTGAATTATTGTTTAATGAGATAAAATTGAACCATGTTAGTCCCAAAATGACCTAGTTTGTTTCAAGTTGACGTTAAACCCCATTTCTCTCTCTTTGTTATCTTAAACAACAGATCTGGACCTACACACTGTGTTCGTTCCAATGATTGGTCGTTCCGGAATAGAATTCCCTAAATCCCAAATATAGTGACAATTGAGTGAAAAGGGGAATTTCAGGCTACAACTCATGCGCAGACTGTATAAGAAAATATCTCAACTAACCATGATAGCTGAAACATTTTCATTGTGTTAATTACGTCACGTGTCTACTCACATCACCTCAGTTGTTGGGACTGACAGAACTGTGACAGGACTCCATTCCGCACCACTCAATTGCAATTCTGTCACTTCGGGGCACTCCGGACTGACAATCGAGTATCCCCAGAGTATCAGATTATATCGCGTGATAAATTAGCCTTGGATGAACTGGTTGACAAACGGTGAGTTATAAAAATACACCATGTTTCCATAAAAAAAAATGTCTTCAGAATATCCATAATGTGAAATACAAAAAAAGAACAAAACAACTTTATATATTTTTTATATCCTCTTTTTGTATTGAACTCTACAAATACCTCAACAGAAACACCTAGTACCACTTGAAACTGAGTTCATCTGTGTGAGGCATTTACTTTGGGTTCAACTTTGGCACTATTTTCCTTTTTATAGGCCCACATTTTCATGTGGACGTATATTGTCGTCATTACTAATACCATTTAAAGGAGCTAAATCGCTAATATTTTGGATCTAGAAATTGACACAAATGGGTCACAGCGCATATAATAATGTAATATGAATGTATATAAACTGATTTACATTCAATCGTTTCTGTTTTTACTGCAATTTCTAATCAGTTATGTTCGGCGAAATACGCCAGAAGTCTCAATCGAATGGCAAGCGCTAGCGTCTGGTTATTCCACTCTATACCGATAGTATTTATTACGCATGCTCTCCATATATGAATATGTCGTCACCGTTTGACATGACTTGTGAAATATATCCAGCCTCTTTCTACGAGTCCCTTGTTAAAAATGGCACTGAAATGCACCATGGTACACGATTCGTGTACCAACGGTAAAATGTTTATTTTGTCTTAATTATTGGATATCAGAGGCCCATCTTTTCCCCGTAAGACAACAACATCAATGTTGGTTTAAATTGATAAATAATTCGTGTTTTCAATGTCGAAGATTTTGGATGATATGAAGTTAGAGACTTAGCTACTTTAAGTAATGTCTAATCACCGGGTTTATTTGTAAATCCAATCAATATCAAAAATGTAATGTCTAATCACGTTTTTTTTTTAAATCGTGTATTTTAATTGAACTTGACTGTCTTTCATTCGTTCAGCTGTTACTCGATCAATATGTTCACTTTCAGCCACGGTTAACCAGTTCTTCCAATCACCAACTTGACATAAAACCGTTAATTAGATACTATTAACTAATGACAGACAGTGGAACCAGAAACACCTAGTAACACTTATAACAGAGTTTATCCGTACGAGGTATTCATTGTGACAGGTTTAAGTAGACAACCGTTTTATATTTATTGATCAAAGATGTTTATTTGACACTATTTTCCGTTTTTTCAAGTCGTAAAAAAATTTCCGGTCATCTAGCTGCATTTACCATGAGGGCAAGAACATGTGGTTTAATACGTGTATCAAAAAGTTAAGTGGCAAGTTAGTTGTCACGCGTGTCAGCTTGTGCTAAAAGTCGGCCGTTGACCTTTCACTACTGTCAGGTTGATAATAATAATAATAATAAGTCAGAAATAAAACAAATTAGAAGGCAATATTATGAAATATCACATTCCTATTTTAGAACTTAAAGGACAAAATTGGTGTCAGCCATTATCACATATGTGAAAGAACTGATTAAACACGTTTGTATTCATTCTATACTTAAAGATACATTATGTAAGATTTAGATAAAGAGTTGACCATTCTTGCTATAATAGTTCTAGAATATATAATGTACAATGAAAATATTAAAAATTTCATTCAAATTACTTCATCCTGAGCCAAGTTATCAGTGTTTGTAGTTTTGACAAGATGTGTGCATTGTGGTAACAAGCGCACTGGTATATTCGAGACTTAGCCTCGCTTTCCCATTTTTAAATTAAATTTTTTTAAATGGCGAACCGTTCTAATCTAGTTAAAATATCGAGTATCCGATGCCATCGAGAGTTAATTATGGTCTTGTCTTGTTAATAAATGTCTAATTAATAGTTTATATAACATTTCGGGCCTAAAGAAAGACTTGAAATAGGCATATGTAGCCCTTGCATAATGCTCCCGTCAAAAGTCAAAACCTAGTAACTCACTTTTTTTTTTATCAAAATTGAGTTAGGACCAAATTTGTCGTTACTAGGGTATGTGCTTCCTGTTGTTGTACTAGATATTCCGATCTTTTGATTTTGTAAGCAGTTACAGCCATGACACAACCTAGCAACTTCCTTCATTTGCCTAGTAGGCCACAGAAAAACCTAGTAACTCAATAGTCAAATCAATGGATAAGCTGGGGTTTAATATTCATGCATTTCGTTTTCTTTTGTTTTCTCAAAATAAGAAAAACATGAGTTATGAGGTGTTGCCTTTTGACGGGAGAATGTATGTTTAATAAAAAAATGGTAATGCGCGGATTTTTTCTATTTTCGTCGTTTTCTCTCATCTAGTGACAGCCAATTCCTTTTATAAATTGCCAGATATCCTCTCACAGTCTCATATAACAACTTTTGGTCTTTATTAGTGAGCCCGTGTATCTGTTATTGCTCGTTACTTTAGTCAGTTACATAGAAGGATAACTCATGTTTTCTTTTTGCTTTCATCACTTCCGTTTATTCAAATCGTCACTACGCATCTATCGTACCAATGATCATCCCTGTGTTAAAATTATATTTGGAACGTGTTTAACCAGTTCTATCACATATCTGATAATATTGTCCTTTAAGGAGACAATAATCTACTCCTACCTTTTCTAAACATTGACTGTCCTTCCTTGAACAAAGGTTTAAGAAAGTCATCTTTCACTTCGTCATTGGCTTTCTTAAGTTTATCAAAGGAGCAGGCATCTACTATAACCCTACCTAATTCATCAGTGACATCTTTTCCAAGAAATTTAGCCAGCTCTTTCACATGATGTAGCGGATTCTGAAGAAAATGCAACATAGGCTAATGTTTGTGTTGGTTTCGGGGATACTATTTTTCAACAATATACAATAGTTGATATATTATTCAATAGTTAATATGATATTATTCAGCAATTGATATCATTCAACAGCTAATATTATTTATAAGTGATATTATTCAGCAGCTCATACCGTATTAATCAACAGTTCAAACGATATTATTGAACGGATATTATTCAACAGTTGATATTCGATCTTCAGCTAGCCAGTCACCGCTGGCTTAGGTTTCGATTTCCGATGTGAGCGTATAGGGCTTAGATGTAAGGTTCCCTTCTCAACCTCGTGGGCTAACCCCAGGTACTCCGGTTTCCTTCCACAGGAAAGAACCTTACGCACGCGCTAAATATAATACAATAAGAATTGTCTGTGATATCACCCCAGGGGCGGATACAGAGGGGGTGGGGTGGAATGGGGGTAACCCCCCCCCCTCTGCTCAGCTACATAATTTCTTTTGTAAAATAACATTTTTTATGAGAAAAGTGTCATAATTGTCCTTTATCCTTTATCGTCAGATGATGCGACAGGATGGGCACTCAAAGCGCGAGATAATGATATAGACATATGTGATATCACAATTAATGCTTTGCATCAATAAAATTGAAATTCATAATAAAAATTGACGTCAAACAGGATGTTGGATTTCTCTGTTTAAAAAGCTCAATGTGTATGTATATATACACTAAAATGACGAAAGAGACCATGTATTTCTCAAAAAAATTTCACGCCGAGGAGGGTGGGGATACATTTTCTGAGGAACCTGGCAAACCCCCTCCTGCAAAAATTCCTGGATCCGCCCCCGCACCCTAGGTGAAAGCGGACGTTAAACCATAAGAACAAAAACATACCTGTTGCATGTCCTCATAAGACAGTTCGTAAACTGGATTTTCAGTTGTTTTAAGGAACCTTTCCCATTCTAGGGTATATTCATACCATAGTCCATAAAGTACTGAAACCATTTGTTTTTAAAAATTACATATTATATGTAATAATGTATATTATATGTAATAATGTATATTATATGTAATAATGTATATTATGTATATTATATGTAATAATGTATATTATATGTAATAATGTATATTATATGTAATAATGTATATTATATGTTTATAACGAATTGAAAAGGAGGGACAGCGTCTAGTCGTTTGGATGGTTCGCCAGTAGACAGGTCGCGCATCGATACGATTACGAATCGTAATCGTGCCGAAGAAATCCATTTGCGTAAAATAGGCCACTTTCGGACTCCGGGCCCAGAGCAAAAAAAAAAAAAAAAAAAAAGAAAAAAAAAATAGAAAAAAATTCTTTTCAGATTTAAACACAGTAAATCGATTTTTCTGTCAACAAAAACACAGTAAACACAGTAAAGTTAACAAAATGGAAGAGAGTATACTCTAGATTAGAAATAACGCATTATCGAGGTGATTTGAGGGCAGAAAATGTGAGAAAATAGAAGGAAACCGATTTCGGGTTGCACTTACGATTATCTCGCGTAGTGCGCGTTGTCAAATGAGTGTGTCAGCAGACAAACTGATGAAGTATTCGTTTTCGTTCTCGTATTGGTCGCTCGTGCAACTTCTCTAGTAAAACCGCAGCCCGGTGCACACCTTTGACAGCTGGAATTCAATTGGTGCCCCCCACCCCCACCCCCGTAATATATAGATATAGCCCTCGTGTTAACGCACTCGTGCAATATCAATACATTACTTAATGTCTCGCACTGAACCATTAAACTACACTTTTTACACGGCCGTAAATTCATCAGGTTAAGTATTTCGTGAGGTTAATATAAATTAATTAATTAAGTCCAAGTTTCAATCAGGTTTAGTACACGGTGGAGTTGGGGATAATTTAATTTCATGCTTTAACCAGGTTTGGTACACGTTCAGGGTGATAAGGCAAACATGAGCTTCAGTCAGATTTACACGATGGGGAGGGGATTAGTTTGAATCCGGGCATTTTGTATTCAGTTGGAATCATACATACAAACAAATAAAATTAATTCTTCTAGTACTTACATCATTTATTTAGGAAGAGGTCAATAAAATCACTTAAGTTGCCAAGGTAACCAATTTCTCTTTTTCTGCTCCGGTGTAATGCCAGAACAAAGATATCAATATGTCTTTAGGATTACGATTGACAAAAATTATTTTGGTTTTCTTTTCAAACATTTGTTTAGGTAAATGTCGCGGCCATAAATGGGAATTGAGAACTCGTGGTGATGGTTCAGAATCTATACCCTCGATTTTAGCAGCTTCTATCATTTGTTTCTCCTTAATATCTTTGTGATATTCGGTCGTTTGACCTCTCAACATCTGAACCACTTCCCAGATCCAATGAGTACCTGAAGGTAATAGTACAATAATATTGGTGGGTCCTCTATAAAATAATTATGTGACTTATATTATACAAATGGTATGTCCCCTATTAAACTGACAAGTAACCCACAATCGAGGACAAGTAACCCGCAATCATGATGATCTACCTTAAACTGATTAATAACCCACGACCATTTGAAAATACCGTTACTGATAAATAACCAACGACCATGTGGAAATACCGTAAACTGACAAATAACCCACGACCATGTGAAAATACCGTAAAATGATAAATAACCCACGACCATGTGGAAATACCGTAAACTGAAAAGAAACCCACAACAATGTGAAACTACCATAAAATCAGTAGTAATCCACAATCACGGGGATCTACCTTAAAATCAGTAGTAGTCCACAATCACGGGGATCTACCGTAAAATCAGAACGCGATCCTTAATCATGTGGATTTACCGTAATATCACTAATAACCCACAATCTGATTGAGTGATAAAATACAACATATTCTTATGGAAGAACAATTACTGATTTATTTAGGTGACGTTTCGGAGAGTATTCTATCAACGTTTTCAAGCGCCTAAATAAGCTTGAAAACGTTGAGAGAATAAAATAAATAAATAAGTAATTGTTCTTCTATAAGTATGTGTGATAGTTTATTGCTCTATCCAGTTACTAAATGTCTCTAAAAGATGATTGAGTGATTATCAAGTCAGAAGTCCCCAAAATCACGCCGAGCTCAATCATAAAGAAATCACAGTGGAAACTGAATGTTGACAAATTTTGAATTCATCAGTTTTGTAAATACTGATGAATGGAACTGGACCATTTTATGAGTTAAATTCCTATTGGAAATTCTGCTTTTTATATCATCAGATACTTTATGTACGGCATTGGGTCAAGCGTACAAAATACTTTGGCGATCGACAAATTTATTGAAATGAAATTCAATGAAGTTAAATGGCCTACTACAATTAACTAAAGAAAGTTAAGAACGAACTTACCGGCTTTTGGATAAGCGCATATAATAACATCATCATCTTTTATGATCATTTCTCTGAGCTTCTACAAATGGGCTGGAGTTGAGTTGCCTGTAAATGATTCTGGGAATATTGGTAGAGGTATCCCGTCTAGTTCATATGGTGTCAATTCATTTCCGGACTTATCCTTAATTACAATTGGTTTTCCCTCATCAGCATTTTGGTCCGTTATCTTAATAATGTTGATGTATCAAGTTGATCTGTACGTACAATAATCAATATTTTACCTGGATATTTGGACAGGAAATGGAATATAAGGTTTATCATCCTACCTTTCTGCATCACAACCGGGCGAATGTAGATGGAAATTCGCCATGCCTTGTATTACGGGGGAAATTTTCCCAGTCGGCGGAGATATACGACCTACTACGGAAGACCATTGGGGTCAATCAAATGGAACAAAAAATATTCTTATTATCACAAGATATTATTTTATTTTGACAAGATGTGTGCAACTACCGTACTGGTCATATGGGTCTTAGCCTTGCTTATCCATCTTTAAATTAAATTATTAAATTGCCGAACAGTTCTAATCTACTTAAAATCGCAGACATCCGATGGCATCGGGAGATGATTATGGTTTTGTCATTTTAATAAATGTCAAATTAATAATCTATATAACATTTTATGTCCCAAAAAGGACCTCTTACATATACATAATGCCTTTTTAATAATGGAAACATGAAATTAATGAATGATATTAATGAGAGCATGAAATGAATGCGCCGATTGTACAACTAGTCACATTCTATATGCATGTTGGCCAATATACACAGTAAATCAGCGTGTTGTTCTTGTATGGTGACGCTATAATTTTATGTCGTCGTTACGTGATAATCAGCATTTGGTTGACCCTAATGGTCTTCAACGTATGTCGTAATTACGAGATGAACAGAATATATATATATTGTTTTATTTGATTGACCCCAATAGTCTTCCGTAACCTACTTTTATTTGGCAGTTGGAAATGGTGGAAATGCCACAATTCGGGCAAGATATCCTTCATTGAACACTACATGGCGTATGCCACCTTCCTTGGCCAGGTTGATCCAGAAAATTAGGGCGTTAAACACCATTTTATTTCCATAGTTAAGACATATAATAAATGTCCTTCATTGCACCGAGCATATGGTGTACTATTCCGAAAATTAATTTCCATAATAAATATCCTTCATTACACCCAGTATTCCGAAGATTTGGGTGTTAAACACTGAGATATATACTAATATTTTTTAAGGTTTCGTATGTGTCGTAAGCATTTTGGGGGATCACGTGGCTAAGTGGGTAAGACGCTGGCTCGCTAGCCTGGAGGTCGGGTGTTCGATCCCTGCATTGGCCGAGAAAATTTATTCAGATTTTCCGGCGTGGTTTCCCCTTGTCAGTGATGCAGGATGGAGGGCCTGCCAAGGACAGCTGTCTAGTCGTTCGGATGGGACGAAAAACCGAGGTCCCGTGTACACATTGGAGTGCACGTAAAAGATCCCTTGGCAGTTGGAATTCGATATAAGAGTAGGCCGTAGCGCTGCTGCCCGGGCAAAATTTCCCTCATAGCACACTGTATGACGTATGCCCGTCTTCATTAGCCCAGGTTAGGAGCAGAACAGTAGGACATTAAACTCCATTTCATTTCATTTTTGTCGTAAGCATTATGACCTACACCAGTTTCCATAGAGTTCGCGGGCACCCGTATAAGACATCCAACTTCACAAATTAGGTCAGCTTTATAAAGCTGTAAAAGTGTTTTTATAGAGTAAACATACGTACAATATAATGATGATACTTATCTTCAGTGCCTACAACCTCACAGTCTTTTTAAATATTGGTAAAGTGTAGTTAAAACCAGGCCAAACTTTGAATTCACACCCCCCGAAGCCCGATATCAGGGTTAAAGTTTAAAGTTAAAATGTATGACTTCAGTCTATTGGTTGACTGTAGTTGCTGGTTAACTGTTATGGTGACTCGTAGTGGCCAAGTAAAAACTGCCCCTTTCATAATTATCAATATTGTATTCGGTTTCAGTAAATATTGATTATAATGGGTCTGCATCTATTCGGTTTCAATAGATACTGATTTTATTGGGTATGTGTCTATTCGGTTTCAATAGATACTGATTTTATTGGGACTGTCTCTATTCAGTTTAAAGTGGCTAAGTCCCTAACTCAATATCATCCAAACTCTTCGACACTGATAACACGAATTATTTTTCAATTTAAATCAACATTGATGATGTGATCTTACCGGGAAAAGATGGGCTTCGGATATCCAATATTTGAAAAAAAAATGTAGCATTGGTACAAGAATCGTGTACCATAATGCGTTTCAGCGCCATTTGTAACACGGGACTCGAAAAACAAGGCTAGAAATACTGTTTATTACTGACAATGTCTGTATATTGTGTGTCGTGTCCTTGGGTTTGTCTTCTGACATGTATTTATACGTGGAGCCGTCATCGTCTTGAAAGTAGGAGACAATACTAATTGTTATTAAATCTGACGTTTATTATGGGTACTGAAATATATATATATACAGTGCGTGGGAGTCATGCAATAACATTCAATGTATAATAGACTAATCAATAATAAAGAATAAAGGATATACAAAAATAATTTTATAAACAAAATAACATGTACATGTAATATCATGTAATATAGCGAATGAGCTTTATGTAATTATAGCTAATGTTCTTATTGTAATAAAGTTGATGTGCTTTATGTAATAAAGTCAATGTTGTTTATGTAATATAGCTAATGTGTTTTATGTAATATTGCTAATTCACTGATGCAATAAAGTCAATGTAATAATAGCTAATGTTCTTTTTGTAATAAAGCTGGTGTCCTTTATGCAGTAAAACTCGCGTTCGTTATGCAATAACGGTAATGTACCTCATGTAATAATAGCCAATGTGCATTGTGTAATATAGCCAATGTGTTTTATGTAATACTAGCAGGATACCCGGCTTCGCTCGGGGGTCATAACTCCGAAACCGGAAGTGGTATACTAACGCCACCTGGCCTATGTTACTCCCCGGTCCGAGCTACCCCTATACCCCAAATTTCAGACTCGGGGCAGACCTAGTGTAGCCGCCAACCCCGAACAGAGAGACGGACAGACAAACGACAGTCACAAATATATATAGATAGATATAATGTCCTTAATATACGTAAAACGCTCAAAAGAAATATGATTATTTTATCAAAATCAATTGAAAAAATATCCCCAAATCTTTTAAACCTAGCAGGATACCCGGCTTCGCTCGGGGGTCATAACTCCGAAACCGGAAGTGGTAGACTAACGCCACCTGGCCTATGTTACTCCCCGTTCCGCACACTGATCCGCAGTGAATATTTGCTTGGCCGCGACAATCACTGATAAGGATGACATTGATGCGGCTTAATGAACTAGAAATATTAACTTTTTTCCTGCGACAAATTAAATTCTAAAACATTTTTTGTATATATTGGAAAAATAAATAAAGGCGTTTGACGTATTTGTAGTTAAAAATTATTTCCGATTTAGTTTAAATGGGTATTAAAATGACTAAAATGCAGCATTCTCTCCGAAGCAGTTATGTCTTATGTAAAAAATGCACGCGCCATTCAGCCAATGATTCACACCGCGTGCTGTGACAGCACGTGTTAAGGCAGTCATCTATGACAGAGATATTATACGAGACTCGTAATTCTCTGTGAAACAGATTGCCCGGTCCGTGCTACCCCTATACCCCAAATTTCAGACTCGGGGCAGACCTAGTGTAGCCGCCAACCACGAACAGACCGGCTTCGCTCGGGGGTCATAACTCCGAAACCGGAAGTGGTAGACTAACGCCACCTGGCCTATGTTACTCCCCGGTCCGAGCTACCCCTATACCCCAAATTCCAGACTCGGGGCAGACCTGGTGTAGCCGCCAACCCCGAACAGACAGACTTCGCTCAGGGGTCATAACTCCGAAACCGGAAGTGGTAGACTAACACCACCTGGCCTATGTTACTCCCCGGTCCGAGCTACCCCTATACCCCAAATTTCAGACTCGGGACAGACCTGGTGTAGCCGCCAACCCCGAACAGACCGGCTTCGCTCGGGGGTCATAACTCCGAAACCGGAAGTGGTAGACTAACGCCACCTGGCCTGTGTTACTCCCCGGCCCGAGCTACCCCTATACCCCAAATTTCAGACTCGGGGCAGATGTAGCCGCCAACCCCGAACAGACAGACTTCGCTCGGGGGTCATATCTCCGGAACCGGAAGTGGTAGACTAACGCCACCTGGCCTATGTTACTCCCCGGTCCGAGCTACCCCTATACCTCAAATTTCAGACTCGGGGCAGACCTAGTGTAGCCGCCAACCCCGAACAGACCGAATTCGCTCGGGGGTCATAACTCCGAAACCGGAAGTGGTAGACTAACGCCACCTGGCCTATGTTACTTCCCGGTTCGAGCTTCCCCTATACCCCAAATTTCAGACTCGGGGCAGACCTAGTGTAGCCGCCAACCCCGAACAGACAGACAGACAGACAGACAAACGACAGTCTCAAATATATATATAGATAGCTAATTCTTTTTCTGAAATAAATTCAATGTGCTTTATGTAATATAGCTAATTTATTTTATAATAAAGCTATCCATTATGTAATATAGCTAATGTTCTTTATGTAATATAGCTAATTTATTTTTGTAATAAAGCTAATTCCCTTTATGTAATATAGCTAATGTTCTTTATGTAATATAGCTAATGTTCTTCAAAGCTTATGTGCTTGATGTAATATAGCTAATTCCCTTATGTAATCAAGTGAATGCTCTTTGTGTAATATAGCTAATGTTCTTTATGTAATATATCTAATATTCTCTATGTAATATTATTAATGTTCTTTATGTACTAAAGCTAATTCCCTTTGTTTAATATAGCTACTGTTTTTATGTAATGTAGCTAATGTGTTTATGTAATAAAACAAGCGTGCTTTGAGTTATACGGCTGATGTACTTAGTTTAATAAAGCTAATTGTAAAGATAATAAAGCTAAAGTTCGTTCAGTGATCTCCTCTGATATAACAGCGTCCCCAAACAAAGTCGACAAAAATAACTCACTCAAGGAAACAAACATCGCGTATAGTTGGAATTCGAAACAAGAATAGGTCGTATTTCCGCTGCCCGGGAAAAAATTCCCTCTCAAAGCACACTGTATGGCGTATGCCCGTCTTCAATTGCTCACATGGCGCAAACAGTTGGACGTTAAAGGACAATATTGGTGTCAGTCATTATACAATATGTTATAGAGCTCGTTAAATACATCCCAAATATAATTTTAACACAGAGGTCATTGCTACGGGATATTTGTAGGAAGCACGTGAAGAAACGGGAAGTGACGTCAAGCATGACAAACATGAGTTGTCCTTCTATATAACTGACTGAAGTAACGAGCGGTAACAGACAAACGATCGAATTTCATTTCACTGATAATTCCGTTGAAGATGAAAAGTTGTTATATGAGACGATGAGAGGATATCTGACAATTCAATTCAAAAAAAGAATTGGCTGTCAGTAGATAAAAGATAACGAACAAATTAGAAAAAGTCCGTGCATTACCTTGTTTTTATTAAGAACAGAATGAATAAAAACGGGGGAATGCACGGGATTTTTCTACTTTTTCTCGTGTCCCTTATCTAGTGACAGCCAATTCTATTTTTGAATTGTGAGATACCCTTTCACCGTCCCATATAATAACTTTTCAACTTCAACGGAATTATCAGTGAAATGAAATTCGGTCGTTTGTCTGTTACCGCTCGTTACTTCAGTCTGTTATATAGAAGGACAACTCGTGTTTGTCATGTTTGGCGTCACTTTCCGTTTCTTCACGTGCTTGTTACAAGTCTCCCGTAGCAATGATCTCTGTGTTAAAATTATATTTGGAATGTATTTAACCAGTTCTATCACATATGTAATAATGACTGACATCAATATTGTCCTTTAACCTCCGTTTTATTTCATTTCATTGACTAGTGATAAACCTATACAATGTAATCAGATCTATTGATATTATAAATACGATGGGTATTATAAACAAACAGACAGCACTGCCACCTATATAAACAACTGAAGGCCTATCATCAACTAGGCTAATATATCTTTGCTTTTTATTAATCAGAACTGTTTTATCGATTCGAAGAATTTTGTTTATTTTTTTTATGTTTTCCTCTACCTCAAAATCTGAATAATTCAATACGCGTTTAAAACAAGCACAATGACACAGCTCGTTGCGCATTCCATTTATGATCGAAGAACTTAAATCACCTGTTGTATTTCCGGTCACCATATTTAGCGGTTGTACATTTGGTGAAAACGTAAGCAGTCTCAGAGATGACGTTAACGGTGTATGCGTAGTTCGTGACTGTCTCAACCACGTAGACATGTTTGTTGTTGTTTCTGGTTCGGGAGTTTGGGAATCAGTTAACGTTGTATCTGTTGTTGTGTCTGGTTCAGGAATTTGTGATTCAGTTAAGGTCGTAGATATGTCTGTTGTTCTTTCTGGTTGGGGAGTTCGTGACTGGTGTAACGACGTAGACATGACTGTTTCTAGTTCGGGAGTTCGGGAATCAGTAAACGTCGTATCTGTTGTTGTTCCTGGTCCGGGAGTTGTAGATACAGCTTCGTCTAAAATAAATATAGATTAGTCGTTAAGCGGCATTTAATAGTTGGGGAAACACATTAACAGAACACACTAATCATTGGTTTTATTTTATAAGCACGACTTTTCGACATGGTATCACCTTATCGTTGGCACGCAGTTCGTTCGTTCATTCACGGAGCTTACCGTCCTCTTCCGCTGATGGTGATACCACAGACAAACGTAAGGTATCTAAATAATATCCACCGTTAAACCATTTACAAAGATCAATGGAACACCACAAAACAAAGAGAAAACAGGAAAAATCCATCCACAAAACAGTTTATATGGAAACAATCATTATGAGGGGTTCACTTCCTACTTCTCCTCGCCTGTCCAACCTCGTGGGTTTTCTCCGGGTCCTCCGGTTTCCTCCCACTACGCGCAAGCGAATTATTGAAGTAAAATTAAACCATATGTTAGTCCCAAAATGACCTAGTTTGTGTCGAGTGGACGTTTACCCTCTCTCTCCCTCTCTCTCTCTCTCTCTCTCTCTCCCCTACTTCTCTGCGCTAACAAGAATAAACAAGTGTGCTATGTGGTCAATTTTGCCCTGGCACCGGCGTTTCCATCCACTCTGCATCGATTTCAAACAGTCAAACGTTCTTTACGCGCAAGACAACGTGTCCACGGTGCCTCGGTGTTTTCTCCCATCCGAACTAGATCTAGCTGGCCGATCACCTCTGGTTCGCGGTTTCGAATCCTGGTGTGAGCGTATGTTGCTTCTCAACCCCCTTCCACAGGAAAAAATCCCGTGCGTGCGCTAAGATAATAAGACGATGGAGGGTGGGAGATGAAATGAAATGAAAAGTGTTTAACGTTCTATCTACTGTTCGGCTCTGACTGGGCTAATGACGACTGATGGACGGGGGGACATGAGCTTGTCTAAATAAGACGGAGGGTGTGACTTTAGCTTAAGATCATAAGGTCTACGCGCAATTGAATTATTGTAATAAACCTGAACCTCATGCTAGTCTCAAAATGGCCTAATTTTAATCGAGTGGACGTTCAACCCCAAGTCTCTCTATAATGATGTATATTCTTACTCCATTCCAAGATCGAAATAATAACGATATTGCAGAAGACAAAAAGATAAAGGGTTGTTCTACTTACCACAGAATAAAATAATAAAATACCATTGCTTGTCATTATTTAAACTATAACATGTCAAGGGGAGATAGCTGTCGTCATCACAGAGATAACCCATTTGTTCTGTAAGGTTTAATGAAGGTAGGTCTATGGTTGCTGTTCTACTCTTTCCTATTATAAACTTCCAACAGTCATCATAGGCATGGCCATTGACCTGGTTATAAATTTGGTCTCTATTCAACTGTGTTATGTTTAAATTGGAGCTGTAAGCTATAAATAGATATAAAATGCACTATGTACGAAATGTCCTACGGTTCTGATCCGACTGGACTAATGAAGATAGTCATATGCAATACAGTGTGCTATGGGGGAAATTTTGCCCGGGCAGCGGCACTATGGCCTGCTCTTATATCGAATTCCAACTGCCAAGGGATCAATACGTGCACGCCAATGTGTACACGGGACCTCAGTTTTTAATCTCATCCGAACGACTAGACAGCCGTTCTTGTCACACGCCCTGGCCTTCGCCACTGACAAGGGGAAACCACGTCGGAAAATGCTGATGAACTTTCTCGGCTCCTATTTTAAAACTCAGGGCGTGTTAGCATACAATATGGTCATATGGTTTTGCATCAGGGTTTGGTTTTCAATTTTGAAAAGAACAAAAATAAACAATATATACCAAAATTTGTTAATCATTACCAAAATGTGTTAATCAGTACCAAAATGTTTTAAAATGTGTTAATCAGTACCAAAATGTGTTAATCAGTACCAAAATGTTTTAAAATGTGTTAATCAGTACCAAAATGTGTTAATCAGTACCAAAATGTATTAAAATATGTTAATCAGTACCAAAATGTGTTAATCATTATGGATTTCTAATTAATTAGAGGATACTTTGAAGATATTTACTATGGTTTGAACCACCGAGTTATAAAACAGTTTCCCCCACCCCACTCCCACGCTTTACCTATAGATTTGGCAGGCTAAGGACCAAGTTCACGAAACATTTTCAGACTTAAGTTAAAAACTTACTCAAAATTTTCTGCCCTAGTTTAACTAAAATATAACCCTTTATACTTTTTTGTGTGCTTTAATGTATCAAATACCTCAATAAAAAACTATGTTCAGTTTTTTTGTGTTCCTGGATCAAAGATATTTCTTATAAACAGTAATTGAATGTTAAGTAAATTCTTAACTTAAATCTGAGAATGCTTTGTGAACTTGGGGTCATGATCTCGAATATTAAATTTTACAGAGCACCCGGTTAAGGCGTATAATAATACTGTTGATACTGTCATAAACCTTTCTTACTTTCTTACGATCCTTGACTTTGCTAAATTGTGTTTAAAACACTATTTCATCTTCCTCTAGTCGAGAGGGGTGAAAGGGGACACGCAATTGGACTAAATCAGGCACTGCATCACAAGGAAATTTACTCGTTTCGTCCTGAATTGATAATAATATGAAATGAAATAATATGAAATGAAATAATATGAAATGAAATAATGGAGTTTAACGTCCTACTGTTCTGCCCCGATGGATCTTATGGAGACGGGATATTAATAATAAATTAGGACTTACGACATTGAGGGATAGAACAATGTTCATAATTTTCGGTAGCCCGTTTACTTGTAAAACACCATGGTTGTTTTTGAGATCGTCCTGGATTACGACAATACTTGTTATAATTCCTTATGAACCCCCTATAGAATGGTTCCATTTCGTTCACCTCCGCGGACCAATAGATGCATGATCTACCACTGACGGTTGTTGACCTATAACACATCTGTTCTAAAAAGCAAAACATACGCCATACAGTGTGCCATGAGGGAAATTTTGTCCGGGCAGCGGCACTATCGCCTACTCTTATATCGAATTCCAACTGCCAAGGGATCTTTTACGTGCATTCCAATGTATACACGGGACCTCGGTTTCTCGTCTCATCCTAAGGACTAGACAGCTGTCCTTGCCAGGCCCTTCTTTCTGCATCACTGACAATGGTAAACCACGCTGGAAAATCTGGATGAATATTCTCGGCCAATGCAGGGATCAAACACACGACTTTCAGACTAGCGAGCCAGCGTCTTACTCACTGATATCAATGAAGTTCAATCGGGGGCGGATTGCGGGCTTGGAAGTGACAGGCAGTAGTTTTTCAGAAACTCAATTTCCCACGGATAAATACAAGCTTACTTACTACATGGTAGTATCGGACAATATTCCCAGTCAGCCGTCAATGCGTCTGTATAACACCAGGGCGCCAGTCTCATGCCATTTGGGTTTCTACAATGGTTACCTATTTCAACCATATTGAAATCGGGAAACTCCGTGATGTCATGTAGTGTGCCCATGTTGTGCCATGGTATGCATGTTTTACCACTGGTTGTTATAGCAACCCGTCCCTTATAATCACGCCCATTCGATGTCTCTAGGCATTCAAATACTGTAAGATAAACAGTCAAATATAAACATTCAATTACTGTAATATATTCTTCAAAAAATGTAGGGGATATTCAGAAACAATACAAAACTGCGGAAATGCACTGCTGTTTTTATTATAGGTAACCAGTTTATGTTAATAACAGACCAATTGCCTACACATGAACATAAACAGTTCATATGGGCGGCTTATTTGACGGCCCCTTTTCACTCGCAAAGAGATACACCGTCAAAAGTGAAAATGGACGTTTTTGATGTTTGTCTTTATAATAATGAGTAATTGCTCCACCAATCTTCAGACATTCAGCAATTCGTCTTGGCATGCTCCTAATCAACCGTCCAATCACAATTTGGAGCAATCTGACCCACTCTTCTTGCAGTGCCACGGCCAATTCTTGCAGTGTTGTCGTTTGATGTTGACGAACACGTCTCCTGATCAAATTAAACAAAACACTAAAGCAAAGATACGTTAAACAGTAAATCTTATGCAAGAACCGATAGGAAAACAAATATGGATAGAAAAACCAGCACGCGGAAGTTTTCATCAACCCTTTCTTAAAGTGTCAAATTTGACAATGAACCCCTCCCACGTGTATGGCGCTATTGAGTGTCGCATGTGCAGCTCAGTGGTTCTGTTGGGGCGATTAGATCTTCATCTATGAACATACTCTCAAAGCATGTCAAGTGTCCATGACTATTTATCATATCACAACCTACATAGGTATTTTCAATTCAATATCCCCTACTTTTCTTGAAGAGTATATATACATTCAAATACTGTAATATAGACATTGAAATACTGTAATATAGACATTCCAATACTGTGAAATAGACATTCAAATGCTGTAACATTCATAATATAATATACAAAGTCATATACATACATTACATTACATTACATTACATTACATTACATTACATTACATTACATTACATACATACATACATATACACACAATCATATATCACGTTAAGAAACATTCATAATATAGTATACATGTCATATATTACACATACATACTATTTGAGATAGTCTTGAAAAAATTGACAGCGTTGGTTTCATACCGTTTTTAACAGAATTTTTAAAGAGCCAGAATTTTTCGAAAAAAATACACACAGGTGGATTAGAACAAAGAGAATAATATACAGTCATCTAGATATATAAAAATCAAAATTATTTCAATTAGCTCTATAGGGACCATTTTCTAGGTATTGTGAGTACTTTGTGCTTTGGGGTTTAGATCAAGGATATACCAGATTGAATATGCTTATATACAAAGAGAATAATATTCTTAAAGAAAATATACAAAGAGAATAATATTCTTAAAGAGAATAAACTAGATAATAAAAATAAATAAATGTTACTTTGAGAAATGTTGTGTTTAATTTAGATAAAAGACAGAACATATTTGATAATCTTAATAGAATGTGGGGAATGAAAATATCAGTAAGTTAAGCATACATCAGATCTCCCTATATGTCTGTGTGGTACCACATTCCACAACATTTTCGACTTACAATAATTTTGACAGAGTGTTTTTGGTCTGTGGTGTTTTTTTACCACAAGAGTTCCACAAGATATTTTTTCTATGTCCATTATGTTGTGGAACTCTTGTGTTTAAAAAACACCACACACACACACAAAACATTGTATCAAAAAAGTATTTATTTTCAGCAACCCAATATCTTGTGGAACGCTTGTGGTAAAAAGTTCAACACAAACGCCCCAAACCTTGCCATAGATGCAATTTTGTCTACATAGAAAAATGCTTTGTTTTGCGATTAGATCAAAAGACATATCAGATTTAATTGTCTTGAATAAAATATACCCACTTGAAATAAAATAAAGAGAATATTATAGTAGATACAGTCATATCAATAAATAATTAGTCGTGTTTGTGACAAATGTCGTGTTTCGAGATTTAGATCAACGGCGTAAAAGATTTAAAGTTCTTCAAGAAAATTTACAGATTTCGTAAAATTCGCTCAATACACCATTTTTTCTAGATATGTTGTGTTTTGAGATTTAGATCAAAGGCATAACAGATTTAAAGTGCTTAAAGAAAATCTACAAGGAGAATAATATAGTGTATACAGTCATCTAAATACTTAAAAATCAGAATAAATAAAAGCGATGAAGTAAAATGTTTATGTGTAACTCTGACAGTAAGTGTTGGTCTAAACGCCGATTTTAATATTTCTAAAATCCTAGTCGGTTAATGATCTGTAATTACCAGTAAAGCGCATTTCATTCATATTCTTACACATTCCTTTAATCACACACAGTTTTGTTAATCTAAATGGTTCCCTTGAGCACGTTCTAAAAAAATAGTACCGGAAAAGCTTCATTTTTGTTTTTAAATAATGCAAGGAATTATGTCAACATATCCTTTGCATGAGTATAACACGATCCCGAATGTGAATGTTACCTGCCACCGGTAAATTTCAACGTTAGCGATTTCCGCCGTTCTCCGTGAGTAGCTGTAACTTTCCGCCAATAAACACCCGTGACATAAATCACGTCCATTATTTAAAATCATTATGAAGCTTTTGCGGTGATTTTTAAGTAATTGTACTATTAAAACGGTACATACCTTCTGCATTACTAAATATTCTTCTACCCCATACCGTTATCTCGCAGACCTCTACATCTTCATTATTCACAATAAAAATATCGAGTTTTTCAGCAATAGGTTGTTGTTGACAATAGAAGGTTCGGATGGTGCTCTTATTGTGATCATTGCCATCAGATAAGCATTCCTTACTATCACTGTTCTTGAACACCAGTACTTGTATTCCAGGCCAGACCTCGAGTCCTATTACTAAGATAAACTAGTCAGTGAAAGACATAATATATCTATGGATAATGCTTGTTTCCCACCATCACGATTCACACTACGATTGATATCGTGGTTTTAATTAAGGGGAAATTGTTGTGATCCTATCAGGTCTTATCACGGTATTGTGATCAGTTGTATCCGAACATATCTGCACATACCAAATCGAAAATTCGTAATGCATCGCCATGACAATAGAAAACTAGTATTATCAAAGATTTCAGTCGACCTACATGTATGATGCAGACACAAGATAAATGTTTTCCCGATGTCGCATTATTTAAAGTTTTAGTAAGATTTATTTCTATTAACAACACATCGGTATGCATTAAAATGTCAAAAATCGAACATCTAGTTGATTCTGCTCTCTAACGAACAATCAATAGTTTTGGATTGCGGCACCTGTGAGTCGCAAGTGAATTTGCAAGAAAATAAACGAACTTGATATTTGGCCTGGATCTTTATTGTGATCTAGGGTTTCTGCAAGTTGCAGTTAACACCCCCTCTCTCTCTATCTCTCGCTCCCTCTCTCTCCCCCCTCTCTCTCTCTCTCTCTCTGACTTACTCCGTAATGTAGCTGAATGTATTTTAAGTTCCATAACAGTCAAATCTGTCAGTTAAACAGTCAGCCAATTAGATATGTCCAACATTTACCACTTAATGTAACTAAATGTATATCAAGTGGCCCCATAGCGCTTCCATACCTTCGTAGAGCCTGTCCGATGAGCCCAGTACTTACCCTGTAATGTAACGGAGTGTATTTCTAGCGGTTCCATTACTTGAACAGTTGTATTTGCTCTAACGCATGTTGTCAAATTGCGGTCGATGGTAGTAGGATAAATCGTAGAAGTTGAGATATTTGCTGTGTATCCATCTAATTTAAAATAAAAAAAAACATGTACCAAAATTAGTGATCAAAATACACAAATATAATTACATACTTTGATTGTGACAGTTTGTGTTTGACCCTCCGTCCTACACCACTGACAAGGGGAATCACGCCGGAAAATCCCGAGGAACTTTCTCAACCAACAACAGGAGCGAACCCGTGACCTCCAGGTAAGCGAGCCAGCGTCTTACGCAATTAGCCACCGAGGCTCCACCGTAGCTGGGTTAGCTCGTTAGTATGTGTCCCTCCCCTTTTACACTCCCCATAATACATATTTTGGGTGATGATATGGATATAGATATCAAACTAGATGTTACCCTGTTACAATGACCCACAGTCGAATCCTCAGCCCAGAACATGCTAGAGCGTGGGCTAGAACGACACGAAGTAGGGATAGGTGAGAAGAATACACTATTTAAACGTGGAATAATGCAAAAAAAGTATTGTAACTACAGTTTGAAGTGCCACCCCGTATGTACATAACATACGGAAGGTGAAAGAATCCAACATAAAGTTAGCAATATATAGAGGAGTATACCACTCTGGTCAAAAAGCAAAACCTAGTAACTCACTTTGTTTTATCAAAATTGAGTTAGGACCAAATTTGTAGTTACTAGGGTATATGCTTCCTCTTGTTGTACTAGATTTTCCAATCTTTTGATTTTGTAAGCAGTTATACCCATGACACAACCTAGCAACTTCCTTCATTTGCCTAGAATACCACAGCAAAACCTAGTAACTCAATAGTTAAATCAATGGATGAGCTGGGGTATAATATTTATTCATTACGTTTTCCTTTGTTTTCTCAAAACAAGAAAAAAGTGAGTTACTAGGTTTTGCCTTTTGACGGGAGACCAGTGACCCACCATAACATACTGTGCGTACATTTGACCACCAATTATACTCCTTGCATTTGCCTTCAGTAAATCCAGCTACCATCATGAAACCTGGAACACAGGTAACTTTTGACTTATCCAAAAATTTGGTACCCGCAACATCTACCATAGTTCCATATATTAAATGGTGACGCTCACAATCAACTGAAAATAATTAGTAAATCATCCCAAGAAATAATAGCATCATTCATGTGCCTGTTTATTAAGTGTGGATTAGGATGTTTAATCCTTTTAGAATATTACTGAATCGACAGTCATTAAATTGTGATCTTGTCTTTGACTTCTAATGTTGTGCCTGCCCAGTGACCAAAATAAAACAGACTACTGCAATTTAAGTTCGTTGGTGGAACTTAATTCTGTGGGTCAAGATAAATTATAAGTCACAAATCTCCCGCTCTCCAAAATAAAAACTGACTCTCTGATTATAATATGGCCGGCATGACAGTCTGTATGATCTCTACCAAATCACAGCCGTGCCCTCTCTCGATTGGGGGATCACGATGGCTAAGTGGGTAAGACGCTGGCTCGCTAGCCTGAGGGTCGGGTGTTCGATCCTTGCATTGGGTGAGAAAGTTCATCCAGATTTTCCGGTGGGGTTTCCCCTTGTCAGTGATGCAGGAGGGAGGGCCTTACAAGGGCAGCTGTCTAGTCGTTCGGATCGGACGAAAAACCGAGTTCCCGTGTACACATTGGCGTGCACGTAAAAGATCACTCTGCAGTTGAAATTCGATATAAGAGTAGGCCGTAGCGCCGCTTCCTGAGGGTCGGGTGTTCGATCCTTGCATTGGGTGAGAAAGTTCATCCAGATTTTCCGGTGGGGTTTCCCCTTGTCAGTGATGCAGGACGGAGGGCCTTACAAGGGTAGCTGTCTAGTCGTTCGGATGGGACGAAAAACCTAGGTCCCGTGTACACATTGGCGTGCACGTAAAAGATCACTTGGCAGTTGAAATTCGATATAAGAGTAGGCCGTAGCGCCGCTGCCGGACAAAAGTTCCCTCATAGCACACTGTATGGCGTATGCCCGTCTTCATTAGCCCAGTTTAGGAGCAGAACAGTAGGACGTTAAACCCCATTTCATTTCATTTCATTTCTCTCTCGATTAAAAATACGAACGTCCGTAATGTCCTTACCCCAATTACGAATTCTGTGCTATCTAATTTAGTAAGCTAGATACATTCAATTAGTGTCGCTACATTCCATTGTATAGTTTTATAAACAAGAGATGTTAATAGTGTATTTTGATAAAAGATGGGTCATTTTAATGTATAACTATATGATCTATATTCGTAACACACTAAAGCTATTTATGGATAACAATTACTGGCTTATTAACCTGCAACGTTTTGACGATGATACTCTCGTCGAAACGTTGCATGTTAATAAACCAGTAATTGTTTTTATTTTTTTTTTTTTTGTAAACAATAATTTATTGTTATCTATAAATGGTGTCAGTGTTACTGTTCAATTACTAAATGCCACTTAAAGAGGTATCTATTTTCGTAGCATAACATGATACCCTATCTAATATAACACATTTACGAGCTTAAAACCAGGCCATTTTATTGTTAAATATGGAATTCGGCACCTTTTAATTTTGAGGGTAATATTTTGAAAATATTCGTGGTTGGGTCCCTGAGTCGTCAACTGTATCGTGTAAGTAAAAGAACACTTGACAGTTGAAACTCGAAAAAAGAGTAGAACGTAACGCCGCTGTCGGGGCAAAATGTCGCATTGCATGTCGTATGCCTGTCTTAATTAGCCCGTTGAGAGAAGAAAAGAAGGACATTAAACCCCCATTTCATTGTTCAAATAAACCCCTATGACATCACAGAAGTGACGGTAAGTAGCCATTTTACTACTATCGATACCACTGACTTGGAACAGTATTTGTCTTCTACACACTTACTTGTTTTAACACGGCCGTAAATTTCGACTTCACACAGTCTGAGAGGTGAAGGTATGGAGTACGTGGCAGTTATTATAAGGTATTTGCCGAAAGTGGATGACGTACAATTAAAATTCATCCATTCGCTATTAAAATTATTACTTCTGGTTGCACAAGATCGGCCACGCTTCAGCTCCTGTAACTTTTGGGTTAAACCATCCACCCTTAGACTCACTAAACCATCTGAAATAACAATCAAAGTTTACTTAGATTTATACGCTGCCTTTACAATATGAAATGAAATTGAAATGAAATGAAATGGAGTTTAACGTCTTACTGTTCTGCTCCTAACCTGGGCTAATGAAGACGGGCATACGCCATACAGTGTGCTATGAGGGAAATTTTGCCCGGACAGCGGCACTACGGCCTACTCTTATATCGAATTCCAGCTGCCAAGGGATCTTTTACGTGCACGCCAATGTGTACACGGGACCTCGGTTTTTCGTCCCATCCGAACGACTAGACAGCTTTCCTTGTCAGCCCCTCCGTCCTGCATCACTGACAAGGGAGAACCACGCCGGAAAATCTGGATGAACTTTCTCGGCCAATGCAGGGATCGAACACCCGACCTCCAGGCTAGCGAGCTAGCGCCCCACCCACTTAGCCACGTGATCCCCCAATATGAAATGAAATGATAATGAATCTACAGGGATAATGAAGACGGACATACGCCATACAGTGTTCTATGGGGGAAATTTTGCCCGGACAGCGACACTACAGCCAACTCTTATATCGAAATCCATCTGCCAGGGAAACTTTTACGTGCACGCCAATGTGTACACGTGACCTTGGGTATCGTATATTCGTTTATAATTTGTAAATCAAAATTAGGTTAAAGTAATGAGCTTTCCGTCGATGTATAATTTGTTATGGGAGGCTTGGGTTCTTATTTTTAAATTTTTGTAGTTTGGCCATTTCATATTATGATATTTTACCACTAATTTATTTTGTTCCCGAAATGAATATTTTGAGGTACGGCGGCCATGTAATTATTGAACTTTTGGTTATTTTTTTATAGACGAATAGAAGTTAGGTAGGAAGGAATTTGTTCTTTCCTGAAAGCTGCGTGCCTTAGTGTCGCCATTTAATCTCGTCTCGTAGTACTCTTTGTGTTCTCTGGGCCGCTCAAGGGTACACATTAGAATATTTTTGTGGAGTCCTTCTTTTTATTATTAAAAGATATTCAACTGGATATTGAAGATTGAATATAATATTTCTTGAAAGTGTTTGCGGGTAACAAGTCCACTGAAATGATTGTAAAAATACAATGCAATTAAAAACTGTTGCCCTAGCTAGATTCGTGGGCAACCAGCGAAGGAATTATTGGAATTATTTCAATATAATTGAAAGTCCATAAGTTTTAACTTGTAAGAATTGCAACAAAAGAAACACAAAAAAAAACCAAAAACAAATTGGGGTGTTGTTATAGAAAATCTTTGAAAAACAACGCTGCAAAGTGTTAAGGACATCCCTCATTATTACATAAAGGCTACTTGATGTGTGTGTGTCCTCTAAAGAAACTGTTAATCGAAAGTCAATATACATGTACATAAAGAAAATCGCGTGCTACTTGTGGCCGCTATGTTTAAAATCGGTGAAAACCAAGTGTAAAAATATATCGAATGGATATTGGACAACCAATACGAATTGAGGTCAACTCATATACTACAGAAAAATCGCATATCCTGCAAACATATTTTTTCTGAAATGGACAGAGGGCCTGGCAAGGACAGCTGTCTAGTCATTAGGATGGTATGAAAAACCGAGGTTCCGTGAATACATTGGCATGTACGTAAAAGATCCCTTGACATTTTGAATTCGATACAAGAGTAGGCCATAGTGCCGCTGTCTGGGCAAAATTTCCCTCATAGCACACTGTATGGTGTATGCCTGTCTTCATTAACCGGGTCCTCAATGACAAGAGGGAATCACACCGGAAAATCCGAATGAACTTTCTAGGTCAACACAGTGATCAAACACCGCGGCTTGACATAAGTCTCAAGCTTACCAGTATCTGCCATTAGGATGTTAACTCTATGTATATCTACATAGTAGTCTCTGCCAAGCTCAACTATCCAAAATGGTGAAACTGAAGATGTTGTTGATGTGCAAGAATATGGATTTTTATCAATTGGTCTGACCTCAGAAACATTATCTGATGTGCTGGCTTCGTGACCGATTAAGTTTATTGGTTCCATATCTAAAAACAAAGGAACGATATATCATCCAAATTTTAAGAATATAAAAACAAAACAATTCTATCACAACATAAATTATTATTTATATTAAAAAATAAACATACATTATGCAAGAGCTAAATTTGCCAATTGCATGTCTTTCTTTAAGCCTGAAATATTATCTAAATTATTAATTAGACATTAATTAACTTATCTAGACCATAATCAATTCTCGATATCATCGCTAAAGTGCAATATTTACTGGATTTGAATACATTTTGTGATGGATGATTTAACGTTAAAGTGGATAATCGAGACTCTGTTGTCTTTTTATCATACTGATTTTTTTTTGTAATGATGATCGAGGCTAGGCCTAAAATCCAATCGCTAACATCTAGGTTCAGAATGGTGCAATTTGACTGATATTGTCAGCATATTCTCTTTACGTTACCGTAACTAACCGTCAGATTATTATCTAATCTGCCATAATGCACCTATAAGAGAAAATGATGAGGGATTGGGGCTAAGGATCCATTCTCTCTATATAATGTATAGATAAATATTATTCATTTTAATATTATTTTCCAGAAAATGGATTTATATTATAAGTCGTCTTTGTTGAAACTTCTGTATTTCTCAGAATTTTCACTCATTTGGAAGCTATTTGTAACATATTTTCTATAGCTTTTATTTCCAGTAGTGTCTGCTTAAGTTTTGTAGATACATTTATGATTATTTGGAATGTAATTTTAGAATTTATTAAGGCGAGTTGTGTTGACAAGAAAACAATCCGGATATACCTGACCTACGCGTGTTTAGTGGGAGTTGGGGGGGGGGGGGGGGGGGTGGATGGCCGAATGGTTAGCACGCGCGCGCTGTATCATACGGTCTGTCATTGAGTCAACTGGCGGGGTTTCGATTCCCCGGTTGTACGTGACAAGGAGTAGGGTCGCCTGTCCAACCTCGTGGGTTTTCTCCGGGTACTCCGGTTTCCTCCCACTGCTAAAGACCCCTAGGCGCAAGCGAATTATTGAAATAAAACAATTAAACCATATGTTAGTCCCGAAATAACCTAGTTTGTGTCGAGTGGACGTTAAACCCATCTCTCTCTCTCTCCCTCCCTCTCTCTCTCTCTCCCTCTCTCTCTCCCCCTCTCTCTCTCCTCTCTCTCTCTCTCTCCCTCTCTCTATCTCTCTCTCTCCCTCCCTCTCCCCCTCTCTCTCTCCCTCCCTCTCTCTCTCTCTCTCTCTCTCTCTCTCTCTCTCTCTCTCTCCCTCTCTCTCCCCCTCTCTCTCTCTCTCTCTCTCTCCCTCTATCTCTCCTCTCCCTCTCTCTCTCTCCCTCCCTCTCCCTCTCTCTCTCCCCCCTCAGTCTCTCTCTCTCCCTCTCTCTCTATCCCTCCCTCTCCCCTCCCTCTCTCCCTCCCTCTCTCTCTCTCCCTCCCTCTCCCTCTCTCTCTCCCCCCTCTCTCTCTATCTCTCCCTCTCTACCTCTCTCTCTCCCTCTCTCTCTCTCTCCCTCTCTCTCTCCCCATCCCTCCCTCTCTCTCTCTCTCTCTCTCTCCCTCTATCTCTCCTCTCCCTCTCTCTCTCTCCCTCCCTCTCCCTCTCTCTCTCTCCCCCTCTCTCTCTCTCTCTCTCCCTCTCTCTCTCTCCCTCCCTCTCCCCTCCCTCTCTCCCTCCCTCTCTCTCTCTCTCCCTCTCTCTCTCCCCCTCTCTCTCTCTCTCCCTCTCTCTCTACCTCTCTCTCTCCCTCTCTCTCTCTCTCTCCCTCTCTCTCTCTCTCCCTCTCTCTCTCCCCCTCCCTCCCTCTCTCTCTCTCTCCCTCTCTCTCTCCCTCTCTCTTTAGTGGGAGTTAAATCCCAATACCGTCCCTCTCTTAGGAAACGAATTTAAAAGAAATAACAAATAATCAATGTTTAGCTCTATTATCACGCAGATAGGCCTACCATCTGTGATCTAGTTTTATAATTTATTGGGGTGGGATGTGTTGGGTTGGAAGGAAACAATCCTGATATACCCACCGCTGCACCTGTAGGATAATTTTGACCAAGTTCCCATTCCGTGATCACAAGTTCCAGTATAATCTTCTATAGGGTCTTCCTGGGTATAGTTTGACCAACAAGTATAGTTTACTTCCGATTTCCAGTTTGTTGTATTATAATCTTTCGTGGCCCCTGTGACATCTCTAGGTTCACCACATTCCACTTTAAAGTAAAAAGTACAATATAAGAAAATACCTGTCATGAAATGAATTGAAACGAAATGGGGTTTAGCGTTTTTCATTGTTCTGCACCGACTGGTCGCATGAAGATGGACAACGCCATTTAGTCTGATATAGTACTAACAACTCGAGTTTTATAATAGAGCTTACGCCGTTTAAGCCTTGGTGGCTGACCGGTGAGAAATTTTACAAGACTACGCAATAATACGTTCAGCTTAATAACATAGAAATGAAATGAAATAAAATGTGGTTTAACATCATACTGTTCTGCTCCGACTCGACTAATGAAGACGGGCATACGCCATACAATGTGTTATGAGGGACATTTTGCCCGGACAGCAGTACTATGGCCTATGCTTATGTTGAATTCCAAATGCCAAGGGATCGTTTATTTGCACACCAATGTATACACAGGACTTCGGTTTTTCGTCCCATTAGAATGACCAGACATCGGTCCCTTGTCAGGCCCTCCGTCCTTCACCACTGACAAAGGGAGACCACGTCGGAAAATCCCGATGTACTTTCTCGGCCAATGCGGGTATCGAACACCCGACCTCCAGGCTAGCGAGCCAGCGTCTTAACCAACTAGCCACCGTGACAGGCTTAACAAATGGAATGCGATTTTGTCTGGAAATAAAATTACTATATATATAATATGTTAGTTTGACTGCGTGAACATGATAGTGGTTAATTAATGTAACCTTCGTGAAATACTCGCATAAAATATATTAGTTTGACTCTATGTACAAGACAGTGGTTAACTTTCATAAAATACTCACATGCACAGACTGGGGGTAAACCATCGTAACTTCCGTCATATCGACAATATCGGGTTAAATTTCCACTGCGGTGGATAAATCCGCTGTAACATATATATGTCACATTGCTTCTAGTTACGTTACTAGTTAGATATCTGTAGGCATTGGTGACCGGTGGTGGTTCACTACAATCACATCGTACTCCACTAATATACAACCCTTTAATAATAATAATAATAATAATAATAATATTAAGGCCACGAATTCGCCGTAACAGACCGTTTCATTGGCTAATCCCGCACATCATCCAGAACACGTCAATGATAACAACTCTTCCAGATCCTAGTATAGTGAAGACAAGTAAAACGAATTTTGAACTATCAAAAACGAAACGAAATAGGATCAAATTGAGTATATAATGATATCAACTAGTGGAATATATTATTGTATTCATTTCGAAAACAAAATCTCCGAGAATGTATGATAAATGTATTAATTGTGAAAAGAAAGATACTAATATTTACCAATAATGATGAAAGTCAGAAAACAAATCTGTTGTAGTTCATACATTATGATTATCGCATGAACTGAAATATTTATTTAAAAATATATGATAACATTTCAAACGATAAAAGTACATAATGTGATAATACAAAATTATACTGGACATTAGTATACATATCAATAATGACATTCACAACAAGACACAACACGCGGTATATAAGAGAGAGAAATGGGGTTTAACATCCACTCGACACAAACTAGTCTAGGTCATTTCGGGACTAACATATGGTTTAATTTTATTTCAATAATTCGCTTGCGCGTAGGGGTCTTTAGCAGTGGGAGGAAACCGGAGGACCCGGAGAAAACCCACGAGGTTGGACAGGCGACCCTACTCCTTGTCACGTACAACCGGGGATTCGAAACCACGCCAGTCGACTCAATGACAGACTTTATGATACAGCGCGCGCACGCTAACCATTCAGCCATCCAACCCCCCACGCGGTATATAAATAAACACAGAAGTATATTTGAATTGCTAAAGTAATGAATTGAAATGAAATGGGGTTAAACGTCGTACTGTTCTGCTCCTATACTAGGCTAATATGAAGACGGGCATACGCAATACAGTGTGCTATGAGGGAAATTTTGCCCGGGCAGCGGCACTATCGCCTATTCTTATATCGAATTCTAACTGCCAAGGGATCTTTTACCTGCATTCCAATGTATACACGGGACCTCAATTTTCGTATCATCCGAAGGACTAGACAACTGCCCTTTGAATGAAAGTTACAATATCGTTTTATAGCAAGAACGACCAGCTCTTTATCTAAATCTTACATAATGCATATTTAAATCACATAGAATCAGTTACATCCATACATACCATGTGTTATTATCTCGACAACATGAACAGTATGCGTTACAAACCGCGTTATTAAATAACAGAAAAGTAGTCATATCCATATATTGTTGTGTTTTGTTGTGTAAATGTAACCGTACCTTCAGATGTCATTTAATGAAATTCGTCGATATAAAAACACATTATCTTACACAGCTTTCGCGCTGTCTAAAACTTTAAGATGATATTGTACTAAGCAGCAAAAGAAACGTCATGTTGTTATGTTACTCTCAATAGACACATTGTATAAACACCCGATTAGATTTTATTACATACTTCGAGAAGGTATTTGTTGAGTAATAAAACCTTCTAGTGGTTTATCGAGGGCTGGCCGTCCTTACCGCACGGTACAAATATTATCACCACTAGAAGCAACAAATTCCAGAATAAGCCAGAACTCATACCAAAATGGCCGCTTTATACAAATGAGTATTAAGTGGAATACTAACCCGAACCCTAACCCTAACCCTTTTAAGAGAAGTAAAAACTAAATTAGACCCAAGTCCAGTCTTTTAAAAAGGGTTAGGGTTAGGGTTCGGGTTAGTTATCCCCAAAATTCTCATTTATATAAAGCGGCCATTTTGGACTCCGGAAACACCCGAACCTCGATAAACTACTAGAAGGTTTTATTTGTACCGTGCGGTAAGGACGGCCAGCCCTCGATAAACTACTAGAAGGTTTTATTACTCAACAAATACCTTCTCGAAGTATGTAATAAAATCTAATCGGGTGGTATAAACTTGCCAAATGTTTTTATTGTATATTTGTGACCACATCTCCAACTTTACCTGAGCAATAAGGTTCCTTCCCAAACACAGAATTGAACCCAGGAATTGTTCTAAAAAACGCAACCTGACTTCTGAGATGGTAATGTGTTCTCCATGATTTTCATGTAAATATTTACTTTATTTAAAACTTTGCTATTGGTGAATATACTGAGATATTCATAACAAAGCACGACAAAAGGTATATATGGATATAACTACTTCTCTGTTATTTAATAACGATGTTTCGTAACACATACAGATCTTGTTTTCAAGTTAATAATAAATATTCATACAAATTTTGGCTTACACCAATTAATTAATTACAAAAAAGGGGACCATGAAGATAATTAAAAAGTAACAATCAACCATAATGACAATACTAAGACAAATAATAATAGATAATTTGGTACTTAGTAGTAATAATAAAATATAAAAGTAACAATCAACCATAATGACAAATAATAAGACAAATACTTAGAAGTAATAATAGAAGATAACAGTTAATCATTACCTAAGATGTTGAATGAGATATTCCTGATGGACGTTTCAAATGACCACGAGTCTTTCTACTTCGTCAATATCAGTTTAAATGTATAGCATGATATTAATAGCTCTATCAAGACATTTCCAATGAATAACTTACCTTATCATGAGATTCTCGAATTCTAATAACTTACCTGCTGTGGGCTATGCATTTATAGGTTCTTGCGATGCGATGATAATCAATAAATATCGCATAAAGAGAAAAACACATTGAAATAAACACAAGATTCGAGTTCTATGAAAAATAATTACTGTATATATTTGATCGGATGAACTCTGTTTCTACACCGATTCTCTTGTGGTTTTCAAGTTCAGTATTTGTAGAATTTAAATAATCAATCCTTGTTGTGATTTCTAGTTGATCATTCAAACGTTACACTCATGACATCATTAATAATTCAATTGATAAGTGCTCGGTTTATTGTTCAAGGGGGTGGGGGGGGGGGGGTCAATACGGTTCGTTTAATTTCAAGTCTTTGATCTTCACTGGAGGATTTGCGAAAAAACAAAACTTTGAAAGCTGAATCTATAAAAGAAATGAAATGAAATGGGATTAATATTTTATTGTTCTGCATCATCTGGGCTAATGAGGACGGGTATACGCCATACAGTGTGCTATGAAATGAAATGGGGCTTAATATTCTACTGTTCTGCATCATCTGGCCTAATGAAGAAATGCATACGTCATACGTCATAAAGTTCGCTTACCTACATGCCAATGCGTACATGGGACCTTGGTTTTTGTCCCATCCGAACGACCATACCTTGTCACATGCCAAACCCTCATTCCGTCACCACAGAATAAGAATACGGTCGTACGTCATACGTCATAAGGTTCTCTTACCTGTATGTCAATGCGTACATGGGACCTTGGTTTTTTGTCCCATCCGAACGACCACACGTTGTCCCTTGCCAGTCCCGCCACCCTTCACCACAGAATAAGAATACAAATTACGACTGCATAGATTTTCTGATAACACATTTTACCCTAATCGCAGGTTAGATAATCAATCCGTGTATAAAAAATTTGATATTTTAGCGAAAATGCAAAGACGCATCCAGCCTTTAAGTAAAAATTACATTTTGATTAATTTTGTTTTCTAAGATGACAACCATCCTTTATTCAAATCAAAATTGTACTTTCTCAGATAAAAAGAACCCATTGATAGTGTAACAATTTCAATCAAATGTAGCGTGAGGTCCAGGGGATTACTAGAGAGAGAGAGAGAGGGAGAGAGAGAGAGAGAGGGAGGGGGGCTTAACGTGTTTTATTTCAATAATTCGCTTGCGTGTAGGGGTCTTTGGCAGTGGAAGAAATCCGGAGAACCCCACGAGGGAGAGAGAGAGAGAGAGAGAGGGAGAGAGGGAAAGGGGGCGACAATGCTTCGCACGTTCGTTTGTTCGATTTTATTCCGATGAATGCCGAAGAAACAAAACAGGCACTGTGCGAGGAGGGAAGAGTATCTCCCCCCCCCCCCCTCTTCTCTCTGGACCAGCGATTCTCAACCAGTGTTCCGCGAGATCTTCTTAAATGTGCCCCGAAATTGTAAACAGCACACTAAGAAAATGCGAAAAGCAACATGATCCCAATTGATTAGTCACTGGTGCCTATTGATAAGTTCATAGCTGTGTTTTTCTTTATTTAGTTTGACTCATTCTATATCTCTATGACTAGTCTCTGTCTCCGGTTGTCTACCGTCTGGCTTAGCATGTTTTTAATTTGCAAAATTCAAATATCTTTTCATATATATATTTAGCGAGGTGTGCCGCTAATTTTTCAGGCGTTCCAAGTTGTGCCGTTGGCGAAAAAAGGTTGAGAACCACTGCTCTGGACACTCATATGATCAGCCTTTCTTAGCTAATTATTGGGTTCACATACATGTATTGTGGAGAAGTCATATATAAATGACTGATGGGTTGACGCATAAAAAGATTTATAATTTGATAAACATAGCTGGTTCTGGGTGAAACCAGAATAACATGTTTATCACTAATGATAGGAAAGTTGCCATTCCATATTTGTCACGAATGACCAATCACATGATTAATTACATCATAATTAGCCATTAGAATATTTGATAGCTGTGAATCTGAGAGTATAATAATAAATAGAATGTGCACTCGTTGTTAGATAGCCACTAGATTCTTCGAGAGGAGACATGCACTGAGAGAGAGATAACGTTGAGGTCCAAGAGACACCATCTGGGTTGAGGCAAACCTAGTTACGGGCTTGGATTTCGGGCACATTATTTTGTCAACTAGATGAAATAATAATTTTTGTTTTCACTTTGTGTACACTCGAATAGTACGGGAATGAAGTCATCATTCTGTTTTATCAAGGCGGGTTGGATGGCCGAATGGTTAGCACGTGCGCGCTGTATCATAAGGTATGTCATTGAGTTAACTGGCCTGGTGTTGATTCCCAGGTTGTACGTGACAAGGAGTAGGATCGCCTGTCCAACCTCGTGGGTTTACTCCGGGTCCTCCGGTTTTCTCCCACTGCTAAAGACCCCATACTCGCAAGCGAATTATTGAAATAAAAATTAACCCTATGTTAGGCCCGAAATGACCTGGTTTGTGTGACTGGAGTTAAACCCCGAAATGACCCCCCCTCTCTCTCTCTCTCTCTCTCTCTGTTTTATCAAGGGGATCACGTGGCTAAGTGGGTAAGACGCTAGCTCGCTAGCCTGGAGGTCGGGTGTTCGATCCCTGCATTGGCCGAGAAAGTTCATCCAGATTTTCCGGCGTGGTTCTCCCTTGTCAGTGATGCAGGACGGAGGGGCTGACAAGGAAAGCTGTCTAGTCGTTCGGATGGGACGAAAAACCGAGGTCCCGTGTACACATTGGCGTGCACGTAAAAGATCCCTTCGCAGTTGGAATTCGATATAAGAGTAGGCCGTAGTGCCGCTGTCAGGGCAAAATTTCCCTCATAGCACACTGTATGGCGTATGCCCGTCTTCATTAGCCCAGGTTAGGAGCAGAAAAGTAGGACGTTAAACTCCATTTCATTTCATTTCATTTCATGTTTTATCAATATAGTACACATTAACTCCCTCTATGTAGCAATCGAGTAGGACTCGCTGCGGGTGTCACACAGTGTTCAGTAGGTTATAGTTACTTCGACATGCACTTGTTGCTCTGTTTAACGAAAAATGTAAAGTAGGCATTTCATGTGACTATTGACGCCATTATAGTCGAATAATAATATAATCGCCGTTTTGAGAATCTATGTTAAGCGAGAGAGAGAGAGAGAGAGAGAGAGAGAGAGATAGATGGGTTAACGTCCACTCAACATAAATTAGGTCATTTCGGGACTAAATATGGTTCAATTTTTTTTCAATAATTCGGGGAACCCGGAGAAAACCCACGCGGATGGACAGGCGACCCTACTCCTTGTCATGTACAGTCGGGAATTTATTTTAACGCTCGATCAGTTTGATAAGAAGAGAGGGTGTGTGTGTGTTCGTCTTGATAAACAGAAAGTAAATGGGAGACTAACAAGTCTCGATGTTTGGTTGACCTATGGCTCATTTTACTATATAAATATAGCATCTAATTCCCTGGCATTACACGATGATCTACCTAATAAAACTTGTTTGGGAATTTGACCCCAATATCAGCTCTTCATCTAAATCTTACACCCTGTATCTTTAAATTGTCGTATATTTTTAGATACGGAAAGAATGTTTAGTGAAGCGTACGACATGACCTGGCATAGTTTGTATTAATGTCTTGGGCTGTATAACATCCAGTGTCGATGTGATCGTAAGATGTGTAGCTTATTTACACTTGTTTTATTGTACCCCTGTATATACCACGACGTCAAGTTCTCTCGTTCGTGCGTGGGGCGTGTTTGATAGCTGTGTAAAACTGGTACAATGTCCTTGGTAAAGATCCCAGATGAAGCCGGAGAAACAATCAATTTTATTGAGTTTAAAGGACGACTTTATCCAAATTTTAGCATCAGTTCGGTGGAGGCTATACCCAATTTTAAAGTAAGAGAGGATTACATCTTTTTGATAGCGTATCCAAAATCAGGTAAATAAATTTTTGTGTTATTTTCTTTCCTCAAAACACAAACCCCATGTTCTTACAGTTTTTGGGGGTGGGGGTGGGGGTGGGGGTGGGGTGGGACGAATGGTTAGCCCGTACGCACTGTATCATACGGTCTGTCATTGAGTCAACTGGCGTGGTTTTGATTCCCCGGTTGTACTTGACAAGGAGTAGGGTCACCTGTCCAACCTCTTGGGTTTTCTCTGGTTTCCTCCCATTGCTAAAGACCCCTGCTCTCAAGCGAATTGTTGAAATTAAAACATGAACCATGTGTTTTTCCCGAAATGACCTGGTTTGTGTGCAGTGGACATTCAACCCTGAAATGGCTCTCTCTCTCTCTCGCTCTCTCGGTCTCTCGCTCACTCTCTCTCTCTCTCTCTCTCCACCCCAGTTTGTGTCGTATAGTTCGTTTTTTTATCTGCGAGACAGACTAAGTAGATGACATGATTTGTTGCATTTAAAATGGCTGGATGTCTGAGATTTGGATTAAATTTGCCAATTTGTGGCCACGTACTGACAAGGGGGTATTTCGATTAGGAAATGAGAAATGAAATGGGGTATAACGTCTTACTGTTCTACTCCGACTATTTCGATTACGGATAAATATAATTTTATTTTGAATTTTGACTTTTGTGTTATTAGTATAGTCATTCGGATGGAACGAAAAACCGAGGTCCCATGTACACGTACAAGAATCTTTGACAGTTGGAATTCGAAATAAGAGTAGGCCGTAGCGCCGCTGTCCGGGCAAAATTTCACTCATAGCCCACTGTATGGTGTATGCCAGCCTTCTTTAGGTCAGTAGGAAATAATACATCAGATCATCCTGATTGTATAAAGTATTAGACTTCAACTATAAACAAGTTACTGACAAGGACATTTGTCTAGTCGTTCGGATGGGACGAAAAACCGAGGTCCCGTGTACACATTGTCGTGCACGTAAAAGATCCCTTGACAGGTGTGGAGCCACGGTGGCTAGGTGGTTAAGACACTGGCTCGCTAGCCTGGAGGTCGGGTGTTCGATCCCTGCATCGGCCGAGAAAGTTCATCCTGATTTTCCGACGTGGTTTCCCCTTGTCAGTGGTGCAGAACGGAGGGCCTGACAAGGACAGCTGTCTAGTCCTTCAAATGAGACGAAAAACCGAGGTCCCGTGTATACATTAGATTGCACGTAAAAGATCCCTTGGCAGTTGGAATTCGATATAAGAGTAGGCGATAGTGCCGCTGCCCGGGCAAAATTTCCCTCATAGCTCACTGTATGGCGTATGCCCGTCTTCATTAGCCCAGTGTAGGAGCAGAACAGTAGGACGTTAAACACCATTTCATTTCATTTCCTTGACAGGTGGAATTCGATGTAAGAGTAGGCCGTAGTGCCGCTGTCCGGGCAAAATTTCTCTCATAGCACACTGTATGGGCGTATGCCCGTCTTCATTCGCCGAGTTCGGACGTTAAACCCCATTCTATTTCATTTCATGAACAAGTTAAAATATTGTTCTATTTTATTTTCTTATATAGGAACTCACTGGCTTTGGAAAGTGTGTAGAATGCTGGTAGCTGGAACTGTTGACGTAAAGGTTCGACCAAAACAATCCATGATGCTGGAATTAGCATCACATGAAGAAATCGACCAGGAACCATCTCTCTCCGCGAGTTCTCAATTCACATCTCATATTTGATGAAATGCCAAAAGATTATACAAAATTCCACAACAAGATAATCTACTTCAGAAGAAATTTGAAGGATATCGCTGTATCATTCTATAATCATACGTTAAAATTCTATGATAATTATCAATATAAAGGGGAATGGAAGAACTACCTTAAAATGGTTCTAGACGGTAGAGGTAGGTGAGGTTACATTGATAGGCATTAATACAATAAAATATACTGTATGTCGCCACATCAATTTCTATTTTATTTTTACATAATTTGCGGGTTGTAATTATATAATTGTATTTATCATTTGATACTGGAAATTTGGGTTTAGAGACCAAGATTACGAACCTAAGTGGTTTCTAATCTTTTACATATACATATCCAAGATGGCTGCCATAGTAAATTTGGAGAAAATGATGACTAAAACTGTAAAGTTAAAGCAATTCTGTAGAAAAAGGAGAGCCTTGTCCGGAACGTTCACACCAACTTGCTAACCTGCTCAAGTGACTAAAATTATTAGAAAATATTAGGTTTTATAGATAGGCATTAATACAATACTTTGATGATATGGAGCCGTCTTCATTAAGCTCAATCAGCTACTCCTTGCAGCCCCGTTGACGTTAAGCCTTTAAATCTGGAACCATCCCAATGTTCTTCCCGGTTCTCCTCGGTCCACACCGGAATGTGAACCACGGACACTCAAGAGTCAAGTGCCCCGAACCATGAACTACCTCCGGTTCGTTATAGAAGTTCGGTTCCCGTAGATATTTAATGACCAATAACTTGTATTCATTATTTTTTGTGAATTTGAAGCATGAACTAACTTATATTATTTGTTTTATTTTGTGATATAGTTGATTATAATTCATGGTTTGATTTTGTTCTACACTGGGAAGAGGTCATCGCCACACATCCGGATTTACGTATATTAGAATTAACTTATGAAGATATGATTGAGGTGTGTTCCAGGTTTACATTACACTGATTTGTCATTTTTTGGTTTTGAATTCCATTCCACTTTAGGATCGATGTTACTGGAAGCTAGTTATATCCGAACTTCACATATTCCCACCAAACCTACTGTCAACGCTCAAACCCTTTGCTCCTATACTGGGCTAATGAAGACGGGCATACGCCATACAGTGTGCTATGAGGGAAATTTTGCCCGGGCAGCGGCACTATCGCCTACTCTTATATCGAATTCCAACTGCCAGGGGATCTTTTACGTACATTCCAATATATACACGGGACCTCGGTTTTTCGTCTCATCCGAAGGACTAGACAGCTGTCCTTGTCAGGCCCTCCGTTCTGCACCACTGACAAGAGGAAACCACGTCGGGAAATCTGGATGAACTTTCTCGGCCAATGCAGGGATCGAACACCCGACCTCCAGGCTAGCGAGCCAGCGTCTTAACCACCGTGACTCCTTTTCTTAAAGGAGATATTTTCCCTTGCGCACGACTGGGCACGCAGTTGACACTCTCTGGGTAGTGCATTTTCTGTAGAGCAAACATCTTTCAACTTCAATCCGACTGGACCTCAGGCGCATTTACCCATCTTACTAGAATTGCCTTAGACGGAGGACCTATCTCTCCGCATTCATGACATTCCACTTTATTTTTATTGACTAGACCTGGTCGATTCAGGTGCAAAATAAAAAAAATGTCCTTTGCATATGATTATTTGAGGTGGCATCTTTCTTGGTTGAAACTTTTGACCACTATATATAGACAATGGTGAAAAATAACCGATGGTCTTTTGGAAGAACCTGAAATAAAATTTTAAATTGCAGTGTCCTCATAGAGAATTTAAGAAAATTGCTGAATTTTTAGAAGTTCCCTTTGATGATAAGCTTTTAGCTGATGTAGTCCAAAAATGCAGTTTTAAATGTATGAAAGAAAGAAAGGGCCACTTTTATTTATCACCGGAAGGAGATTCGGCCGTTTATAGAAAAGGTAATTCTAATTAAAAACATATTTGAGAGTCTGTCCCAGTGGTTCCAGAAGACGCAACTGATACTAATTATTTCACAGCTTGCTTGTTTCTGCTGCGCTTTGGGGGTTGGGTGACCGAGTGGTCTAACGGTGGGCTTTAGATCATAAGGTATGTCACTGAGTAGTGTTTCGATTAACAGCTTATATTCCATATATGCCCTTCGGGCATCTCGGATTTATATTGCATATTTCTCATTATTCTTTCAAACCATGCACACTCGCTCAAACTTTAAAGGCTAAAAAATAGCTCACCGAATCAGTGTGTGTAAACACGTGACCACGCTCTGTATAAACGATCACAACACTTTCAGTATTGTCTTTTTCTCTTTTGATCTAGACCGTCCAATCTTCACTGATTTAATATAACAATCCATCTTAAAATCAAAGTCTTGATGGTAATTGATGTTTATCAGTCTGTTAGGTCGGCTAATAGACCTGCATCACATGGTTTTGAAGATGCGGTATCAGTACATTATGAAGATAAAAAGTATACAATAACATTTTAAGTAACTAATAATGGATCAGGTTTAGATATCATGGATCCTCAAAGTTTGTATGATGAATTCATGGAGTAAACACAAGAAACTAAGTTTGACATCCCCAAAATCTTTTAGGGTGATGATGTCTTTAATGATTCTGTGGTCAACCAAGCTACCAATAAAAAGGGTCGAGAAAAAGTAATTGACATTCTACTATCCTCTATCAGTTACCGGTAAATGCAAGAGATTGTTGCCACCTTTGTTGGACCAGGATATTTGTCATGCCCTGCCCTAAGCGGCCCAGGATTGTTATCTTCAGGAGGTTCTAAAACTGTTATGTCTGGGTTTATGTCCTTTGATACCTCTTTTAAATACAAATATTGACCCTGAGGTAGTACTCTATTGTAGATTCTATCATAACCTTAGGTAAGGACCATTTAGAGTTGTCTCTGAAGCATAGATTATTTCTTGGGAAATATCGCAGTAAAGGTAGCACCCAATATATTTAACAACAAGGCCTGTTGGTGACACTTTGTCCGGCTGGATTGTTCCGGCAGGCCCTGCAGGGGCTGTCATCTCCAACTGGGGCAGGGCGAGAGGCAGATTACCTCGCCAAAACTACCACTAGACATTGGAAAGTAATAAATATTTTATGCTGGACAAATTTCAAATTTATATATTACTGGGCCACTATTACCCCTCAGATCAGTGAATATCATTAGTGGTTATAAGATTGACTTTATTTCAACTCATATATTCAGAAGGCTATTCCAAATAGCCTGCCTTTTAATCATAAACAGATGTCTTTAATGGATTAGGAAGTCATTTAAATGATATGTAAGAAAGCCATCGATTCTGTATCATTAGCATACAGTTATATTATTATTATTATTAAAAAAAAAAAAAAACTTTTTAAGCAGGAAACACTGGCAATTGCCCTAAGGCTATTAAACGGAACATCCATTGATATTAAAGAGACTTATTTTTCAATTCCTGTTTGTCTTGATCATCAAATATATCTACGTTTCAAATGGCGAGATCAAGTTTATGTGTTTACATGTTTACCTTTTGGTCTTTCTTCGGTTACACATACATGTATCTTTACAAAAATTCCCAAACCTTTGTTTGCTTGGCTCAGGAAACAGAACATTATATGTACATATTTTATAGATGATTCTTTATCTGCTACAGGCTGTTTTTTAGTTTTGGCTTCATAATTAATACAGAAAGTATTTTAGGCTTCATAATTAATACAGAAAGTTATCAAGCTTGTTGACATATGAGAGAGTTTCTAAAATAAATAATAATGGCTGAGGAAATTTTGTTTAGTTCAAATTTGTTAATTCATATGAGCCATCATTTATTGGTCAGTGTTCCTTTAGTAGAACTGCTATTATACTTGCATTATTTTTATCCATTATTTAGACAAACAGAAAAATATATTTCTGTCACACTGTATCTTCAGCTATGATAATGATATCATTCATATTCAGGCAATGTTTTTGGAAATAGAATGGTGGATATCTAAGGTTTATATATATAATGGGTTTTATATTCATCCACCTAGTATACATGTATAAATGGTTCATAACATCAGATACTTTCCCATATGGATGGGGTGCCCACAGGGGTAATTTCCAAAGCAATGGCCGTTGAAATCTTTAAGAGCAAGGAAACTATATAAATTATTTAGAAGTTTGAGTAATATTCAATGTTCTGTCTGTGGTCATATTTGTTTTTTATACACATTTATATCCAGTCTGATAATACTTTTGTATTACTTATATAAATAATCAGGGTGGTTATATTGGTAATCTTTTTGAATTGTCTAAAGAAGTTTGGCTGTGGTCTTTGAAAAAAGGACTCTTTTTGTCAGCCAAACATGTTGTTGGTAAATCTAATGTATTGATGGACATTTTGTCTAGAATATTTTCTAGTTCAATGGAATTAAGCTAAAGATTTGTAATCATTTTTTCATACATGATGTTGATCTGTTTGCTTCCAGACTTAAAAGACATTTAGAAAAATGTTTCTTGACATCCAGACCTTTTTTCTAGCATGCAATGCTTTTTCTATATATATATATCAATGGTTCTGGCAAAGGTATTTCAAAACAGTAGATCAAGCAGCCATAATCATTCTAGGCTGGTCAACTCCTGTATGGTATCCAATTTTACTATCAATGCTCACAGCAGACCCAGTTCGGTTACCTGTTCGCAAGAACCTTTTTACGTTTAAGCCTCAATGGTGCTTTACATTTTCTTCGAGGGAAGAATATATATCTAACAGGATGCAGGATACCTGACAATCCTTCTATAATAGAGGAATATTAAAGCAATCTGCTAATATCATCCTTAATTCTTGGCAGCCATCTACTACGAACAGTATGCATTGGCCTAGCTGGAGAAGATGGAATTTTTGGTGTTGTGGACAACAAATTAATTCATTTCATCCATCTGTAGTTTTATAAATTTCTTAGGAGATATGTCTAAACAATTTCATTATAGGGTAAAAAACATTATTTGATTCTCTGGAACTCCATAAATATCTGTTTACTTGGAATGCTTCAATATTAGTAAATTATTTGGGTGCGCTGTATCCATTGCAAAATTTATCTTTGAGAATATTGACATATAAAACCAGTTGGTTTGTTGGCTTTAGCTACAGCTCAGAGATGTCAAATTTTAACAGACTTTTGCCTTAATGCTTTATATGATTCAGGCTCTGTTATGACCTTGAGAGTAAATAAGGTTTCGAAAACTTCTCGACCTTTAACACCGTTATTCAGGGTTAAAATTCCAAGTTTTTAAGATGTCAGGATCTGTCCTTGTTTTACTTCGAGACAGTTTATCCGTACAACAGCAGAATACCATAAATCCAGTCAAGGATTTGTTTTCCTTTTATACGAAGAAGGCTGTAGCTCCAGGGACTTCTGCTAGGTGTTTAAGACAAATATTAAAGTTAGCTGGTATTGATACTTCTATGTTTAAAGCCCACTCAATTAGAGGGGCATCAAATTCTTCGACATTTAATGGTGGTTGTTCACATTCAGACATTTTGAAGGCTGCAAACAGGAAATATGGATATATATTTGCCAGGTTTTACCACCAGTATGTGCGAAATTTGGTTATTTTGTATGCTGGCTGCGGAAAAAATAATAAATGAACTACTAATTTGTTTTAGTTGTTATTTCCTTTGTTGACAACCCTTTAAACTATGCAGTATAAATCCGAGATGCCCGAAGGGCATATATGGAATATAATCCCCCTCTCATCCTAGCGCCCGAAGGGCGTGATGGATGAGAAGGATTATATGAATATATAGCCCGAGGGCTCGAGGATTTATCTTCCCTCCCTTGAGCTCTCCCTGTGCTATATTCGGCTGTCAACAAATCTTTAAAAAGACAATACTGAAAGTGTTGTGAACGTTTATATAGAGCGTGGTCACATGGTCACGTGTTTATACACACTGATTCGGTGAGCTATTTGTTAGCTTTTAAAGTTTGAGCGAGTGTGCATGGTTTGAAAGAATAATGAGAAATATGCAATATAAATCCTCGAGCCCTCGGGCTATATATTCATATAATCCTTCTCATCCATCACGCCCTTCGGGCGCTAGGATGAGAGGGGGATTATATTTGACAAGGAGTAAGGTTGCTTGTCTGATCTCGTGGATTCTCTCCGCATAACCACAGCTCCCTGAAACCTCTACGCGGGTTATTGAAGTAGAATTGAGCCGTATGTTAGTTCTCAAATAGTCTTGTTTGAGTAGAGCGGTCGTTAAACACCATTTCTCTCTGTGTCTCTTTGCTGCATTTTGAAACATCTGTCCAGTGGGTCCAAACAAGCGGTTTGTGTTACTGAATTTATTATTTTTTGTATCCCTTGCAAACACTCAAAATGCCCCGAAAACGCCTGTTAAAGGGGGTGCCCACCAGGTCCAGACAAGCAGTTTGTGTCGGCTATTTATTCTATTTTGTATTTCTTGCATAATACGAGATTTCGTCATTAACTGGATGCTTCAATTTAACAATTTCTATCAACAAGGCTGATAAACAAAATAACAAGACTGTTCATACTCGTTAAACTTTGGTTGTTTTTTTGCTGAGTAGAGTAAGGCTCTGGCGCACTTATCAGGGGGCCACAGGTTCGATCCCGGTGTTGATCGGGAATGTTCCATTTCCCTGCCAGTGTTGCAAGAAATCAACGAAGAGAACGCGGTCCCTGCATCTTCTGAGCAACATTTTCCTAAAAATATATCATCCCGTTTGGTGCAGAAAAGTAGGACGTTAAATCCCATTTCAGTTCCATTTTTCAAACGTTGGAATATTTATGAAACCGCCATTTATAGAGAAAATGTTACCCACCATTTATTATCGGCTATAAATCTTAAAATTAGGGCAGATACAATATGTGGTTACCATGGTATTAAACTTGCATGGGGTCGCTGGCTGAAAATGTCAAGGGGGCCGTTGCATCAGGGGACATATTCTAGTCCATGACAGTCACATTTATTTGGAATAAATATAGTTACGACATAATAAATACAATCAGGGGCCACCTTTAATATTGATGCAGCAGCCCAGTCAGCCCCCCCCCCACCATTAAACCAGGCCTGTCACGTTGTACTACAAAATGGCGTACGCATCTCTATTATTTCGCCTTTTCGGGTTGTATTCTCGCAGAATCCAAAATGTAAAGTTACCAAACTGTAGATGAAACTGGTGCTTTTCATATCGGTATAACAAATATTGATTTTGTATTTTTGCAGGTGAAGTTGGTGATTGGAAGAATTGGTTTACTGTGGCACAGAATGAATGGTTTGATCGGATATATGGCGACATCAAAATTAAAGTTCAAATACTCAAAATAGGACATATCCTCTTTTCTTTCAACGACAGTAAGGTCATAATTCTATGGAATACGATTACTGTTTATTACGTAGTCTGTAACCCGTGTATTCCAGAATCTAGACTGTTTATGGAGCCTGTATCTAGACTGTTAACCCAATATAAGACATTATTCATAAAAATAAGTATATCATACTGTTAAAGAAAACGCATCATATAGTGTTTACAGACGGACAGTTATATACCATATAATACGGTCTGTTTAATAAAAATGTGTCACAAAACTAGTCATCATTTGCCTTATGAAACTAAAATATGGACTAATTGTTTTTATGGTAGATGTCATCGTTAACCCAATGGTCATGGCGATAAATGAGTTTTCGTTTGTCTTCGGCAGCTTTGCGGATCATTCCCGGTCACCCTATCCCGACCTCAATTGCGTTATCACGCCATTTTTGAATGTTCAACGTTAGTATGGATGTTCTACTTCTTAATGTTTCTATTAAGATTAATTGTTTACAGCTCGCTCCAGATGTGTTGAGTATAGCTACAGAAAATGGATATACGTGATTTATTGTTTCAATATTAGACCGAAATATTTCTATTAACAATAATGCGTATGAAAGTTATATATTATTTTATGAATATATTGGAAAGTTTGAAGTTTGCGGTCTATGTGCAAGATTAAAGATTAAATTTTCTTTATCACCTTTACCTTTGATTTCAGAGTCGCTTAAATAGTCACTCGATCGTTAATTGTAAAAACAAAACAAACTGCCATTTCGGTTCCTTGCTGCTTTATGAAACCGGGTTTGGGTTTTGTAGGATACACTAATCTGTAGATAGCTATAAATGAAATGGAAGGTAGCTTAACGCCCGACTTGACTAATGAAGACGGGCATGGGCGAAATTTTACCAGGGCAGCGGCACTACAGTCTACTTTATATCAAATTCCAACCGTCAAGGGTTCTTTTAAGAGCACGCCAATGTGTACACGAGACGACTATACGCTGCACTTTAACAGCCTCTCCGTCCTACACCACTGATAAAGGGGGATCACACCGGAAAATCCGATGAACTTTCTTGGTAAACTCAGGTATCGGAAACGGGACCATCAGGTTAGCCACCCACTGTCTTACTCACTGAGCCACCGTGGCTCCCAGGTGGCTATAAAGCAGGAAGGAAGTTTTTACTCCGTGCAAATGTAATATTATCTGTAGAGTTTATGTAAGTTTTCTGAATAGTGTTCTGTTTGTATTGGACTTGGTTAACTGGGTTCCTACAAAACAAACAGGTCAGTAGTAGAGAGGGCAGTCTGGAGCAATTTTGGAATTCCAGACATTCCAAAGGTCTGACGTCACAGATTCCTAAGGTCTGACGTCAGAGCATTCCACAGGTGTTCTATTTATAGTTTGAATATGGTTATTGTTGACTGAACAATGAGGTTATGAATAATAAAAAAGGTATGCAGGTGTTGTATTCTTTGATCGTGTTTGACTTTTGTAACGAGGGTATGGGGTCCACGAATTGTTTATTGGAGGGTAGGGGGGAAGATATTTCGCTTTATAGGCAGGTGTGCAGAGGTTACATTGAGTTCACGCCAAGTGTAGCTATACCTGCATTAAGGGACAATGACCTCCGCCATTAAGCTTGACAGGTGATTTTGTCGATTTTGTTCTAAGCCAATAGTTTTAATCTACATATTTGTGACAGGGTGTAGTTAAATTTTGGTTTTAAGTTTCGAAAATCTAGGTATAAAAGGGGGGTGATTACACGTTCAAATGTAGAATTGTTTTATGAAGTTGAAAACAAGAGGTTAACATTATGAGTATCGACTTGTATCGAAAGGATATTGGAAATGATTATTATTCATAATTCAATTATTTTTTTAATTATTTTGTTTTATTAATTAATTTCTTTTCATTAATTTTTTTTTCATTAATTCTTTTTTTTTCATTTATTCTTTTTTGTTCATTAATTCTTTTTTTTTATTAATTCTTTTTTTTTCATTATTTTTTTTTTTTTAAATTTATTTTTATTTATTTAAATTTGGTGAAATTATTTACTGGTCTGGCGGTAGTTCTCAATTTGATCTTTTGAATTTCACGACCAAAATTTGGTTTTAAATAAGAGAAATGAAACGAGTTTTAACGTCCATACTGACTAATAGGGACTAGATTAATATTTTGGAACTTGAATATTCTCAGATGTCACCAATCAAATAATTGTTGTCATTTGTAGTATTAATTAGTATATTAATTGTTTATATTAATTGAGGTTAATCAAACTCGTGTACTTGTTTTAAAAAATACAAATTGTACATCGTTAAGGTATGAGAAATGTTTTAAAATGATAATTGTAGTCATTATCGCATTAATTAATATGTTAATTAGTATATTAATTGTTTTATATTAATTTAGGTTAGTCTAACCCTAACGTACTTAAATGTTTTTATTTTAGCAATTGAAATATATTTAAGAAAAATAAAAGTGGTTAGTTCTTTAAAAACCAGGTTAATAATATTAATATTACATTATGTATTTAACAGATGTTTTTCGGGGTAGTAGGTGAACTCTTGACCGATATTCTAAAAAATGCCATGAACCTTTTTAAATAAACCAATAACCTATATTCCTTCTATGCCAGTTTTTTTGTTGGTTTGTTTTGCCGAGTTGTTAAAAAAAACTACAAGCTGTATGCTATTAACGCGTAAGAAAATGGCCTTAAAAAAAACAAAAATGACCAGATAATTGTAGTAATTAACGTATTAATTAATGTGTGAATTAGTATATTAATTGTTTTATATTAATCGAGGTTAATTAAACTCACGTACTTGTTAAAAGATTACAAGCTGTATGTCGTTAACAGATGAGAAAATGTTTTAAAAGTAAAAGTAGTATTAAGTAATATGTTAATTAGTATATTAATTGTTTATATTAATTGCGGTTAATTAAACTCGTGTACTTGTTTAAATAAATACAAGCTGTACATCGTTAAGGTATGAGAAATGTTTTAAAATGATAATTGTAGTCATTATCGTATTAATTAATATGTTAATTAGTATGTGTGCATGTTGAGCACTGTGTGTGTGTTGGGAGGGTTGTGTGTGGGTGTGGCAGCCTATGAGTGTGGTTGGCGAATCTGTGTATGTGTGCATGTTGGGAACCGAGTGTGTGTTGGGAGTCATCATTTATTAAGATGGATTTACTTAAGCAAAATCAAATTTTCTTTGTCCAAAATCTTTTGTCAAAAAAAAGCAAATACTTTGAAAATATTTTAAACATCTGGCACAGCTAAGGCACTGGCAATAAAAACGCCTGTCAAACTTTGCCACGCAACAGACGCATTCTTCAATTCTCAAGAATATCAGATGACACCAAAGTCGGGTTGCCTTGTAATTTGATAGCTAAACCATCTGGCACAGCTAAGACACTGGTTATATAACGCATGCCAAACTTTCCCACGCCAAAGACATATTCTTTGGTTCTCAAGAATATCAAATGACACCAAGGTGCTTGACTTTTATTTTGATGATTAAAACATATGTCACAACTAAAAGACTGGTGTTAATTAAACATAGTCACCAAATTGCCTTTACAGAAGACATTTTCTTTAGTTCTCAAAGATATTAAATTACATGGTGCTAAAACATGTCATAACTCCATACAAGATAACAGTGACCACCGCTATAATATATAAATCGAATCTAAAATACTGTGTAACGAAAATAAAACCCATTTATATAAAGAACATATTTCGGTCATGGAAACTTGGTCATACTATTTTCATAATTCAAATATTGGAACAGATTCATCATACCACCACATTTTATTAAAACCTTTCATTAAATATAAAACTATCAGCAGATGAAATATTGTTCAAATTTCAAACATTTGACTACAGAAGCAAACTTTCCATCAAATTAAAAAAAAATATCTACAAATAATCGGTAAATGATTTCAACAAATTAAAATAAATCATATGTACATCACTTATTGAAAAAAACAACAACTAATGAATGAAAAATCTATAAGGATAGAAGGGATTCCTTTGATACACAAGTTTGAAAAATGGTAAGAAGGTCTTATAGAATCGTGGTTATATACCACAGAAACAAAGTCATTTACATATACGGTTCAGACGGCATAAAGTTCATCTAACAGAACCAATGAGAGAGTGTATGTCACAAATTATTTGCATGTTCGGTGAATTTCCATTTCATGCAAGACCTAAGAAACCAATGACAATTGTGTATTTCGCAAGTCATTTGCATTTTAGATGAATTCAGGTCAATGGAAAAATTTACAAAAGTTCATAGACATATTTTAAATAGTTCCAGATTAAGTTTTAGTATATCGGTCCAAAGGTCACACACCACGCGAAAGACTGAAAGATTGGCATTGAACAAAGGAATGGTGCTTTGTCATCAGCTTTTAAATAAGCCACTCCTTTTTTTAAACAGATCACATGATCACATCTGTATGTAACACACATATATGTGGATGGAATGTTTTACTGCAAGATATTATGTTTTATCTAGTTTAAAATCAAAAGCCATAGGTTAGAACATCTGTTAAGTACATTATCTAGTGTTAGCCGTCAGTTTGTTTTAAAAGAGGTCACCTCTTATATTTTTTGTTAAATATATTTCAAAGGCTAAAATAAAAAAAATAAAAATCTTACTGAAGTATGTCGGTTTTAACTAACCTTAATCAATATAAAACAATATAATTAATTCGCATATTAATTATTACATTAATTACTACAATTATCTGGTCATTTTTTAAAAAACATTTTCTTACGCGTCAACAGCATAGAGATTTGTAATTTTTTAACAACTCAGCAAAAAAAAATAAAAAATAAAAATAACTGGCCTAGAAGGAATATAGAGGTTATTGGCATATTTAAAAAGGTATATTGCATTTTGTAGAATATCGGTCAAAAGTTCACCTACTACCCCGAAAAACATCTGTTAAATACATAATGTAATATTAATATTATTAACCTGGTTTTTAAAGAACTAACCACTTTTATTTTTCTTAAATATATTTCAAATGCTAAAATAAAAACATTTAAGTAAGTTAGGGTTAGACTAACCTAAATTAATATAAAACAATTAATATACTAATTAACATATTAATTAATACGATAATGACTACAATTATCATTTTAAAACATTTCTCATACCTTAACGATGTACAGCTTGTATTTATTTAAACAAGTACACGAGTTTAATTAACCGCAATTAATATAAACAATTAATATACTAATTAACATATTACTTAATACTACTTTTACTTTTAAAACATTTTCTCATCTGTTAACGACATACAGCTTGTAATCTTTTAACAAGTACGTGAGTTTAATTAACCTCGATTAATATAAAACAATTAATATACTAATTCACACATTAATTAATACGTTAATTACTACAATTATCTGGTCATTTTTGTTTTTTTTAAGGCCATTTTCTTACGCGTTAATAGCATACAGCTTGTAGTTTTTTTTAACAACTCGGCAAAAAAAACCAACAAAAAAACTGGCATAGAAGGAATATAGGTTATTGGTTTATTTAAAAAGGTTCATGGCATTTTTTAGAATATCGGTCAAGAGTTCACCTACTACCCCGAAAAACATCTGTTAAATACATAATGTAATATTAATATTATTAACCTGGTTTTTAAAGAACTAACCACTTTTATTTTTCTTAAATATATTTCAAATGCTAAAATAAAAACATTTAAGTACGTTAGGGTTAGACTAACCTAAATTAATATAAAACAATTAATATACTAATTAACATATTAATTAATGCGATAATGACTACAATTATCATTTTAAAACATTTCTCATACCTTAACGATGTACAATTTGTATTTTTTAAAACAAGTACACGAGTTTGATTAACCTCAATTAATATAAACAATTAATATACTAATTAATATATTACTTAATACTACAAATGACAACAATTATTTGATTGGTGACATCTGAGAATATTCAAGTTCCAAAATATTAATCTAGTCCCTATTAGTCAGTATGGACGTTAAAACTCGTTTCATTTCTCTTATTTAAAACCAAATTTTGGTCGTGAAATTCAAAAGATCAAATTGAGAACTACCGCCAGACCAGTAAATAATTTCACCAAATTTAAATAAATAAAAATAAATTTAAAAAAAAAAAAAATAATGAAAAAAAAGAATTAATAAAAAAAAAGAATTAATGAACAAAAAAGAATAAATGAAAAAAAAAGAATTAATGAAAAAAAAATTAATGAAAAGAAATTAATTAATAAAACAAAATAATGAAAAAAATAATTGAATTATGAATAATAATCATTTCCAATATCCTTTCGATACAAGTCGATACTCATGATGTTAACCTCTTGTTTTCAACTTCATAAAACAATTCTACATTTGAACGTGTAATCACCCCCCTTTTATACCTAGATTTTCGAAACTTAAAACCAAAATTTAACTACACCCTGTCACAAATATGTAGATTAAAACTATTGGCTTAGAACAAAATCGACAAAATCACCTGTCAAGCTTAATGGCGGAGGTCATTGTCCCTTAATGCAGGTATAGCTACACTTGGCGTGAACTCAATGTAACCTCTGCACACCTGCCTATAAAGCGAAATATCTTCCCCCCTACCCTCCAATAAACAATTCGTGGACCCCATACCCTCGTTACAAAAGTCAAACACGATCAAAGAATACAACACCTGCATACCTTTTTTATTATTCATAACCTCATTGTTCAGTCAACAATAACCATATTCAAACTATAAATAGAACACCTGTGGAATGCTCTGACGTCAGACCTTAGGAATGTGTGACGTCAGACCTTTGGAATGTCTGGAATTCCAAAATTGCTCCAGACTGCCCTCTCTACTACTCAGGTCAGTTATGTCAGAATATCTTTTGACTGAACCAAATAAGATACCCAGCATTCGTCCATTCCACCCTCAAATTCTATATAAGGGTGACCAAACAAGTGTCTGGTCAGTGGTTGGGTCAGCCGTTAATAGAGCGGTTAAGGCTACAGATCTATAGATATCGCATCGCTTTCATGGTTCGATTCGAAGCTTGGAGTCGAAAAGGGTCCGGGGATTTAGAAAGAAAGTCGTGGCTCACGCCATGGAACACACGCTAAGTGATGGGGAACTTAGAACGCTAGCTTATATGTAATGTCGTCGGCGGGACGATTTACCCAATACCACCCCAATATCACCACATACTTCAACATAGTGGGGCAAAATGAGCATATTATTTGATACGTGATTGTTTTTAAAAATAGTGAGATATATCGTGGGAGATATTTGGCTCCCTACATCACCCAAATCAAGCAAATAATAATCTAATACTACCAAATACTACACAATATTATCAAATAACAATCTAATATTGGGAACGGGGGTTTTATTTCCGATCATATATCGTCCTTACACTAGGATACCTTGATAATCCGTTGGAAATAATGCGCCTCAGGAAGATTGTATAGCCTAGGGGCGTCTTCCGATAATACGCAACGGGAAACCCGTGTCCCACAGCAATACTAAATATATGACGATACGATGTCGTTAGGGAGTGACCGTGGTACTGGAGCGTCTACAAACTAGAGGAAAAACTATACTTTTAAGAACAAGTGACGTGTATTTCGGGTGCTGGTATATAACGTGCGAATGAGTAAAGAGAGACGGGACTCACTCCCATATATACCCTAACGGCGCTAACCCTTATCGTCAGTGTTAAGTAACTTTTAATCCTCTTAGTCTGAACCTATAATTGCAGTAAACCGCAATTAATGTTTCGACTCTAACTATATAAAAGTTGAATAAGAGATCTTGAAAACCATTATATATTTAAATAATTATAATGTACATGAACTGTGCGGGAAAAAGGCTTTTCGAGGAGATGTGATAAGACATGTATGACTAACCATCTGAACGTAATATCTGTATATTATAACAATGTCATCAAATAGAAGCACATCAGAATAATAATTGCAACGAATTTTCGATTATTTGCAGAAAATTAAAATATTTACGCAGTGATCTTCCTTTGCATGCAAAAGATAGATTTTCGATTGCTATTCAGATTAATCATCTTGTTGGACTGTGGAGTTGGTTTCCAAGACGAAGTTAACATAAGAAAAACAAGTATTTTGTGTATTATATGTCATTAAATCAATAATCGCTAACTCCTCTATTATTATATAAGATGACCATCAGAATATAAATATTTATAGCACGGCTTTCGTGAGTTAACAGATTTAAACATCGAGGTCGTAGGTCGAGATGTTAAACCTGTTAACGAATGAAGCGTGCTTGCTTGCTTTGTTTGGAAAAGTTCTCGCAGTAAAAACCACATAGCTGGGCCCATGAAAGCCGCTCCCTCACGAATCTACGTTTGATACCCTTCGATTTCGCCTCAACCACAGCTTATATGGTCTGGTGGTTTTATTGTCCCTACTTATTTATCCTCGCTAAAGCTAAAACAGTAATTCGCAAATAGATGCTTACATTGTCTATTTTCTTGTATATTAACATACACGCAGCACTAATAGTCCAAATATAATATATAGTAGATTGGCAAGTATTAAACTTAATCTCCATATATACTATTCAAAAAAAGTAGGGGATATTTGATTTTTAAGTGTTATTAAAGTCACCTAATGAAACTGACGAAGAAACAAATGACAAAATGAAATGAAGTTCACATTCATCGATTTATTCCAAATGATCGTTAGACTAAGTAAGGCACAGACTGACCATTATAAGGGTAAAATGATACCCGGGGTCAAACAGCAAAGTTACCACAGCATCACAACCAAGTCAGTAACGGGTAAATCCTCCTGTTTGCCAAACAAGCATTGATCCGACGTGGCATACTCCTAATGAGACGTCTAAGGTCATTTTGGTCCAGATTGTCCCATTCCTGTTGCAACGCAGCAGCAAGTTCTTGGACATTGGCAGGACGTTGTTGACGTTGACGTAACCTCTGTCCAAGCATGTCCCAGACATGCTCGATGAGGGAGAGGTCGGGACTCAGTGCTGGCCAAGGTAATGTGGTGATGTTCTGTTGTTGGAGGTAACCTGTAACGATCCTGGCCCTGTGACATCTTGCGTTGTCATCCTGGAAGATGAAACGGCGGCCATGACGTCGTGCGAACGGCACAACATGGACTGCCAAGATGTTGTCCCGGTAGTACTGGCCTGTAACACGCCCTGCAACAACATGTAAAGCCGTTCTTCCAGCAACAGTGATGCCTCCCCACACCATAACAGAACCACCCCCAAATCGATCATGTCTGATGACGTTAACGTCTTGGAAGCGCTCGTTTCGACGACGCCACACCCTCCTACGTCTGTCCAAAAAATCAACAGTGAACCTTGACTCATCTGAAAACATCACATTGCTGACGATCCCTACACCAACGACGTCTTGCCTGAATGTGATGATCTCTCACACAAGGGATCACGCGAGGACGTCGGTCGCGAAGGTGACCGCTATGCAGTCGATTCCGAATCGTCTGGCCACTCACTCTCACACCAGTGTCTGTTTGAAGACGGGCGCTGATCTGATTTCTCAAGGCCAAGGTACGGATAAATCGATCCTGGGCTTGAGTTGTCGCCCTTGGTCGCACCATTCACAACCAAGGACTTAGAATCAGTCTAGGAGCATTCCGAACATCTCCAGTGCAGAGTTTATACGTCGAGGCGCACGAGCCCTCATTGCACGACAGACGTGATAAACTTGCACTGCAGTATGCTACAAAAATTGCATCTCTGCCTCATCATATTTCATTTAACACCATATTTAGACCCTATTATGAACATCTATATTTACTGAAAACCAATGTTATTCCATCCTTCGGTATTCGCATTCAACCCCTTTTGTCTCAGGCTGGTATCAGTCAAGACAGTATTGCGAATACCCCTTTCTTCGAGACACCACCATGGTCTATATCTCCCCCCAAGATCGATCTCGATCTTACAAAAAACAAAAAGAAAGATACTAGTTCCACAGTGTTTCAATCTCTCTTCAGAGAGAAAAGGTCTAAATATGGTGATTATGCTCCAATTTATACAGATGGTTCCAAAGATGGCGATCGGGTAGCATCGGCTACTGTCACGCCATCTGAGACCATTTCTGTTCGTCTTCCTCCTGCTGCTTCCATATTTACTGCTGAACTCCAGGCCATCTTTCAGGCTTTGGAGTATATCAAATTCTCTTCATCCTTAAAACACATTATATTTACTGATTCTTTGTCCTCTTTACAGGCAATAAACAATAAGCAGCTTGTACACCCTTTAGTAGCAGACATTTATCGTCTGCTACTATCACACGAGTTTAACGGCAAGGACACTGTCCTTTGCTGGCTCCCCAGTCATGTTGATATTAAAGGGAATGATCAAGCAGACTTAGCTGCCAAGTCTGCTTTAGATCTTCCCATATCACAATTTCTTTTACCTTTCACCGATTTTAAATCGTCCATTAAATTATTTGTATATGACCGCTGGCAACGGTCTTGGGATCTTGCAGACACAAACAAACTTCATCACATTAAGCCTCTCTTAGGAGACTGGCCAAGCTCCTATAGAACCAGCAGGAGAGATGAAGTGGTTTTGTGTCGCTCTCGCATTGGTCATACTTTTTTAACACACATTTTCATCTTAAAGCGAGAGCCTCAACCACAATGTGTTCACTGTCATGTTCCTTTGACAGTGAAACACATCTTGATTGAGTGCAATCATCTCAAACATATTAGATCTAAATATTACCGTTGCCAGTCAGTACGTCAGCTATTTGCTCAACCGGAGCTTTATGATGAATTGCTAGCATTTTTAAAAGAGACAAACTTTTATTCAAAATTTTAATTGTATATATTTATCATATATTGTTTTTAAATATTTATATATGTAAAGGAATTGATATATTTATTTTTAAGTATATTTTCTGTGATATTTGTTTTTATTTACATATATGAATACATTCCTGTGATATTGTTTTAATTTGTCTCGTTAAATTCACCATATGTTTGGCGCAATATAGCCCGGTTGGAGCTGACGTGCCATTAAACAACATTTCATTTCATTTCATTTCGCCCTTGGTCGACCTGAGCGTGGTCTGTCCTGTACAGATTGTGTATCACGGTATCTGGACCATAGCCTGCTTATGACAGACTGAGAAACATTCATCGTCCGCGCCACAACCGCCTGTGTTGTGCCGATCTGTAGCATGCCAAAGGCACGTAACCTTTCATTTTGGGTAAGCCGACGCATATCAAAATTTGTTTTCTGGTCACTAAAACAATTAAACTGATGTTTCCACCCTGGAATTCAATGCCACAATGACTGTAACATTCAAAGTCAGAGTCGTGCAAATCTTGGGTTGGACCCCCATGATGATCCCAAGCATCACCTGCATTCCATGCGGTAGCTATTGGTGCGTTTGGGCGTCACATGTAACTGGAAATGTTTCTTCTGTTAGGTTCTATAGTGACTTTTTTCGTAGTCATTTGCATATTTTAGTATTATGCCCCCAAAATCAAATATCCCCTACTTCTTTTGAATAGTATATTACAAATATTTGATATTTTTGCGTTGATCAACTTCGATGTTGAAGAAAACAAGCTATAACATATAATGAATAATCATTACCTTAAAGATACGTTCCAAGAAAAGTACTTATTGGGTGGTTATTTCCAATAAAAGTATGGAAATTGTTGTATATATGGAAAGTAGAAATATCCAATACTGGATTTGCTGAAAAACACTCATGGACCGTAAACAGGACAGAAATGTAAGAGTTATGAACTATACAACAAATCAATTCTAAGTTATAATGTAAATGTATGACCGTACAAAATAATAAGAATATAAAATAATAAATAAAATAATCTTCTTATATAGCGCTGTAATCTCCAATATGTACTACGTACTGCTCTGTGACGCTTGACATGTTCATAACTGTAAAGATAGGGATCAAATTATCTCAGATTCCGAACATAAATAGCATGTAAAAATTATATACATAAGTTTGAATAATGAATTAAAGTTTGTTTTGATAAATATGACGCCACCCCCCCCCCCCCCCCTTTGACGTTTTTAACCAGTATATGGGAGCATGTATGCTTTTCTTAAATATTATTTATTTGTGTTGATTAATTCTAACGAATAAGGAATGAAGGGATGAGATGGGATTTAAAGTCCCACTCTTCTGCGCGATACAGGGTGCTGGATAAGACAAACTGAGCTCGGACAGCCATTGAATTCCTACTGTTTAGGGTTCTTTTACGTACACACGGGACCTCGGTTTGATGGAACCACGCCTCACAATTCTGAGGAACTTTCGCGACAAACACCAGGATCGAATTCGTGACCTCCAGCGCCTTACTCATTAAGCCACCGCGGCTCCAGTAAACAAATAAGCGCTTTAATTACATACAAACATTACCTACCGTAAACTCATATACTTTTCATATAATCTAACGGGAGCCACGGTGGCTAGGTGGGTAAGACGCTGGCTCGCTAGCCTGGAGGTCGGGTGTTCGATCCCTGCATTGGCCGAGAAAGTTCATCTTGATTTTCCGACGTGGTTTCCCCTTGTCAGTGGTGCAGAACGGAGGGCCTGACAAGGACAGCTGTCTAGTCCTTCGGATGAGACGAAAAACCGAGGTCCCGTGTATACATTGGAATGCACGTAAAAGATCCCTTGGCAGTTGGAATTCGATATAAGAGTAGGCGATAGTGCCGCTGTCCGGGCAAAATTTTCCTCATAGCACACTGTATGGCGTATACCCGTCTTCATTAGCCCAGTATAGGAGCAGAACAGTAGGACGTTAAACCCCATTTCATTTCATTTTATAATCTGACAATCCTATTGTAACGCATCCTCGATGTACTTATTCCGTTCTAATCCACTTTACCCTGGATTAATCCATAGGGTCTCCAGGATTTCAAATTATCTGCCCTGGTCTTGATTGTAGCTGAAGTCTACGAACCAATCAAAAAACAGTTTACAAACCAGTCTTACTGATGAAAAGGCCTTCGTTTCGCGTTCGTTTTTATAAGTGTAGATAACCCTATTCATGCCCATTTACTGAATGATTTATGTAAATAATGTATATATTTTTTATTCATTTATATTTAATTGTATTATCAAAATTGTAGTATGTTTCGCTGATTTCAAATATGTATAACATCTATATGTTTGACTTTTGTTATTATTATTACTATTCGTTCGTTGTCTGAAATGTTTCATTCTGTTATGTTATTACTATTGAACTTATACTTGGCAATTTTATACACATGATTATCTGCGATATCACTTCGGTGGAAGCGGACGTTAAATAAAGCTATTTCACACAATAACTTAATAACCATATCACGTGTACGCAAAACTCCGGGAAGGAACGAACGATTCTCAATAAAACTCATGAACCTATAAGACAAATATATATTTTGAAGAGTATATACTGACAAACAGTACTTGTGGGATCCTATTTTTTCCTTGATATATATACTATTCAAAAAAAGTAGGGGATATTTGATTTTTAAGTGTTATTAAAGTCACCTAATGAAACTGACGAAGAAACAAATGACAAAATGAAATGAAGTTCACATTCATCGATTTATTCCAAATGATCGTTAGACTAAGTAAGGCACAGACTGACCATTATAAGGGTAAAATGATACCCGGGGTCAAACAGCAAAGTTACCACAGCATCACAACCAAGTCAGTAACGGGTAAATCCTCCCCTGTTTGCCAAACAAGCATTGATCCGACGTGGCATACTCCTAATGAGACGTCTAAGGTCATTTTGGTCCAGATTGTCCCATTCCTGTTGCAACGCAGCAGCAAGTTCTTGGACATTGGCAGGACGTTGTTGACGTTGACGTAACCTCTGTCCAAGCATGTCCCAGACATGCTCGATGGGGGAGAGGTCGGGACTCAGTGCTGGCCAAGGTAATGTGGTGATGTTCTGTTGTTGGAGGTAACCTGTAACGATCCTGGCCCTGTGACATCTTGCGTTGTCATCCTGGAAGATGAAACGGCGGCCATGACGTCGTGCGAACGGCACAACATGGACTGCCAAGATGTTGTCCCGGTAGTACTGGCCTGTAACACGCCCTGCAACAACATGTAAAGCCGTTCTTCCAGCAACAGTGATGCCTCCCCACACCATAACAGAACCACCCCCAAATCGATCATGTCTGATAACGTTAACGTCTTGGAAGCGCTCGTTTCGACGACGCCACACCCTCCTACGTCTGTCCAAAAAATCAACAGTGAACCTTGACTCATCTGAAAACATCACATTGCTCCAGCGTCGATTATCCCAGTGTTGACGATCCCTACACCAACGACGTCTTGCCTGAATGTGATGATCTCTCAAACAAGGGATCACGCGAGGACATCGGGCGCGAAGGTGACCCCTATGCAGTCGATTCCGAATCGTCTGGCCACTCACTCTCACACCAGTGTCTGTTTGAAGACGAGCGCTGATCTGATTTGCTGTGATGAAACGATTTCTCAAGGCCAAGGTACGGATAAATCGATCCTGGGCTTGATTTGTCGCTCTTGGTCGACCTGAGCGTGGTCTGTCTTGTACAGATTGTGTATCACGGTATCTGGACCATAGCCTGCTTATGACAGACTGAGAAACATTCATCGTCCGCGCCACAACCGCCTGTGTTGTGCCGATCTGTAGCATGCCAAGGGCACGTAACCTTTCATTTTGGGTAAGCCGACGCATATCAAAATTTGTTTTTTGGTCACTAAAACAATTAAACTGATGTTTCCACCCTGGAATTCAATGCCACAATGACTGTAACATTCAAAGTCAGAGTCGTGCAAATCTTGGGTTGGACCCCCATGATGATCCCAAGCATCACCTGCATTCCATGCGGTAGCTATTGGTGCGTTTGGGCGTCACATGTAACTGGAAATGTTTCTTCTGTTAGGTTCTATAGTGACTTTTTTCGTAGTCATTTGCATATTTTAGTATTATGCCCCCAAAATCAAATATCCCCTACTTTTTTTGAATAGTATATTTGCTATATATCCATAATTCTTCTAAGCAACGCGTTTCATAGTTATATATAACAATATAGCTCGGTTACAGTCATTAAACAATGAAATGGAACCAGGAAGAAGAAATTGGGCAGAGACTGTATCCTTGACCCTTCACCTTCATGACTGCACGCTATGTCAAGAAGCATCCTTGTATATAAGAATTTGAAATCTGCCAAGTATATCTGATAACACTTTTTGTTATATATTCATAAACTGCCAACTATATTATACCGCCTGCCAATATATTTTCACTCTTCTACTATATAGAGAAATCCTCACTATATTGTCACAATCTGCCTATTATATATTATATCATCTGCCTGGGGTATACCTCCCTCTATACATGAATTTGAAATCTGCCAGGTATATCTAATAAACTTCTTGCTATATATTCATAATCTGCCTACTTTATTATACCGTCTGCCCAATATATTTTCCCTACTGTTTTCTACTAGGGAAATTTTTATATATTCATAATCTGCTCCCTATATTACATCGTCTGCCTGAGTATACAGAATGCAGATAAATGCCCAGAAAACCCTGATCAGATTGTTCATATATATTTGGATCAATATTTATTTCCCCTTTGACCACGAAAAGTATTTTCAAAATTACATAAACTGTATTTGTGGGAAGTATGGATTAAGAGTGTATGGATTGTTCCTTGACACACCAACTGGGCAGTACTGATACTGATTGACTTAAACATACCTGACATACAGTAGCAATGTATTTTCTCAAAGAACTGGAGGTTATCAGGTTTGGGTTTTCACAACCAGCACTAAGCGCAAAGGCTTGAAGTGTTTGCCAACTTTCCAGATGCCCCTCTTCCCAATTGGAAAAGATATATTTATTTTCATTCTTTACACCACATATCCCTCTATATTTAATCAAACATTCGACTGCGTATTTCATTTCTTCCGTTACCAAGGTTTTGGCCTTTTTATTCTGTTTTCCCTGAGTTTGTACCATATCAACCCTGAAAAACATTTTTTTTAGCAATATTTAAAGTTTGAATTAGAGGAGAATGAGTCTTAATCAGAACAGCTATCAAATTATACATACACTGTCATGGCTCTAAATGTTCGCCTGTCTACTTGTCGCCGACAGGCGATATTTTTGTCTAACTAGTAGCAAGTAAAACTACATGCGACAGGTGGACTAAATATTAATTGATTTTCAGTAAATTGATTTAAGACCACAATACTCACATCCACGACACGTACATTTAATTATTCGTTTCTAAATGCAAGAATTAAGCGAAAAGCCGCCATTTGCACTGTTTACATTTCGCTCTGTCGTAGGCGTCACTCACACAGTTTGAAAGTAGACAATTTTATAACAATGAATTTCACCGGCAATACTATAAACCGGAAAACACCGGAAAATAACTGGAAAACACCATTTTATACTGAATACCGGAAAACACCGGAAAAACACTAAATACCGGAAAACATCCTAAATACCGGAAAACACCCTAAATAGGTAACCCGGAGCCTGGACCAAGTGAGCGCTGAGGAAGGAAAGTCAAGGTCATTGGAGAAGAAATTGTTTAAAAAATCTGAAAATTCCGATTTTTTTTTTTGCAAAATTTTTTTGACGAAAGAAATTTTCTGTCACAAAACAAAAAATTCGAATTTTTCCTAAAATTTGGTTTTACAAAAAAACATTCCGTAAAAAATAAATTTTTCAGAGAAAAATACTGGAAAAAAATTTAGAATTTTTTTTTGAGAGAAATTTTGGAGAAGAAATTGTTAAAAAAAATCTGGAAAGAAATTTATTTTTCTTTGACCGTAGGCGATCGCTCGCTTGTATGTTAATGAACTTATTTCATCAGCGCTCACCTGGTCCAAAACCACACACGAGGACCAAACTCCGGGTTACTAAATAGCGACCGGAAAACTTAGAAGAGTAAACTGTGCCCGAGATTTTTTTTAGAGAGCGCGCCGCGCCGCTCCGGGAGGGATCATCGTCAGAGTGGGACGGGGTGGAACATAGATCTCTCGTTCCTCAAGCCATATTATTTCTACAGTCATTGTCATTAATCACAAATTACGGGATGATATACGAAAATGCAGGTTTACTTTGAAATAGTGCAAATGATACTTTTCCATCTACAATCTTCAGATCAAAGGATGCAAGTTCTTACACAGTGCAGTATAATTTGTGCAACAGAAGACATCTCGAATATCGATTGTCGGAAAAAACATTTTCTCGGGGGCATTTTTTCCGAATACGCATTCGGTGTAAGTCTTCAGCCACCAGGAAGTGGTTAACATAGTAATGTTTTATTACGATAGTAGTACATAAAACAAATTGGTTGCCGGAGGTTCTCTGGGAGAAAGTAGCCTCATCGGCTAGAGTCCTCTATTTCACAAACAAAAACAACAATTGCTTCCTTGAAAATTTATCGATCAACCCTTTTTACAGACGTCCAGCTTACCACTTCCAGTCAATGTAGTAAGATAGAATATGTACTTTTCTCATGGACAATTGGGCGAAAGTTGGGGTTTTCTCAAGGAAAACTGGTCAACAAGTTGGGGAAAAAAGCTCGAAAAGTAATCCAGAAAAAAATCATGTGTGCGGCCCTCGGAATATGATGGAATATGTTGAATATTATTATGATTCAAGTGATTATATTTGATCCTGGAATGAAAGTAAGCCCAGAAACAAGTAGATTTTTAGCCCTTCCAACGAGATGGATAGCTCTTGGAAAGGATAGACACTTTTCAGATTACAGCCTGTCCAAGAATTGCGTGGCATTCATTTCGTTTGGTGATTAGGACACATTGCGGTTAAACCTGGAACTTCAACTCGAACTATTCAGATATTTATTAACTCGCTTTTGATGATACTTGCTGTTTTATGATGCGATTTTTTTGTTACCTAGGGAGGAGTTGGCCTAGTCGCGCCTTCCACTAATTCGTACCACCCTGATTCCAGCGTTACTGGTAAGAATCAGGAGACCGGCGCAACCGGCATATAATGGGGCCCTTCGAGGGCAGTGTTTAATCTACTGAGATACCGAAACACTGAAATTTACTGAAAACAAAAATTAAAATACAAAATATAATATGGTCAATGATGGAGGTAGACTGATTGCGTCTTTTAAAACATTCAAAACATAATAGGCATCAACAAAACTTTGGAGAGAAAAAAATTGGATTTTTTTTTTTTTTTTTTTGGAGGGGGGGGGAGGCTATTTGTAAAACGAACATCGTAATGACCTTGACCTTCCTGACCAGGCTCCGGGTTACCTATTTAGGGTGTTTTCCGGTATTTAGGATGTTTTCCGGTATTTAGTGTTTTTCCGGTGTTTTCCGGTATTCAGTATAAAATGGTGTTTTCCGGTTGTTTTCCGGTATATAGTATGGCCCGTATTTAATCATTTAAAAAGTTTAAAACAATTTCCACGAATAAAGGCTATGAATAACTTATAAGAAAATTTACAAAATCAAATAATTACATCGGAAAAATATTTCATATATAAATATAATTTGTAGAGTAAATATAGACAGGATATGTGAGAAAGGAATTCCATGTAAATACGGTACCATGTATTTTCAATCAAACATTCGACTACGCATTTCATTTCTTCCGTTAACAAGGTTGTGACTTTTTTATTCTGTTTGCTCTGAGTTTGTACCATGTCAACCCTGAAAAACAATGATGTTGGGGGTTTTGAATCCCTTGCAAACTATAATATTGTGGTAGTTGAATCTAAATTTCGTTCAGTATTAATGATGAGCTGAAAATGTCCCAGCATATGGCATACTCTGTAGACAATATAAATAAACCAGTGCCACATGTAAGCGTTTGATATGCATATATTTTGATATGCCTCTTTTTAATCCGACTGAATCCAAGCAGTGAGATTATCTATCGTTGATATTTTGTTATTGTGCTCTTAATTAAATGTTGAATATTCAAATGGCTCTCCTTGAAAACATTTTTCTTTCTAAAGGTGTCAAGCTATCTAAAATGTCTTTACTGGCTGTATTTTCCTAATCTGGTCGACTACTGTATGCCGATATTAATAATTTAGAAGATTCTGATCCTCTTCTTTCAATTAGAAGTATTATTCTACACATATTAACTTCAGCCAGTTTTCTCCATGTTGAAGATTGTGTTGTTTTTTTCAACTTTACAGAGAGTTCTTTCATTAATACCGACAAATAGTCTTTTAATTTGACAAGATCATTAGTCAGGGGAAGAATGGTGGGTTAATTGAACTTGTTAGTTTTTAAAGTTGCTAATGCCACACTTGAAATAGTGTGACACCATTCATATGTCATGAGTTTTGTAAAGATTTCCGCTTCTTTTTCAGCTACTGTGTCACCTGACCGCATGGCCATCCCAAACTTGATCTGAGATACTTTTCATAGGTTGTGTCCAATTCTCAAAGCAAATCCAGGTTTCTCACAAACAGTTATACCCTCTTCACTTTGTTTTAAAACTACTAATGATTTAACTGCGTTAAACACACGATCAACGTTAGTTCCAGAAAGAACATCATATAACTGTTCGATTTGGTGTTTACGGACGGTCCTCATTAATTTTCAACTTTAACACATCAACAGTTGTCGCATGCGTTGTGGAATAACATTTTTCTTCTAATCCGTAACTTATACATTATTTGTCCAAACTTTATTATCAGTCGATCATGGATCATTTTTGCAATGCCTATATCATCCCTTTTTGTGCTTAGGGTATTAAGTACTTTATCGGCCATTTTAAGTCCTCCCGATTCTGGCATTACCACCGATAAAAGCACAAGTCGTGCTTTTGCTTGTACTGTTGTTCTATGGAGCTCGGCTGTCGATGGTCTAAAGTTACAGTTTTTCACATGTCGTCAGAGTTCTTCCTTGCAAAAAAAAGTATACAGTAACAGTAAATGCAGGGTAAGAAGTCCTCGTAAATCACATGACAACTTTTTTGAGTCTTAGCAACAATAACAGACTCTGGAAGCTTCTCAGAAATCACTTTGACGTTATATTTAAAGTTTCCTTTATTTTTCAACAATTATATTGCAACGTTTTTAATTACAAATTAAACTTGAAGCGCTACCAATTCGTAATTATCAAGTCAAAATCATCTACCAGCAAATCATGCATAAGACAAGATGGTCTCATACAAATGGCATACTTACTGAATGAAAAGTGGTTTGTATTTTCAATCAAATTACCTGTCTGTGTTTCCTCTTTTTGTTTTTCCAATGACTTCGTCACTGGCATCTAGAAAAATGAAATGAAATGGGGTTTAACGTCCTACTGTTCTGCTCCTAAACTGGACTAATGAAGACGGGCATACGCCATACAGTGTGCAATGAGTGAAATTTTACCCGGGCAGCGGCACTACTGCCTACTCTTATATCAAATTCTAACTGCCAAGGGATCTTTTACGTGCACACCAATGTGTACACGGGACCTCGGTTTTCGTCCCATCCGAACGACTAGACAGCTGTCCTTGTCAGGCTCTCCGTCCTGCATCACTGACCAGGGGAAACCACGCTGGAAAATCTGGATGAACTTTCTCAGCCAATGCAGGGATCGAACACCCGACCTCCAGGCTCGCGAGCCAGCGTCTAACCCACTTAGCCACGTGACCCCCCAGGCATCTAGAACATGAAAACAATTCCTATAATAATATTGCAATAGCAACTTATCATTGACTAACAGGAATGGTATAGCCTACATATCAGATATGTAGGCTATACCATTCCTGTTAGTCAATGATAACAAATTGTGTAACTAATACTATATGTATGAGGTTGGACAGAAGACCCTACTCCTTGTCACGTACAAGTGTGGGCTCGAAGCCACGCCACTCGACTCAATGACAGACCTTATGATCTAAAGACCACTAGACCATCCAACCCCGGCACAAGTAAACAAGGCTATCTGTTAATTTACATAGGCCTACGAGAATAAAAGTAACCCATCCAGCCTGACCTATCACGTTTTACACAAATAGTCAGCTTGAATGGTTGTAGTAGGCTTTAATAATAAATTGTGGTGACATAAATATATCTCTCGAATTTAACAGAAACATCTTTTCAAACAGGAAAGTATTATTCATAAACACATAATTTGATCTCTTTTTGTTTTTTGGTCTGTGAGGAGGCCGCAGTGGCTCACTGAGTAAGCCCGCTGGCTCGTTAACCTTGAGGTCCTGGGTTAGCCGAAGAAAGTTCCTTAGGATTTTCCGACATGGTTTCCCTTGTCAGTGTTCCTGGATGGAAGGCCTGACAAGAAACAGTGTTTAGTCATTCAGGGGAGATGAAACACTAAGTCCACGTGTACATGTTGGCATGCAAGCAAAAAAAAGCCTGACAGTTGGAATTCGAGATAAGATTTGGCGGAAGTGCCGATATCAGGGCTACATTTCACGCATAGCCCATTGCATGGTGTTTGTCTGTCTTCATTTTGTCTGCAATATCAGTGAAGAAGCAATATCCAACAAACAATCGTCATGAAAACCTTACTATAATTTGAGCTTTTTTGAAGAAATTACATCACTTACTATATAAAAAGATCTAAAATTTATTTTTAGTAACAGCATAGACAAGGTCATGTGTGAAGGATGCAAATCTTCCTCTCGGCTATGGTCTATAGGCCTAATACCAGTTAATTATTATGTCCTCCATTTCTGCTCAGATATAAGTGACATAATTAAAATGAAGCTTATCACATTTATTTGTTGCAATTATTGAATAGATATCATTTTATTGCAATTTCTTCATTTATTATGCAATTATCAAAATTCAATCAAATAGCCCGAAATCATAGACCAGATTTAGTTATTATTAATATGAGAGTACTGAGACACACGAGTGCAGCAATCCAAACTGCTGTCATATATGACTGTTATGTGACCAAATACCTATTTATGAAATCTAAGCAGGACCTTGCGGTCTGCTCCCCAGTCAGTATTTTAGTAAGATTGGGTGTCTAGATTTCTTCTTTCCATAAATAATATACCATACTTTTTATTGGAAATAACTATCCTATAAGTATAAATACTTTCAGGGGAATGCATCTTTAAGAAGCATAACTTTAACACCCAAGTAGATCAGGTTGCAATCCATGTGATCGCATTTACTACGCTTCCATGGATCACCCTAATTCAGTCTATAGTATAGGCCTACACTACTGACCGATTGAGTAGATTTTAGACTAGACTACCAGTATCGGTATGTCATGACAGCATTTCTTTCATGACATGAAGAATAGCCTCCTAGCCTTAAATACAAATATTACGTGTCATCTAAGAAGAGTATGTTATCCTTGCAAAAGGTATGATAAAATAAAACATTAAGCTTACCTTTGAACAGTCACAAAGTAAAATCGAAAAGTTTGGTTTTTCATCTAGAGAACGTGCTTTGAAATGGCGTCTGAAAATGTACTAATGTAATCTAGACACAACTGACTGCGATAACGTTATGTAACATTGCGCCCCACATTTCGAGTTTCTCATAGATTTCTGAATCTTCAACATAATGTGGAATATGCATGAAAGACACAATCCGTATTTTGGAACCTATAATAGAATTGTTAATCGTTTTACTTTTGATCTTAATCCCAGAATTACACAGGTAAACAAGTACACTGGAAGTGAACAGCTTTTAAACCAAACACTGAAGCTCGCTAAACACATCGGCACTGAGCAACCGTGACCTCAATACTTTAAGCAAAATATGAAAATAAAATATTCATTAGAAATTATAGACTTTATCGCGTTCACAAGTTTTTTTCAGAAAAGGGACAAAACTCCAGAAGAACCCCAATGTTCCCCACCAAATTTGTCAAAAATCTGTTAACAAGCGGACGCAATGCAAGATACGCCCACATTTTGGAAGAGATGGACAATGAACAAGCTAAAAAAATAAGAAGCGATTTTTCGTACAATCAGGAGCCATAATCCAGGAAGTTAAATTTTGAAATGCGCGAATATCGACAGAGACCGAGATCTTTGGGATTTAAACATATATTTTAAGTTTCATCCAAATCAGATAAAAATTGTGACCTCTAGAGGGCCCACAACCTTGGCATTACATACTTTTACACTATTACGTTCAAGGAGCGACCATTTTTTCGAGAAGTTTCGACAAGACACCGTAAACAATAAATGTAATATTAAATTAAGTAAATAGGCCCCGAGTCCAGCCCTAAGTCTCCCCTAGACATTCTAGAAACTATTGATGTCTTCTATCTGCGTTTTGTATTTTATGGTTCGTCTCCGGTAAATCAATAACTCACCATCACAACTCTGTTCCATCTTTTAAGTTCATCTGGCCAGTTTTGTGAAGACATTCTATAAACCGTTGATAATCATTCTGACCACAGTTCAGTAAGATATCGAGAAGCTTCCTGTGGCATTTGCGGGTGATTCCTTCTCGAAAACTCTTCTGTACCCTTTCCTTATCGCCAATGTCAAACACACCTAATTCAAACAAGGTTTGACACAATCTTATAGGGTCCCTGATATTATCAATCCAATTAGTAAATTGATTCACGCATACGTCGACACTGTTTTTCTGCAAGGGTTATAAAGTAATAGAATCTAACACTGCTTTCTGTCATTTATGACATAAGCACCCCGTTGAAGTCGATTAACAATGAAGCTTCCACCAGATCAGTTGTATCCAAAACCCGAAAGGTGTTCTACAGACTGATGCCTACGCCCTTTTTATTTATGCGAACATAGTGGAACCTACGTCCTTATCTACGATATCACCCTGGTGGAAGTGGACGTAAAACTCCAGGAATGAACGAACGAACCTACGTCCATTAATGTGATTCCAAATAATATGCTTTATAGGTCAGGAACCAGTATTCTTTACAACTAAGACAAATCACAAATTTTAACATAGAAAATAAATTACCTGTCCACTATATCTTTATTACCAGGTTAATGAAGACAAACCTACGGCATACAATGTTCTATGGGGTAAATGTATTGGCTGGAGAGAAATTGGATTCTAACTGTCAAGAGTTCTTTTACATGCACGGCAAGGTATACAAAACTATAAAAGTTTTTGAAAAAAGAACTACATTATTTGTCGATTACTAGCACTTTCGCTTATTTTATTAAGCTCTTCAGATAATCAGAGAGGGCTGGCGAGGAAGCCTCTTCCACAGATTTGGCAGAAGTGAGAGGGGGACTTGTTTGTGTTGTTCGAAGCTTTACGCACCTGCCGCTTCTGCCTGGCTAGGTGCGTTCGGCTGTCTTCTGCTGTCTTTGCCCCCCTGCAGATGGTTGAGCGCCACGAAAGGCGGTCCGCAGCCGTCTGTTCCCATGTCTCTGAGTTGATAGCAAAATCTTTTAGATACGCTTTCAGATTGTCCCGGAATCTCTTCTTCGGTCGGCCGACATTTCGTTTTCCTTGACAAAGCTCCCCGTAGAGGAGTTGTTTGGGGATTCTGTCTTCGGACATGCGGCACACGTGACCAGACCATCGCAGCTGTGCCTGTGCAGTGAGGTGGTTGCGCTGGGCATTTCGGCTTATTCCAGGACATCCGTGTCAGGGATTTTATCTTGCCAGCGAATGTGGAGTAGGTTTCGGAGGCACTTGAGGTTGAAGCGTTCGATCTGCCGCTCGTGTCGTCGATAGGTTGTCCAGGTCTCACAGCCGTATAATAGAGTGGTAAGGATAACCGCCCTGTATACCTTAAGCTTTGTCTTGAGACTGATACCTCTCCGGTCCCAGACTTTCTCTCGCAGTCTCCCGAATGCGCTGCTCGCCTTGGAGATTATGTTGTTGAAAAAACAATCGTGGTGTCTATCTTTATCGAAATGTGATTGGACTCGAGGCGAAAACCCTGCAACTGCGATACAAACTAGGTCAATTCGGGACTAACATATGGTTCAATTTTATTTCAATTAACGATTTATGGGATTGGTCGATAAAAATAGCACAATTATCAAGGGCGAAGTCACAGAACACTGAAAAATCGATAGGGTTCATAGGCTTATGAAATGAAATGAAATAGGGTTTGACGTCCTACTGTTCTGCTTCGATTGGGCTATTGAAGACGGGCATACGCCATACAGTGGGAAATGAGGGAAATTTTGCCCGGAAAATGGCGCTACAGCCTACTCTTATATCGAATTGCAACTACAAAGGTGTATTTTACGTGTACGCCAATGTGAACACGGGACCTCGTTTTTTTCGTCCCATACGAACGACTAGACAGCTGTCCTTGCCAGGCCCTCCGACCTGTATCACTGACAAGGGGAAACCACGCCGCAAAAACTAGAGGAACTTCCTCGGCCAACACTGGGAGCGAGCTACCGTCTTATACCCACTTAGCCAACGTACAGGCTCCTGCATACGCTTATGAACCCAATGGTTGATACCCCAAAACATACGTTAACCAGCGGCTGCCAAGAAGGATACGCCCACATTTTCGAGAGATGGATAGAGAACAAGCTAAAACGAAAGTGATTTTTCCTACAATCAAGGGCCATAATTCAGGAAATTACTATTCGATATGCGCGAATATCGAAAGGAACCAAGATCTTTGGGTTATAAACTTACATTTCAAGTTTCAACAAAATCGGATAAAAATTGTGACCTCTATAGGGTCCACAACCTTGATATACCATATTTTTACGCTATTTGAGAACGAAGGGCGGACATTTTATCTGTCAGTTTAGTGTGTAATGGTGATATAATAATACGATTGTTTGAATCGGATAAAAATTATGACCTCCAAGCTAAAAACGTGATTTTTCGTACAATCTGGGGCCATAATTCAGGAAGTTACGGCCCGATATCCGCGAACATCGAAAGGAACCAAGATCTTTGGGTTATAAACTTACATTTCAAGTTTCAACAAAATCGGATAACCAGTGGCTGCCAGGCAGGATACGCCCACATTTTCGAGAGATGGATAGAGAACAAGCTAAAAAGAAAGTGGTTTTTCCAACAATCAAGGGCCCTAATTCAGGAAATTACAATTCGATATGCGCAAATATCCAAAGGAACCGAGATTTTTGTGTTATAAACTTACATTTCAAGTTTCAACAAAATCGGATACAAATTGTGACATCCATAGGATCCACAACCTTGATATACCATATTTTTACACTATTTGAGAACGAAGGGCGGCCATTTTCTCTGTCAGTTAGGGTGTAACGGTGATATAATGATACGTTTTTTTTTAAATCGGATAAAAATTATGACCTCTATAGCGTCCACAAGCTAAAAACGTGTATTTTCGTACAATCAGGGGCCATAATTCAGGAAGTTACGGTCCGATATGCGCGAATATTGAAAGGAACCAAGATCTTTGGGTCATAAACTTACATCTCAAGTTTCAACAAAATTGGATAAAAATTGTGACCTCTATAGGGTCCACAACCTTGATATACCATATTTTTACGCTATTTTAGAACGAACGGAAGCCATTTTGTCAGTCAGTTTTGGGCCGATTGTCACGAAATTCGAACTCAGCCGTACTTAGGGTTAAATCGGATAAAAATTAAGACCTCTATTGGGTCCACAAGCTAAAAACGCGATTTTTCGTACAATCATGGGCCATAATTCAGGAAGTTACCGTCCGATATGCGCGAATATCGACAGGAACCGAGATCTTTGGGTTATAAACTTACATTTCAAGTTTCAACAAAATCGGATTAAAATTGTGACCTCCATAGGTCCACAACCTTGATATACCATATTTTTACGCTTTTTGAGAACGAAGAACGGCCATTTTGTCTGTCAGATTTGGGCCGATTTTCACGAAATTCGAACTCAGCCGTCCTTAGGGTGTAACGGTGATATAATGATACATTTTTTTTTAAATCGGATACAAATTATGAACTCTATTGGGTCCACAAGCTAAAAACGCGATTTTTCGAACAATCAGGGACCACAATTCATGAAGTTAGGGTCCGATATGCGCGAATATCGAAAGGAACCGAGATCTTTGTGTTATAAACTTACATCTCAAGTTTAAACAAAATCAACCTCTATAGGGTCCACAACATTGACATACCATATTTTTACGCTATTTGAGAACGAAGGGCACCCATATTGTCTGTCAGTTTTTGGGCCGATTTTCACGAAATTCGAACTCAGCCGTCCTTAGGGTGTAACGGTGATATAATAATACGAATTTTAATTCGGATAAAAATTATGACCTCTATAGGGTCCACAGGCTAACAACGTGATTTTTCGTACAATCAGGGGCCAAAATTCAGGAAGTTACGGTCCGATATGCACGAATATCGAAAGGAACCAAGATCTTTGGGTTATAAACTTACATTTCAAGTTTCAAGAAAATCGGATAAAAATTGTGACCTCTATAGGGTCCACAACCTTATACCATATCTTTACGCTATTTGAGAACGAAGGACGGCCATTTTGTCTGTCAGTTTTGGGTCGATTTTCACGAAATTCGAACTCAGTCTTCCTTAGGGTGTAACGGTGATATAATAATAGGTTTTTAAATCGGATAAAAATTATGACCTCTATAGGGTACACAAGATAAAACGCGATTTTTCGTACAATCAGAGGCCATAATTCATGAAGTTACGGTCCGATGTAAGGGGATATCGAAAGGAACCGAGATCTTTGGGTTATAAACTTACATTTCAAGTTTCAACAAAATCGGATAAACATCGTGACCTCTATAGGGTCCACAACCTATATATACCATATCTTTACGCTTTTTGAGAACGAAGAACGGCCATTTTGTCTGTCAGTTTTGGGCCGATTTTCACGAAATTCGAACTCAGTCGTCCTTAGGGTGTAACGGTGATATATTAATACGGTTTTTTTTTAAAATCGGATAAAAATTATGACCTCTATAGGGTCCACAAGCTAAAAACGCGATTTTTCGTACAATCAGTGGCCATAATTCCGGAAGTTACCTTCTGATATGCACGAATATCGAAAGGAACCGAGATCTTTGAGTTATAAGCATACGTTTCAAGTATAAACCAAATCGGATAAAAAATTATGACCTCTACAGTGTTCACAAGCTGTGGGCGTATAAAAACTATTGGTTCTATCGGGTTCACAAGGTTTTCGTAATGGGGATCATATGGGGGGGATGGAATCTCTGGATCGGAAGATAGCGGAAACGATAGGGTTCGTTCGCTCATTAACCCTAATGCTTTATACCAATTTATGAAGGATAAAACTGAATTTAAGTGTATCCTCATTCGTGTTCATAAGGTTTTCAGAATAGCGGGAGGAGGAATACGGAAACCCGGTTAATCCCTTTATTTCACCAATGCTTCACAGATCACCCAGTCCCACATGATCCACATTACGAATATCTTGTGAACCCGATAGAAGCAATTGTTTTAACAGATTTGTTTTACAAGTTGGGTATTAACCATGGACTTCCGGTTGACTCTTTATGGGGGAAAGATGTATTGCATATCTGTCTCCACAATCGTTGTTAATAGAGGTAATTGTTAGGTTTCCATACTGATGGTTGGAAATTTAGTGGTTAGTGTCAGTTTGGACATACGATTTTCTATATAGAGTGCCACGGGTAGGTTTCAGGGGTTTTTTCCCCCGGCTGTTTTTCACAACCATTTGTGAACTTTCAAAATGTCGGGGTCAAGCACATCGGACATGACCTCTGACCTTATTGAATCTAACATGCCAGTGAAAAGAAATACTGTTAAAGTGTTCGTGAATGATATTAAGAAAATCCGTGCTACAGAAGTAATTGAATTAGTAGAAGATTCACTCGGATCTGATTGTGTGCTTGCCTGTGTTCCATGTAGGGACTCCTATGCTGTGACTCTAATTAATCGTGATCTTGCTGAAAGTTTGACTGAAAATGGTTTAGAAACTAAAGCAGGAGGACTGCATTGTAAATTCATAGACTCAAGAATAAAGGTGGTTTCCTTCATGAACATCCCAGTCTATATATTAGACAGTGAAATATTAGCAAAACTTAAATTTAATTATGGGGAGTGAATTCCGTGGGTCCTATTACTAGGAAAACCATTGATGTGAATGGTAAGAAGAAGTATGACGGAACAAGGTTTTTGAAAGTGAACTTTCTCCAGGAAGTCGCCAGTTTACCCTATGCGACTGTTTTTGGGACAACCTCAAATAAAAGTTAAAAGAGGTCAGTATTTTGTATTCACAAAGGAGGAGGAAAAAACTTCAGGAGGAGTTTTGGAGTATTCAAACTGCTTTAAATCATCATTATTCTCGAGCTAATAATAACCCAGTTTATGACCATGCTCCGATATTTGAATTGCTAAGTAAACTGGACATCTATGAAAAAGTTAAGTGTCAAGGTGCAGCTTTCCTGTGAAATCTGATATTTCTTTGGAATCAGATAAATGTTCTAAATGTTTCCTGAAATTGGAAAAGTTTCACCAGGAATCAAATGTAATTAAAAGTGTAAAATCGTCTGATGGTAGAATCGTTAGTGACACCATTAGTATTCTTCACGAAGCTTTTAAGTTCTATAAGACATTATACACTGACGAACCTGTTGACAAAAATAATCAAACTGTCTTATTTGATCTTGTAGAGAACACATTATCCGATGATCAAAATTCTTTTTGTGACTCTGATATAAGTTTGAAAGAAATGTACCATTCCTTAAAGGGAATGAAGAGGTCCAAATCTCCAGGTCCTGATGGACAAACAGTTTAGTTTTACGTACATTTTTGGGATATACTGGGTAATATTTATTACGATGTTATCAAGGAAGTGCAAAAGCTTGGTGAACTTAGTCGATCAATGAAACAAGGTGTTGTATCATTATTCTACAAGAAACGTGGAGATAAAACAGAGCTTAAAAATTGGCGACCAATTAGTCTGCTAAATGTTGACTATAAGATATATTCTAGAACTCTGGCACTACGTCTTAAAACTGTTATGGCTTCTATAATATCTCCAGAGCAAACGTGTTGTATACCTGGTCGTGATATAGCTTGCAATATCTTAAATATTCGAGACTTTATCGATTTTGTCGAGCTTGAGGATCTTCCCCTTTACCTACTTAAGTTGGACGCTGAAAACGACTTCGATAGGGTTAACCATCAATACATGTTTGATTTGTTGGTTAAATTCGGGTTCGATGAAAGTTTTGTAAATAATATCAAGATTTTATATAATCAAATTAATAGCTCCATAAAGATAAACGGACCTGTATCCTTGTCTTTCCCAGTCTCAAGATCTGTCAGACAAGGATGTCCAATCTCTGCTCTTCTGTATGTGCTTACGTCAGAACCTTTGAATTTGTTGGTGAAGTCAAACCTAAACATTAAGGGAGTTAGTATACCAGGATCTGATAACGATTCGCTTATTTTTCAACACGCAGATAATTCAACATTGCCTGTTTCAACCGTTGACGCTATACAAGAAGCCCTTGACAATGTTAATATCTATTGCTCTGCGTCTGGTGCAAAAATTAATGTTGATAAATCAGAATTACTGTTAGCGCGAAGATATCCAATAGTGGATGTGTTCCGGTAAAACAAACTGTTGGTGCAACTAAAATTCTTGGGATTTATCTAGGCCCTGATAAGAATTTGTGTGAAAAGTTAAATTGGGAGTCAAGGATCGTTAAAATTTCCAGAATTTTAAATTTATGGAGAACAAGGCAGCTTCATGTAAAAGGAAAGGTTGTGGTTATTAATACGTTTTGTTTGTCAACATTATGGTACATTCTCCGTGTTACAGACACCCCACTGTGGGCTCTTCAGAAAATTGAACGTTCAATAAGGCAATTCCTGCGGTCTGGCAAACCGCCTTAATTAAAAAGAATACCATTTGTGGTGGACTGGATCAAGGAGGATTGAATCTGAATGAAATATCACTTAAACAGTTGTCTTTTACATTAGCATGGTTGTCAAAATATCTTAATTGTTGTAATGATAGCACCTGGAAATTGTTGATGACACACTTTCTACGGAGATACAGCGACTACCTTTGTTCCTTTGAATTAATATTTATCAAATATAAACCTATTCATTTAAAGTCATTACCACCTTTTTATAGTTCTATGCTTTTAGCATGGGATCGGTTTTCTGATGGAAAACGTCCTCTAGTTGAGTCATTTAATGATGTATTAAATCGGCCTCTTTTTGATAACCCAAATATAATTCATCGTTCCAAATCCTTATACTTCAAAGATTTTGTAGTATCAGGTATTGTGAAAATTGCAGATATTTATTGTCAATTAACTCCTGGATTTTTGTCTGCTGATGAAATTTATTTTTTAATTAAGAGCCTTGTTCCAGATGCTTCATTGGTAAAGGTTAAAAATCAGTATTCTGCACTATTAAAAGCATTGCCAAATGAGTGGGTTGATATCATCAATACAAATTATCAAGATTCACATGATCTAAGTTACTCTGTTGATTTTGTTCTGAATGTTCAGGATAAAGATTTTGTCTTGACCAACATAAAATCTGTTTCAGCATATAAAATTCTTAGGAATGTATTTTCTGTTAAACCTACAAGTCTGGATTATTGGGGAGAATTAGGTTATGATGTTGATTGGTCGAATGTTTGGCAGTCGGTATTCCATCCTTCCAAATGTTCTGAATTTGTAGATACTGATTACAAGATTGTACACAATATTGTATGGACTAATTATAAGAAGTGTAAAACTAAATTAGTTCCTGATCCTTTTTGTATCTTATGTGAAGATGAATGTGTTGAAACTTTGCGGCATATCTTATTAGACTGCAAATATGTCAAATCATTATACGAGCTCATATATGACATGATTCAGGTGAATTTTCAAAGCAAAGGGTTTAGCACAGATGATTATGTGGTTTGGTTCATGTTTGGATATCCTGTCAGAAAGGAAGCTGATAATTTATTTTTAGTATTTTTAGGTTGACTGTTTTAAAGAGAAGGGTGTATTTCTTAAAGCAAAATCATAAGTTAGAAATACGTGCCGTATTTAAATCAATTTTAACAGCTCATATGAATAATGTTTAAATTTATATGAAACATCATGGATTATTATACAAGTTTCAACTTTTATATCAATTTAATCCATATATAGAAATTGTTGATGATAAATTTAATTAGTAGAATATCATAATCATATATTTATTTTATTATTATATGTAATATTTTTATGCTTTTAGTCGTTGATTTTATTCTTAAGTTTTTGTTTTATATTTTAACTGTGATAAATAAAATACTAATAAAAAAACAAAAAAACATTGGTATGAACACTATCGATTGCAGTTCCAGCGAAAGGGGGTTGGGTGGTCTAGTGGTGCGCATAAAGCCACGAGGTCTGTCATTGACTCAAGTGGCGTTGTTTCGCTTGAGCGCTTGTACGTGAAAAGAAGCAGGATCGCCTGCCAAACTCGTGGGTTTTCTCCATGTCCACCTGTTTCCTCCCACTGCTAAAGACCCCTACGATTGTTTTTTTTTAACATGTTTTATTTTCAAATTGGGTGTTTGGAGCAGTGAGGTCATTAGTCGACTTGTTAAATCCTAAATTCCAACTGCCAAGAGACCTTTTACTTGCACGTCAATGTGTACACGGGACCGCGGCTGTTCGTCCTATCCGAACGACTTGACAGCTGTCCTTGTAAGGCCCTCCGTCCTGCATCTTTGACAAGGGGAAACCACTCCGCAAAAACCAGATGAACTTTCTCGCCAACACCGGGAGCGAACCCGCGACCTCCTAGCTAGCGAGCTAGCGTCTTACCCACTTAGTCACCGTGGCTCCTGCATACACTTATGAAGCCAATGGTTAATACCCAAAAACATATCCTAAAAACTATTGCTTCTATCGCGTTCACAAGGTTTTCATAATGGGAATCATGTGGAGGGATTGGGTTTCTGGATCGGAAGCTAGCGGAAACTATAGGGTTCGTTTTCTCATTAACCCCAATGTTTCACGCCAATTATGAAGCAAAAAAGTGATTTAAAGCGTATTCGCATACGTGTTCATAAGGTTTTCAGAATAGGGGGGGGGGAACCCGGTTCACCCTTTTATGTCACCAATGCTCCCTAGAGTCCCCACCCCTCACATGATCCCCATTACGAAAATCTTGTGAACCTGATAGAAACAATAGTTTTGAACAGATTTGTTTTTCGATTTGGGTATTAACCATTGGTATGAACCCTATCGATTTTCAGTGTTCCGTGACTGACAGTTCCAACGAAAGGGGGTTGGGTGGTCTAGTGGTGCACGTGAAACCATGAGGTCTGTCATTGAGTCAAGTGGCGTTGTTTCGATTGACCACTTGCACGTGAAAAAGAACAAGATCGCCTGTCTTACCTCGTGGGTTTTCTCTGGGTTCACCTGCCCCCCCCCCCACTGCTAAATAACCCTACGCGCAAGCAAATTATTGAAATAAAATTGAACCATATGTTAGTCCCGAAATGATCTAGTTTGTATCGCAGTTGCAGGGTTACCGCCTCAAATCCCATCGCATTTCGATAAAGATAAGAGACCCAGATTGTTTTTTTAACATATTTTATTTTCAAATTCAGTGTTTGGAGCATTGGGGTCATTAGATTAGATTAATCGAAATATATTTATGTTATAACGAAATGATTAATTCGTTTAAATAATTAATAATTAGGTCGTTTAAACGAAATAATTATTTCGTTTAAACGAATTAATTATTTCGTTTAAACGTATTAATTATTTTGTTTAAACGAATTAATCATTTCGTTAAAACAAATTAATTATTTCGTTTAAACAAATTAATCATTTCGTTTAAACAAAAATATATTTCGTTTAAACGAAAGTATTATATGAGAGTAGAATCGTGCACTTGGGCTCCCTATATATTTGAAGTTTTGTTTGCTATATGTTCTTGTCTTCGTTTGTATAAATTTACAAATATATGATGGTGATGACTGTTGACCGAAGCGTGCCACCATTGATTTACAATTAATTAATGCTTGCGTTACCTATTGCGATGTAATCGGTAGTATTTATTTGGGTGGAAAATAACGCCACTAGCATCTTCGTACACGCAATGTACCGTTATGTTCAGGCCTTTTGGATTATAAAGTGTAGGAACTTACACAATTTCTATGAGTTTCTCAAATGGATAGATTGACAAACAGCACCGAATGATTTGTTCAGTCTAACCTTAAACCCAAAAGCCCTGCGTATTGCTAATATGTTGTTTTCTATTCGTTATACATTATTGAAATAATAGAGTTTGCAATTTCCATCATTATACTACCACTATTCGATAACTGTTATTGAAATCTATTGTTTTTGAAAAAACATCTAGGAAAACAACTGTTCCGGCAACCGATGCGTACTATAATGATTTATCATAAATTATAGTCATACTATTTTCGTGCGTTACAATATAATATTTCAACAAACATTTTCCTAGTAATGACAACTAAGATTTTAATAGAGTATAGCCGTGCTCTTGAGGGGACATAACTTGAGTGCGATATGAGTAATTCGTGATTGTTGGTAGTGGGGATTATTCCATAAGTTAAAAATTCAAACTTTTTGGTTAATGTTGTTATTCCATATTTTAATTGTGCAGTATATGTAAAATAGAGCCTTTGAATACCGATTTAAGGTAAGACACTTGGTTAAGTGGAAAAATTAAGCCCTTTCACTTAACTTTAAGAAAACCTTTGAATACGGACCCTGATATATATTTTTTGTGTAAACGGTGCTAAGAATGTTTTCGAAGTGGTAATCGGGCCTGTAGTGAGATGTGGACTTCATTAAAAATTAAAACAAACTGACAACAAGGGAGACAATCCAAAAACGTAAGACACAGAAACGGGTTCATTTTTCAAACACTGTATATCATTATCGTCTTTGTATTTACAAGAAATCCCAAAGTTAAGGATTAACTTAAAATCTGTTATCAAAGCTCAACTGTTAAAACGTTTACGGTAAAGTATATTCGAACCAAGTGGTTATAATGACGTCAGTCGTCGCCGTGTTCCACATTATGTTGACGTCGCCTAACGTGAGTAGCAGCCTTTACAAATTGTGACACAATTGAATCAATTTTGGAATTCATTTAATATCGCTCATCGATAGGCTGTTACTTTTAACCTGGGACAGATCAATTCATAACATTTTAAGGTTTGTGGAACTTTACTTATTTATTTATTCACATAATAATTTAAAACGCACCTAGGCTACTCATATTTGAGCATATAATCTATCTAAACTTTAAAGTTATTTCATTCACCAAGTAGCACTGTCCGTTATGCAGGTCTTTGAATTGTATCGCTATTCATGGTCATTTGAAAATGTAGGCTCCTCATGTATTTGGGCCTACTTCTAATGTTATCTTTTAATCACATTGGGCATACTTCTGTAATGTTATCTTTTTATCACTGCCCGCTTTTTAGATCTGTGTTCGATCCCATATCAGATTATTTTGGAGCTAATTTTTAAAGAAAAATGATATCGCTTTATTTTGTGTTAAAAGTCATTCTTAGTTTGTTGACCGCATGGGTAGTGGAATTGACCTCACGTAACGGTTAACCTTAATATTGAACCGTTAGTTCATACTGGTCTGCATCGGTGTCAACTAGTAATAATTATTTTGGCGTAATATAATATATATGTCATAAGCCATGCCAAGGTCACGGAAGCTACCGGGTGCACTGTCCGCAACAATGTTAATATAATTTTATTAATAACTTTACTTAAAGGACTATATAGCCTGGTTTGTATGACGTGTTATAATAAGTATCTATCACAGAGTATCTATATCGCACAGCAGCTGTCAAGTACTAGCTTTGTCTGTAACTAGATTATTTTAAAGGGGCTAGTACCTTCCTTGTTCACATTTACTTGGTTAATTCAATAATTAAACTGAGTTTCAGATTAGTAAGCAGCTATTATGTGGAGGTCAACCAGAAAGAGATCGACCGTTACAAGTAAAGTTCTGTGTTCCGAGCAAGGTGTTGGCGCTGTACCCCAAAATGTCCCAGGAAAAAGCAGAGTAATGATGATAATAACAATATCCCTACACTAGAAAGCTTGATTGAGTCTGATGGTGTCCTAACCCCATCTATCGGTAATGTTTACATTTACTCTAATCACCCGTCAACTATTCCAGAGGTTTCATAAACCCTTGGAGGTAACACTACCTCTAATATTCACGGAGAGTTTATCGATTTAGCCGCAACTACTCCAAAGGGATTTGAATTCACAAGAGGTTTTGAACCTTGCTTGCAGTGCCCACAAATACCTATCGGCACCCACTATTCATCAGGATATACCCCACGAAGAATAAGGGGTAATAACCCTTTAAATGCTGGTAATAAGTATTTATTTGAAAATTGATAGGTTTACTGTATTATTGTTTATGATCTAATCTGCCGCCGTTTTTGTTTTATGAATCAATAGATTCCGTTATAATTTAACAGATATATTTCGGAAAGGTTTTTTTCGCCAGTTCGACTTGGTGTTTTGAAACCACAGGTTTCGCTTGGCATATATTGGCCCGCGGCTGCGCCAGTTTTTCAACAAATCTAATATCTGCAGAAATCTTCAAACTTGGGAGAATTTAATTGGTGCCATAGAGGCGGGTAAAATGATTCAAGACCTTTGTTCAACTTACAAATGTCTCCTATAGGTTTGGTTCCCCAAAAATTCTGGAGAGTGGAGACTAATTACTCACTTATTATATCCGCACGGCAACAGTATTAACGATTTTATTGATGACGATAATTCCAGTGTTAAATATTCGTCTTTTGACAGTGTTGTTCAAATGATAGCATCCTTAAGGGAAAATGCTCTGTTAGGGAAAATGGATATAAAATCCGCTTTCCATTTGCTTTCCGTTCATCCGGGCGACTTTGATTTGCTCAGTATTTATTTTAATAATTATTATTTCATAGATAAATGTCTGCCAATGGGATGCGCTGTATCGTGTTCGTTATTCAAGACACTTTCCAGATGTGTAGTTATTTCTCAATCTGTACTGCACATCATTGATCATTACCTAGATGATTTCAATTTCGCGGGGGGGGGGGCAGTAATTCCTGAGATTGCCAGGCTCTCATGGAGGCATTTACAGATGTATGCTAGTCTCTGGGTGTTCTGATTAGTAACGATTAAACAGTTGGCCCTACGTTTTAGGGTTGAGTATTGATAGAAAAGACATGCAAATAAAATTGCCAATAGATAAACTTGTCAGCTTGAATCGTGAATTAAGCATACATTATGCCAGAGCTAAATCTGCCACGTCTTTCTTAAGGCCTGAAATGTTATCTAGATTATTAATTCGACATTAATTAACTTATCCAGACCATAAACAACTCGCGATGGCTTCGCAAACATGCAATATTTACTGGATTACAATCCTATCTGCTGCTTAACGTCCATTAACAATTTTTAAAAATCAAAAAATGGATATTCGAGGCTATGTATTTTATCGGCCCGACTTTAGTAATGATGATCGAGGCTAGGCTCAAAATTCAATCGCTAAAATCTCAGTTCAAAGTGGATCAACTTGACTGGAATTTTCAGCAAATTCCCTTTACATTGTCTAGTTTTTAACTATAATAGTGAGAACTGTCAGCTCTTTATCTAACCTCCCATAATCTATCTTTAAAGGACAGCGTCACCAAAGGTCGAGTGCGATTACACGAGTTAGAGTAAAGTACAAGTCTAATGGGGTTTGTTTGAAAAAAAAATATTCTTTGTTCCAGAGTATTTTAAGGCGTTTTTATGACATCCTAAATATTTTTAATGTATCTTCAAAGGACGTCGTCACCAAACGTCGAGTGCGATTACACGAGTTAGAGTCAAGTACAAGTCTAATGTCTTTTTGTGCAAAAACCATTCTTTGTTCCAGAGCATTTTAAGGCGTTTTATGACATCCTAAATATTTTTACACCATACGAGTTACGAGAAATTTGAAGAAGGATATTATGGTCCGGCTTACATTTTGGACTCATTTAATGGCGTTTGTTATATCCCAGATCAGCGTTGGTTGTCAAATACATATTTACACTTCTGTACAAATAGTTCCGGTAACAGTGATCTCGCTTGCGGCGCCTGTCACTGGTTACAGTTCACATGGAGGAGGGAAAAAAACAAATAAAATGGGCCAATCAGGATATAATGCGAGATATGACATCCCTTGACCTGATTCCAACTGTTTGCCTTTATTACATGGTTTCGTACCTCCAAAATAAATATGTTTTTCTTCATGTTGATAATCAAGCGTGGGTTTCGTTTATGAATAAACAAACGTCTAAATCGCACAGGGTTATGTCACTGTTAAAGCCTCTTGTCTTACAATATCTTTTGGACAATATCCGTGGCTTGGCCGTATATATCACTTCTAGTAAAAAATAAAATGATTTAGCCGATAGACTATCCTGATTTCAGGAGCAGCGACTCAGAGCACTAATCCCGTCTGGGGAGGGGGGCAGAATCTATTCCGATGTCGTTTCTGGAAATTATTTTCAGATTGGCTTTGACGAATTAATAAGGAATTCATTAGCACGAAACACTCTAATTACATACAATTTTGGCCTAAAGTCTTTTGCCATGTTTCAATAATCTTTTGGCATTTCAAAGGTTTGGCCACTACAAATAGCAGATATAACTTCTTATATAGTTTCCGGTTTTAGTTTTCATAGCCAGTTTAATAATCTTCCTGACCCAGCAAATTCGTATTTGATTAAAAAGATCCTTGAAGGTTTTACTAGATCCAGAGGTCCGACAACAGACACTTGTTTGCCAATAACCTATCAATTATTTATTAATATAATAGGGTCTCTTGGTAATGTTTGCAGGACTGCTTTTGAAACGAAACTATTTGCAGTCGGCTTTTCCGTGGACTTGCACGGTTGTTTACGATTGGTGAACTTACATTTGACCCGAGGAATGCCCAAAACCACCACCTTACATTCGATAATATTCGTTTTCTATCCGATACATCAGAGGGACTAAAATAAAACATAATGAATTATATTTATATGACGACATCACTTTCCTATTATCAGGCTATATTAAACAACGCCTACCAGGCACAGGGATTCTCTTCCACCACTTTGATAGCAGTACTGTTTCTGTCAACCAATTTTCAGCGGTAAACTTTCTGGGTATATGCGACTCGGTATTCAGCCCATTCTTTCCGCTTTAGCTGAGCATGATATGGGTACCAGAATTGGCTCAATGCATCAGAAATAAAAGACCTGGGGCGTTGGAAGTCGAAAACCTACAAGAGGTATCTTCGATGTAAAGTTGAATAATGTATCAACTTATAGAATTTGAACTGTTTGCTTTGCTAATATACTTTGATTTCAGGCTCAAATAACGTTTGGATTGTTGGTTCTTCAATTATTAAAGATGCTTTCATCGCAGCTCGTCTTCGACCGGGAGGTGTCCATCCAGGTCTAACACGAATAAATACTTATATATGATGGCAGTAATTCGTTCTGCTATGAAATGGAAGGACGTCAGGGTTCCCGCGGTCCTTGAAAATCCTTGAATATCTTTAAATTTAAAATTTCATTTTCAAGGTCTTGAATATCCTTGAATTTCGTGGAAATAGGAAAATATCCTTGAATTTCAGTTGAGATCCTTAAGTTGATTTCAAATGTCTTCAATTCCTTTTAAATATGAGATAATAACAATAGTTGGTAATGTTTTGGTTATTTTTAAGATGAAAAATTGTAACTTTAGGCTAAAAAATGTCCTTGAAAATCCTTGAATTTGACGAATATTTATCCTTGAAAAAATGTTTGACGAAGCTGCGGGAACCCTGGACGTGATTCCTCGCATTATTTCCCAAAATGTCTCATACATGCGTCGGGCAATGATCTCGGCGAGACAAAAGTCGGCTATCTTCGCAACAACATTGTGTGAATTGAGTTCAAAATTGGGCAGCACGACTGCTATATGGTCACAAATATTACCGAGACTAAACTGGCGCCACTCTCGGGACACTCGAGCAATGGACTCTGCGAGTAAAGGAATAAACAGTGTAAGTTCTAGGTATATAATAAATAATGACGGTCGTTATGTAACTTATTCGGATGTAATTGCGGATAGTACCCCTAATATACTCCCCGTTTGATTGGTCACAGTTGCAGCTTCGAACGCACTTCTTAACACTGTCAATTTGGCACACTCAGCTGCCCTGTGATATCTCACTCTGGTTTCTGTATCCCAGATTCCAGCGGAATAAAAGATATCAATAAATGCATGGAATGGCATGCCATATTAGACAATCTGTCGGTGGCCATTATTAGTTGAATTAGTATATATATATATCTATCAAGTTACAGTTATTGGTGAAGTTACATTGGTATTGTATTGAAGAGAAAAGTTACTTGCAGAAAATAGTATGAACACTCTGTGAATTTCGTGATATTTTGAACGGATTATTAGTAAATACCTTAAATAAGTTATTATCAGTAAATATTGAACTATCAGTAAAAATTGATGTTAATGAGTTATTATCAGTAAATATTAAACTATCAGTAAAGACTCGTATGTTAATGAGTTATTATCAGTAAATATTAAACTATTAGTAAATATTGAAGTGAAAAGAATGTATGTTGAACTATGGTGTATAGCTAATGTATAGCTATTAGTAAATATCGAGTTGAACTATAGTGTATAGCTATTAGTAAATATTGAGTTGAACTATCGTGTATAGCTAATGTATAGCTATTAGTAAATATTGAGTTGAACTATAGTGTATAGCTAATGTATAGCTATTAGTAAATATTGAGTTGAACTAATGTATAGCTATTAGTAAATATTGAGTTGAACTATAGTGTATAGCTAATGTATAGCTATTAGTAAATATTGAGTTGAACTATAGCTAATGTATAGCTATTAGTAAATATTGAATAGTAAGTAAAATTTGATCTGTCAAGTTATACTTCACCAATTAAGCTGTGACCAATCATGCCAATAAAATTTATTCCCCAATTTGCTCGTTTGTCTTTGATAACTACTAGATTTCCCGTAAATATACGTAACTTCCTGTAAGTTAAGGGTAAGTGGTATTCGAATGCAATGTTAAGCATCAAACTTCCTCTTAAAGTTAAGTTACCTTAACTATACGTGTTTCGTCTTTTAGTGGTATTCAAAGACCAGTTTAAGTGACAAAAATCCACTTAAATTTAAGTGACCTATGGGAAGTACCTTAAAAAGAAGCGAGATTATAATGGCTTTTCTTAACCGGAGTACACAAAGTAGTAGAGATATCGTAATGACGATTTTAAAAGTACAGGGATTGAAATTGAAACAAAGTCAATATCGCCGAGCGTAGCTGGCCTCATACTTTTGTTTTCATCATCAGACTTGATGTTGTAGTGCCATAATTGCGTATAAGGTTACTATCACCGAGCTGGTCCAGGGTATTTTTCCCCGATCATTTAACATGTTCGTATTACTTAATCATGTATTCCACGACTGTCATGTAATAAAGTGTGATGGGTTAAATTCATTTGTAAAATTTGACACTATGATGACAATTCATTGTAGATTTCGATAAACATTAATACTATCGTGAGAAACAAGGAATGATTTATTTTTTAAAACCCATTCCCATATCGGTTGTATATACATGTAAATGTACAAATATATGATGATGATTGCTGACCGAAGCGTGCAACCAATGTTTTACAATTAATTTCTTGTGTTACCTATTGCGTTTTAATCGGTAGTATTTATTCGGGTAGAATATAACGCTACGTGCATCTTTCGTACACGCAATGTAACATCAACGACGGGCGTTTGGGATTCTAAAGTGTAGATTGGAAAATCTACGAAAACAACTGTTCTTGCAAAGGATGCGTACTATCATAATTTATATTCATACTGTTTTCATGCGTTACATTATAATATTTCAAAAAACATTTCCATAGTAATGACAACGAAGATTTTTATAGAGTATAGTGCATTATGCACACAGACAACTATCTACACCGAAAATAGATCTCTGCCTGTAAATAACCACCATATCATCCTATTTTGTAATGTGGTTTTATTCAGTTTCATATCTGCCAAAGACTAAATAAACCTTTTCAATGATATAAAATGGAAGCGGAATATACATTTCTCTACATTATCGAAGTATACTTAGAGTTTTTGAATAAAATCGTTGATTTAGGAATTAAAATGTCGGTCAACAACAGTGTGTCTGCTCTCAACGATAGAGGAATTGTGAGAAAAGTCGCAGGTGTAGTTTTCGAGATGAAAACGTCCCAAAAGGCTCCAATAGAGAAAATACTTCATTTTTGGCGTCCCATATTTTTAGCTTTACCATCGAATCGGTATCAATTGGTTATCATGCGCTAGTCAATTCATCGGACCACCACACGATACTATAGTTGGTTTGATCCGGTGATATTCGACGGCGAAATCGAGTTTTTCCCGAGAACATCGATTTTATGCATTTTTTTCAAATCATCGGACAACGTTACCCTTTATGCTTTCCGATGAGATAACGATCGTCGAACAACTACATGTAAATAGGCAATACGATCTATGTTTTACCGGACGCCTAGTGTTATTATATAGCTAGTATTTTGTTTGTGTGGTTGTGGATGGCGCTCTCGATTTGGAACCGCCCCACCCCTACCCCCAGCTTTCAGATCAGCTACTGGCCCCTAGAAAACTATCATCTGTGGTGCTCGGCCCCTGACTGCGTCTCACTCGTATTAGGGACACGTGGATCTGTCGGTCGCAGTTTTGCTACCCCCCCCCCTAAACAAAATCTTTATGGACGCCCCTGCTGGCGCATCCTCTATACAACTAATATGAAAATAAGGCTTTTCCCCCATCTCGGTTCTTAGGCTATTTTAGAGTCCTTACCGTCTATTTTTCATTGTGATTCTTCCTTGATCGCCAAAAGGAATCATTTCTTGCCACAACCGACACAAATTTATAAAAATCCAACACTATATTCATGTAGAATTGTGCGATAAAAAAGCCTTATTTTCATTTTAGTGGTATAGAGGATGCGCCAGTAACGTAGTAGAGAGCAGAGCCGATACAATACGTTACTAAAGTAACTAAAATGAGAGTAGCCTATGTGAGGCTAGTCAATTAAAAGGATAAGCCAAATATTTATGTATACAAAAAGGTTACGTTAGCCTGATATATATACTATTCAAAAAAAGTAGGGGATATTTGATTTTTAAGTGTTATTAAAGTCACCTAATGAAACTGACGAAGAAACAAATGACAAAATGAAATGAAGTTCACATTCATCGATTTATTCCAAATGATCGTTAGACTAAGTAAGGCACAGACTGACCATTATAAGGGTAAAATGATACCCGGGGTCAAACAGCAAAGTTACCACAGCATCACAACCAAGTCAGTAACGGGTAAATCCTCCTCTGTTTGCCAAACAAGCATTGATCCGACGTGGCATACTCCTAATGAGACGTCTAAGGTCATTTTGGTCCAGATTGTCCCATTCCTGTTGCAACGCAGCAGCAAGTTCTTGGACATTGGCAGGACGTTGTTGACGTTGACGTAACCTCTGTCCAAGCATGTCCCAGACATGCTCGATGGGGGAGAGGTCGGGACTCAGTGCTGGCCAAGGTAATGTGGTGATGTTCTGTTGTTGGAGGTAACCTGTAACGATCCTGGCCCTGTGACATCTTGCGTTGTCATCCTGGAAGATGAAACGGCGGCCATGACGTCGTGCGAACGGCACAACATGGACTGCCAAGATGTTGTCCCGGTAGTACTGGCCTGTAACACGCCCTGCAACAACATGTAAAGCCGTTCTTCCAGCAACAGTGATGCCTCCCCACACCATAACAGAACCACCCCCAAATCGATCATGTCTGATGACGTTAACGTCTTGGAAGCGCTCGTTTCGACGACGCCACACCCTCCTACGTCTGTCCAAAAAATCAACAGTGAACCTTGACTCATCTGAAAACATCACATTGCTCCAGCGTCGATTATCCCAGTGTTGACGATCCCTACACCAACGACGTCTTGCCTGAATGTGATGATCTCTCAAACAAGGGATCACGCGAGGACGTCGGGCGCGAAGGTGACCCCTATGCAGTCGATTCCGAATCGTCTGGCCACTCACTCTCACACCAGTGTCTGTTTGAAGACGAGCGCTGATCTGATTTGCTGTGATGACACCATTTCTCAAGGCCAAGGTACGGATAAATCGATCCTGGGCTTGAGTTGTCGCCCTTGGTCGACCTGAGCGTGGTCTATCCTGTACAGATTGTGTATCACGGTATCTGGACCATAGCCTGCTTATGACAGACTGAGAAACATTCATCGTCCGCGCCACAACCGCCTGTGTTGTGCCGATCTGTAGCATGCCAAGGGCACGTAACCTTTCATTTTGGGTAAGCCGACGCATATCAAAATTTGTTTTCTGGTCACTAAAACAATTAAACTGATGTTTCCACCCTGGAATTGAATGCCACAATGACTGTAACATTCAAAGTCAGAGTCGTGCAAATCTTGGGTTGGACCCCCATGATGATCCTAAGCATCACCTGCATTCCATGCGGTAGCTTTTGGTGCGTTTGGGCGTCACATGTAACTGGAAATGTTTCTTCTGTTAGGTTCTATAGTGACTTTTTTCGTAGTCATTTGCCTATTTTAGTATTATGCCCCCAAAATCAAATATCCCCTACTTTTTTTGAATAGTATATATAATCATATATAACTGTAAGCGTTAGTTATGTTATTTTGTGTTATTAAATTTTGCTTTAAATTTTTCACGCCAGGGGATTAAAATGTGTAATCGATATTATTATTTTGTCTGCCCTGCAGTGTGCAAGTCACGTGACTTCACGTGTTAACACATAATTTAGAGAAGAGATTTATTAATGGGGCTGGAATAATTATTAATGGGTGAAAACTTAATACATGTTTGGGTTTAGATAAAAATATAAACTGATGTTCGAGTGAATGAAACTGCAGTCGTTTGCTTGGAAACTAGTTCTATTCTAAATATATTATAGTCTGGTATTGTCATGAGTTTGAGCTCAGCTTGTGTCAGTGTCAGTCTGATATGAAATGTTTATATAGCACTGATATTGAATGGAGTAAGGATCCGGGCCTGTTTCATGCATTGGTGTATTTGTTTTATCTCACATACAAAATTAATGAGGGTAGGTCAAAAGGTGAGATTACCGATAGTAGATGTTTGTGTAACATTGATAATGTTTATACAAAACCCGAATTATAAAAAGAAAACGCAGTTATAAAATTGTAGATTACGGAGTTAAGGTCAAAAGGTCAAACTTAGTTTGTTGATTTATAATTTAATACTGTGGTAGCATTCGGATGATTGAAGAGACACATGTAACATTGATAATGTTTATACAAAACCCGAATTATAAAAAGAAAACGCAGTTATAAAATTGTAGATTACGGAGTTAAGGTCAAAAGGTCAAACTTAGTTTGTAGATTTATAATTTAATACTGTGGTAGCATTCGGATGATTGAAGAGACACATCAGGGTTTATTAATAATTAAATGAAGGTTTACTTTTAGCTAGGAGAAGGCGTAAATAATAAGATTTAAGAATAATAATGTTAGAATTATATTTAAAAAAGGTTTAACTTAAGAATGATTAATTCTTGGTCGGATGGCAATGCCATGTTTTGATTTGAAGGATGAAATGTCCCAACCAGTCATCACAGAAGAGTGAAGAAAGTTCTTGGAAGTCAGAAGACTTGTGACTAACGAGATAACCTCTGCTTAAAGAAAAGAAAAGAATTTATTGTTGAGAATTGTGATAGCTGAAATAGACCAATAGAAATCCAAGAAGAAGAAATGCTTTACCAATTTACCAAGTGTAGTGTTATAGTATTTTGAAATTAGGACACTTGAAGATTTAATAAACAAATACAGTTGAGAGTGATGTGACTAAGGCACAGTGATGAATTTTTGGGGAGCTATTGCATGCCATTTTGATTTTTGATTATTTGTGTTTTGTCTTTGATGTTTTTTATTTATTTTATTGGTAAAAACTGGAAGTAAGCGTTAGTCACAAATCTTGTATGTTTAATCGTAGTCTCATATCAGATAGTTTCGGGGGAAGGCCTTGTAATACTATTTGGAAATTTATGCGAAATAACATTAGGAAAATATAAGTGTACCAGAGGATATGATTTATAATTTGATAAATACATATGTTTTATTTGTATTCCCCATTATCAAAATATTAGCTATGGTATAAGTTAATTCTGAAACGCAAATTAAATATGTTTATGAAATATTGTGACAATAACAGGACATGGGGCTAAATACTAGGGATGAAGAAATATGATGGCCGAAACAATAGTATTATCTTTACAAATTATTGATTCTAAGTAAATAACCAAAAATAGAGAAAGTATGCTGGTTGTTTAGATACGTTAACGCAGCTATAGTAAATATGTTAGTCATCTGCATTTTTCAAGGATACATTCTCAAAGCACGTGACTTTGTTTCTCCACGTGCAACATTTTTGTTTCCCGGAGGCCAACAATGAAAAGTTTTTCATGAACAAAGCTCTTTGTGACTAAATAAATACTTGAACAGTAGACGTAAATCAAAACTGAATCAGATTCTTGTCGAAATAATAACCGCCAAAATCACCACTATCAATTGGCCCTCAGAACAAATCAAGCCATACTGAATGCACGATATCCAGCTTCCTATCTTTGATTTGATATGATATTTCCATATAAATAAAACCTTTCTGTAAATACATCAGTTTCTTGTGAAAAGATGCTGGCGTAGGATTTCAGCTCGCATTAGCCATCTAAATGTCGCAAGGGCGGCCAGGTCCTTTACCGTAATAGCTGCCTCTTAGCAGCCTTCAAGACTTTCGTAGGAAAATCGATTCTGGATCCAGTTAAAGTAAAATCAACCGAAAAGTCTTGTTTTACGCTTAACCCGACTTCTAAGCATTTTGTGTACATTATTTTATATCCAAGCTGTCAACCGGATTCATTGATAAAGTTAATGAGTTCGCCCAATAACGTCTACGACCAATTAACTGTACATCACACTCATTGGAACACCGTCGGGTAGCAGCCGTGGATCTCAGAGAGAATGATGACAATTCCTTTGAATCTATCTCTTTCGAAAATGTATTTCACAGGTATTTTTAAGCATCTGTATACCTATTGGTGAATCACAAAACCATAAACTTGAACATGCATATTTTCTTGGCCTTAAGTTCAGCACATGGCATATGCCACCAGTTGATCTGACATATAACACATAAATGGATAAAAAGTTAAAATTAAAAATTCCCATTTGTACTTGTGTATAATATAGAAGAAAACTGTTACTATTAAAAAAAAAGAAGCTACCATATATTATTACTAAATTAGGTGTGGGAGATATATGTGTGAAAATTCAATGGTTAGTACAAACCTTAGATTTAAATACATTTCATATCTGAATTGGACAAATACTTGTATTAGTTTTATCTTCGTATGCTCTCGTTATTTTGGGTGCTATTTTTATGTGCAATAAGCCTTCTCTATTTGTTTTAGAAACATCTTCGGTGTATTGTAAGTACATCTTCCCAGTTCGTCTATTTTAACTCAAATTCCTGTGTTCTTCACCTGTCCGTGAAGGGTGGGGGTGTCTGTTCCAAGGATGTCTCGTTCGCACAGTTCGTTTTCTTGACTAAAAGTTATGATGTCCGCTTGTTTGAGGGTAATCCATATACCTTGTCTCGACAAATCTTTCATCTTACCATCAAGAACTCATTTCCAGGACTATTTCGTACAGTACTTCTGCGAAAAAGTATACTCTTAAAAAAAAAGTAGGGGATATTCAGAAACAATACAAAACTGCGGTTTTTATTAGAGGTAACCAGTGTATGTTAATGACAGGTCAATTGCCTATACATGAACAGTTCATATGGGTGGCTTATCACTCGCAAAGAGATACACTGTCAAAAGTGAAAATGGACGTTTTTGATTTTTGTCTTAAGAATGAGTAATTATTCAACCAATCCTCGGATATTCAGCAATTCGTCGTGGCATGCTCCTAATCAACCGTCGAATTCTTGCAGTGTTGTCGGTTGACGTTGACGTCGACGAACACGTCTCCCGATCAAATTAAATGTAACACACTAAAGCAAAGCTACGCTAAACAGTAAATTTTATGCAAGAACCGATAGGAAAGCAAACTTGGATAGGATAAAGCAGCACGCGGCAGTTTTCATCAACCCTCCCTTGAAGGGTGGTTCAGATGGGGCGATAAGTTCTTCATCTGTGAACATACTCTCAAAGCATGTCAAGTGTCCATGACTATTTATCATATCACAACCTGCATAGGTATTTGCATTTCAATATCCCCTACTTTTATTTTGAAGAGTATATATTAAATATTCATTTAAATCGTGTCTGTTTATTTCCAGCGGGTCGATATAAGCACCAGTTTGGGACTAACTACGTTGTGTGAGCCATGTATGAAATAATCGTACATCCCACTGTGTCTTGTATTCCGTTTTCTTAGAATATCCCTTCTTCACAAGGGCATCTAAACCAGTCTTCTCCAGCGGTTTGCCAAATCTTGTTGACGGAATCTTATTTGTTTCTGGTATAATCTCCTCAATGTTAATACTTGACTTATTTATCTCCACGGCAGACTTTTAACACATTTCCATTCCGACGAAATATCTGAAAATAAATCAGTTTTAGGAAGAATATTTGGCTCTTCCGCCTCCTTATTTAACACTTCGCTTAATACATGATCAGTATCTGTTGGTTATCTGTGTCAGAAACCAAGCGGGTAAGACGCTGGCTCGCTAGCCCGGAGAACGCGGGTTCGCTACCGGTGTTGGCCGAGAAAGTTCATCGGGATTTTCCGGCGTCGTTTACCCTTGTCAGTGAGTGGTACAGGACGGAGGGCATGACAAGGACAGTTGTCTAGTCTTTCGGGTGGGACGAAAAAAATTGGCATGCACGTAAAAAAACCCCTGGCAATTGGAATTCGATATAAGAGTAGGCGGTGGCGCCGCTGTGAAAAAATATCCCTCATCGCACACTACAAAAAATATGCTCCTCTTCATTAGCCCAGTCGGGGCAGCACAGTAGGACGTTAAACCCCATTTCATTTAATTTAATTTCTGTGTCCGACAAAAATCATTTGCACTAGAGGAAAACATGTTAATGTCGTGGGGCAAAGTGAAAATGGATTTTTTTAAAGGACAATATTGGTGTCAGTCATTATCACATATTATGTGATAGAACAGGTTAAACACATTCCAAATGTAATTTTAACACATAGATCATTGCTACGATAGATGTACAACGACGATTTGAAGAAACAGAAGTGACGCAAAAATAAATTTGAAAACAAGAGTTATCCTTCTATATAACTGACTGAAGTAACGAGCGATAACAGATACACGGGTGAATTTCTGCTCACTTACAATTCTTTCGAAGACCAAAAGTTGCTATATGAGACTGTGGGAGGATATCTGACAATTTATAAAAAGAATTGACTGGCACTAGATAACGAACATATAGAAAAAGTCCGTGCATTACCATGTTTTTATAAGTACACGGGAGCTCGGTTTTTCGCCCCTCCCAAATTATATTATATTTAATGGGCCATGGCGAGTGTTGATCTATAATTACACATAATGTCGGGTGCTTAACTAATATTATATATAATCGTGCATGTTGAACTAATATTTGTATAATCATAGATGTTGAACTAATATGATATATATTATATATAATGGTGATTGTTAAACTGATATTATGTATATAATAGGGCGAGTCTGCTGATAGAAATTGCTACATCTTTTCCTTTCTAGAATCAAGCTGCTGTTTGACAAATTCTCACAAATATGATAGTTTTGTAGCTTTGGGTTTTGGACCTTCAATTATCTAATTGGTCAAATATGATGTAAATAATTATAGAGATTGGTTAATTAAGCCAAATGATGCAATCGTAATTTTCCAATCTCATGTTTTTAGACACAACCTATCCTTGAACTTAGACCCTCTTTACAGTTATTCTCACACTATTTCATAAACAATTTAATTTGCGTTTTAAATAAACTCATACCATAGCTAATATACTGAAAATAAAGAATAAAATGTATAGATATCCATATAGTTTCAGCCATAATATTTCTCTATTCCTTATCTATAAATTTGAAAACAAAGTCGCAACGACAATATTTCTACAATTCTTCCCCATTTAAGAATATATATACATGTAAACTATAGATGTTCTAACTAATTATTCACGCAACATGCAAATATAAATGATTACTATACCATAAAACAAAGCTATGGAAGAAAAAAACCTACATAATCAAAAATCAAAAATCGCATGCAAAAGCTCTCAAAAGTTCATCGCTGCCCTTCAAAGTCCTATGAAATTTCACTTTAACCTAAACACAGAAAACACAAATTGTAATTGTTTTTTTTTTAATCTTCAAGTGTCCTAATTTCAAAATACTGCAACACGTCACTTCTAATTTATAAATTGCAGGTTTCACTTTAAATTCTCGGGAAATCTAAATTTGGTAAATCATTTCCTTTTCTTGGATTTCCATTGGTCTGTTTTAGGTACCATAGTCTCAAGTTGAAAACTTTTTTTTTCGTCATAGTATGATTGATTTGAGACAAAGTACAATTTTATCCGTCAATCAAACATGTCATTGCCATCAGACCAAGAACTAACTATTTCTAAATCTTATTATTAAATCTTACTTTTAATTAAAATCAAACTTCATTTAATTATTAAATAAACTTTGACGTGCCTCTTTAATTATAAATCTCCAAACTAACTTTGACCTCTTGACCTTAACTCAGTAATGGACAATTTTATAATTTCCGTTTTTGTTTTATAATTTCGCCAAAACAATTACTTTATTATTTTATATTTTCCCCGTCAGTAATGTGACCTTTTGACCTAATCATATTAATCTACCATTTTGTATGTGGGCTAAAACAAATACACCAATACATGAAACAAGCCCGCGGTTACCTTCCACATTAGTGGTACCTAAAACGTTATTACATAGAATTATGTCCAAAGCAAGTGACGTGCACTTCACTCCCTCGGAACACAAGTCTATATTTATATAAACATGACATACCTCGCTTTTAATTACCATATAATTTCATTGGCCTCATCACTGAAGTCACGTGACTTTCACACACGTTAACAATTTAAAGCAAAATTTAATTAATGACACACAATAGCATTTAGCAAATATATATTAACGTTTTTATTATGTTTTAAAAGCAAAATTTAATGACAGAAAAGATCTATTTCATATTGTGAAATAGAATTTGTATTGCAGGGGTGGTAACTCTTTTTATCATTCCTCAACTGCTTCATTTTGAACAAAGCACGAGGCATAACTGCAGCAAAGAAAATGTTGTCAACACAAATAGTACAGATTTTTTTTTAAGATAAGAGTTGTCAACACTATTGTCTAATTGTCTCGGGGGCTACTTCGTTTGTTTTACAAGGGTTGTGACGCTACGTTATTGGTTAAAACCCTGTTGTAAAATATGAGGTTGCATGTTTACCAATGTGTAGGGTGACCCGTGCACTTTACAGAAAGTTGGTCTCGACACGGCTAAATTTGCACGCTTCAGTTGCGTGTCTCGAACTGATTTCTGACTACCCCGCACTCGCTTTGAGTCGATAAATAGCCATGGCACGTGCAATTCTCTACAAATATATCAACTATTACAGCCGTAAAAAATCTATTGTTGACGATTTTGAATAGCAGTAAAATTTAGCTTCTTGGTTATTACAGCAGCTTTAGTAATTACGTTTGTTTTATTTTTTAAATTGCTTTATCATTAACTGTACCGTTAAGAGCGGCATCTTTTGGTTTAGTACAAATACTATCTCTGAATCACTTTCTTTAGCAGGAACATGATACTAGCAGGAGTTTCATTTTACTTTTACAAGTTTCTTAAAACAATTGTTGAGTTGTCTAAAGTGCTTATTTCTAAATTCAATTTCTTGTTCTAGCTTTCTGTTATGTTTCGTAAAAAAGTAGTCTTGATTATCCCGACCTGTCAATTAGACGTAGAATTGTCGATAGACTGGTTAAGCGAGACTAATTTCAAAACAAGGGCACGTAACCTATCTTTTACTCAAAAGTGTCTGGATGTTATGGACGCAACTTGGAACCAGTTTTCAGTCTATAATTTATAGATGATTAATGGTCATAGCTTATTAAGTACAACATGATCGTTTATTTAGTGACTATAATTGTGTGAAACTGATTTGAGGCTTGGCATATATATAAATATTGTGGCGTAATTGTCGAGATATTTGGAGATATTTATTTATGGTGGGTCACCCTACCAATGAGCTTTCGCGGGGCTGTCACGTGACACTAGCCCGCCATGTTTGTTTTCAAGTTAGCAATCCACTATTGAGCGATATGGCGTCTGTTTTAATTCTTGGCAGTTCACATGTCAACCATCTTCAGACATACGTCGAACATCAGGCTAGGCTTTTTAATTTGGGCTTAGGCCGAGAAACCACAGTTTTCTTCCAGGGAATTTCCGGGGGTCGTATAACAAGTGCATCATGTACCTGTTATTTAGAACGATGCATTCGGAGAATTCAGCCCCGTTTCGTTTTCCTGCATATTGGTGGGAATGACCTCGATGCTTTGAATGCCGATGTGGATGAAATTGGCCACAGATTCGTTTCACTAGCTAATTTGTGGTTACGGAAGTTCCACATATCGGCTATTTTTATAGGTCAGATTTTTAAGAGGCAGTCAACAAGACATATTTCAGTACAAAACTTTAACGAACACGTCCTTTCTCTGAACACCATGCTGGAAAGCAGTTTAAATGTTAATGGACAGGCAATTGGGTATTGGAAGATGCGGGGTTTAAATCACCCATCCCTCCCAATTTTCGCTAGTGACGGAGTACACTTGAACAACACCACGGGGATGCCACGTTACTATAGAAATGGCCGAGGTGCCATTTTTTTTATGTTACATACCGACTCCTTTTAAATGTAAGTTAAAGTTTTATTCAGTATGGTTTGAGGCCTTGGTCAGGGGATCCTGGAAAGACATTCAGTCTAGAAGAACTTGGAGTGCCTTGGCAGATTTATGTAGTTTTTTTTTTTAAATTTGAGTGACATTTATAATCCTGGATAGCTGGTATACCAGTCTAGAGGAGAGTCCTGTTTCAGAGGATCAGAATAAATTTATAATGTTCTCTGTTGTAAAATCTCGAAGTTGCTAGGGGGATCCTGGAAAGAGTGATTTCATTTTCATTCTAGAGGTTGTCCGGAAAGCACAGACACATTTATTAATACAATGTTACAGAAGTCCGTCCAATTGGTTAAACTGAGCTCTAACTCGGACATTTCTAATAGGTAACATTTATTTAAATGGTAGAAAAAGTTAAATCATGGCATAATGTGTCATTTTCAATACTATTTAAGATTTTCTTTGCAGGTCTACTAAGGCAGTTTTCAAAATTTTGAGCCACATCAGAAAATCACAGCGGATAGCTGCGGCTAGAGAACCGGTTGCCAGGAAAAGATTAAGCCCAGCAAATGTTGCACAGCCAGCTCAAAAACATTTGCGTCGCTCGCAGATTCCGGTCCTGGTTGATAATCGAAGCGGGTTACGCAGGGTTGTTCAGGCACCACAGAATCAGGAGTCTGGAATGGTTAGTTTAACCTCTGTGGTGAGCAAGTGTTTGTCATCCATGCTACCATCTATTGTCGAACAAGTTGTGGCTAAGCTGAATATACCTCCAGATAATGCAGATTTAAATTACCATAATTTAGAAACCTGGACTAAGGGTCTCAAAACTATATTAGCTCTGCTTAGCTAAACACATATATAAACGACACAAAAACACGAATTCAACGATTCTCAGTAGAAACCACGGCCAATTGGAAACTAAGAGTTAATCACTCACAAAATTCATCCTTAGCTTTGTCGTCTTCCTACTGTGATCCAGAGACAACATTAATTCCTTTTTTTATTCCTTATTCCGTTTCCTTAACATTATTCCTTAGCTATACTAAAAAAAAAAAAAAGTTTTTTTTCTAACCTACCCCCTATACCCACTTTAAGTTAACTTTACTACAGGTCATGTTAACTCGATAATAGCATACCTAACTAGTGATATTATATTGTTTAATACACATTTACATTAATATTATTTGATCTGATGAACAACTTAACATATTCAATTTTCCAGAAAAAATGTATTTACCCAATTTTGCGAATATTCCACAAAAAAAATTTCTCCCACCAGATTTCTTTTTTCCACCAAAATTTGTTCCACTAGATTTCTTTTTTCCACCAGATTTTTTTCTGCCATATTTTGTCCTACCAAATTTCGTTTTTTTTCCACCAATATTTTTCCTGCTGCTGGTTTGTACGGGTTTTCTTTATCCAGATTTCTTCCAGGGTACTTGATCATGTAGTCACGTTCACCAATTAGAATATTTAGCACTATGCAGTCGCTGGTTAGATGTGGAAAATATGTTACATATTTAAGAACAGCCCTTGATCGTCTTGTCCCCCCTGGGGTGTAGGGGGTGATAAGAATATACCCTTCGTACCTTCTGCGTGTCGTAAAAGGCAACTAAAAGGACCCCTGTAATGGGGCAACGTGTTTGCCGTGCGTTGCGACCCGTGTTGGTGGAGTGTGGAATCCTGGTAATTGAGTGGGGATTTGGCTTGGGAGCTCTTTGTCTGCAACACATTACTTTAGCCCATGGTCCACCTAGACGGGGGGGGGGGGCAGAGTGGCCCACTCTGATCAATCGGCTTTGGTCGTGTTAGCTGAAGAGAAGATGAACTTTTCCCATCCCCTACTGTTTTATTAGTTTAATGCAGTCAAACCTTTGTGTCCTGGAGCATCGTCTTGGAAGCAGCGGCTTGGGTCAATTGGATGAAGTGTAAGATATCCTCTAAACTTCGTCGAGTATGTCACTGGCTGTTCTCGTTGGGCGTATGCGCTGGTTATCCGCGCAGTAGCCTGTACGGATGTTACAATCCTTGGTGATTGGAGAGCAGCCAGTGATGAATTTTAAAAATATTATAAATGGCTTCCCAAATTAAAAAAACTTCGCCCGCCGAAACACGGGCCGACAGAAGTAATTTGCGAATTGCCAACAAAATCTTCCCGAATCTGGTATATGTTTCTGGTTCTTGAGAGTACCAATGAAACCTCATTAAGTAAACAATCACCTTTCTTAATTGCTAAGGGTCTCGCCGGATTATCCGATGAACTTAAAAGCGTTCAGAAGATGAGAAATGGTACTCTCTTGGTTGAATGCGCTAAATCACCCTTCCATGGAGAATATTGCAGCATACCAAATGGTCCGGGCGAAAGCCCGTAGAACCATACACCAAGCAAAGAAGTCTTCATGGCAGAGTTATGTCTCTAGGATCAATTCCCGTACCACTTCCAAGTCGGTATGGGATAGGATTCGTAGAATTAAAGGTAAAAGTAGTGCATTACCAGTAAACCATCTAAATGTTGATAATTCCACCCTTACAGCATTTCCTGATATTGCTAATTCTCTGGCCAGTACTTTCTCATTCAATTCATCATCCAATTTCTCCTTTCGGGGCATTAAACAACAGGAGAAAAGGCAACTTAATTTCAAGTCCCGTAAATGATGAATGTTATAATGACAAGTTGTCTATTGCTGAACTCCGTGATTCTCTTAAACGAGCTCGGGATACTGCAAATGGTCCAGATGACCGCGGAAAAATGAACCCCAAATATGCGATTTGGTGGCATATCTGATTATAATCTCTGTCACATAATATATCTCATAAATCGATTAATTTAGGCCAAAACCCCGACCTGCAAGTAATTTACAACCATTCGCTTGGTCAAGGCCGTATAACAGAAGGCCATATAACCGGTGGCCTTGACGGAGTAGGAGCGGACATGCATAGGCGTACGGGACACAATTCATTTTTGAATTTTTGGAAATGGGAGGCCATTTCCCGCAATTTGAGACCATTCCCGACATCCCAATTCTGTAATTTCATCTCTGAAAATAACGAGTTAATAAACATGTCAAGGAATGTTTAACACCAGCCCCAGGAAATCGTCTCTCACTCATATTCAGCCAGCAGACCAGCTATCATCAATTATTGCTGAGGCCTTAGAATTGAATTTGTTTAGCAGAAAAAGTTTTTTTTTAGACGAATTGGGCAAAATTATTTTTTTCATTTTTTTGTCCGAGCCTTCCTTCGGGCGTTCGCCCGACGGCCCAATCCACCCCTGACTACCAGATTTTATAACATCTATCTATTCCTACACTATTAATATTATTAGATCTTTATAACCGGATTTGGGTTGATGGGAAGTTCCCACCTTCGTGGCATGAAGCCACAATAATTCTCATCCCTAAACCGAGTAAAGATCCTACGAATCCTACCAATTACAGTCTGATCGCTTTAACAAGCTGCATTTGCAAAACCATGGAGATATTGATCAATCGAAGGCTTGTTTGGTACCTTGAGTCCAACAGCTTCATTACAGACCTCCAATGTGGATTTCGGTCCCAAAGGAACACTCTTGATCATCTCGTTAGATTTGAAACGTTCGTCAGGGACGCTTTCATCCAGAAACAACACTTAGTTGCCATTTTCTTTGATCTGAAGAAAGCCTACGATACAACATGGAAATATGGTATTATGCGTGACCTCCATAACATAGGTTTACGAGGTCGCTTGCCTATCTTTATTTCCAATTTCTTAGAAGATAAGTCGTTTAAGGTGCACCTGGGATCAATTTTCTCTGACCCATTTTTCCCCAGGAAATGGGAGTTCCGCAGGGAAGTATATTATCCCCCACACTTTTTGCTGTCAAAATAAATTCAATACCGACGTGCCTTGAACGTGTGATCGATGGCTGTCTTTATGTTGATGACTTTCAGATGTGCTACGGATCGACAAGTATGCAGACAATCGAACGTCAGTTGCAGCTTTGCTTGAATTCAATTCAACGATGGGCAACTGACAATATCGAAATCCAAGACTGTGTGCATGCAGAGGTTTACATTCTGATCCGGAACTTACACTGGATGGTAGTCCCATTCCAGTTGTAGATGAAACGAAATTCTTGGGTTTGATATTTGATAAGAAATTATCATTGATTCCTCATATAAAAACACTCAAGAAGAAATGTCTGAAAGCCCTCAACATATTGAGAGTCTTATCAAACACTGACTGGGGAGCACACCGCAAAGTCTTGCTCAGATTATATCAATCTTTAATAAGATCTAAACTCGATTATGGGTGTATTGTGTATGGGTCTGCCCGCGAGTCTTATCAGTTTAGGAGCATTTCGTACATCTCCAGTGCAGAGTTTGTACGTCGAGGCCCACGAGCCCTCATTGTGTGACAGACGTGATAAACTGGCACTGCAGTATGCTACAAAAATTGCATCTCTGCCTCACCATATTTCATATAACACCATATTTAGACCATATCATGAACATCTATATTTGCTGAAAACTAACGTTATTCTATCATTCGGTATTCGCATTCATCACCTTTTGTCAGAGGCTGGCATCAGTCATGACAGTATTGCGAATACCGCTTTGTTTAGTACTCCACGCTGGACTATATCGCCTCCAAAGATCGATTTAGTACGAAAAACAAAAAGAGAGATACTAGTTCCACGGTGTTTCAGACTCTTTCGAGAGCTGAGGTCTAAATATGGTGATTATGCTCCCATTTACAGAGATGGTTCCAAAGATGGTGATCGGGTAGCTTCGGCTACCGTCACGCCATCTGGAATCATGTTTGTCAGACTTCCACCTGCTGCTTCCATATTTACCACTGAGCTTCAGGCCATTTTTCAGGCAATGGAGTTCATTCAATCATCTTCAAATTTAAAACACGCCATATTTACTGATTCTCTGTCCTCTTTGCAAGCAATAAACGATAAGCAGTTTGTACACCAATTAGTAGCAGACATTTATCGTCTGCTACTATCACACGAGTTTATCGGCAGGGACACAGTCCTTTGCTGGCTCCCCAGTCATGTTGATATTAGAGGGAATGATCAAGCAGACTTAGCTGCCAAGTCTGCTTTAGATCTTCCCATATCACAACTTCTTTTACCCTTTACAGATTTTAAAGCTTGCATCAACCATTTTATATATGACCGCTGGGCAACGGTCTTGGGATCTTGCAGGCACAAATAAATTTCATCACATCAAGCCTTTCATTGGAGACTGGCCTAGCTCCTACAGGTCTAATAGGAGAGATGAGGTTGTTTTGTGTCGCTCTCGTATTGGTCATACTTTTTTAACTCACATTTTCATATTAAAGCGAGAGCCTCAACCAAAATGTGAACACTGTCATGTTCTTTTGACAGAGAAGCACATTTTGATTTAGTGCAATCATCTCAAGGATGTTAGATCGCATTTGTACCGTTGCCAGTCATTACAGCACATGTTTGCCCAACTGGGTTTATATGCTAATGTGTTGGGCTTTTTAAAAGAGACAGGATTTTATCATAAATTTTAATTATATATATATATATATATCATTTCATTTTTGTATTTAATATTTATATGCATAAAAGTTGTATTTTATTTTTAATTTTACTAACTGTGATATTGTAATTTTACTAACTGTGATATTGCTTTTATTTGTGCATATAATATTTTTCTGTGATATAATTTAGCCTGTATCGTAATATTCACCATATGTCTGGCGCAATATAGCCCGCTTGGAGCTGACGTGCCATTAAACAACATTTCATTTCATTTCTCTGATTCATCTCACGTTGTGTAATTGCTTCTTACTATCCAAGTAGTTAGTTAAGACGTTTGTCTTACCAGTAGTTAAGACGTTTGTCTTACCAGTAGTTAAGATGTTTGTCTTACCAGGAATAACAATGCAACAGTTCGTTTTTATATTTTATATATCATAGCTGGATACATATAAGCTTACTTTACAATAGATTGCAATAATAAAGTCATTCTCTCAAACCCTATCCAGCCAGACTCGCTAGGACGAGTCTGCTGATAGAAATTGCTACATCTTTTCCCTTCTAGAATCAAGCTGCTGTCTGACAAATTCTCACAAATATAATAGTTTTGTGGCTTTGGGTTTCGGACCTGCAATTATCTAATTGGTCAAATATGATGTAAATGGTTATAGAGATTGGTTAATTAAGCCAAATGATTCAATCGTAATTTTCCGATCACATGTTTGTAGACACAATCTATCCTTGAACTTAGACCCTCTTTCCTGTTATTCTCACACTATTTAATAAACAATTTCATTTGCGTTTCAAGTCAACTCATACTATATTGTATAACGAAATGAAATGAATTACGGTTTAACGTCTCACTGTTCTGCTCCGAACTGGGCTAATAAAGACAGGCATACGCCATACAGTGTGCTATGAGGGAAAGTTTGCCCGGACAGCGGCACTATGGCCTACTCTTATATCGAATTCCAACTTTTACGTGCACACCAATGTGTACGAGGGACTTTGGTTTTTCGTCCCATCCGAACGACTAGACAGCTGCCCTTGTCAGGCCCTCCGTCCTGCATCACTGAGAAGGGGGAACCACACCAGAAAATCTGGATGAACTTTCTCGGCCAATGCAGGGATCGAACTGCCGACCTCCAGGCTAGCGCGCCAGCGTCTTACCCACTTCGTATGGAAATGGCATTGTTTTTTAAATGAGGAGGAAAGTTATGTGTTCAAACCAATTATCACGTTGTCCAGAAAGCACACCATGATTGGCTTAATATTGGAGGCAAGTCCTACGAAATCGATACCTATTGGGGGGGGGGGGGCTGTAAAAAGCACGATATGGTTCTACTGGTTAAAAAATGGCCATAAACAGTTACGAACACTTACTATTACCGATATTAATCAACAAGTTGTGGATATAACTGTCGATGAAAACTCATTTAAAGGTTTGGTGGAATATCATAGAGGAAAACGTCGCTATGTTGTGCATGCGTCGAAGTTCATACAAAGAAGATTATCCAGAAGGTGCAAAAAGTATATTTGAAAGTTAGGATTTTTGGTAGACGGTACAAAGGCCTTTAGTTGTTGTGTTATCTCACCCTGGAGCACAAGTCAAATATATCAGTACCAGTAATGTCATGCACGGGGAATGCGACAAGAATGGTTTTCCCCAGTACAAGCCAGCATAAAAGGTATGTTTCAAAATTGAGGGCCATAATGACACGTGTCATCTAGGTGATACAATAGTGATCAGTAACAGTCCTGAAGATAGCACGAAATATGTCTTTGTCAACTGTAAGGGGGATCGTGTTAAATTTCCGATAATCAAAGATGTAACATTATACTGCTCATGTAGTGGTTACGATACTAAAAATTCACCTGTCAACAGAGATGATAACAGACAATATTTCTACGTCAAAGAAGGGCGAGTTTATTTTTGTTTCCACAAATGGTCATACTACTGAGATTTATCCAGAAGTGAACAATTCTTCAAAGTGAAAGTAACTGCAGTGCTACCCCAATCGTTGACGGACAGGGAACAAAACCCAAGAAAGCTTTCGCTGTTAGAAGAAAATAGAGTTGGCTATCTAAACAAAGATAAACATTCTAGTTGCATGTTAGGCTTTAATGTTTACAGTATTCAAGATAAAATATATTTTCAAGGAACGATCGAGGATGACCCTGTTGATGTTTATTTTCTGGTTTGTCGAGATGGAATGGTGATCAAGAGAGATGAGGATGATAAAGATATGATTGTCCAGACAGACATGGATGGCAATAAAAGATTTTTCAAGTGAGATTCAAAAGGTTACAAGATGTGTGTTTATGAACATGAGAGAAAAATATACCTATTGGAGGAAGATTGTGACGGTACTAGAGTATACTTTGAAGAGGACAAAGATGGCAAGAACAGATATTACACTGTTTGTAAACGCGAGGGATGTAGATATCTATTGAAGGAAGATCTTGCGGACAAAGACGACAAGAAAAGGTATTACACTGACCAAATGCAAGACTTCCAGAAGGATCGGCATGGTAGTCGAATCTTTTCTCCTTGGAAAAGGCACCTCAGAGTCAAAGGGAAAATTAATTGGTCTGCCTCAGTTTAGAAGAAAAGTTCACTGCTTACCTCCCACCCCCGTTGTCATCATTGCAGAGGAAATCGGATGGTATCTATGTTCTGTGTGACGTAAGAGCAGCCAAAGATAGATACCTACATCAAATATGTAGCTGAAATCCATTAAGTGGTTTTGGAGGAGACATGTAACAGCCCAGAATATATTTAGCTAATCAATTCGATCTTAACATGTGGTCAAATACCGTAACGTCAACAACTGTACTCGCCACATGTTCAATCCCATAATGAAAGGTGGCATCGGGTTTCAAAATGATTAAACATAAACTGCCTCGTGCGTGACATCCACCACAGTCGCCGTGTTAAGTAAAAAATAGTTATGATTAAACGGAAGCAGCTCTTGCTGTGACGATGGCAGCGATAGACTTGTTATAGCGATCGACAATATAATATAGGTCTAGTTTATAAACATCGAATTCCACGGGCCATGAAGTCATTAAAAACAAGCATGCGCTTCCGTGCATGATACGATGAGAAACTATGCATATCATATGGTACCGTTTACGTACTAGATAATCTGCAAACTTAATCGCAATTTTGTGTTTTTAAAATGTACCTGTCATTGTAATGGTAATCGCCGAATAGACCAGTAAATCTATGGAACAGACCCACTATGACCTGGAATAAATTTGCTGAAAGCTGGATTCAACTGTTTTGGTATTTAGGGTACTTGCTTATAAAAAATACAAGCCTTCCAAAATCGGATTTGCGGGTCTAGGCGAAAATCGATAATCAATCCAAGATGGCGGACGACGGCGTGAAATGGCTTAATATGACAAATATCTCGAAAAGGAAGCGTTTTAGACCATAAATGTACTATGAGTCAATATCACTGAATGAGATGATGGGGTCAAACGGTTGCTATGGAGTCATAACGCAATATCTAGTCAGAAAACGAACAAATTAAACAGAAAGTGACGTCATAATACAATATCTAGATTTACTGGGCTACAATTAGTTTCTAATATCCTTATTTAACCGTGGTAATCGTTTTGTACCTCACTGATCTCAATTTTGCAACATTTTTGTAACCTGACTCCAGTTCCTAACTTAACTCCATTCTACAATTACCTTCTTGGCTAGTTATGACCACTAGGAATGGAATTTTTACCGTAAACGAAAATTCTCGCTGTACATGAGAATAACACAAAGAATATTTTATAAAGGTCAATATAATATGTTGTTCTATTTTATAGATTTTATGTAATAATTATTCATGTATGTTGAATAAAAAAAACTTTAGTGACCATGTACAGCACGAATTTTCGTTTACGGTAAAATTCCATTCCTAAGTTTGGATTATTGGCTGAGCGTTAGTTTGAAAATGGCGGCCCAATTCAAATGAAAGTTGTTTATGTATCGCGTAATTCTACATGCAAATAGTGTTGGATCTTTGTAAATTTGTGTTGGATGTGACAAGAAATGATTCCTTTTGGCGACCAAAGAAGAATCACAGTGAAAAATAGACGGTAAGGGTTCCAAAATAGCCTTAGAACCGAGATGGGGAAAAGCCTTATTTTCATATTAGTTGTCATTAGAAGCTAAAGTAACTAATTCCATGCCAATGCACCCCCTCGAACCCCATTTTACACCAATCACCTCTGTTGACCTTCAGGATTTTATTCGTTCAACATTTGCTTACGTGACCCTTACTTTAATCCTGGGGCTTTTTGTGACTGATCTAAGTTTTTCCACATTAGCGAATTGGTCAATGAGGTGACCTAAATTTATGAAAGCCGGTAATTCTGAAGTTGGAATCGTTGAAGTTTGATTTACGAAGAAACAAGCTATCATTGAGGCTGATGTCCTCCGCCGCAATCCCAAAATAAATAGATGGCACATATTAATCAATTGCATATTTACCCTTTTGAAAACTATCGAGCAATCAAACTGGTTATCTTTACTTAGTCTAAGCAGACAATGTTCACGATCGAACTAAGTCAAGGTTTTGAAGTACCGGGTAGTAAAGCTATACATTAAGTATCATCACTCCCCATCAGTTAGAATAAAAGTAATCTTATCCGAAAGCATTGACCAATGAATTTGCTTAGCTCTACTTAGCTTTATCGGAAAATGTTTGAACTCAGTCAATACACCCACCTAAAGAACATCTACACCAAGTTTAAACACTCTCACCCGATTAGAACCCAAGTTATCGTGTTGCAAAGTCTCAGTCAATTAAATTGCCTATCTGTGCCTAGCCTTAGTGGCAAAACCATATGATCGAACACGCTGTCAAGGCATCCATCTAATAGACATCTACCACAGGTTTAGGCATTCTACCTTTATTAGGAGGAGAGTCATTGTATTCAAAAGCCGCGACCAATCAGAAAATGCTCTTTATCGAACTTAGTCAAGGTATTGATGTATTAAAACTATACACCAAGTTTCACCACTGTCACTTAGAACCAAAGTTATCGTGTACCAAAGCATCAACCAAATTGCTTATCTCTGCTTAGCCTAAGCAGAAAATGCTCATGTTCGAACTCCATCAAGGCATTCGCCTAATAAACACCAAGTTTGAACATTCTAGCTCAATTAGATGGAGAGTTATTATTGCAAATCTCGACCAATCAAATTGTTTATCGCCCTGTATAATGAAACTATACACCATGTGTCATCACTCTCACTTAATTAGAACTTAAGTTATCGTGTCCTAAAGCATCAACCAATCCTCAAACACCACGTGAAAGTAAGAAAAAGTAAAACAAAATACTGTGTGATCATATTGGCTTCATGCCAGTCCACACTGGATTTAAAAAAGCATTACATTCCGGTCAATAAATGTCTGGAATATATAAACATTTATAAAATTCGCCTAATATTTGCATAGATAGAATCCGTTTTGTTATTTCAACATCCAATGCATTGCTTGTGCAGTTTCTGAAATATAAGGCTTGCGCAAACCCCACTTAATAATAATAATTTAAAGGAATGAATAGGATATCAACAACAAATTGTGTAATATATGGACTTATTACATATAGACAGATAATACTGACATATCAAATATCACATTTTAATTACTTGTATATTTATAAATTAAAGCTTAACGATATTTTTTTATTATCGAGGATTGGCCAGCTCAGTTAATATCGCATGACAGTGTTACTAAATAAAGTAATTCTAAATTTGAGTTCAGATAAGAGTTATTTTATCGTGTAGTGTAGGAATAAAGCTGAGGCGTAATATTACACGATTACGCTTAAAGGACAATATTGGTGTCGGTCATTATTACATACGTGTCTCTGAATAACGTATATTGCATATTGTACAAGTAGCTCTTTTTTCGATTTTGGCGAAAAACGAAAAAAGAGCTACTCGTTTTTCGATATTCAGATGTGAATCTCAAATAAGCAGAATCTAGGGATGGATATATAGAGAATAACTGAGAAACCCATTGTATTCAATCAATTTTGTAAAACTAACAGACAAATCATACCTGATGATGTCTGAGCAGTGGACTCATATAAAAACTACCTTTTCTCTTTAATTTTCGACATTGGCGAATACCGAAATACAAGCATCTCCAAAACACGTCATTCAATCAGATATGTAAATGATTTAATTAGTTCGTGTTAGAAAACTAATTAAATGAAATGTGTTTGGAGACGTTCTGCGGATATACATCGTTGAAATCTGCTTTTATGAGATGCAAGTCTTAATATCGAAGCACGAGCTACTCGTTTTTCCTTATTTGCTATTATCGAAAAACAAGGTGAAAGAACCGTTGTTATGTGAATCCACTGCTCAGGCATCCTCATTTAGGATTTATATATTTGGGTTAAGACATATTTGGGGACATTCTGCAGACATACATTCTTAAAACCGCCGTCTTTTGGATTCAAAAGTGAATATTGAAAAACGAACTATTTGTTTTTCGTTATTCGCCAAAACCGAAAATCAAAGAGAAAAATATAGTTTTAATGAGTCCACTGCTTAGACATCTTCTTACCTGATTTTGACTGGTATTTTTATTATTTGATTTAATGAAATGTATTTCTCAATTATTCTCTATCCATCTGCGAAATGTGTGTTTTTGATATTCAAATCTGAACATCGAAAAACGAGTAGCTTCTTGTTTGTTTTTCGCCAATATTATTCCTTAATCTCCTAATATATTAAAACCATTGACGTCTCGATACGTTATGTTAGTGCTATATGAATCAACTGCGTTGTCCGCGAAAATTTATTGATGTGCCTTATATCCGATTGAATCCAAGGAGGGACATTATCTAGCGTTCATGTTTTGATGTTGTTTTCCAACCTGAATTTTAAATAATCAATTTAGCGTGGATTAAGCCGCTAGAAATATGATCTTGTAGCGAAAAAGGGGATCACGTGGCTACGTGGGTAAGACGCTGGCTCGCTAGCCTGGAAGTCCGGTGTTCGATCCCTACATTGGCCGAGAAAGTACATCCAGATTTTCCGGCGTGGTTTCTCCTTGTCAGTGATGCAGGACGGAGGGCCTGACGAGGACAGCTTCTAGTCGTTCGGATGGGACGAAAACCCAAGGTCCCGTGTACATATTGGCGTGCACGTAAAAGATCCCTTGGCAGTTGAAATTCGATATATGAGTAGGCCGTAGCGCCGCTGTCCGGGCAAAATTTCCTCATAGCACACTGTATGGCGTATACCCGTCTTTCATTAGCCCAGTTTAGGAGCAGAACAGTAGGACGTTAAACCCCATGTCATTTAGCGTAAAATGGAAATGAAGCACAATGACGTAGGAATAATTTGTTTTATATGAAATGAGCGAGAAAAATTATAATAGCATATTAAGACTGCTTCTAATTTAAGATCCAATTTAGAATGTGTCATATAAATGCCATAATTAGCTATATTCCCTGTGTCCTTTTGGTCACAAATGTTACACAATTTGCAGATGTTATGGATACGTTATCGTGCTACGTTGACACATGAAAGTGGAATTGATTAAAATACCATTGTGTCGGCTATTGACACCCATAGTTGTACAGATGGCACTTATTAGTCATTTCATGATATAAACTTATAGCTGGCCCGAGTTATGTGATGTCCTTTGTCTTGTAAAGCAATTTGTTTAATCTACTATGATGCAATATAGGCAACTGCAAAATCTCGTCAATCATCCTTTGTCTAGAAATAGAAGGTCAGTTAAGACCGGAGAACGACCATGTAAGTTAGTTAGGAGTTGGCACCCAAGGGTGCAAAGCCAAGCTAGGACCATGACTCTCTCAACACAAGCTAATTACGGAGACGTTTTGTACTTGATATGTTTGAAGAACAATAAAAGTATCATATGAAATTAAACCAATGTTGCCATCATAAAGAACCAATACTGTAACCCACACACACACAAACGATTCGAGTAAGTCAACAATACACCAACAATTATAGGCTTCCGATTAAAACAACAATTGTTATTGCACAATCCTTTTATCATGCATGCACACTCGTGACATATTCACTTTTTCGGTACAACATAATTTCCAATCACAGGTTTATAATTTGGAACGAATAAAAGGAAAAGGATCAACTAAGTTTAAAACACATATGCTTTGTTTATTTACATATTTACACATGCATATTACAATTTCCCCGTCATAACACCATTTGATTGAGGGGCATTGCGGGAGTAAACCATTATAACTGTTTATTAGAATAAGATAATTTCTGCAAGTAATTTATTAATTAGCACCTGATGACTGTTCAGGGGATTAAGATTCATGATTGGGTAATCATGTGTACGTGACTCGACTGAATTAAAATAAGGTTTATCTGACATACGATTGAATATTAGACCACTTAGGGTGACCCACCATAAATAAACATCTCCAAATATCTCGACAATTACGCCACAATATTTATATATATGCCAAGCCTCAAATCAGTTTCACACAATTATAGTCACTAAATAAACGATCATGTTGTACTTAATAAGCTATGACCATTAATCATCTATAAATAATAGACTGAAAACTGGTTCCAAGTGTCGTCCATAACATCCAGACACTTTTTAGTAAAAGATAGGTTACGTGCCCTTGTTTTGAAATTAGTCTCGCTTAACCAGTCTATCGACAATTCTACGTCTGATTGACAGGTCGGGATAATCAAGACTACTTTTTTACGAAACATAACAGAAAGCTAGAACAAGAAATTGAATTTGGAAATAAGCACTTTAGACAACTCAACAATTGTTTTAAGAAACTTGTAAAAGTAAAATGAAACTACTGCTAGTACCATGTTCCTGCTAAAGAAAGTGATTCAGAGATAGTATTTGTACTAAACCAAAAGAAGCCGCTCTTAACGGTACAGTTAATGGTAAAGCAATTTAAAAAATAAAACAAACGTAATTTCTAAAGCTGCTGTAATAACCAAGAAGCTAAATTTTACTGCTATTCAAAATCGTCAACAATATTTACGGCTGTAATAGTTGATATATTTGTAGAGAATTGCACGTGCCATGGCTATTTATCGGTCAAAGAGAGTGCGGGGTAGTCAGAAATCAGTTCGAGACACGCAACTGAAGAGTGCACATTTTTCCGTGTCGAGTGCAACTTTCTGTAGAGTGCACGGGTCACTCTAACCGGCTTAATTTGCGAAAAGGGCACGCGTTTATGAAATCAAAATTAATGGGTTACATTCCAATGCAGCTTGATTCATTCTATATCAAATTTTAATTTACATATTTTTAGAAAGGTTGGGACCAAGTATTGATTAGATTAGAGTCAAATGTTAATTGAAGCATGATATGAATACAAATGTTGCTAGATACTGCGTAGTATGTCCCTTTGTTTACTGGAATTTACACAACTCGCAATAACACAAAGATAACGCGGCATTTTAAAATTCAATGTAAACATTTCTAGTTATAGAATAGTTTTGAAAGCTAGAAGTCGATTTTCTTGCATCTTAGGCCATTTCTGGAGTAAATTTACTGTTTTAAATGAGTCCAAAATGTGCCAAAAATCTGTCAAAGTGTCCCTGAAATCCATTGAAATGGATGAAGTCTATTGAAATCGATGAAATCCCTAAGAATCAATCACTCGGAAATTGAAGACAGTATGTAAAGAAAAACCTGTGATATTTATTAATATGATATTTGATATGATTCAGCACCCTATAATATTCTATTCAATATGCATCAATGGAAATATGTTCTATATACAACAAGCCGACCGAGCTTGCATAATTATTCCCGGATTTCAGCGAGTCGTTTCCATAGATAAACCTTTCAATTTTCAACCGTAGTCGCTCCACACGTTACTAAATACTGACGGAAAACCGATCGAGTCGTTTCGCTCAAATTGGAGGCACAACCCCTGAGTGCATAGGGGTTGGTTGTATTATCCTAGTCCCGTCGCCTGTTTGGCCCATTAGCTGGCTGGCGCGATCTTCAGACTCCCGGTCATTGGTCGTGAGGTCGTTGCTAGGCGACCCAACGCGTGTACTGTAGTTCATATTGTGTGTCGTCAAGTCCGGTGGCGTTGTACCGACCCCAAACTTGTACGTGACAAGAAGTAAGGTCGATTGCCTAACCTTGCGGGAAGGCCCCTAGGCACAAGCGATTTATTGAAATAAAACACTTTCGCTGACCCTTTTGAGGATTTAATTTCAAACTTGTTTGGAGGACTTGGCTAGTCATCTTCTGCTCCGAATAACTTTATTGAAGCTTTAAGATGACAATTTCCAACACTATAAAGCGTAAATATAATTGAATAGAAATACCATAATCCACAATCTGATACTGATCAAATATCCCTCCAGCTTCTTGTTGATCATCGCGAACAATGAGCCTGATCTGGGGAATATACTGATCAGTTAAATCATCCCCAGATTCTTGTTGACCACCGAGAAATGTGAGTTCAATAATGATCGTGCAGAACACCCCTACCCACCTGTAATATAATAAGAGACTTATAAATTTTAAGTTATGTGAATATGACAACAGTCTGACCTAAACGTTATCTTTTAGGATACGAGTTTGTTCAAAACGTAATTAATTTGTTTTCAATATTTTGAGCAAAACAGGACATGAGGTAGACATATGTGTGACACATCTGGAATGGGGTGCTTAAAACTAAGTAGTTTACATATTTATGATGCGTCGCTTATCTGAAATTGTCTCGCGCCATAGGCCCTCGATTCCATTATGTCACCATTCTTCACTCCGCTGTGGTCTTATCAAATCTCATCACTATCATATTCACGGTTATAATGAACCGCCTATTTACGGGGGCTGGCTGAAAAGTTCTAAGCCTATCCGTGAAAGGCCTGAACAAAGTCGATTTTTTTCCATTTATTTTTCGAGGTGTTCCCAATTTTTCTAACAATTTTGCAAGGCCTGGATGCCGGTCAGGAAGAAATTTTCTTAGGCCACCCTAAAAAAGTCGTTCACAGCTGACTATGAAAATGGCGACCAGTTAGTTCCTTTTTCATTTTTGGAAACAGATGTAAGTCTGACAAGGCCATATCGGGTGAGTAAAGTGGATAGTCAATGAGTTCAAAACCACAATCATGGATCGCTGACGTGGCAATCACTGATTTATGAACAGGAGCATTGTCTTGTGGAACAGGACGCCTTTAGTGAGCTTTCCCCGTCGCTTAGCTTTGATAGCTTCATGCAAATGTCTTAGTAGGTCAGCATACTATCTTCCATTGATAGTCTGGCACTTTTCAAGATAGTCAATCAGCAGAATACTCGTGGGATCCCAAAAGACCAAAGCCATCACCTTTCCAGCAGAAGGAACCGACTTGGCTTTTTGGGGGACTGACGGCTATGGGTGCTTCCTTTGTTTAGACTGAATTTTGGATTCTGGTTGAAAGTGATGAATCCAGGCCTGATCCATGGTTACAAATCGGGTGAAATAATTATCAGGATCTTCTTCAAAACGGCACAGATTGTCAAGGGGCGTCAGGAATCTGACACGTTTCTGATCCGCATTCAAGAGCTTTGGCACCCATCTTGCAGAAACTTTTGTCATTCAAAACTCGTTGGCGATAATGTGCCCAACCCTCTTATGAGAGATGCCCACAACACTGGCAATACGTCGAGTGGTCAATTGTCGATCAGCCATCACTATGTCATGGACCCGGGTAATGTTTTCTTGAATGTTTGCCGTTGATGGCCTTCCAGGACGTGGGTCATCGTCAAGACTCTCTCTGTCACGCATATATTCCGCAGCCCACATCTTTACTGTGGAAAAGGAAGGGTCATCATTCCCTAAAGTGGAGACCATATCGGCATGTATCTGTGTTGGAGTCGGTCCTTTTAGTTGCAGGTACCAGATGACTGCCTTATAGCCAGTTTTGTCCATTTCTGGTGATTTCAATGGATAGGTCCACAAGATGGTCTGATACGAAGACAATAATAACACTACAGTTGCAGTTCTTATGTCTATGATTCAATCAATGATTACACTTGTTGGTGGCAAAGTTTGTTTCAATCCAATTGATCTGTCCTATTTAGGCATAGAAGTTTTCGGCCAGCCCTCGTACCACTAATTGCTCACATAAAACCCTAATCCACGGCATAGGAAACGGTTTTCCTCGACCTATGAGCGTCGAGAAGTCGAGTATACAAATTATACGTCTTGATGGTAGCAACTGACTTTAAATTGTGAATCAAGATATTTTTGACCCAAATGTTCTGTCAACTCGCACAAAACAGACAGAATTGGCAGGAGGTCTCTTGATTCTGTCCCATTTCTGATTCCCTCGTTCACAAGAAATTAACTCAAATTCTCAAAATTTTGTCAGTGTTATTTTCTGAATTGTATTAAGTATTTTGTTGACATTCATTGTGGAGTGGGATGGTGGATGGCGCCCTGCTTTTGGAACCGCCCCACCCCCTATTCACAGCTTCTAGATCCGCTACTGTCCATATTTGGATAATTCTTTATGCGAATCCACTGCTCAGGCATCCTCATTTATGATATCTTTAGTTCGTGTTAGAAAACAGTTTTAATCGAATGTGGTTTGGAGACATTCTGTAGATATACATTCATCAAATCCGCTTTTTTGAGATTCAAGTTTGAATATCGAAAATCTAAAATCGAGCTAACTTCACCCTACCCATTTGGAAAAAGGGTTGTCCATTTTAAATTCCACTAACAGACAGGTATCATTCAACCGTATATGATTTGGGTGAGTTTCTAAGAGGATATAGACGAAACGACTAATTTGCGCCGTCTACTTTAATGACGCGGGTCACTAGTTCACGGATGACACGAAAAACCATTGAGTGCAGTATGCAAAGCAAGATTATAGTAATGTTGCCGCAAAATTTCCCGCATTGCGGGCCTGATCCGTGTTAAAAATATTGAGCTGACAATAAAACTATCCACGCGTTCACCCATTAGAGACTTTTGGCAAGCTGAATTTTTCCTATCCGTATCGTCACGTTGTGTCAATGTAGTTTTAGAGTTCTGGGAGAATTTCGCGCCGCGTACGTATGGGTAGCTGAGCTGAGATTAAATCTATTACAGCATGATGACAGTTATCTACCAAGATCACCACCAGTACTAGTCAAGTGCCTAGTCTACAATGTATCATTTCAGAAAGTTTTAATCCTTTACCATAGAATCACATCATTTACAGATTTACAGGTCCCACCTCCCTAAATTTAGACAGACAAAAAACAAATTAAAATTCTGAGAACTCATCAAACTAATGATTAAATTAGCATGTGTTTTGTCAAAAAGAAAAGAATCCATGCTGACACAACTGATAACTCCAGCCATTTAGAAAATTTCAAAAAGTCAAAAAGGAAAAGGAACATGCGTCGACAAGTCGACTTCAAAGCTGAAGATATCGCGATATACAGATACAACTCGTAAAGAAGATAACAACTCAAGCTTTAGTATTTATTCCTTCAACAACAATTCAACAATCTACACGGATTAATGCATCGCCAACTTTTGGAAATGATTAACTCTATTCAGGAATCGATACATCGTCGACAACAGGAATTGACACCGCATCAACTTTAGACTAACACATCGGCGACTATGATCAGTAATTTAAAATCGTTATCTGCAACACAGATACCATCAACACCAGTAATCTCCAATTCTCCCATTTATGCTGACGGAAGTGGCCAAGAAATTATTTATAGAGCATAAAGCAACAGCGACGATTACATCTTTGTCCACCTAGAGCCATAAATAATAACACAAGACAGCAATCCATCTATAAGGTCGTAATATTAAAACTAGGAAATGCTTTAAAGACTTGATAAACGAAGTCGTGGAGACTCCAAATTTATTAAATATTTTAACTGATTTCTGGAAAACCTTGCAAGACAGATGCACCTTGGGAAAATACACGAAAGTTGTTTTTATAAGGCATTTTGACCAAGAAAAGAATTGGACTGTAATGACGCAAATTCCTATAAAAGATTTTTATAAACAGCATACACAATTCCATTCAGTAGACGTAATAAATCTTCAAATGAAAACAATATTAAATAAATAATTATACAATAATTAAGTCACTTGGCGTGGTATCGATTCCCCGGTTGTACGTGACAAGGAGTAGAGTCACGAGTTCAACCTCGTGGGTTTTCTCCAGGTCCTCCGGATTCCTCCAACTGCTAAAGACGCTTACGCGCAAGCGAATCGTTGAAATAAAATTGAACCATGTGTTAGTCCCGAAATGACCTAGATCAGGGTACATCATGGTTTAGAGACTATATCCGAACTAAAGGCTGCATTGAACTACAGGGTAGATCATGGGTTATATACCCCCGGCCCCATTCGGATGAGACGAAAGATAGAGGTCCCGTGTATACATTGGAATGCAAGTAAAAGATATCTTGGCAGTTGGAATTCGATATAAGATTAGGCGATAGTGCCGCTGCCCGGGCCACATTTCCCTCATAGCACACTGTATGGCGTATGCCCGTCTTCATTAGCCCAGTTCGGAGCAAAACAGTAGGACGTTAAATCCCATTTCATTTCATTCCATTTCGACATTTGTATACTAAAATTAAAATTTGTATCTTAAACGTAAAGTCAACATTTGTTTTACAAATCAGACATTTGTCATATCAGATTTGTAAATTGTATTTTTCTTTAATTTAATTGCATTTTAATATAGAGATTCCAAATACAAATCTCCAAATATCAATCTTGCGAAACACCTGATTACCACCCAGAATCGAAATGTACGCAAAACAAACTGCTCTACAAATACCTGGTCTCATAAATTCACCTGGGTCCACCGACCTAGCTTGTGTTGTATAAAGATAGTTAATACCCCATTCAAGTCTATGTTTATATGTAATATTGGAAGTCCAGGTTCAACACCCCCCCCCCCCCCCCGATGCATTGCACAGCGAACCTGCCACCACCCAATATAAGCAAACTATGCATATTTCCATTAAAAGCGATTTTTTTTTGTTCATCTAAGAAATAACAGTGAAAAAGAAATATAACGAAATATATAATTTTATATAAATTATTATTGTTTGCCAACTTTAACTAAAGTTTCGGTTTGGCACATCTGCATAATAAAAAAAACATAATTTGATTCAACGTAATGAAAAGACAAACTTTGATACAATTTAGATTGGTCAATACATAGGAATATGTAGTTTAGATAAGTTTATTAGTATCATGTAGTAGACAAACATGATATTCCTCGTTTTCTTATTTCCCAAGACGATAAGTTATCGCTTTATTTACATGTGGGTTTTCAGTTTTTCCTTTATGCATACAGACCAGACATTGATGCTTATGTTTTTCATCTTTGCCTATAACGAGAACACATCCACCACTAGAACCTGGTGCAGTTTCAGCATTATGGTTTAAATGGATAACTTTATGTATCTCCACAAATTTATCATCACCATTGGCATCTTTCATGGTGTACAGTTTCTTGTTGTTGTAATCGATCTGCAGATACATCTTATTATTTTCCGAATCAATCTGGAATGGGTTGTTTTTGCCTTTCTTGTTTCTGTAATATACGTTTTCATCGTCTTTGGTGTCTGTTCGTCGAAAGATACGACTACCATCTTGATCCCTCTGAAAGTCCTGTATTTTTTCCGTAAAATATCGTATCTTGTTATCGTCGGCCTCTTTAATGTACACTCTAGTACCATCGGAATCTTCCTCCAATAGAAATCGAGCTCTCTCGGGTTCATAAACACACATCTTGTAACCTTCTGAATCTACCCTGAAAAATCCTTTATTCCCATCCATGTCTGTCTGGACAAACATATCTTGATCATCCTTATCCCTGCTAGCTACCATTCCATCTCGACCAACGAGGAAATAAACAGGATCGGGGTCATTCTCGGTCTTTCCTGGAAAATATACCTTATCTTTAATCCTGTAAACATTAAAGCCTAAAATGTAACTAGAATTTGTATCTTTTTTTAGATATCCAACTCTACTCTCTTCCAATAATGGACATGTTATTGGTTTTTGTTCTCTGTCCGTCCACGAATTGGGTAACACTGTATTTCCATTTATTGCCACTTTGAAGAACTGTTCACTTCCGGACAAAACTTCCATTGGAGGACCGTTTGTGGAACGACAATAAACTCTCCCTTCTCTGATGTAGAAATATTTTCTGTTATCGTCTCTGTTGACAGGAGAATTTTTGGTATCGTAACCACTACATGAGAAGTAAGATGTCACATCTTGGATAGTCGGAAACGTAACATGATCTCCGTTATTATTGACAAAGAAATATTTTGTTCCAAAGGGTAAGCCTACGGCTTTACCAACAAGTTCGTCTCCATGTTTGTTACTTTTCCGTTCTGTAGTTGATGAATAAATCCCAGGATTACTGGCAGACTGATGATCCAATGCACGTCCCCTCCGTTCAGTATTCTTACTGATCCCTATTTTGTCACCAAGATGGCACTTCTCATTACCTCCCTCAATTTTGAAACAAACTTTTTCTGATGGTTTGTACTGGGGAAAATCATTCCTGTCGCATTCCTCTTGCATGACATAACCGGTACTGATATGTTTGACTTTGCCAACGGGGTGAGATAAAACAACAACTAAAGGGTTTTGTACTGTCTCCCAAAACGTCTGACTTTTAAAGATACTTTTCGCACCATCTGGTATTTTGCTCGAGTCTAGGAAGATTATAGCACAACCGGTTTCACTACAGTAGCAGACATCTCGCATATGACAGGTTACTGGCTCATCAACATTCATAAATTTACAGGTAATCTCGGTATCTTGGTCTAATCGTCTTTGCATGAACTTCAAAGCATGCACAACAAAACGATGTTCGCCTCTATGATATTCCACTAAACCTTTAAATGAGTTTCCGTCGACAGTTATATCTACAACTTGTTGATTAATATCGGTAATTGCAAGCTTTCGTAACTGTTTTGGGCCATGTTTTAACTCTAGTACAACCATATCGTGCCTTTGACACCCTCCCCAATAGGTATCGATTTTGTAGGCCTTGTCTCCAATATTAATTCCAATTTTAAGACAATTCGGATGTGCTTTCCGGACAACATGATAATTGGTTTGAATACATAACTGATCTCCAAATTTAAAAACAATGCCACTTCCATACGAATCCTTGTAGGTTATCTGAACAACTCTTTCGGCATTGCTTTCAATAAATTTTTGTACACGGATATGTTGGTAATCGCCAGGTAACATATTCTTATTATAGTCTTTAAAGGGTGTATTAAAGTTTGACATATTTCTTGATAAATGTTTAAAATGATAGGATTTACAGACTGGATCACCACTTGACGTCTGGTTTTTGGTAATGTATAAATGTAATGCTGGGCGCTGAAATAGGGAAAGAAAACATTTAATATTAGTTCAACACCCGCCATGTAAAAGCTAGTCAAATTTATCAAATGGAATTCGAGCAATTTAAACATTCCCTTGACTGAATCATGTTGATATTCATGGTGCATGAAAATATTTCCCGCCTTACATAACATTCACCAGGCACTATTATCTGTCAGAACATAGATCTAAAGGCGAAATAATTCTCATTAATTCATCCCTTTCGGCCTTTTTGTTTTTGTTTTAAACCTTGCCCCTTCACTTTCCAAATCAATTCGTCCATAAAATGGGAGCCGATGTGGCCCAGTGAGTAAAACGTTGGCTCGCTGACTACGAGGTCCGGGATTCGATTCTGCGAAACTTACCTGACAAGGATAGTGTCTAGTGACAGTTGGGAATGCAAGATAACCGTAGGATGTAGCACGTTGTAATGCCCCCCCCACCCCCATAGCACTAGATACGGCGTACGTTCAGATGTCAATAAAATAAGTTGGTGTATCACGTGCGTTATATGCTTTACGCACGAGAATCTTTGATGGTGATGCCCAAAATTAACACGGTTCCTATTTATCCCGAATCTTAGGAATTTAGTTTTTCTTACCTCAGAACTACGGTATTAGTAATTGTGATTGCTAACATAAAACTATTACAACTTGTTACATTATTAAAACGTATTGTAGATATCGACGACTGGATTTCAACGAGATATTGATTGGTTAAAGAACACCACGACACGCCTACTAGTGGGAATAAAATATATATATTTATTCAAGTCTTATCAATATTTCATTGAAAGCAGATCTTCGAAGGCGCACCTTATTCAAGTTGTCAGCGACAGTACAGAGTGAGTAGCAAACATGTCTTAGCATATACTATTTACACTAGATATAATTTTTTGTGGCCATTTATAACATAGTTTGAGTTAATAGAAATAAAACATGATCTGGATGCAACATTTTATTCTAGCATACTAGATATACTATAAAGTCGTACCTGGTCAGCCGCCAAAGCTGTTCTCATTTACATGAAAAACCAAAGCCAATTTATACTAAATTCACTTTGATAACACGGGTAATTAATAATATGGAACAAAAGGACTTATGTAAAGACTACATAATTAAATCATTTGTCATTGATAGATTATCTCACTATAAGCATATGGCAGGCTTCAGAACAATTGATGTGTGACAGCTAACGCTAGTAAACGTCATTAGTGATCAGCGGATTATCTAACTTGACCATTATACATATGGCAGCATCTGGTTCTTTATTAAATGAACAATAGTGTGGTCAATTAGAGAACAGTGGAGAGTTTATTACACATGCGGTCATAGGATAATTATAATCTTTTACCTATCACTGTCTCTCACTCACACTATGTAACAATACCTCCATTGCCAACAGTTTGTGAAACAAACAAAAAAAATATAATCACCCTATCCTTAATGGATATAAAAAAGTAATATATATATATATAAAATTATTTGAAAAGTTCCTCTGAAAAATTGTTATAATGATGATCCAATTTTAACACATTAATAGTTCACAGTGTACACTAATTATCCACGGAATAAAATAAAACACACACAACAGCAACAACAGGATCCACAAAATTATCGGCACATCTATTCAGATCTTCTATATACAAGCCCGTTCAACGTTGATTCAACAGGAACTATTTATATTTCCTATAACTGGAACAGCCAGTTTGTTCCGTATATCATCTGTATCAATTTTCTTCCTCTTACGACAAAGTTAACGTAGGATAAATTAACTTTTCTTTTGGTGGTGTGGAGCTAATATCTTCTCCTTGTAGCGTAATTTCGCCCTCGGTCTTCGCCGACACCATCTCGGTCAGAGCAGAATACGTTGCTCTGACTTCTTTGTTATTTTCGTATAATTTGGCTGATTTCTCATTTCTTTTTTTAATACATTTTACTAGTAAGTAAATACCAGTAATTATTCCCAAAAGTATTCCAAAACCGCTTACAACAAAACTTAAATGAGGCCATGGCTTGTCAACACTTATCTTATTTACACTTCTCAGTTGATTTACTAAATCTTTAATACGAATATTTTTAATGTTTTTAAGTTTAGAGGGAATCTGTGGAATTGTGACATTTGGAAAGGCTACTGTTAATGGTTTCCATAATTTAATGCTTGAAATATTGAAATGCATATGTATATTTCGAATAGAATTTTTAATGACATAATTGTTCCCAAGTACAATTTGGATTGTCGGCCAAATGTCTACTTAAAAAATCACTAACAGAACCTTTACTAGATTGATAAGCGATTAATTTCACTTTTTCAATGGCAATTTCAGCTAAAATTGCATATTTCTCTATGCTTTTTATCCAAGTTTCAAAATTTTGTCTTTCCCCTGAATATGTTTCAACTAACTGAGAAACGCCATGGTGTTTTAAAGTAGTTGACAAGCCTTTTAACTCCCCAGTTAAACCTTGAAATAGCGCAGAAACATCTCCTTGTTCAGCCATTTTTACGAAAAATAACAAATAACAAAGCTAACGTACCTTTCTGACTTTGACTGGTTCTGTACTTGGTTCAAACTGGAGAGAATTCGGCTGCCACTACTCTATTCTGTATCTTTCCATACAACCACAGTTGTTCGCTGGACACGGTCACCAAATTATGATTATAACATAGTTTGAGTTAATAGAAATAAAACATGATCTGGATGCAACATTTTATTCTAGCATACTAGATATACTATAAAGTCGTACCTGGTCAGCCGCCAAAGCTGTTCTCATTTACATGAAAAACCAAAGCCAATTTATACTAAATTCACTTTGATAACACGGGTAATTAATAATATGGAACAAAAGGACTTATGTAAAGACTACATAATTAAATCATTTGTCATTGATAGATTATCTCACTATAAGCATATGGCAGGCTTCAGAACAATTGATGTGTGACAGCTAACGCTAGTAAACGTCATTAGTGATCAGCGGATTATCTAACTTGACCATTATACATATGGCAGCATCTGGTTCTTTATTAAATGAACAATAGTGTGGTCAATTAGAGAACAGTGGAGAGTTTATTACACATGCGGTCATAGGATAATTATAATCTTTTACCTATCACTGTCTCTCACTCACACTATGTAACACATTATAAGATTAAATCTTAGTATTAAAGTGGTATAACATTTCATTGAAAAGTTACACGTTGAACAATTTTTTGTTTCACTAATTATTTGAATTGAAAACGAAATAAAAGCTTGCTATGGGGGGAAATGTACCGGGACAGCGGCACTACAGCCTACTCATATTGAATTTCAACTGCCAAGGGATATTTTACTTGTACCTGGGGTCTCGGTTTTTCGTCCCATCTGTTTCGGTTTGAATCAGTGTGCACCCGACTTAATACTAAACCTGTTTATATTGTTTATATGGGTAGTACTTAATAGAGGAGAAACGTAAACTAAAGAATTTTTTTTATTGTTTATTTGAAAACTTGTTCATCTGACTCAAAACTAAACCTGTTCTATTCACCCTTTTCAGTGTTCTCGAGGACTGTTGATGGTGAAAAGATATGGATAGATGTTGGAACAAGACCGGATTCAGATTCATCGAGTGATGAGCCATATCCATTTGACGTAATTAAAGATAAAGCTGAATACCATGTATTTAAAAATGGCAACAAATTGTACCTCGCTGTAAAAGACAAAAACGTTCATAAGTACAATTATATTGAATTTACGCTGTATATAAATAATAGAAAACGGACTCCTGTTGTATCCAAAAATAACTGTGTTATAAATTATACATCAAATGGTTGGTGTATTTACAATATTCCTGATTTGTGCACCGATGGTATAAAAGAAGGACCATCCGTTGTACATCTGGTTGTTGGTGATACGATATGTTATAAAGCTGGGATTATAGTACGAGACCTCTGGGGAAACTATATTATTGAAACGTCAGTTGACCTGTCTACGACTGATGAAAAAGACATTAAAGTGGTATTTAATGGAGTGGAAGATGACTATGACTGTGAAAAGTTACCTGAACCTGGAATCAATATATATAAACTGCAAACAGCTAAACGCGAACGTGAATTTATCAGTTTGGATGATTGGCTAGAAAATCTGAACATAAGTGTAAGTAACTATTGTTTAAATTCTGTGTAGGATCACGTGGTCGGAAACAAATCTCCGACTAGACAAAATCTCAATTAGCGAATTGCTGTAAAGAAGTCCCAGCACACCCCCACCCCCAATAAAATCCCCAAAGAAGCCCCAACAAAAGCCGAAAAATTATATTTGTGCTTATTTCAACGATCTAAAATTGAACAATCGAAAGACAAAGATTCTTCTACTAGGTGCGACTGGAAGATTATCAAAAATATAAAATATTTAAGATGGATTAGCACATAGTTCGTGTTTGAGTTACTGATTACGACACAGGGGCTTGTCTTCAGCATTTTAATTTCCATATACACAAGCAAAAAGCAGGCCGTTATGTAAGTCAATAAAAAAAGAAAATGTGCAATATAGACCGATTGGTGTTGCCTGTTGGTTTGCCAATAAACCGGAGGTCCAGCAACACTTAATTATTTCGAATACATATTGGTCCGAGCAGCCTTTTAGAATGGTCCGAGTGGTATATTATTTGGCCCGACTGGTCTTGGTCACACTCACAGTTGTCTTTGATCGGAGTTGTCATGGATTAAGAATGATAATATATATATTTATATACTAATGATTGAACACATCAATTTTAAAATATTTCTCATTTTATACCACAGAGACCACCGACACCAGTTCCAGGTCAAGATAAAAGGTAAGAATATTTGCATATGACAAATAAATAATTTCCACATTACCTTTAATTAAAATAAAGAATATTAAACTCACCTTTTTTAAATAAAGAATACCAATATTACCTTTTATTTATAAGAAAAAGAATTTTAATAATAATTTGAAATAAAGAATATTACCCTTTAATAATACGCTTATTTAAAATAAAGATTTTTAATATTACCCTTTTATTTAAAATTATGACCGTTTATGTTGTGTCTTTATTTTATAGTGATAGTGACCATGTAAACTTTGATGGTAAGTCACTAATTTTATTTATTTAAACAAAATGAGACAGATGGTCTGGAAAAGAGACGTGACGAAAAACTGGGGAATATTCGCTAGAGTTATATACTTTTTCCGAAAACATCTCGAACTCGACAGGTTTTAAAATTTCTTTCAAGTTTGGTAGGAAGCTTTGAAGACATGAGAGGATGAGCCCCAAAGGTATTAAGCGTTCTGCAACTTTCCGTCAAGATTGGGTGGAGCCTGGTCGACCCGGGCAAACTCGGCGCCTGGTTATAGTTCGAGGCTGTCGGCGGTGCGGAAATTCATTTCGCGGCAAACCAGAAGCTGCGATCTCGACTAGCATCTCCGCGGTCACCTCCTTCTCTGTTGTGTCAGAGCGATCCCGATTCGTCGCGGAGTTCCAGAGGTCCTTTCTTGCCCATCGACAATCTCGGCTAATCTAGCTACTTCTGTGCGTCTAGCGAGGGATCTCCCAACGACATCTTGGTCTTAGGATCTCCCTCTTCGTCTGGGATTGTGTAGCGAACAGTAATCATACTCAAGGCTAAATTCAGGCCTGTTCCTTTCGTTTCTCAACGAGAGGGGAAACGGCATATATTATCTATATCAGATCGCCCTTGCCTGCGATCAAAAGTAGCGGCTGGGCTAGGCGACAGGTGTTGGACTCAAAATAACTGTGCCGATCGCGGGGCCTTTCCGGATCCCCGACGACTTTGCAATTTGCGATGGTCGGCATCAGACGCGCAACATACCCAATCCCGACACCGGAGGTAGTGGGGATATAACACCACAGGGCCCTTTCGTGGTCGCCCCTCGCGAAATGAACGGAATTTATAGAATGGGACATTATTTGATTATTATATGATATAATAGGTTATTAATGGACAGATTAGATGAGGTTGCCTATGTATATTAAACAGCCAATCACATACATTTATTGTAAATCATGTGGTTTTTCTTTGCTTTTGGGGTTATTTGGTTGTTTCTAATTTCATTTTGTTTGGTCAAATGCGGTTACTGTTTATAATTTGTGGGTAGTACTTTATAGAGGAGAAACGTAAACTAAACAATTTTTTTTTATTGTTTATTGTTTATTTGAAAACTTATTCAGCTCACTCAAAACTAAACAATATTTACAATATTTCTGATTTGTTCACACTATATTATTGAAACGTCAGTTGACCTGTCTAAGACTGATGAGAAATACATTAAAGTGGTATTTAATGGAGTGGAAGATGACTATGACTGTGAAAAATTATTTGGAAGCAATAAACTGCTTACAGCTAAGCCCAGAGGAGATTTCATCAGTTTGGGTGATTGGCTAAGAAATCAGAACATAAATGTAAGTAACTATTCCATGAATATCTGCGTGGGATCGCGTGGTCGGGGAATAAACAAATCTCCGACTAGTTAAAATCTGAATTAATGAATTGCTGTAAAGAACCCCACCCCTCTCCCATGAATACCAAAAAAAACCCCAAAGCAAAGAAGCGCAACAAAACCGAACAATCATATGTGTGCTTATTTTAACGATCTGATATTGAACTTTCGAAAGACAGCGGTTCTTTAGATATTCAGGGATTAGTTGTTGAGGCGGATTAGCTTAACAGGGGCGTATCATCAACATTTTAATTTTCATATACACAAGCTAAAAGCAGACCACCATATAAGTTAAACAAATGAGAAATGTCCAATCTTGGCTGGTTGGTCTTGGCGTGTAATTCAACCGAAGGTACAGCAACACTTAATTATTCAAAAAACATATTGGTCCGAGTAGTCATAATGGTCCGATTGATTGTTAGTTTGGTCCAACGGTTCTTTAATCCGAGTTGTCATGGATTCAGCATGATAATATGTGTACATGTACTAATGTACATTTTCTCATTTTATGCCACAGAGACGACTGCCATCACCGCCACAACTGCTATTTCCACCTGAAAGGTAACAATACTTCTTATTTACATGAAAAGAAAGAATGTTAATATTACCCTTTTATTTGAAATAAAGAATATTGATATTAGCCTTCTATTTATAATAAAGAATATACATTAGCCTTTTAATTATAATAAAAAAATTCAATATGTTAGCCCTTTACATGCAATAAAGAATGTTAATATTTCTTTTTTTATTATAAAGAATATTAATATTATCCTTTTATTAAAAGAATTTTAATATTAACGTCTTATTTATAATAAAGAATATTAAAATTAGCCTTTTATTTAATATTATGACCGTTTATTTTGTGTGTTTATTTTATAGTGATAGTTACCAAGTAAAATTTGATGGTAAGTCAACAGTTTTATTTATTTTAACCAACATAGACAGAGGGCCTTGCGAGGGACAACGTCTAATTTTTAGGATAGGACGAAAACCCGAGTTCCGTGTACACATTGTCGTCCACGTAAAATAATCCTTGACAGTTGGAAATGGAAGTAAGAGCAGGCCGGATCAAGTGCGCGTGACGTCATGCCATCTTTTTTCTGAGATCGCTATAGGTTTTAACAGATTTTTTTCAAATTTGGTCCGAAGTATCAGTTGGAGTCATAAGAGGATGAGCCCTATCGATATTAAGATTTCTGCAACTTTCCGTTAGACTGGGTGGGGCGCAGGTGTGCAACGTACCCAATCCCGACACGGGGAGGTAGTGACGAAAAGTAATGCGACGGGGCATTTTCGTAGTTGCAGCTGCCGGAATGTGCGTAATTTAAAAGATTACGCGAAGAACTATTTGAGGTCAAGCTTCGGCAAATCAATGGCATGGCATATATCGGAGCCGCTGTATGGAAAGTATCGTTGTCAACATTAATTGCTCTGCTAAAATGTATTTTCAGTTGATTGTATGTAAAACGTACACATTCATAATACCAGTAGTCAAAATACCTTTAAGGCCAATAATCATTCGAAAAGACATTTTAGCAGAGGTTTGAGCATATTAGCGACAACGAGTTAGGGATGACAAATGATGGGTGCTAAAGCTCTTGACTGGGGATCAGACATGTGTCGGATTCCCGATGTCCCTTGACAATCTGCGCCGTTTTGAGGCCAAATCTGACCCCGTAAAAATTCCACCTATTTCTAAAAATGAAAAGGGAACTAGCCGGTTGTCATTTTATTAATAATGATGACGTCATGCCAGCTGTGAACGACTTTGTTTAGGGTGTCTGAAAAAAATAACACCACTTAGGAACCGCTATCCTTTTAGATGTTTAATTAACATTATAAAAATTACATCTTAGAAAATATAAATGATTCATCCCCAGTAGGTTCTCTTATCTTTACTAAATTAGACCTGCGTACAATATGATGTAGATACTTTGCGCTCTTTTAAATATTCACATATTGTATCTGATTATAGCAAAAAAGAAAAATTCATACTATATAAGTGGATTATCTCAATTATTATTGTGGGCGCTTTTGACGCTGCAACTTGATTTAGCCGACGACTGGAGTCAAGACTGGTTGCATATTTTCAACAAGATGCTGACCATTGAGGTTTATTGTAGCACATAGCCGATCATGACACGCCAATATGATACAAAGTTCCGGAAATATTCCCCTTTTTTTGAGTTGTTTACATTATTCTTAGTTTGTTTTCATTTTAAGTGAAGCCTATACTGTATAAATAACAATATATTAATTTATAATATAGGCCCGAGACTGTGCAGCCCAGTGGACATATAGCTAGAACTCGGATCAATTCATTGGAGTTTTCTTTCATTTGAAATGTCTATGTATATATATTAGAGCCACGGTGTCTCAGTGAGAAAGAAGTTGTCTCGCTAACTCGGAGGTCAGTGGTGTAGGACGGAGGGTCAAACAAGGGAAACGTGCAGTTGTTAGGATGGGACGACAAACCGAGGTTCCGTATATAAGATCCCTTGGCAGTTGGAATTCAAAATAAGTTTAGTCTATAGCACCGCTGTCTGGGTATAATAGCCCACATAGCACAATGGGCGAGGTCAAATGTAGGCTAGTGTAAATAATTTGGTAGAGTCTACTCTAGCCTACAGATAACAATAGTGTTACCCGAAACAAAATAAAACATGGCCTGTAAAATAACATTTGACAGATGGAATTCGAAATAAGAGCAGGCAAGATCAAGTGCGCGTGATTTCTTTCAAATTTGGTGGGAAGTATCAATTGGAGTTATGATAGGATGAGTCGATATTAAGCTTTCTGCAAATTTCCATTAGACTGGGTGGAGGGAGGCCGGCCCTGGGATACTCGGCACCTGCTCACAGTTCGCGGCGGTCGGCGGTGTGGAGATTCATTACTCGGCTCCCCGATAGACCCGAAACATTCCAGTGTTACACGGCTCAACAGACTGGCTCGTACGATTGTTATAAAGACATTTTAGCAGAGCATTTAATGTTAGCAGCCATACCCTTCCATATTGCTGAAATTAAACAGCTCGTCGTTGGATCTCGGAGGCGGCACGGTCGGGCGCAATAGGCTGCGGGTCCAAACGGCATCTCTCATGCGTGGGTTGAGCAAATTATTGCCAACGAGTTAAGAATGACAAAGGATGAGTGCCAAAGCTCTTGACTGTGGATCAGAAACGTGTCAGATTATCAATGTCCCGTGATACCCTGTGCCGTATTGAAGCAAATCCTGATCATTTTTGGCCAGATCTGACCCCGTCAAACTTCCATCTATTTCCAAAAATGAAAAAGGGAAATAGCCGGTTGTCATTTTAATTGATGACGTCATGCCAGCTGTGAAAGACATTTTTAGGGTGGCTGAAGAAAATGTCTTCCATTTGACCAGCATTCAGTACTTGCAACATCGTCTGCAAGGGGCTTTCATAGATAGTCTTATATCTTTTCAGCAAGCCCACGTAATACAGAGTACTCATACTTTGATTCAGCATTTACAAATGAAATAACGTTTTACATAGGGGTGTAGGGTGCATCTTTCGTCCCTATTTAGTATACAGTCAATTTCTATGAATTTCACAAATAATAGACTTTGTGTATTGGTAAGAAAAATATGAAATGAAATGAAATGGGGTTTAAAGTCCCACGGTTCTGCTCCGACTGGGCTCATGATGACGTGCATACACCATACAGTTTGCTATGAAGGAAATTTTGCCTGGGGAGTGGCAGCGGTAATACTCTAGCTACTTTACTCTCACATTCACAATGATGTGACATAATATTTTTTTTCGGCCGGCCAAAAGTCTTATTATGTCATAACTCGTCTTCTAACAGGCTACGTCGGTGTACGAACCTTGAGATTTCTTCTAGATACGTTTGTGTGTTGTCTCCCTTGTCAGTTTGTTTTGATTTTTTATTGAAGTCAGAATCACTGCAGAGTGCAGATCACTTCGATAACAACTTGATTGGTCAATAAGCTGAGCTCACGTGATCTGAACACCGTTTACAAAGAAAATATGTCAGATGTTAATTTAGAGTACAAGTTAAAATCCACAAAGACCCTATCAAAATTAGACTGTTAACATGTTCTCGTGGATCAGTGTACTATAATACAGCACAGTATATTTCTAAACTGTTATCACCAATTGCTACTAGTGCTAGTTCCTACATCAAAGATTCATCAGAATTCTGTCATAGACTTAAACAAAATAATGTGAATGGTCAGTTAGTTAGTTATGATGTTGTTGATTTGTTTACGAATATACCACGGGATGAAGCAATACAAGTGCTAAGGCAGAAAATAGAATCTATTTACCAAGAACTATCCACAAACCTCAAAATAGACAGTATCATTCAACTTACAGAGCAATGTATCAATTCCTCATATTTCTCATGGCAATCAGAAATTTATGAACAGGTTCATGGACTACCATAGAGTGTACTATGAGGGAAATTTGCCCGGACATCGGCTCTGTGGCCTACTTTATCGAATTCCAACTGTCAAGGTATCTTTTACGTCCTCGCATATGTTTACACGGGGCCTTGGTGTGTCGTCCCATCCATCCGACTGTGCGTTGTCCATTGCCAGACCCTCTTTGCAACACCATTGACATGGATCAACCTCAATGAACTTTCTCGGTCAACGCAGGGATCGTACACGGGATCTACAGGTTAGCGAGCCACCGTGGCTTCCCACTAAATTATATGATTAAATGGGTGATTGTTTGACTGGTTATGTCACAGACTGGGTGATTATTTATTGATTATATGATAGACTGGGTGATTTTTTATTTATTATATGATAGACTTGGTGATTATTTATTATTGATTAGTGATTGAATGGGTCATTATTCGATTATTATGTGATAGAATGGGACATTATTTGATTATTATATGATATAATAGGTTATTAATGGACAGATTAGATGAGGTTGCCTATGTATATTAAACAGCCAATCACATACATTTATTGTAAATCATGTGGTTTTTCTTTGCTTTTGGGGTTATTTGGTTGTTTCTAATTTCATTTTGTTTGGTCAAATGCGGTTATTGTTTATAATTTGTGGGTAGTACTTTATAGAGGAGAAACGTAAACTAAACAATTTTTTTTTATTGTTTATTGTTTATTTGAAAACTTATTCAGCTGACTCAAAACTAAACCTGTTCTATTCATCCTTTTCAGTGTTCTCTGAGACAGTTGATGGTGAAAAGATATGGATAGATGTTGGAACAAGACCGGATTCAGATTCAGATTCATCGAGTGATGAGCCATATCGATTTGACGTAAATAAAGAAGCATACCATGTATTTAAAAATGGCGACAAATTGTACCTCGCGGTAAAAGACAAAAACGTTCATAAGTACAATTATATTGAATTTACGCTGTATATAAATAATAGAAAACGGACTCCTGTTGTATCCAAAAATAACTGTGTTATAAATTATACATCAAATGGTTGGTGTATTTACAATATTCCTGATTTGTGCACCGATGGTATAAAAGAAGGACCATCCGTTGTACATCTGGTTGTTGGTGATACGATATGTTATAAAGCTGGGATTATAGTACGAGACCTCTGGGGAAACTATATTATTGAAACGTCAGTTGACCTGTCTACGACTGATGAAAAAGACATTAAAGTGGTATTTAATGGAGTGGAAGATGACTATGACTGTGAAAAGTTACCTGAACCTGGAATCAATATATATAAACTGCAAACAGCTAAACGCGAACGTGAATTTATCAGTTTGGATGATTGGCTAGAAAATCTGAACATAAGTGTAAGTAACTATTGTTTAAATTCTGTGTAGGATCACGTGGTCGGAAACAAATCTCCGACTAGACAAAATCTCAATTAGCGAATTACTGTAAAGAAGTCCCAGCACACCCCCACCCCCCAATAAAATCCCCAAAGAAGCCCCAACAAAAGCCGAAAAATCATATTTGTGCTTATTCCAACGATCTAAAATTGAACAATCGAAAGACAAAGATTCTTCTACTAGGTGCGACTGGAAGATTATCAAAAATATAAAATATTTAAGATGGATTAGCACATATTTAAGATGGATTAGCACATAGTTCGTGTTTGAGTTACTGATTACGACACAGGGCTTGTCTTCAGCATTTTAATTTCCATATACACAAGCAAAAAGCAGGCCGTTATGTAAGTCAATAAAAAAAGAAAATGTGCAATATAGACCGATTGGTGTTGCCTGTTGGTTTGCCAATAATCCGGAGGTCCAGCAACACTTAATTATTTCGAATACATATTGGTCCGAGCAGCCTTTTAGAATGGTCCGAGTGGTATATTATTTGGCCCGACTGGTCTTGGTCACACTCACAGTTGTCTTTGATCGGAGTTGTCATGGATTAAGAATGATAATATATATATTTATATACTAATGATTGAACACATCAATTTTAAACTATTTCTCATTTTATACCACAGAGACCACCGACACCAGTTCCAGGTCAAGATAAAAGGTAAGAATATTTGCATATGACAAATAAATAATTTCCACATTACCTTTAATTAAAATAAAGAATATTAAACTCACCTTTTTTAAATAAAGAATACCAATATTACCTTTTATTTATAAAAAAAAGAATTTTAATAATAATTTGAAATAAAGAATATTACCCTTTAATAATACGCTTATTTAAAATAAAGATTTTTAATATTACCCTTTTATTTAAAATTATGACCGTTTATGTTGTGTCTTTATTTTATAGTGATAGTGACCATGTAAACTTTGATGGTAAGTCACTAATTTTATTTATTTAAACAAAATGAAACAGATGGTCTGGAAAGAGACGTGACGAAAAACTGGGGAATATTCGCTAGCGTTATATACTTTTTCCGAAAACATCTCGAACTCGACAGGTTTTAAAATTTCTTTCAAGTTTGGTAGGAAGCTTTGAAGACATGAGAGGATGAGCCCCAAAGGTATTAAGCGTTCTGCAACTTTCCGTCAAGATTGGGTGGAGCCTGGTCGACCCGGGCAAACTCGGCGCCTGGTTATAGTTCGAGGCTGTCGGCGGTGCGAAAATTCATTTCGCGGCAAACCAGAAGCTGCGATCTCGACTAGCATCTCCGCGGTCACCTCCTTCTCTGTTGTGTCGGAGCGATCCCGATTCGTCGCGGAGTTCCAGAGGTCCTTTCTTGCCCGTCGACCATCTCGGCTAATCTAGCTACTTCTGTGCGTCTAGCGAGGGATCTCCCAACGACATCTTGGTCTTAGGATCTCCCTCTTCGTCTGGGATTGTGTAGCGAACAGTAATCATACTCAAGGCTAAATTCAGGCCTGTTCCTTTCGTTTCTCAACGAGAGGGGAAACGGCATATATTATCTATATCAGATCGCCCTTGCCTGCGATCAAAAGTAGCGGCTGGGCTAGGCGACAGGTGTTGGACTCAAAATAACTGTGCCGATCGCGGGGCCTTTCCGGATCCCCGACGACTTTGCAATTTGCGATGGTCGGCATCAGACGCGCAACATACCCAATCCCGACACCGGAGGTAGTGGGGATATAACACCACAGGGCCCTTTCGTGGTCGCCCCTCGCGAAATGAACGCAATTTATAAGAGTGTGCGTGGAACCATTTGAGGACATACCTGGTGTTAGAAGCCACGGTAATTCCAGCTTCAATAGCGTATATAGGAGTTGCTGCAGTTAAACCGCTCGTTGTTTGTTTTATTTTAGATATAATTTTTTTATGGCTGTTCTTCTTAGAAGGGCCTAATGAAGGCGGGCAAACGCCATAGAGTGTACTATGAGGGAAATTTGCCCGGACATCGGCTCTGTGGCCTACTTTATCGAATTCCAACTGTCAAGGTATCTTTTACGTGCTCGCATATGTTTACACGGGGCCTTGGTGTGTCGTCCCATCCATCCGACTGTGCGTTGTCCATTGCCAGACCCTCTTTGCAACACCATTGACATGGATCAACCTCAATGAACTTTCTCGGTCAACGCAGGGATCGTACACGGGATCTACAGGTTAGCGAGCCACCGTGGCTTCCCACTAAATTATATGATTAAATGGGTGATTGTTTGACTGGTTATGCACCCGATCCGCCTATTATTAGCCTGCTAGTAGTAGAAAGTTGTTAGTCATTTTTAGATGCTCGTAGCAGCGCTAAGGGTGCCTCTGCGCCTCTGGGGGTAAATTGTTAGCCGCTACAGTAACAACTAACAAGGGCAGCCTTTGTTATCTACTATTAGCAACCAACAAAGGCTGTAATAGTTAGTAGACCTATCCGCTATTAGCTTATTTATAAATCATTATTTTCTCGATCTCCGATACATGGGAATAAAAGATAGAATTTGTATAGACTGCCTTCTTATGACGACCCGAACAATCTTCCAAGTTAGAACAAATCTTTCAAAAAACTTTGGCCTAAAATATATAGCCTACCGCCCGTCGATCCTCGCCACTGTATGTTACCGGGGGATCGAACCCGTAGCGTTGAACCTGGGTGTAGATTAGTCTATAGCGTAAAAGACTATGGAGTGCAGTAATTAATAAATTGTTTTAATAGCATTCGGTAATTGAACTGGAATATACAGGTCACACTAAAAGATTATATGCAACACAAATACCGTACTGCTTATTATTAGGCTGGAGGGGGGTCTGGAGTTTGCTCCCGGTGTGAATCCGTCGTGATTTTTAGGCAAAGTTTACCCTTGTCAGTAGGACAGGGCGGAGTGCCTCAAGGAAAAGGTATATAGTCGTTCAGATGGGACAGAAAGGAGGTCCCGCGTACACGTAGAGGAATCCTTCAGTTTTGAATCGAAATAAGAGTACGCCGTACCCAGTACCGCCGAAGACCGGGACCCCCCCCCCCCTCACCCCAATAGCATACTGCATGCTGCATTGGGTCTATATGATGTTATTGTTAAATCCCATTTCATTTCTCCATGAACGGGAATCTTCGTTCCCTGCATATTGGCCAAGAATTTCATCGGGTTTTTTCGACATGGTTTCCCCTTAATTGTCAGTGGTGCAAGACGGAAGGCCTGACAAGAACAGTTGTCTAGTCGTTCGGATGCGACGAAAAAAAGAGGTCCCGTGTATACATTGGCATGCACGTTAAAGATCCCTTGGCAGTTGGAATTCGATATAAGAGTAGGCCTAGGCCATATTTCCACTGCCCGGGCAATATTTTCCTTCATAGCACACTGTATGGCGTATGCCCGTCTTCATTAGCCCAGTCGGGGCCGAACAGTAGGACATTAAACCCCAATCATTTCATTTCATGAACGGAAATCGTCTTCAAGAATCGCATTGTGAGTTACTAGGGTTACGCTGTCTCTCGAACTACTTTCCTGCGCTCTTTTGGACAAGGTCCAAGGTCAACAAGATGGGAAAGAGCGCCATATTAATATTAATACTTAAAACTTAGAAAATCCAAAATACGAGGTACCGGTATCTTACTTTATTTTATAAAAGATCAGACTTAAACAGGGGATAAAACCCATCCAAAGACTGGGCTTTAATAGTTAGAGAGACAGAGAGAGACTCGGACTCGGGAGTGAGAGATGCCAGATGGCAGATGGGGATTAAGTCTAACTAAGATTAGCTAAACTAACTTAGTCTCTAGTCTAAGTCTAATTCAATATCATCCACCAAAGTCTTACTCGTTGAAAACACGAATTATTTGTCAATTCAAATCAACATTGATGTTGTGATCTCACCGGGAAAAGGTAAGCTTCTGATAACCAATATTTAAAATAAAATAAATATTTTACCATTGCATTGGTACACGAATCGTGTACGGTGCCATAGTACGTTTGATTGTCATTTGTAACAAAGGACCGAGGCTAGACATATTCCACAACTGAATACTCATATCAAACGGTGACGCCATGAGAGCATGCGCAATAGACTAAAATAACCAGATACTAGAAATAGCGATTCGGTTGAGACTCATGCCATATTTCGCTGGAGATAACTGATTTGAAATTAGAGTCAAAACGGAAACAATTGAATGTAAATCAGTTTATTTATATACAATCAGATTACATTATTATTTGTTGCGACCCATTTGGGTCAATTTCTAGGTCCCAAACATTAGCGATTTACTTGATTTAGCTCCTTTAAAGTCCACTCGTCTCGACCACTTGACACAAACCATTAAACTAGGCCCAAATCATTTCGGGACTAATAGGCCTATTGTTAAATTCACTTGACAGTCGACCCATGCACGCCGTGTTAGGCTCAATGACAGATTTTGTGAGATAGTGCTAAACAATATTCCTACTGCCATCAAGATCAAGCACTATTAGTATTTGGCCGTACTAGGTTTGAAGCCTACTTGTACTTGTAGCCTAAACTACTAAACTAGGCCTATGTTAACTATGTAGACCTACTGGTACTAATGCCATTTCTGATGATATGGATTTTGATGATATGAATTTTGAAGATATTAATATGATGATGAAACAAAATGAAATGAAATGCTGAAATGGGGTTTAACATCCTACTTTTCTGCTCTTTCTGGGCTAATGAAGAAGGCATACACTATCGTCTATCAATATGTTATGATGAGGCAAATTTTGGACAGAGTGACACTAATGTAGCCTACGTAAGCTTACTCTTTTTTGGAATTCTGTCTGTAGGGTTCTTTTAGTTCTATGTGCAGGACGCATTTTTCTTTCCATCCAAGCAACTAGGCACTGTTCCATGCAAAATTCAACCAGAAACATTATAGCCTGTTTTTGTGGTTTAACAAATTCCAATGGCAAAGCATATACTGATCTATAAAAGCATTTATAATGCGACTCTAGGCTGGGCCTTTCTATTCATGCTAATTAGCGAACTGAACAGCAAGTCATATGTATGTGTGCAGCATATGCAGGGGGGCGTACTTATTCTTTTTAGAACACCTGATAGCACTTTTTGTTCACATTACCTGGTACCGTACGGTAATATATAATTAATGTTTTTCTTTCGTATTGTCATAGAATAATCTGAATCGACCTATAGAATTAAAAGTGTACTCATAATAAAGTTTCAGTCGATAACTAAACAGTCCTTTGCTTGCTTCGGGTGTTAAGAAACATTATTAAAATTTCATTTCATTTTACAGAGGATGTAGGCCTAGCTCAGAGTTCAGAATAGATCACACTTCCTCTCAACAATAACTGATAAATGAGTATATCAATCCAAATGGTTATGCCTATTGTAGCTATTGAACACTGTACTGTATCCCTGACCTCCCCTGCACGCGCTGTATCATAAAGTCTGTCATTGAGTCGAGTCAGTCGACAGGCGTGGTTTCGAATCCCCGGTTGTACGTGACAAGGAGTAGGGTTGCCTGTCCAACCTCGTGGGTTTTCTCCGGGTCCTCCGTTTTCCTCCCACTGCTAAAGACCCCTAAGTGCATGCAAATTATTGAAATAAAATTAAACCATTTGTTAGACCCGAAATGACCTAGTTTGTGTCGAGTGGACGTTAAACCCCATTTCTCTCTCCCCTGACCTCCCGAATATGATGTAAATAAACCAATGCCAGTGGATGGTGTATCAGAATTCAAGAATGGACAGATAGACTACTTTTTTTTATACGCCAAAACTGAAATGTGGGCATATTATTGTCCGGCCGTCTGTACATCCACAAGTCTATTAAAGTTAATATCCGATTGATAAACAGTTTTTAAGGTCATGAGACAAAGAAGCCTATAAATTTTCAGTGAAAGTTATGGTCCTTATTATCGTATTGACATTGAATTTATAGTGTTTAAGGTCATGATACATGATATAGGACTTTAAACCCCATTTCATTTCATTGCAGGTCATGAGACGAAGAAGTCTTAATTTTCAACGATTTCTGATAATTACTGCCAGAGTTACGGTCCTTGATCACATAATCAAAAATGAAATGAATTGGGGTTTAACGTTCTATTGTTTTTCTTCTATACTGGGCTAATGTACAAGGGCATAGGCCATACAGTGTGCTTTGAGGGAAATTTTGCCCGGGCAGCGGCACTATGGCCTACTCTTATATCGAATTCCAACTGCCAAGGAATCTTTTACGTGCAAGCCAATGTATAAACAGGACCTCGGTTTTTCGTCTCATCTGAATGACTAGACAGTTGTCCTTGTCAGGCCTCCCCCTTCGTCCTGCACAACTGACAAGATGAAACCACGTCAGAATAAAGCCCATAATCAACCTTGTGATTATGAACAGATTGAAACGGAATTGCCATTTAATAATCTAATTTAAAAATGGATGTACAAGACTTTGTGTATATCGTAACAAACAGTAGCAATGAAAATAGAGACTACACTGAATGCAGTAATTTTACTGAAATTTTCAAATTATTCCTTGTTCAAAATCTTTAATTGTTTTTTTTCTTCAATAAGCTTACGGATTACAGTTTTTTTGTGTTTACAACATTACTATAATCCTTTCATCCTACATCAGGACTACAGATATTTCTTGTGTTTTTTAAAATCGTGTAGTTCTTTACTAATAGTACATGTTTAATGTATGCTTGACAGGTCAGATTTTATTTGTTCCCATCTGCTGTAAGATGGCACCAGTAATGGTTATTCAACCCAAAATTTAGTTACATGTCTGTTTTGTCTGGTCCATAACACTATCATTGGGCATGATGGATTCTTCATATCGTAATACTCCTGTAATGTATTTATTTTAGATTTGTCAAAAGATGAGGTAAAAAAATTATCAATGGAGGAAAGCAATGCCTTAGGTTCGCACCTTCATCAGTCTCAATATTGAAAATTCTGTATGTTGCAAAGAATTAATCACTTAAACATACGTTATTCAAGAGCTCAATCTGCCTATTGCAGGTTTTTCTTTAGACATGAAATGTTATATTATATAAACTATTAATTAGACATTTATTTACATGACAAGCATAAAATCAACTCTTGATACCATCGGATATCTCTGATATTAACTAGATTAGAACGGTTCAGCCATATTTTGATTTAATTTAGAAATGAAGGAGCGAGACTTAGCTTCGAACAACCAGTACGGTGGTTGCAATTATTGTACATGTCTTGTCAAACCTTCAAAGGCTAATATCTTTGCTTGCAATAGAGTAATTTGAACGAAATTTTCAATATATTCATTTTGCATTATCTATTTTCAAACTATTATAATAAGAACGGCCTGCTCTTTATCTATATCTTGCATAATGACAATAATGTATCTTTAATCTTTTCAATACACGTGGCCCCAGTAATTGGGTCAACACACAGGTCACAGCCTAGGTAACAATTTTCTGTGGGATCCAGTAACTGGGCCTATTCCAAGCCATGAATTAACTAGAATGCTTACAACCACATTCAATTAAACAAAGTAGGACCAAAAGTGAATAGGCCTAGCTGTAGTAGAATGACGATCACAAAGCTAGTCACCACAGTGACCAGTAAGGAATAGATTAAATGGGTATCAGTATCACTGAGCAAAATAATACTTTTAAAATTATGTGTCTTAAAGATACATTATGGGAGATTTTAATAGAGAGTTGGCCATTCTTGCTGTAAAAGTTCAAAAATAGATGATGAAAGAGGACTATATTGAAAATTTCAGTCAAATTACTTTATTCTGAACAAAGTTATCACCATTGTAATTTTTGACTAGAAATAGGCGTCAACTCTTTCTTCGCCGTCTCCGAGAATGGCCGATCGTTTGATTGACAGGCGTTAACTCCACCTACATAATCTTGATTATCAAGTAACATTTTCAATGACTGTGGTACCGTTAGCCTATTCGGTTTGAGATGGGGTTGCACAATTCAATTCGTATCACATTTATTTTTACTACAAATTAAAAATAAGACTTTTAATATATATATAAGAAGCGAAAGTTTGAAAAGAATGGACCAAAACAATGAGGATAATTATAGCTGTATATATCGAACTTTCAATCACATTGACTGACATGCGGCATCGCTCAACAGCGGCCTAGCTTCGTACACTCTATCATTTAGCCTCGATCTAAAATTTCCGGGAGTATGACGTCAACTTAACGGTTAATCTCCGCTTACGACGCCATTTAAAAATTTAATCTCCGCTTACGACGCCATTTAAAAATTTAATCAATCAATGAAATCCTGTTTAAATCCAAGCCATCCGTGGGTCTACAGAGTTGATTTTGTGCTTGTTGTGTAAATAAAGATCTAATTTATAATTTCTATGACATCTGAAGTCTAAATAAAGACTTGTAATAATCAGATTTAGCTCGTGCATAATGTATGTTAAAATATTTTTTAAGTTCTTTGAAATCCTATCGTCCTGTTTAGTTGAAATCCTGTCGTCCTGCTTTGAAATGCTAAATGGTCACTTAATACCCTCACTTCTCATATATTTGGTACCTTATCTTTTATCTTAATACACACCTTGGTTATTATTATCTTACTTACTTTTTCTTCAAAAATACTATTTGTTTTTTACAGGAGTCAAGGCTGGAAGGCAACTGAAGAAAATCAGTATTAACTAAAGATCACTAAACTTACCTAACAACACAACAAATACCAGAAGGGAAATCTTCAGCAAAAAACAGATACATTTGAATACAGTGTAACATCTAATTCTCTACACCCGTTAATAAATTATTACTATGATACACTCTGAGAAGAAGTCGAGCTACTTCAACTGGACAAATTAACTGATTACTAGAAATCTGAAGGAGCTGCTAATGCCTCAACATCGTCTCACAGTTTACAAACAGAACAGGTTTGTTTAATGCCTAAAGTGATAATATGCAAAAATATAAAACATGTTCGGAAAATTGTTCTTGCGGATGATTTCACAGAAAGCACTTTGTTTGACTATTATGAAGATGATGATGACGGAGATAATGATAAAGATATAGAATGTGTACATGTGTTGACTAATAGTTCATTTACCGAGTGTATTGATAAATAGTCTGTTTATCAACATATGGAGTGTATTGTTTATCAACATATTGAGTGTACTGTTTATCAACATATTGAGTGTAGGCTATTGATAAAGAATTGGGTGAAAAAACATATTTAGTGTACTGAAAAATAATTTTTTATCAACTTATCGATTGTATTGATAACTTTTGTTGATCACCATATTGACTGCATTAGATAAAGTGTTATAAACTTGTTGAGTGCATTGATACATATAGAGAATCTCTTATCAGTCTTTTTTAATATCAAAAAATATCAACACAAGTTGATAAAGTAACAAAAAACAAGGCTCTGCCGAGTTTTTTTTTACTTTATCAACGAGTGTTGATATTTTTTGATATAAAAAAAGACGAGTAGGTGATTTTATTTATCACCCAATCCCTTCTTTTAAAATTATGTGTCTTAAAGATACATTATGGGAGATTTTAATAGAGAGTTGGCCATTCTTGCTGTAAAAGTCCAAAAATAGATGATGAAAGAGGACTATATTGAAAATTTCAGTCAAACTACTTTATTCTGAACAAAGTTATCACCATTGTAATTTTTGACTAGAAATAGGTGTCAACTCTCTCTTCGCCATCTCAGAGAATGGCCGATCGTTTGATTGACAGGCGTTAACTCCACCGACACAAGTTAATAAGGTAATTTAACAAGGCTCTGCCGAGTTTTTTTTACTTTATCAACGAGTGTTGATATTTTTTGATATAAAAAAAGACGAGTAGGTGTTTTAATGTATCACCCAATCCCTTCTTACATCCACAAATAGATAAATATAATTCTTTGCTGTAGATTTCACTTTTACTGAACATTACGGCGTAGTGATACATCATTTTTGACAGCAATTCAACCATTGCAAAGTCTTTTATATTGACCCAGTGTTTCCATCAAGTTCAATTGAATAACAATAGTTCATTTTTAATAATAAAAAAAAGTTACGTTTAATAAGAAATGAACTGTTCTTTGAAAATAAAAAAAGTAGTTCCTTTTCAACTGACCAATCAAATTCATGTAAAGCGATATCTCCTTAGGAGATATCGCAGTAGATTATGAAATATATCACACAAGCGATATCTACTGTAGAATGTATTTGGATGATAAAATTTATTTAGTGTTAAGAAATGTTTGTTTATCAGCTTATAGACTGTATTGATATAGTATTACAAACTTTTATCAATATTACTGTAAATAATTTTATGTTTATTTTCTTAACTATAGTGTGAATAATATGTTCATTTTATCAACTATAGTGTATCAAGTGTATTGTTAAATTTTGTTGATCACAATATTGACTGTATTGATAAAGTGTTATAAACATATTGAGTGCATTGATACATAGTTTATTCAGTGTTATGAAGTGTTTATCAGCTTATTGACTGTATGTATAATTTTTTCATTTAATCAACTATAGTGTACATGGCGTATTGCTCATTAGTTAAAATAACTTATTGTTCATATGAACTATATTGTGAATAATTTATTTCTCATTTTATTGATTATACTGTGAATAATGATTTGCTCATTTTATCAACTATAGTGAAAATAATTTATTTTGCTCATTTTAACAACTGTAGTGAAATTAATATATTGTTTATTTTATCAACTATAGTGTGATTGATTTATTGGCGATTTTATTTTGTTAACTATATTGTAGATAGTTTATTGTCATTTTATCAATTATGGTGTGAATAATTTGTTAATTTTATCAGCTATAATTTATTGATTGATTAATAAAAGGATGTCGATATTATATTTCTTGTTGTAATTCTTCATAAATTGAGAAAACTTGCTATTTTGAAGGAAAATAGATATGAAAAATTCACATAAATTAAAATAATTGTAGCAGACAATTAATATTCAATGGCAATTTGATAAATGTCAGCACGATTTCAAAATCAGAGAGGCACTTTAATTAAATCATTCTAGAAAACGACTTACTAAATGGATCAAAGCATGACACATGACACATTGGTCAGAATAACACTGGCCACCTCAACGGCATATTCTTGTCCTGCCATCCGCAGTTGATAGCAATACCGACTCTTATCTGTGAAAAAAAAACGTTCTCCACCAGTTCTGGTGTTGTTGGGTAAACTGTAGACGTTCACGTCGATGGCGTGGGATGGGGATCGGTCCACGGTAAGGTCTACGGCAATGGATGTTCTCTCTGTTAAGACGTCGGCGCACTGTATCGGTACTAATGGGTCTTCCGTGTGTTCCCACTGTCTGACATGCTGTCTCAGATGCCTGTGTGAAGGGATTCTACAATTGCTGTCGCAGAACATGGCAGTCTTTAGGCCTTGTGGTAACCCGTGGTGTTGGTGGCTCGAAAGCGTTGCTGAAGCCTGTAGATGGTCCGAACATTGACCTGGAAGTGATTGGCAACGGCTTGGGCAGTGTGGCGAGCGTCGAGTCTTCCAAGCGCCTGGTCCCTCTGAGCTGTCGTGAGTCGTGGCATGCTGCTGACGTTGTAGTGTGAATGATTCAACCAGGTATGGGGTGCATTTTATAGGACTGGTCCCGGTGAACAGCACGTGCAGCATGAGTTACTTGAAAATCATGGAGAACACATTACCATCTCAGAAGTCAGGTTGCGTTTTTGAGAATATTTCCTGGGTTCAATTCCGTGTTTGAGAAGGAGCCTTATTGCTCAGGTAAGGTTGGAGATGTGGTCACAAATAATAAAAACATTTGACATATTTTATGCAATGCGTCTATTCAGATTAACATACCAACCCGACGTTTCGTTTGCTGCTTAGTATATGTCATGTACAGATTGATCGATATGGAAAATTTACACAAATTAAAATAATTGTAACAGACATTAATATTTAATGGAAAAGCCATTGTTAAACCATTATTAAAGAAATCCAACATGGATCCAGATATTCTGTCGAATTACCGTCCAGTCAGTAATCTATCTTACATTTCAAAACTGCTAGAAAAGTGTGTTCTAAATCAATTAAATGATCATATTTATTCCAATAACCTTCAAAATCCATTACAATCTGCTTACAAACAATACCACAGCACAGAAACTGCTTTACTCAAAATCACCAACGATATCTACCGAGCTTTAGATCAACAGAAATGTGTTATCTTGGTACTCTTAGATCTTATATACATATAGATCGCTCAGCCGCATTTGATATGCTCGATACCGAAGATTATGGTGTGAAATTAGCTTGCGTGGTTCTGTCTTTAACTGGGCTAAGTCATATCTAACCAATCGCACCCAAGCTGTCAGAATTAGAGATTCAACATCCGATGATAATATAATGCCTTGTGAGGTACCGCAAGGTTCTGTACTCGGACCTGTACTTTTTATCATCTTCACAAAGTCTACCATTAAGATTGCTGAAGGCTATGGGCTAAATATTCATGTGTTTGCAGACGACTCCCAACTTTATATTGAATTTGAGACAGACTCTCAACATTCCACGATACAAAATATAGAACTTTGTCCCACGGAAATTCTTGGTTGATGACAGAACATTTTTTGAAATTAAATCCAAATAAAACAGAAAATCTAGTCGTTGTAACTAACTAACAACTCTGAAAAATTGATCAAACGCTAGTTAATTTTGATAAAGAAGTGATCACAGGATCCTATAACTCTCGAAATATTGGTGCTGTATTAGACTCGAACCAATCGTTGAACGATCACATACAAAGTATTTGCTCCACCACCTTCTATCATATACATCGAATTTGAAAGATCCAACGCTATCCCAATTATGAAAATAAAGGAGAACTCATTCACGCATACATCTCAACTAAACTAGGTTACCAAAATGGTTTACTATACGGCTTACCAGACTATCAGATTAACAAACTACGTCATGTTCAAAATTCAGCAGCTCGGTGCCTCACTAAAACTAGAAATAGCAACACATCTCCACGGTATTGCAATCTCTACATTGGTTCCCAATTCAGCAAAGAATTAAGTTCAATTTACTCCTCTTTATCTGCAAAGCGTTAAACGGCCAAGCTCCATCTCATATAAAAAGTCTTGTAGAACCCTATACCACCAGCAGAAATCTTCGTTCTCAGCAAAAACATATTCTAAAATCTCCAGCTATTAACTTACAACTTGGAAAACGTACCCTTTCTTATACTAGCCCTTTTCTTTGGAATGACTACCACAGTCAATGAAACAATTACCGTCTGTGGGCCATTTTAAATCTCAACTCAAAACATTCTTGTTTCAAAACCCTGATCTGTAAATAATCAGTGAATATAACCAACAGCGCCTTAGAAACTGTTTTTGTTCTGTATTAACGCGCTTTACAAATAAACGATATCATTATTATTATTATCAGGATTACTATGGCCGACATTAATATAGTAATATGTCAAGTACAGATGGATCGGTATGGAAAATTCACACAAATTAAAGTAATTGTGGCAGGCAAGTAATATTCAATCGCCACACGTCCTATGTGTAGTACATATATTTGCGCCCATGATTTGGGTTTTTTGGGGAATAACAGATCGATCGGTATGGAAAACTTACACCAAACAAGATAACTGTAGCAGCCAGTTAATATATTATGGCAATTATATTATCCCCACACACCTTACGCGTTTAACATGGCAATTTTGTAATCGGCACACACCCTAAATGCGTATTACATGCATTTGTGCACGGTATTTTAGGGTTACGACGGCCGACTCTCGAATTGTGTAAGTATAGATATACCATTTTGTGAAATTCACACACATTCACGCCAAAGAACATGATAAATCCGTCATATAATTATGCATTTATACGTTTGTGGGTGAGGAGACGTAATCCTCCCAACGAGCCACGGTGTAAGACGCTGGTTCATTAATCAGGGTATCCGATCTAGGTGCTGGCCGAGGAAGTTTCTTGGGATTTCCAATCGCGGTTTCCACTTGTCAGTGATGCAGACAGTGTCTAGCCGTACACGTTGGTAATCAAGTAAAAGAACCCTTGATTGACAGTTGAGTAGTTGAATAAGAGTAGGCCGTGTGATTTGATATCCGGATAAAATTTCCCACATAGCACAATGCATGTCGTATGCTCGTCTTCAGTATCACCTGCAGTTGGTGCAGAAAAGTAGGACGTAAAACCGCATTTCATTTTGTAATCCTCCCAACGCATATTCCGTAACCTTTTTGTGCGATCGATGTTACCGGTAGTTATGTGTATCTCAGTCAGTCAATATGGAGAACCCGACAAAAACCCACTAGGCTACTGGTTGGGTAGAGATGGTTCCACTACTGATGTCTTCCGCCTTACTCCAGCCACAGTAGTAGCTCGTCCTGCGGAGTTCCTTTGCGTAAGTTTTTTAGTCAAATGACTACAAAAAGGTTACTGACCTACAGCTCCCTTAATTTATACATAAACTGGCCCAAAACTGTACTGCACATAGCTTAACATATAATAAACCAATTCCCATTGAAATAAAGGTGAAGCCTTACCGCATAATTATATGATATGAAACCAAACTGCTACGAGTAATTTTTCGCCTACCGAACTTATTTCATCTGGCCGGTGTCATGGCGGCTTTCACATTATAAGAAACACCGCTTTGAAAATGTAGATCGCATTACCACAAAGTAACTACTTTAGTGGTCCATAACACTTACATCTTGTATAAGAGAGAGAGAGAGAGAGAGAAATGGGGTTAAACGTCCACTCGACACAAACTAGGTCATTTCGGGACTAACATGGTTTAATTTTATTTCAATAATTCACTTGCGCATAGGGGTCTTTAGCAGTGGGGGGAAATCGGAGGACCCGAAGAAAACCAACAAGGTTGGACAGGCGACCCTACTCCTTGTCACGTACGACCGGGGATTCGAAACCACACCAGTTGACTCAATGACAGGCTTTCTGATACAGCGGGCACATGCTAACCATTCGGCCATCCAACCCCCCTCTTGTATAAGTCAATTGGATTATAACTTTAGCCTTTAGAGCGTCTTTATGACCTCAAGAGGGTCCACAAGCTAAAAACGTGTTTTTTGTACAATCAGGGGACATAATTCAGGAAACTATGGTTCGATATATGTGAATATCTACTGGAACAGAGATCCTTTGGATATAAACATATTATTCAAGTTTCATCAATATCGGATAAAAACTGTGACCTCTTTAAAACATTACATACTTTTCCACTATTATCGCACAAGGAGCGTCCATTTTCACAAAATTCGAATTCAACCATCATTAGGGTGTAACCATGATATATTTGAATAGTTTCGAAAGAAACCGAGATGTTTGGGTTGTAAACATACGTTTTAAGTTTCATCAAAATCGGATAAGACTTGTGACCTCTGGAGTGTCCACAAGCTAAAAACGTGATTTTTTGTACAATCAGGGGCCATAATCCATAAAGTTACAGTCCGATACATGTCAATATCGAAAGAAACAGACATCTTTGGACAATAAACCTATATTAAAATTGTGACCTGTAGCCTGTCCACCCATAAACAAATCGTGGACGGACAGACAGACAGGGACGACAACAATATACGTCCACATCAAAATGTGGGGGTAAAAAACTGATCTAATTATTTCACAAAGTTTAATGAATAATGATTACGTTACATATGCATGAATTAAAACCAAATCACAGTCTAGATATTTCAAAATTAATAAACAATTATCACAATTTTCCATAATATATACAATATTTCAAAATATAAAACAAAATGTTACATGTATATACATTCAAAATTTGTAATGAAATAATAAGATCCAATGAAAAAAGTTCTTTATTGTTACATTATCATCAACTCAACTGTCTGTGAAGAAACGATGTAATAACATAACATAACATAACATATTACATTTGATATAGTGCACATTACTGCCATGCATTCAATGGCGCTTCACAAAGTCTTACACAAACGTTAAAGAAATGCTTTACGAAAAAAATATGTTTTGAGTTTCTTTTTAAAATCCGTTACAGTTTGACATTGTTTCACACTTTCTGGAAGGGTATTCCCGAGCCGCGGTCCTAGCACACTGAACGATCTGTCTGCAAATGTTTTACTTTTTGTCTTGGGTATAAATAACATGTTTTTTGATGACGATCTCGTATTGCATGATGAAGTTTGGGACTGCAATAATTCAGAAAGGTAGACAGGGGCAAGGTTGTGGAGACACTTATACACCAGTACCAGTAGCTTGAATTGGCATCGGACTTCAACTGTCAATATATGAAGTTCTTTCAGAGCACCAGTCGAGCTATGGCCGTAATTAACACCAAGAATTAGCTTTGCAGTAAAATTTTGAATTCGTTGGAGAGGTTGAAGAGTAGTTGCTGGCAAACCACAGAGCAGACTATTTCTGTAATCCATATGGGAGAAAACTAAAGAACAGGCAATTTGAAGAGATGATTCTCGCGAAAGAAACGGTCTCAATTTCCGCAAGTTGAACATTGCCGAAGCAGCACAACAAGTCTTCTGGGCAAAATGACTCTTTAAGTTTAAGTTTTCGTCCAAATGCATCCCCAGGAATTTAACACGGGATGAAGACCCAACTACAGAATCCCCAACTCTTAATTCGTGGATGGTAGACTTGTGGAGCTGACGGCTACCACCGAAGATAATAACCTCAGTTTTTTCGTAGTTCATCTTTAGTCGATTATGCAGCATCCAGATTTTAACGTCGTCTAAGGACTCTGATACGCGGGAAGCAATATGAGATTCTGCATCAAGATCTCCGGCTTTAAAACTGTCATACAAGCTGTGGTCATCGGCGTAGCCAACTAATGTTTGATTGTGTCTGATGCAGGATGCTAGTGTACTGGTATAGCAGATAAAGTAGATCGGACCATTGATGCTACCTTGTGGAACTGAAAAATTGACATGTTTCACATCGGAGAAATCATTCTTAACTTTTACACGAAAACTCCTGTTTTGTAGATATGACGCCATCCACTCTTTTGCAATTTCTGCAACACCAAAATGATTCGACATTATCGTAAGCAAAAGCTTGTGGTGCACGGTAATCAAAGGTTTCTATTTCTAGAATTCAATTTTTAATAAGCTCAATCTTGAAATGCATTTACTAAGCTCCATCTAGAAAGCATTTTACCAATCTAGATCTTGAAATTTCTCCTGTACCATTTTTCTTCTGGTATTCTTCTCTAGATTTCATTATTCCCTACAATGATATATTTGATCAGATAATTTATGTTACATACAGTACACAACCCATCACATTATGTGATCAGCATGAATTATAATACCAATATAGATCACCTGAAAATCAACCAGGATGGTCTTCTCCAGGGCTCCAATATTAATATAAATGCCATTAAATCTAAAAATGACAACACAGGTGAAGTGAATACAGAGGACATGACCGTTCATGCAGCCGGAAATACTCCTGTAACAAGGTACTGCTTAAACTTTGCAGTACTTATCCATTTTTACAATCTAGTAATACATTTCAGGCCTTGATTTCAGTTTATTGGATTAATATATTAGGAGTTTCATCGCTCTCACATAATTAGAACTAAAGTTATCGTGTCCCAAAGCATCAACCAATCAAATTGGGCGCTATTGCACTTTCGTACCTCTACCAGTTCCCGTGGTCGTAGGCACTTGAAATTTTCAGAGGATGTTAAGGGGGGCTAGCAATGACCACACACCAAATTTCAGCCGAATCAATAAATAACTTTTTATTTTACCGACCTTTTAATTTCTAACGAGAGAGAACTTCATCCGTTTGACGCCATTTGCTTTGTTTACTAATTAGACTTGAATAACAAGACACTAAGACGGAAACCGACTCGAATAACAAGACACTTAGACGGAAACCGACACACTGCACTAGCTGCCTAACACTGCAGTTCATAAAAATTAATATAATTTTCGTATACTTTAATTTTTGCGCGAAGCCACCATTTTCTATAAAATACTATTTGGTGTTGATCAGTGGATTGGCCTTTAGGTGTGAATATTGCCGTGACCTTGATTTTGACCTTGAGGCCAAACTTCCCATCCATATCGGGGCCTTTGCGTTTATGCTTGCCGTGGCCTTATTTCCTACTGTATTATCAAAGTTAATGTTCGAGGTGAAAGCAGAGATGACGTCCTTCAGAAAAGATAATTGGGTTAAAGTCGTAGGTCAAGGTCATGTTACAGAAAACTAAACTCAAACTTTTCAAAGTCATTTTTGGGACATTTGACCTTGACTTACGACCTTGACCCCGTAACCATTTTCGAAGGATATCAACTTGGCTTGAATCATGGGCGTTTACCTTGGTCCTGTCGCACACTGCTCGATCAGAAAACGGTCAAACGCAGAGGGGCCCGTGCCCGAAAGGAAATCAATGGGCGTGGTCAATGTGAAAGGTCGTGGTGACCTCCACTAGTCACCGTTAACCATCCGTAACCTTGACTCTGACCTTGAGTCCAAACGTCCCATCCATCTCGGGTCCTTTGCGTTTATGCTTGCCGTGGCCTTATTTCTAACTGTATTATCAAAGTTAATGTTCGAGGTGAAAGCAGAGACGACGTCCTCCAAAAAAGATAATTGGGTCAAAGTCATAGGTCAAGGTCATCTTACAGAAAACTAAACTCGGACTTTTCTAAGTCAGTTTTGGGACATTTGACCTTGACTTACGACCTTGACCTCGTAACCATTTTCGAAGGCTATCACCTTGACTTGAACCATCGACGTTTACTTTGGTCCTGTCGCACACTGTTCGGTCAGAAAAGGGTCAAACGCAAAGGGCCCGTGTCCGAAAGGAAGTCAATGGGCGTGGTCAATGTGAAAGGTCGTGGTGACCTCCACTAGTCACCTTTAACCATCCGTGACCTTGACTTCGACCTTGAGTCCAAACTTCCCATCAATCTCGGGCCCTTTTCGTTTATGCTTGCTAGTGCAGTGTGTCGGTTTCCGTCTTAGTGTCTTGTTATTCGAGTCTAAATAGTAAACAAAGCAAATGGCGTCAAACAGATGAAGTTCTCTCTCGTTAGACCACGGGAACTGGTAGAGGTACGAAAGTGCAATAGCGCCTCAAATTGCTTATCTCTGCTTACCCTAAGTAGAAGATTCTCATCTTCTAAACACCTACGCCAAGTGTGAACATTCTAACTCAATTAAAATGATAGGTATTGTGTTCCAAAGTCTCGACCAATCAAATTGCTTATCGCTCTGCTTACCCCGAACATGCTCATTATCGAACTTAGTCAAGGTCAATATTGATGTAATGAAACTATACACCAAGTTTCATCACTCTCACTTAATTAGAACTAAAGTTATCGTGTCCCAAAGCATCAACCAATCAAATTGCTTATCTCTGCTTACCCTAGGCAGAAAGTGCTCATCTTCGAACTCCATCAAGGCATTGACCTAATAAACATCTACAAGAAGTTTGAACATTATAGCTCAATTAGAAGGAGAGTTATTGTGTTCTAAAATCTCTGCCAATCAAATAGCTTATCGCTCTGCTTACCCTGAGCAGAAAATGCTCATTATCGAACATAGTCACGGTATTGATGTAATGAAATTATACATCAAGCTTCATCACTCAATCAATTTGCTTATCTCTGCTTAACCTAAGCAGAAAATGCTCATCTTTGCACTCATCTTTATTAGGTATTGACCTAATAAACACCTACACCGTCACCAAGTTTGAATATTCTACCTCAATTAGAAAGAGAGTTATTGTGTCCCAAAAAGTGTGACGGACAGACAAACTGACGGACACACAGACAGACAAACGAACCCATTTTAATAGTTCCCTGCTTTCTTCGAAAGGCGGGGGACAATAAATTTTTTTAGAGAGTTCACAATACAAGATTCACAAAATAATACACAGTGAACGTTAACAAAGTGATGGTTGGGTGACTCTTCGAACTAGCCAAACCCTTACAGAAATTCTGACCTGTAGGGTGTTTATGAAGTATATTGTACAGTAACAACCATTAAACATACATTATGCATGAGCTAAAGCTGCCTATTGCAAGTCTTTCTTTAGGCCTGAAATGTTTTCTAAATTATTAATTAGACATTAATTAAAAATACATTATGTAAGATTTAGATAAAGAGCTAGCCATTATTGCTATAACAGTTTGAAAATAGATGATGTAAAATGAATAATTTGAAATTTCCTGTAAATTACTCTATTGCGAATGAAGATATGATCCTTTGAAGTTTGACAAGATGTGTGCATTAATTGCAACCACTTTACTTAAGCTAAGCCTTGATACTCCAATTCTAAATTAAATCGAAATACGGCTGAACCGTTCTAATCTATTTAATATCGGAGACATCCCATGGCATCAAGAGTTGATTATGGTCTGGATCAGTTTATTAATATCTTATTAATAATTTAGATAACTTTTCAGGCTAAAGAAAGACCTGCAATAGGCAGATTTAGCTCTTGCATAATGTAAGTTTAACTAATCATCTCTTGATGTCATCTGATTTCTCTGATATTAGCTAGATTAGAACGGTTCAGCCATATTTTGATTTAATCTTAAAAAGGAGGAGCGAGACTTAGCTTTGAACAACCAGTACGGTCGATGCAATTATTGCACATGTCTTTTCAAAACTTCAAATTCTAATATCTTCGCTGGCAATAAAGCAATTTGAATGAAATTTTCAATATTATTAATTTTACATTATCTATTTTCGAACTATTATAGCAAGAATGGCTAGCTCTCTATCTAAATCTTACATAATGTATCTGTAAGTTGAAATGAAGGCACATAATTAGAAAGTATAAAGAAATTACTTGAAACATATTCCCCCCCTTAAGTTCTTTTTGGGATCATTTCACTTCTGCTGAAGTCTGTAGTTTGATTTTTTCAACTTAAACATCCAACATCAATACATTCTTGTGTCTTTTCTCTGCTTAAGGAGCTTTATTTTTCTCCAAATCAACTTCTAAAAAATATAAATAAAACATAATGTGAAAAATTATTTAGCTACTGCCATGTACATGTACACTAACATAGTTAAAAATACCGCATTGGTTAACCTTCACTTCACTACACAAAAGGCCAATTCAGAATTAGATTGGAGGCCTTGTGCATGTTTAGGCCTATAGTTTACAGAAACTATTCTGAGATGCATCAATGTCCTTGTACGTTGTAAATCGCCACAAACTGGATTTGTCTGTTCTATTTCTGGTCAGTTTAACCCCCCAATTTATTTTTAGCTTGAGAAAATTGTAAAGTAAGTGGGTTTAAAATGTTTATTTCCTTCTGGTAGCCTATTCAGAAGCTTATATTCAAACTAGTTCAAAATTGCAGGGTATTTAAGACCGAATGCTGTTGCACATGTCGTCATTTTGCCAGGAACAGGCTATAGTTTACGGTACTGTGCATGCCCAAAGCAAGCTGGAGCCAGAGATTTTAAGACGGCTACAGGTGGGGTTGTTAAACTGGTTTATTTGGTCCCACCTTTGTGTTCAGACGATATTCAATCCAGTTCAATGTCAACGTCTGAACGCACTATAATATAAAAGGAGAGTCTTTGTGTGCTGGTAAATTTGTACAGATAATCTAACCTTTACTAATAACTTGGTGCAGTAATAATAAGCTTAGCTTTTTCTATGGAAAGAATCTGGGTGGCGATTAATTTGTTTACAAATTAAATTTCCAAAATTAACATAATATTTAACATTACCTCACTTTCCCTTACTAATGACATACACATGTGCTTAGGAATAGTTATTGGGTCCATGGACTGTTTTTCTTTTTTATATGTAAGGTAAACTTATGTACCAGCCACCCTCCTCCCTTCGTTCACTCATTGTTACCAGTCCATGTTTCCCCTTGTCAGTGAAGCAGGATGGAGGGCCTGACAAGGACAGCTGTCTAGTCGTTCGGATGGTACAAAAACCTGAGGTCCCATGTACACATTGACGTGCACGTTAAAGATCACTTGACAGTTGGAATTCAATATAAGAGTAAGCCGTAGCGCCACTGTCCAGGCAAAATCTTCCCTCATAGCACACTGTATGGCATATGCCTGTCTTCATTAGCCCAGTTTGGAGTAGAACAGTAGGACGTTAAACTCCATTTCATTTCATTTCATTTCATTTCTAAAAAGGCACAAACGTAAACTATATGAAATGGATAGATCGACTGATAGCATGGACAAAATTACATGACAATTTATACTAAAGAAATGAAATGGGGTGTTTATTGTCATACTTTCTGCAACTAATCCCACTAGTGTAGAATGTAGAAAACAACAATTGAAGGTTGTTTGGGGAATTAAATTCCAAATGGGATTATTCGAGCTATGGAAGACGGAGATGAAATGAAATTGGGTTTAATGTCCTACTGTTCTTTTCCGCCTGGGTTAATGAAGATGAGAACATGATATGAGTGAAATTTTGCCCGGACAGCTGCGCTATGACCTACTCTTACAAGTTATATATCCAATTCCAACTGCCACGGCATCTTTTACGTGCACGTCAATGTGAACATGTGACCTTGTTTTTTGTCCCATCCAAATGACTAGACAGCTGTCCTGGTCAGGCCCCCTGTCCTGCACCACTAACATGGGGTAACCACACCAGAGAATAATGAAACCGATATCTGACATGCAGTGTACTGGTACATGTATAAAGAAATTTTGGTTTGCCCGCCTACTCTTATTTCAATTTCAAACTGTAAAAGGTTCTTTTAGTTACCGGTACGTGCATGCCGTGTACAGGGGAACTTGTTTATCGTACCATCTGAATGACTAATTCCTGTCAGAACTGTATCTCGCAGACAAAATTCTTTGACCATTCCTGTCAGTCCAAATGGAAAGCTTCAATAAGAAAATACTGAATTGTTTCAATCACATTTAGTAATTGAACTGGAATATACAGGTCACAATTCTCTGGAATACAATTACTGCTTATTACTGAGCGATGTTTCGACTGGGCTTCCCTACTCGAAACATCGCTCAGTAATAAGCAGCACTGGTAATTGCAATCCATAGAACTGTACATAAATAATAATAATCAAATTTTTTGCTTTTTTTAAATAGAATTTTGTGATTCAAAACACTTGACAATGGTGATAGATTATTATCAATATATAGCCTATTATCAAATGTTGTGGAAAATGATTCCTTTTGGCAAACAAAGAAATACAGTGAAAATAGAAGGAAAAGACTACAAAATAGCCTTAGACAGAGACTGTGGTAATGGCTAAAAGAGTTGTATTTTCATATTGTGGCTTAATAATAATAAGGACGGACAGGAATTGACAGAAGACTTTGTCCGTGAGTGACCGTTACGAAACAAAACAACTGAATGACTACTAGAGCAGGTCACACTGTTAATTCCTTCCAGCTCAGTAAGACTAAAGTGTCTAAAAGTAGACTAAAACTAAAGCCGCAATAATTTAATATGTCATACGTTGCCTATCTTTTTGCTTTCGTCCTGTTTTCATATTCAATCTATTTTGTAAAAATCGAAAAATGATAGATCTATCTAATTTTGCATCATTGTCTTCTTTTTCAGTAAGGGAATTTCTTCAACACAGGCCCTTATAATAAGTAATAACTAATAGTATAGGCCCTAATAACAGTAACAATAAATAACAACGCATTGTTCCATGAAATCAGAAAATTTGCCTGGCCTTTTAAGTTCTAAGTTTTAGTTCTAACCACATTTGGCTGTGAGAGGAAGTAGATCTAGTAGGCTATGTATAGCAAAATTTAATTATTAATAAACTATATGAAATACTTACCGTTTGGGTCTTTAAACAAATACTGTAGGCCTATGTATAGGTCGCGAAACAAATCAACGTGTTCTTTGACTTCATAAAAGCATAAAAGGTTAGATATAATGATGCCATGGCCGTGGCGACATGCTTAGGGTTTTTTTTTTGGTTTTTTTTTTTTCAGTCAACCCGATTGATTCAGTTTCAAAACTTTCGGCCTCATTCCTTGAGACGATAAATTTATCTAACGATAAAAACAAATTAATCTCAGAATGTCTGATATTGTATTGACGAGACATTCGACCCATTACACGTTCTCTTCCGTAAATAAGATAATCCTAAACAGTTTTTTTTTTTTTTAAATTATATTATTAAATTGGTAACAGAATAATCAGATTCTGAAAGCGAATTATTCGGGTAAACGCGTCGCATAACCAGATCACCGCTCGAAATGGAACCATATCGCAAAATAGTTCCAGTTTTTGACTGGATTAAAGATAATAATTAATTGTGTGACATAATAAATTGACTTAGCTGCATTCGATATAAAATTTTGACAAGAAGAAAGTCCCTGTTACAGCCACGGTTATACCTTCATTAAAAGTCAAATCGGAATCTAGGCCACGACGAATCCCTAGTAACTCACCATTTTCAAAAATGACCGAAATATAAATTTACATTTGTTACAGAATCAGAATATTCCAAATCTTTCTAGAACTTTTGATTTGATGAATTTACATAGCTAACAAATGTTTTCATACTTTAGCATTGAAAAGAGATATTACGAATAACAATTTAACGTTCGATACATTTAAAACGAAAGGACAAATTACGTGGGGTTTTTTATTTTTATTAAATTAGTAGGCCTACAAATCGTTACTGCTATAGTCAGAAATACGATTGGAATAGATAATAGATAAGATCAGATTTTAATGTACCAAAACATCCATTAAGACGGGAAGAATACTCCTATAGTAAAGGGAGCAAATTATAAAATGGTGGATCAAAAAGCGACTCAGAACTGTTCGAGAGAAGTTTATGCAATGTACAGTGTATATGTTATAATTGTCGAAATTAGAATATAGGGACCTCTGAAAAGAAAGTTCATTAAATAATAATATATATGCATACAGCGCACAGTTTCCTCCTATAAATAGGATAGGGCCTTGATTATCTACACAAAATCTCATCTTTAATCCCTATTTTAGTATTATTCATAAATATTTTGGCCGCAGTAAAATATGAGTAATTTAGTTGTTTATTAAAGAAGTCCACATTTCGTCAATAACCAGAAAATGGGAATAAAGTTAGTTTTCCAAGTCTCGATTTATTTATTAGGAAAATAAAAACTATACGGCCCTTGTTAGTTGCTACTATAGTAGATAACAAAGGCTGCCCTTGTTAGTTGTTACAGTAGCGGTTAACAATTTACCCCCAGAGGCGCAGAGGCACCCTTAGCGCTGCTACGAGCATCTAAAAATGACTAACAACTTTCTACTACTAGCAGGCTAATAATAGGCGGATCGGGTGGGTTATGTCACAGACTGGGTGATTATTTATTGATTATATGATAGACTGGGTGATTTTTTATTTATCATATGATAGACTGGGTGATTATTTATTATTGATTAGTGATTGAATGGGTCATTATTCGATTATTATGTGATAGAATGGGACATTATTTGATTATTATATGATATAATAGGTTATTAATGGACAGATTAGATGAGGTTGCCTATGTATATTAAACAGCCAATCACATACATTTATTGTAAATCATGTGGTTTTTCTTTGCTTTTGGGGTTATTTGGTTGTTTCTAATTTCATTTTGTTTGGTCAAATGCGGTTACTGTTTATAATTTGTGGGTAGTACTTTATAGAGGAGAAACGTAAACTAAACAATTTTTTTTTATTGTTTATTGTTTATTTGAAAACTTATTCAGCTTTCTCAAAACTAAACCTGTTCTATTCATCCTTTTCAGTGTTCTCTGAGACAGTTGATGGTGAAAAGATATGGATAGATGTTGGAACAAGACCGGATTCAGATTCAGATTCATCGACTGAAGAGCCATATCCATTTGACTTAAATAAAGAAGCATACCATGTATTTAAAAATGGCAACAAATTGTACCTCGCTGTAAAAGACAAAAACGTTCATAAGTACAATTATATTGAATTTACGCTGTATATAAATAATAGAAAACGGACTCCTGTTGTATCCAAAAATAACTGTGTTATAAATTATACATCAAATGGTTGGTGTATTTACAATATTCCTGATTTGTGCACCGATGGTATAAAAGAAGGACCACCCGTTGTACATCTGGTTGTTGGTGATACGATATGTTATAAAGCTGGGATTATAGTACGAGACCTCTGGGGAAACTATATTATTGAAACGTCAGTTGACCTGTCTACGACTGATGAAAAAGACATTAAAGTGGTATTTAATGGAGTGGAAGATGACTATGACTGTGAAAAGTTACCTGAACCTGGAATCAATATATATAAACTGCAAACAGCTAAACGCGAACGTGAATTTATCAGTTTGGATGATTGGCTAGAAAATCTGAACATAAGTGTAAGTAACTATTGTTTAAATTCTGTGTAGGATCACGTGGTCGGAAACAAATCTCCGACTAGACAAAATCTCAATTAGCGAATTGCTGTAAAGAAGTCCCAGCACACCCCCACCCCCCAATAAAATCCCCAAAGAAGCCCCAACAAAAGCCGAAAAATCATATTTGTGCTTATTTCAACGATCTAAAATTGAACAATCGAAAGACAAAGATTCTTCTACTAGGTGCGACTGGAAGATTATCAAAAATATAAAATATTTAAGATGGATTAGCACATAGTTCGTGTTTGAGTTACTGATTACGACACAGGGGCTTGTCTTCAGCATTTTAATTTCCATATACACAAGCAAAAAGCAGGCCGTTATGTAAGTCAATAAAAAAAGAAAATGTGCAATATAGACCGATTGGTGTTGCCTGTTGGTTTGCCAATAAACCGGAGGTCCAGCAACACTTAATTATTTCGAATACATATTGGTCCGAGCAGCCTTTTAGAATGGTCCGAGTGGTATATTATTTGGCCCGACTGGTCTTGGTCACACTCACAGTTGTCTTTGATCGGAGTTGTCATGGATTAAGAATGATAATATATATATTTATATACTAATGATTGAACACATCAATTTTAAAATATTTCTCATTTTATACCACAGAGACCATTTAATGGAGTGGAAGATGACTATGACTGTGAAAAATTATTTGGAAGCAATAAACTCCTTACAGCTAAGCCTAGAGGAGATTTCATCAGTTTGGGTGATGGGCTAAGAAATCAGAACATAAATGTAAGTAACTATTCCATGAATATCTGCGTGGGATCGCGTGGTCGGGGAATAAACAAATCTCCGACTAGTTAAAATCTGAATTAACGAATTGCTGTAAAGAACCCCACCCCTCTCCCATGAATACCAAAAAAAAACCCAAAGCAAAGAAGCGCAACAAAACCGAACAATCATATGTGTGCTTATTTTAACGATCTGATATTGAACTTTCGAAAGACAGCGGTTCTTTAGATATTCAGGGATTAGTTGTTGAGGCGGATTAGCTTAACAGGGGCGTATCATCAACATTTTAATTTTCATATACACAAGCTAAAAGCAGACCACCATATAAGTTAAACAAATGAGAAATGTCCAATCTTGGCTGGTTGGTCTTGGCGTGTAATTCAACCGAAGGTACAGCAACACTTAATTATTCAAAAAACATATTGGTCCGAGTAGTCATAATGGTCCGATTGATTGTTAGTTTGGTCCAACGGTTCTTTAATCCGAGTTGTCATGGATTCAGCATGATAATATGTGTACATGTACTAATGTACATTTTCTCATTTTATGCCACAGAGACGACTGCCATCACCGCCACCACTGCTATTTCCACCTAAAAGGTAACAATACTTCTTATTTACATGAAAAGAAAGAATGTTAATATTACCCTTTTATTTGAAATAAAGAATATTGATATTAGCCTTCTATTTATAATAAAGAATATACATTAGCCTTTTAATTATAATAAAAAAAATTCAATATGTTAGCCCTTTACATGCAATAAAGAATGTTAATATTTCTTTTTTTATTATAAAGAATATTAATATTATCCTTTTATTAAAAGAATTTTAATATTAACGTCTTATTTATAATAAAGAATATTAAAATTAGCCTTTTATTTAATATTATGACCGTTTATTTTGTGTGTTTATTTTATAGTGTTGATGGTAAGTCAACAGTTTTATTTATTTTAACCAACATAGACAGAGGGCCTTGCGAGGGACAACGTCTAATCTTTAGGATAGGACGAAAACCCGAGTTCCGTGTACACATTGTCGTCCACGTAAAATAATCCTTGACAGTTGGAAATGGAAGTAAGAGCAGGCCGGATCAATTGCGCGTGACGTCATGCCATCTTTTTTCTGAGGTCGCTATAGGTTTTAACAGATTTTTTTCAAATTTGGTCCAAAGTATCAGTTGGAGTCATAAGAGGATGATCCCTATCGATATTAAGATTTCTGCAACTTTCCGTTAGACTGGGTGGGGCGCAGGTGTGCAACGTACAACGGGGAGGTAGTGACGAAAAGTAATGCGACGGGGCATTTTCGTAGTTGCAGCTGCCGGAATGTGCGTAATTTAAAAGATTACGCGAAGAACTATTTGAGGTCAAGCTTCGGCAAATCAATGGCATGGCATATGGAAAGTATCGTTGTCAACATTAATTGCACTGCTAAAATGTATTTTCAGATGATTGTATGTAAAACGTACACATTCATAATACCAGTAATCAAAATACCTTCAAGGCCAATAATCATTCGAAAAGACATTTTAGCAGAGGTTTGAGCATATTAGCGACAACGAGTTAGGGATGACAAATGATGGGTGCCAAAGCTCTTGACTGGGGATCAGACATGTGTCGGATTCCCGATATCCCTTGACAATCTGCGCCGTTTTGAGGCCAAATCTGACCCCGTCAAAATTCCACCTATTTCTAAAAATGAAAAGGGAACTAGCCGGTTGTCATTTTATTAATAATGATGACGTCATGCCAGCTGTGAACGACTTTGTTTAGGGTGTCTGAAAAAAATAACACCACTTAGGAACCGCTATCCTTTTAGATGTTTAATTAACATTATAAAAATTACATCTTAGAAAATATAAATGACGCATCCCCAGTAGGTTCTCTTATCTTTACTAAATTAGACCTGCGTACAATATGATGTAGATACTTTGCGCTCTTTTAAATATTCACATATTGTATCTGATTATAGGAAAAAAGAAAAATTCATACTATATAAGTGGATTATCTCAATTATTATTGTTGGCGCTTTTGACGCTGCAACTTGATTTAGCCGACGACTGGAGTCAAGACTGGTTGCATATTTTCAACAAGATGCTGACCATTGAGGTTTATTGTAGCACATAGCCGATCATGACACGCCAATATGATACAAAGTTCCGGAAATATTCCCCTTTTTTTTTGAGTTGTTTACATTATTCTTAGTTTGTTTTCATTTTAAGTGAAGCCTATACTGTATAAATAACAATATATTAATTTATAATATAGGCCCGAGACTGTGCAGCCCAGTGGACATATAGCTAGAACTCGGATCAATTCATTGGAGTTTTCTTTCATTTGAAATGTCTATGTATATATATTAGAGACACGGTGTCTCAGTGAGAAAGAAGTTGTCTCGCTAACTCGGAGGTCAGTGGTGTAGAACGGAGGGTCAAACAAGGGAAACGTGCAGTTGTTAGGATGGGACGACAAACCGAGGTTCCGTATATAAGATCTCTTGGCAGTTGGAATTCAAAATAAGTTTAGTCTATAGCACCGCTGTCTGGGTATAATAGCCCACATAGCACAATGGGCGAGGTCAAATGTAGGCTAGTGTAAATAATTTGGTAGAGTCTACTCTAGCCTACAGATAACAATAGTGTTACCCGAAACAAAATAAAACATGGCCTGTAAAATAACATTTGACAGATGGAATTCGAAATAAGAGCAGGCAAGATCAAGTGCGCGTGATTTCTTTCAAATTTGGTGGGAAGTATCAATTGGAGTTATGATAGGATGAGTCGATATTAAGCTTTCTGCAACTTTCCATTAGACTGGGTGGAGAGAGGCCGGCCCTGGGATACTCGGCACCTGCTCACAGTTCGCGGCGGTCGGCGGTGTGGAGATTCATTACTCGGCTCCCCGATAGACCCGAAACATTCCAGTGTTACACGGCTCAACAGACTGGCTCGTACGATTGTTATAAAGACATTTTAGCAGAGCATTTAATGTTAGCAGCCATACCCTTCCATATTGCTGAAATTAAACAGCTCGTCGTTGGATCTCGGAGACGGCACGGTCGGGCGCAATAGGCTGCGGGTCCAAACGGCGATTTCTCGGCCGGTCGCATTTTCTGTCTATCTCTGTACAGATTGACGTGCAGATAAAAGATCCTACGCGGTTGGAATTTGATATATAAGATATGGCCGTATGCCCGTCTTTATTAGCCCTGTTGGAGCAGAACAGTAGGACGTTAAACTCCATTTTATTCATTTGTCTATATATATTATGTCCTATCTGTGGGGTTGTGTTGTGGTATTGTGCATTATAGTATGTAACCATGGAGGTAATAGTATTTTATCGTTACTGAATTGTAAATAATTTTATCATGCAGATAAACATAAAACAGATCTGATGACAGAACAAGACAAGACAAAATATCAGCTTGAAGACTTACATATGGGTCGCCACCTTACAGAGCAAGAATTAGAGAACCCGGAGAAACAGATGACACTACAGAAAACAAGACAAGATGTAGATTCCAAACCAATGTTGAAGAGCATGGAGGCATGTTTTAAAACTCTTACCCTAGATGAGGAAGGTAGGTTGATATTTATTTCAAATATATTACGTCATACACTTTAAAGTTATGACATCATATACCTATAGTCTTTCTAGCTATGACTAGCAAGGCGAGAATTCATTTTGGACATAGACCCACGTATACATATTTGAAAATTATCGTATTCGTTTATATAAGTTTACAAGGTATTATGATGACTGCAGAGCGAAACGAGACGCCAATGTTTCACTATTTGTTTTTGTGGATGTATGTATATTGTGACATTACTCTCAAGCTCTTTAACAGTGTCACCATTTATAGTAAGTTTTGGAGAAATTGTCAACTGTTGTGGGCATCTCTCATGCGTGGGTTGAGCAAATTATTGCCAACGAGTTAAGAATGACAAAGGATGAGTGCCAAAGCTCTTGACTGTGGATCAGAAACGTGTCAGATTATCAATGTCCCGTGATAGCCTGTGCCGCATTGAAGCAAATCCTGATCATTTTTGGCCAGATCTGACCCCGTCAAACTTCCATCTATTTCCAAAAATGAAATAGGGAAATAGCCGGTTGTCATTTAATTGATGACGTCATGCCAGCTGTGAAAGACATTTTTAGGGTGGCTGAAGAAAATTTCTTCTATTTGACCAGCATTCAGTACTTGCAACATCGTCTGCAAGGGGCTTTCATAGATAGTCTTATATCTTTTCAGCAAGCCCACGTAATACAGAGTACTCCTACTTTGATTCAGCATTTACAAATGAAATAACGTTTTACATAGGGGTGTAGGGTGCATCTTTCGTCCCTATTTAGTATACAGTCAATTTCTATGAATTTCACAAATAATAGACTTTGTGTATTGGTAAGAAAAATATGAAATGAAATGAAATGGGGTTTAAAGTCCCACGGTTCTGCTCCGACTGGGCTAATGATGACGTGCATACACCATACAGTTTGCTATGAAGGAAATTTTGCCTGGGGAGTGGCAGCGGTAATACTCTAGCTACTTTACTCTCACATTCACAATGATGTGACATAATATTTTTTTTCGGCCGGCCAAAAGTCTTATTATGTCATAACTCGTCTTCTAACAGGCTACTTCGGTGTACGAACCTTGAGATTTCTTCTAGATACGTTTGTGTGTTGTCTCCCTTGTCAGTTTGTTTTGATTTTTTTATTGAAGTCAGAATCACTGCAGAGTGCAGATCACTTCGATAACAACTTGATTGGTCAATAAGCTGAGCTCACGTGATCTGAACACCGTTTACAAAGAAAATATGTCAGATGTTAATTTAGAGTACAAGTTAAAATCCACAAAGACCCTATCAAAATTAGACTGTTAACATGTTCTCGTGGATCAGTGTACTATAATACAGCACAGTATATTTCTAAACTGTTATCACCAATTGCTACTAGTGCTAGTTCCTACATCAAAGATTCATCAGAATTCTGTCATAGACTTAAACAAAATAATGTGAATGGTCAGTTAGTTAGTTATGATGTTGTTGATTTGTTTACGAATATACCACGGGATGAAGCAATACAAGTGCTAAGGCAGAAAATAGAATCTATTTACCAAGAACTATCCACAAACCTCAAAATAGACAGTATCATTCAACTTACAGAGCAATGTATCAATTCCTCATATTTCTCATGGCAATCAGAAATTTATGAACAGGTTCATGGACTACCATAGAGTGTACTATGAGGGAAATTTGCCCGGACATCGGCTCTGTGGCCTACTTTATCGAATTCCAACTGTCAAGGTATCTTTTACGTCCTCGCATATGTTTACACGGGGCCTTGGTGTGTCGTCCCATCCATCCGACTGTGCGTTGTCCATTGCCAGACCCTCTTTGCAACACCATTGACATGGATCAACCTCAATGAACTTTCTCGGTCAACGCAGGGATCGTACACGGGATCTACAGGTTAGCGAGCCACCGTGGCTTCCCACTAAATTATATGATTAAATGGGTGATTGTTTGACTGGTTATGTCACAGACTGGGTGATTATTTATTGATTATATGATAGACTGGGTGATTTTTTATTTATTATATGATAGACTTGGTGATTATTTATTATTGATTAGTGATTGAATGGGTCATTATTCGATTATTATGTGATAGAATGGGACATTATTTGATTATTATATGATATAATAGGTTATTAATGGACATATTAGATGAGGTTGCCTATGTATATTAAACAGCCAATCACATACATTTATTGTAAATCATGTGGTTTTTCTTTGCTTTTGGGGTTATTTGGTTGTTTCTAATTTCATTTTGTTTGGTCAAATGCGGTTACTGTTTATAATTTGTGGGTAGTACTTTATAGAGGAGAATTTTTTTTTATTGTTTATTGTTTATTTGAAAACTTATTCAGCTGACTCAAAACTAAACCTGTTCTATTCATCCTTTTCAGTGTTCTCTGAGACAGTTGATGGTGAAAAGATATGGATAGATGTTGGAACAAGACCGGATTCAGATTCAGATTCATCGACTGAAGAGCCATATCCATTTGACTTAAATAAAGAAGCATACCATGTATTTAAAAATGGCGACAAATTGTACCTCGCGGTAAAAGACAAAAACGTTCATAAGCACAATTATATTGAATTTACGCTACATATAAATACTATAAAACGGACTCTTGTTGTATCCAAAAATAACTGTGTTATAAATTGTACATCAAGTGGTTTGTGTATTTACAATATTCCTGATTTGTCCACCGATGGTATAAAAGAAGGACCATCAGTTGTTGATCTGGTTGTTGGTGATACGATATTTTATGAGGCTGCGATTATAGTACAAGACCGCGAGTTAAACTATATTATTGAAACTTCAGTTGACCTGTCTATTACTGATGAAAGGGACATTAAAGTGGTATTTAATGGAGTGGAGGATGACTATGACTGTCAAAAGTTACCCGGAACCAATAAACTGCTAACAACTAAACCCGATGGTGATTTCATCAGTTTAGAAGATTGGCTAGCAAATCAGAACATAAATGTAAGTAACTATTCCATGAATATCTGCGTGGGATCGCGTGGTCGGAGAATAAACAAATCTCCGACTAGTTAAAAAAAACTATGCCAATTTTGTAGTTTATGTATCCAATAGTGACTTTGCCAGAGGAAGTGGAAACCCTGAAAATAAAAGTGAATAGTTCATTTGTTGCACATTTTGCCACCTGGTGGCGCGAACAGTATGCATTGGACAATGAGTGTGATGCTAAATTCATAATCTACACAAAAAGCTGTCTCAGATTACAAAATTAGAGAGAGGTATAATATTGGATTCGTTAGCTTAAGTCCATGTACTGTAACATATATGTTTTTATAATATTTTTGGAGGGGGTCATGTTCCCAACTTTCTGAAATTTGTTCCACTTGACATGGAATGACCCTTTCAGATACGCAAGCTAAAAGCAGACCACCATATATATAAGTTTAACAAGTTGGAAATGTGTGCAAAATTGGTCGGTTGGTGTTTTCGTGTTATTCAACCGAAGGTTAATTATTTCAAAAACATTTTGGTCCGAGTAGCCAGAATGGTCTGATTGTTTTTTGTTTTGGTCAGACGGGTCTTTGATCCGATTGATTATTATTTTGGCCAGACGGGTCTTTGATTCGAGTTGTCATGGATTCAGAATGATATACATGTACTAATATACTGTTTCTCATTTTATGCCACAGAGACCACTGTCACCACTGCCATTTCAACCTGAAAGGTAAGAATATTTCTTATTTACATGAAAAGAAATAATATTAAAGCGGAAATTGCAAATTTTTAAGTTATATTTTTAAAATTTATTAAAATAAAGCCTGAAAATAGATGGTATCCATAAACAGCCCTACCTTGTTAAAGAATAATCCTATAATTCACTATTGCCAGCTGAGAAATTGGCAAAAATATCATTTTCCTCTTCATTTTCAAACGTTTGAAAAAAGCGACTCCATGGTGGAGAATAGAAAACAAGGGAGGTAATTGGGGGGTAATTGTGTTATTATTTCCTGTGTAAACGAGTTTTAAGTGTGAGAATGACACCTATGATCGTATAATTGTGAGTTGACAACCTATTGAGAAAAAGACGTAGAAATAATTACGTTTTGACTTTCTTAGAAAATTTGAAATTCTCGCTTTAATATTACCCTTTTATTTGAAATAAAGAATATTGATATTATCCTTCTATTTATAATAAAGAATATTGATTTTACGCTTTATTTATAATAAAGAATATCGATATATTAGCCTTTTATTTGAAATTATGACCGTTTATTTTGTGTTTATTTTATAGTGCTGGTGACCAAGTACAGTTTGATGGTAAGTCAACAGTTTTATTTATTTAAAAATTATTAGACAGAGGACCTGACAAGGAACAACGTTTAGTGGTTCGGAATGGACGAAAACCCGAGGTCCCGTGTACATATTGGCGTCCACGTAAAATAACCCTTAAAAGTTGGAATTCTAAATAAGAGCAGGTGGTAGTGTCGCTGCCCGGTGAAAAAATTTGTCATAGCAAAGTGAATGGCGTATGTTCGTCTTCGTTAGCCTAGTCAGTGCAGAAGAGTAGACGTTAAACCCCATTTCATTCATTTAAACAATTAAATTGGGTTGAAACCACCACCGATGACTTTATTGTTGTTATGATATTAACTGTCCCCCGCCTTTCGAAGAAAGCAGGGGACTATTAAAATGGGTTCGTCCGTCTGTCTGTCCGTCCGTCCGTCTGTCCGTCACACTTTTTGGGACACAATAACTTGATTTCTAATTGGGCTAGAAAGTTCAAACTTGGTGTAGGTGTTTATTAGGCCAATGCCTTAATGGAGTTCGAAGATGACCTTGCTCTGCTTAGGGTAAGCAGAGATAAGCAATTTTATTGGTTAATGCTTTGGGACACGATAATTTAAGTCCAATTAAGTGAGAATGATGACACTTGGTGTATATTTTCATTACATCCATCCTTTGACCAAGTTCGATAATGAGCATTTTCTGCTCAGGGTAAGCAGAACGATAAGCAATTTGATTGGCCGAGACTTTGGAACACAATAACTCTCCTTCTAATTGAGCTAATATGTTCAAACTTGGTGTAGGCGTTCATTTGGTGAATGACTTGATGTAGTTCGATGATGAACATGGTCTGCTTACGGTAGGCAGAGATAATCTATCTGATTTGTTGATGCTTTGGTTATAATTAAGTGAGAGCGATGAAACTCCAAATACAGATTCATTATATCATTACCTTGATTAAGGTCGATGGTGAGAACTTTCTGCTTAGGCTAAGGAGCGATTTTTTAAACACTCAAGAGGTATGTATTCCTGGCATTTTGTTTTCAAACATATTTTTATATGGTATAGTTGGCCGAAGGGAGAATACCATGTGTCTGTCTGTTCCTCAGTATGTTCCACTTTCAGAACACAACAATTCTTGGAGTTTATGACATAACGTGAATATCGTCAATAATGTCGATGATGACCACTTTTAATTTAAGCTTACCAGAGATAATCAATTCTATTGGTCGATGCTTTGAAAACGTTAACTTGTAATTAGGCATCCGGTTCATAAGAGGATTTTCAGCATTCTGCGAGTTATCCCCCTTTTCCGAAAAAATCTTGACCGCGACAGAATCTATAACGATGACATCACACGCACTTGACCCGGGCAACGTCCAGTGGTACAGGTGGTGGAACAGGCCTGCAATACGTTGGCTAATATTTCTATTTCTAAACAAAAACAGATTTAAATAGTTCGTCAATCGTATTAAGAAAAAAACTTATTAGCGTTCACAAGGTGTTAAATTTTTATATATTCGGAACTTAAAAGGTGATATTAATAAGGCATGGAAACGAAAAAAACTTGGAAACAAAAAGTACTCGTTGATCACGTTCCAATTTGTAGTAGACATGTTGTTGACGGAAACAAACAACATTTGCCAACATTAATACCACGAATAGTCAATACAGACATTATTTGGCCAAAGTCGTTGAATTATCAACAAAAAACATTAGATTTCGGTTAATTTAATGTGCCAGAAACACCTTCACCAACATACAGGGTATAGAAATATTATCCAGCGTAACGTAGACCAGTACCAGCAGCTGTCCCACAGGAAGTTGCCCGATGAACTTCACACCATCTTTTTCTGAGATCGCTATAGGTTCTAATAGAATTCTTTCAAATTTGATGGGAAGTATCAGCTTGGGTCATCACAGGATGACACCTATCGATATTAAGATCTCTACAACTTTCCGTTGGGGCAGAACGATCTGCCTACTACGGTGTTGGCGAGTAACGGGGATTCAGGATTTGATTCCGGATAGGGAGCCTGCGAAACGACGACTACCACCTCCTAGGAGGGTAGCAGGAGCTCAACCTACCAAATCCCGACACGGGTAGGTAGTGACAAAAAATAACGCGACAGGGCCCTTTCGTGGTCGCCGCTGGCGGAATGAGCGTAATTTAAAAGTGTATGCGGGGAACTATTTGAGGGCAAGCCTCAGCAATTCCAGCTCCAATGGCATATCTCAGAGTCGCTGTATGGAAGGGTATCGCTGCCATTATTAAACATACATTATACAAGAGCTAAATCTGCCTATTGCTAGACTTTATTTAGGCTTCAGATGTTATAGAAATTATTAATTAGACCTTTATTTACACGACAAGCTCTGAATCAACATTTTCTTTTTTTATCATCTATTTTTGAATTATTATAGCAAGAATGGCCAACTCTTTATAAAACTCTTAACTAATATATCTTTAAATGCTCTGCTAAAATGTCTTTGCAATTGATTATATGTAAAACGTACAATGTACAAAGTCCTAATTAATACCAGTAATGATAAAGTCAAAATACCTCAAGGGCCAATAATCAATCAAAATGACATTTTTGGGTCTCAAAAGCGACACGGTCGGGCGCGATACGGTGCGGGTCCAATCGGCGATTTCTCTGAAGTCCGTAACCAGCGAACGCGGTGAGGTGGACTTCGGGGTCTTGCCTTTTTTTCTCCATCTGTCAAACCGAGTCCACCCGAGTCCACATGAACACATTGGCGTGCAGTTAAAAGATCCTTTCGCAGTTGGAATTCGATATAAGATTAGGCCGTAGCGCCGCTGCCCGGGCATGATTTCCCTCATAGCACAGTGTATGGCGTATGCCCAGCTTCATTAGCCCAGTCGGAGCAGAACTTTAGGATGGAAAAAACCTATTTCATTTCATTTCATGTGTCTATGTATATTGTGTCCTGTCCGTGGGTTTGTCTTGTGTAATTGTGTATTATATTATATCATACTGGTAATAGTATTGAATTGTAAATAATTTTATCATACAGATAAAAATAAAACCAATCTGATGACAGAACAAGACAAGACAAGGCATCAGCCAGAAGACTTGCTTAAAGAATTAGAGAACCTGAAGAAACAATTCAAAACAATGAAACTAACAAAAGATGTATATTCCAAACGGAAGATGAAAAAAATCAAAAATAGAATACGTGAAAAAGAAAAATACATAAAACGAACAGAAAAGATAGAAGCTCTGAAAAAGAAAACACTTGATGACCTGGCGCCTGGTACGTTTGGGCATTTTTATGCGCGAACTCTTAGGTTTTTTTTTACTGGCATGCGCACAGGTACTATTTCTTTTTCTTTTAACAAGTACCCAAATCGGGGATTTCGTGCGGAGGTAGTTCGGAGGTAAACAGTCTGTGAAGTACAACACTTGCCACTGTACCTGTGTATCGCTAATTATAAACCGAATGTGTGAAGACAGTTCATACATATCACTCATGTTGGCGAGTAACGGGGATTCAGGATTTGATTCCGGATAGGGAGCCTGCGAAACGACGACTACCACCTCCTAGGAGGGTAGCAGGAGCTCAACCTACCAAATCCCGACACGGGTAGGTAGTGACAAAAAATAACGCGACAGGGCCCTTTCGTGGTCGCCGCTGGCGGAATGAGCGTAATTTAAAAGTGTATGCGGGGAACTATTTGAGGGCAAGCCTCAGCAATTCCAGCTCCAATGGCATATCTCAGAGTCGCTGTATGGAAGGGTATCGCTGCCATTATTAAACATACATTAGGCAAGAGCTAAATCTGCCTATTGCTAGACTTTATTTAGGCTTCAGATGTTATAGAAATTATTAATTAGACCTTTATTTACACGACAAGCTCTGAATCAACATTTTCTTTTTTTATCATCTATTTTTGAATTATTATAGCAAGAATGGCCAACTCTTTATAAAACTCTTAACTAATATATCTTTAAATGCTCTGCTAAAATGTCTTTGCAATTGATTATATGTAAAACGTACAATGTACAAAGTCCTAATTAATACCAGTAATGATAAAGTCAAAATACCTAAAGGGCCAATAATCAATCAAAATGACATTTTTGGGTCTCAAAAGCGACACGGTCGGGCGCGATACGGTGCGGGTCCAATCGGCGATTTCTCTGAAGTCCGTAACCAGCGAACGCGGTGAGGTGGACTTCGGGGTCTTGCCTTTTTTTCTCCATCTGTCAAACCGAGTCCACCCGAGTCCACATGAACACATTGGCGTGCAGTTAAAAGATCCTTTCGCAGTTGGAATTCGATATAAGATTAGGCCGTAGCGCCGCTGCCCGGGCATGATTTCCCTCATAGCACAGTGTATGGCGTATGCCCAGCTTCATTAGCCCAGTCGGAGCAGAACTTTAGGATGGAAAAAACCTATTTCATTTCATTTCATGTGTCTATGTATATTGTGTCCTGTCCGTGGGTTTGTCTTGTGTAATTGTGTATTATATTATATCATACTGGTAATAGTATTGAATTGTAAATAATTTTATCATACAGATAAAAATAAAACCAATCTGATGACAGAACAAGACAAGACAAGGCATCAGCCAGAAGACTTGCTTAAAGAATTAGAGAACCTGAAGAAACAATTCAAAACAATGAAACTAACAAAAGATGTATATTCCAAACGGAAGATGAAAAAAATCAAAAATAGAATACGTGAAAAAGAAAAATACATAAAACGAACAGAAAAGATAGAAGCTCTGAAAAAGAAAACACTTGATGACCTGGCGCCTGGTACGTTTGGGCATTTTTATGCGCGAACTCTTAGGTTTTTTTTTACTGGCATGCGCACAGGTACTATTTCTTTTTCTTTTAACAAGTACCCAAATCGGGGATTTCGTGCGGAGGTAGTTCGGAGGTAAACAGTCTGTGAAGTACAACACTTGCCACTGTACCTGTGTATCGCTAATTATAAACCGAATGTGTGAAGACAGTTCATACATATCACTCAAAAATTTTTCAGTACAAACTCAGTTGATTCACGCTCGATTTGCTACTAAACAAACCCATCGGTTTATTTTCTCAACAGTGTGACCCGAAGTGACCGCGGATTTATTGACCTTGTATGAACTTATCCATAGCTATATCCTTACACCGAGAGAAATTATCTAGTCTCGGTGAAAAGAACCATGGTCATCTGGTAGAAAATTACTTTTGTATTTTTTGGAACGGAAAACAGTGTTTTTAGAAGCAAACTAACCTGCCGCACATGAGGAAGTCATTATACTAATAATAAAAGGCGAGACCTCTTTTTGCGGCGCAGGCTTATCACTGAGTAGTAAACCGTCCACAAACAATAATATAGGAAGCCTAGTGACGAGTGTAGTAAGTAGGCTATAGACTATAGGTTTGAGTCGAGATTACTCGCTTTCAGTTTACTCTGTTTTTGCGATAACCAATTATGTGAGAAATACCATACTGACATTCGGTTTTTAAAAGTTGTACGCGAACTAAATGCGTTTGTTAGATACTGACAGAGCAGCCCCGAGTCGAACAATCGCCGCCCGAGGTGTCTTCGTCAGCTAGTTTCACAATATCGTGCAATAGGTGTATTAATGTGATTTTTAGGTTTAACCCCGCAAACAATGCCAAAATAGTGTTTTCACTGCTTACAGAAAACTGAAATTTTAAAAAAAAAATTTTTATGAGGGTGACCCTCCCACACACTCCCTATCGAGCTGCCGCTCGGTCTGCGCAGCCTCATGCCTGGCACGAATTGTCAACATTGTATATTTTTCCGTTTCCGCCCTCCCCCCCCCACCACAATATATATTTCACGACTACGTTGCGACGGTACCAGCATACCCAGTTGTTGACACCCATTACATCACTCCTGTCTAACAAATCATAAAGCTGTGGTGTTACGGTGGCGGCATAGTATTTCACCGTAACACCACAGCCACTCTAACCATTCATAATACATCTAACTATCCCTTTACAGCACTTCACTCCCTACACATTTCCCCTCGTCCTACTTTCCCAAACGTCAACAACACATCTCATACATCCAGTTCGCTGATTAACCCTTGTACCACGTCTACTGGATGAGAAAGGTAGGTTGATATTTATTTCAAATATTTACACCATACACGTTAAAGGTATAACGTCATTCATTCGTCACACCTTAAAGGTATTCACGTCCATATAACTATATAAATAGGTCACGTGGCGGCCATTCTAGTCTATTTATATATTTCTATGATTACGTCATATACCTATGGTCATTCTAGCTATGACTGGCAAGGCGAAAATTCGTTTTACGGATGTTTGTTATGACATTACTTTCAAATTCTTTAACAATTAAAGCAAGTTTTGGAGAAAACTGTGAATTAAAACTGTAGAATACGCATGTGAACGACCGAAGCAGATAGTGATTAGCATAATAAAACCTTTGAAATATGTTCATTTGTTTAGGCCTACATGAATATATCCTCATACTTTGATGCAGCATTTACAAATGAAATAACTTTTCACATAAGGGGGCCTACAATCCCTATCAATTTATAATGCCTTAATCCAAAGTAGCAAATAATACTTGTAACGTACATCTTTCGTAGGTCATTAATTAGTATACGGTCAACATTATAATGTGTAGTAGTCCGGTGGCTGAGGGAGGGACTCGCCAACCCAGCTGTAAATTTCTAGACCAGTTTTTATACGCCCACATTTTTATGTGGACTTATATTGTCGTCACCCCTGTCCGGCCGGACGTCCATCCATAATTGTTTGTGGACACTATACGGGTCACAATTTTTATCCGATTTAATGGAAAATTCAAATATAGGTTTATCTACCTAAGATCTCGGTTCCTTTTGATATTGGCATGTATCGGACCGTAACTTCATAGAATATGTCCCCTGATTGTACGCAAAATCGCGTATTTAGCTTGTAGACCCTATAGAGGTCACAATTTTTATCTGATTTGAAATGTAAGTTTATAACCCAACTATAGATCTTGGTTCCTTTCGATATTTGCACATATTGGAGCGTAACTTCCTGAATCCCGAATTATGGCCCCTGATTGTACGAAAAATCTTGCCTGAATAATTCACACTTTTTAGGTTTCATTTTTAACCCGTACTGACGGAAACGTGTTAAAACTGTTCTAAGATTAAATATGTGATCTTCAAATTTTTGCCCCATAACCAGCACATCATCAATAAAAGCCAACGATATATTCCAATTCAGGCCTTGCAGAACTAAATTTGCAGCGCGACTATACGTGGACGGACTATTGGAAAGGCCAAAGGGCATACATTTGAATTCGAAGAGTCCAAATTTAGTCAAAAAGGTTGTTTTCTTTTGATCTTCAGGTTTGACTTTAATCTGCCAATATGCGGAGTTCGCATCTAACTTTGAAAACCATTGATTACCTGCAAGGGTAGGCCTATCTAAACATTCTTCGATAATGGGTAAAGGATATACATCCTTAGTCGTAACTGCATTAAGAGCTCGATAGTCAATGCACCATCTTACATTTCCGTCAGGTTTGCGTATTAATAAGGGGGCCGACGCCCAATCCGAAGTGGAAGGTTCAATAACACCTGCTTTCGACATTTTCTTTAAATGGGCTTCCTCCTCAGAGGCAAAACACAAAGGTGTCCTACGCATCCGTTCCTTAATGGGCAAGGCATCCTCTGTGTGAATGGCATGTTCTATAGAAGTGAAATTTCCTAAGTCATATTCAGTTTGAGCAAAAACATCACTAAACTCAATCAATAACTCAGCTAATTGCTTTGCTTGGACGCTTGACAAATGCTTAATTGATCGTTCATATAAAGAAGCTAAATGTTCAGATATCTCCTGAATACCATCTTCATTTAATACCTCATTTACCTTGAAAGGACCTACAGGATCAAGGGTGGGGGACCCCGGAAAAGAATCTCCTAAGGGGATAGGAAATATTGATTCCTTTCCAACCTCATAGGCTTGTCCAATTATGTCATTAGATTTTAAAACAATGTCCTTATCGGACGCATTAATCAAACATACTGTGGGATAATCAGTATTCGAATGAAGAGTACGACCGATAAGTAACTGTTCACTTTCTATAGGCTCTATCATATAATCTTTTAATGTCCTATCCATTTTACAAGGTAGACGAGTGACTGACCTAGCCGTAATAATAGTTTTAGTAGGGACCATAACCTGGGCAGTATATGGAGTACTATCCGTATTACACGTAGGCCTTAGTCCTGTTACTATGGGAATAGTCTCATCACCTACTAGTAAACACTCATGTAAAAAGTCAATAATAACTTTCCATTTTCTAAGAAAATTTAACCCCAGAAGGGCTGTATCAGCTATTGGGGCTACATAAACATTATCTGTGAACGTAACAGACCCTATTCGGAGAGTAACGGGGCCAATTAGGAATCCAGGAAATGTCATATTTTCGGCTGCTGCATGTATGGTAATATCACTAATTTTGGGTGGCTTAATTTCAATCTGATCATAAACCTCAGGCGATATTATAGTACAATCCGAACCAGTGTCAATTAACGACTCAGTAACTAAATTTTCTATTGTTAAAGGGACTCTATATGCAATAACAGAGGGTAACCTAGCAACAGAAATTTCATCATCAGGCTTAGAAACACTATCACTCCTCCCAACCTTGGATATAGGGGCAATGTCAACATGACATTTGTCTACAGGTTCAGGTAGGGGTGCTTGTTTCAGGTTTGGGCCTTGTTCAACAGGGATCGAGGGAAGGCCTACTGCCTCGTCCCTTGATCGTTTAAATTATCACTGTCTTTAAAGCTTAATTGTTTCATTGCAGAGGGAGGTAATTGCGAATTAGAAGGTCGCAAATGACATTCACTCTTATAATGTCCCACCTGTCCACATCCGAAACATGTCACACTTGTCCTATTAGGTGAAGGGGAGGACCTTCTCCTATTTAAAGTCAAAATTAAAGTGGCTATCATATCCTTAAGTTGAGTTATTTCCTTCTTCATCTGACCTATTTCCGACTCCTCTTTAGGTTTTTCAGGGGTGGCCTTAACATTTAAACTGGGAGGTTTAAGTTGATTGCGCACAGGCGAAGGACTAGTCCTACGTACATGGGGATATACCGGACTATATTCCACTGCTGTTTGCATATCTGCTTGAGGCATTTCCCTAAATCCTACTTGAGAGGGACTGGGTGATCTTGACTCAGGGTAGTAATAAGTACGACTAACATGAGAAGATCTCGGGTCTTTATATACTCGTCGAGGGAGCGAGGATCGAGATTGGCGAGAATTAAACTTAGCCGAATCATAGTCATCATTCCTATCTGTTCGGGGACAATTTCCAATCTCGGGTGCATTAAGAAATCCTACCTCTCTATCTCCCCCGGGATAACCACTACCCCTATTCCTATCTGAAGTAGATTTTAACGGAATTACGCTGTTGACATGAGTAAACCACTGCAACCGTTCAACCGCTTCCTCGATGTCAATTAACCTCAAGTTAGCGACAAATCTGCCCGCTTCTGGGTTATTACATCCCGAAACCAATTTCAAAACCGATTGCCTAGCTATAAAATCATCCGACGACAAACCAGAGTAAGCTCGGTATGCTAACTGCTGTACACGATCGCTCCAATCACTTATCGACTCATTAAGACCTTGAGTTGCGGTCTGAAACTCAACTTGAGCAGCCTCCGGAATAGTTTGACCTCCTAAGCGTTTTTGCATCATTTCTAAAGATGATTTAAAATTCATGCGAGGAAATCTTCGAGTCATACTTGTAAAGTATTCCGCTGCCTTATCCGTCAAACAATAACATAGATAATCCTTACACCGAGAGCTATGAGACCCCCAGGGCTGGGACAGGGCAAAACGGATAAACTTATCACTAAAAGTATCCCAACTTCCATCTGATTTCCCGTTATAAACTAAAGAACGAGGAATCGTTGAGGGGTTAAAGGAATCCTCTCTTGGTTGATATCTATTGTCATGTCTTAAAACCTCCCCTCCCTTTCAAATGTATTGGGGTAAGGTTGGGGTTCCCTACATCTTACATCTTGACTTGGGTACAAAGGGGGTTGCATGCATGACCGGGGATCCTCTAAAACTACCTCTGCCTCCTCCAGAAAAGCTTCCCTATAATCATAGGGTTCCGATTTAACATGCCATTTAGACTCGGTACTAAAATCTAATTTTTCTGCCATGATATGATTATTGTTGATTTCAGTAAACTAATTTTATATGCAACAAAAATCTAACACATAACCCTTTCAGATAACCTAAGATATAGGGGCTTTACTATAAAAGTAATCTAAGAATATAATTCAACTTAATCAAGTCAAGAATTAAACTTAATCTAAAAACCTTCCCAAAAGTTTGACTATTTTCTCAAAAGTCGGCCATTTTGGTTGTTTACTTCCGGCTAAAATGCCTATCGGGAAATTCCTGAGTTAATTATCTTTTCCACCTAACGTAAACCTAGACCAATAAATATCACTAAGTACCAATAAATATCACTAAGTACCAATTAATATCCTTGCAGATTATTAATAAAAGTGAGAGAAATATTATAAACCCCAGTGAGGTAATCTAAATTACTTGTTGAATTTCCTAATCCTATATCACTAAACTAATACTACTGATGTGGCTAGAGCTAACCCCAAGCACTCAGAAAGCATGCGTTACCAAGGTGACGGCTAGTACTTTCCCGCGCTTTCGAGTATACTATGTCAACAATTTAAATAATATATAATATATGGGTTTGCCCAATTGCAATATGAACTACAATTACCCTAATAAATATATCAGATACGAAATTACAATCAATACTACTTTTTATAATTTACCATGGGCCATTAGGTGAATTATATCCACTCAATCCAGGGGAAACGGGATTTTTAAACTAACTCCCACTAACACCTTACCCACAAAAGTTCAAAAGTCGACAGCGCCATTTATAGTAAAATTGGGTATCTATCTGCCTCTAGATTGGGTTTAGGCCCATCTATTGACCTCACCGGTGATGGCCAAGTATTGGTAAGGCTTGATGGGTCAAGGGGTGTTTTCCCTGTACAGCTAAGTCTATCTTCAGTATATCTGAGTATAGATAAAAGGGTACTTATCAACCAATGGTCTGATCAATCTAAGTCAACTTCTGATTTCTGTCTTATGTCTGTCTTCTAAATCACCACAACAATTCTTGTCCAACACAGCTGGGTTGCATCATTCAAATCACAACAGGATATAGAAAAGTGAGAGAGGACATGTGAATATCAAACTGGCCTTTTATCTCTTATTCAATGCACATGCATTGGACCAGCCCACTATTAAACCTGGCCCAGTCTATTATAGACATAAGGTAGACTGGGCAATTCTACAACACTGTATAGAAGCCTTAACGTGACAGACATTAAATTGTCCTCCATAGTATTTGAGTCAGATTCTCCGTACATTGGCAAGTCACCGTGGAGTGTAATTGTAGCAGGATCGATGGACAACGGACTATCCCCTTTCCAGGTCGCGGGTTGAACGAAAAGAGACAAAGACAGGAACACAGCTATACAGTTTATTTACAATACACAGGAACAAAACAGCCAATTATTTACAGAAAGAAGAACAAGTAGAAGACAAGAAGAAGAGCACTGAAATGACAAAATAACTAAATTAGCAAATAAGAATAAATATATATAAAAAAGGATGTAGCTTAGAAATAGCTTCTAATAACTAATCATATAATATAGAGAGATACATTGCCTATTACAGGTAATAATAATGGAGCATTTAGAACTATTATACATAAATAACATAACAAAATGAGAAACTAACTATAAACATACCCTGATAAAGGTGCTCTTAAGAAATGAAGAATTAGAACTAATAATGTATAAGGAAACCATATACAGGTACAAAAGAGAGAAACACTAAAAGATAAAACACCAAATTAGACATACATTTTAAAATATAAGTGTTTACTTCTTTAGATTGATTATACATGTATTATTTTATTTATAACTTATATGAGAATAAAACAGTATTTAAATTAGAAAGGAATTGTCTTGTATTATATTGTCAAGTCAAGTTAAACAAATATAAACCTACCCGAATTAGTAAATGCAGTGCTGTGGAAAGAAATTGTTGCCTTCAAGATGGAGATCTAAGAAAAAGTGACTAAAGGTGAAACATGATGTTAGGACAGTATCTAAGTAACAGAATACTACTCACCATGTTAAAATAACATGTTTAAACTATAAACTAAACTAATTATACCAACTGGAAAAACAAAACTTACTGGATATACAGGACAATAGAACTGGATAAAATACTTAAAGAGAATATCACACCAAATACTTAAAGAGAATATACCACCCTACTACACTATCCCCCCAGCACAAGAAGTGGCGTCCCGACACGAACAACCCTAAACAGTCTACAGCACACCATAATAAAAACAACAATATACATATATAATACAAAAATAATGAACCAATCCACATACCCAAACCATAATCCATAAACAAAACCAAGTCGTCATCAAGTAAAACTGTAAGCAACTGATAATGGAATTTATAATCTAACTAATAATGCAAAAATGAAAAAAAAAAAAAAAAAATCGTTATTAAAATACCAGTAGATACAACTAATATAAATCAAAGCCAAACAGTATTCTCTAAAACCCAAGCATCAGATTTCATCCAAGTAGGTGGTTTACGTTGTCGTTTAGGAGCTAGAACTGGTTGTGAAATATCATCAGAGGAAATATCAGGATCAGGTGGAGAAATTGAATCATCAGAATTATCAGTAACAGTAATATTAGGAACGGTCATATCAGGAATATCTGGAACAGTAATATGAGGAATAATAATATCCGGAACAGAAATATCAGGTAACACGTTGGTAACACTAACAGAAGAATTGGATGAAATATTAACATTTGAATTATTATCGTTATCAATCGTGTGAGGTTGAGAAATGGGAAAATCAGGAATACTAACATCAGGTGAAGAACGAACACGTGGAAGTGGAACATTTAATCGTGGGGCAGGAATAGGTCGACCAGAAGAACTTATCGGAAGTAGAAGATTTCTGTGTAGAGTACGTCTTAATGAAGTGTCAGCCTTCTGAACTACAAATACTGGAATTTTAACATCTGGTTGTGAAATAACTGTATAACAATCATTCTCCCATTTATCTGCAAGTTTATTTTTACCTCTGATCTGTACATTACGAACTAACACAACATCACCAACATGTAGATTAGCACCTCGAGTTTTCACATCGTAATAAAGTTTCTGCTTCTGCTGCGCTTTCTGAATATTTTCTGTAGCAATATTGTTCACGGCTTTAAATTTATCTCGAAGTTCAGAAGCAAACTGTGTATAAGAACTACGTACATCCGTAGCAGAAGTATCTCCAAAAATTATATCAACAAGTAACTTAGGATTTCTACCAAACATCAAATAAAAAGGTGAAAAAGAAGTTGATTCATGTCTAGTAGAATTATAAATAAAAACTAAATAAGGAACGTGATCTTTCCATCTACCTTTCTGTTCTTCAGTAAGAGTACCTAGCATATCTAAAAGTGTTCTGTTGAAGCGTTCACATAAACCGTTTCCCATCGGATGATATGGAGTAGTACGTGATTTGTGTATACCTAAAATAGTGCAGACTTCTTTGATTATATTGGACTCAAAATTTCGACCTTGATCAGAATGAAGTTTTGCAGGAATTCCATATGGTAGGAAGAAATTATGAATTAATGCTCTGGCGGTGGTTTTAGCAGTCTGGTTTTTAGTTGGAACAGCAACAGCAAATTTTGTGAAGTGGTCAGTAATAATTAAAATGTTTTCAATACCACCCTTAGAAGGTTCTAAACTCAAAACATCTGTACAAACAAGCTGTAATGGTTCTGAAGTTTGAATACTGACTAAAGGCGCTCTAATATTCTGCTGAGGAGACTTTCGGCGAATACATCTGTCGCAGGATCTGACATACTGCTCTACATACTTCGACATTGAAGGCCAGAAGAAGCGTGATTTGACCAAGTCCAATGTGCGATCACGACCCATGTGACCCATCTTGTCATGAAGTAATGATAAAACAAGTTGCCGAAGAGAAACAGGTAAAACAATTTGAAACACAGTATCAGATGAAGGTGAAGGTAAGTATTTCCTATATAAAATATCATCTTTTACAATTAAATTATCCCAATGACGTAATATAACTTGTGAGTCTTTATCAATATAAAACAGAAATGTATCAGACGGCTTACAACCAGTTTTCACAAAATGAATGATATTCCGTATTCCCAAACAGTCTTGTTGAGCTTTTAAAATCTTAGAATTGTCAATTAATTTAGTATATTCTGTAGGAATTCCAATAATAGGAGACATAAAACAATCAATTACATCTTGGTTAAAAGAAAAAGTTTCAATTTTACTATGCTCAACGTCGGTGAAATTAGTTATAGCAGATACCACAGAATTATCTACACATGAAACGGGAAGTCTTGATAAAGCGTCTGCAGCAACATTACGAGATCCAGGCAAGTATTCTAAAGAAAAATCAAATGCAGAAAGATCAGCTAACCATCTATGACCTGTAGCATCAAGTTTTGCGGAAGAAAGAACATATGTAAGTGGATTATTGTCTGTTTTAACAGTGAATTTGTTGCCATAAAGATAATCTTGAAATTTTTGTGTGACTGCCCATTTCAAAGCTAGGAATTCAAGTTTATGTGCTGGATAATTCTTTTCACTTTTTGTAATACTCCGGCTGGCATATGCAATTACTCTTTGTTTTCCTTCCTGAATTTGATATAAAATAGCACCTAAACCATGAGAACTAGCATCTGTTTCTAATATGAAAGGTTGAGTAAAATCAGCGAAAGCTAAGATAGGAGAAGAAGTTAAATGAGAAATGAGATTATCAAAAGCCTGTTGTTGTTCTGCACTCCAATGAAATGAATTACAATTAGATCTTTTTTGTTTTTTAGGTGAATCGCCAACAAGAAGATCAGTTAAAGGTCGAGCAATCTTAGCATAATCCTTGATGAAGCGTCTGAAATATCCACAAAATCCAAGAAAACTGCGTACTTTTGAAACAGATGTAGGAATAGGCCAGCTTGTAAGAGTAGAAATTTTATCAGGGTCAGCTTTAATACCATCTTCAGAAATTATATGCCCTAAATATTTCAATGATGACTGCAGAAATTCACATTTTGAAGGTTTTAACTTAAGATTGTGCTTCCTTAGCCTGGAGAATACTGAACGAAGACGAAAAATGTGTTCATCAAATGTTTTAGAAAATACAATGATATCGTCAATATAAATTAAACAATGAAATAAATGAATATCTGACATACATCGCTCTAAACAACGCTGAAAAGAACTAGGTGCGTTGGTTAATCCGAATGGCATAGAATTGAACTCCCAAAAGCCAAGGCTACCTGTAGTGAAAGCTGTTTTACATTTATCTTCTTCTGCCATCTCAATCTGCCAATATCCACTTTTTAAGTCTAAAGATGAAAAATATTTTGAGCCATTTAATGAATCTAAAATCTCGTCTATGCGAGGAAGAGCATAAGAATCACGAACAGTTTTTGAATTGAGCTTTCTATAATCTACGCAGAATCGTAACGAACCATCTTTTTTCCGTACAAGTACAACAGGAGAAGCAAATGGACTGTTAGAAGGACGAATGACATCAGCCTTAATCATATCATTAATATGGTCTTTAACTTCTTGAAACATGGAAGGAGGTATTCTACGATGCCGTTGCCTAAATGGGGTATAATCAGTTAGTTTAATTTTATGTTTCATAATATCAGTTCTGCCAAAATCAGTGTCAGACATGCTGAAAATATCTTTGAATTCATTGAGAAGGTCTTTAAGTTGCTGTGTTTCACCCGGAGCACATTTAGAATTAACTGAATTAAAATTGAATAAATCTTCGAAAGGTTTAGAAGGGGAATCATGTGAACTAGAAAAAGGAGAATCATTGACAATATTTACTTGTTGAAGTTGACAAAGAACACTATTACGAGAAATAGTAATCGGCTTACTTGAAGAATTAGTGATATTTATATGGATATTAGAAGAAGGTTTTACAATCCCAGGAACTACATGAAGGAAACCAGGAATTGAATTGTAGTCTAACGCCAAATAATGTTTACCAGGTAGAAGTTTAGATAAATTACAGCTACCAACAACAACCATAGAAGAATTTGCTGGAACAGTTACAGGCTTAGAAGTATTTTTTAAAAATTGAGGAACATTACTAGCATTAATCGTATCACATAAAACTGAAAACGTAGAATTCCACACAGTAGATTTAGTCTGAACATTACACAACCTAGATAAAATATTTGTACCAATTAAAAATGGAACCTTTGAATTGAAAGAACATGAAGGAACAATTAAAACTAAGGCTTGCAAATCTTCTGAAGTATCTGGAATACGAACTGGAACTGAAATATATCCAAGATATGAAACCGGAACACCACCTGCAGCACGAACATCTAACAAATCATTCAAAGGATAAATATGAAATTCTGATAAATATTTATGATGAAAATCTTCTGACAAAGTAGAAATCATAGAACCAGAATCCAATAATGAAGGACATAAAATATTATTAACTAAAATATCAGCAACATTTGAACTTCCAACTAAATTAGAAATAAAATTTGAGGCATTATCTTTCTGGGAGAAAACATCAGGACTCATCGACCGCCTCGTGGAACAAGTCCCTGATAGTTTAAAGGGCAGATTCTATCACCTTGTCTGTGTCCAGGCTGTTGGCATTTAAAACAAATGGGACTAATACGAGGTGGATTTGAAGTTGTAAAACGTGGCGGAGGACGAAAAGCTGGGTTTAACGAAGGTGTGGGCGGAGGAACTGAAAAATCTTGCGCTTGAGGATTTCTAGGTGGATAAGATCTTGAACGAGGCATCGACATTCGTTCCATATCATTTATTCTAAAGCTGATATTTTTAATTTGATCTGAAAGACATGAAATCTGCTGTAAAACTGCTCTCTGGAAATTATCAGAAGAATTTACAGGACTTGGAGGTATAACTGAAGGATGACTTGAACTCTCTGGAAAACATGAAACTAAATTTAATTCTTCTTCAGATTTTCTTACCGCTGTCATTAATTCCGAAAATGAAACACCAGAATCGAGAATATGCTGTGTGTTGCTCCTGACTAATGAATTATGAAGTCCATGCCAAAATTTATCTTTAAGAATTTTATCAGAGGAAGACTCAGTTAAAATACCTGATGAAATTAACTTTATTACAATATGTTGAACTCTACATGCCCAAGATGAAATCGATTCAGAATCAGTCTGTTTAGAAGTGTGTAGCTTATTAAGTAGGACTTCCGAAGATAGAATATCGCCAAATAACGGATCAAGGTGACTAAACAATTCCTCCAAAGATTGTGGATTTAAACCAACAAGAAAATCCGCTGCAGTACCCCTGGATGCCCTACGAACAGTATTAATAATTACAGGTGTAGAATGTGTACCTTCTTGCTGCAAACCAAGAATCTCTAATCGCCACTGGTTATATGACACATCACCCCTATTACCATCCCCAGAAAAAGTAGATAATCTAGGTGTCGAAAAAGCAGATGTCAAATATGTTGGAGAATATGATGAATAACGCCATGGTGGATTTGAATAAACAGACTGCCTATAAGGGTTTGACTGATGAATAGTGGAAGTTGTTTGAAATGACGGAGGAATACCATGTGAAACAACATTAGTGACAGTAGAAGGGGTAAAATTAGGTTGAAGGATCGGCCGTGGAGTGAAAGTATAATTACCAGGAATGTAAGTGTGTGATGGAGCTGAAGTAGTAACTGGCGACGAATGATTGGGCCTTACAGATGGATCATGACCAAGAACATCATGACAAATTTCATGTTGATATTCCAGATTCAAAGTTGACATAATACCTTTAATTTCATCAATAACTGCTCTAGTTAAATTTGCATCCTGGGATTGAGCCATGTTTACAAGATGGAAAATTGAAATAAGTTGAATACAAAAAAAATCCCCAAATTATACAACTAGAAATCGAAACTTTCAAATAACAAAACATCTAATTCAAATTTTAAATATTAAACAAACCATAAAGAGCTATCACTATCAACAAACTATACAAGTCCAGGATCAATCAGACATCAACTAAGCTATTTCAAATAAGTCTAAGTACCTAAACTGAAATACTAATATCCTAATCAATACTAATTCAGTTGAAGCTATGTCAAAAAATAATAATAATCAAGTCCAGAAGACAAGTCAAACAACACAAGAAATCTATAATATAAAACACACTCTGACGAAAATCACAAGTCCAAAAAAAAAAAAAAAAAAATTAAACCTGATCTGATTAAGATAAATCAAATCTAAATACCAACTACAGATACCACAATTTATAATTCAATTCAAAGTACGAATATTGTAAACCAAATGCATATATATAAACATATGCACCTACCAAATGTAAAGTAATTTATGAAAATAGAAGTATAGAAATGGAGAGATGTTACATGCAAGTGTATGTGTAGAAATTGTTAATTTATAGAACAAAGGGAAATGTAAACAAATAAAATGGCGGTCCTGTCATAAGGTCACTGTGTCAATGTCAGTAGGTCAATGTCACAATACCCTTACACTAAAGAGAAAACTTATTTAATTACAACGGCCAAACAAAATAAATTATTTGTACTACTATGTAAATAACTTATCCAAGTAAATATGTAAATTACTTATATTATGATTGCGTTCAATGTAAATATGTCACCTGTAAAAGGCATACACTTAATTATATATATGATAACTAGCAATAAATAAGTATGTTATAATATTATAAGAAAACTTTTGGATAATATTGTGTATTCAAGCGTCCTCAAATACACACACACACACAAACACACACAGTTAATGCCAATAAATAGAACTTATAATATTATAACAACCATTTCTAAAGTCACATCAAAAAAAAAAAAAAAAATATTAACCCCCACAAATATTAATGACTTGGCCAAGTATAAAATGAAATAACTTACAGATTACAGCGCTGATTCCCGCGAAATAAAATCCAATAAATACACAAACACAAAACACAGATCACAAAGCACAAAACTGGAACAATGTCTCTTTAAATCACGTTGGGCGCCATTTTGTAGCAGGATCGATGGACAACGGACTATCCCCTTTCCAGGTCGCGGGTTGAACGAAAAGAGACAAAGACAGGAACACAGCTATACAGTTTATTTACAATACACAGGAACAAAACAGCCAATTATTTACAGAAAGAAGAACAAGTAGAAGACAAGAAGAAGAGCACTGAAATGACAAAATAACTAAATTAGCAAATAAGAATAAATATATATAAAAAAGGATGTAGCTTAGAAATAGCTTCTAATAACTAATCATATAATATAGAGAGATACATTGCCTATTACAGGTAATAATAATGGAGCATTTAGAACTATTATACATAAATAACATAACAAAATGAGAAACTAACTATAAACATACCCTGATAAAGGTGCTCTTAAGAAATGAAGAATTAGAACTAATAATGTATAAGGAAACCATATACAGGTACAAAAGAGAGAAACACTAAAAGATAAAACAAACACCAAATTAGACATACATTTTAAAATATAAGTGTTTACTTCTTTAGATTGATTATACATGTATTATTTTATTTATAACTTATATGAGAATAAAACAGTATTTAAATTAGAAAGGAATTGTCTTGTATTATATTGTCAAGTCAAGTTAAACAAATATAAACCTACCCGAATTAGTAAATGCAGTGCTGTGGAAAGAAATTGTTGCCTTCAAGATGGAGATCTAAGAAAAAGTGACTAAAGGTGAAACATGATGTTAGGACAGTATCTAAGTAACAGAATACTACTCACCATGTTAAAATAACATGTTTAAACTATAAACTAAACTAATTATACCAACTGGAAAAACAAAACTTACTGGATATACAGGACAATAGAACTGGATAAAATACTTAAAGAGAATATCACACCAAATACTTAAAGAGAATATACCACCCTACTACATAATGTTGGTAGTAAAACAGTTTTCTAGGCTGCGTAATATTCCTGTCAGAGTTCTTCTTTTAGTCTCTAATGATAACTGTCGTCGTTTGTACCGCCTGGTGAGCAGCCTGGTCAAGAATTGCCGCGTGTTAGAGGGTTCGCACTTTGTGTAGCTCTCTTCACGCGACCACTAGGCCTACTGGGGAAACGAAGTTTTTTTTAATTAAGCTTTCATATTACATATGAAAGCTTATTGTTTCTGTTAAGATTATTATTGTTATTTTTTTTTTGTGTTTTGTCCACAAATCGGATTTCTCAGAATCTAACCATAGGATCGTTCTGAAACTTTTACCTATCCCCCCAAAAATGGGTGGTGGCTGTTGATTAAATATATTTTCAAAACGTTTTACGAATCCGAAATCACCGAATTTTACGAAGGAATGCATTTGACCTACAATGCTGTAACTCTGTGACTATTTGACCTATTTTACTAATTCTTTTTTCTTTGAGTATCTTGAAACATTTACTTCAAATCTGCAATTTCGGATTTTGGCATTTCGAAAATTCGTCGCTGTCATTTCGAACCGGAAGTTATTATCAATTTGACAACTTCTTTAATAGTTGTGCGATTTTCGTGAAATTTAGAATGTTAGTAGATCTTGCCAATGCGACTTCAATGATGTCCTCGGAAATTTTCTAAATTATCTCCCCTTGGTGAAATTAAGGATCAAATTTTTCAAAAAAATCGACGAAATATAGGTCAAATTGCCTTGAAAATTTTTTTCTGTACTAGCTAAGACAGTACTGATGAGTACACAAAAGTGCCACCATCTCAAAATGTGAAAAGTCCATACGGCTTTTGCAATATTTTACTTAAAGACATAAGAGTTACATTTTCTGAATGCTTGAAGGAAAGCCTAAAAATCTATCGGTTTAGAATTTTGATTTAGGTCAACTGATGGACGCCATTTTGAAATGAAAATGAAAATTAGTGAAAAATCCACATTTATGGGCTTGAAAACATACACAATTGGTCGTGGCTTAGAGAATCTGTCTCCTATTACCGAAATTAATACATTTGAGGATAGCCTGGATCATGGTCGAATGTTTGGTATTTGAATATTTCAAAAATTCGAATTTCTCCTTTGATGTTTTCCGTGCCGACAAGGTTGTTTTCGAGTTTAGCTGGTTTTGATTTCGCGCATGCGCTACACAGGAACCAACGGTACCATGAGTACTAAATTCCGGCGAGCAACTTTTCACGTTGGTACCTAGGCACCCTGAAAATTTCAAGGTGATACCTGCATTCGTTCAAGTCGTTTGTTCTTGTCACCTGCCTTTCGTCGTTTTTTTTTTCTAAGTCAATTTACGGCTTCCATGAGGGAAAAAAAGTGGAATTTCGCCGTGACACCGGCACCGATTGTCCGAAAACCATGAAATTTGGACACAATACGCCCATTACCACCCCGGACTCTGTGCTTTACCCCCATTTTGATCCCATTAAAAAAAAAGAGTTTTAGCAAAAAAACGATTTTCGGAATTTAATATTGGTTTTAACCCTGTAATACCCAGACATGATATATTATTATAATCCCTATGAAATATTTTAATTATTTACTGCTATAATATGAATTATCACTTATTCCCCGTTAAATAAATATCGGTCACCTGGTGCCGCTGTACAACTGAAAGGACACTGGCCTCAAGTCAATTTACGGAGAGAGAGAGAGAGAGAGAAATGGGGTTTAACGTCCACTCGACACAAACTAGGTCATTTCGGGACCAACATATGGTTTAATTTTATTTCAATAATTCGCTTGCGCGTAGGGGTCTTTAGCAGTGGGAGGACCCGGAGAAAACCCACAAGGTTGGACAGGCGACCCTACTCCTTGCGTCAATTTACGGCTTCCATGAGGGGAAAAAAGTGGAATTTCGCCGTGACACCGGCACCGATTGTCCGAAAACCATGAAATTAGGACACAATACGCCCATTACCACCCCTGACTCTGTGCTTTACCCCCATTTTGATCACATTAAAAAGAAAAGAGTTTTAGCAAAAAAACGATTTTCGGAATTTAATATTGGTTTTAATTAATTTTGAAATTGGAAATGCAAAGAGATTTTATCGCCTCTTCCGTATGTGATAGGTATTGGTACTATACACATTATCCTTAAAAGACAATTTTTTAAACTGACCGTAACGATGCATCGACACTAGAAACCGAAATCGCCTATTTTGACCTATTTTGACTGCTGGGGTATCTTTCCGTACGTGACAAGGAGTAGGTCGCCCGTCCAACCTGTGTATTTTTTCAGGATCACCCGGTTTCCCCCCCACTGCTAGACCCCTACGCGCAAGCGAATTATTGAAATAAAATTGAACCATACGTTAGTCCCGAAATGACCTAGTTTGTGTCGAGTGGTCGATCAACCCCATTTCGCTCTCTCAATTTTAGCACTCCTAACTCTAAAACTAAATGCAAGGAACGGGCCTATTTACAGAGGTCACAATTTTAACCTACATGCACACCTACATGATATACATATTATTATAATCCCTATGGGATATTTTAATTATTTACTGTTATAATATGAATTATCACTTATTCCCCGTTAAATAAATATCGGTCACCGGGTGCAGCTGTACAACTTCAAGGACCTTGGCCTCAAGTGCATGGGACCAACTCTACATTTTCTGAAATGTCAATAAAAGCCCTGGAATGATTTCATTTAAAAATAATAATCAGAAAGTAAATCTATTTTTATTTATATGCTATTTGTTGCCAGAAAATATATTTTGTTACTAGTCTAATTCAAATTTAAAAATAAACAATGGGTCTGAGGCATATTTTATTGATATATAGAAATTAATGCAGTGTTCTCATTATGTGATAAAAGAGTGCCAGAAATGTCTCGAAATTCAGCCATTTGTGTATTTAGTATATCAAGTATATGCGTGTATTACAAAGCTCTGATTTGTGTGATTTGTGTACACCCCGCTCCCCCCCCCCTCCTCGTGTCACTATCATGTACATATCAATTCTGCTGCCAACCCACCCACGCGAACATGACTAAATTATGAAACATTGTCTAGTCGTTTGTATGTTACGACAAAACGAGGCCAGCGTGGCTCATTTGCTGCAGAACGGAAGGCCTTGCAAGGATTAGTGTCTAGTCGTTTGGATGGTACGAAAACCCGAGGTCAAAGTGGTTCCCCGTTGGCAGTGGTGAAGTATGGAAGGCCTAGCAAGGATCTGTGTCTAGTCGTTTCGATGGGACGAAAAACGCCCGTCCCCTCGTCCATGGTACAAGGATTAGTGCCTAGTCGCTTGGATGGTATGCAAAACAGAGGTCCCCGTTCTCTCCCTTTGTCTGTGGTTCTTGACCGAAGGCCCGACAACTAACTTTGCGTGCAGTTTTTTTAGGTAGCACGAAAAATCGAAATCCTGTGTGCATATTGGCGTGCACGAAAAATAACCCTTTGCATTTGGAATTTTATGCACCCACCCCACCCTCGAACAACGCTTAACATAACATTTTGTTTTCACTACCTACATTGTAAAATTTGTTTGATTTCAGATGACTTAGCCCCGGTTTTTCACAGTGAAAGATTTTGATGAAACTTGACATGCATGTTTATAACCCAAAGATATGGTTCCTTTCGATATTTGCGCATATCGAATCGTAACTTCATGAATTATGGTCCCTGATTGTAAGAAAAATCACTTTATATTTCGCGTGTTCTCTATCTATCTCTCGGAAATGGAATATGGAAATACACAAGCTAGCTAGTGTATTACAGGTTGGTGGTGGTGGGGATGAGGTCTTCTATTTGCAATGATTTTTTGACTACAAAATATACGCTCTAACTCATTACTCAAACTACAGCAAAAAAAAAGCGGAACGGAAACCCGATTTTATATATTCTTACAATAGCAACGCACTTCGGGATTAACTTAGAAATGGTTCCACTACTGATGTCTTCCGCCTTACTCCTGCCACAGTAGTGGCTTGTCCTACGGAGTTCCTTTCCGCAAGTTTTTTTTAGTCAAATGACTACAAAAAGGTTACTGGCCTATGTATAGCTCCCTTAATTTACACATAAACTGACCTAAAACTGCACTGCACATATAATAAACCAATTCCCATTGAAATAAAGGTGAAGCCGTACCGCATAATTATATGATTTGATGAAACCCAACTGCTACCTGAAGTTTCTCGCCTATCGAAGTTATAATATCCGCCGGTGTCATGGCGGCTCGCACATTATAAGAATCATTGCTTTGAAAATGTAGAACGCATTAACACAAAGAAAAACTGATGGGTAACTAGTTTAGTGGTCCAGTCTTCACTATAATTTGTGATAGAATTACTTATTTAAAAAAAACTGAATGATGTAAAAATAAAAATGGTTGGAGTGCCCAAGTTTAGATTTGTCGTTGATTTCATAAAGATGTTAGGATATAGAACGTTAAATACTGTGTGATTCAACATGGCGGCCGAGGGGTTTAATATGATATAAGTACGAAATACATGTACATGTAGTACCAAATGGTTTATATGTATGAGAGTCAAGGTTTGGACTAAATGTCTTGGGGAAGTAGGGGGCGACTAGCATGTGCCTCTCTTTAGTGGACCGATGTGAGATTGCCCATTGTATTAACTGGACGGGTAGGCCTATTCACCTTCAGTTATGTGTCAATGTCAAATAAGCGGCTTCGTATCAACACGGTCGGCTCTGGGCCGGTTTAATTCTACGTATCTCTCGTAGCTGAGAGAAAAAAGATTTTTTAGCCCAGAGAATATCTTCCGTCAGAGTGGTTGTTGATTCATAGATTCTAATAACCCCTTTTGAAGTTTATATGAAAGCTTTGATATCTGCTATGCAGATCTAGTTATTGTTATTTTTTTTTTGTGTTTTGTCCACAAATCGGATTTCTCAGAATCTAACCATAGGATCGTTCTGAAACTTTTACCTATCCCCCCAAAAATGGGTGGTGGCTGTTGATTAAATATATTTTCAAAACGTTTTACGAATCCGAAATCACCGAATTTTACGAAGGAATGCATTTGACCTACAATGCTGTAACTTTGTGACTATTTGACCTATTTTACTAATTCTTTTTTCTTTGAGTATCTTGAAACATTTACTTCAAATCTGCAATTTCGGATTTTGGCATTTCGAAAATTCGTCGCTGTCATTTCGAACCGGAAGTTATTACCAATTTGACAACTTCTTTAATAGTTGTGCGATTTTCGTGAAATTTAGAATGTTAGTAGATCTTGCCAATGCGACTTCAATGATGTCCTTGGAAATTTTCTAAATTATCTCCCCTTGGTGAAATTAAGGATCAAAGTTTTCAAAAAAATCGTCGAAATATAGGTCAGAATGACCTAAAACAAGAATTCGATACTAGACAAGTAATTACTGATTCGTACACAAAATATGGAGTTTGTCGATCGAACCGAAAGTGCCACCATCTTTAAACGTGAAAAATCAAAAAGGCTTTTTTGCTATTTTACTTACAGACTCGGGCGTCATATTTTCGGAATCCTGGAAGGAATGCCTAAAAATCTATCTGATCAGAATTTTGATTTCGGTCACGTGATGGTCACCATTTTGAATTGAAAATGAAAAATAGAAGCAATTTGAAGGGCCGGGACTTTGGAACACAAGAACTCTCCTTCTAATTAAGCTAGAATGTTCAAACTTGGTGTAGGCGTTCACTAGGTCAATGTCATGATTGAGTTCAAAGATGAGCATTTTTTGCCTAGGGTAAGCAGAGATAAGCAAGCTGATTTGTTGATTCTTTAGGGCACGATGACATTGGTTATAATGAATGGAGGGCGATGAAACTCTTGTCAATCGAGAGGCTAATAGCTGGCCTGTTGTGTGAAATCATTGTATCATTTTTTGAAAAAGTCCGGGGTAGCCGAAAAAAGGAGATCGAAATCCAAAAAGTCGTATTTTTACGATTTGGGGCATTTTTAGAGGTCGTGTAAAGTAAAATAAAGCATGCATATACATATATTATTGATATTAAATATATCATATAAAAAACTAAACAATGAATCAGCTGTCATTGACAGATTTTATATTATAAGCATGGTCAGTGGAAGGTCAGCGTATTGTCTAACTTGAACTCACTGACTCCGTAACATTATTGTGGGTATGGTATAAGCTGAATTTGATGAGATGCACATATCTCGTATGACTATTTGGTACTTACAGTGTTAGACTTTGTCGTAACGTTACGGTCTCCATTCATCAAATCGTCGTTGGGGCTATAATACGATTTTGAATCAAGTTATTTATCACTGAGGGACTCAAAATTAGGTTTGATGTAGCTCTGCTCATTTACAGTGGCGAATTTAACGGGCTCATGGGTTCCAGCTCCCTCCTCTAGAAATTTCACAGCACCCGCATGGATTGTGGCTAATTTTGTGGCAGAATTTTATTTTTCTGGGGGAGGTACTTCTAAATGGCTCCGACACAAGTGCCTGAAATGCCATGAAATCACGTTTTCGGCCTCCAATTAAAATTTCTTAGCGGGAGAACCCCCTGACCCGACCCCATGGTTAATCCGGCGTTGATGTTCCCTCTTGTGCAGCTGCAAAAGAATGTACAAGTTCATTGCCTCATTGTCAAAGATCCCACTTTTCTACCCCAGTTCGGGTAATGAGGTCGAGCGTATATTGTATAGGGGATATTAAACAAGCAAACAGTATGGCTGATGTCTCCCGCCAAAACCCCAAAGTAAAAGATGACACATTAATTAATCGCACTTTCATATTTTTTTCAAAAGTATCGAGCAATCAAACTATACTGTAAATTTCATCACTCTCTGTCAGATAGAAATCAAGGTTATCTTGTCCCAAAGCATCGACCAATGAAATTGCCAAGCTGTAGCTCAAAATGTTCAGTCAAGACCTGATGAACATCTACACCAAGTTTAAACATTCTAGCTCAATTAAAAGCTGGGTTGTTATGTTCCAGTACTTCATTATAACCAAAGTTATCATACCCCAAAGCATCAACCAATTCAAAGTCCCGGCCAATCAAGTTGCTTTGCTTATCCTGACTAAGAGAATGCTCATTGTCGAACTTGGTCAAGGTAATATGGTCAAGGTACTAATGTAATGAAACTATACACAAAGTTTCATCAAATTGCTTATCTCTGCTTACCCATTTTAATAGTCCCCTGCCAATCGAAAAGCCCCCCGACCCACCCACTCCACTCCCGTGTAATACATTAGGTTATAATTGTGTTACAAACGTATCACAAGGAGCATTTGAATATTCTCTCTGAGGCATCTGATACCACTTGTCATTGAGGTGTTCACACAGCCAACTCATTTTTGTTTGTTTGTGTTATCTTTATTCAGTATAAATCAACTAATACAAATGAAAAAAAGTACTTGGTTTAATGAGATTATCTTTTGAGAGTTGGTCATAAAGGTATCACTAATCATAATTGCTCTTAACTTCAAATATATACACGATTATGTGTATTCTAAATATCAAATAAAACAATGATGATTTCTTTACAATAGCAGTACAACAAATTTATTCGCAATATTTTCCTTTGATCAGTTGATCAAAAACCTGATTATATTTACAATATATTCTAGGTCTTTGCTCTTTATTCCATTGGTTCAAAATATGATAAAAGAGGCTTATCAAAAAGTTTATATCATGTAGTCTTATATAACAAATAGAACAATGACATACAAGATGTTTCAAATCATAATCTATTTGCATTATTTATTTCAATAATTTGACCTGTGATATTCATGTATAAAGCAAAATAGTAAACATTGAATTTCATTCACTTTTATGTATAATATAGTATTAAACCGGTTAATTATTGTATACAACATTTATTTAATTTCATAGCAACATTTTATACTATTGTATTCATTGTAGTTTTTTGTCATTATTAGCCCAGTCCGTGCATAGCATTATGATGTGAAATCCCATTTCATTTCAATTATAATAGTCTTCATCTAGAAACAATATTACTATTTATATTGGTATGTTACTACCAAGATATAACAATAAAATTAGCAAAAGTATGTATAAATTAATAAAGTTCTCTTTAGTATCTTTCATGAATAGTCAATTGTTCAATACCATTATTTCTCTTCACCTCATGCAAATAAATTGAAATGGGATTTAATGTTCAACTGTTTTACTTCACAACTTACATAAATCATTTGGTGATAAAGAAACATACATTTCTAGTATTTTGTTAACATAGTGTACTATACTATGCATCATTATATAGAAGACATATGAATGAATAAACAAAAATATGGCAAAATGAACAACATGAGAATGATTGTAGAAGTATAAGAACAAAGCAATTGTTTAATATTAAAAATATTTGATTTTCTTCTATTTAGATGTTAACCCCTGTGTAAGTGTCGTTTTCCTCTGTTGTACGAAATTAATGAGAGTAAACCAAGCTCCAGAATTTTGTTTTAATTGTGTACATGTATATGTTTATTTATATTTTTCAGCAAAGATGACTAGCCCTCCGTCGAATATTAAACCACATACAATATATTCTGTGAAGATGTCATAAGAGAAAGAATCATAAATGGCCAGCAAAGTTGTCTTGTACAGAGAGAGAGAGAGAGAGAAATGGGGTTTAACGTCCACTCAACACAAACTAGGTCATTTTGGGACTAACATACGGTTTCAATTTTATTTCAATAATTCGCTTGCGCGTATGGGTCTTTAGCAGTGAGAGGAAACCGGAGTGCCCGGAGGAAACCCACGAGGTTGAGAAGACGCCTCTATCTCCATGCCACATACGCTCACACCTGGGATCAAAGCCACAGCCACAAGCCAGAGGTGACCGACCAGCTAGAGGTCGAAGCGCGGCACTCTAGGCCATCCCAACCCCCCTTTCTTGTACAGACCTGTGCATGTGTAGTCAATGTGAAAATGAAAAAAAAAACTGTTAAAGAGACCGAATTTGATGTTAATACATTTAGTGACAGTGATGATGATAATGAAGATTAACTTTGATGACATTTGATGTGCAGAGTAACTGTTTAATTTTGATTTTCAATGATTGTTTCACTTTAATAAATAATTTCACAACTGTTCATCCTGTTTTCTAACCTTTCCCTTCATTCCAGCCCAGATACACAATTATTTTTTTTAACTTATATCTACATTTATGTTTGTAATTTGACCATTAATCATATCCGAAATAGTAGTTCACAGCTACATGTACAGTTGTAAAAATACTGTAGTGGCTAATTGAAAGGGAACATGTATGTGGGTTTAGAATGTTTATCTTAGTGGAAAAAAATCATGTGGTTCAATGCTTATAAAGTGCTACTGATCTCCATTATTTCAAAAGCATATCACTCAACTACTGTCAAACATATCCCCTGGCTAGAATATGCTACAAATCGACTCTAGCATGTTCCATACAAGCGATAATTTCTGAGCAAACATCCAACAACCAACCCTAACAGGCCCTTGAGATCCAACAAACAAAATAATTATTGGGCTTGTTTGCCCACACCTGGTCTTATGATTCATACAAGACCTGATAGTCTATCAATTACAGGCATTTGACAGAAAGGGAGATAATTCTTTTTTACCGTTAATGGATTTCCACAATTCTTTATTCACCCATGACATTTGTGTTTTGAGCATTTTTATTTACATCAAAATCTGTCCAATAAACTGTTCATTGCCAAGGATGAAGGCATGAGGTGTTTTACCAACTATTTAATTTTATGTCAACTTCAGAATTGTTAGTACACAAATAGCATTTATTTGACAATTTTGACGAATTTCATCTGGCCCTAAATCAATAAATTGCAAACATTTTGCTTGGAACTCCCAGATTTTGTCTTCCTGGCATCATAAGCTTTCCAAAAATGTATTGTTTTTCTTTTATGGAAGACCGTGTAGCGGAGTTGTGTTTCTAAGCTAGCTAGAAATTTTGGCTGCAGGCCTACACCTCCCAAGCTAAATTTCCCTCATGTCATCCTGTATAGCAAAGGCATATGCCTGTCTTAATTAACCCAGTACTAAACACAATTTACTTGTTTAATTTTTCCAGCATTTTTCAGGATAGCTGATGGGATGCGGGTCAAGTTATGCCACTTGTCTATTTAATTATTTACCAGTGAAAAATCGAATTAACTTCACCAAATTTTTACTCATTATAATGATTTTTTTTTTTCTGTTCATATTATTTCTATGACATGTGACAGTGACTGTGAATATGAAAGCTTTAATATCTGCTTAGCAGATCTAGTTTTTATTAGATCTATTTTCTATTTTTATTTTTCTAATTTTGTTTTGTAAATATAGATCTTTTGTGCACAGATTATGTTTGAAATTCACCACTATAGTTATATTTCTTTATATAAAATTGTATATGTTCATTTTCGGGACGGTTAATTTGGTTTTACAAGAAGGAGGGGAATGTGGAGGAAACCACCTGTGATGACCTGATAATCGGTCACGTGACTCGCGACAACTTGACTGATCACTTTACGTCTAGACTGCTCACTGTAAGTACCTCTCGGTTGCTACTACAATATGGGCTCAAGGACACCAGACATGGAGAAGAGTGGACTGGCAAAGTGTGCTCTTCAGTGATGAGAGTCGTTTTCATCTTTATCACGCTGATCAATGTCTTGGACTGGCCAGCCATGTCTCCGGACATGGCACTGATGATAGAACATGTCTGGGATGAGATTGGACGCCGTCTGTATCGGAGACCACAGATGCACACCATTGCTGCTTTAGAAGCTGCTTTGTCCAAGAATGGAACAATTTGCCGCAGGCCTTCTTTCAAACATTGGTAAATTCCATGCCACGTCGCTGCACAGCGTGCGTAAGAGCCCGTGGAGGACACACGCGCTACTGACATCTGTGTCGTACTTTTGGTTTTGACCCCTCTGACTTTGTACCGTTGATTACAGATTAAACATCAATAAGTGTACAAATGTGTTGTTATTCAGGCGATACGTTTCAAGTCAGTAGCTTGAAGCGTATATATGGTATTAGTGTCAGTGGCCTGTGGCACGAAGTAACAGTATATTGTCGCATACATAATATATTATGTCAACGCTTGGGCGATATAATATATTATGTCAACGCTTGGAACTAGGATGGAGGTGACTAGGCATGAACAAAAAACAAGATGGCACCGATAACAATTGTAAAAGATTATATTGTTAATATTAGAAAATAGTAGGCCTATAATCAACCGTCACGTGTGAAATTAAAATTATATAAACCATTTCTGGGATACGTGTGTAAACTTTCTTTCAGCTTTCAGATAGGAACAGCTCGAGCCTAACCCTAACCCTAACCCTAACCCTGCCTGGCCCTAGCGTCAACACAATATATTATGTCGCCCAAGCGTTGACATAATATATTATGTATGCGACAATATACTGTTACTTCGTGCCACAAGCCACTGACACTAATACCATATATACGCTTCAAGCTACTGACTTGAAACGTGCAGGGTGTGTTATTGATGTGTTCCCATTTGACTATTGTTCACAATAAGAAGCAAAATAAATAAGAACAATAAGAAGCAAAATAAATAAGATATGTTTACAGGATCATTTTGTTATACGAAAAACTAAGTGATGCGTTTTCCATGCGGACCATGGCGCTCAATATATATATAAACATTGGCAACTGCCGTCAAGACTGGTTGCATTTTAAATTGCTTCATGTAGCCTATTAGTTAGCAATTTTTGGTACGATCTACGTTCTAACTTATGACGTCAATTGCCGGACGACTGGCTTTGTGAAACGTCAGTTACCAGCCGACTTGTTGCATATTTTCAATTGCTTCCATGTATTTTAATTCACACCAATATGATACAACGTTCCGTAAATATTCCCCCTTTTTTCTTGGGTTGTTTCCATTATTCTTGATTTGTTTTCATTTTGAGTGGAGCCTATATAGGCTTGCGACTGTACAGCTTTATTTGAAATGTATATGTATATTGGAGCCACAGTGGCTCAGCGAGTACAACATTGGCTTGTAAACCTGGAGTTCCTGTGTTCGATCCCTGCCATGGCGTGGACCCTCTTTGTCTGTGGTGTAGGGCGGTGGGCCTGACAAGGGAAACGTATAGTTGTTAGGAAATGACGACAAACCGAGTACACATTACTGTAAAGGTAAAGATCCCTTGGCAGTTGGAATTCGATATAAAATTAGGCCATAGCGCTGCTGACCGGGCATAATATTACTCATAGCACAGTGTGTGGCGTATACCCGTCTTCATAGCCCAATCCGGGACAGGACAGTAGGACGTTATACCAGATTGCATTCCATTGATCTATATATATATATTGTGTCCTGTCCGTGAGTTTGTCTTGTGTAATTGTGTACTATATTATATCATACAGGTAATAGTATTGTATCATTATTGAATTGTAAATAATTTTATCATACAGGTAAAAGTAAAACCAATCTGATAACAGAACAAGATAAGATAAGACTTCATATAGAAGGCCTCCAGAAAGATTGCGAACGTAGTAAACATGAAATAGAGAACCTGAAGAAACAGATACAAAGACAAGATGAAGATTGCAAACAGCTGAGGAAGGAAATCGAAAAACGAGAAACATACTTTAAACTAACCAAAGAGAAAATTGCTCTGAAAAAGACGAGAATTGAAGAGTTGCAGACATGTATTAAAACTCAAAAGGAGGCGGGTAGGTTGTGATTAATTTCAAATATATTACGTCATACTAACATACACTCATCGTTGCACTTTAAAGTTATTACGTCATATACCTACCGTCACCATAGAAATATATAAATACAGTTCTATTATCGTCACACTTTATTACGCCATACCTATCGTCACAAGTCATAACGTCATATACATATCGTCATTGAAGGCAGAACAACTATAATAAACTTTATAGTTATTCTAGTTAGATGAAAAATATTAAATATGACATATATTACAGATACAGGTGATACATCAGATGGTACTTTTTCTGGTAATATAAGTGGTACATCAGATGGTACTTTGTCTGGTAATACAAGTGATGATGATACCTCAGATGATACAGGTGATACCTCGGATGGGAAAGGTAAGTCTGATAACTTTTCATCCAGCCAACTTGGTGCAGAGAACTCATCGTACTTTGATTCAGCATTTATAAATGAAATAACTTTTCACATGGAGAAGGGTCCTGGCCTACAGTCCCTATAAAGACCATACGAGTGTAGAGTAGAGCAACTCATGCATCTTTTGTCCCTATTTAGTATACAATTTCTATGAATTTCACAAATAATAAACTTTGTGAATTGGTAAACAAAATATATTTTTTATTCGTTATACATTGTTAGAAAATAATCAAACGTGCAGCTTTTGTACACGTCGTGTACAGTCAACGCATATGCCTTTTGGGTTTCTAAAGTTTAGGTACTAACATATTTTCATGCCTTTGGGTTTCTAAAGTTTAGGCATAGAATTTCTATGAATTTCACAAATAATAGATTGCTAAACAACGCTCAATTATTCGTTCAGAACAAATCGGAACTAAAAGAAATCAAATTTTAATTATATACCGAACTGGATCCATTATCAATATGTCGAGCTATCAAGGTAAGTGGAATGATATGATGGTAATATTCTGGCTACTTGACTCTCGGATTCACAATGATGTGACATAATATTTTTTTCGCCCGGCTAAAAGGCTTATTATGTCAACCCTTTTCTTCGAACAGTCTACTTCGGTGTACTAACATTGGGATTTCTTGTAAATACATAGACGATCATGACAATCAGTGTCTGGAAATTGATACCGTTTCTGTGTTTTACGTTTGTGGATTGTCTCCCTTGTTGTCGGTTTGTTTTGATTTTTATTGAAGTCAGCATCACTGTAGAGTGCAGATCACTTCCAACACAACTTGATTGGTCAATTAGCTGAGCTCACGTGATCTGAACACCGTATACAAATAAAATATGTCAGATGTTAATTTATAACCGCATCCATAATTATTTTAATACAACATTAAAACATGAAATGTTATTGAGAATATCAAGAATATATATAATACAGAATACAATAAAGCTGCAATAAATTCTTTCAGTAAAACAAAAAGGTCCGATGCCTGAAGATGATTACAAAACTATACGAGCTAATTACTCCTATCTGGTGAATCATATCAAGGAACCAGGGAAACTTAGCAGAAAATTATATGAAAAAGGCGTATTCGATTCAGAAGAAAATCGCAAAATACAGAAAATATACAGGACGTCTGAATATGGTTGCTGGGAAGCTGCCGACAAGCTACTGATGTACGTCTTATCAAACTGTGGTGATGTCTATGGTAAATTCATCCAATGTTTACGAGAACTAGGTTACAAGAAAATCATAAGTGTATTAGAAAACACCTTGGAGGGTAAGTTTATTTCTATTTTAAACAATAACAATATATATAAAAACATTGACAACTTATAAAAATATAAATACAAACGCACTGGTTCTGTTCTTGTTTGTTTAAATGCATCTGATTTTTGTGAAATATGAGTTATATTACTTCAATGATAAAAGGTCATTACTTAAGAACCACTAACCTATTAGAAGTTTAATTAACATCATGAAAATTACATCATAGAAAATATAAATGATACATCCCCAGTAGATTCTCTTATTTTTACTAAATTAGGCCCGCATACAATATGATGTAGATACTTTGCACCCTTTTTAATAATCACATACTGTATCTGGTCATAGCAAAAAAGAAGAAAATATAAATGATGCATCCCCAGTATATTCTTTACTAAATTAAGCTTGCGTACAATATGATGTAGATACTTTGCGCTCTTTTTAATAATAACACACACTGTATCTTTTGACGTTCTAATAGGAAGCTGACCATTGAGATTTTTTTGTAGCACATAGCCGACCATGACACGCCAATATGATACGTTCCGGAAATATTCCTATTTTTTCTTGGGTTGTTTACATTATTCTTAGTTTGTTTTCATTTTAAGTGAAGCCTATACTGTATAAATAACGATATATTAATTTATAATATAGGCCCGAGACTGTGCAGCCCAGTGGACATATAGGCCTAGCTAGCCCTCGGATCAATTCATTGGAGTTTTCATTCATTTGAAATGTCTATGTATACATATATTAGAGCCACAGTGTCTCAGTGAGTAAGAAGTTGACTCTCTAACCTGGAGTTTATTTGTTCGATCCCTGACATGGCGTGATTCCCTTTTGTCAGTGGTGTAAGACGAAAGGCAAAACAAGGTAAACGTAGACTATAGTTGTTAGGATGGGACGACAAACCGAAGTTCCGTGTATAAGATCCCTTGGCAGTTGGAATTCAAAATAAGATTAGGCCATAGCACCGCTATCCGGGCATAATAGCCCTCATAGCACAATGGGCGAGGTCAAATGTAGGCTAGTGTAAATAATTTGGTAGAGTCTACTCTAGCCTACAAATAACACTAGTGTTACCCGAAACAAATTTAAAGATGGCTTCCGCTTATCCTGCTTCGATCATTTCTTGGCTTATTACTAAAGAATTGACCCCAACAAATATCAGATTTTGTGTGTTTTGTATAAATATTGAAAGACTATAAATATTGAATAATGATATTAAACTTTAGTATAACAACATTTTATCAAAATAAGATAACACTTTATAACTTATTCTTGACCTTGATACCTCGATATCGCATTAACCATTGGGAGTTGAGATTAGGAAAACACTGGAGTGACATTAGTGTTGTGTTCACTTCACCTAAACAGTTAAAAGCCAGGATGATGTTACAAATATGGTTGATGTCACACAATCTGTTTTACAGAGGATTACGAAAGTCTTCTAATATCTCTCTAAAAGATGACTACCTTCAACACGTGACATCTCATCACGCAGCGTCAATCATTGGCTCAATGGCGCGTGCATTGTTTACATAAGACGTTCTAGTTCGGGCAGGAAATAGAGCCATTTACTCATTTTAATACCCATTTACACTAAATAGGAAATACTTTTTACCTACAAATACAGCAAACGTCTTTATTTTTATACGCCCACATTTTCATGTGGACGTATTATCCGTCGCCCCTGTCCGTCCGTCCGTCCACAATTTGTGTGTGGACACTCTAGAGGTCACAATTCTTATCCCATTTTGACGAAACTTGAAATATAGGTTTATCTCCACAAGATCTCGGCTGCTTTCGATATTGGTATGTATCGGATCGGAACTTCATGGATTATGGCAACTGTTTGTACGCAAAATCACGTTTTTAGCTTGTGGACCCTATAGAGGTCACAATTTTTATCCGATTTTGTTGAAACTTGAAATGTAAGTTTATAACCCAAAGATCTTGGTTCCTTTCGATATTCGCACATATCGGACCATAACTTCCTGAATTATGACCCCTGATTGTACGAAAAATCACGTTTTTAGCTTGTGGACCCTATAGAAGTCATAATTTTTATCCGATTTAAAAACCCGTTTTATTATATCACCGTTACACCCTTAGGATGACTGAGTTCGAATTTCGTGATAATCGGCCCAAAATTGACAGACAAAATGGCCGCCGTTCGACGTTCGTTCTCAAATAGCGTAAAAATATGGTATATCAAGGTTGTGGACCTTATAGAGGTCACAATTTTTATCCGATTTTGTTGAAACTTGAAATGTAAGTTTATAACCCAAAGGTCTCGGTTCCTTTCGATATTCTCGCATATCAGACTGTAACTTCCTGAATTATGGTCCCTGATTGTACGAAAAATCGCGTTTTTAGCTTGTGGACCCTATAGAGGTCATAATTTTTATGCGATTTAAAAAATTGTATTATTATATCACTGTTACACCCTAAGGACGACTGAATTCGAATTTCGTGAAAATCAACCCAAAATTGATAGACAATTTTATAACACAGAGATCTTAGTTCCTTTCGATATTCTCGCATATTGAATTGTAATTTCCTGAATTATGGCCCTTGATAGTAGGAAAAATCACTTTCTTGTTAGCTTGTTCTCTATCCATCTCTCAAAAATGTGGGTGTATCCAGCCTGGCAGCCGCTGGTTCTAATACATAAACAAAATGTATTAGAAATTAATTTGTGAAAAAGTTAATATTTTTGACTCATTTAGTCGCACCGATGTCATCCTTATCAGTGATTGTCGTGGCCTAGCGAAAATACACTGCTGATCAGTGTGGTCAAAACAGTGAGTCAGTGTTAAGTTTAGATGTAAAATATTAAGTAATATTAACTGCTTATCTCAGATGCATTATGTAATTTTTCACTAATAATATACTTACATGTAAATAAACAAACCAGTCAGGGAAAATGACCATGAGTTTCAGTTTAAAATTTTATCTATTTTCCACAGTGTAACCTTCTTTCTAACCTGAACATCAAATTAAGGGGATCAGGTTAACTCTTTTACTGGCACAAACTCTAACACTGGCACTAACTGTTTGTTCTGACCCTACATGCCCGTCTTCATTAGCCCAATCAGGGCTGTAAAACAGCAGGACTCTATGTACATTGTGTCCTGTTCCTGGGTTTGTCATGTGTTACTTTGCATATATTATGACATCATACAGGTAAAATTATTTTATTGTTATAGATACATATAACGATAAAACCAATCTGATGACAGAACAAGACAAGACAAGACAAGAAGACTTACATAAAGAATTAGAGAACCTGAAGAAAAAGATTGAAAGATAAGATGGAGATTCCAAACAGATGTTGAAGAAAATCAAAAAGAGAGAACATGAACTAGAAATATACAATAAACAAACTAAAGAGAAAGAAGCTCTGACAAAGAAGAGAATTGATGAGTTGGAGACACGTATTAAAACACGTATGTCTACAATTGGGGAAAATGAAATAAAATGAAATGGGGTTTAACGTCCTACTGTTCTGCTCCTATACTGGAAGACGGGCATACGCCATACAGTGTGCTATGAGGGAAATTTTGCCCGGGCAGCGGGACTATCGCCTAATCGTATATCGAATTCCAACTGCCAGGGGATTTTTTATGTGCATACACGGGACCTCGGTTTTTCGTATCATCCGAAGGACTAGACACCTGTCCTTGTCAGGCCCTCCGTTCTGCACCACTGACAAGGGTAAACCATGTCGGAAAATCTGGATAAACTTTCTCGGCCAATGCAGGGATCGAACACCCGACCTCCAGGCTAGCGAGCCAGCGTCTTAACCACCTAGCCACCGTTGCTCCCCACAATTGGGTGGAAATATGAGTATGTTTACATTAATGATAATCATGTTATATATTAATAAGACGGCAGTGTGAAGTTGAATCGATTTTCGTTATTCGTTATTCACCATTAACGAATAACGAATAACGAGGTACCTCGTTATTCTTTATTCAACTTTCTATTCGGGATTCCAATATGCAGCTAGCCATGACTAGAATGATGGATGCCAAGTATCCCCCAGTAGTATAAAACACAGCAAAACGACCTCTAGACGAAAAACAATCCACATTGTTATTCAAGCAGCGAATAACGAGCTGTTTGTTATTCAAGTGGTGAATAACGATTAACAAGCTGTTTGTTATTCGTTTTCACCTCGTTATTCGGGATTCACTTATAAGGTGTTCATGTATCTTTGATGAAAATATTTCAGGATTTAATTCTAAAAGATCATTAGACAACAATAGAATAATGGATTGCAAAGTATCCCCTAGCAGTAGAAAACATATTAAATGACGTATAGTCGGTAAATAAACCAGATTGTTATTCAAGCGGTGAAAAAAGAAAACGAGCTGTTTGTTATTCGTTTTTACCTCGTTATTCGGGATTCACATAAGGTCTTCATGTATCTTTAATGAAGATATTTCAGGATTTAATTCTTAACGGTCACTAGTCAATAATAGAATAATGGCTTGCAAAGTATCCCATAGCAGTAGAAAACATATTAAATGACGTATAGTTGGTAAATGGACCAGATACACGAAGACCTTATATGTGAATCCCGAATAATGAGGTGAAAAACGAATAACAAACAGCTAGTTATTCGCTATTCACCGCTTGAATAACAATCTGGTTTATTTACCGACTATACGTCATTTAATATGTTTTCTACTGCTAGGGAATACTTTGCAATCCATTATTCTATTGTTGTCTAGTGATCGTTTAGAATTAAATGCTGAATTAGCTCATTAAAGATACATCAACACCTTCATATGCGAATCCCGAATAACGAGGTGAATAACGAATAACAAACAGCTTGTTATTCGTTATTCACCGCTTGAATAACAATCTGGTTTATTTACCCACTATACGTCATTTAATATGTTTTCTACTGCTAGGGGATACTTTACAATGCATTATTCTATTGTTGTCTAATGATCGTTTAGAATTAAATCCTGAAATATCCCGAATAACGAGGTGAAAAACGAATAACAAACAGCTCGTTAATCGTTATTCACCACTTGAATAACGAACAGCTCGTTATTCGCTGCTTAAATAACAAGGCTAGCTGCATATTGGAATCCCGAATAGAAAGTTGAATAACGAATAACGAGGTAGCTTGTAACTCATTATTCGCCAATAACGAGGCAAGTCACCTCGTTATTCGTTATTGGTGAATAATGAATAACGAAAAACGATTCAATTTCACACTGCCTAATAAGACATAAATTTCTAGGACTGTCCATCTCTAAATAAGTGTTTATGATGCCCCCGGACAACTGTTTTCATTTGCGGCGAGGTGGGGTGGGGGCTTGCAGGTGTATGTGTGTGGCGGGGGGGGGGGGATAAAATTGGCGGAAAATGGGTTCATGTTGATTGAAATGATTTTCTTAGAGCTTGATGAAACATCTCTAAATATGTGTATAAGATCCCCATTGTGTGGGAGGGAGCTTGCAGGTGTATGTGTGTGGCGGTGGGTAGCGTGAGTAAAATTGGCGGTAAATGAGTTCATTTTCATTTAAATGATTTTCTTAGAGCTTGATGAAATATACATCTCTAAATATGTGTATAAGATTCCCATTGTGTGGGAGGTTGGGGGGGGGGGGCAAAATGTATTTGCAGGAACAGATACCACTTGGTTGATAATTGACCTGAAAAGTGACTTCTCATTAGCTTTTTCGTTCAGTACCAATTTCATCATTCTTAATATTAAATTATATTTTACATACATTGCCAAGTCTTCAATGTAATTGTGTAATTTAAGCATTGTTGGTCTTGACTACGTGGGTTTAACAATATGTATTAAATCTTTGTTACATGTTATAACTTTTTGTTCTTACCACTGTCTGACGATACCTATGAGGGGTTTAAATAGTTATATAAAGACCGGTGGCCATCTTATATAATACAGTTGTTAGCCATTTTTGATTTAATGATATATTATTATGATGATTAAAATATACACCAAATACTTGTTTTTCTTATTCTAACTTCGTCGTCTTGCAAACCAACTGCAAAGCCCAACAAGATGATTAATCTGGGCAGCAATCTGAAATATATTTATCAGTTGCAAAGGGTGATAAATGCGTAAATAATATAATTATCTGAAAATTATCGAACATTCGTTGTAGTAATTATACTGATATGAAGCTATTTACCGATATTAGGTTATTTGATAATACTGGGTAGTATTTGGTAGTATTGGTTTATTATATGTTTGTTTTGGGTGATATAGGGAGGCAAATGGAATAGCCAGACATCAGTAATCGCATTTGAAATACATTTCAATTGACATAATTCACTATATTTGAAAATTTTGAAGTAATATGCCTATTTTGCATCATTATGTTGTAGTATTGAGTAGTATGTGGTGAAATTGGGGTGGTATTGGGTGATGTTGGGTAGTATTGGGTAAATCGGCATGCAGGTCAATACGCTTACGTAATCTGAACACTTTATTAAGAAAATATGTCATGATAATTAAAACAACATCCACAATCGCAATTTTATGTTACAGGCCCGGTGTATGGGGAGGGGGCACAAGTACTCTTTTCTCCGGTTATTGCACGCAAGTATTTTCAATTGCTTCCATATATTTTAATTCAGTCAAATCGCACCTAGAGGTGATTTGGCGATTTGTGGTAATCGCTTTGGAAATCGGAGTCGAAAAATTCGTTGAAATTAAAGATGAAAAGTTGATTTAATACAAATCACTTTGGCTAACCAGTGGTCGATAAAAACGCCTTAATGAATCTTCAGTAGAGTTTCTTATCTTTACTAAATTGGGTCTACATACCATTAATGCCCTCATAATATATGTGATTATAACAAGATGAGAGAGAGAGAGGGGGCGCGAGAGAGAGAGAGAGATGGGGTTTAAAGGACAATATTGGTGTCAGTCATTATAAAATATGTGATAGAACTGGTTAAATACATCCCAAATATAATTTTAACACAGAGATCATTGCTACGGGAGATGTTTAACAAGCATGGGAAGTGACATCAAACATGACAAACACGAGTTGTCCTTCTATATAACTGATTGAATTAACGAGCGATAACAGACACGCGATCGAATTTCATTTCACTGATAATTCAGTTGAAGATGAAAAGTTATTATATGAGACGGTGAGAGGATATCTGACAATTCAATAAAAGAATTGCCAAAACTCCGAATCGGTTGACTTTAGTGCAAATAAATGTATCAGGGGCGGATCTAGGAATTTTGAAAAGGGGGGGCGCTGCAAAATGAAGGCATTGACCGCGGAGACGGGGCACGCCGCTGAGGGGGGGGGGGGGGGGTCCAAGAAAATTATCCGTCATTTCCTTGCATCTGTAGCCATTCCAAGAGCTATTTCCCAGACTGGTGTGTTTGAGTCGATGGTTTGAGTCATTTGGGATCCCTACAACGGGTTGGGAATGGACATATTTGAGTCTGAGAAAAGGCACTTTCAGCAGTAAAAAAGGGCACTGTCGAAAATTAGGTGGGGGGGGGGCGCCCCTCGCGCCCCCCATTGAATCCGCCTCTGTGTATTAACGGCCTATAGGATATCGATACTCGCGAGTTCAAAAATGCCGACATAACCTACGATCTTATTATGACGTCGTAACGTCATTTTGATGGCATTACGTCATTCTCATTGTGACGTCATTATCAATTGTATTGTAACTACGCTCGGAAAACTGTTGGAAACCATGAACCGCTGCAATCTGTTTCACAGAGGATTACGAAAGTCTTCTAATATCTCTGTAAAAGAATCAAGATGACTGCCTTCAACACATGACGTCACGCGACGTCAATCATTGGCTCAATGGGGCGTGCAATGTTTACATAAGACGTTACTGCTTCGGGCAGAATGCTGTCTTTTACTCATTTTTATACCCATTTACACTAAATAGGAAATAATATTTACCTACAAATACTTCAAACGTCGTTATTTATTTTTGTCGGAGTAAAAAAGTAAATATTTGGGGCTCATTAAGTCGCATTGATGTCATCCTTATTCACTGCTGATCAGTGTGAAACCGCTGTACAACTCATCAAACTGAAACTCTACATCATCGTTCATCTATAGCTGGGGGACACGGTGGCTTGCTTACCTGGAGGTTCAGTGTTTGATCCCTGCGTTGGCCGAGAAAGTTCACTGGGATTTTACGGCGTGGTACCCCTTGTCAGTGGTGCAGGACAGAAGACCAGGCAAGGGACAACGTATAGTCCTTCGGATGGTACGAAAAGCCGTTAAAATCCCTTGCTAGTTGGAATTCGATATAAGAGTGTGCCGTAGTGCACTGGCGTATGCCAGTCTTCATTATCCCAGTCGGAACAGAACAGTAGGACGTTAAACCCCATTTCTTTTCATCTATAGACATCTAATAAAAGCCGATAAGAATAGTCTACCTACTTAGAATTTGAAAACAGGGACATAGTTAAAGTCAAATCTTACGAAATTATCGCTGGTCTTATTGGAAAAATGCCATTTTAGTACTAAGTTCTTTTGACCAAATCTGAATAGGCTAATGGAACAATAGAACAAGCGCACCTTAACGTTGGCAAATACGTAAGACAATATGAACATAACATGATTCAACTGCAGGTTGTGATATGATAAATAGTCATGGACACTTGACTTGCTTTGGGGGTATGTTGACAGATGAAGAACTTATCGCCCCAATAGAACCACTGAGCTGCACACGCGACTGATACACGCAATAGCGCCATACACGCGGGAGGGGTTTATTGTCAAATTTAACACTTCAAGGAAGGGTTGATGAAAACTGCCGTGTGCTAGTTTATCCTATCCATGTTTGCTTTCCTATCGGTTCCTGCATAAGATTTACTGTGTAGTGTATCATTGCTTTAGTGTGTTACGTTTAATTTGATCGGGAGACGTGTTCGTCAACGTCAACCGACAACACTGCAAGAATTTTGGCCGTGGCACTGCAAGAGGAGTTTGTCAGATTGATTAGGAGCATGCCACAACGAATTGCTGGATGTTTGGGGATTATTGGGGATTAAGACAAAATTAAAAAAGTTCCATTTTCACTTTTGACAGTGTATCTCTTTGCGAGTGAAATGGGGCCGTCAGATAAGCCGCCCATATGAAATGTTTATGTTTATGTGTAGGCAATTGGCCTGTTATTATCATACACTGGTTACCTCTAATAAAAACAGCAGTGCATTTCCGCAGTTTTGTATTGTTTCTGAATATCCCCTACTTTTTTGAAGAGTATATTATAATTTTATTTCTAAAGCGCTACATTATAGCAATAGTTATTTCTAAGCGCTGTACAGGCATATACATGCAATATAGATGATTAATATCTACATTCAAGTTAAACCAACTGTGTCTATATATTTTTTAAGTCTTACGTCGAGCTGTATAAACTATATGATTTATTGGCATTAAAACTCCAATGGCTGGTTAACAATGCGTAATTAAAGACTATAATTGGATCTTTGTAGAAATAATCATAGAAATTAAATTAAGGTGTCATACGATTGCATGTAATATAAACTACGATATCATAACATTCTTTAATTACAATTCTCAGTAGGGGAGGGGTATAATTTATTGTGTAACATTGTGATTATAATCAAAACAATAAATCCCGTCCTATACTCCAAACAAGACATAGCAAGAAATACCTCCTATTGCGAACAGTTTAATATACCTAGAATTTTCTACACCAACTCGGGGTGTTGGATGGCCGAATGGTTAGCACGCCTTTCCAACCTCGTGGGTTTTCTCCGGGTTCTCCGGTTTCCTCCCACAGCTAAAGACCCCTACGCGCAAACGAAATATTGAAATAAAATTGAACCATGTGTTAGTCCCGAAATGACCTAGTTTGTGTCGAGTGGACGTTATACCCCATTTCTCTCTCTCTCTCCCTCTCTATACCAACTTTATTACATCCAGATATTTAAAGCGTGTTAACAATATATTCATTTAAGAGAAACTATGCTATTTCGAGATTAACATATCATACAATTCATATTGATTTGACGATCGACCTACACTACGAACTACAGTATAAACATGGTTTAGAAACTCTATCTGAACTACAGGGTACGTCATGATTAAGATACTACAGGGTACATCATAATTTAGAGACTATATGAACTACAGGGTACACCGAAGTACAGGGTACTTCATGGTTTAGACACTCTATCCGAACTACTGGGTACATGATTGTTTAGACTCTCTATCCGAACTACATGATACATCGTGGTTTAGGGAAACTCGATTCCCAGTCCGTCCCTTGTAACATCAAGGCCGATAGTTATTCATTTCACGACAGACACTTGTAATTGCCACATAGTACATTTTATCACAAGCACGGGGCACTAGGGAACAAGGGTCCCTGACTTTGGCCTCGCGAGGGATTCACACTCTATTGGAGGTCCGGTGGGGTACTCTCCTTGCTTTTATAAAAATAACCTAATAAAAGGTTTTCTGTAATTTGTCCTTATGTTTCTAACTTACTCACAAATTTGGTGTGTGGCAATCCTATTTGATGTAAGTTTTGAACCCAACATTGAATTCAGTAACCCTAAAAATCCTTATTTTGGTTTCAGTTTTGGTTGTCGTTTTAAATTTACACCATCTGGACCCTTCTTAATTAGTTTTTTTTAGATAGAGATTGAACCCAACAATCACCAAACCCATATATAAGACATATACCAAGCCATATCCAACGGGGAAAAATGACAGTTAATTCAAATTCCATCATTTTGCCGGCCATTTTGAATTTCTACCATCAAGAATACTCGGAATTTATTTTTGAGATCAGAGTTGATCCCAACAACTCCAAAACACATATATAAGATATATTACCAAATTCTGTAACTTTGGACTAAATTTTGCCGGACATTTTGAATTTCTGCCATCATGGATTCATTTTGAGATCAGTATTGAACCCGGCGACATCGAGAACCGTGTAAATGACATGTTACAAGTAATATCCAACAGGTAAACATGACGATTAAATTAATATCAGCTGTCGGAGACCGATAACCATATAAAAGACAGCAAAAGTCATATCTTACGAGACTATCGCTGCCCTTTGATTATCATATTTATGGGTTTTTAAATTCCATTATATTACCAAATTTGGCAGGCATTTTGAAAGAAATGCCCGGCGCCATATCAAAAATAAAATTTTTTTAATTGATGTTTGTCAAATTGAATTTTTCGGCACATTTCGCTCGCATAATCCCTCTGTGTTTGAGGAATTTAAAAATAAATTATTTATCCTCCCACTACTAAAACACACTTATTACGAGATATGGCTCTTCGAAAATTCCTCACGACCGCCATATTCAATTATGTTGATTACGTCATTTTGTCTGACATATTTATCATTGAACTAAACTGCATTGGTTTCTTTTGCAATTTGTTTAAGGTAAAACGCTATCCCACCCAACATAATAATACTGCAAGAAGTATATAAAGCTGTAAGACGCCATGGTACGTCATGGTTTTTGTGGCGTCATAGTTGGGACCCAAAATGGCGCCTGGAAATGAGTTGTCTTAATTTTCCCTATATATGGCTTTGGTTACAGTAAGGTCGTAGGGATAAAATGGCAGCAGTTTTTAACTCGCGAGTATCGATTTCCTATAGGTCGATAATACATTTATTTGCACTAAAGTACACAGTTTCAGAGATTTCGTCGATTTTATGGTCCACTGGCGGCCATCTTGCAATTATGTTAATTATTCAAATTTTCCCAAGACCGATAACGGCCGCTTTTGTTATGGGAGTACTAGAGGCCATACCTGAACGGTTCCCAAAGAAATGATTTCTGTTGCAGTTTGTTCTAGGTCCCCCGACACATATTGTTATCTCTACCCACCTAAAGGGATACGCCCACGTTTCATCAAAAAGCACCCGAACCAGCTTTGGTGGCAACATGTTTTGTATTTCACAGAGTCAAGGGATGAATAAATTACGAGAATACAAAAATCCAGAAGCCTTCTAAGCTGGCTTTTGGAATTATATTACCGTAAACGTACTAAATATGTGGGGAATCGAGTTAGGGTAGGCTCACTCCGCACACAATAGCTTCTAAACTAGCTTTGGTGGCTCCAAGATCTTTATTTCAGCAAATTTCTTTGGGGGGAGGGGTCTATTACACATTATTATATACTTTGCATTAATATGTCTTAAAATGTTATTTTCTAATATAAAGGTAACAATTATTTTCCTGATAATTACATCTAGGTTTTTTTTATTGGCGCTAGGAATCTGTGTGCTAACTTCATTTCGAATACGGGTGAGAGATTCCGCTCGGTTACTATATAAGATTCTTTAACCTTACCCAAAAAAAGGGTTTTATTAGAGACCTGTCAATTAAATAAGATATTCAATTTAATTTTTAACAAGAAATTGATTCTCTTGAAATATCTGTTTTTTACCGATGAGAACAAATAAGAATAGTCTCGTTAAATCAGACTATTATCTTTCAGAATCCTCTAATCGTCGAACTGATTACATTATAGAGCCTGGACGTTGAAGACTAACAAAATCGAGTACTATCCTCTTCTAATGACCTCGGCCTTCTGGCTTTATCGCGTAAATCGTTAATTTCCGTCATAGTCCGGATTTTTTTCCGTATGCAAATGACGTACGTCGTACATCCCATATAAGGTATATGTTCTACTATGCAAGGTTCTATTATGCATTTGTCTATTATGCAAAATGCAGAAGTGTAATATGCAAAATAACTATTATACTGTATTTTGTATTATTGAAAAGTGTATTCTGTATTTTAACACCGTGACATTGGTATTGTTGAGCAATGGAAATTGTAAATTGTAAAACTAAAATACGTATTGTGAACTACTGACATTTGCAGTTTGCACCGTGAACAATGAAATAATATTGGCAACGTTATCCTTCCATACATATGTGCTATCACTGCGCTTAGCCACTATCTTTCTCGGGCCTGTAAATTGAAATTCACCTTTTCTAACATGAGTAGGTATACGCACACGCACATAATCACCAACTTGTAAGTTAAGAAATTTACCAGAGCGTTTAGTATCGGTATACGACTTAGATTTTGCTTGTTTTTGTTTAATGCGTTCTAAGACTTGGTCAGCAGAAGCAGTTTTAGACATATCATGCAATTCAAAAATATCTAAACCAGTTCTCATTTTACGTCCATGTAAAAGTTCTTTAGGAGAAACACCGGTTGAAGCATGAGGTGTAGATCTGTAGATTGTTAGGAATTCTTGAACGGTTTTCTTAATATCAATATCACCTCCACGACGGGTAGTTTGAAGAACATCTTTTAGACTTCTATTTAAGCGTTCAACTAGTCCATTAGACTGTGGGTGATAAATAGCACTGAGAGAATGTTTAATATTACGTGACTTAAGAAATGATTCAAATTCATGAGACACAAATTGTACTCCATGGTCTGTAATGATCTCAGCAGGATATCCTTCACGACTAAAGACAGATTTAAGAAACGTAATAACAGCTGAGCTAGTAACGGCACCAGTAATAGCTATTTCAGGCCATTTAGTATAATAATCAATCATGGTGATTGCAAAACGTGAGGCATGTGGTTGACTATCATCAGGGCCAACGATGTCAATGGCAAGTTTTTCCCAAGGTTTGGCAGGTGTAGGAACAGGTGTCATGGGAGCAACAAAGGTTTTAGCAGTTTTATCACTATTTTGGCAAACAGTGCAAGTAGAAATTAACATTTCAATTTGAGAGTCAATTCCACTCCACCAGTAAAGTTCTCTAAGGCGTTGTTTAGTACGGATAATGCCTTGGTGACAAGCATGAGCAATTTGGCATAATTTAGGGGTGAGGGCGGAAGGAGCAACAACGCGTGAACCACGCATCAAAATATTCTTACAAACCCATAGTTCATCTTTAAGTTTGAAAAACTTTCGTAACTGAGTAGAAAGGTTGGTGTCTTTTATAGGCCATGTAAAACTTGTATAACCAATCACTTCTGGAAGTAGAGGGTCGTTCCTTGTAAAATCTTGTAATTCAGACAATTTTACTGAAAGTGTTGAATCATCATCAAAAACAGATTAAATGACTTCATCGTCAACGTCTTCATCTGTAATCTCGGGTAATGGTGATCCACTAAGGTAATCAGCAATTTTGTTACTGCATCCACTAGTGTAGACAATGTTGTAATGGAATAAAGTAGTTTAGCATTCCATCTAGCAATCCGCATAGATTGTCGACCAGCACCTTTAGGTGACAGAAGTGTAGTCAGGGCTTTATGATCAGTACGAAGGGTAAAATTACGACCCCAAAGGTAAGTGTTCCATCGTAAACAAGACCATACGCAAGCAAGTGCTTCTTTCTCTCCAACGGAATACTTTCGTTCACATTCTGTAAGTGTACGTGAGGCACAGGTAACTATTTTTTCTTCTCCATTAACGATTTGACTAAGAACTCCACCAATCCCGTAATCACTAGCATCACAAGTGACTATTGTAGGTAGGTCAGGATCAAATATTGATAATGTAATATGATGTCCAATGGTGTCCTTAATCTTGTGATAACTTTCTAACGCTTCAGTAGACCACTCAAACGTTTTGTTATTAGACTTACTTCTAAGCATGGCACGTAACGGCTCAACTGTAGTACTGTATTGTGGGCAATATTTTGATAGGTATCCAGCAAGTCCAAGAAATGACTGTAGTGATGTTAAATCATGCGGTAAGGGCGCATCTTGTATAGCTTTTGCTTTCTCGGATTGAAATGTAACACCAGTGTGGGCAATAGTATGACCCAGAAATTCTATTTCTTGCACATCAAAAACACATTTATTGTTCAATTTCAGTCCAACTGAATCAAGTTTGGAAAGCAGGGAATACAAATTAGATGTGTATTCATCAAAGGTTTTACCATAAACAATCAGGTCATCTAAGTAGCACTGTACACCATGTAGATGATTTGTAAGACGAAACATCAATTTTTGGAATGCGGAGGGAGCTGAAGCCATTGCAAAGTTAATTCGGGTGTATCTGTATAACCCACGATGAGTAATGAATGAAGTCAAATCACGACTTTCAGTAGACAGTAATAATTGACGATATGCACTGGCTAAGTCAATCTTCACAAACCAGCAAGCACCATTAAGTTCTGCAAGTAATTCATCAATCTTTGGTAAAGGGAATTTCTCAATAACCATTTGTTCATTGACTTTACGCATATCGACACATAATCGAATTTTTCCAGATTTCTTCCATGCAACTGATAATGGCGAAATCCATTTACTAGCATCAATAGGTTCAATAATACCATCATGTTCAAGGCGATCAAGCTCTTTGTCGACTGCAGGACGTAAGGCAAAAGGTAGTCGACGTAAGCGAGACTGTACAGGAATGGTATTTTCCTTCATTTTCACTTTAAGTTCATATCCTTTAACTGTACCAAGACCTGGTGTAAACATGTGACCAAATCTGTTAAGGATGTGTGTAGGTATTGACGATTCAGGAGAAGCAGCCGGTGTAGCAGGGGAAGGGGTAAGTTTCAGTGTACTGGGAGCAGCAGGCAACAGTGTACTTGTAGCAGACGACGTAGATGTAGCAGCAGGCATTGATGTAGGCAAAGTGGCAGTAGACACTAAAGTATCAGGTAAAGTAAGTGTAGAAGTTGATGCATTCTCTGTGTAAGTAGGTGTAGCCTTGGTGATATTAACTAATGAAGAACCTTGCATCTGTAGATCAAGGGCTTCTATCATATCCATACCAAGTAGAGGAATACCATTTTCAACAACATGGATAATACAGGAAGCATCATGTCGGTCTTTGTACTTGACAGCAGCTGTAAAACATCCAATTGTAGAAATTTTATCTGAAGAGTAGGAGGCTGTAATGAAAATTGCGAGAATGTATTGTAATACATAACTTTATCAATGAGGGTATTGGCACTACCGGTATCAACCATCAATGATGTAGGAATGTCATTTATTAGCAGATGACATGTAATTGAAGTATTAAAGGTATTGGATGTAAGAGTCAAAACAAAAACATCATCTTCCTCAATATGATTAACTGTACTTTGACCCATGCAAACATGACTAATGTCCTTGTTTTCCACATTTTCTGCATGTTTCTTTAATAGCACGACATTGTGTACTGTTAGCAAGATGAGCAGATGAACCACATCTGTAGCAATGTCTTCCTGGTGTAGAATTTGTAGATTTAGTAGCAGGTGTAGGGACATGTTGATGTGAAGGCCTAGGTCTGGATTTCGAACGAGACTGTGGCTTTTGTGTGTTTTGTATTAATATTGAAGGACTTTTAATCTTGAATGATGATATTAGACTTTAATATAACAACATTTTGTCAAAATTAGTTAAGTTAACACTTTATATCCTATTCTTGGCGTCGATATCGTGTTAACCACTGGGAGATAGAGTTGAGATAAGGGAAACACTCTAGTGACATAAGTGTTGGGTTCACTTTACCTGAATAATTAAAAGCCAGGATGATGTTACAAATATGGTTGATGTAAAAACAGTGAGTCAGGGTTAAGTTTAGATGTAAAATATTAAGTAATATTAACTGCTTATCTCAGATGCATTATGTAATTTTTCACTAAATAGAACTAACCAATCATAGAAAATGACCGGGTGTTTCAATTTAAAATTTTATATATTTTCCACAGTGTAACTTTTTTCTAACCTGAACATCAAATTAAGGGTTCATGTTAACTCTTTTACTGACACAAACTCTAACACTAGCACTAACTGTTTGTTCTGACCCCACAGTATGGCATATGCCCGTCTTCACAGCCCAGTTGGGACAGAGCAGTAGGTCGTTAAACCAGATTTCATTTCATGTGTATGGCGTACATTGTATCCTGTCCGTGAGTTTGTCTTGTGTAATTGTGTATTATATTATGTCATACAGATAATAGTATTGAATTGTAAATAATTTTATCATACAGGTAAAAATAAAACCAATCTACTGATGACAGAACAAGACAAGACATCAGCTAGAAGACTTACATAAAGATCACGACCGTACTAAGCAGGAATTAGAGAACCTGACGAAACAGATGGAAACATTGAAAACAAGTCGAGATGTAGAATCCAAACAGATGTTAAAGGACAAGAAAAAGAGAGAACATGAACTAGAAATATATACAAAAAACAAACTGAAGAGAAAGAAGCTCTGACAAAGAAGATAATTGATGAGTTCGAGGCATATATTGAAACTCTTACCCTAGAGCCAGAGTCTGTCGGATGGAAGAGTGTAGGACTATAATTACACTCTTACTTAAGAGCATACTAGTTGTGCTGTGTTGTGTGAATTTTAATACTAATATTGTTGAGTTAGTTGTATTTTACGTCCGCTTCCACCGAGGTGATATCGCAGACAATGACGTGTTATGTGTACAAGGTGCATTAATTTACAATGCGATTAATGAGAAATAATAGGATAATTAGGTTTTCATATATATGTACATAGGACAATAAACAACAGTAGGATAACATGTGCAAAGGACGAAACAGGTGCCAGTAGACGTTCACAAGCATGCGATTTGACGGAACAGACATGGACAAAGACGGACATTTTCACAGACATAGACATATTATGTACATATATATATATACTAATATGATGGGTTAGTTGTATTTTACGTCCGCTTCCACCGAGGTGATATCGCAGACAAATATACTAATATACTAATATTTTGTAATTCACTTAAATATGGCTTATCTATGCAGTTTACTACTTCTCTGATGTTTTCGTAACATGTATGGTTTCCCGTTTGGTTGAATGGTATTTTTACCCCTATTATCAGTCCTTCACTATTCCCTTGACGCACCCTCATCTAGCCAATCACATCATGTATGGTTTCTCATTTGTCATGATCGGTTGCCTAATCAAAATTATTTACCCCTATAATTACCTATCAGTGGCTTCACTAATCCTTCATATGTATATTGCCTTTGATCATGTTGTTTTTATTCCTTTGATCTTGTTGTTGTCATGCATGGTTTCTGAATTGTTGTTATTACTTGTCTATATATAATTGCTCTACACATTTGTTACTGTACTTGCTTGAAACCTCGCCCAAATAAATCAGTAATTGTTTTTCCATAATTATGTGTTATAGTTTATTGCCCTATCCAGTTACTAAATACCTCTAAAAGATCATTACCGATGACGTATTACACTGTCTGTAGTCAATAGTTAAAACTACTGATGACGTATTACACTGTGTCTAGTCAACAGTTAAAACTACTGATGACGTATTACACTGTCTGTAGTTAACAGTTAAAACTACTGATGACGTATTACATTGTCTCTAGTCAACAGTTAAAACTACTGATGACGTATTATACTGTCTGTAGTCAACAGTTAAAACTACAGATGACGTTTTACACTGTCTCTGGTCAATAGTTAAAACTACTGATGACGTATTATACTGTCCCTAGTCAACAGTTAAAACTACTGATGACGTATTTGTATTTTATCTACAGGACTAATACAGTGTATATATTTATTGTTTATTTTATTGTTTTATTTATTCAAATGTCTATAAAAAAACTCATTCATAATGTGAACGTATTATGTCGTCGCCTCTGTCTGTGTCTGGGTGTTTGTCGCCCACAGGCCGCAATGCTTAACGCGTCGTCTTGAAACTTTGCATACTTATTTCATATACCCTAAGGATATTTTTTGAGGGCATGCCACCAGGGGCAGAGTCAGGCTGCAATTCTTATTCCTTATACCCTAAGGCTCATCCCATCCCCAGTGTTTTTGGTGCATGCCCAGCCAACAGGAGCAGGGTCACGCCCATTTCTTTCTTTGTGTGTGACCCACAGACTACAATATTAAATGGATTGTCTTGAAACTTGGCATATTTATTGCTTATATCCTAAGGACGGCAACTATTGATTATGTTTTGGTATATGCCCCACTTTGTTTTTTTTAATATCTTGTCTGTAAATTCTCTTCAGGTAGAAAGTATTAAAAATTTGTGTCTGTAAATTCTCTTCAGGTAGAGCGTATTCCCCTACAGGCCACAATATTCATTGGATCATCGTGGAGCTTTATATTGGTACCCATGTCCAGAGTTAGCGCCTCGCCCAATTTTTATGTTTATCGTCTGAAAGGAGCATCTTGGAACTTGGCATATATATTTTCTTTACCATAAGGACGGCAAATGCCGATTAAGGTGCATGCCCCAACCACCATTTTTTCTGAAAGTTATTCAAAACAAACCAATGCGCAAAGCCTTCTTGGTCTCGCCACATTACAGTCGCTGCATCTATTTCATTTTAAGAGGGGAGGCTATCCGAAAAAAATTATTCAGAAATTTTAAAGCTTCTGAATTCAAAATTGTACAAGTAATTAGGAATTTTTATAAAAAAGGGAAAAGTAACTTTAAAAAAATTATGAAAAACGTAGGTACACTATACCTTTGTAACTAATTAATATATCTTCGCCAAATGTGCAGGATAACAAACGAATATATACCACAGAATCAGACAGAAAGCAATTGGAATTATCATTAATATTTCAAAAGTTATCAAATATTTCTCCAAAGACAAAATATTGCGGCGAGGCAAATTTTTTAAACACCATTTTCCAAGAAACTATAAAAATTATAGAGAAAAACTCTCTGTCTAGTGCCAGAGATATGGTGGATCTACATTTTTCATACTTTTTAAAAAAAACATGTGTTACCCTGGCAACAACTTTCTTTTCTTTATTTTTAATGTTAGTTTTCCCTTGTTTATTACATTTCCTAACTTCCTGTACCATTTCAGTTCAACAGCTTTATAATTTCAGAAATCATTTTTCGTGTAGCCTCACCCCTTAATTCTCTTCATTTACCAGGAAGTCCAGGCCCCGGGTTCACAAAACATTCTCTGACTTAAGTTAACAATTTACTCAAAATTGTTTGCCTTAATTTAACTAAAATATAGCCCTTTATGAAACTTAATTGTTGTTTTAATCTAACAAATACATCAATAAGAAACTATGTGCATAGTTTTGTGTTTCTGGATCAAAGATATTTCTCATAAACAGTGATTGAAAGTTGGGTAAATTCTTAACTTAAGCCTGGGGTTGCGATCCCGTTGTTGACCGAGAAAGTTATCACGTATTTTCCAGCTGGTTTCCCTTGTCAGTGGTGCAGGACGGAGGCAATGATAAGGACAGGGTTCTAATCGGGTGGGATGAACAACCGAGTTCTCGTGTAAACGCTGGCGTGCATGTAAAAAGAATTATTGACATTTCGAATTCGAAAACAGAGTGGGTCGTAGCGCCGCAAAATGTCTCTTATACAGCGGCGTACATAACGATTTTGTGTGTGTGTGTGTGTGGGGGGGGGGTGTTTAGCCAAAATGCGACGGACTGATGCACATACCCCCAGTACGAGTGACGCAGTCAGGAGCCGCGCACCACAGGTGCGAGTTTTCTAGGGGCCATGTGCAGAGGGGATCTAGAAGCTGGGAATAGAGGGTGGGGTTCCAAATCAAGGGCACCATCCACAATCACACCCCACAATGAATGTCAACAAAATACTTGCTATAACATTAAGCGTCCCAGTACAACATAGACAGTATTGTATAATTATATAGTTGTTCACCGATCGTTGTCTCGCCGGAAAGTAGTTTTATTTAAGTTGACATAGAGTTTGTCATATATGACGATTGTGCCTATAACACTGAGCAACCTGAGAAAATTTTGAAAAATTGAGTCAATATCCTAGCATTTGAGGTCATTGCTGGGAGAAAGTCTTATGGACGAGAGGACCAGAAATGTGAGCCAATGGGACAGAATCTCGAGATCTGCCCCCGTCAATTCCACCTGTTTTGCAAGAGTTGACATAACATTTGTATAGTCTGACGTCTAACGAACCACACACCAGTATAACTGGGCAGTTCACTTTAACCGTGAATATGATAGTGCTGAGACAGTATAAGAAAATAGAGGAATAGTAGAATGTTATAAGGGAATCGTGCGCCGCAGGCGCGAAAAAATTTCAGATATGTAACCGAGCTTTTAATTTTTCGGGACTGGGCCTGAAAATTTTAGTCATTGTCATGGCAAATGGAACCAAATTCTCGCTAACGAGAGGATAAGAAATGAGACAGAATCTTGTGGCCTATCTGTCAATTTCGCCTGTTTTGTAATTGTTTGTTTACCTCATTTAGTCTGAGACCGACTGCGGTGAGTACTTCTTTTGAGACCGACTATTTTTTGCCATGTGGGAAAAACATTTCATAGAACAACATACTCACAACAGAATAAGAGTGACAAACAATTTTCAAACATGACAAGCAGACATGGTTATTTTATACTATAGTTTTGTGTGACGTATGTAATTTAGGCTCACGGATTCACGCAAATACATAGTATTTGGGATCTATTCTGGCATTGTTTGTTTACCTCAATAATTCATTGAGTCGCCGATGCATAATTTTGAGACCGACTGCAGTGACTGCACTTATTTTGAGACCGACTATTTTTCACCCTTGGGGAAATTTTGTTCATAGACCAACATACTCACAACAGAATAAGTGTAAAACACAACATTTTTTCAAACATGATAAGTTAACAAGGTTATTTTATACTAAAGTTTTGTGTAAGTAGCGTGACGTATGCAGTGAGCACTTATTTTGATACCGACTGCTCTTATTTTGCGACCGACTGCACTGATTTTGCAAACCGAATATTTTTCTTCCAGGCGTACCCCCCCCCCCCACACACACATTTACGCCCCTGCACTGATACCATACCGTATGGCCCGCCGGCGCAGCAAAGTAGTACGTTAAACCACATTTAATTGTATTTCTCTGAAATAAAACCTTACGTCTAACCTTATAAAATATTCAACTCTCTGTACCTGTGATAGTTTACAGGTAAAATAACCTACGCAGAATGTGGACAAAACCTTATTACATGAAAACAACTGAGTTAGTCTCAAAATATAGTGTCAATACGTTACTTAATACAGGATGTCAAATGCATTTTTCTTTTCATTGTCTCATTATACCTCGACCCACCTGCCAGACAATCTATATTAAATAAAGGTGACAAGGATTTATTAGATTTAGTATATTTACAAACTGTAGCGGTGTATATATAGAGAATCCCCTACGAATTTTTTTTGATATCAAAAAATATCAACACAAGTCGATAAAGTAACAAAAACGAGGCTCTGCCGATTTTTTTTTTTTACTTTATCGACGAGTGTTGATATTTTTTGATATCAAAAAAGACGAGTAGGAGATTTTATTTATCACCCAATCCTTTGTTACATGCACAAATAAATAAATATAATTCTTTGTTATAGATTTCACTTTTACTGAACTGATTGCATTACGGCGTAGTGATACATCATTTTTTGACAGCAATTCACCCATTGCAAAGTCCTTTATATTGACCCATTGTTTCCACCAAGGTCAATTAAATAAAAATAGTTCATTTTTAATGAACGGTTTATTGAAAATAAAAAAGTAGTTCCTTTTTAACTGACCAATGAAATTCATGTAAAGTGATATCTCCTAAGGAGATATCGCAGTAGATTATGATATTTATCACACAAGCGATATCTACTGTAGAATGTATTATTGGGTGATATAATAAATATTTTACAGATATCACATCAATACTTAAAAGTATAGCGTGGCTGTGCTCACGGATCACATCCCATCTGGTGGAATTAATTAACCCTGCAGATAGACCATGTTTAATCTGTGGAATTAATTTATTTTAAGGTATAAGATCGCTCTCCTGACGGACCATGTTCCATCTGTGGAATTGATTTATTTTAAGGCATCAGGTAGCACTCCTGACGGACAAGGTCACATCTGGTAGAATTAATTAACCTTTCTGATAGACCATGTTTAATCTGTGGAATTAATTTATTTTAATTTTAAGGTGACACTCCTGGCAGACCTTGTCCCATCTGGTGGAATTCATTTGTTTATAAAGTGTCCTTTGTTCAATAGATTGTGTCACCTTTTTGCTACATTGTCATGTTCCTTGAGAAAATTGGGCATAGCTCGATTTAGGCCAATAATTGTCATTCTTTATAATGCCTCAACGCAGGACGCAAGCGAGGGGGTGGTACGAGTGAATTCATGCAATAACTGCTTCTTCATTATCGCCCTATGTTGCTCTATCATGTCTTGGTGGTGACTGGAGATTTTGTCATTCTTTACCATGCCTCAACAAGGTTTCAAAAGTATTTATGTGATTATCGTAATTCATAATTAAAATATATAATGGGAGGTTATCTTTATTGGTAAATACTGTGGTTATGAAAAGCCTCTTCTAATATTTATTCATCAACACTATTATTTTGAATAAAGCTGTCCATATATTTTAGTTTGAAGGATAAAATGAGCCAGGTTTTGTACTTTAGTTGATTTAATAAGCTAAAACAGGATACCTTTAATACTTGCATCCTGGAGTCATGCCTTTAGATGGAGCCTATATAGTCATTAATACTACTTTGGACACGGCAACTCACCAGGCACTTCCGCCTTTAACACCAAGGAAATGGAAGCAATAATTAAGGTCTCGACCAGGTCTGGTAATCTATTACCCGTCTTCAAACTGTGCAAGACCAGTCCGTTGAGACCCCTAGCACATGTTTCCCCAGGAAACAATTATCTGGGATGTCACCCTAGGTGGAAGTAGACTTTAAGCACCATTGATTGACGGCGGCACTATAGTTAATTTAATAAGCTAACTGGCAATAAAAAATAAGTTTTGAGCACAAAGAGATGACCCCAGTGTCTTTAAGCTAAATGGAAACACACAGAGAAAGAAATGAAATGAAATGAAATGGGGTTTAACGTCCTATTGTTCTGCTCCAAACTGGGCTAATGAAGACAGCCATACACCATACAGTATGCTTTGAGGGAAATTTTGCCCCGACAGCGGCACTATGGCCTACTCTTATATCGAATTCCAATTGCCAAGGGATTTTTTCCATGCACACCACTGTATACTGTGAGAGAGAGAGAAAGAGAGAGAGAGAGAGAGAGAAATGGGTTTAACGTCTACTTGACACAAACTAGGTCATTAAGGGACTAACATGGTTAAATTTTATTTACATAATTCGCTTGCGCGTAGGGGTCTTTAGCAGTGGGAGTAAACTGGAAGACCCAGAGAAAACCCTGGATCCTACACATTGTCACCTACATCCAGGGAATTGTAACAAGGTCATTTGACTCAATGACGGACCTTATGATACAATGCGCATGTGCTAACCATTCGGCTAACCAACAATCACCCCCCCACCCCACCCATATCTTTAAGCTTGAAAGATAAAATGAGCCAGACTTTGTTCTGTAATTAATTTAATAAGATGACTGCGAATAATGTTTGTTTTCCCTCCAGTCTGAACACATTCTTATAAATAGAAGCAAAATGAAACACACATATATATATATATACATACAATATCCATTTCACAATAATGCTTAATTAAATAATTCACATTTCATTTGCATAGAAGGGATGTTTTAAACACATTTGATAATATTATGATTTGATTGGATGGAGATGGTCATGTGACTAAAAGGCTGGTATATGATTGGTTCATCATGAGGTATTCATTATGATTATTAATATTATAAATCCAGGTTTGGGACTTTTTTAGGGAAATGCTGCGTCTCTATATGAAGTTTTCCTTTTGATTTGATTGAACCCTGAAAATATAAACCAATTGAAAATATTACATTTAATCGACAAGAGAGAGAGAGAGAGAATTTGGTTTAACATAAACTCGATACAAACTAGGTCTTTTTGGGACTTACGCTAGGTTCAATTTTATTACAATAATTCGCTAGCGCATAGTGGTCTTTAGCAGAGGGAGGAAACCAGAGAAAACCCATGAGGTTGGAAAACGTGATACATTAAATTGTCAATAGTGCCCATGGCATTGCAAAAAGCCAAGGAATAAAAATAAATCATATACTTATGGCTTATGGGAGGGCAATTACTAGTTCATTTGGGCAACATTTCGAGCAGTATTCTCTCAATGTTTCCAAGGATACTCAAATAAATGAGTAATTGTTATTCTATACGTATTTGTTATAGTTTCATTGAATGTTAATCATACATTATGCAAGAGCTAAATCTGCCTATTGCAGGTCTTTCTTTAGGCCTGAAATATTATCTAAATTATCAATTACACATTAATTAATTAACTTATCCAGAACATAATCAACTCTCAATGCCTTCTGATGGGTCCGATTTTCAATAGATTTAAATCCGATCTGCGAATCAACACTCATTGATGATTGAACCCAAAAATGGATAATCAAAACTTTGTTAATTATCTGGACAGCAGTAACAATGGCAAAACAATGGCAATCAAAGCTACAGTGATTTTAAATTAGGTTTTTCTCGGCTTAGAGTAAAGGAATTTGACAGGAATTTTCAGCATATTCTCTTTACATTATCTAGTTTTTAACTATTATAGTGAGAACTTCCAGCTCTTTATCTAATCTTACATAATGTATCTTTAATTAAAACATTTTATGATAACATTTTCTCAAATGAAGGAATTTGACTGGAATATTCAGCATATTCCCTTTACATTATCTAGTTTTTAACTATTATAGTGAGAACTTCCAACTCTTTATCTAATTAAAACATTTTATGATAACCCACCTTCTCGGCATGCAATTTCATCATCTCTTTTTTTAACCTGTGTAGAATATTTAAACATGGTTTGGCAGCATTTGGTTGATTCTGTAGCTGATTTATAGGTAACTCTTCTTTCTGCACAAAAAATAGAGAGAAATGAACTGGGGTTTAACGTCCTACTGTTCTGCTCCGACTGGGCTAATGAAATGGGGTTTAACGTCCAACTGTTCTGCTCCGACTGGGCTAATGAAATGGGGTTTAACGTCCTACTGTTCTGCTCCGACTGGGCTAATGAAATGGGGTTTAACGTCCTACTGTTCTGCTCCGACTGGGCTAATGAAATGGGGTTTAACGTCCAACTGTTCTGCTCCGACTGGGCTAATGAAATGGGGTTTAACGTCCTACTGTTCTGCTCCGACTGGGCTAATGAAATGGGGTTTAACGTCCTACTGTTCTGCTCCGACTGGGCTAATGAAATGGTGTTTAACGTCCTACTGTTCTGCTCCGACTGGGCAAATGAAATGGGGTTTAACGTCCTACTGTTCCGCACTGACTGGGTTAATGAAATGGGGTTTAACGTCCTACTGTTCTGCACTGACTGGGCTAATTAAGACGGAAATATACCATGCAGTGATGGAATTTTGCCCAGACAACTGCATTATGGCCTACTGTTATAGAGAATTCCAACTGCTAAGAGTCCTTTTAAATGCACGCTATTGTGTACACAGGAGCTTGTTTTTTTGTCTTATCCCATCAAGTATATATTGTCCCTTGATAGGGGGAACGACGCGTATAAGGGTGATTTTGCCCGGACAGAAGCACTACAGCCTACTCTTATTTTGAATTCCATCAAAGTTTCTTTTACGAGCAGTTTTTTGTACCATTCAAACAACTAGACACTGTTATATTCCAGGTCCTCTATCCTGCATGACTGACAAGGGAAGACCACAACATTAAAACCTGGTTAGCTAGCAAGCACCTTTTATTTACTGAGCAACCATGGCTACCTATAAAGAAATATAAACTTTCACTTTCCACCTGGGATCGACAGGAAGTTCCCAAATTCCAAGACCTATGATAATCTCGATATTCATGTCTATAAACATGTCTATAAAGTTCTTTCACAGAGAAATGAAATGAAATGAGGGTTTAACGTCCCGAATGGGCTAATGAAGACGGCCCAGCTATTAAGTTAATGAAGACAATTTATTGTGCGCCAATCCGACTGGGAAGCAGCGCTACGACCTACTCTTATATCAAATTTTAACTGCCAATGCAGGGATTGAATACTAGACCTCTAGGAGTCAGCGTAGCTCCTCTTTTCCAGACATGCTTTACTATACGTTTAAATGTATACATAATATTTAACTTTCTAAATAAAAATAAATTATTTATACCTTTTCACTTAGACCTTTAACAGAACTTTTACCATATAATCTTAATAATGAACCCCAACACGAGACATGTGGATGTAATAACTGAAATATAATTAAAGATGCATTATCATTACTTTTTACAAACATTTGTTATAGCCCCTCTTTTACATACACATGTTCAGAGGTGCTTTACAATGGTACAAATATAAAAATTATAAAATCATGAAAATTAACAATAAAATACTAAGACAACACATGAATCAGTATAAATTGCAGGATATATACATTTAAAAAGCTTCAAGAAATTAATGGGTTTTAAGATTTCAGATTATGTAAGATTTAGATAAAGAGCTGACAGTTACAAAATAAATACTGAAAAAAGGGGATATATTGAAAATTACTTCATTCTGAAGGAGTTATAGTCGTTTGAAGAACAGTGTAGTCTCAATTGTCCTTGCTACTCCTGTTAGAATAATAAACAAAGTCTTGATTATCCATTTTTAAATTAAATCATTAACTTCCAATCCCAAGTTCTAGAGGGTTGATTATGGGCTTGGCATAAATAAATGTCTAAGTAATGATTTATATAACATTTAGCTCTTGAATAACGCATCCTTAATGCCAAAATGGATACTTTGTCTATTATCATAGCAGAGGTTGTTGACGATCAATATACCCCAACAAAATACAGGAAATAAAATAAAAATTTTGTAATTCAAGTGAAAAAAAAGATCTAATGGTTGTCATGCAATATATGCCCACATTATGAGAGATGGAATAAAAATAAAAAATAATAAAAAAAAAATTTGATTTTTCATACAATCAGGGGCCATAATCCAGGATGTTGCTGTCCAATATTGAAAGGAACCAAGATCTTTGGGATATAAACCTATCGTTAGGTCAAAATCGAACAAAAATTTTGACCTGCTGAGTTTTCACAAAGAAAATGTGAACTTACGGACAGACAGGGGCGACGACAATATACATCCACATGTAATTAAAAACCTGGGCTGCAAAATGCCAGCTTGTAAAACTAGGTTTTTATTAAGTTCTTCAGCTAGCTACACTTATTAATCTTAATTAGTATAGGAAATCTATAATGTGATATATATTCTGTAATAAAATAAAACCAAGTACGAATTCGATGTCCTAAAAAAAACGCTATCAGCCAAATAGTGTATTCAGCAAATGGACTGGTCACCTTGTTTATAAAATACACGACAAACAGTGGTAACAGGTGTCTGGAAGAGTATGCTTACCCTGCTTGGCGTCACACTCGTCATGGCTGCATCCAAACCATTCTGAAATACATATCTCCTAATATAATTACCGTCAGGCCCCCCCCCACCCCTACAGGGTCCTACATTCCTAAGTCTGGCTATACCACAGCATTTCTCTGAATTTAACTCAACACCTGTAATTGGATTTTTAAAACGAAGAAATTGTATTCCTCTGTTGTGTTACATTTCACATAAGGACAACACATGTGACACATGTAATTGGATTTTTAAAATGAAGAAATTGTATTCCTCTTATTAGGAATTTCATATTAGGAGAAATCTATTTCAGAAAATATCAGATTTTATAATAATTATAATATCTAATATCAGATCAAAGGCTTAGATTCTGCCATTGTTAAAGCGAGAATTTCATATTTTCTAAGAAAGTCAAAAGGTAATTATTTCTATGTCTTTTGCTCAATAGGTTGTCAACTCACTATTATACGATCATAGTTATCATTCTCACACTCAAACCTGTTTCACACCGGAAATAATAACACAGTAACCTCCCTTGATTTTCTATTCCCTACCATGGAATAGCTATCTTCAAACATTTGAATTTGAAATTGAAAATTATATTTTTGCCAATTTCTCAACTGGCAATAGTGAATTATAGGATTAATAGGATTATTCTTTATCAAGGTAGGCCTGTTTCTACATAGCATCAATTTTAAGGCTTTATTTTAATACATTTTAAAAATATAACTTAAAAATATGAAATTGTACATGTAGCTTTTACTTTGTGTGTTTTAAAATGAAAATGAAGAAATTGTATTCCTCTCTTGTATAATTCACCTATTCCGATACCCTGTGTTATATTTCACATGAGGAGATATTTATTTCTGAAAGTAACAGATATTATAATTATGATATCTGGTAATTTCAAATCGAGGGATTAGAATCTGCCACTGTTAACTTTGTATGTATTAAAATGAAAATTTGTAAGAGTAAAGATTAAAGGGGCATTATGGATGATTAGATACAGAGCTGGCAGTTCTCACTATAATAGTTAAAATCTAGATAATGTAAAGGGAATTTGCTGAAAATTCCAGTCAAATTGATCCACTATTAGATACAGAGCTGGCAGTTCTCATTATAATAGTTAAAATCTAGATAATGTAAGGCAACACAAATAAAATAAGTTGTTTCTCGGGCACCGCCCGTATGCAAAATTGGTTGCGCGTGCGGCCTATTTATTAGTCTTGATGAAAAATAAAAAATATGTAACGCCCGCCCGAACATCGATAAGCAAGTCATAAAAAATATATGCCACATGTATCTACATGCCCCATACGTGAATATCCATTCAAATGTATTAAACTGATTCAGATGTAAACGCTCATTTACGGGTCTTTTTTATTGATATCGAAAGAACCTCCATTTTTGTATAATGTGATTTTAATTACCTCCCCTTGTGAACTAGAATTTGATTCGTGTTAAACACTGAAAGTCATTGACAACAATGCAATGTATTTCAATCATTCGATCTTAATCGGCTCATTATTGCCGGCTTCAGTCGGTCCATGTTTGAAAAAATCCTACTTATAAAACAATGAATCGTAGAACAAGTTAATTATTATAACTTGTGGCTACGAATACGATACGATGATAGTCACCATACCTTAGTCAGAATCTGGGTCATTAGCACATTTAACGGTAGTTTTGATAATCCGGAAAATAATTATTGGATTACACATTTGATGGTTTTACTGACGAGTTGTTAGTTAAATTTAAATAGTCATTCGATATAAACCCCAGATAGAACACCGAATATCCTGAGAAACACATCGAATAACCTGAGAAACAGTCATTTCCCGAATCCCGATGACACGTGACATGCATTGGTTGGAATTAGGTCAATCATTATAAACCAGCGATACTAGATTTAGATCGAAGTGTCGTTTATCGTGATGATTATTTCTGATACACATGCTGTCAGAGGCTTACTCTTTAAAATATTGTCGTTATTATGGATGGCTATTTATAGTCGTACGGAATTTTATTTTAAACCAATTTCAATTATGGTTGTCACCATTACCATTAGTAAGCTAGTACAATACATGAATTAAATATGGAAAATTATTTTCCTTTCAGTCAGTGTTCAGTGTTTGAGTAGACTTGATTTTTGGGTTTATGTTCTAAGTATGTTTAATATATAACTGAAAGCAAAACCGTAGACAAGTAATGACTTTCTCATTAAAAAAAAAAAAAAAATACAAGGCCACCATTTTTGGATTTAATCATCAATAAGGAGAGAGAAATGGGGTTTAACATCCATTCGACACAAACTAGGTCATTTCGGGACTAACATATTGTTCAATTTTATTTCCATAATTCGCTTGCGCGTAGTGCTCTTTAGCCGGGGGAGGAAACCAGAGGACCCGGAGAAAATCCACAAGGTTGGACAGGCGATCCTTCTCCTTGTCATGTACAACTGGGGAATCGAAACCCCAGCAGTTGACTCAATGACAGCCTTTATGATACAGTGCAAACGTGCTAACCATTCAGCCATCCAACCCCCCTCATCAATAAGTGTTCAGCAGCTGACTAGATTCAAATCCAGTAAATATCGCAGGATAGCGATGACATCAAGAGTTGATTATGATCTGGATAAGTTAATTAATGTCTAATTAATAATTTAGATAACATTTCAGGCCTGCAATAGGCAGATTTAGCTCTTGCATAATGTATGTTTAATGAATTCAGCTCTTAATAAATGGATGTTGCTAATATTGTAATAATAGGAATTTTTTGGTAATATTCAACATTTATGTTGATCTGTATTTTAGACATTTAGTAGTCTTTGTTGTCCTTTCTAGGCTATACTTTTTGGCAACAAATTAGAAATTACAGGTCAGTATGTATTCCAATAATCTGCTCGACAACATGGCCACTGCCTGTGCGCAAATAGTGTAAAAGTATGTAATACCAATGTTGTGTACACTCTAGAGGGTCACAATCTTTAATTTCTTTAGGCAGTTTTGGTCTGATATTCACGAACGGTGATACATTTTAACGTTTTTTAATCAGATAAAAATTGTAACCTCTAGATGTACCACAAGTCAAAAACATGATTTTTTGTACCATCAGGTGCCATAACCCATGAAGCTACGGTCTGATATGCGCAAATGTAGAAAAGAACCAAGATCTTTGGGTTGTAAATATACATTTCAGTGTTCGTCAAAATCGGATAAAAATTGTGACCTGTAGAGTGTCCAGTAACAAACTGTGGACGGATGGATGGACGGACAGGGCAGACTACAATATAAACGTCCACAGGTAAATGTGAGTGTGTAAAAATGAAAGAAGTGTGTAAACTTATGAAATAATATGTGTAAAATGAAAGTAGCATGTAAACATTATGAATTAATATATGTAAAATGAAAGTAACCTGTAAAATAGCTTGTGCTGCTCTTTGTTTACCATCCCGTTTATTTTTAGCTATAACCTGTAATATAAACAATAATACTTTATAAAGGTAATATTGTCTCATATCTTCTACTGTTTATTATAACCCTTTGGGAGCCACAGTGGCTCAGGGAGTAAGGCATTGGCTCACTTACCTGCAGGATTCAGTTTCGATCCTTGTGTTGACCAAGAAAGTTCATTAGAACCTGACCAGATACAAAGCATAGTCGAGTGGATGGGACGGAAAACCGAGATCCTCTGTACACATTGTTGTGCACCATAAAGAACCCTTTACACTTAGAATTCAATATAAAAGTACGATATAGCACCACTGTCGAGGCAAAATTTCCCTCATAGCACACAGTAACAGTAGGATGTTAACACTGTAACCCAGGTATCGTTTAATCTTGTGTATCTAGTGTTAATTTCTTTCACATAAGTTTAAATATCCAATCTTTGTTTAAAAATGTGTAAAAACTGTTTAAAATCACCATAAATCATTTAATTTGTATTTCTGTCCAGTTTAAAGCTGACCATTCAATTTTGATAATGAGTGTCCAAATTACAAGTGTTTAATTTCTCAATCATTGTTAAAAAATAAACAACCCAATTGATTAATGATGTATAATGATTAATTTTTGAACAGTGATCAGGAAATTAAATACTTGTAAATTGGACACTCATTATCAAAATTAATCAGTCAGCTTTAAACTGGACACAAGTACAAATTAGATGATTTTTGGTAATTTTAAACAGTTTTTACAAATTTTTAAACAAAGATTTGATATTAAACGAATGTGAAAAAGATTAGTGCTAGATACACAAGATTAAACGATATCTGGGTTACTGTGTAATTTCACTTCATTTATTCGCTTAACCCTTTAGCACATGTAAATTGGCTATCCCATTTCCTTGAAGAAAATTAGTGAAAAATAATACATGAATACCGGTGTTCTTGTCATGAACACCGTTGGTTTGGGACAGTCTAAGGAGCCCCAGTTAGGACAGTTTCAGTCGTTGCAGATGCTAAAGGGTTAACTTACTGACACTGTATGTTTCCTCACTCTAACCCAGGTATCATTTAATCTTGTGTATCTAGCACTAATTTCTTTCACATAAGTTCAAATATCCAATCTTTGTTTAAAAATTCATAAAAACTGTTTAAAATCACCATAAATCATTTAATTTGTATTTCTGTCCAGTTTAAAGCTGACCATTTAATTATGATAATGAGTGTCCAATTTACAAGTGTTTAATTTCTCAATCACTGTTAAAAAATAAACAGCCCAATAGATTAATGATGTATAATGATTAAATTTTGAACAGTGGTCAGGAAATTAAATACTTGTAAATTGGACACTCATTATCAAAATTAATCAGTCAGCTTTAAACTGGACACATGTACAAATTAGATGATTTTTGGTGATTTTAAACAGTTTTTACAAATTTTTAAACAAAGATTTGATATTAAACGAATGTGAAAGAAATAAGTGCTAGATACACAAGATTAAATGATACCTGGGTTACAGTGCCTACTGTTAAATATTGAACTTACTGACACTGTAAGTTTTGTTAGTATTAAATATTGAACTTACTGATGCTGTATGTTTTGTTAGTATTAAATATTGAACTTACTGATGCTGTATGTTTTGTTAGTATTAAATATTGAACTTACTGATGCTGTATGTTTTGTTAGTATTAAATATTGAACTTACTGATGCTGTATGTTTTCCTACTGTTAAAGTAAATTCACTCTTCTGATGTTTTAATAACTTCATGTTCATCGTACATTTTGTATCACCCAGACCATAATTCCTATTAATAATAATAAACTGTATTAATGTCGAGTCAGAATTTCAGGGATGCTGAATTCAGGGAATAGGCCCCAATCTGCCATCACGATATGGTGAATCATATGCAGAATATCTAAAAATACTGGATAATCTCAGGTATCGTAGACAGAATACTGGATAATCTAAGGTAAACAAAATACAGGATAATCTGAGATAAAGAAACCCTGGATAATCTAAGGTAAACAAGCCAACAGTGAGGCTGATGTCCCCCGCCGAAATAGGAAAATAATTAGAGGACACATATAAATTTATCACAAATTATCTTTTACAAAGTATTGAACAATCAAACAGTATATCTTTACTTACAGTCTAAGCATACAATGTTTTTGATGGAATAATTATAGCATATTAAGGGTAAAACATGCTCTATGCCTACAGATCTAGAGTTTGGTTGTCCCTGCTTTCTTCGAAAGGCGGGGGACAATAAGCATACACACCAATTTTGAACATTTTAACTCAATTCGAAGGAGTGTGACGGACAGACAGACAAACAGACGACGGACGAACCCATTTTAATAGTCCCCTGCTTTCTTCGAAAGGCGGGGGACAATAAGCATACACACCAATTTTGAACATTTTAACTCAATTCGAAGGAGAGTTATTGTGTTCCAAAGTCTCAGCAAATCAAATTGCTTATCGCTCTGCTTAATCTGAGCAGAAAATGCTCATTATCGATCTTAGTCAAGGTATTACTGTAATGAAACTATACACCAAGTTTCATCACTCTCACTTAATTAGAACTAAAGTTATAGTGTCCCAAAGCATCAACCAATCAAATTGTTTATCTACTTAATTAGAACTAAAGTTATAGTGTCCCAAAGCATCAACCAATCAAATTGTTTATCTCTGCTTACCCTAAGCGGAACGGACAGACAAACAGACAGACGGACGAACCCATTTTAATAGTTCCCTGCTTTCTTCGAAAGGCGGGGGACAATAAGCATGAACATTTACTCAATTCGAAGATCAACCAATCAAATTGTTTATCTCTGCTTACCATAAGCGGAACGGACAGACAGACAAACAGACAGACAGACGAACCCATTTTAATAGTTCCCTGCTTTCTTCGAAAGGCGGGGGACAATCAAAGTAGGAGAGTTATTGTTTTCAAAAGTCTCGACCAATCAAATTGCGTATCGCTTTGCTTACCCTGAGCAGAAAATGCTCATTATCAAACTTAGTCAAGGTATTACTGTAATGAAACTATACACCAAGTTTCATCAATCTCACTTAATTAGAACTAAAGTTATCGTGTCCCAAAGCATCAACCAATCAAATTGCTTATCTCTGCTTACCCTAAGCGGAAAATGCTTCGAACTCCATCAAGGCATTGACCTAATCAACACATACACCAAGTTTGAACATTCTAGCTCAATTAGGAAGAGAGTTATCGTGCCCCAAAGTATCAACCAATCAAATTGCTTATCTCTGCTTACCCTAAGCGGAAAATGCTCATCTTCGAACTCCATCAAGGCATTGACCTAATAAACACATACACCAAGTTTGAACATTCTAGCTCAATTAAAAGTTATCGTGTCCCAAAGCATCAACCAATCAAATTGCTTATCTCTGCTTACCCTAAGCGGAAAATGCTCATCTTCGAACTCCATCAAGGCATTGACCTAATCAACACATACACCAAGTTTGAACATTCTAGCCCAATTAGGAAGAGAGTTATCGTGTCCCAAAGCATCAACCAATCAAATTGCTTATCTCTGCTTACCCTAAGCGGAAAATGCTCATCTTCGAACTCCATCAAGGCATTGACCTAATAAACACATACACCAAGTTTGAACATTCTAGCTCAATTAGGAAGAGAGTTATCGTGCCCCAAAGTATCAACCAATCAAATTGCTTATCTCTGCTTACCCTAAGCGGAAAATGCTCATCTTCGAACTCCATCAAGGCATTGACCTAATAAACACATACACCAAGTTTGAACATTCTAGCTCAATTAAAAGTTATCGTGTCCCAAAGCATCAACCAATCAAATTGCTTATCTCTGCTTACCCTAAGCGGAAAATGCTCATCTTCGAACTCCATCAAGGCATTGACCTAATCAACACATACACCAAGTTTGAACATTCTAGCCCAATTAGGAAGAGAGTTATCGTGTCCCAAAGCATCAACCAATCAAATTGCTTATCTCTGCTCACCCTAAGCGGAAAATGCTCATCTTCGAACTCCATCAAGGCATTGACCTAATAAACACATACACCAAGTTTGAACATTCTAGCTCAATTAGGAAGAGAGTTATTGTGTCCCAAAAAGTGTGACTGACAGACGGACGGACGGACGGACGGACGGACGGACGGACGGACGGACGGACGGACGGACAGACGGACAGACGGACAGACGGACGAACCCATTTTAATAGTCCCCTGCTTTCTTCGAAAGGCGGGGGACAACAAAATGCTGGGTAATCTGAGATTAGCAAAATACTGGATAATCTGAGGTAAACAATATTCCGAATAATCTGAGTTAAACAAAATAATGGATAATCTGAGATCAGCAAAATAATGGATAATCTGTGATAAGACAAAATATGGGAAAATATTGATTGACTAGTAAAATATTAGAGTGTGTTCCCCGAAAACACGACATCTCGCTCTTTATTAGCCCAGTCGGTGCAAAACAGTAAGAAAGAGAGAGAAATAGGGTTTAACGTCCATTCGACACAAACTAGGTCAATTCGGGACATACATATGGTTTAATTTTATTTCAATAATTCGCTTGTGCGTAGGGGTCTTTAGCAGTGGGAGGAAACCCATGAGGTTTGACAGGCGATCCTACTCCTTGTCACATACAACCAGGGAATCAAAACCAGGCCAGTTGACTCAACGACAGACCTTATGATACAACCGCTCCAAAACATTAGGACGTTAACCCCGATTTCATTTCATTTCATTTAAAGCAAAACGTTTGCCCTGATTGGAACGTAACTGATCTGTCTATTATTTTTTATCTCCTGTGATGAGAAATAAAACAATCCAATCCATGATTAACTCACCTTTTTAAACATTCATCAAGAATCTGATAAGGACTTGGTTGTCCAGCTTTATTACCTAATTCATAAACTCTTGGATCCTCGATTTTAACTTCATCAAAAAACTACAATAACAAAGATTTAATTAATGATTCAGATGCTGGCTCGCTAGCCTGGAGGTCGGGTGTTTGATCTCTGCATTGGCCGAGTAAGTTTATCAGGATTTTCCGACGTGGTTTCCTTTTGTCAGTGATGCAGGAAGGGAGGACCTGACAAGGACAGCTTTCTGTCGTAAAAGATCCCTTGGCAGTTAGAATTCATTATAAGAGTAGAAATGGCGTATGCCAATCTGTTCATTAGCCCAGTCGGAGCAGAACAGTAGGACATTAATCCCCCTTTCATTTCATTTAAATAATGATTCTTCTTTGTCTATTGGTGTTTAACGTCTGGTTCCACCGAGGGTGACATTGCAGACAAGTTGTCTTTTTTTACTATGCGCAGGGATCTTTCCTGTGTGAGGAAACGGGAGGTTGAGAAGGTGCCCCTATTTCCAAGCCACAAACGCTCACACCAAGGATTAAAACCACGACTGCAGGCCAGTGGTGACTGGTCAGCTAACGCTTGAAGCGTGACACTAGACCATCCCAACCCCCCAATAATTAATGATTATTAAAAAAATTACAGAGACGAAGTGATAGAAGTAAGCATAATTGTATGGGTCTGTATTATTCAAACATTTTTATAAAAATTACTTTTGACAAAGGAATTACAAGTAAATGCAGTTCAAAGACTCATACACAACCCTACACCGAGTTCAGAAAGCATTCTCAGACATAAGTTAAGAATTTGACTAAAATATAGCCCTTTGTGCAAAGTTTTATGTTTCTGGATGAAAGAATTAATTTAAGTCTGAGAATACTTTGTGAACTCGGGGCCATATGTTAGAATAATATATCAAATCTGTAACCTAGGGATACCAACTCAGCATGAAAACCATTCCACTATCAATATCGGTTCCGCAACTGATGTTAGTAGCAAGATTTCACAGTACCAAAGAATGAGAGGATTCAGCCTTAAAGCAGAAACCCCTGCTCCTTGTTTTGAACAAGTCTGGGATAAATATCAACCGTCTAGCTCAATGACAGAGAGAGAGAAAGAAATGGGGTTTAACATCCACTTGACGCAAACTAGGTCATTTCGGTACTAACACATGGTTCAATTTTATTTCAATAATTCATCTGAGCATAGGGGTCTTCAGCAGAGGGAGGAAACCGGAGGACACGGAGAAACCCACAAAGTTGGACAGGCGACGCTACTCCTTGTCACGTACAACTGGGGAATAGAAACCACGCTAGTGGACTGTACAAGTGTGGGATTAAAATCAAGCCATATGCTCTAACCATTCGGCCATCCAACCCACCCCCCCTCTCAATGACAGACTTGACGATCTAAAGCTCGAGTTGATGAAATACTTACAGACAGATCTTCGGTATCTATATTATGATCCTGTGTTACTTTATTCATATCAGGTATTAAAATTTCTAACGTAGCCTTCGCTGTAAAACATATATATTCAAAATATCACCAATCATATAGTCACACCATATCAAAATAAGATAATATTTGATATTTTTCAACAATGTGGATATAAATGAAAATGAAATGAAATGGGGTTTAACGTCCTACTGTTCTGCTCCTATACTGGGCTAATGAAGACGGGCATACAGTGTGCTATGAGGGAAATTTTGCCCGGGCAGCAACTGAATTATAATCATCACAGATTCTTTTACAGCTATGCCAACAGGGCCTCAACTGGACAGGCAACCCTACTCTTCGTAAAGTACAAGAGGGGAATGAAAACCACACCACTTGACTCAATGACAGACCTTATGATCGAAAGGGCTTGCGTTAACCATTCTACCAACTCCCACCCCTCCATAGGACCCAGAGAATATCTATGAGGTTAGACAGGTAACCCTACTCCTTGTAGTGTACAAGCGGGGAATCGAAACCATGCCATTTGACTCAATGACAGACCTTCTGATCCAACGGTCACATGTTTACAATTTGGCCACCCACCACCCTCCATCCCTGGACCGCGAGAAAATCCATGCGGGTTGGACAGGCGAATTTTCTCTACCTATACTTTGAATCAAACTAATAATCTTACATACCAGCTTGTAATTTGGCAGCTTTTTTACTGGAGGCGTATCCTGTGCCATATTCTATTTCTTCTATTATAACGGTAGCACTGAACGGAGTCATAGAATTCTCTGTAAAATCAACGCAAATAATTAGGCCTGTCTAAATCTTAAATTATTTATTAGGTTCTACCTAGAAAGGTTGTAAAGAATAAACATATTTATTTTCATATTTTAATTAAGATCAACCCTAGAATTTTTACCAAATAATTAGACCTTTTCCTTTCAGAAATGAAATGAAATGGGGTTTAACGTCCTACTGTTCTGCTCCGAGCTGGGCTAATGAAGGGAAATTTTGCAAGGACAGCCTACTCTAATATCGAATTCCAATTGTCAAGGGATCTTTTACGTGCACGTCAATGTGTACACGGGACCTCAGTTTTTCGTACCATTCAAACGACTAGACAGCTGTCCTTGTCAGGCCCTCCGTGCTGCATCACTGACAAGGGGGAACCACACCGAAAAATCTGGATGAACTTTCTCGGCCAATGCAGGAATGAAGACCCTACCACCAGGCTAGCGAGCCAGCGTCTTACCCACTTAGCCACCGTGACCCCTATTCTCCTTTCAGAATATATCCTAAATTAGATTTAGTTCAAAATGGTATCAAATTGGTTAAACTGGGAGTGTTGAATGAGTATAACAGTCCTCTAAATTTCACAAAGCAACTCACTGCAAATAAATATTTCCTAGGAACGAGAATGTGGCAAAGAATGGTCGTGAAGAATGGTGTTTATAGTCATATTTTAACAGTGAAAGAGAGAGAAATGGGTTTTAACATCCACTTGACACAAACTAGGTCATTTTGGGACTAAAACATGGTTCAGTTTTATTTCAATAATTGGCTTGCGCGTAGGGGTCTTTAGCAGTGGAAGGAAGCCGAAGGACGCTGAGAAAACCCACGAGATTGGCATATTTTAACAACTGAGATTAACCCTAGAATCTTTATATACTCACTCAGATCTACATATTTCCTATCCCAGGTGCTACTATTATATTCACCCAGTTTCATATATTTACTACTCACCAAGTTCCTTATATTTACCAAGTTTTATATATTTAATAGTAGTCACTGAGTTCTTTATATTTATATCTAGGTTGAACTCTCATTTTATATATTTAATACTACTCACCGAATTCTTTATATTTATATCTGGGTTGAACTCTCATTCTATGTTTTATATATCTAATACTACTCACCGAGTTCTTTATATTTATATCTGGGTTGAACTCTCATTCTATGTTTTATGTATTTAATAGTACTCACTGAGTTCTTTATATTTATATCTAGGTTGGACTCTCATCGTATGTTGAATATATTTAATAGTACTCACCGAGTTCTTTATATTTATATCTGGGTTGGACTCTCATTCTATGTTTTATATATTTAATAGTACTCACCGAGTTCTTTATATTTATATCTGGATTGGACTCTCATCGTATGTTGAATATATTCAATACTGCTCACCGAGTTCCTTGTATTTATATCTGGGTTGGACTCTTCATTCTATGTTTTATATATTTAATAGTACTCACTGAGTTCTTTGTATTTATATCTTAGTTGAACTTTCATCGTGTGTTTTATATATTTAATACTACTCACCGAGTTCCTTGTATTTATATCTAGGTTGGACTCTCATCGTATGTTGAATATATTCATGTAAAATACAGATGTACGATTTACCAGATGGATTTAACACAAACTCTGAAATAAACACATTTCAATTTTATTAACTGGTAAATGGGGTATACTCTAGTATACTTGCGGGTGGTTTTGAATTATCATTTAATTTTCAAAGTCAAACCATTGTAAATATTGATGTTTTCATATAACATCATATTAGAAAGTCATACAGAAATGAAATGGGGTTTAACGTCCTACTATTCTGCTCCGACTGGGCTAATGAAGACAGGCATATACCATACAGTGTGCTATGAGGGAAATTTTAGCCGAGCAGCGGCACTATGGCCTACTCTTATATTGAATTCCAACAGCCAAGGGATCTTTTACGTGCACGAAAATGAATACATGGGACCTCAATTTTTCATCCATTCAAAACGACTAGACAAGGGGAAAACCACGTTGGAAAATCCTGATGGACTTTCTCGGCTAATCCAAGGATCGAACACACAACCTCCAGGCTAGCGAGCCAGCATCTTACCCACTTAGCCACCGTGGCTCCAGAAAGTCATACAGGAAAGTCATACAACATACTCGTAATTCATTAATTTTTATTTTTCAGAAACACCTTTTGAAAATCTTGCTTCCTACTTGTTCAATGGTTGCTCTTATAAAACTCTTCTAATTCCAAAAATTATCAGATTTGAAATTTCGAACAAAACATTTATCACAAGGCGCCTAAACTATTTCAAACAAAACATTGTTCACAAGGCACCTAAACTATTTCTCTTTTTCCTGAAAATAATTATGACCTGAGAGCTCACCTTTTAATTTATTGGATTTCATCATTCCTGTTTTAGATGTCGGAGGGACTGGACATGTAATTAACAGCTTCGTATTGGACGGCTGAAATCAACATGTTATAAATTGAGTAAAGAAACTCTGAATTCCCAAAAGAAATGAAATGAAATGGGGTTCAACATCCTACTGTTCTGCTGCGTCTGGGCTAATGAAGACGTGCGTATGCGATACAGTATGCTATGACTACTATGAGGGAAATTCTACCTAGACTGTGGCACTACGGCCTACTCTTATATCAAAAATCAATTGCCAAGAGATCTTTAAGCTGCACACCAATGTGTACACGGGACCCAGATTTTTCGTCCCATCCAAAAGACAATACGTTATTCCTTGCCAGACCCTCTGTCCTACAGCACTTACAAGGGGGAAATGAATAGAAATGGGGTTTAACGTCCTACTGTTTTGCTCCGAACTGGGCTAATGAAGACGGGCATATGCCATACAGTGTGCTATGAGGGAAATTTTGCCCGGACAGCGGCACTACGGCCTACTCTTATATCGAATTCCAACTGTCAAGGGATCTTTTACGTGCACGCCAATGTGTACATGGGACCTCGGTTTTTCGTCCCATCCAAACAACCAGACAGCTTTCCTTGTCAGCCCCTCCGTCCTGCATCACTGAAAAGGGAGAACCACGCGGGAAAATCTGGATGAACTTTCACGGCCATTGCAGGGATCGAACACCCGACCTCCAGGCTAGCGAGCCAGCGTCTTACCCACCTAGCCACCATGATCCCCCCTTACAAGGGGGAACCACGGAAGAAGACCTCAATGAACTATCAGGGATCGATCATGGGACCACCAGGTTAGTGAGCCAACATCTTACTCACTGAGTCACCGTGGCTCCTACTCAGTTGATGCCTGCTACATCAAACAACATTGTTATGATTTAGAGGCATTTAATAACTGGATAGAGCAATACGTTTCAACATGTTTCCTCTTAGAGAGAGAGAGAAATGGGGTTTAACGTCCACTCGACACAAACTAGGTCATTTCGGGACTAACATATGGTTTAATTTTATTTCAATAATTTGCTTGCGTCTAGGGGTCTTTAGCAGTGGGAGTAAACCAGAGGACCCGGAGAAAACCCATGAGGTTGGACAGGCGACCCTACTCCTTGTCACTTACAACCGGGGATTCGAAACCATGCCAGTTGACTCAATGACAGGCCTTATGGTACAGCGCGCATGTGCTAACCATTCAGCCATCCAACACCCCTGTTTCCTCTTCAGAGCATATTAAATGCCTCTAAAGGATACTAATTGTTGAAACATCATGCTTTTAGAATAAAACCAATGATTGATTTCCCTTAAAAATTGTGTACTGCATAAATTACTAATTGTTCTTCTTTAAATAAAATGAAATAGGGTTTAACATCCTACTGTTTTTCTCCGACTGGGTTAATGAAGACGTGCATACGCCATACAGTGTGCTATGACGGAAATTATGCCCGGGCAGCGGCACTTTGGTCTACTCTTATATTGAATTCCAACTGCCAAAGGATATTTTACGTGTACGGCAATGTATACATCGGAGCTCAGTGTTTTGTCCCATCCGAACGACTAGACAGCTGTCCTTGTCAGGTTTTCCGTCATGTACCACTGACAAGGGGAAACCACGTCGGAAAATCTCATATCACATTTTTCTAACTCCTTAAAGATGACATTATGGGTTGTATATATATTTGTGTAAAAAAATTTAGTGTGTTTTTCTTTTTTTTACCAATTCAGGGCGGAATTGTTTCTTCATATGGATTCTACGATCTTTCCATGTTCTGTAACACAAAAAAAGGGGAAAGTGAAAATGATTTTTTTATTTCATAAATTACTTATCTCAAACCATCATTTTTATAACTGAAAATATCATATTGTTATAAAAACATTTCTGTCTTCAATGCATATTTACATAGTGGTGGGGTAACAATGACAGAGCTATGTAATTGCCAGACATTTGTAGTTGTGGAATATCCCTGACAATAGTTATCTAATTTCCAGACCACAGTTAGGCTAGATTAGCTAGAATCTGTACCAGCTTAAACAGCTTTGGAGTTGTTTAGAAATGAAATAGAGAGAGAGAGAGAGAGAGAGAGAGAGAGAGGGTTTAACATCCAAGCCACACAAACTAGGTCCAATTGGGGACTAACATATGGTTTAATTTTATTTAAATAATTCGCTTGAGCGTAGGGGTCAATAGCAGTGGGAGGAAACCAGAGGACCTGGAGAAAACCCACGAAATTGGACAGGCGACCCTACTCTCTGTCACGTACAACTGGGGAATCGAAACGACGCTAGTTGACTCAATGACAGACCTTATGATACAACGCGCACGCGCTAACCATTCGGCCATCCAACCCCCCTACCGGTAATAGAAGGACTCATTTATCTAGGCCTACTATAAAATGGGAATCAATACGAGATAACTCTACCCAAAGGACCCAGAGAAAACCCATGAGGTTGAACAGTCGACCCTACTCCCTTGTCACATACAACCGGGGAATCGAAACCACGCAAGTTAACTCAAAAACAGACCTTTTGATACAGTGCGCATGTTCTAACCATTCGGCCACCCCCCCCCCCATTCCCAAGCAGAAAGATTCAAAACACTTACTTCCATTTTTTAACGGTAATACTTTTAAATTCAAACAACTTTCCACAATACTCTCGAACCTCAAGTGAATCTAAGGAGATTATTAAAATAAAAAAAAGTAAATAATAATTTCTCTGAAGTGATAAAAAAGACAAACATCTAGGCAAATAATTTAATAATTATTTTTCTGAAGTTTGAAACGAAACCATATACTTTCACCATACACACAACGCCTCACACACCCCTCCACATTCGGGTCATCAAAAAGTAATTACTATTTTACCAGAATTGATGAATAGCTGATTTATTGACAAAAATGTTCCCGTTTAGGGCTACTTAATAAAAAAATGTTAACATTAAATCAAACTCCTCTAAAAGATTAAAACCCAATATTGAAGTAAAGTAAATATCCCAGAAAACTATAAAGTAAATATCCCAGAAAACTATAAAGTAAATATCCCAGAAAACTATAAAGTAAATATCCCAGAAAACTATAAAGTAAATATCCCAGAAAGTTATAAAGTAAATATCCAAGAAAACTATAAAGTAAATATCCCAGAAAACTATAAAGTAAATATCCAAGAAAACTATAAAGTAAATATCCAAGAAAATTATAAAGTAAATATCCCAGAAAATTATAAAGTACATGTAAATATGTGAAATTATAAAGTAAATGACCCAGAAAATTATAAAGTAAATGACCCAGAAAATTATAAAGTAAATATGTGAAATTATAAACATACCTAATGATGTATCTTGTTTCCGTTCAGACAATGTTTCTATTCTAACTTTAGAATCAGGTAAAATCTTAGAGCCACTGGCAGTCGTATTATCACCTGAAAATACAATAAATTTATTCTTAAAGTAGAGATAGAAATGGGGTTTAATGTCCACTTGATACAAACTAGGTCATTTGGGGACTAACATATGGTTTAATTTTATTCTAATAACTGGCGTGAGCGTAGGGGTCTTTAGCAGTGGGAGGAAACCGGAGGACCCGGAGAAAACCCACGAGGTTGGAGAGAGAGAGAGAAATGGGGTTTAACGTCCGTCATCCACTTGACACAAACTAGGTCATTTTGGGATTAACATATGGTTTAATTTTATTTCAATAATTCGCTTGCGTGTAGGGGTCTTTAGCAGTGGGAGGAAACCGGAGGACCCGGAGAAAACACACGAGGTTAGACAGGCGACCATACTCCTTGTCACGTACAACCGGGGATTCGAAACAACGAGGTTGGACAGGCAACCCAACTCCCTGTCACGTACAACAGGGGAATTGAAACCATGCCAGTTGACTCAATGACAGACCTTCTTATGCAACGCGCATGCGCTAACCATTCGGCCATTTAACCCCCCCTTTCTTAAAGTAGTCAGTTCATATGTTTATTAATCATCTAATACAACCATGTGGTTTCCAGCAAGTTTTGTAAGGTTGCGGTCATAAATGGATGAATGCAGTCACAAAAAAAAAAAGAGAGAAATGTTAACAAACACTAAGCAAACTAGGTCATTTTGGGACTAACATATGGTTCAATTTTATTTCAATAATTCACAAGCGCGTAGGGATCTGTGGCAATGGGATGAAACCGGTCTTTTACAGTATCATGAACAAAATCTAAGGGAGGTAACGATCCCTAAAACAAGATGTCCATGCCCATTGAAATTTAAACTATTAATTTTTCTATTGTAAAATTTCTCCCCGCAAGGACCATATCTATTTTTTAATCCTAATTTGTCTTCACCATAACATTATCTAAAAAGTTCCATTGCCCATGCATAACCAGGTGTTTGGTTATTTATGTGGCTGATTATACAGTAAATTTCAACAGAGAGAGAAAGAGAAATTGGGTTTAACGTCCACGACACAAATTAGGTAATTTCCGGACTAACATATGGTTCAATTTTATTTCCATAATTCGCTTGCGCGTAGGGGTCTTGAGCAATGGGAGGAAACCGGAGGATCCGGTAAAACCCACTAGGTTGGACCCTACTCCTTGTCACGTACAACGGGGGAATCGAAACCACGCCAGTTGACTCAATGACAGACCGTATGATACAGCGCGCGCGTGCTAACCATTCGGCCATCCAACCCCCCTAAATTTCAACAAATGTTGACAACCGATCCAGACCGAGACAGGGTGACCGAGACTAATCACTGCCTTTAGCAAGAGGTAATATCCAAATAAAATACTCAGCGAGTCTGACGTATGTCTGCAAGTCAAGTTATTCCACGGACGATTTTCTCCAATATGCAAGAGAAATTTTTATTTCATTTACATACCGTCTTTTGTACTACTATTTTCTCCGTCAGCTGTTGTACAAGATGTCGGATCATCTGACCCATTTATATCAACTTCTGTATCTGTTTCTGATTTAATTTTTATGGAAGCAAAATTGTCATTAGTCACTGAACTTTCTTCACTAACACCATTTGTTCTCTCTTGTGTCTCCATAGTACCATCAGCTGTATCCGTGGCGACAGTTTCTGTCATGTTGTCACTCTCCATGTCGTCTTTATTGATGTTTCCCGTCTTGTCTTCCGCCTCTTTCTCCATAGCTCTTCTGTACTGTAAACAAGGAATGGCGCTGACTGGAATGTCATGGCGCTAAAAAAAAAAAAATAAATAAAAAACTTTATGCAACTGGAAGCAAACATTTTTTTAAAGGATTTCAAGTCTCTGAACTTATTTACGGGATTGTTAATTAATCCCTTGCAAACCACAATATTGTGAAAAGAAATGACGTTTCAACGTCCAACTATTCTGCTCCGACTGGGCTAATGAAGACGGGCATACGCCATACAATGTGCTATGAGGGTAATTTTGCCCGGGCAGCTGCACTATTACCTACTCTTATCCAATTCCAAATACCAAGGAATCTTTTACGTGCACGCCAATGTGTACATGTGACCTCGGGTTTTGTCCTATCCGAATGACTGGACAGCTGTCCTTGTCAGGCCCTCCATCCTGCAAGAATATTTCTAATATGGATTTAAAATGAAATAGGGTTTAACGTCCTTCTATTGTGGTCCGAAAAATACATTAAATTGTTTCTAAAACCATAATAAATACCAGTGGAATGAAATGGGGTTTAACAACCTAATTTTCTGCAAAAGAGAGAGAGAGATAAATGGAGTTTAACGTCTACTCTACACAAACCAGATCATTTCGGGACTAGCACATTGTTCAGTTTTATTTCAATAATTCGCTTGCGCATACATGTAGGGGTCTTTAGCAGTGGGAGGCAACTGGAGGAACGCACACACGCTAATCATACGAAATGGGGCTTAACATCCTACTGGGATAATGAATATTTTTTGGACTGCGTATGATTTTAAAGTTTATATTCAACCTGCACTGTTGCATGTTGGTGCTGTAACACAAAATACCCATTCCCTAACTTACTCGTACACTGCCTGGTCCGAGGAAATATGGCCTTGACATTGTACAAACTCTTGTTTCCTTATGAAGATATACAGGCATACCACTGTTATGAGTGACGACAACCCAACCTTCTGGTAGAATATCAAACGGGTTGTGACCTTTCTCTGAAAAATACATCAAAATTGTTTTAATGGAGCAAACAAGGGTAATTCCCAAATTTGCTACATGTACAAAAATTAAATATTTAAAGGAGCTAAATCGCTAATATTTGGGACCTAGAAATTGACCCAAATGGGTCGACACGCATATAATAATGTAATCTGATTGTATATAAACTGATTTACATTCAATTGTTTCCTTTTTGACTCTAATTTCAAATCAGTTATGTCCAGCGAAATACAGCATGTGTCTCAACCCTATAGCAATTTCTAGTGTCTGGTTATTCCAGTCTATTAAGCAGGCTCTCCAGTCGAATATGTGTAGCCTCGTTCTTTCTGGTCACTTGTTGCAAATGACGCTAAAACGCACTATAGTACACGATTCGTGTACCAATGGTAAAATGTTTATTTTGTCTTAAATATTGGATATCAGAAGCCTGCCTTTTCCTGGTAAGATTACAACATCAATGTTGATTTGAAACTGACAAATAATTCGTATTTTCAACGTGTAAGACTTTGGATGATATTGAGTTAGAGAATTAGCTACTTTAAATTGATTTTTTCAGGGAACATGAGCAGTCAATATCTACCACCAGGAGCTAAAGAGTTATTGTGTTACAATTCGAAATTAGCCAGGTTAGTGTTTTTTCTATAGAGCACATGGTAATTATGTATCACCTACTGGAATGGTTTTCCTACGGCCAATTTAGCCATATCGATTATTTAAGTAGCCAAAAGGGAATATTTAATTAACAAGCCAACAGTGAGGCTGATGTCCCCCGCCGAAATAGGAAAATAATTAGAGGACACATATAAATTTATCACAAATTATCTTTTACAAAGTATTGAACAATCAAACAGTATATCTTTACTTATAGTCTAAGCATACAATGTTTTTGATGGAATAATTATAGCATATTAAGGGGAAAACATGCTCTATGCCTACAGATCTAGAGTTTGGTTGTATCAACGGGTCTATTTTCCATCTTGCTGCAAGTTGTGCAAAGTTCACTGTTTTCTTTCTGTCATTAAATGTCAATTCATTATTGCATACTACATATTTAATTAATTTATAATAGTTTCTTTTTCAATTTGTTTTTTCTGCTTACCATAAGCGGAACGGACAGACAGACAAACAGACAGACGGACGAACCCATTTTAATAGTTCCCTGCTTTCTTCGAAAGGCGGGGGACAATCAAAGTAGGAGAGTTATTGTTTTCCAAAGTCTCGACCAATCAAATTGCGTATCGCTCTGCTTACCCTGAGCAGAAAATGCTCATTATCAAACTTAGTCAAGGTATTACTGTAATGAAACTATACACCAAGTTTCATCAATCTCACTTAATTAGAACTAAAGTTATCGTGTCCCAAAGGCATTGACCTAATCAACACATACACCAAGTTTGAACATTCTAGCTCAATTAGGAAGAGAGTTATCGTGCCCCAAAGTATCAACCAATCAAATTGCTTATCTCTGCTTACCCTAAGTGGAAAATGCTCATCTTCGAACTCCATCAAGGCATTGACCTAATAAACACATACACCAAGTTTGAACATTCTAGCTCAATTAAAAGTTATCGTATCCCAAAGCATCAACCAATCAAATTGCTTATCTCTGCTTACCCTAAGCGGAAAATGCTCATCTTCGAACTCCATCAAGGCATTGACCTAATCAACACATACACCAAGTTTGAACATTCTAGCCCAATTAGGAAGAGAGTTATCGTGTCCCAAAGCATCAACCAATCAAATTGCTTATCTCTGCTTACCCTAAGCGGAAAATGCTCATCTTCGAACTCCATCAAGGCATTGACCTAATAAACACATACACCAAGTTTGAACATTCTAGCTCAATTAGGAAGAGAGTTATTGTGTCCCAAAAAGTGTGACGGACAGACAGACGGACAGACAGACGGACGGACGGACAGACGGACAGACAGACGGACGAACCCATTTTAATAGTCCCCTGCTTTCTTCGAAAGGCGGGGGACAATAAATAATTATCACAAGCCTTACAAATATTTCATTTTTAAGTCGATTATATATAATTTTTTGTGTACACCATGCTAACAAAGTGGTATAGACACATGAATTCACAATACCCTACCATGAATAAAAAACATGAAATATGAATTTACTTTGCAAAGTTTTCGTGCGTTATCAACCAGCGGCTGCCAGGCAGGATACGCCCACATTTTCGAAAGAGAGATAGAAAACAAGCTAAAACGAAAGTGATTTTTCCTACAATCAAGGGCCATAATTCAGGAAATTACAATTCGATATGCCCAAATATCGAAAGGAACCGAGATCTTTGGGTTATAAACTTACATTTCAAGTTTAAACCAAATCGGATAAAAATTGTGACCTCTACAGTGTTCACAAGCTAATAACGTGATTTTTCGTGCAATCAGAGGCCATAATCCATGAAGTTACGGTCCGATACATGCCAATATCGAAAGGAACCGAGATCTTAGGGTGATAAACCTATATTTCAAGTTTCATTTAAATCGGATAAAAATTGTGACCTGTAGACTGTTCACAATTTTGGACGGACGGACGGACAGGGGGCGACGACAATATACGTCCACATGAAAATGTGGGCGTATAAAAATGACCGACAGTGAAAATTTTGAAGTAGAAGCCCTGGTTAAAAGAATAACCCAATTTAAATTTCAAGATGTGGAGTTTCCTACCCTGTAAAACAATTTTCTCTTTTTCTTCCAGGGTGTCATCTTTGTCTTTATCTGGGTCGGAGGACGCCAGTCTTCCATCAAGACCTTGATCCAGTAAATCATAAAGTTCATTATCATCCAAATATTCATCATCGCTATCCTCATTCTCATTCATCTCCTCATTTTCAATTTCATCGATAATTTCAAACTCGTGCAAATTTGGTTGACTCGAGGGGTTGAATTTGCAGGAATCGTCAAAATCACTAGTCGACGGCTGATTGGTGCCATATCTTGCCATTTTAGCAGGTGGTTCTAAACACTCAAAATCAATATCTTGAGGGTTCTCCGATACCTCGCCATCTTCTAGTTCATCATTTTGACCTCCAATATTTGTATCTATGTCCGACATTTTATTTGAGATTTTATACCCACAGTTCCAGATGATGTTCGTTTTTACTCCATCCCGTCTTCAAAGTCCAACCGTAGATATCAATCGTTGGACATTTGAGTCTGAGAACGGAATTTTTCAATACTAGTATGGAAAAAATAAACACAGACTACTTTGCTTCAAATTTAAGATTCAACCTTTTTAAGCGTTCAATACACTTGTATTTTGTTAAATAAATTATCTATTGTTGCATTACTAATTACTTCTAGTTCAAGTTTTTGAAATTAGAAATTACGTCTCTTGGAATTTATGATAGAGAACAATGCAATCATTTAATTTCTCAGTCCTAGATTTATAAAATGAACACAACTACAGAACAGTGTCTACAATGTCTAAATTTCTGTCCAACCAATTTAATAATCAGCCATATAAGTTCATCTGTACATGAAAAAAAATAAAATAAATCCTGAAAAATCTGACAAAGTTGAAAAAATAAAGTTATTAGTAGGCACATGTACAGATTGCGATCCAATCCAATCATAGTCGAGGGGAAATAAGAATATAAACATTCATAATCTATGGGGCAGATTCCAGTCAAATATTTACCGTTATTAGGAAGGCGGTACATATACAGACTACAATCCGATCCGACCATACAATAGTCAAGTCAAATTGAAATATAAACAATTCATAACTCCAGTCATATATTTAATTTTAAAAAAAAGATTACCAATATATTAAAGTGTGTTGTAGGCCAACATTTCAAGACAAGATAAGAATAAAACCAGTCTGATTTGTGCATTGCAATAAGCACTTTCAAAACTAAAGTTTCATGTTTTTTCACTTTAGTTGAATAAGTCCAGTTTACAATACACTATGACTTCTGGTTTCAAACAAGATATCCTTGTCACTCTTGTTGTCTACTCATGTTTTATAAAATATAAAACACAAGTCAAACACTTTAAAATTAACCTGAAAAAATAATTATATTTACATATATGTAAAAATAGAGAGAGAGAGAGAGAGAGAGAGCTAGAGAGAGAAATGGGGTTTAACGTCCACTCACGTCCACTCGACACAAACTAGGTCATTTCGGGACTAACATATGGTTTAACTTTATTTCAATAATTCGCTTGCGCATAGGGGTCTTTAGCAGTGGGAATAAACCGGAGAACCCGGAGAAAACCCACGAGGTTGGACAGGCAACCCTTATAAAAATAGAGAGAAATGGGTTTTAAAGATGGGTTCCCAGAAAAGTATTTATTTGGTGGTTATTTCCAAGAAAAGTATGGCAATTTTGGTATATATGGAAAGTAGAGATATCCAATCTTACTAGAAAAATACTGGATTCCCCCGAAAAACACTCATGGAGAGTATACAGGACAAAAATGTAAGGGTTCCCCTAATCGACAGCCTGACGATTAGGAATTTCTGCACGCTTGATGTCAAAGGTTATGATGAGTTAGACGTACAACACTTTCTGAGATAAAACGACGGAAAAAGACGCGGGTAGTGGATAATCCGAGAATTTAATTAGGATTCGATATTTGTAATAAATAGTAAGCGATTAAAGACAACATCGTCTTATGTATGCAATGAATTCTCCTCTTGACTTCCAAGTGAGGTAAGTCACGTGACGTAAACATGACCTGGTTTGATCGAATTTTTATAGCAGGGCATTCCTTCGCAATTACAATGTTTGAGAAGGATATGAAGCAAAATTATGACAAATTAATTAGTTTAAATATGTTTTTAGTCCATATATACCATTAAATCACCCAGTTTGTACGCAGGAATATATCTTTAACTTTATTCGTCACAATTCCAAGATTGCTGTGATAATTTCATGTTGTGTTCCGTGTCCATATGGTACGCAGCTAGTTGTTTATTAATACAATTTTTGAAGAAAAGTAAGCCCTGGGACCCTAATAATCACACATCAGATAAAAGAGTATGTCAGCATGAAAGATTTCTTTTACTTTGAGTGAGAATACATGTTTTCAACATATTTCCATAAAAATAGAACAAGGATCTTGGTTTTGGGTAATTTCTTAATCTTTTCACATTGATCAAAAGAGCAATTACATTTTTTCCATGATGTAAGCTTAAACTGATCTTCCGATTGCCTAACAACATTACAACCAGTTGACAGACAGTACAGCACTTTCGCCCAATGAAATCAGCATGTGAAGGAGGGTCAATGTACTAAAAGATGTCGATTAGATTGTCTAAATAGTGAGAATTACTGAGTAGGCCTATTACGATGGTTTGATGGAACGGGAGAGAGAGAAATGGGTTTTAACATCCACTTGACACAAACTAGGTCACTAAACACATGGTAATGGTACAGAGGAAAAAAAACAAAACATGATGTTGAAATGGGGATTCTAGTCCTTGTCATGTGCATGTGAAGATTCAAAACCACGCCACTTGACTCAGTCAGTCAATGACAGACAAAATGATCTATAGGACATGCATTAAACATTCGACAAACCAAACACTCGCTTGATGGAATGTTGGGTAGTGGATTTCATCTGAGTGATGGAGAATTGGTTTCAGACAATTTATTCATCCCTGAATTCTGAATTTGCTAATCTTCCTGACAAACGTAATGGACATCAGATATCAAGTTATTACTTTCTCACAGTCTAATTATTTTACTAAAAGTTGTTTTTTTTTCCACTTAAGGTACAGCTACATTATACAACCAACAGATAAATTAAAATTATTTATGCCCCGCCCCCACTTCACCGGCACCGTTTGGTTTATTTTTCCCATTCGGCAAATCTGTGAAGGAATTTTCTTCTTGAAGATAAGAGACGGTTAACTTAAGATGCTTTTCTGGAAAAGCTTGAAATCACCTTTTTAGAAACTAAATTCATTCAGCAAGTAATAAATCAGTATATTATGTAATTATTCAACAAAAATTATGGCGAAATTCTACAAAATATTTTACAAAACAGGAAGCTTTAATCTTCGAATTTAGAGTCCAAATGTTTAGATTCGCATTCAATTTGATTATTTTTATATTTTCTGAATTTATTGTTCTGCTATCACATGAAAAGCATAAATAACACTTCTAATAAATAAGTATACCTCATTATTTGAAAATAAAGGAATTTTTATTGATATACGAAACTAAAATTATTCAAGGGAAACAACTCCAATTAACGAAAATTTTGTTGACTTCACGTGGGTTTTTAATGAGTTTGATAAATATATAAAAATGTATTAATTTACTGTATTTTGCCAGCCTAATGAGCTGATTTATATGTGATGTGAAGTAGACTGTTCTTTTCTGACAAGAAGATTCTAGAATTAAAGTCGTGAAAGCAATCTAAACTGTCCCTTAAAGGTTTTGAGGATAAGAAAAGGGTCAGTCTCGGACATTATTTTTGTAGACTGGACTCTGCTCTGGAGTGTATATGATAGGGCAAGGGGGGGGGGGAGGGCTCTTATCATTTATCGGGAGTAATCAGTGGTATGAGGCTATTATAAGAATAAGACCCAGCAGACGTAAATAGCCCAAAGTCCTTGAGCAGAGTAGGCTACCCTTTGTTTCCTGAAAATTCTTTCTAAGTTTCTCTGTGTGTGTGTGTGGGGGGACTGTGATGGTCTAATACGTGTGCGCTTTAGATCATAAGGTCTGTCATTGAGTCTAGTAGCAGGTTTTGAATATCCGTTTGTATGTGACAAGGAGTAGGACCGCCTGGTCAACCCTCGCAGGTTTTCTCTAGGTCCTCCCGTAACCTCCAACATAAAAATAAATAATTGAACCATAGGCCAATGTTATTATTGTTAGTCCCGAAATGACCCAGATAATGTTGATGGACTTAAACCACACACTCTCTCTCTCTGTCTCTCTCTCTCTGTCTCTCTCTCTCTGAAAATTTATATGGACTTTTGAGACAAGAAAATATGATTGTAAAGTAACCCACTTTTCTTCAAAAAAATATAACAATTTAATAAATTTATGTATTTTTAGAAGATGGCAACCTTAGATGAAGCCACAAGGTCAACATTAGAGAAAGAAATTCTCCCATTTTTAAATAAGTCTGCTAGAACCGATGTTAAATCTCTGGCATTGGAATACTTTCTGCTATCACATGAAAAGCATAAATAACACTTCTAATAAATAAGTATACCTCATTATTTGAAAATAAAGGAATTTTTATTGATATACGAAACTAAAATTATTCAAGGGAAACAACTCCAATTAACGAAAATTTTGTTGACTTCACGTGGGTTTTTAATGAGTTTGATAAATATATAAAAATGTATTAATTTACTGTATTTTGCCAGCCTAATGAGCTGATTTATATGTGATGTGAAGTAGACTGTTCTTTTCTGACAAGAAGATTCTAGAATTAAAGTCGTGAAAGCAATCTAAACTGTCCCTTAAAGGTTTTGAGGATAAGAAAAGGGTCAGTCTCGGACATTATTTTTGTAGACTGGACTCTGCTCTGGAGTGTATATGATAGGGCAAGGGGGGGGGGGGGAGGGCTCTTATCATTTATCGGGAGTAATCAGTGGTATGAGGCTATTATAAGAATAAGACCCAGCAGACGTAAATAGCCCAAAGTCCTTGAGCAGAGTAGGCTACCCTTTGTTTCCTGAAAATTCTTTCTAAGTTTCTCTGTGTGTGTGTGTGTGGGGACTGTGATGGTCTAATATGTGTGCGCTTTAGATCATAAGGTCTGTCATTGAGTCTAGTAGCAGGTTTTGAATATCCGTTTGTATGTGACAAGGAGTAGGACCGCCTGGTCAACCCTCGCAGGTTTTCTCTAGGTCCTCCCGTAACCTCCAACATAAAAATAAATAATTGAACCATAGGCCAATGTTATTATTGTTAGTCCCGAAATGACCCAGATAATGTTGATGGACTTAAACCACACACTCTCTCTCTCTGTCTCTCTCTCTCTGTCTCTCTCTCTCTGAAAATTTATATGGACTTTTGAGACAAGAAAATATGATTGTAAAGTAACCCACTTTTCTTCAAAAAAATATAACAATTTAATAAATTTATGTATTTTTAGAAGATGGCAACCTTAGATGAAGCCACAAGGTCAACATTAGAGAAAGAAATTCTCCCATTTTTAAATAAGTCTGCTAGAACCGATGTTAAATCTCTGGCATTGGAATACTTTCTGGGCATGACAGGATCTCCAGAAGGGCGACAATTCATTTCAAAGGGAGATAAATACTTAGAAGGAATTATTTCGTTGACGATAGACGAACATGAAGCGATTATGAAAGATGCTCTTTATTCTTTGCTGAATTTAGCCACAGATGAAGATACGGCCTGGCGTCTGCTTAATATGGAGAAATATCCCAATAACGGCATAAACTGGATGCGATTAGCATTAGATAAAGAATACAAGTTAGCAGACGTAATGACAGGTCTTGTGTCAAACGTAACGCGATCATTGAAATGTGCTGAAAAACTTGTGAGCGAAATCGCTGAATCTGAAGACATTAGTATAGAAAAAATAGTATATGCGTTGTGTGACCTGCAACATAATAAAGCTGCCAAGCTTCATTATCTGGGACCAATTTTGTCAAACTTAACGCAAGTACCGTACATTCGTCAAGAAGTCACAAATAAGGACAGATGCATTATTCAGCGGTTACTCCCCTTTACAGAGTTTTCAGCATCTGAAATACGAAGAGGAGGTGTTATTGGTGCAATACGAAATTGTTGTTTTGATTCTAGTAAGTTTGCCTAATTTTTAAGCCAAGCATTACTCAAACCCTAGGGCTTGCCACAATCAAACTGATGGCAAATACATGTAGATGACTATTCTCCAAAATATCAACTTGCGTGAGTGAGGCGAGTACGTACCTTGCACAGAATGATTTGTGTGAACACAATACAGAACAGAACAGAATGGGTGATGGGGCACTGTGACTAAGTGAGTAAGACGCTAGTCGTCTAGCCTGGGTTCGATCCCAGTGTTGGCGAGAATGTTAATCAGGATTCTCCGATGTGGTTTATCCTTGTCAGTGGTACACAACGGAGGGCCTGACAAGGACAGCTGTCTACATGTAGTTGTTCGGATGTGTAGGTGAAAAATCCCCATGGCAGTTGGAATTTGATATAAGAGTAGGCAGTGGGACATATACATGTAGTACACTGTATCGTGTATGCCCGTGTTAAACCCCATTTCATTTCATTTTTACAGAACAGAATGTTGAGTTACACTGTACTATACAAATGGCAACAAAATTTATACATTGTTTCAGTGGCATTTGGTAATTGAACTGGAGGCTTCTGTAGTCATTATCAAGCATTCAGTAATAAACAGTAACTGTATTTCATAGAATTGTGACATGTTTATTCCAGTTCAATTACTAAATGCCATGAAAACAATTTGTACATTTGTCGTCATTTGTAATGAAACGTTGTTCAAGTAATAAATGGTATTCTATAGAACTGTGACTAAAGACATCCTGGCAATAGACATCTTAATGTCACAGAAATTCTCCATGTTATTAAACATTCATTATGCAAGAGCTAAATCTGTCTATTGCAGGTCTTTCTTTTGGCCTGAAATGTTATCTAAATTATTAATTAGACATTAATTAACCTATCCAGACCATAATCAACTCTAGATGGTATCGCTAGCCTGCAATCTTTAGTGGATTATGAGCCGTTTTACTGCATAACTTTCCTTCATGATTTAACGATTAAATGGATAATCAAGACTATGGTGTTTATCGTACTGACTTTAGTAATGATGATTGAGGCGAGGCGGAAATTTCAACCGCTTATTTAATTTCAACCGCTTAGTTCTCGGTTCATAGTGGATCAATTTGAATGAAATTTTCAGCAAATTGCCTTTACATTATCTAGTTTTTAACTATTATAGTGAGAACTGCCTATGAATCTCCCATAATGTATCTTTAATTGTATTCGTGGGCTTGAGAGAATTCCATTCCTGAATGTTTATTCAAGTCTCCCAAAAATAAAAAAATAGGACTTTTATGAAAATTTTCCTGACTGAAGAACCTTTATTTATTTCAATTTCTGTGATGTTTTTCGGATGTTTAAGTTTTAACAATTTGATGTATTTTTGTGTATTTCAGGTTATCATGAATGGTTGCTAGGAGACGATGTTGATATATTACCGAGGTTATTGTTACCGTTAGCAGGAGGGGAGGAGTTTGACGATGACGATATGGAAAAATTACCCATAGATCTACAATACTTACCACCAGATAAAACACGAGAGCCTGATTCTGATATACGACTCATGTTGATAGAAACCATTAATCAGGTATGGTACACTACGTAGGGCCTGACAGGGACAGCTGTCTAGTTGTTTGGATGGGACGAAAAACCAAGTTCATGTGTACACATTGGCTTACATGTAAAACATCCCTTGACAGGTGGAATTTGATATAAGAGTAGGCCGAAGTGCCGCTGTCTGGGCAAGTTTTTCCTCATTGCACTCTGTATGGCGTATGCCCGTCTTCATTAGCAGAACAGTAGGATGTTAAACCCATTTCATTTAATCAGGTACATGGAGAAAACCTCCTTTCAACTACTTGTCAACAGCAGGAGCTGCAGTGGCTGAGTGAATAAGGCGCTGGTTCACTGACCCATTGTTGGCTGAGATTGTTCCTTGGGATTTGTCAGCATGAATTAAATCAAAATGGAATAAAAGGAGGGATTAAACTCCTTGTATTGTCTATTTAATAACAAACAGCTTTATGGAAAACATTCTCTAGATTTATTAAGTGCAACGTTTCAATGGGGTTATTCTTACCTTATTATCAAGCAAAGCTATACATGCTTCCCAGAACCTTCAATCAGAGAAACAAAACATTGGATGAGCCCTACAAAATCTTTAATTATTTAATTCCAAGAAAATCTGCACCTCATACACAACAGCACAGAATTCTAAATCAGCAGCATATCTAAGCCATGTGTGTCTGTGGGGGCCGGGGTTGGGGTGGAGGGCCCTCCCAGGCACCACTTTGTTGAACGGGCAGCACTTTTTCGCTTAAAATATTGTCTGTATGTTTAAGTATGTGTAATAAACCTAGTGAAGGTTGTCCATAAAGCTGTATGTTATATAGGGGATCGCCTGGCTAAGTGGGTAAGACGCTGGCTCGCTAGCCTGGAGGTCGAGTGTTCGATCCCTGCATTGGCCGACAAAGTTCATCCCGATTTTCTGGCGTGGTTTCCCCTTATCAGTGATGCAGGACGGAGGGGCTGACAAGGAAAGCTGTCTAGTCGTTCGGATGGGACGAAAAACAGAGGTCCCGTGTACACATTGGTGTGCACGTAAAAGATCCCTTGGGAGTTGAAATTCGATATATGAGTAGGCCGTAGCGCCGCTGTGCGGGCAAAATTTCCCTCATAGCCCACTGTATGGCGTATGCCTGTCTTCATTAGCCCAGTATAGGAGCAGAACAGTAGGACGTTAAACCCCATTTCATTTCATTTCATGTATGTTATATACATGTATATCGCTTTCACTAAATGCCCTTTAAAGATAATATTTGTCTATTTGCTGTCCTTTTACCATAAATATCAAAGTCTAAATAAATTCTTGGATGATCATCTGCCAACTTCGTGTTCCACCGTCTAATTGGAGAGTATCTTGTACGTTTCAGCCTTTCACTATTCTCACAACCGCAGGCTATTTGATCAACGCACCCAGTGCTCTCAAAATTACTTGATCAGACCACATACATGTAATGTAAGCCCTGTTAGTATTTACAGGCAATCCAGTATGTTTCTAGTAAGACTGAGTGTCCCGGCCTACTTCCTGTATTGAACAAAATTGTCTTAGTTATCTTGGAAATAAATACTTTTGTGAGAAAGTATCTTAAGGGGTGAGGCTACCCGAAAAATGTTTTGTGAAATTCTAAAGCTATTGAATTGAAAATGGCACAAGTAGTTATGAAATGTAATAAACAAGGGAAAACTAACATTAAAAAAAGAAAATGTTGCCAGGGTAACACATTTTTGGGAAAAAGTATGAAAAACGTAGGTACACCATATCTCTGATAATAATGAAGATAAATGTCTCATTTTCGGACTGCTTATTCTTTAATGATAGCCCTAAAACCAGCTAGAGAGTTTTTCTCTATAATTTTTAGAGTTTCTTGGAAAATGATGTTTAAAACATTTGCCTCACAACAATATTTTGTCTTTTGAAATATTAATGATAATTAAAATTGCTTTCTGTCTGATTCTGTGGTAGATATTAGTTTATATACCCTGTAAATTTTCATTAAACTTTATTTTCATTAACCTCTATATTTTTTTTTTTTTTGCAGTTATTAGCGACCAAACATGGCCGACGAGTTATGAAAGAGAAGAATGTTTACGTTATCATGAGAGAATTCCATAAATGGGAGACAACTGCTGCTAATAATCACGCTATTCAAAATGTGGTGGATATTTTGATCGGAGATGAACCAGAAGAAGGTATGGAGAACCTACATTTAGTGGACATTCCAAAAGAAACAGAGGAAAAGTTTAAAGAAAGTGACAAAGAATTGGCTAAAGAAATAGCTGAGGATGAAGCTGATGGACAAGAATAATAAATATATTTTAGCCTTTTATCACTTGCTATTTTTTTTTTATTAGCGGGTTTGCTACCGGCGGAGAAAATTCATTAGGATTTTCGTTTGGATGGGATGAAAAACCGTGGTTCCCCCATGTAGACATAGGCGTACACGCAAAAGATCCCTTGGCAGTTGGAATTCTATATCAGAGTAGGCCATAGTGCTGCTGTCGGGGCAAAATTTCCTTTATTGCACACTGTATGGTGTATGCCCGTCTTCACTGGCCCAGTTCGGAGCAGAACAGTAGGACGTTAAACCCTGTTTACAGTTAGCAGTTCGTTTGTCCGTCCGTGCATGCATCATGATTTTCTTTCCCCACAGGGGAGCCATGGTAGCTAAATGGGTAAGACTCTGGCTCGCTAGCCTGGAGGTTGCGTGTTCGATCCCTGCATTGGCAGAGAAAGTTCATCAGGATTTTCCGCCATGGTCAGTGGTGCAGGACAGAGAGCTTGACAAGGACAGCTGTCTAGATGTTCGGATAGGATGAAAAACCAAGGTCCCATGTATTCATTGGCGTGCATGTTAAAGATCCCTTGGAAGTTGGAACTCAATATATGAGTAGGCCATAGTGCCGCTGCCCGGGCAAAATTTCACTCATAGCACAATGTATTGTGCATCCTGGGTATTCCCAGTGGTCCCAATCCGGTCCACTCACACATGAGAGGGGACAATTATTCTAATTATCTGACCCTGGTCTTAGCCTCCTTGTTTAGGTTCACAACAATATGTCGACTTTTTCCCTTGATGGTGGGGTGGATGGGTGGATGGCCAAATGGTTAGCATGTGTGGGCTGTATCAGGTGACTCAGGTCTGTGAGAAAGTACCTTTTAAAGGTTAACCATTCGGCCATCCAACCTCCCTAAAGTTTTAAAAAACTTTAGGGAGGTTGGATGGCCGAATGGTTAGTGTGTGCACCTTGTATCAAAAGGTATGTCACAAGCGAATTATTGAAATTAAATTGAACCATGTGTTGGTTCGGAAGTGACCTAGTTTGTGTTGAGTGGACGTTAAACCCTATCTCTCTCTCTCTCTCTCTCTTTATTAAAATCTCTCTCTCTCTCTCTCTCTCTTTCTCTCTTTATTAAAAGAAACGTGTGTAAGTGTTAAATGGGTCTGATTCATTGTTTATAGGATTGAGGCAGTCTCTCGTTGTTGGCTTGTTTTTCCTTTCCACCCCCAACTCTTAAGTTTTGGGAAGTAATGTTCCAGGAGGAATAAAGTATTTTAAATAAAAACTATAAAATATATGTGAATGTGAGCGGTGTGGTGTTCAGCTTCTTCACTTGTGGTAAGCCACTTTGACTCCGTAAGTAAGACGTTCGCTCGCTTACCTAACCGAGGTCCCGTATTCGATCACGGTAACCCATTGTCAAGACAGACGGATGAAAACCCGAGGTCCCGTGGCCGTGCACGTAAGATGACCCTTGACAAGAATTCGATATAAGAGTTGATAACAGTACCACTGTCCGGGCAAAATTTTCTTCACACTGTATGACGAATGCCCGTCTTCATTACCACAGTTGGTGCATTTCCTTCCATTTCTTCAGTATCTTTTATAGCTATGAATATCGAGATAATTTTTTAAAATGAAAATGACGTTTCATTTATTTATTTAGTTGATGTCCCGAAACTGGATTCAGGTTATAAAACACGTTTTAAGCATATCACGCCATCAATCTTGTCTATACAAGATTACGATTTCTTTTCTATTAATTTTGTATATTTTGACACGACACTAAAGTCTATAAACTATTTCAACCACCACAGGCTGGTAGTGACACAATCTGGTTAAAACACAGATCCTATTTTAATTCGTTTCGTATTTTTATAGTTCAAAGTTTCGTTTTACTTGTCTTCACAACACCAGGATCTGGAAAAGTTGTTATATGAGGGATTAGCCAATGAAACGGTCTGTTACGGCGAGTTCTTGGCTTGCGATGCAAGGAACTGTGGGTAAACCACTAGAAACGCCAACGCTGGTTGATTAATCAATACCTGACGTCATAGGCCAAAAGTCGTTCGTATGACCTCCGACGCGACGCCCCACTACAACCGGTCAGATCTTCATGTAGTGTAGGCTATCGAAAGTATAAAATGAAATATAGATCTGTTTATGGGTCTTAAAATTCCAGTACGATTTTCGAAATACAGCCATGGATTTGTTTGGGGGTAAAGTAAATATCATATTTATCGTGGTATAGTCCATGCTATTTATGAAATCAAAATACCGATTCAAGAGAAACTTCAGGCTTTGATTCAAGGGAATATAGGCTAGAACAGGTCCACCAAATTGGTTCACGGCAAATAAATATGGCGACCGTATTCTTACATGTTTAATGAAACCATTCGACCATTCGCAGATAATTGTTGAACCTGTGTCCTCCGACAACCCTGCATTCTTCACAGCCTGTATATCAATACAAGCACAATTAAATAGTAAATATCTTTAGTCTACCTTCAATAGCCCTGTCGGAGCAGAACAGTAGGACGTTTAACCCTGTTTTATATCAATAACTTTAGTGATATGACGACTGGCTCCAAAGAAAATAAGTTAGATAACAATTGAACGAATTTGATGGCACGTCGCGTTTTAATGTGGTTGTATATTGTCGTCTCCCCTGTCCGTTCGTCTGTCCAACCCCTTGCTTCCCATATTCACTGATCATAGACCAGAATCCTCAGAGAAAAGGCGATAAACTGCGTTTGCAAGAAATTAATTGTTGGGCAAAAAACATTCTATGGGGCTAGGTATTAGTATTCTACGCATCCTGGCACAATTTTTAATTTTTCGGACCGCGGGAACAGTGCCCGCTAACCTATAGCCTAGTTGGGGGCCCGTGGCATTTTGGGCGTGTCTGTTAGGGGTAACCCACCGCACAAAGCTGATTAAGGTGGCACAGATTTCAGCTAATATAGCCTAACTGTGGTCTGGAAATTACTAGTAGATAACTCTTGTCAGGGATACTCCACCACTACAAATGTCTGGCAATTACATAGCTCTGTCAGGGGTACCCCATCACTAGAAATGTCTGAAGATATACGCTACACTGCTGTACGATTTTCATGTGGTACAATTTTGAACTAATCTAACCCAAGAATTCACGCCCAGAATTACAACCCTCACAGCCACACCCACCATATTAGAAACCCGCCAGACTTACATTCTGATGATACCAGATATATCTGCATTGATGCCATATAGGTGAAAATTGTTACACTTTTCAGCTAGGTTGACCACTCTGGGTCCTTGCTCTATAAGGTCTTGCTCTCGACCATTAGAGATTCTCCCTCTCTCTCTCTCTCTCTCTCTCTCTCTCTCTGGACATTCTTATTATTAAAAATTAAAAGAACACACATTTATTTAACTGATAATAAATTAGGACAGTTAAATATATATTAAAGGGGCTATTCCGATTTGAACAGTCTTAAAAATGAAAGTCGTACGTATGAAATGGTGTATTTACCTTGTCTCTAAATCTCATCTCAAAATATTGAGTCGGTTAGGCCTGAACATCAAAACTGCTTATCCGGACACGTAACCCTTTTAAGATTTCGGGTCAATTTGTTTCGTTGGGTGATCTGATAATCGATTCCCGTTCCTTGAGAGGTCTATACAGTGTTGTTCTTGATACACGTAATATTTATCAAAACAATGTCTGGTTTTATCCAGACACCGTATAATACAGCTTGGGTCACCGGTCTCCATTTCCAGATGAAGACTGATGGGTCTAGGTTGTTTGAAAACGTATCACAAATATTGAGTTAGTGGCTCGGCCCTTAGGTAGAGGATAAAGCAGGTTTATTCTTCAAAAAGTTATTGGGATCAGCCCTTTAAACTATTTAACAAAACAAATTGGTTTAAATGAAGTAATATTAATAAAACATGGTTCTATAGCCATTAAGTAAACGATGACTGATTGAGGTCACTCCTATCAAGATAGGGCATAATGACGTAAAATATGTCATATTGGTCACGGTGTTTTCATTCCACACTTATGCTAAAGACATCTTAAAAGTGAGATCTCTTAAAATATGTCAAATATTTAATTTGTTTCGTATACTTTATGAAATAAAAATGACAGAATTCATTCTAAACAAGTATTCTTGATATTGAGTGGGGCCTGTATCATTACTGCCCTGGCCGGGAACTGTACAGCGGACCCATTAACTTGAATTGTTATTTGTTGTTGATTTGCAATGGTACATGAAGACGGACATATGCCATCCAGTGTGTTATAAGGTAAATTTATATTTGTTGTGCATTTCTTGGAATGAAATGAAATGAGTTTTAACGCCCTACTGTTCTGTTGCGACTGCGCTAATGAAGACGGACATATGCCATATACATGTAGTGTGATATATGGGAAACTTTGCCCAGACAGTGGCACTATGGCCTAGTCTTACTCCAAATGATCTTTTACGTGCACACCAATGTGTACACGGGACCTCGGTTCGTCGACCCATCTGAACGACTATACGTTATCCCGTGCCAGGCCCTCCGGCCCGCACCACTGGCAAGGGGCAGCCAGGACGGAAGATCCCGATGAATAGCTTATTAACCATGCATTATGCAAGAGGTAAATCTGCCTATTGCAGGTCTTTCTTTAAGCCTAAAATGTTATCTAAATTATTAATTAGACGTTAATTAACTTATTAAGACCATAATCTACTCTCGATGCCATCATTAGCCTGTGACATTTAATGGATTTGAATACGTTTTGTGTAGTACCATGGGTCTTTTGTCAGACGTGGAACGCGGGCCGAGCAAATCGGTCGCCGCATCCTACATGACCTATTATGACCCATGCACTATATTCTAACTACATATATCAATAGCCTTACTGATCGTCTAGTATTTGTAATTGTCTTCTTGGATCCCTTTTCACGTTGTGTTTTCTTATCTCCGCTGTTAATACTGTTATGTTCTCATTAGTTAAGACGTTTGTGTTACCAGGAATAACAATGCATCAGTTCAGCTGGATACACATGGTTACAATGCATATTAGATTACATTAGCATACTTATAATTAACATCTTTCTCTCAACCCCAACTCCTGTAAAGTTCTAACCAGCATGGCTAGACTCAGGATACGGCTACATCATATGGTCGTCTAAAGAACCAAGGCGATGTCTACCCTCTCTGAGAATTCACAGGCAGTCTCTAGGAAATCAAATGGCATCTGTCCGGAACCCAATGATATCTGATCTTAAAGGCCTCGCAGGGTCTCTTTTATAGGACCCACATGGACATCATCTCGCACAGATCAGGCTATTTATTGCCCTGAATCTGTGCAATTACTGATATGATTGGTTACCTAAGCCAAAAGATGCAATCGTAATTTTTCGATCATGTGTGATCTGGGGATATTTTGTTGACACATAGGACCGGCTGTTTTGGTTTTATAACTTTTTTTTATGTGTCAAACTGTCACTCATTTTTTAAGTGCATACGAGACACGACTTCTTTACAATGAGTGTATGTGAACCTAATAATAACTAGTAAAGATACAATATGGTCTACCATAGTACTACATTTGTTGTGGATGGAATAATCATTGATAACGATAAGAGAATTCTTGTCGAAACGTCGTGCTAAACTAGTAAGAGTATTCCATATAAATCGTGTTGTGTGTTTTTTTTTTTTTTTTTTTTTTTTGTTTTTTTTTTTTTGGGATGGAATAATCGTAAAAAAAAGGATAATCGAGACTTCCGAGTGAAGCATCTTGTCTGATATGTTCAGCATATTCTGTTTCCATTATCCATTTTTAACTAGTATAGCGTGAACTACTTAATGCTCATTTAACAATACCAATAGTGCTCTATTTAAAATCACAGAGGCGTCACATGCGTTCACATTTTAGATTTTGGTTGATCAGAGAATTCAAATGCAGGTAATCGCCAGATTTTATGTATGTACTATTCAATCATGACGCCACCGACAAGACATACACAATATTGATTTTTTAATTTACTGTTGACAACACATGTATGATTTGTGACCCCAAAAGTATGGTTGATTTGCTTCTCTCAATCATAACCTAAACATACATTGTGCAAGAGCTAAATCTGCCTATTGCAGATCTTGCTTTAGGTCTGAAATGTTATCTAAATTATTAATTAGACATTAATTAACTTATCCAGACCATAATCAAATCTCGATGTCAACGTTAGCCTGCGATATTTACTGAATTATGATCTGATGTACTGCTCAATGTTCTTTCATGATTTAATCATGAAATGGATAATTGAGACTATGTTTTTATCGTATCGACTTTAGTAATGATGATCGAGACTAGATCGAAAATTCAATCGCTAAAATCTCGGTTCAGAGTGGTTCAATTTGACTGAAATTTTCAGCAAATTCCCTTTACATTATATAGTTTTTAACTATTATATAGTGAGAACTGCCAGGTCTTTATCTAATCTCACATAATGTACCTTTGAAATTATTAACGAATTCAAAAGTATGTAATCACTGGAATGTATGCACATTCCAATCATGACGCAGCTTTCAAAACATAAACTATCTTTTTTTATTTGCTGTAGACAACACACACATAATTTATAGCCCCGAAAGTTGTTTGATTTGCTATTGTAAATCAAACCTTAAAAAAAAATTATTACCGAATTCAAGAAATAGGTAGATCACAGATTGTATGCACTCTTCAATCATGACGTCGCTTGCAAGACATTTTACAATTATTTTATTTTCTGTAGACAATATAATTTATGACCCAAGAAGTTGACATGACGTATAGTTATATATTAAACATTTTTGAGAAACGCTTGCTGTGATAAATGGGCTTTCCTATTAAGTGTGTGTGTGAGAGAGAGAGAGAGAGAGAGAGAGAGGAGAGAGAGAGAGCGAGGGGGAGGGGTTTAACGTCTACTTGACATATGGTTCAATTTTATTTCAATAATTCGCTTGTGCGTAGGGTGGAAACCGGAGGACCCTAAGAAAACCCACGAGGTTGGACATGCGACCCTATTCCTTGTCACGTAATAATAATAATAATGTACATTTATATAGCGCTTAATCCATCCATGAGCATGCTCTAAGCGCTGTAAGTTAATGGCTTCTGTGGATAATACATCGTGAACATATGCGTCTTAAGTCTAGATCGAAATTGAGCAACTGTTTCTGAACACTTTATTTTGTCAGGTAAGTCATTCCATAGTCGTGGACCATATACACTGAAGGCTTTATCACCAAAAGATTTTAATTTAGTTGAAGGTACAACAAGTGATAGATTATTCTGTGAACGGAGTGGTCGGTTTGGTACATAAGGCTGCATAAGATCTGTGATATAGGATGGAGCTGAATCATGCTGAGACTTGTAGACCAGTGTTAAGATTTTAAAGTTTATACGAGCCTCTATTGGTAACCAGTGAAGCGATTTAAGGACAGATGTTATATGTTGACGTTTTGCTGTTCTTGTGATGATTCTGGTACAACCGGGAAATCGAAACCATACCAATTGACTCAATGACAGACCTTATGATGCAGCGTACACACGCTAACCAACCTTATGATGCAGCGTACACACGCTAACCAACCTTATGATGCAGCGTACACACGCTAACCATTCGGTCATATGTTTCTCTCTCTCTCTCCCTCTCTCTGGGGGGTTGGGTGGCTGAATGGTTAGCGTGCGCGCGCTGTATCATAAAGTCTGTCATTGAGTCGATTGGCGTAGTTTCGAATCCCCGGTTGTACGTGACAAGGAGTGGGGTCGCCTGTCCAACCTCGTGGGTTTTCTCCGGGTCCTCCGGTTTCCTCCCACTGGTAAAGACCCCAACGCGCAAGCGAATTATTGAAATAAAATTAAACCATATGTTAGTCCCGAAATGACCTAGTTTGTGTCGAGTGGACGTTAAACCCCATTTCTCTCTCTCTCTCTCTCTCTCTCTCTTATACACTATTATTGTAAATAGTCTTCATTTTCTACACTAAACTGTTCCTTTTATACCGTTTTATTTACTGTCAATCTGATTAAGATATTTCATTTCATTTTTTTACACTTTCGACGGTCTACACTTCATGAAGATCTAACCAGTTGTATTGGAAGGTCGCGTAAGAGCGGCTTTTGACCTATGACGTAAGACATTGATTAATCAATCAGCATTGACGTTTCTAGTGGTTTACCCACAGTTCCGTACATGACACGCCAAGAAGTCGCCGTAACGGATTGTTTCATTGACTAATCCCTCACGCCATCCAGAACACCTGTTATATAACAACTCTTACAGATCCTAGTGCAGTACAGACAAATAAAACGAAATTTTGAACTATAAAAAACGAAAAAAAATAGGATCTGTGTTTTAATCAGATTGTTTTATTGTGTTTTTATCATAAATCTAAAAATTATTAGTTAAAGGCGTAACACCAAAGATGAATAAATTGAAATAAGTGTACATTATTTAACTTCAATCTGCTAAATTTGTGCTATGGCCGCAAGGCTTCAGGCATGAATAAAGATTAATTATTCTTATTTATTTAGCCTGTCTCATATACATGTATATTGTGCGCAATATTCTCTGGTTGAAGCTGGAGTCGTATAAACCTGCATTTTCATCTAGGTACAATTGCTGAGTTTATAGGCGTACGGGCTCGATGACAGTTGTGGGGGGGGGCAGAACCCGAATGGCCAGAAAATATTTCAGGTTACAGATGGTGTATCCGGGTTTCTGCGAGAGCGGAGGGGCGGGGCTTACTGTGTTGGAACTCCCCAAGAACACTTTGGAAAATTTGACGGCCGCAAACGCGTTTACAGGCAATTCCACCCCGTAAATACAGCAGCTTCAAAATTGTCTACTATAGCCTAATTGAGATGGCTGCCTCGAAATCCAATTTTGAAAATTTAAGTCCCACAAACGCGTTTTCCTGCTCTTCCAGCCCGTGAATACAGCCTACATTAGGTGGCTGACCCGAATCCCAAACAACCAATAGTCTGGTATGGCAACCTTGCCCTCCGCGAGAAAGTCTTGAAAATTTAACCTCCGCAAATGCGTTTTTTCTGCTATTCTAGCTCGTGAGTTAATCAAACCCAAAGTTGTCCAATAGTTCTGAACTCGAAATCCCACTCTATGCCGACCTGAATTTCAGCCATCCAACCAGACTACATTCACAAATAATAATCGATGTCCGAGAAATGTCGCACAAAGTAGAGTGGCTCCAGACAAAATGTTTTAATCCATAGTCAATTCAGTACAAATTCGTGGTATTCAATTACAAGAAAAGTAAACTGAGTGTTTTATTAGATGAAATAATAATTTTATTTTGGTCACATTACCCGTCTGCCCGAAAAGTCATACTGCCCGACAGGTAGGGCACCTGTCCCCTACGCCCCCCCCCCCCTCCGGCTCTTACGTTTATGGCTAAGTTTATGTGAAACAAGATACAGTAGAATCTGTATGAACAGCCAATCCTATTCAACGACATCTCCTTGTAAGCGGTCACGATAAATCCCCTCCGTAAAAATTCTATTGTTTCATGTCTTTATTCAACGGTCATTCCTCTAACGCGGCCAGCGGTCACTATTTTACTAATAAATTTAACAAAACATCGCCCATTCTACGGCCATTGTTGAATGATACCATCTTGTCGTTCTTTGTAACACCCCCGCTAATCCCGTGAGTAGTAGTTAATTAACTGAACCCCCACTGATCAGGTAAAAAGAAATGTAAAAATAACAATCAACCCGGGATTATCTGTTTATTAATTTTTTGTTTTATTAAACGACTAACCTGACCATTATTTTCACGCGGAACGCCACATTATTTGATACTGATTGAATAAAATAAAAGTACCGAATTTTGTCACGATCATCTAGTATGTTTTTTCCATTGCCATTTTGTTCTTAAACAGACGTTTTGGCGCCTCCTATAATATTACATACAGAGTTACACCCCCTGTAAATCGGTGATAAAATCAGCGATGTTTTTTTTGTTCATGTGCTTTTTTGATAAAATAAAATTAATTCATCGATTTTCTTCACAAAAATGGATAAATATTATCGAATACATCACAATGGTAGACAGTGTATAGAAGGTTGGTACAAAATGACAAGTTTACAGAAGTTATGTCCGAGATTTGAGTAAAGAATTTTCGTTCGGTGCAAGATTCAGCGACGGTCAAATTTACCGATGCAAGTATATAACCCACCCTTTTCAATTCTTTAATCATCAAACCAACTCAGTTCTATGGCCATTAACAAATTTATAAATAGAAATGTATGCTAGGTCTCGCTATTAGTAGGAATAGGTGCGGTTCAGGTCATAAAATAAATGAAATGAGGTTTATGGGGCTTTAAACGTCATTTCATTTCAATTCCTAAAATAACGACCATCGACATTAACAGAAATTTCGAACAATGGACTGCGAGGACAGACAAGTTTTAACAGGATATGGTATATTTGACAAAAGAAATTTCAGAATAGAGGTTAACTGTTGAAAATTGTAAAACCACGGTTGATAGTCGGCAGGCAGCTTTAAAATAATCATTTGCTGGACGTGGGTATATCTCTAAATGTTAGTTGTGCCACGATTATTTCAATCTGTTTCACAGAGGATTACGAAACTCTGTAAAAGATGACTGCTTTGAACACATGAGGTCACATCACACCCCGTCAATCGTTGCCTCAATGGCGCGTGTATTGTTTACATACGACGGTACTTGCCTGGGCAGAATGGTGCCTTTTACTCATTTTACATACTCATTTACACTAAATAGGACATATTTTGTTTACCTACATATACTTCAAACACCTTTATTTAATTTTCTAATGCTTATAAAATGTTCTAGAATTTAATTTGCAGAATGAAAAAGGTTAATGTTGGGGGCTCATTAAGCCGCACCGATGTCACCCCTCTCAGTGATTGTAGCAGTCTAGCAAATATTCACTGCTGATCAGTGTGGGATTATTGGTGTTTTAAGACGAGGGGTGCTGTCTGTAGACACCAGATCACCATTTCAGTTTACAAATCGCACCAGTTCCAAACAATCGTATCTTCAATCGTGGAATAACTACACCTCAGCCTGCAAAGAAAAAGCCAGTAATATTCATTCGGTTTGTCACGGCGTAAAGCTGAAATAAGAGAGAGAGGGGGGGGGGGGGGGTAACGTCTACTCGACATAAACTATGTCATTTCGGGACTAAAACATGGTTCAATTTTATTTCAATACTTCGCTTGCGCGTCGGGGTCTTTAGTAGTGGGAGTAAACCGGATGACCCGTAGAAAACCCACGAGGCTGGACAGGCGACCCTACTCCTTGTCCCGTACAACCGGGGTATTTAAACCCCGCCACTTGACACAATGACAGACCTTATGATACAGCGCTCACGTGCTAACCAATCAGCCACCCAATCGCCCTAAAGCTGAAATAATCAGAATCAATAGGAAATCCCCATTCTGATTAAAATACATTCATTTCGCTTTGTTTTACTCTCGATGGCCCCCATTATATCTGTAAAACGAAATTTTGAACTATAATCTATATTTCGTTTCGTTTTATTATACTCTCGATGGTCCCCATTACAACAGTAAAACGAAATTTTGAACTATAATCTATATTTCGTTTCGTTTTATTATACTCTCGATGGTCCCCATTACAACAGTAAAACGAAATTTTGAACTATAATCTATATTTCGTTTCGTTTTATTATACTCTCGACGCCCCCACTTCACCAATAAAAGGAAATTATGAACTATAAAAAAACAAAATATGATCTGTGTTTTATTCAAATTGGGAGAAACTAATAATAACAATTTCAGAAAGATTGAATCATAATTGAAGCTAAGGAGAGTAACTCTGAAAGTTATGATTGGAAATCGGTCTTTTCAATTGGATATACAACCAATGTATACCCTAATAAAAGCGTATATGGCGCTAAAAGATTTCGTAAGAAAGGAAAATAACTCGGGGCGTGATAATCTAAAATCGTGGAAAATCAACAGGACCCTTTCTTTAATAAATATCACAAAGATCTGACCATAATTCGAAATAAATGGTAATATCTCTAGAAATTGTTAAAAATAGTTGCAAATAATTCTATTTCTTAATTTTAATCAAATATGTTGGGATAACAAGAAATGTGCACAGCGGCCTGGTAGGGTGGTGGCCATGTACGACGATAAGAATACCACCAGTGACCGGTTCAATCGGATCGTGTAGATGTCCCCTTAAAATACAGACTCGATTGAGTTTGAGATTTTTTAACGTCCTGTTCTGCTCCGACTGGACTAACGAAGACAGGACCTTTAAATACAATCTCGATTGAGTTTCAGATTGTTTAACGTCCTACTGTTTTGCTCCGACGACTGGTTTAACGAAAGCGGGACCTTAAAACACAGACTCGATTGAGTTTCAGATTGTATCATTGATGAACATAGTCCAGATGTTCAATCAACAGGAAACATATTTATAAAATGAACGGTTCACAACAGGACTGTCTCCCTTTGTGGGAGAAGCCTTAATTATATTGTGGTCGCTTCTGATTCTGCTTGGACACGCTCAGAGTATATTAAGAAACATGTACGAAGAAGTAAACGCATTCATAGACGTTGGTTACGGTGATATTTGTGGCGCTTAATTACATGTTTATAAAATGCTACTTCAGATGTGTATAACCCAAAATTTGCATAGTCATCCCCATACAAGCTTATGGGCAAACACTGCAATGTGTTGTTCTGTCCGTGACACAGAGCGCCAAGCCCAATTAAAATCTTAGGAAACGTTAGAACCGGACAAAGAAACAAGAATAATAAATACCTTGAGAGAATATTTTGTGGTCTGCAGCCATATGGTGTGAGACAGAGTTGTCAGTTACCTGTCTTTCTATTCACGATCTGAACATAGAACATGTGTGAGATATTAAATATCAAGATTACAATCATTAAACAACATACGAAGTGTTCGTTTTGCACGGAGGTCTAGCAAGTGATAGAGTGTCCTTCTGAATAAAACACATGCCCGTTCTGTCTAATTTCCAGTTAAGAATTTGAACATGTATCTCCGTGCATTGAGAACTATGTTCATAGTCGAACTCTTATAGCCACGTTTGAAACACATATTCAACAGTACATTAATAGCAAACGAGACTTAAAATTAAAATACGAAGATTGATGTAAACGGGAGAATACGTTAAAATAAATTATATTATCGCATACTACAATTAAACGTTTGCCATCAAGACTTGGGAACAAACTGACAATTACTGCGGAGAATCGAAGGTTTTAATATTTGGAAAATACGATCTGGACACACGCGATCTGGCATCATTTGCCGCCAAAGTTTGAATCCCAAATTGTGGACGCAAATGATGCCATATCGCGTGTTTCCAGCTTTTATTCGTCTTTTCCAAATATTAAAACCTCTGATTCTTTAGAAATATGGGAGTTTGTCTATTTCAGCTTCATAGATAGAAGATTGATTTAATTGTCGAAATGTATGTTTGGGCAACAACAGAGTTCATCAGAAGTACTTTATTTACCCCCATTTGCAAATGTAGTTACCGAAAACACACTATCCCATTTTTAGAGTGATGCAATATAAATTCTTTGTAATTTGCCGTTGGTCAACTTCAACTATGCATTCTTCCTTCTGTGAAACACTGCTATATTACTTCCAATTATCGACAAATTGAGACATATATTTATCCTAAAATTCAATTAGCGGGATTTCGACGGAAATACTTCAATTTTGTTTTAGGTTTTAGTTTCCTAATAATTGCTAAAACCCATCAAAATGTCTTAAAAATCCAGATTATCGATTTACAACGATCGGAACATCTAAAAAGGCAGGTGTGGCTACAGATTGGCATATGTATTTCAACTGTCAAAACGACACAAAAGAGAGACTAGTAAACCCAGGAGATTGGGAATACAGAAGCTCTATATGTATTTAAGGAATGTGTCTTGGGAGTTCTATAAAGCGCCGTTACTGACTATATTATTTATAATTTATAATTGACATGTCAATAATTTTATATGATGTCATTAGTAATCATAATAATCCGATCGATAGGTATCCAAAATAAACTTACAAGATTATCGCAATCAGAATAAACTTACAAGATTATCGCAATCAGAATAAACTTACAAGATTATTGCAATCAGAATAAACTTACACTTACTAAATTATCGAAATCCAATCACTAAGCTTGTTCAGTAGTGAGACTGATCTTAATACCGACCCCGACATCCTTCACACTACGAGATCGGTCCAGTATTCATCAGCAGTTTGTGTATCCAGCCCAGTGGTCCAGTTCTTTATCGTGTCTTAATACCTATACGACCAGTGCTCTCATTACCTTATTAGAACAATACAATGTAGGCATATTTCAAACCGGTGTTCTTTGTACACGAACTGCTTGAGAACCTGAATCAAAAACAAAAGAAGTGGGTTAACATGTTAACAATACCATGTTGATTAATATCTGTTAATCTACTTTATATATTTTATGTGTGTGCATAAAGGGCGTTTCCACGAGTCGTTCAATTCCAATTTCCACAGGATCTATCATGTGCACTATTCACATGTGGTAAACAGGCTATTTGTAACATACATAGACAGTATATTGGATTTTTTGTTAAATTTGCAACTACCCGCTTACCTCACCTCCAAGGGGAATTTTTACAATTTTTAGGTCCCTCCCACGACACCCCCTTCCCAAAGTCATGAAAATTCAACTGATACAGTGTCCATCTCAACGGTACAAGAAACAAACCCAAAGGTTTCTTCTCGAGAATCAAATACCGTGGACGCTGGCTCAATGAACATATCACATTGACTGCAGTGCAAATTACTCTCACACTTTTTATGTTTACTTTGCATATTAACTTCTACCCCCGCATGCCCTACATACATCCCCCACCCCCATCCCTTCTCTTGATAAATCTTCGATACGTCCATGACACACATACCGCCTCTGACAACTCCGAATCGGAATGAAATATGGCAAAAGTTCATCAAGAAACGCATGAGATACTCCGGTCCTTAGTCCCTCTTCCATATATCTATGGGGAAAATAATTGAAATAAGTAAATATCGTGATATCATTTCCAATAAAAACTATTTCACCAGTTTCTCTCCACGCTAGGATTGTATGATTTATGTTTCCCGAATAAAACCAGTGCCTATTGTTATAGTGATTGGCAGCTGTTGACATCTAGCGAGTTAATGATCGACGTAACTCATAGTTTATGGCTCAAATTTAGAGTGGTCTCGTTGATAGATCACGACTGAATGAATGAACACACGATCTGCGTCATACTGCACATAGAGAACTATCTATTTTGAAAAGAGATCTCTGACCTGTATGAACGCCATATTCAAAAATAAGTATACCAATTTGTAATGCTGTTCTAATCTGCTTTACCCTTTTCACTTGGGCGGTAGTATAATATGTCCACGGTAAACTGTGGGCATGAGAGAGAGAGAGAGAGAGAGAGAGGGGGGGGTACTTTGTAATTCTGTTCTAATCTGCTTTACCCTTTTTACTTGGGCGGTAGTATAATATGTCCACGGTAAACTGTGGCCGTGAGCGAGAGAGAGAGATGGGGTTTAATTTGTAATGCTGTTCTAATCCGCTTATAATACGTCCACGGTAAACTGTGGGCGTGTGTGTGTTTGTGTGAGAGAGAGATAGAGAGAGGGGGTGGGTTTAACGTCCACTCTACACAAACAAGGTCATTTCGGGACTAACACATGGTTCAATGTTATTTCAATAATTCGCTTTCGCGTCGGGGTCTTTAGCAGTAGGAGGAAACCGGGGGGGGGGGTCAGGAGAAAACCCACGAGAATGGACAAGCGACCCTACTCCTTGTCACGTACAACCGGTGAATCTAAACCACGCCAGGTGACTCAATGACAGACCTTATAATACAGCGCGCACGTGTTAACCATCCACCCCCCCCCCCCTTAACTGTGGGCGTATAATAATCCTCTCATCGGCAAAGTGTGTAAAATTCTGTGAACGTTAAGTCGAAAATGGCAACCATCTTGGAAAATGATGGTTATTTTGAAAATTCAAATGGTTAACAGGATTTTCTTAATAAATGACCCTAAACGGACACCCATGCAAATTTCGGTTCTTGTATCATGATTTGATTTTTTTTTTACACTTTAGCTGTTATTGATGTTTTAAGATGGCTTTTCCCTTATCAACCATCTGTGCAGTCATTAGGGGTTGGATAGTGAGGTTCCGCAGGCAGTACGAACTACGAACTACGAAGTGTTTATGTGCTGACGTCATCACTTCGTGTGATGTCTTGACATAAGCGGCGTTAGGTTCGTCCATTTTCTACGAAGAAATCGGGAAAAGTTCGTGGTTAAAAAACGAAGTACGACATCGTGATTTTCTCGCTGATTTGTGGATGAAATTCGTATTTTTGCGGTTTTCTAGAAAGATTAAACATTTACACTTCAGTAGAAGGTTGATCAGCGTCAAAGTGGTCGGCAATTGTTCTGATTTGGGGCAAATTTTCGGGCTGCGAATTTTTTTTTTTTTTCTGGACAGTCGGCGATGAGATCGAATCATCTCGAATTTGATGAAAAGTAAAAGAAATTGCAATGAGCTTCTTGAGGACTAAAATTTGATTTGATTTGATACTTTTTATTTAAACAAACTAAACAGTGTTATTCCTTGTTTCAGGTGAACAATCGTGGAACTAAAGATCGTACTTCGGACTTCGCATTTAGGCGGAAACGGAAATCTGCCACAAACGAAGTACGAAGTACGGAGCCGTGTTCGTAGTTCGGACTTCGTACTGGTTGCGGAACCTCTCTTATACTTAACCTCCAATAACCACACGTGCAGATAGGAACCGATCTCCACGGTTGTTATTTCGAATAACAACCTGGAAAGCAGTTGTTATATCTATTCTATCTGTCCAGGGTTGACGGCTAAACTAAGGCTGTCCCAAGAATGAAATTTGGTGTATAGGGGTAGCTCGGACCGGGGAGTAACATAGGTCTGGTAGTCTTGGACTACCACGCCCTGTTTCATATCTATGCCTGTGCTATGCCGGGTCAACCGCATGGTATAGCCTAAAATAGAGTTATACTCACTCACGATAATTACGGGACCCAATCAATAAAACGTCTGGTGTCATAGCTATATACCCGCGCTACGCCGGGTCAACCGCAGGTATGGCCTAAAATAGAGTTATACTCCTTCACGATCATTATGAGCTTCAATCAATGAAATATAGCTCTAAATACGGCTCTTAAGAACCTGCACTGTTGAACCGAAACAGAATGCCACCTCCCTTTATTTAAGATGCATTATATAAGAGCTAAATCTGCCTATTGCAGGTATTTCCTGTGTCTTTCCTGTGTCCTCAGATGTTATATAGATTATTGACTAGACATTATTCACATAACAAGCCCATATTAACTCTTTAGACAATCGGGTGGTCGTGCTTTTTGATGGATACATATATCGATAACTTCGCTCATAATAAAGTAATCTGAGTGAAATTTTCAATATATTCCTTTTTAATTATCTATTTTGACAATATGTTAGCGAGAACTGTAAGCTCTTTTTCCAAACCTTATATAATGCACCTTTAATCTTTGGAAAGAAATACAAAATTAAAATTAGTCTTATAATTGACTTATAGTTGAATAAATACTAAAACTCAGCTGTGGAGGAGGGCGTGTGATCTAGGTTGCCACTGTCGTGAGATGCGTTACGATCGGGTTTTTCCTATTCAGTCCATGGTCTGGTAGGTGCCAATACTTTAAGATGCAATCAACACGATGACTAAGACTGACCACAATATATGATAAGACCTGATAGGGTCACCACGATTACTCCAAGATTAAAACCACGATTTCAATGGTAGCATGAATCGTGATAGTGGCGACCTAGCATAAAGCGCAGAGGTACGAACAGGGCAAAATTGAGATTGAAGTCAATGACCGAGTTTTTAATATTCACCCATTCATTCATACGTTTTGTTTTTTTTTTTTGTTATTTTTTTGTTCATACTTTCATATTTAAAATTTTATCTTTATTTTGGAAGTCATGGTGTCTTATGCTAGGTACCCGCTATCACGATTCGTGCTACGATTAAAATCGTGATTTTAATTGTAGAGTAATCGTGGTGATCCTATCAGATCTGATCATAATGGTAGTAATCGTGTTGATCGTATACGAACGTATCTGTACGTACCAGATCGTAGACTCAATAATCGTAACGCATCGCACGACGCTGGGAACCTAGCATTAGTGGTTAAATCGCTCTATCAATCCCGGTGTTGGGAGAAAAAGTTCCCCCGAATATTACCGGCGTGGTTTCCACTAGTCAGTTTTGCTATCTATCATTGTTTCGTTTTATTATCTTGACCGAAGTTTACTGTAAGCTATCAATCTTACTACTGTGACAGACAATTGACAGCTGACACATTACTAGTTTTAAACACTTTCTTATTGTTAAATCTTAGTATTTAATTGTGTAACTTGTTTCATTGTTTAGCATGACCTGACAAGGACAGCTGTCTAGTACTTGGGATGAATCATAAAATTGAGGTCCGATGTACAAGTTCGTGTGCACGTTAAAGAACCCTTGATAGTTGGGATTACATATAAGAACAGACCATAGCGCGGCGCCGCTGTCCGGGCAAAATTTTCCATTAGAGGACATTGCATGGCGTATGCACATCTTCGCATGCTCAATCGGTGCAGAAAACTGGGACTTTGAATCGCATGTTATCCCTTCATGTTATCTAGTTTTTAACTATTATAGTGAGAACTGCCAGCTCTTTATCTTATCTCCCATAATGTATCTTTAATAAAATAGTTTATTTTCCTTAATGCTATGACAACACAATTTCAAATCATAAATGTTCCATTTGAATTTTTAATGATCGAAAACTTTTTAAATATAAACAGCAGATATCAATTAGATTATTCAAATCAAATGAATCCATATCAAGAAATGAGAATATTATACAATTTAAACATTGCGCATGCTTCTATAATGATGTGAGTATCTGCCAATCGCTAGTGCGAACTCGAACGCGTCCATCGCAAACCCGAACGCGAACGCGACTTTTGAGCAATTTTACCGTTCAAATAGGGCGCGAACCCGAACGCAGAAAACCGTCGACGGCTTTCGTGATGGCTTGTCTTTTTCTAGCTATGTGAGAGATCAATTTTATCATTTGCTATCATGGCTCAGGTGGATTCAGACACATTGTCACTGTATTTGTACATAAAACAACGAAGGAAGAGAAGGCGGCGAATATCAGTGCATGAAAGTTTACAGAGAAGAAGTGAGTTTGGAGAATATCATCACCTCGTAGAAGAACTATATTTTCACCCGAAAAAATTCCAACAGTATTTTCGAATAACGATATCTTTATAATCTTTGTCTGCTTCATCATGTAGAATCGCATTCCTTTCGATTTCAATGACCATTTCTTCGGTCTTGTCCATTCTGCTTTTACAAGTAGACTGTGAATATTGCACAGTATTGGGAACGATCAGGCCTAGTGGTTTCTATTCGTGCTAATTGGTGGTTAATTGGGGAAAAGGTCCGGCGAACTTCTGAAAAATTCGCTCGGGAGGCAATCAAGGCGGTTGTTCGCGCGAACCAATATTTGTTCGGGTTCGGGTTCGCGCTCTGTATGAACGGGGCCTCTAAAAATGACTAGAGCATTTCAGGACGAAAAGCCCCGTTCGCGTTCGCGTTCGCGCTCTGTATAACCCCCCCCCCCCCTTTACTAAGTGCAGTAACTGGCCAGTCAGTACTTTATGACGATATATGTACATTATAGTTCCGGTATATTAAAGAATTGAAGAATCACCCAAAGATGGTTATATCAGAGGAGAGAATTCACACCTCTAAACTTCTAGTTTTTCTAACGTCCAGTATTTATCAATACAGATCTATATTTCGTTTCGTTTTTTTATACTTGCGATGGCCTACGCTACATGAAGATCTGACCGGTTATTGTGGAAGGTCACGTCAGGGGTCGTACAAACGGCTTTTGGCCCTATGCCGTCACACAATTGATTAACCAATCAGCGTTGATGTTTCTAGTGGAATACCCACAGTTCCGTGCATCGTATGCCAAGAACTCGCTGTAACAGACCGTTCCATTGGCTAATCCCTTACATCAACCAAAACACGGGTTATATAACAACTAGTAAAGACAAGTAAAACGAAATTTTGATCTATACAAAAAAAAAACGAAATAGGATCTGTGTTTTAACCAGATTAGTTAGCAATAACATTAGGACTAACTTGAATGAAAATGAACAATGAAATGGCATCATTAATATATTACTTCTCTGAAAACAAACAATTTTTGCCAAATAATCCCATTTCTCTCTAACCACTTTTATAATTTCTGTATTTCAACATCTGTGAAATATGCTGTGCTATCAACTTTTGTTATAATTATGAAGGTGTTGGGTGGCCGAATGATTAGCACGTGCGCGCTGTATCATAAGGCCTGTCATTGAGTCAGCTGGTGTGGTTTCGAATTCCCGTTTGTACGCGAAAAGGAGTAGGGTTGCCATTACAACCTCGGGGGTTTTCTCCGAGGCCTAGGGTTTCCATCCACTCCTAAAGACTGATACTTGCAAGCGAATTATTGAAATAAAATTAAAACGTAAGTTAGTCCCGAAATGACCTAGTCTGTGTCGAGTGGACGTTAAACTCTCTCTCTCTCTCTCTCTCTCTCTCTCTCTCTCTCTCTCTCTCTCAAAATTATGGTTTATCATACTAGTCGTTTTCATGAAATGAAATGGTATTTAACGTCCTACTGTTCTTCTCCGACTGGGCTAAGGAAGACGGGCATACGCCATATCGAATTCCAACTGTCAAGGGATATTTTACGTGCACGCCAATGACTAGACAGCTGTCCTTGTCAGGCCCCCAGCCCTGCATCACTGACAAGGGGGGACCACGCCGGAAAATCTGGATGAACTTTCTCTGCCAATGCAGGAATCGAAAACCCGACCTCCATATTAGAGAACCAGCGTCGTACCCACTTATCCACCGTGTCCCCCGGCTGATTTGGCAGATTGACTGTAACATGTTGGTAACCAGGTCTGATTTAGAACGTCTTAAGATTAACTTTTTAAGCAATTAACATACTAGCTTTAGACTAGACTGCTGGGCCAGGTATGGTCTTATTGTTAATTATAAGAGTACGGTTTGAATAAACTTGAACATACATTATGCAAGAGCTAAATGTGCCTATTGCAGGTCTTTCTTTAGCCCTGAAATGTTTTCTAAATTATTAATTAGACATTAAATAACTTATCGAGGCCATATTCAACTCTCGATCACATCGTATTTCCCCGATATTAAATATATTAGAACAGTTCCGCCATATTTTGATTTAAACTAAAAATGGAGGAGAAAGACTTAGCACACGTCTTGTCAAACTTTCAAAGGCTAATATCGTCGCTCGCAATAGAGTAATTTGAATTTTCAAATTATTTATTTTACATTATCTATTTCGAACTATTATAGAAAGAATGGCTAGCTCTTTATATAAATCTTTCATAATGTATCTTTAAATATTATTAATAATAAAAATAACAATAATAATAATAGTTTAGTTATTAAAGTGTCACAAATCATTCTATACAGCTAAAACACATAATATTATGTTAAAAAACAAACATAAATTTAAATAGAATGATTTCCGGCCATAATTGACCTGCGAGACACGACTAGATAAAACATATTTATTATAAATCTCCAGACGTTGAAGTAATTAAAACAATAAAATTATGTTACAAGTAGTCCATCAAGCTTGAGGTTTGATTAACGTTTATTATACGAATAAATATGTGCATTAATAATAAAATGTATACATAATTTTAAATACATAATAATTCACAATTAATGTTAAATATAATTTAAGTTATAATTTACTCTATCACACAGCGAACGGTCTGACTGCTCTGTTATTGTTATAATTTTGTTTATTGTTTACACATTTGTTACTCATTGCCATGTGTATGAGGAAGCGTAATAAGTATTTTATAAATTAAATTTTAAATTGAATTGAATTGAATTGAATTGAATTGAATTGAATTTTGCATTTTGCATTTTGAATTAAATTGAATTAAATTGAATTAAATTGAATTAAATTGAATTATGAATTTTAATTCAATTTAAATATTTAAATTCAATTCAAATAATTAAATTCAATTCAAATAATTGAATTAAATTTAGTTAATTGAATTGAATTAAATTAAAATTTCACTCTTCTCCCAAACCTAAGCAGGACGGTCGTTCTAAAAGAATTATTAATGAACAGAATTTTGTGAACTCTGAAGGTATGTTATGGATATCTTTTTCTAGTTGCTTTCTCCATACTGAGCTATTTGCTTTCTCCATTTTGGACTATCTGTTTTTTCCTTATTGGAAATGAAAGTAACTACAGAAATACATGTATAATTTACATCTAAGAGGATATATTTATGGTTATTCTTCATCCACCCCGTAACACTACCCCAACCCAACCCTCTTACTATACCCCTCCCCACTCGCAGCAGGTGGTCGTCTTTGAAGGGCCTTTCGCAGTGGAAGGAAACCGGAGGACCCGGAGGAAACCTACGAGGTTGGACAGGCAAGCCTACTCCCTGTCACGTACAACCGGACAATCGAAACTACGCCACAATGACAGACCTTATGATACAACGCGCACACGCTAACCATTCGGTCTGACCCCCCCCCCCCCCAACTTTTATATCTTAAAACAAAATCTCTTACATCGCACAACTATTTATTTAATGGCGGCTTTATATATTGAGAAAAGTTTCTATTTCCAACAAGTTTTAACGAAGTTAACTGAGGTCTCTATGTTTCAGATTTGTCTTTCTTTTCTATCACAACCGTTAAGTCATTGAGTCAACTGGCGTGGTTTCGAATCCCCGGTTGTACGTGACAAGGAGTAGGGTCGCCTGTCCAACCTCGTGGGTTTTCTCCGGGTCCTCTGGTTTCCCCCCACTGCTAAAGACCCCTACGCGCAAGCGAATCATTGAAAGAAAATTAAACCATATGTTAGTCCCGAAATAACCTAGTTTGTGTCGAGTGGCCGTTAAACTCTCTCTCTCTCTCTCTCTCTCTCTCTCTCTCAGAACCGTTAAGCTTCCCGTCTAGGAAATCTAATGAACTACAGACTCGGTGAAATAAATCAAAAGCACTTCAGGTTTTATTCTCTATTTAACATACATGTTAGCGTATCGTGAGCAATTAAAATATTTCCATGACAATCAACTTTTTTTAATTTTAAAGTTTTGTTGTCAATGTTTTTAAATATTAAAATATTTAAATTTGGATTGACAGTGTGGCAAGTGTCTGGTTGTCGCGAGAATATAAATGACAGAAAATTCTAACACTCATAGCAAAAACCACACCAAAACGACAATCAAAAACCCCCGACATTCGTTTTTAAACTACAGTACATGGCAGATTTCCTATAAAAAAAGCCAAAACGTTCGGGAAATCTGTATCCTTGCCTAAAATCTATTGCTCACCAAGAACTCTTTGTTGAAAAAAGTATTTGTTGAAAAATAAATTATTTGTTGAAAAATAAATTATTTGTTAAAAAATAAATTATTTGTTGAAAAATAAATTATTTGTTGAAAAATAAATTATTTGTTAAAATTAGAACACTATTTGTTGAAAAAGGAACTATTTGTTAAAAAAGGAACTATTTGATGAAAAAAATGTATTCGTTTAAAAAGAGGCTATTTGCTTAAAAAGAAAGTATTTATTGAAAAGGGGACTACTTGTTGAAAAGGAGCTATTTGTTGAAAAAAAAAACCTATTTCAAGAAAAAACAAAAAAACAAAACAAAAAACAAAAACTATTTTTTGAAAACTAAAATGAAGAACAGCATATGCCGAATTCGTTCGTTCGTTCCTGGGGTTTAACGTCCACTTAGACAAGTCTTAGTGTTTCCTAAGAAACTTGCCAGAAGAAGCCACAAAAATAGGTTTGGTCCAGTTTTTGGGTAAGACACAACGTCTTTGCAGGGAAACATCAAATGTGAAATTCATCCAAAGGAGAAAGCACCGGGTATTAGAAACCGTCAAGGGTTCCAATACTTGCGTGTCCTCCTCTAGAATTCCCCCAAATGTCAAACATGCACCGATCACGAAGAGGCCGATAACATTCTGCCGCGATTCGCCCGCCCATGAAACTAGCACGAGTAATTACCCGTCTACGTTCACTATGCTGCCGTGGACCGACTGAGCTTCACCCAACGAAAGAGAAACTGCACTGATTTCAAAGGTTTTCACATTCACCATACCAGATCTCCCGCCAACCCCCACCCCCACCCCATGGATTGATCCAGACCCCCCCCCCCCCCAAACTCCGATTGGCCCCCTACGTCTTAGAAAGGATAGATAATGTGAACCGTATTGTAATTTCACAAATTTGTGTCTAAAATCATGTGATGTGGAAATTAAACCTTTCATGACTACTGTTACTGATATGCCTTAGTTTTGAGAGAGAGAGAGAGGGAGAGGGAGAGAGAAATGGGATTTAACGTCCACTCGACACAAACTAGGTCATTTCGAGACTAACATATGGTTTAATTTTATTTCAATAATTCGCTTGCGCGTAGGGGTCTTTAGCAGTGGGAGGAAACCGGAGGACCCGGAGAAAACCCACGAGGTTGGACAGGCGACCCTACTCCTTGTCACGTACAACCGGTGATTCGAAACCACGCCAGTTGAATCAATGACAGGCTACCCACCCCCACCCCCTGTCTTAATTAGGTTTGAAGATATAAATAGTAAATTCTCAGAAAATGCATATAAGATATAGACTACAGGAAAACTAAAAACAGTTAAATTTGAAAAGAAATATGAAAATTAGGAACACTGTGCTAATATGTACAGCAGAGGGGTTTGTAAAAAAATGTTCAAAACAGCGGTTGGCTCAATTTTGTCACTGTTTTACCCAGGACAAACATTTTTTTTTTTCATCTTTGAAACATTAAATTCTTGCATTTCCTTCATGTAGAAAGCAAAATCCAAGTTCTTCTAAAACAAATTCACTTTGCCATTCCATTAAGAGGGGCTATAAACACCTCACCCGACTCTTTTTTAAAAATAAAAATTAAAAAAATCTGTTTTGTGAGATTTAATTGCACTAGTGTTGACATTTAAATGATAGTAATTGGAATTTGTGGTTGAATTACAGCTACGAATGTTATTTTTCAGCAATAAATAGTTATTTTGCACATTTCAAGGATTTCTAACACTTTTTGTTTACGGTCAAACTTTGAATATAAATTCCGGTGCATTACTGGGCAATGAGAAAACGCCCATATAAATGGAATGAAACGAAATGAAATGGGATTTAACGTCCTACTGTTCTGCTCCTATACTGGGCTAATGAAGACGGGCATATGCCATACAGTGTGCTATGAGGGAAATGTTGCCCGGGCAGCGGCACTATCGCCTACTCTTATATCGAATTCCAACTGCCAGGGGATCTTTTACGTGCATTCCAAAATATACACGGGACCTCGGTTTTTCGCCTCATCCGGAGGACTATACAGCTGTCCTTGTCAGGCCCTCCGTTATAAGAGTAGGCGATAGTGCCGCTGCCCGGGCAAAATTTCCCTCATAGCACACTGTATGGCGTATGCCCGTCTTCATTAGCCTAGTATAGGAGCAGAACAGTAGGACGTTAAACCCCATTTCTTTTCATTTTATTTCTGTAAATGACAGCTTAATGTTCAGCACTTTCTTATCAAGATCTAAGGGATTGGATCGCCGAATGGTTAGCGTGTGCGCGTTATATTATGGGGTCTGTCATTGAGTCAGCTGGCGTGGTTCCGATTTCCAGGTTTTTACATGACAAGTAGTAGGTTCGCCTGTCCAACCTCGTGGGTTTTCTCCGGGTCCTCCGGTTTCCTCCCACTGACATGTTAGTCCCGAAATGACCTAGTTTGTGTCGAATGGACAACTATCATGAAGATATTTTAAAGATGGCGACCATTTTTTGGCGGATAATCGGACGATGTGATGATTTTGATTAAGTGGTTGTGTTCGGTGTTAATGTTTTCAGTGGCACAAATTCCATTTCTGACATTTACAACTGAGTAAATGATCACATGTTCGTTCAACTATGTTGCATATTTCCAAGATAGTGACCAATTTTGGTTGGAAAATGGGACGATGTGCTGATATTGATTAAATAGTCGTGTTTTATGTTAATAATATGTTTTCGAGACACAGCTTTGATTTCTGCCATTTACAACTGCGTTAAATGATGGTATGTTCACCCATTTAGCACATTTCCAAGATGGCCACAGTTTGTGGCAGGACGTTTTCAAAACGCATTACTTTAAAGGTTTATAAATCCAATTTTGCTACGTATTAGCTTGTAGCATGCACCTGGAAGCCAATTCCGTGTTTTACCCGTTTGGAATATTATCCAAAGATGAAAATTCTCCATCCGAGTTGATCACTGAGTCGATATCGAGTTTCCCGGAAAATAGCATATTCAATTGGGTGATCGTATTGTTGTTGTTCGATCCTTGCATTGGCCGAGAAAGTTCCTCCGGATTTTCCGGCGTGCCCCCCCCCCCTCCCCATTTCAGTGATGCAGCACGGAGGGCCTGACAAGAACAGTTGTCTAGTTGTTCGGATGAAACGAAAAACCGAGGTGCCGTGTACACATTGGCGTGCACGTAAATGATCCCTTGACAGTTGGAATTCGATATAATAGTAGGTCGTATTCCCGACAAAATTTCCTTCATAACACACTGAATGACGTATGCCCGTCCTCATTAGCCCAGTTCGGAACAGAACAGTACGACGTTAAATCCCATTTCATTTCATTTCATGTCTGATTTTATGACTGGATGGCGCCTTCGAGACTTTCAGTATACGTTGTCTGTCAGTTATAGATACAAAACTAACGATGGTTAAACATGCGAGACTTTCAACTTTTGAAAAAGTAATTAATAAATTAAAACGTAGAACATGAATGTATGATATTAAAGATACATTATGGGAGATAAGATAAAGAGATGGCAGTTCTCGCTATAATAGTTAAAAACTAGATAGTGTAAAGGTAATTTGCTGAAAATTTCAGTCAAATTGATCCACTATGAGCCTAGAAAGAAGCCGGTGAAATGTTTGCATAGTCTCGGTTATCATTACTAAAATCATTAATATAAACAGCATAGTCTCGATTATCCGCTTTTTCTGATTTAATTATCTTTGGCCGTTTAAATATAAAGCTATATACAAAGAGATAAAATCAAGGACCGCAAATGAAATAGTAATATACCTGCTGTAAGAAGCCTGGGTGACACAGATTATATTATCAGCTGACCTGACACCCAAGCTGTGTGTGGAAAGAGTCGTTAAGAAGAATGCTGTTGCGTTGGAAAAACAATCTATATCACCACTTAATCGACGACGTCATCGGTCATCACTGCCATCACCACAGAAAGAACTGATTGCAGTGATGTCAAACTAGCCGGCCACGTAGTGGTGAAATAGTTTATGTTTCCAACGCAACAGCATTCAATATGCTCATTCGCTGGTCACGAAGGCTTCCTATCAAGTATTTCATTTACAGCCACGTCCCCATTATTTTCAACCACCTTGCCGCCAGGCTACATGCATCTTCAATAGAAGGCTTGATCTCGCTTTAACTACGTACATCTTATCAAGGCCTTCGCGCATATTTCGGCACTTATTTCGATCGGGTATTAACCCAGCCTGTGAGCCTATCAGATTCCTCAATCATCGGGAATACCAAGTCTCGCGCTTTCCAGCCAAAATGTCTACCTGTGATAATCGAGTTGCAAAGTTCAAGGTTCGTTCAGTGTCAAAGGTTTCCGTGATGGTCGCTATGTTTCAACCTCTGATTGTACGGTACTGTTCAGGTGTCTGTAGATAACGTAGCAATAAATTCGGGATTTGTAAAGTGATCTTGCAACGTCCAGATGTATGGTAACCCGTGCACCAAAAATTTTCCGTACAGAAAGTTGGTCTCGACACGGGGAATGTACACGCTTCAGTGGCTTGATCAGAAGTGATTTCTCGCTTACTACGCAGTAAAATAATACTCAGCCGTAGAGTCTATGATACTATAAATAGCCATCGCACGTGCAATTCTCTACACATCTATCAACTATTACAGCCGTAAAAAATATATTGTTGACGATTCTGAATAGCAGTAATATTTAGCTTATTGGTTATTACAGCAGCTTTAGAAATTACGTTCGTTTTATTTTTTAAATTGCTTTATCATTAACTCTGCCGTTAGGAGTGGCATCTTTTGGTTTAGTACAAATAATATCTCTGAAATACTTGCGTTGGGTAAGAACATGCTACTAGCAATAGTTTCATTTTACTTTTACAGGGTTCTTAAAACAATTGTTGTGTTGCCCAACGTGCGTGTCTCTAAATTCAATTTCTTGTTCCAGCTTTCTGGTGTGTTTCGTAAAAAAGTAGGCTTGATTATCTCGGCCTGTCAATCAAACGTAGAATGGTCGGTAGATTGGTTAAGCGAGACTACTTTCAAAACAAGGGCACGTAACCTATTTTTTACTCACATATGCTCGGATGTTATGGTCGACACTCGTAACCATCTTTTCAGTGTATTATTTATGGATGATTAACGAAACTTTAAATATAGGTTTATCACCCTAAGATCTCGGTTCCTTTCGATATTGGCATGTATCGGACTGTAACTTCATGGATTATGGGCCCTAATTGTACGAAAAATCACGTTTTTAGCTTGTGAACACTGTAGAGGTCACAATTTTTATCCGATTTGGTTTAAACTTGAAATGTATGCTTATAACCCAAAGATCTCGGTTCCTTTCGATATTCGCACATATCGGAACCTAACTTCCTGAATTATGGCCCCGGATTGTACGAAAAATTGCGTTTTTAGCTTGTGGACCCTATAGAGGTCATAATTTTTATCCGATTTAAAAAACCGTATTATTATATCACCGTTACACCACAAGGACGACTGAGGTCGAATTTCGTGAAAATCGAACCAAAACTGACAGAAAAAAGGCCGCTCTTCGTTCTCAAATAGCCTAAAAAATATGGTATATCAAGATTGTGGACCCTATAGAGGTCACAATTTTTATCCGATTTTGTTCAAACTTGAAATATAAGTTTATAACACGAAGATCTCGGTTTCTTTCGATATTCGCGCATATCGGACCGTAACTTCCTGAATTATGGTCCCTGATTGTACGAAAAATCGCGTTTTTAGCTTGTGGACCCTATAAAGGTCATAATTTTTATCCGATTTAAAAAATCGTATTATTATATCACCGTTACACCCTAAGGATGGCTGAGTTCGAATTTCGTGAAATTCAGCCCAAAATTCACAGGCAAAATGGCCGCCCTTCGTTCTCAAATAGCGTAAAAATATGGTATATCAAGGTTGTAGACCCTATAGAGTCACAATTTTTATCTGATTTTGTTGAAACTTGAAATGTAAGTTTATAACCCAAAGATCGTGGTTCCTTTCTATATTTGCGCATATCGAATTGTAATTTCCTGAATTATGGCCCTTGATTGTACGAAAAATCACTTTTTTAGCTTGTGGACCCTATAGAGGTCATAATGTTTATCCGATTTTAAAAAACGTATTATTATATCACCGTTACACCCTAAGGACGGCTGAGTTCGTATTCCGTGAAAATCATACCAAAACTGACAGACAAAATGGCTGCCCCTCGTTCTCAAATAGCGTAAAAATATGGTATATCAAGGTTGTGGACCCTACAGAGGTCACAATTTTGATCCGATTTTGTTTGTTTGTTTATAACCCAAAGATCTCGGTACTTTTGATATTTGCGCATATCGAATTGTAATTTCCTGAATTATGGCCCTTGATTGTAGAAAAAATCACTTTCTTTTTAGCTTGTTCTCTATCCATCTCTCGAAAATGTGGGCGTATCCTGCCTGGCAGCCGCTGGTTAACTTGTGGTCCCTCTGGAGGTCACAATTGGTATCCGATTTACAAAAAACGGTTTAGTATATCACCGTTACACCCTAATGATGGTTGAGTTGGAATTTTGTGAAAATCGGACTAAAACTGACGCAAATAGTGTAAAAATATGGTATATCAAGGTTGTTGAATCTCCAGAAGCCACAGTTATTATCCGATTTGGATGAAACTTAAAATATATATTTTTATCATAACGATCTTGGCTCCTTTTGATAATCACACACATCCGAACGTAACTTCATGGATTATGGCCCCTAATTGGTCGTAAAATCGCATCTTTAGCTTGTGGATTCTCTAGAGGTCACAATTTTTGTTTTCCGATTTAAAAAAAAAACGTTTAGATATATCACCGTTCTACCATAATGAAGGTTGAATTCGTAGCAGGAGCATGATTGGCGCGTGTCAATTTCTTGCCCCACTTAATGACGCAAGCCCCAAGCTGCCGATACGCTCTCTTTGCCCTCATGCCAGGAGACCGAATGAATATGCTTTTCTTTCCCAGGAAAATCAATATTAGCTCAGTGGTCATCCCGCCATCTTAGAAATACGCTAAATATGTAATCATTTTACAAGGTTGTAAATGTCAGGAATGGAATCTGCGCCACCGAAAACGTACATATTGACAGCAAACACTACTACTGAATGAAAATCTGCATTTCGTCCCAATTTACCGAAAGTTGGAATATTATCGCAGAATGGCTACCCGTCAAAATATGGTCTCCGATACTATGAAGACCTACACAGAAAAAATAACAACATTGGTTTGTTTGTTTTTTTTGTTGGGTTTTTTTTTGTCATTTTGTCCACTTCTTGTTTCATCAACCTTCTAACCTGGTATGAGATTTTGCCGTGAAACGGGATGGTTATTCTGGTGTCAGAGATGTCAGTCTTTGGCGTTCCAGTTAACCAGTTATTATTTCTGAATACGTTCTTTAAGCGCTCTAATTCCCCAGGTAAATTTTCTTCGTCACATATCTTGGTGGCGCGTCTGGTTAAACTTCATCTCTCAACCCCCCGTGTTTCGAGATAACAGATGGTGCTATAGTTCCACGTAGCCAAGCCCAATTGAAAATATTACTCATCAAAACAACGATTGTTTATTGTTATTTATAATATTTCTGCCACATCCAACTACAATTAAGCATATAATCCTACCTGTAACGGATATAAATCATCGTATTTAAACTCGAGGCGTTAAGCCGTTACTAGGAACGCCATTTTTAAACGGGAGAATATGACGGTGTATGTCGGATAAAAACAACGCTTCATTAATTTAAAAGCGAATATTTGGAGTTAAGCGATATTTGTGCCACTACATTGGCACTAAAGGCACCCAATCGTAGCTAAAAACAAGCACATCAGTATATCTCAGCGTTTTTAGCTACGTTCTCGTTGAAGTGTTGATGATGGATTTCTTAATTTGATGCGAGTGATTAAAGTGAATATATTGATCAGTGTGAGTTGATTTCCTATAAAAAGTTGTGGAGAATTTGTTGTCAGTTTTAGTCACTAGGAGAATGTCATCCGTTTCGTTCTCCTTTGTGAATTTTATCCTAGTTTGTCGACTGTTCAGACGTTGGAGTAGCGTTTCTGGGTTGTCGTTTTGATTGGGGACTACAGATGCATCATCAACCTTGCGGTACCAGCAAAGGGATTTAATTGGGGAGGTCTGTAATGCATCAGTTTCAAAACTGGTCATGAATACTTCTGACAGTAGTGAGGACAGTGGGTTAACCATAGGCAGACCATGACTTTGTTGATAATATTCATCACCCCATCTAAAGTAAGGAGCAGTTATACAGTGACGTAACAGTTGAATGATATTATAAGTGAAAGGTAAGTGTTCAGTGGGGTCTTGAGGTCATTGATGTTCTGGGTATTTGGAGTGTCTGAGCAATTGGGATGTTGGTGAACAGGTCTACTACATCGTAGGAAAGATCGATGTCGGCTTGTGGGACAGTCGCCAGTTTATGCCAAAAAAGCATATTGTAGATATTAGACCTGGAGCCCAGGGGGTCAACCTAGCTGAAAAGTGTACCAATTTTCTCCTATATGGTATCAATGTATGTATATCTGGTATCATCAGAATGTAAGTCTGCCGGGTTTCTGGTGGTGGGTGTGGTTTTTCCACGCCCTAAATGCCATGATCCCCAACTAGGCTAAATTAGCTAAAAAGTGTACCACACGAAAATCTTACTGCAGTGTACCGTACATCTTCAGGTATTACAAAAACACTCTGACAGACATTTCCAGTGTTGGAGTACCCCTGACAGAGCTATGTAATTAGCAGACATTTGTAGTGGTGGAGTATCCCTGACAAGAGTTATCTAATATTTAGACCAAAGCTAGGCTAGATTAGCTGAAATCTGTACCACCTAAAACAGCTTTGGAGTTGTTCAGTACCACCACAGGAGTCATGAATGAACACTGCCAGACAGTTTGTGTGGTGGGTTACCCCTAACAGACACGCCCCAAAATGCCACGCCCCCAACTAGGCTAGCTTCGCAGGCACTGTTCCCGTGTTCTAAAAAATTAGATTTTTAGCCAGGATGCGTAGGATACTAATACCTAGCAAGTATGGAAGAGGCGATAAACTGCGATTGCAAGAAGTTGATTTTTTGGCAAAAAACATTTTATGGGGCTAAAAATGCGTTTTTTGAAAAATAATTTTTTTCCTACAACCGCAGTTTATCGCCTCTTCCATATGTGCTAGGTATTAGTATTCTACGCATCCTGGCACAATTTTTAATTTTTTGGACCACAGGAACAGTGCCGACTAATCTATCCTAGTTGGGGGTCGTGTTATTTTGGGCGTGTCTGTTAGGGGCAACCCACGGCACAAACTGTCTGGCAGTGGTCATTCATGATTCCTGTGGTGATACTGAACAACTCCAAGGCTGGTTTAGGTTGTACGGATTTGAGCTAATCTAACATAGCTTTGGTCTGGAAATTTGATAACTCTGGTCAGGGATACTCAATCACTACAACTGTCTGGCAATTACATAGCTAGGTTAACCCTCTGGGCTCCTGCTCTATATGTGAATAGTAGACAAATATATATAGAATATGCAACAAAAGTAACAATCCAAGAGAGAGAGGGGGGGGGGGGTTAATGTCCACTCGACTCAAACTGGGTCATTTCGGGACTAACACATGGTTCAATTTTATTTCAATAATTCGATTGCGCGTAGGAGTCTTTAGGAGTGGAAGGAAACCGGAGAAAACCCACGAAGTTGCATAGGCGACCCTACTCCTTGTCACGTACATCCAGGGAATCGAAACACACCACTTGACTTATTGACAGGCTTTATGATACAGCACGCACGCGCTAACCTCTCGGCCATCTAATCCCCTTGAAAAAAAGGACGGCCTTCTCTAATCCAATGCCACGTTACAATCTAGTTTTGGAATTTTGAGGCAAAATCGATAAAGTAAAAAAAAAAAAAATCAGCTGTGAAATCTTTAAGTAGATTGCTTTTATTTCAATATTGGTGCTCAGATGTTAATTCAAACATATTGCTTTTCACACTGTCATAAATCATTTAACATACTTTATTGGACATTTCAAATTTAATAATGATGACAATAAAGTGTGGACCAGCCACGTTTGTCATTTAGATTATAGACATTATATATTATAAAATATTATACAAAATATCTCTTTGATACAAATGGAACATATCGAAAATAATTTTTGGTTTAAAATTCAAAATACTTTATCTCACTTTTTTGTATCATATTATTATGAAACACGAGAATAGATATCTTGACATAAATCTAAAGCAGAAAAAAACCCCGGATACCTTTCCGATATTCCAAAGCAACCGATGGAAGTTACTCTTCCGATATTTAGTTAAATTTATTTTAGAAAAATTATCGGAGAGACACTTCTTTGGATAAAGACTGTTTAAATTTATAATGCTGTCAAAATAGCTATCCAAGTTACCATATTATCTTCTGTAAGATATGAACATGATATCAAATTGAAGGTTTTTTTTAAGATATCTCTGATTTGTAATGTTTCCGTATATACATCCAGAATTAATTTAATACAGGGAATTTGTTTATCTGAAAGATATTCTATACATTTCAGCGAAATGGCACCAATAGCAATATCAGCTAGCACTATACGTTTTACCAAACCAAACATTTGTATGATTTTCTCTATAATAACTGTCAACAATCACTCCTTTCCACAATATTATAAAAGTCAAAGAAAACACCAATCGAAGACTGGAATATATTTTAAATAGATATCCTAATACAATTCGATTCCCATAGAGTTTTCACCTCCTATCCGAACTTTTGCTTCCGGCCTCGTTGGTTAGGATTGCTGCATCAATGGCTTGCTTCACAATATCAGTGGCTTGAATAGCTGTGTTCATAGCAGCTGTGATTTCGGCCAAAGCATGATTAGCCGTGCTTGCAGGGTCTGTGGTTTTGGTTGCAGCTCCGCCGCTTGGGATAACAGTTTCTACAGCTTTGGGTACAACTTCGTTAGTAGCGACACTTGGTCTATCGTTAAGAAGTTTGTGCACGTTATCAGTGGCCTTGATCGCTGTGGTCATAGCAGCTGCAATTTTAGCCAGATCATCATTGGCCGTGAGTGCAGCTTTATTCCCAGCGATCAACGACGTATCTGCGGTTTTGGTTGTAGCTACATTGTCCGCGACCACAGTTTTGCTGGAATAAAGTTTATCCGCAATATTCGTCGCGATTTTGTTAATTTGTTTGCGCACACGGTTATCATCATCATCATCATCATCGTCGTCCTCGTTATCATCAGAGTCGCCACCTCTACTATCATCGTCACCATCTCTACTATCATCGTTATCATCATCGTCGCCATCATCGTTATCCCTACTATCGCTATCATCATCATCATCGTCATCGTCGTTATCATCAGAGTCGCCATCTCTACTATCATCGTCACCATCTCTACTATCATCGTTATCATCATCATTGCCACCATCTCTATCGTCATCATCATCGTCGCCATCATCGTCATCCCTACTATCGCTATCATCATCATCGTCATCATCATCATCGTCGTCGTCATCATCATCATTACCGTTATCATCATCGTCGCCACCTCTATTATCATCGCCACCATCTCCACCATCATCGTTATCGTCATCATTGCCACCATCTCTATCATCGCCATCTTTACCATCATCATTATCGTTAACATTATCATCGTCACTATCATCATCATTATCATCATCGCTATTACTATCGTCATCATCATCATCGCTATCGTCATCATCATCATCGCTACTATCATCATTATCGTCATCATCATCGCTACTATTATCGCTATCATCATCATCATCATCATCATCATCATCATCATCGCTACTATCATCGTTATTGTCATCATCATCGCTACTATTATCGTTATCGTCATCTCCATCGCTACTATCATTGCTACTATCATCGTTATCATCATCTCCATCGCTACTATCGTCGTTATCGTCATCATCATCGCTACTATTATCGTTATCGTCATCTCCATCGCTACTATCATCATTGTCGTCATCATCATCGCTACTATCATCGTTATCATCATCTCCATCGCTACTATCATCATTATCGTCATCATCATCGCTACTATTATCGTTATCGTCATCTCCATCGCTACTATCATTGCTACTATCATCGTTATCATCATCTCCATCGCTACTATCATCATTATCGTCATCATCATCGCTACTGTTATCGTCATCATCATCACTGCTATTATCGCTATCGTCATCATCATCGCTACTATTATCGTTATCGTCATCTCCATCGCTACTATCATCATTATCGTCATCATCATAGCTACTATCGTCGTTATCGTCATCATCATCGCTACTATTATCGTTATCGTCATCTCCATCGCTACTATCATCATTGTCGTCATCATCATCGCTACTATTATCGCTATCGTCATCATCATCGCTACTATCATCGTTATCGTAATCTCCATCGCTACTATCATCATTGTCGTCATCATCATCGCTACTATTATCGTTATCGTCATCTTCATCGCTACTATCATCAGTATCGTCATCATCATCTCCATCGCTACTATCATCATTATCGTCATCATCATCTCCATCGCTACTATCATAGTTATCGTTATCATCATCATCGCCACTATCATCGTTATCGTCATCCCCATCGCTACTATCATCGTTATCGTCATCGTCATCATCGCTACTATTATCGTTGTCGTCATCTCCATCACTACTATCATCATTATCGTCATCATCATCTCCATCGCTACTATCATCATTATCGTCATCATCATCTCCATCGCTACTATCATAGTTATCGTTATCATCATCATCGCCACTATCATCGTTATCGTCATCTCCATCACTACTATCATCGTTATCGTCATCATCATCATCGCTACTATTATCGTTATCGTCATCTCCATCGCTACTATCATCCTTATCGTCATCATCATCGCTACTATCATCATCATCATCACCACTATCATCGTTATCGTCATCATCATCGCTATTATTATCGTTATCGTCATCTTCATCGCTACTATCATCATTATCGTCATCATCATCGCTACTATTATCGTTATCATCATCGTCGCTACTATCATCGTTATCGTCATCATCATCGCTACTATCATCGTTATCATCATCATCGCCACTATCATCGTTATCGTCATCGTCATCGCTACTATCATCGTTATCGTCATCACCATCGCTACTATCATCATCGCCATCATCTCTATCATCATCGTTATCGTCATCATTGTCACCATCTCTGGCTTCCATAGCTGCGTTTATTGCAGTGGCGATTTGATCCAGATCATCAGCGGCCGTGGCTGCAGCTTCATCGCCTGTGATCAGAGTGTCTGTATCAGTGGGCCCAGCTTTGTTCGCGTTGATTGTTTCGTGTCCTTTTAAATTAAGTATATCCGCAATATTTGTTGCGATATTTTCAACTTGATTACGCACACGTTGGACACCCCCATCTTCTTCATCATAATCATCGCCATTACCATCGTCGCCATTACCATCACCATCGTCATCATTTCTATCATCATCGCTATCATCGCTATCATCTTCATCACTACTATCATCATCGTCGCCGTCTCTACTATCGTTATCGTCATCATCGCTACTGTCATCGTTATCGCTATCATCGCTACTGTCATCGTTATCGTTATCATCACTACTGTCATCGTTATCGCCATCTCCACTATCGCTACCATCTGTATCATCATCGTTATCGCCATCATCGCTACTGTCATCGTTATCGCTATCATCGCTACTGTCATCGTTGTCTTCATCATCGCTACTGTCATCGTTATCGTCATCATCGCTACTGTCATCGTTATCGCCATCTCTACTATCGCTACCATCTCTATCATCATCGTTATCATCACCATCGCTACTGTCATCGTTATCGCCATCATCGCTACTGTCATCGTTGTCGTCACTATCGCTACTGTCATCGTTATCGTCATCATCGCTACTGTTATCGTTATCGTCATCATCGTCACCATCTCTATCATCATCGTTATCACCACCATCGCTACTATCATCATTATCGTCATCATCGTCACCATCTCTATCATCGTCGTTATCGCCACCATCACTACCATCATCGTTGTCGCCATCATTACTACCATCATCGTTGTCGTCATCATCACTACCATCATCATCGTCGTCGCCATCTCTACTATCGCTACCATGTCTATCACCATCGTTATCGCCATCATCGCCACTGTCATCGTTATCGCCATCATCGCTACTATCATCGTTATCGCCGTCATCGTCACCATCTCTACTATCGCTACCATCTCTATCATCATCGTTATCGCCATCATCGGTACTGTCGTAGTTATCTTCATCATCGTCACCATCTCTATCACCATCATTATCGGCATTGCTACCACTATCGTTACCGCCATCATCCCTACCATCATCGCTATCGTTATCATCACTACCATCATCGTCGCCATCTCTACCATCGTCGCCATCTCTACTATCGCTACCATCATCGTTATCGTCATCATCGCCACCATCGTCGTTACCATCGTCGTTACCATCGCTGTCGCCATCGTCACCATCATCTCCATCGTCAGAGTTATCGCCATCATCGCCACCATCTCTACCGTCATCGCTGTCGCCACCATCGCTATCACCGTCATCGTCCTCATCTTCACGATCATCATCGCCAGCATAAATGATTTCATTATCACCATCACTGTCGAAATCTCCATCCTCGTCAGAGTCATCGAAAAAATCAACGAAAATTTCATTAATATCATCTCCGTTCTTTCCGTCTACATCTACACCCAGTACTGAACTTTTTAAATGCAAGTCGTTCTCAGCATGGGCGGTGTCGTCACCAGCTCCTTTCTTATTCCCATCTAAACCCAGCACTGATCTCTCCGAATTCAACCGATTCGCAATACTTGAAGCAATATCTCTAATCTTTGATTTTCCCAGTTCACCTGTGCCAACAAATTCATTAATCCATTGATCAGTTTTACTTGTATCCTCTCCATCATCCAACGGTCTGGTTGCAACGAAAGCCAGAAGAGCACTGAACAGAATCAAACACACAAGCTTCATGTCAGCCATCTTTGTTGAATTCTGCGCGGGACTTCCCCAAATAAATTACTACAAATTCGAAAAACAGGGAACTTCTCCACACTTGAGCGAAAGCCGACAGTTACCGCTCGCTCCCGGGTTCACTAAATGTATTGCATAGCCCTCTCTTATTTATACAGAATTTTCGAAATATCTACAACGTCATCATATATACCCAAATATGGAAAGCTGCCCAAAAGGGCACGACAATACATCAAACAGTTGAAATAACAGCCAATTAAATCTCAGAATTTCATTTTTTATAGAACGTGAGATTTGCTCGTGACATGAGAAGTCCAATGTAATTGGTTTATTAAGTAAGACGCGCGTGTCTATAAAATGTAGGTATATTCCGGTTGTCACAGCCGTCATATCGTTTTACTTTTGGTGTTTATTTTAAGAACTGGAATACTGCATCACGTTGTGCTATATACGACTGACGAGAACAAATCATAAAAGCCCGAGGTTTGTTTTAATGACATCTCTCAAATATGCCTAGTCGGACATTTATATGGGGGTTTTGACCTCTGTGACTTTAACAAAAAAAGATGAAAATATAAAATTGATCAAATCTGATGTGTTGACGTCCGAAGATTAAAGGCTGATCAATATAAATCAATGGCCTATAGATCACCGTACTATTCTCTAAATAGTAGTTGATTTATTTTATTTACGTCCCATGTAAAATACTGATATCTGATAGGGCAAAATCTAAACGATTAAATTTCTGTTTCGATTTAATGTTCGGAATTTTATTGGTTTCAGAAGCCATTGAACTGCCCTGGGGATTATCCAACGTGGTTTCATTTGTCTTCGTTTTTACGTTGGCGTACGCCGTTGGAATTCGACGAAAAGCAATTGTCTGGACAAATTGTTCCTAATACCATACAGTATATAGCTTTTGCCCATTTTCATTGACCCGCTTGGTGCAGAAAAGAAGACTTTTTACCCCCCGTTTAAAGTCAACACTTATCTACCGCCTAGTTTTTATCTCATGACTAGCCGAACATGTGAAGAGCCCCGAGGAAGAACGATCTGAGTCACTTTTTCAATGAACCCCAGTTAATGGCGCCATCTGGTAGCAAATTGTATAAGCTTTCTGTGGAACAATCAATTTCGTGTAAAAACGATCGGAGTCGCATCGTACCAAGGCCCTTCTGAAATGGCCTCCCGCACAGATACGTTCATGGTACTTTTTATTTGACATTAATTTGGCGGAAAAGTGGAAGTCAGTTGTTGTACCGGTAATTATGGTTCGTGTTAAACATCATTTTGAAGCTGTAATTAAACCCACTTGTTGTTTTGTTTGCGTCAAACATTCTCGTCCAAAAGCCTGTTTTGCCTTTTATACGATAAGACAAAAATGTGACTTAGATCATTCTTCCCCTGGATTCTTCATGTAGATCTAAAATATTAAATGTGGATAACAAATCAAGGCTTGCTCATTTAAAAGGAGCATTAATGCTTCGATGGGTGTCAAACTTTAGTTTAGTTTTGGTGCAATTTCACTCCCGATTAGCGTTGCATGCTGAAGTTATAGCGTGCGCAATTCTAAAACACCAATTCATCACGTCATTGCCGTAATATACATGCACGTGTTTAAAATTCTAAATTACGGCTCGTTTAATTTAGACGTTTTCGACCCACTCTTATGCATTTTGAATATAATATGTTTCCGAATTTATATCTTTGCTAGTGTGTCGAGAAGAACTATTGGGATTTTGGAAACCCTGTTTCTATTTGTCAGGGAAAGGATTGCCCAATCTTTCAGACTCGGCTTAGTGGGGTCGACTGTTCGATGCCTGCATTGGCCGAGAAAGTTCATCCCGATATTCCGGCGTGGTTCCACCTGTCAGTAAATTCGGATGGGACGAAAAACCCGTGTACAAATTGACAGTTGGAATTCGATGTAAGAGTAGGCTGTAGTACCGCTGTCCGGGCAAACTTTCCCTCATAGCACACTGTATGGCGTATGCCCGTCTTCATTAGCCCAGTTCGGAGTAGAACAGTGTGACGTTAAACCCCATTTCATTCAATTTCATTTCATTTCAGACTCGGCTAAGGACTGTTCGAGGTCCACGCATGTGCAGATTGACTAGCACACAATAGAATACTGGACAATTGGAATTCGATGTAGATTGGAGAAACCTTCTGGATAACAAAGAAAGAGCGAAATGGGGTTTAACGTCCACCAAACACAAACAACACCATTTCATGTACTTGTATTGGTCAAATGAAGTCCATGCTTTATGTCCTAGAACCAAGTAGAACGGGTACTTCGTTTCCGCCCCCATGCCGTTCGCTATTATGATCTATGTTATGTTGGTATATCGTGTGATATTACATCTGCATTAACCTTGGGTTGTTGTTGGTATTTTGTGTCAGTTAGTTGTATTTTCCGTCCGCTTGCGCCGAGTTGATATCGCAGACAATGTTTGTATTTGTTGGATCGGTTCTTATACCTACTTGATATGTCCTTCGGGACTAACATATGGTTCAATTTTATTTCATTAATTTCATTAAGGAGTCTTTATTTAGCAGTGAGAGAAAACCGGATGACATGGAGAAAACCCACGAGGTTTAACAGGCGACCCTAATCCTTGTCACCTACAAGCGGGGAATCGAAACCAAGCCACTCGAATCAAAAACAGACGTTATGATTTGCCGCGCACTCCACAATATCATTGCATCCGTGACCCCGTCTTCATTAGCCCAGTAGGAGCAGAACAGTACGGCGTTAAACCCCATTTAATTTCACATCCATGACCAAAAGGAAAACGAAAGTTAGTCTCGTAATCAAGCCCCCCCCCTCCCCACATACCCCGGAAACACGAAAGTTAGTCTCAAAATGACCGAAAAAATGTTGTATTGACGAGAAGTTAAAACCAACTATTGTCCCTTTAAAGCGTTGGCTGTACTGTGACAAGTTTGTCGTGACTTTTATATAAAAATTATATATGACATGAATCCTGTCACCACTTATTTTTTTTTATAACAGTAGCAATTCTTGGCGCCTTACTTTCCATTTATATCAACAATCCGACATCAAAATAAGCGACATGCGTGTGAAAGGGTAGGCTTACACCATGCATGCATGATACTTTACTCAAGTGGTTGAATATTAGAAGACAATAACAAATACCAATAATAATGATAATGATAATAATAATAATAACAGAAATAATAATGATCATGATATTGATGATAATAATAATAATAATAATAATAATAACAATGAACATAATGATCATAATAATAATAATAATAATAACAGCAATAATAATAATAATAATGATAATAATAATAACAATAACAGCAATAATAATGATAATGATATTGATGATGATAATATTAATAAAAATTATAATCGGTTGTGATAATATTGATGTAAATTGCGGTAAAATAGGTACCCGATAGAAAGTAAATGTGAACTCCACCAATTGTTAGTGTCATCGGATGCTCTAGGACTAGCAAGCATAACCTGTCCCGTGTATAACACACGGCATCTTGAAAAAGTGGAACCATATGGGTATGAGTCCCATGCGTTGATCATTTTAGGGACTAACACATGGTTTTTAGCTGTGGGGGAAAGTGAAGAACCCAAAGAAAACCCGCGAGGTTGGGCAAGCGACCCTACAACTTGTCATGTACAGGATCGGTGTCGGATCGGTACAGCTTAACTCAATAACGGACATTATGAGTAATACTAATATTCTAACATTTAAAACAAAATCCGTCCGTTTACAATATATACAGTATTACATATTTTATATTACTTTATGTAGTCGATGTCACTATATTGCCAAATGTTTAGTGGAAATAAAATGAAATGAAATGGGGTTTAACGTCCTACTGTTCTGCTTCGACTGGGCTAATGAAGACGGGCATATGCCATACAGGGTGCTATGAGAGAAATTGTGCCCGGACAGCGGTACTATGGCCTACTCCTATATCGAATTCCAACTGCCAGGGGATCTTTTATATGCACTGGACCTGGGTTTGTCGTCCCACCCGAACGACTAGACAGCTGGTCTTGTCAGGCCCTCGCCCTGCAGCACTGACAAGCGGAACCCACGCCGAAATAGCCCGATGAACACGCGGCCTTCAAGCTAGCGAGCCAGCGTCTTACCCCACTTAGCTACCGTGGCTCCGAACGCTTGATGGACTTGTCCATTATAATGTACCGCTGAGGAAATACATGTAATCACATAATGAATGTAGACTGAACTACTGCATATCGAGGTCGACATGACCATATTTATTAGAGAGAGAGAGAGAGAGAGAGAGACACACACACACACACACACACACATATGGGGTTTAACGTCCAGTCGACAAAAACTAGGTCATTTCGGGACTAACATATGGTTTAATTTTATTTCAATAATTCGCTTGCACTGAGCGCCATGGAAAACGCATCACTTAGTTTATCGTATAACAAAATGATCCTGTAAACATATCTTATTTATTTTGCTTCTTATTGTGAACACTATTCAAATGAGAACACATCAATAACAACACATTTGTACACTTATGGATGTTTAATCTCTAATCAAGGGTACAAAGTCAGAGGGGTCAAAACCAAAAGTACGACACAGATGTCAGTAGCGCGTGTGTCCTCCACGGACTCTTACGCACGCTGTGCAGCGACGTCGCATGGAATTTACCAATGTTTGAAAGAAGGCCTGGGGCACATTGTTCCATTCTTGGACAAGAGCAGCTTCTAAAGCAGCAATGGTGTGTATCTGTGGTCTCCGATACAGACGGCGTCTAATCTCATCCCAGACATGTTCTATCGGTGCCATGTCCGGCGACAAGGCTGGCCAGTCCAAGACATTGATGTTGTTAGCAGCCAGGTAGTCCATACTAAAACGGGCGGTATGCGGACGTGCATTATCCTGTTGGAAGTGCTGAAGTTGTGGGTGCGCTCGAAACATCGGAACAACAATTGGTTGCAAGACATCATCACGGTAGGCTACAGCATTAACGCGAGCATTGCAACTGTGTAGGGTGGTCCGGTAATGAAATGTGAAGCCTCCCCCGACCATTACACTTCCCCCACCCCATCGATTCGTTTCGAAGACGCAGCAGTCTGCAAGACGTTCCCCAAGACGTCTGCACACACGTTGACGGCCATCAGCGTGATAAAGATGAACGCGATTCTCATCACTGAAGAGCACATTTCCCAGTCTACTCTTCTCCATGTCTGGTGTCCTTGAGCCCATATCAAACGCCGCTGACGGTCATGATCCCTAAGGATAGCTCCAACATAAGGTCGTCGTGCACGGAGTCTTTCTTCTCTTAGACGACGTCTTACGGTGTTGGCACTTACTGGTCCTTGTCTTCCTACGACTGCTGCAGTTGTTCGAGTCGCTGGGCGGAATCTGTCACGCAGATGAGTGACCCGGATGTAGCTGTCTTGAGCCTGGGTTGTAACGCCTTGTGGACCAGGACGTTGACGGTCGCGTGTTGATCCAGTAACTCGAGCACGTTCCACCAACCTTACAATAATGGACTGATGACAATTGAAGTGTCTGGCAATAGCACGTGTAGACATGCCAGCCCGGGACATTCCCATGGCTTCAATCCGTTGATTTTCAGTAAGTCTCGGCATCTCTAGCTCGATTCCTTCACACGTCCAACAACAAATTACGACAGATTGACGTTTCACAGTTCATGTACTGCACATTAAGTTGAAAATATGCTTTTAAAGGGCTCACACACAATGCTGCACGTGAATATTGGGTTTTTCCATGTGCATCTCGTGCAATTTTTTTTTGCGCACACGGGTCGATATTTTTTGCGTTTGGGAGCATTGTGTAAAACAATAGTTCATAGTATTGCATAATATTATACATACAAAACCACCTAGTAATAAAATATTTGGGAAAAAAAGTGATGTGTTTTCCATGGCGCTCAGTATATTTCCAAATATTGTATTATCCTGAAATAAGATGAAACGGGTATAACATCCTACTGTTCTACTCCGACGGAGCTAATGAAGACGGGTATACGCCATTTAGTGTGCTATGGGTGAAATTTGCCGGGGCAACCGCGCTACAGCCTCCTCTTATATCAAATTACAACTGCCAAGGGATATTTTACGTCCCCGTTAATGTGTTCACGGTGTTATGCATTGATTGGTTCAATTGCATGACATGTACGTGCATGCCCACAAAAGTTATTTCGGGTAACTCATCCTTGAATATATCACTTGTGCATCAGCTGTTACGTAATAAAGGTCACCTATACTACACTGCCTGGTTTCATCTTCCTAACCAGTCTAATTGATGTATACCCCGACTCCTGGTACATGGTACACGCGGTCTCGGTTTTTCGTTCCCTCAGAACGACTATAAGTTGTTTCTTGCCAGACCCTCGGTCCTGCACCACTGATAAGGAGAAAACCACGCCGAACAATCCCGATGAACTTTCTCGACAAACACAGGGATCCAACACGAGACCTTCAGGTTTGCAAGATAACGTCTTAATTACGGGGCCGCCGTGGCTCCGTATTATTCTATGAAAGGGGTTCATAACCACAGTAGTGTTTAGTTAGGGTTAGGGTTTAGGTAATAATGAAACAAAATTACATCGTGGTTAGGGTTATGAATAATCTGTATTCATAAAAACAGTATTTAGGTAATAACGAAAAAGATTAGGTCGTGGTTAGGGTTGGGGTTAAGAACAATCTGTATCAATAAAACAGTATTTAGGTAATAACGAAAAAGATTAGGTCGTGGTTAGGGTTGGGGTTAAGAACAATCTGTATCAATAAATCGGGGTAACTTTTATTCATCAATATGGTATTTGCGAGGTAACCGTTATTCCGAAATACAGTCGTTGCAATGAAATTACTACAATTTTGCCTTTAGAGCTGGCCAATATTTGTCAATAAATATGCCTCTTAGGCTTCTAATAAATCATTATTATTGCTATTAAGCTTGTGCATCGGAAAACAGATAAATTTGCAACCACCACAAACATCTATATGTCCACTAAGGGAGGTCATCCTATAATGTGGATTGAGTATATGGAGGTTCATCCTTGTCTTTAGCATACTTATAGTTTTTCCAATGTACCGTCTATTACAGCCCGAACAAACAATCACATACATTACATAACTGGTTTCACAGTTCATGGGTTGCTTAATATGAAAGAATTTGTTGTCGGTGATTTGGATTGAGGAGTCCTTAATTATTATTTTACAGGTCTTGCAATTTATTTCTCTACATTCACTTACCACCGGTGTATCTGGACTACTATCAAATTTTAAAGATGTTAATAATTTAGCTACATTTCGTGGCTGTTTAAGACTGTTAATAATCTTAGTTTTAGACAATTTTTTTTTAACATAACTTCACTATTCTTTAGGATCTGTAAATTATTATTTATCAAAGACTTCCCATCTTCTTGTGAAGGGTTAAATGTTGTGACTAAAGCAACATTTAGATTTTCGCATGCTGGATGTGTTCTTGGTGGTCTTAATTTTGTCTGATCGAGACTTAAGGCCCAAATCGTTGCATCTTCTATGAGACCTAGAGGATATTCTTGTTTCAATAAGAATGATTTTAATTCCTCTAGTATAAACAATGGTACATTCTTCTAGCTAAATTATATGGAATGTTCCGTTTGGTATGAGAAGGCTGACAAAAGTGAAAGTTTAGATATTGGTGGGTATATGTTTGTTTGTAATAGAGATCCGTTTCAATCACCCCCTTTGGTAACAGATTAATGGTTACGTACAAAAAGTTTAATGATGTTGGGCTACAATCTATAGTGAATGTGATATTAGTGTCCAACTCATTCAATAATTTATGTAATTTGGAGATAACTGTTCATTTCTGCTTTAAGTATTGTAACGCAGTCATCCAGGAAGCGAAACCACGGTGTTTTTTATCATGTCACTGAATTCTCTATCAAACTCAATAGCAACGCTCTCATACCAAATCTCTTCTAAATATCCTAAAGTTAAAGTTGCATAGGTGGAGCCAAATTTAGTACTCATGGCCACACCTTTAATCTGTGAATAATAATTATTGTCGAAATAAAAAATATTGTTAGACACAACTAAGTCCAAAGCTTCCAGGATAAATGATTTGGTGAAGCGTTTTGATAGTAACTCAGGTGTCAATCCAATATCCAATCGCTTTCTATCCAATATTCAATCGCTTTCAATCCTAGATTCCTATCTATGTTGTTGTAGAGGTTGATCACGTCGAAGCTTATTAGTGTGCTTCCTGGTTCAACCTCTTCCGGTAGATGACGAAGAAAATCTATGTCGTCGCGAAAGGAGCTTTTGACTTTGGTGCAAAATGGTTTTAAGCGTTAAGAGTACTATTAGTTGACCCCCCCCCCCCTCAACAATTGCCCTAAAGGTTAAATCACGCGGATGGCGAATGTTAATAACTCAGTTTTTTTATAATTGTAACAGCTTCTTGAATAGCCTTGCTTTTATGGATTGCCAAATATCCATAAAAATAGGCAGTGGAAGGTTGAAAATTACACAAGTAATCTTCTTCTCTGTGAAGTATGTTTGTATGTGCACCAATAAAGTTTTGAATTTTTCGTAGAATCATATCGTTAGCTTTTAGTGAAGATTCTACGTAATAAACCTTGTTAGAAACCATTTTTGATATGTTCTCTTGATAAAATGAGGTATCCATAATCACTATAGCACCACCCTTGTCAGCTTTTTTTATGATAATAAAGTGTCCAGCACTTGGTGTGAAAGTAGATTTGTTCCGTGCTAAATATTCTGGTTCTGATTGTCTTGATTCATCTAAATTGGAGTCGTCTTTATGAAAATGATGTTGTAGTCTTAATTTTCTACAAAAGTTTGACAGCTCACACTTTAAAGTACATGTGTCACTACGTGGTGTAGGGGTGAACTTGAAGCCTTTATGGAGCAATGAAATTTGTTTAACGTAACACTACTTAAATTGACTACTGTTGGATCATTTTTATCTTTTTTTAGTTTTTGTGTCGAATTTCCATTCTCCGGCCTGGATCTACAAAAATGTTGATTATCTGAAGAGTTTTTTAATAAAATAAGCGAAAGTGCTAGTAATCGACAAATAAAGTAGTTCTTTTTTCAAAAACTTGTATATTTATGTTTATATATATATCAGTTTTTGTCGGCATACCTTTTATCTTTTCATTGTTTACCGTGAAACAAAGTAGTGCAGCTTTACGGTTGTGCTAATATTTCTGGATATTTGAGGTTGTGTTAGACTATTTATCCTAAATAATTCAAAAATTATAAATAGTCTAACACAACCTCAAAATCTTAGAAGAATATTAATATCATCAAAGTTTGATTCTGATATTTCGGTACCCCGTGTATCTAAGTGTAGGGACCTACGATGTATGACATGTTCCGATATATTAGAAGGAACATTTCTCCAAATTATTAAAGATGATAAATTCTATGTAAAACAAAATATTAATTGCAAATCGAAATATGTAATTTAATTATTAATATGTAATGGTTGTAATGGCAAGTACATTGGAAAAACTACTGATCAGCTGAATTTACGAATTAACCAACATCGTTCTAATATAAAACTCACAAGAAATAGAGTCTTGCCGGTGAGCGACGAACATTTGGATATTTGTCAATTCAAGATTTTTCCTTTGTACTAGCTCAATATTAGTGATAATGATCTCTTGGAAACAAAAGAAAGCAACTTTATCTCTAAATATAACCCAATGTTGAATGCTAAGGGGTGATTATTTTAAGTATGTTTGATGTTTAATTAATGTTGTTTCGTTTTAGTTCTTATATTTTACATAGTCATTTTCCTCTGTTATGACGTAACGTTATTGTAACATCATAGTAAAATGGCCTGACGATTCGTTTGATAACGATGAAAGTACTAGCCAAAATTTTAATTTTTAGTGTTTTTTCTCTAATACTTGAATTTTACTTATATGTTTAACTGAGAGCTAGATCATTTTTTATATTTTTTTATAAATAAACTTTTATATTTATGTATATAAATATTTTAACTGAAATGAAATGAAATAGGGTATAACGTCCTACTGTTCTGCTCCGAACTGGGCTAATGAAGACAGGCGTACGCCATACAGTGTGCTATGAGTGAAATTTTGCCTGGACCGGCACTACGGCCCACACTTATATCGAATTGTAACTGTCAAGGTATCTTTTACGTGCATGCCAATGTGTACACTGGACCTCGCTTTTTCGTCCCATCCGAACGAATAGACAGCTGCCATTGTCAGGCCCTCCATCCTGCATCACTGACAAGAGGGAACCACGCCGGAAAATCTGGATCTACTTTATATTATGAATGAATAGTGATGAATAGTTTGTATATTTTATTTTCAATAGGTTATATATAAATAGTTTAAGACAGTGGTGATTTCAAATTATACCTTTAATTTGAACCTCTGACAATACACCAATGGACATTTTACCCGGAAAACAACAGTGCGTTCTACTCGTATATCGAATTACAACTGCCAATGCGTCTTTTAGTTACACGCCAATATATATATACTAGGCGCAGACTTTTCGTACCATCCGAACGACTGTGCGACGTAAAATAAGAAGCGCAATTTAAAATCAAATAGTGTTTCTGTTGAACCTTACGTTATGTGTAGACTAAAAGCGAGACATAAGATAAATTAAAAAAATGATAAATCAATTGTTTTCCTAAAAAATGAATTAATAAGTATTTATGTTGATATATACATTGTACTATAGTTATATATCGGTCATAAAAAAACCCATTAAAATCACTCAGAATGTGAAGTTTAATCTTATCTTTAAATAATAGTTTGCGTAGTACTACAAATATATCATGAATTTTAACTATGGTGGCTTTGGCGACCTTTCTATACATAAAGTTCTCCTTCAGCAATTTGAAACTTCTGTACTGAAAAGAACTTGTGTTGGAGTTCAATACAAGGACTTGTGCTAAAACTAATCTACACAAGTTTGTGTTGTTTTGCATTGCATTAACACAAACTTGTATAGATTTATAACATCTGGGCCCTTATTCACGAAAACTTAAACTAAGATACAATCGAAATTTTAAGAAATACTGCAATTCGATTGGCTGACCAGTAAAATCAATTTGCATATATCCAATGAAGTTGCAGTATTTCTTAAAATTTCGGTTGTAACTTAGTTTAAGTTTTCGTGAATAAGGGCGCTGGCCCCCAAGTTCACAAAGCATTCTCAGACATTAAGCTAAGAATTTAGTCAACTTTCAACAATTGTTTTTGAGAAACACAAACTTATTGATGTATTTTATACATTAAAACAACAAAAATTTTATAAATGGCTATGTTTTAGTTAAAATAAGGCAAACAAATTTTGAGTAAATTCTTAACTTAAGTTTGAGAATGCTTTGTGAACTTGGGCCAGGTATTTTTTCCATACCATTAACACAAGTAATTTGTACCGTCAACATTTTTTTTTTCTTTTTAAAATAAACTCCATACATGTTCTTCACAGGAATGGTATGAGTATTAATTAATCAACTGATTCGTTAAAATGAAGTCACAAACACGAGAATTCGTGATAATTTAAAACCCAGACAATACCCAGACAGACTTGAATGCTAATTGGTGTTAAGCTGTCGGTATAGTTAAAATATCTGGTTGTTTTTGTATTGGTCCAATAAACTGGTAGATCAAAGGAATATATAGTGTGTGTACATATGAATTTAGACACCCCGGTGTTTTAAAAAAATTTGACTCAATGTGCATTGGAAAGAAAATGAGTAAAACTCCAAGTTAGCTATATTTTATTCTGTGCGACAAATTCTTTCTTTGATATCTGAACGTCCGTTAATTTAGCCCTGTAGTAAAGTTAGCATCAACCGAATGCTTCAGCAGTTATTTTTTCGAAAAATATAATGGTCACAGAATACAAGACAACAGGTTTGTAAATTTGTACAAAAATATAATACCATGTATTTAATTTAGCATCGATATTGCTTCTATGTATATTAATAATTCTTTTCGTTTAAATCAAACTAGTCAGATTTAGTCTCGGTCACCCTGATCCTCATAGTATTCGTTCTGGATGATAGAGACTAATTCAGATTCAAAACAATTACACCGGATGTGCTATTTATATAATGGCGGACAAGGAACAAATTTCGGTGCGTTATAAAACTGTCCTGTAATACAGCAATCTAATGAATCTGTCTTAATTTTTCTGAAATCATGTTTAATTATTGTTAGTTCGGCGCTACTCCGTTTGTGAAATACTTATAATTACAAGAAACCCCACGACTGGGACCAGCAGGTAAGAATTTGTCTTGATTTCATGTACCCGGAATGGATGGTAATTGGCCGCCATCTTTGATTGTTTATACACGTTCTGGCAAAATGAAAAAAAATAAACCCTAGCATAGAATAGATAATAGCTTTTGTGTTATTTGTTTGCTTGAATTGTAATCGAATTTCTGCAAAAGAAAAAAAAACAACAAACAAATGAGCAGATATTTTTCGCAAACACTCCGTTCAGCCATTATACCCATGGAAAACGCATCACTTTTTTTCCCAAATATTTTATTACTAGGTCGTTTTGTATGTATAATATTATGCAATACTATGAACTATTGTTTCACACAATGCTCCCAAACGCAAAAAATATCGGCCCGTGTGCAAAAAAAAATTAAAAAAAATTGCACGAGATGCACATGAAGAACCCAATATTCACGTGCAGCATTGTGTGTGAGCCCTTTAAAAGCATGTTTTCAACTTAATGTGCGGTACATGAACTGTGAAACGTCAATCTGTCGTAATTTGTTGTTGGACGTGTGAAAGAATCGAGCTAGAGATGCCGAGACCTACTGAAAATCAACGGAATGAAGCCATGGGAATGTCCCGGGCTGGCATGTCTACACGTGCTATTGCCAGACACTTCAATTGTCATCAGTCCACTATTGTAAGGTTGGTGGAACGTGTTCGAGTTACTGGATCAACACGTGACCGTCAACGTCCTGGTTCACAACGCGTTACAACCCAGGCTCAAGACCGCTACATCCGGGTCACTCATCTGCGTGACAGATTCCGCCCAGCGACGCAAACATGTGCAGCAGTCGTCGGAAGACCGGGACCAGTAAGAAGTCGTCTAAGAGAAGTAGGACTCAGTGCACGACGACCTTATGTTGGAGCTATCCTCAGGGATCACCACCGTCAGCGGCGTTTGATATGGGCTCAAGGACACCAGACATGGAGAAGAGTAGACTGGCAAAGTGTGCTCTTCAGTGATGAGAGTCGCTTTCATCTTTATCACGCTGGTGGCCGTCAACGTGTGTGGAGACATCTTGGGGAACGTCTTGCAGACTGCTGCGTCTCCGAAACGAATCGATGGGGTGGGGGAAGTGTAATGGTGTGGGGAGGCTTCACATTTCATCACCGGACCGCCCTACACATTTGCAGGGGTCGCGTTAATGATGTAGCCTACCGTGATGATGTCTTGCAACCAATTGTTGTTCCAATGTTTCGAGCGCACCCACAACTTCAGCACTTCCAACAGGATAATGCACGTCCGCATACCGCCCGTTTCAGTATGGGCTACCTGGCTGCTAACAACATCAATGTCATGGACTGGCCAGCCATGTCTCCGGACATGGCACCGATAGAACATGTCTGGGAAGAGATTGGACGTCGTCTGTATCGGAGACCACAGATGCACACCATTGCTGCTTTAGACGCTGCTCTGGTCCAAGAATGGAACAATTTGCCCCTGGCCTTCTTTCAAACATTGGTGAATTCCATGCGACGTCGCTGCACAGCGTGCGTAAAAGCCCGTGGAGGACACACGCGCTACTGACATCTGTGTCGTACTTTGGGTTTTGACCCCTCTGACTTTGTAACGTTGATTACAGATTAAACATCCATAAGTGTACAAATGTGTTGTTATTGATGTGTTCCCATTTGAATATTGTTCACAATAAGAAGCAAAATAAATAAGATATGTTTACAGGATCATTTTGTTATACGAAAAACTAAGTGGTGCGTTTTCCATGGCGCTGTTAATAAATGTTAGAACTAGCCCATGTCTAATGAAGTTTGTCTATAGTTTTTCAGTTATGTGCACCCTCCTACTCTTCCAGTTTCAAGCAATTATTGAGAATTTACTATGTATTCAACAAAGAAAAACTGGTAACAATATTTTCTTTTTATTTATTTTTTTCAATAATGCCCAATAATTGTTACTGTTTGTATTACAATGCCACGACAAGTGTATATGCGGTAGTATCCAAGAGAGGGAGAGAGAGAGAAAGAGAGAGAGAAAGAGAGAGAGAGAGGGGGTAAGAGAAAGAAGGGGGGGGGGTCACTTGACACAAACTATGCCATACATGTAGACCTACTTGTATTAAATTGGTTGAATAATGGGACTGCCATGGTTGATGAATTTTACCCAACGGGACCTTGGGATAACTGTTCATCGCGTTGGTGAGTTTCACGCCTAGAACTTTAGATATGTGTCTCGGTTAAGACGCTGACTCACTAGCCAGGAGGTTATGGGTTCGCTCCTGTTGTTGGTTGAGAGTGTTCTTCGGGATTGTCCAGTACGCTTTCCCCTTGTTAGTGACGCAGGACAGATGACCTGGCAAGAATAGTTGTCTAGTGGCTTGGATGGGAAGGAAAACCGAGGTCCCGTGTACACATTGGACTACACGTAAACGATCCCTTGGCAGTTTGGATTTGATATAAGAGTAGGCCGTAGTGCCGCTGTCTTGGCCAAATTGCCTCTCCCCCACCACATTAAAGGCGTATTCCCGTCGTGTGGAGAAGATATGTAAGACTTGATTTAATCCTCATTACGGCGAACGCTAGATCGGAGACGGGTCTGCACATATAGTACATATATGGGGGGTTGGATGGCTGAATGGTTAGCGTGCGCGCGCTGTATCATAAAGTCTGTCATTGAGTCGACTGGCGTGGTTTCGAATCCCCGGTTGTACGTGACAAGGAGTAGGGTCGCCTGTCCAACCTCGTGGGTTTTCTCCGGGTCCTCCCACTGCTAAAGACCCCTATGCGCAAGCGAATTATTGAAATAAAATTAAACCATATGTTAGTCCCGAAATGACCTAGTTGTGTCGAGTGGACGTTAAACCCCATTTCTCTCTCTATATATATATAGTGCATATGACGTCATTATGTGGATTGTTGTGTTTAAGAATTTGGGGGAGAGGATAAGTCTCCACATAAGCACTGATATAGGATGATGAAAATTTGGTTCGTGATATTTCCTAGTTTTATTAAAAATACATGCAATACATCAGGTTTATGTACAAAGTTGATTTCGCTGTTTTTTGGTGTCGGTGGCGCTGATGGTCTTCCTTCGGTGTCGCTTGTGGTATTCTGATATTTTGGTTTCTGAAGAAAAAAGAATAAATTTGAGGCCCTTGGGTGAGAGCCACATTAGTATGGTTCTTACTAAGGGTTGGATTTAGAGCTAGGGGTTCGTCAAATTCTCGAGATATTAACAGAGCTAGCGCCAACCTTGACCTTTACCTTAACGCACGCCCCCCCCCCCCCCACATTACATGAAAGCTTGTTTAGCTGAACTCCTACATAAGGGTATAACCGATGTCAAAAACTACCCAGATTCGCCGATACACCACCCTGAAAATAGAATTACAGGCATAGCGATACTCTGATGGTCGACGAGAACTTTTTCTTTGACGATACATTATATAAGAGCTAAATCTTCCTATTGCGGGTTATTATTTTGGCTTCAAATGTTATATAAACTATTATTTAAACATTTATTAACATGACAAGTCCATAATAAAGTTTCCAGGCCATCGGATGGCTCCAAATTGAAGTAGATTAGAACGCATCGGCCATTTAATGACTTAATTTAAAACTGGTGAAGCGAGGCTAAGTCTCGAATAATATGTATCATTGTTACTATAATAAACAAACAATACACACAGCTTGTCAAAACAACAAACAGTGATAACACACCCAGAATAAGCTCATTTGAATGAAATTTTCAAAATATTCATTTTACATTACCTATTTTAGAACTTTTATAGTAAGAACGACTAGCGATTTATCTAAAACTTACATAATATATCTGTAAATAACTTAAAAATCAAACGTGCACAATTTGGCCCTTTTCTTTGTTGTTATCTGGGTTGAAAAATAATAAAAGTCAAATTTTAGCAAAAGCAAAACGGAATTGATAAATTATTTCACAGACAGCTATAAATTCTATTTTCATTTAAAACTCGTTTATTTCTTTGCGTGATTGACAGTTGTGGGTATGCACTGCACGATATGACGTCACCAACAAGGTTTTTTTTTCTCTAAACTATTTGTTAGTACATAGATCAACTCAAGATGGTCTGATTTGTGTTGTGTCCTGCAGAACAATCAGAGAAATAGCTACATGTAATTTCAATAAGAGAGAGAGAGAGGGGGGGAGGAGAGAGAGAGAGAGAGAGAGAGAAAAGAGAGGGAGAGAGAGAGAAATGTGGTTTAACGTCCACTCGACACAAACAAGGTCATTTCGGGACTAACACATGGTTCAATTTTATTTCAATAATTCGCTTGCGCGTTGGGGTCTTTGGCAGTGGGAGGAAACTGGGGGACCCGGAGAAAACCCACGAGGTTGGACAGGCGACCCTACTCCTTGTCACGAACAACCGGGGAATCGAAACCCGGCCAGTTGACTCAATGACAGGCCGTATGATACAGCGCGCACGTGCTAACCATTCGGCCACCCAACCCCCCTATTGTATCATGGCGTGGAAAGACATCCAATTATTTTAATTTTCCCAAAGTATCTCGATGGATTGACTTTTTATCTCGATCAATTGCCATTTTATCTCGATGGATCAACATTTTGATAATGTGGGAAAAAAATATCGTTGAGTGTCCATTCCCAGCTGCGGTAAGTTTAAGACAAGACGTGAATTTTTGGAAACAAAAACGAGATGAACGAACAATGGTTGCTATGTTATCGTAAAATTGTGTCAGGTATATTTACATTGGGCGTTTAAATGCTGACATTCATTGTTCAGTTACAAATGAAATGGAGTTGAACGTCCTGCTGTTCTGCTCCATTAGGGCTAATGAAGACGGGCATTCGCTATACAGTGCCCTATGACGTAAATGTTACCCGGGCCACGGCGCTACATGTGACAAGGGTTCTTTTACGTGCACACCAATGTGTACACGCTTCTATTTTACAACATTATGTTTCGTGAATGATGGTTTAAGGAAACGAAATGCCATTACCTGGGACAATAATAGATAAGAAACCTCATATCTTGACCCTGCGTGTCTCGAGGCTAAATATATGACGTGAACAATAGCCAATCAAACTGTGCGACTTAGACAAAGGGAAAATCGCAAGTAGAGAACATGTACGACGTTCCATGTCTGTTAAAGCTCAGCTTGATTAAATATTTCCTGTTAAATGAAAGTTGTTCTACTGCATCGGGCCAGGTGTGTTTTATGAGTGATGATAATAGTATAGAATGGTCTTATTTTTTAGATGTTACACAAATTAATAAAGAAATTAATAAAGACAAATGCCATTCAATCGTAGCTAAAAACAAACACATCAATCTATATGAACGTTTTTAGCTACTTTGTCGTAACTGGAATAATGAAGGTGGGGATAAGGAATTTTGCCCGGGGAGCGGCATATTAACCTACTTTGTCTCGAACTGCAATACAATTACTGCTTAAATTACTGAGCGACCAACCAGGTCAGCATTAACTAAACATTGTTGTGTACATGTATATATTGTCCTGTTATATTTTCATATTTTATCATTGCTTGATAATGACTAGAGAAGCCTAGCCGAAACAGCGCTCAGTAATAAGCAGTATATGTATTCCATAGAGTTGTGACCTGTGTACTCCAGTTCAATTACTAAATGCCATTGAAACAGTGCAACTAATAACAGCCTTCTTTGCGTTCTCACCTATGTATACACTGGACCTCGGTTTAATCACCCCCACCAGAACGATTAGAAATTGTTCATCGCCAAACCCTTCGTCCTACACCAGTGCAGTGGTGCAGAACGGAGGGCCTGACAAGGACAGCTGTCTAGTCCTTCGGATGAGACGAAAAACCGAGGTCCCGTGTATACATTGAAATGCACGTAAATGATCCCTTGGCAGTTGGAATTCGATATAAGAGTAGGGGATAGTGCCGCTGCCCGGGCAAAATTTCCCTCATAGCACATTGTATGGCGTATGCCCGCCTTCATTAGCCCAGTATAGGAGCAGAAAAGTAGGATGTTAAACCCCATTTCATTTCATTTCATTTCCAACACCAGTGACAAAAGAAAGGGGGGGGGGGCACGCTGGAAAATCTCGAGGATTGATCCCAGGACCTCCTGGTTAGTGAGCCATCGCCCAACGCATCGAGCAACGACGGCTCTCGCACAGCAATAACGCCTGACGCATACCTGACGAGAGAGAGAGAGAGAGAGAGAGAGAGAGAGAGAGAGCTTGAATTATGTTTTTCGTCCAACTGTATCATCAAGAAGGCATCTTCAAAGTTTCTGTTATTAGTAATATAACTAACTGACGTATGACAACTATGTCCACACACCGTGGGCAATTATCATATAATAATCATATAAACATGTACAACGTCAGCCCAGGATAAGTCATCAACTTGTTAAAGGACCTGATTTATGCTTTGTATCTTTTAAGTTATGAATGAACAGGTTACCCACGATTGGCAACGGGGGGAACCACATGCGTTGAGGCAGATGTTGGGGAATGGGGTAGATCCTCATTGCAGCCACAACCACCGACCGCTTTGTGACACCCCTGACACACACACGCAAACTCTACTCGTCGGCATCAAGCAGATTTACCTGCCTTCGCAAGACACCTTTCAAAACACACAGGTCGGACACGCACCAGCCCGTTGGCCCTAGAAGACCCTATGCCTACAAAACCCAAACCTGGCCATTTCGATTTGTGTTTTTTCGCTGCGGAAGTGAACTTGAGATTCCGGTGAATTCCCACCATTCATATTGTTCCATTCTTTAATACTCAAATGGGGTGGGGTGGATGGTGGTGGGGCGGGGGGAAATTGGTTAACGCGTGCGCGTTGCATCATAAGGTCTGACATTAAACCCCGTTTCTCCCTATCTCTCTCTCTGAATAACGTCTATTATACGAATAAACATAACATTTGCAGTTATAAAATCTCTCTCTTTCTCTCTTGTGGGGGTAAAGTACCAGTACAGATAAACTTTTGTGTACGTGGGGGGGGGGGGGGGCATTGGATCGCCATCTGTAGTGTTACAAGATACACACGTTTTATCAATGAGAACACCACAATTTGAAGAGTATTTAAATACGTGTTACGCGGGTGCTGCCCCTCCCCCTCGCCCTATCCCCAACAGGGTTCCTGCGGCTTCGTCAAACATTTTTTCAAGGATATTCAAGGATAAATATACGTCAAATTCAAGGATTTTCAAGGACATTTTTTAGCCTAAAGTTACAATTTTTCATCTTAAAAATAACCAAAACATTACCAACTATCGTTATAATCTCATATTTAAAAGGAATTGAAGACATTTGAAACAAAATTAAGGATCTCAACTGAAATTCAAGGATATTTTCCTATTTCCGCAAAATTCAAGGATATTCAAGACCTCGAAAATGAAATTTTAAATTTAAGGATATTCAAGGATTTTCAAGGATTTTCAAGGACCGCGGGAACCCTGCCCAATGATATTAATCTAATAACATACAACCAAATCAACTCTTCATTCAGAAATCCAGTAGCTGTCCCTTATTACCCAATCATCAAAGTTTATGTTTACACTCAGTGATCTTAATTAAATTTGGAGTCAACAGGTTTTTTTTCAAATTTCCTGCTTTCAAGACTCAATACCACTCTTGTTGTAACTGAATAATATGTCCCAATCTTTATTCTGGTCAACAAATTGTACTATTTTACAATATTCCAATTAATTGATGATACAAATTTCATCTTAACACACCTAATTAAAAAAATTGGAAAAATTCAACTAAATGATTTGAAAAGCCTAACGTAAACCTTTTCAAATGTGACTTGGATTTAAAAGTATTTTCGAACCCTCTGGACACGTAAAATGGGATGTACAATGTAATGGATAATTTGCATAACAGGTAGGAAGGACACTTAAACATCTTGTACTTAGAATAAGACTATTATTTATGTTCTGGAGCTGTCAAGCCAGCAAGAGTGTTATTGCAATAAAACACAGGAAAACATGTGACACAGGTGGAGCAAGACGGAGTGCCTGACAAGGGTAGATGTCGCACATTCGGATGGGATGATAACAGTGGCGTGCAAAGAAAGGGACCCTTGACAGCTAAAGTTCGATGGAAGAATAGACTGTGTAACATATGATACGATGTGTGTTTTGGAGACATTCAGGAGATACATCCATCAAATCTACTTTTTCGTGATTCAAGTTAGAATATAGAAAAAAGAGTAGACTCGTTTTCCGAGATTCCCCAATATTAAAAAACAAGTAGAAAGAGCTTTTTTTATGTGAATCCACTGCTCAGACATCCTCAATTATGTTATCTATAGTTCGTTTTAGAAAACTTATTTAATACATTTAGGAGATAAACACTTCCTGTTACGTATTAAGAGGGGTTTATAGTTCATTTACCCATGCTTATCAGCGTCAAGATATTCTAATGGATAATTCAAGAAAGGTTAAATGGACAATAAACACCCGAAAAATACGAAACAGTAACATACCAGAAACCACGCTATATAGTGTATTGTATTCTCATGCATTACGACTTTTGACAATAAGTAACGATAAATAACTATTTCTTCCCAGAATAAAATCTTTTTATTTGAAGTGCACTGCCAAAGGCGGTACTTAAGTGCGCTGCCAAAGGCGGTACACAATTACGCATTTTAAAAGAAATTTCTAAACTTCCATTTCTTCAACATACCAAGTTTGACATTTCTTATACGTACATTACCGACTACATATTGGATAATGGTTCAATTTAATATTTATTTTAAATTTTCTGTAGTTTCCTAATCTTATCTGGATTATCGCCCTTATTTATGCCCTTATGTAAATACCCCTGTTTTGCATTTCTTGTAGGATTTTACGTATTGTATTTTGAGCAATTACATAGCTGAATAATTCCGATTAGATCCTAAATCGATAGTTTATTAACCATTTGACTTTATCTTATCTGGATTATCGCTCTTTTTATTGTGTTTTTATTACATTTTTTAACCTTGACGTCATTACCGCCTTTTACGTCACGTCATTTAGTCATCAGACGGCTGTCTTTCGAGACGGTTTACATTTTCTCATTTGATTCTTTGTATTCAGGGCCCCGTTTCACAAAAACTTAAGGTAAAATCACTAAAATAGATTTTAAATTTTATGCGTTTCATGAAGATTGGCTGTAAACTTAAAATACAATTTTAATAGACTTTAGTTAAAATTGCTTGCGCCCGCGCAGTACATATTTTCGATCCGGGCACTTTCGGTGTAAGCAAATAAACTGAAAACTGTTGACAGGTTGAACTGACGGGTACAATATCAATGGGGGGAGATTCATACGTTGTAGCAATGTTTTCATATGACCAGACAATCGTAGAGAGGTGAAATAAATGAGTTTATTGCCTATTATTCGTTTCGAAACGTATCGGTGGGTTGTCCTTGAACTTGGCATTTGATTCGTGACCTTTGCATTTGGTTTACGCGCAGGCTTCAATGTAAAGAATGTGTATCGTTAAACTATATTAATCGCTTGAATTTCGTAGTTTTATGGTAGTTTGGATAACAGAAACTATTGAAAATTGTCACAAGCATTTGTGACCCAAATGACTAATCTAGACTGTAAATTATTGTCGAATATTAAAAGTATTTAACAACTTTGAAACTAATCCAGCAAGTAGTCAATGTTCGGGTGTTCGATCCCTGCATTGGCCGAGAAAGTTCATACAGATTTTCCGGCGTGGTTCCCCCTTGTCAGTGTTGCAGGATGGAGGGCCTCACATGTACAGCTGTCTAGTCGTTCGGATGGGAAAAAAAACGAGATCCCGTGTTCACATTGGCGTGCCCGTAAAAGATCCCTTGACAATTGGAATTCGATATAAGAGTAGGTCGTAGTGCCGCTGTCCGGGCAAAATTTCCCTCATAGCACACTGTATGACGTATTCCCATCTTCATTATCCCAGTTCGGAGCAGAATAGTAGGACGTTAAACCCCATTTCATCTCATTTTTGTTGGATAATGGCTATCTATCTTAATCAATTAAAATGATTTTTTTCCCAAAATGAAATATTTTTGGCTTCTGAAACTTCTCTATTTTATGTTGTGTTATTAACGTAAGCCTCGTTAAAAAATAATAATAAACTTGGGATATTAAAATTTAATTTCAAATAAGATCTATAAAATTTTTCAATAAACATATCTGAGATTATAGATTTATCTTTGGACAAATCATCATAACCCCAAAACCATGAGTAATTACTTTGCATATAGCATGTCTGGGCCTTCTAATACCAAGAAATTGGCCATGTTAATCGAAGATATTGTTTTTATAAATAAGAGTGCTTTTCTTTCCATGACATTAAATATAAATGAAATGAAATGGGGTTTAACGTCCTACTGTTCTGCTCCTATACTGGGCTAATGAAGACGGGCATGCGCCATACAGTGTGCTATGAAGGAAATTTTGCCCGGGCAGCGGCACTATCGCCTACTCTTATATCGAATTCCGACTCCAAGGGATTTTTTACGTGCATTTTTTTGTCTCATCCGAAGGACTAGACAGCTGTCCTTGTCAGACCCTCTGTTCTGCACCACTGACAAGGGGAAACCACGTCGGAAAATCCCAATGAACTTTCTCGACCAATGCAGGGATCGAACACGTGACCTCCAGGCTAGCTTCTTAACCACCTAGCCACCGTGGCTCCCCATTAAATATAAAGTGAGTTCAGATTTTCTTTTGGTGTTTTTTTCACCTTGTTAATTATTTGAAAACAGTATAATTTATACTTGAATCATATGGTAATAGATCGAACAACTTACGTAGCCCTAATCAGTGTTTGTTAATGTCGTGATTTTAAGTTAGGAGAGGGTGACGCTAGTCTTAAGTTAAAATTGCTTTTAGTTAAAATTGTCTCTAAAATAGTTTTGTGAAACGCCTCTATTTTCAGTTAAGATAAAAAATTTAACTTAAAGATACATTATGGGAGATTAGATAACGAGTTGAAAGTTCTCACTTGATAATGTAAACTAGATAATGTTAAGGCGATTTGCTGAAAATTGATCCACTATGAACCGAGAATTAAGCGGTTGAAGTTAGGATGAAATTTTAGTTTAAGACGATTTTAAGGAGATGTAAGTTTTTGTGAAACAGGGTCCCGTATTGTCTGTTTTTTACTCCGTTTTTGTGGTAAATTGAAAATATGTCCTAACTATATTCAATACCTCGATTCTACTGAATACTGATAATGTTTTCTCACTTAACTTACAACTTTCAGTTTTTTTGATTTGCCTGTGTTTTTTTTATACATTTCATAGATACGGTTACTTGTATAGATAATGTTTACTTCAGTATGTTTGTATTCATATTTCTTGTATCATATAGCAGATCATGACTCAATCATTACACAATCGTTTCTCTGGGTTATATTACAGATTGTCTTCAAATTTGAGTAAGTCTGTATCACTACAGGCATGGGACTGTACAGCGTAGTGGACTCTTGTTCGTTGGTTTGTGATTTCTGCGTATTGTGTCTTGTCCGTTTTTGTGTAAATTATGTGTGCTGAGATATCCTAATTGTTGATATCTTTACTTCGTTTTAGATTACTTATTTAATCAAATGTGTTTTGGGGACATTCTCTAGATATACATCCATTAAATCTGCTTTTTCGAGATTCAAGTTTGAATATCGAAAAACGAATAGCCCGTTTTTCGACATTCACCAATATCCAAAAGCAAGGAGAAAGAGTATTTGTATGTGAATCCACTGCTCAGGCATGCTGATTTATCTTTAGTTCGTTTTAGAAAACTTATTTAATCAAATGTGTTTTGGAGGTATTCTGTAGATATACATCCATCAAATATGCTTTTTTTTAGATTCAAATTTGAATATCGAAAAAACCGGAGAGTGGGTAAATTGTGCCACTTACCACAAAAATTGCCCTTTAGTCCAAAGAATCCATATTTTTCTTTCTATATAGTTTAAGAAGTTGTTCATCATTAACAAGCATTATCCAGCCCAAAACTATGAAATGGGGTTTAGCGTCCCACTGTTCTTCTCCAGATGGGCTAATGAATTTTACCAGGCCTTAGGCGCTATATACGGTCTATATCTTCTATCGAATTCAAACTGCCAAGGGATCTTTTACCTACACAGGGACCTCGTTTTTCGTACCATACGAAGGATTAGACAGTTGTCCTTGTCAGGCTCTGGTCGTCCGGTTTCCTCCCACTGCTAAAGACCCCTACGCGCAAGCGAATTATTGAAATAAAATTAAACCATATGTTAGTCCCGAAATGACCTAGTTTGTGTCGAGTGGACGTTAAACCCCATTTCTCTCTCTTTCTTTGTCAGGCTCGCCGTCCTGCACCACTGACAAGGTGAAACCACGCCGGTAAAATCCGGAGCAACTTTCTCGGCCAACACAGGGAGTGAACCCGTGGCTCCAAAATGGTTTAAATGTCAGTATCACATAAAAACATCAGATAAATAAACAGGGAAAGTTCTGTCGTGTCTCAATTTGTCCCTTCGAAAATTGCACAACTTGCCCCTAGGTGAAGTTTATGCCCCAGCATCTTCACACACCCTTACACCAGCAACTGTCATTTATTCGTGCAACTTTACTCATACAGGCTGGTGAGGCGTGGCTCGACGTGCTCCGAGGATCAACTTGCCCCATTTTCCCTTACTCTTATTATAAATTTCGACTGTCAAGCGGTCTTTAAATGCACGCCAATGTTTACATGGGGCCTCAGTTTTTGGTGTCGTCCGAACGACAATGTTGTTCATGGATAGGTCTACTCATAATATTGGAGAGGGGTGGGAACTAATTTATCATTACCAATCAAAGAGATACCTGAGGTTTAAAGAGAGAATTAACTTGTGCCAGTCATAATAATCTACCGTAATTAACCCGCTTTAAACATACTAATTTGCTTATTATTTCCAGTGGGGCTAATGGTTAACACGTGTGCGTTGCGTCGAACACAAGGTCTGTCAAGTGGAGTGGTTGCGATTCCCCGCTTGTACGTGACACGGAGTAGATAAAGTAAAAGAAATCCAATGTCGTACTGAAATTATTTCTAAATCATTTATCCCATCCAGTATAAGAGAGTGGAATAAACTCAGTACCCCTGCAAGAAACTCAAGAACTCTTAAAATATTTTGAGACCGCCTCTCTAAAATTGAAATAAAACATCCATCGTTTTACTATAACGGTCAGCAGAAGATCCAAATAATCCACAAACTTAATACTCCGTTGCTCCGATCTGCAGGGTCACAAATTTCCAAGACATGTTACTGGCAGTTCCGCATGTCTCTGCCTTCATATATTTGAAGATCCTGACCACTATCTCCTGCGCTGCTCTTTGCTTTAAATGCACGAAATGAACCCCTGACAAATTACAATTTGATTTTAAAAACATAAACTGTCTCCTGTTCGGGCCAACAGTCTACAGTCTCGAAGATAATAATAATATCTGCAACCAAGTCCTTAAGTTTATAACGTTAAACCCCATTTCATTTAATTTTATTTTTATCACCAGTTGATAGATATGCCAAAAGGAATTTAATCTCGATTATCTAGTATTTTATTTTCAATTTCATATATAGCTTGATCTCTAATGTTGTTAAGTAGAAGAATGTGTATGTGAGTTTGTATAACATAAACTGTATTTTTTCATCCGTTTTACTTTATTATATTAATATAATACGACAGTGTTTGTCATTTTAACACACTCTGTTTTTTATTGTGTTTTGGGGGGGTTTTTTTGTTTGATTAGGATTTCACACTGCGTAGCTTGTGTAAAACACTATTGTTTTTGTTAAAGAGTATTCTTCTTCTTATTATTATTATTCTTTTTCCATTTTGATTAGATCTCGGCAACTGCTTGTCGCATCGTTACGATTGCTTCGGTGTTACTGGGAAAGTGGGTGTGACTTAGAGGATAAAGCTATTTTGAGCAGTCTGCGACAATGCGAAATGTCCGAAATCACCGAAGCTGTCGTTTTTAAAAATATTGCAGTAATTTTAACAATAATCGTTGGATTTTGACTTTCGAGATACATTTTGGCATAGCCGGAGACAGGGCACATAGCTACGCTACTTCAGATTTGTGATTTTCGGCTAATGTTCGTAGATATTAGGCGCCACATTTTTAAAATTTTTACCAAAAACTGTTTTTCAGTCCTAGATTAATTATTTATTGTTCGATTTGTATAAAACAAAGTTCATATGCTCCGTTTTCTCAATTGTCATTTTTTTGTTAACGATAGAGTTTCTTTTCAGCACCAGATGTGGCGTAATTTTACCAAAAACTACAAATTTGACAGTTCGTAACCACTTTTTGAAAGCAAATATATTGATTTTATTTAAAGGCGCACAAACGTGTGAACCCATTTTTTCATTTCGATTTCATTTTCGGGATAATTCGATAAGAGGTGAAAAAATATGTAAAAGTGAGCTATTTAGAACCCATGCAGGCTTTTCAGATTTTCAAATAGTTCATTATCACTTTTTTAAACTTGTAGCTATAAGTCATATGAAGAAAATGTTTGTTAAATTTAGTTTTTAATACATGCAGTTGCCTAGAAATAAGCAAATTTGCTTAAGTCACTGTTTTCGTTATTTTGCCTGTAAAATAGTAAATTATCATCCGATTTTCATAAAAGTCACAGCATTTGATTCTAAAAGCAAATATGTGTCATATCAAATTGATTATAGTTTAAAATTGACACCGGAAGTGACGCCATTTTGCCAAAAATTGCATTTTAAACTTTTAGAATCAATATTTGTTTCAACCAAGAGTTATTTTTATTTGTTTTAATAATTTTAAATTTTGGTTTAAATCAACATATTAATAAAATTCCTATGGTCAGTTGCGGAGAAAGAGAAGATTTTCTAGAAGTCACCGTTCAAGGTTTTTGGCCAATAAAAGGGTTTTTATTAGTTGATTTTCATAACCTTTGCACCATGTGATGTCTAATGCCATAAAACTAATTTAACATTTTCATTACCACCGGACGTAAAGTAATTTTGGCAAAAACTGCATTTTTATCCACGAAAACAAATATTTAGTTGTAATAAGTTATTATACGTCGGACGTATATTGCCGTCGCCCCTGTCTGTGTGTGTGTATGTATGTATGTGTGTGTGTGTCTGTGTGTCGCCTACAGGCCACAATTCTTACGTGATCATCTTGAAACTTTACATACTTATTACGTATACCCTAAGGATAGTCCCTATTGTTTTTGGTGCATGCCCGACCCCAGGGGCAGATCCACGCCCATTTCTAGGTCATTTCGGGACTAACATATGGTTTAATTTTATTTCAATAGTGCTCTTTAGCAGTGGGAGGAAACCGGAGGACCCAGAGAAAACCCACGAGGTTGGACAGGCGACCCTACTCCTTGTCACGTACAACCGGGGATTCGAAACCACGCCAGTTGACTCAATGACAGGTCTTATGATACAGCACACACGTGCTAACCAATCGGCCATCCAACCACCCGTTTGAGTAAAGGTGATTCAAGTTTATAGATGAACGTGGTTAGTTCATGATCAGAAATGAAATGAAATGAAATGAAATGGGGTTTAACGTCCTACTGTTCTGCTCCTAACCTGGGCTAATGAAGACGGGCATACGTCATACAGTGTGCTATGAGGGAAATCTTGCCCGGGCAGCGGCACTATCGCCTACTCTTATATCGAATTCCAACTGCCAAGGGATCTTTTACGTGCATTCCAATGTATACACGAGACCTCGGTTTTTCGTCTCATCCGAAGGACTAGACAGCTGTCCTTGTCAGGTCCTCCATCCTGCATCACTGACAAGGGGGAACCACGCCGGAGTTCATGATCAGTTTATGTCTCTGTGTCTACAATAAATAATAATAACATTCAGTAAAAAGGCTGATGTGATTCATCGCGGCTGACAAAACATAACAAGAAACATCTTATCAATCATAAAACACCACAACAAAAGACTTAATATCCTTTGACCCCGTGAAATAAAGAAGCACGTGAGATCAGGATAAATTGACCTGTGCATATTGTCGTGATATAGTTCAGATGATGATCAGCCATCATTATAAATTTAGATCTGAAAGAGATTTACCTGAACAAATTCCTTCATTCCCTAATTACCTGGTATTTAATTAAAAATGATCAAATACAGAATAGAGATACTGGTTTATTAATAAATCTAAATACAAAATATCGGTTTATTATTAAATACAGAATAAAGATATTGGTTTATTATTAAACACAGGATAGATAGAGATATTGTGTATTATTAAATACAGAATAGAGATATTGGGTTATTATTAAATGAACTATAAATTCATAGCTATACCCCATCAGGTGCGGATTGGTTGTTCAAGTATAGAGGATCCAATACAGAGACTTGAAGATACTCGATTAATTTAACGTATCCAATCGAGTGAAAAGGGAGATTTAATCAACACACCGAGTCATCATCTTTAACTCAGTCGAAATCGGCTCATAATATAAATAATATACATATATAATATACATAATTAAATTATAAAATATAATATACATAATATACATACATATAATATACAAAATTAAATTATAAAATATAATATACATCATGAAATTATAAAGTATAATATACATCATGAAATTATAAAGTATAATATGCATAATTAAATTATAAAATATAATATACATAATATACATACATATAATATACATAATTAAATTATAAAATATAATATACATAATATACATACATATAATATACATAATTAAATTATAAAATATAATATACATAATTAAAGATACATTATGGGAGATTCGATAACGAGTTGGCAGTTCTCATTATAATACATAAAAACTAGATAAAGTAAAGGCAATTTTCTGAAAATTTCATTCAAATTGATCCACTATGAACCCAGAACTAAGCGCATGAAATTTCCACCTAGCCTCGTTATTCATGACTAAAGTCAGTACGATAAACAGCATAGTCTCGATTATCCATTTAATCGTTTAATCGTGAAGGAAGTTATGTCGTAAATCGGCTCATAATCCACTACAGATCGCAGGCTAGCGATGCCATCTAGAGTTGATAATGCTCTGGATAGGTTAATTAATGCATAATTAATAATTTAGATAACATTTCAGGCCCAAAGAAAGACCTACAATAGACAGATTTAGCTCTTGCATAATGTAAGTTTAAATTTAAAAAATATAATATACAATATACATAATTAAATTATAAAATATAATAAATAAAATATACATAATTAAATTATAAAATATAATAAATATAATATACATAATTAAAATATAAAATATCATATACATACATAAAATATAAAATATCATATACATACATAAATTATAACATTTCATTCTGATATCAAAATTGAAATGGGTTTATATCCAATCTGTCTGCTGCAAGTGGGATAGTGAAGACGGTTATATGCAATAAAATGTTATTTATACTGAACCCGAACGCGACCGCGACCGCGAACTGCAACCTCTGTGATTTTTCGCGCGGATCATCATTCACACTGAAATTTCCATAAGAAAGTGCTCTTCTTGTCCTGTCACCTGGCATAACGAAGCCGCCTTGAGTCACCTGCCATAGATACGTCACATGTATGAAAGAGAAAGAGGGAGAAATGGGTTAAACGTCCGGTGTATTCCCACGAAGGCGCCGTTACAGAGCGTGACCAAAATTAATCCTTCCCACGAAGGCGCAGATATCGACTTGTCGGCTTTCGTTTGAAGAGAGGCATGTTCTTAATAGGACCCAATTAACGGTGTTAAAGATTTTATGAATTTATGTTCACTCTGAATTTTATTCACCAACTGGCAACTATTGATGAATATCACCAAATCATTCAAGTAGAGTTTACTCTGGAAGGATGGCATTCAATGGTCAACAAGCTAGTTGTTAAAGCTCACCCAAATGTTTTTGAAATGATCGCATTTTTACAACAAGAGCAAAATATTAATGAAATTAGAATTGCACAGTATGCCGTGGGACATGAACCACCAAGAAGAGACATAAGTATATGCCCAAAGCCAGTTCCAGGAATTAAAAAGAAGACACGAAGAAGAGGAATTAACTTTAGTCGACTATTTAGACAGGGTGTCTTCTTTGGCGAAATTAAATGAATTTGTTTTTATTTCTTAAAGTCCTATGCCAAACATGTTAAAATGTTAGTTAATTAGTCATATTAGTGATCATGAAAGAGCAAATTCTTATCATAACAATTTATAACACCATTGTTACATTTTTAATCCAGTTTAATCCCTAGGAGCTGGATTCCCACGAAGGCGTCGAAAACGACCTCCTTTAATCCGTTACGGTCAATAACTGCGCCTTCGTGGGAATAAACCAAACGTCCACTCGACAAAAACTAGGTCATTTCGGGACTAACGTATGGTTTGATTTTATTTCATTAATTCGCTTGCGCGTAGGGGTCTTTAGCAGTGGGAGGAAACTGGAGGACCCGGAGAAAACCCACGAGGTTGGACAGGCAACCCTACTTCTTGTCACGTACAACCGGGGATTCGAAACCACGCCAGTTGACCCAATGAAAGGCCTTATGATACAGCGCGCGCACGTGCTAACCATTTGCCCCCCCCCCCCGTCACATGTATGACTTTTTACCTCGCACTCTGATTGGCTAATGATAATCATTCTCGGGAACTGTTCGCAAAAATTCGCTCTGGAAACAATCTTTGCGTTTTTCCGTGAGAAGTGAAATGAAATGGGGTTTAACGTCTTACTGTTATGCTCCGACTGGGCTAATAGAAACAGGCATACGTCATACGGTGTGCTATGAGGAAAAGTTTGCCCGGGCAGCGGCACAACGGCCCACTCTTATATCGAAGGGGGAACCACGCCGGAAAATCTGGATGAACTTTCTCGGCCAATGCAGGGATCGAACACCCAACCTCCAGGCTAGCGAGCCAGCGCCTTACCCACTTAGCCTCTGTGATCTCCTTAAGCAATAAAGCACACAGTGCTACACGGATGATTTGTTGTAGTCACACACTAAACTGCATTTGCTTTTCTTTATTAAAATACTTATGTGTCATTTGCTTGTTGTTATTAAAATACCTATATGTCATTTTATAGTGGTTATTAAAACACCTATTTGTCATTTCATTATAATGAATACATTCTTGGCGTGATGTATACAGTGTTCCATTTATAGAGAGCCCATAATGGAAATGAAAGAAGATGGATATTATATGACAAAATCGACCTCCCTGGTTTAGATCAATCCAAGGGAGATGACAGAAGAATGATATTATATAAAGAATCTACCTTCCTGACTTCTAGGTAGCTAAGCGAGTAACATGCTGGCTCGCTAACCTGGAGGTCGCGGGTTCGCCCCCGGTGTTGGTCGTAAAGGTTCATCGGGATTGTTCGGTGTGGTTTCCCCTTTTCAGTGGTACAGGACGAATGGCCTTACAAGGACGCCTTTCTAGTCGTTTGGATGGGACGAAAAACCGAGGTCCCGTCAACACATTGGCGTGCACGTAAAAGATCCCTTGGTAGTTGGAATTCCCCTCATAGCACACTGTATGACGTATGCTCGTCTTCATTAGCCCAGGTTAGGAGCAGAACAGTAGGACGTTAAACCCCATTTCATTTCATTTCATTTCATTTATAGGGAGCCAAGGTAGTTAAGTGACTAACATGCTGGCTCGCTAGCCTGGAGGTCGCGGGTTCACTCCGAAAATGTTCACCAGGATTTTTCTGCGTGGTTTCCTCTTGTGGTACAGGACGAAGGGCCTGACAAGGACGCCTTTATAGTCGCTTGGATGGTACGAAAAACTGAGGTATCGTGTGGATATTAACGTTGGAAGTTAGAATTCGATATAAGAGTACGATTTAGTGCCGCTGTTCGCGTAAAATGTCCCTCATAGCGCACTGTATGACGTATGCACGTCTTCATTAGCCTGGTCGGAGCAGAACAGTAGGACGTTAAACCCCATTTCATTTCTCTGATTTATATAATGAAAACTCATAAATCCATGACTCATGCCAGAGGATGTCAATTTATCAAATTGAAGCTACACCATGCACCCCGTTAATAACACCTTTGAAACTGGGTCCACGCCCATTTAAAGGCGCAGATCCAGTGGGAAGGCCGGTTGGTCCGGGAGTCCGCCACCCCTTGTTCAAACCCTATTTAGAGGTCCGCGCCCCATAATATTCAGAATTGTTCGGTTCTCGCGAATTGACACTACACCACTTCGGTATAGACATCTGACCATCCTAGATTAACATAAAGTAGTTCTCTTTAATTAAAATATCTTGGGGTGGTTTCGATGCAAACTTTTGATCGATGAATTAGTTTTAATATGTTTTAGACGAAATATAATATGATCAATTTTCACAGTTCGTACACGGGAAGACGCTTTTAAATAGCCATTTGGCAAGCAGAAATTCCTGGTCCGTATCGCGTGTTCCATATAGATTTTTTATGTGACGTCATTACTTTGTGTGTAGTTCGCATACAATAATGCGGCATACTGACACAGCACACGTATCAAACAGCTTTCACACGGAAAAGGTCCGTATTTCCCACCATTATACGCTGAAATGTTGTGCCGTAGCGTTTTTTAATGAATCTATGTGTATCCTAGAAAACGAAGGTGTATATTTGATGTGGTTTTAATCATGATAAAGACTGGTATTTAATCACCGAAAAAGAGCTCCCCAATGGTGAAAATCGGAACTCATACGTACGCCGGAACCCGGAACAAAAATCGGCCAAAACTCTAACACTACATGTACGTTTACGCAACGTAGCACGTATTGCCAAGAGTATCTATTTAAAGGAGCTAAGTCGCTAATATTTGGGATCTAGAAATTGACACAAATGGGTTGCAACGCATATAATAATGTAATATGAATGTATATAAACTGATTTGCATTCAATCGTTTCTGTTTTTGCTGTAATTTCTAATCAGTTATATTCAGCCAGAAGTCTCGATCAATCTCTAGCGTCTTGTTATTCCAGTCTACACCGATAGTATTTATTGCGCATGTTCTCCAGATAAGAATATGACGTCACCATTTGACATGACTTGTGGAATAATTATGCCTAGCCTCTTTTTTCGAGTCCTTGTTACAAATGATGCTGAAAATCATTATGGTACACGAATCGTGTACCAATGGTAAAATGTTTATTTTGTCTTGAATATTGGATATCAGAAGCCCATCTTTCCAGGTAAGATCACAACATCAATGTTGATTTAAATTGACAAATAATTCGTGTTTTCAATGTTGAAGAATTTGGATGATATTGAGTTAGAGACTTAGCTACTTTTAAAAATCTGCATTTCTGTTATATAAAGTTACTTAACATATCAATTAAAATATAAAATAACGAAAATATTAAAGTGTTAATGTAAAGGTTTGGTGGTGCCCGGGGCAAACTCTAAGTGCATGCCACCGTGATATATTCTAAACTGTAGCTGTCTGTCTACAGTTGGCTCCTCTTAAAGTCCTAAATCGACGATTTTAGTCGAAAATTATATTTCGAGACTTATGACAAATATATTTTCTACTTTTACTTAATAAAATTGAAAAGGTTTAATTAGTCTTTTTGTTTATAACAGATGTGAACCGAAGTGGGACCGCAATAAAAGACAATATACTGGTTGATGGATATGGTGGTCATTTAGAGCAGAGATCTATTCTCGAAGTATGACGTAGATGAATATCTAAACGTGAGAAATGAAGACAGTTTACATATGTAAAGACAGTCAGGCAAAGTATGGAAATACGCCCACACCGCAGCTGTCTCGAAAGAAAAAGACAGCCAGAGACTGCATTCACGCTTTTCATAATGAAATGAAATGAAATTGGGTTTGACGTCCTATTGTTCTCCTTCGACTAGGCTAATGAAGACCGGCATACGCCATACGGTGTGCTATGAAGGAAATTTTTCCCGGATAGCGGCACTATGGCTTACTCTTATATCGAATTCCAACTGCCAAGGGATCTTTTACATGCACGCCAATGTGTACACGCAGCGACCCCGATTTTTTCGTCCCATCCGAACGACTATACGCTGGCACATGCCTGGCCCTCCATCCTGTACCACTGACAAGGGGAAACCACGCCTGAAAATCCCGATTAACGTTCTCGGCCAACACCGGGATCGAACCAGCGACCTTCAAGCTAGCCAAACTAGCGAGCCAGGGTCTTACTCACTGCAACACCGCGGCTCCACCTTTCATAAGGTCAAATTGAATCATAAAAACCATTATCCTAAAGTATGAAAAAGATTCGTCAAAAAGTATCGCCTCTAGAGAGTGGACACGCATCTGACGACGAATCGACGGACTCCATTTCAATTCATGTCATTTCATATAACTGCGGTCATGGTCAAACGTTAAACAAATCCGAGTTTAACCTTTTGCAAATAATAGACGTGAAGAGATGTATTAAAAATAAAGCCGGTCGTTCATCTCACCTGTCAGTCACCGTTCTCTATCCGTAATGTATAAAAATGATGATGCATTGTGTCGTGATGGCGGCCTTTCCCCACAAAAAAATATAATCATGTCCACTTGTCCTTTTTATCGTCAATAGAAAAATTATATGATTAATGACTGGACGGTAAAATACAATATAATAAAGAATTGGTTCTTTTTAATTCTTTAGAAGACAGATTTCGTTTTTCTTCTTTTTCTGTTTGTGTGTCTATAAAACTAGGTGAGCGTCCAAATAAACGAATATTTAACTCTGTTAAACGAAACGAAATAACGACACGTTTGTGTAAGATAGGACTGTTGCAGTCACCACGGAAACTAAAACACAAGTTTTGAATCCAGAACAATACTTGTAAATACTTTTAAAACAAATTCTAGAAAGCTTTGGATATTTTGTGAAGAATGACAAAGTGTACGGCGCCATTTTTATTTCTACTTCTGCTTTTCACCCTGCTGCAGTCATCTTCTGCTAGACCTAAACCTATGACTTTTCGGTTGCTTGGATACCTTGGGGCAGATGATGCTCAGGAGGATTACTATGAGTATGAATCCGATGTTGAGCATGACGATGATCGTGAAAATCTTAGTAAAGATGACGATGATGATGATGATGACGATGATGATGACGAGTTAAAGGAAAAGGGCGGTGAAATTAGTAAAGCATTTGTAGAAAGAGGGGACATTAGTCCTGTTAGATATGTAATGGATGGTTTGGATGATGTCTACGACGATAATGATAGTGACGACTACGAAGACGACGATGAGGGGGATGACGAAAGTGGCGCTAGGATCATGCCCTTTAACGAATATGTTGAAAGAGGATATATCTATCATAAGGCCGGGCAGGTCTCCAAGAGTGCTGTAGATGAAGTCGACGACGATGATAATGACGTAGAGTCTGAAGAATATGGTGATATAGATCACGATGATTATGAAGAAAGTAAAATGTCACACGATTATTATAGCAAAGATAATTTTATAAATTACGATGAACACTTTGACGAAGACGACGATGACTACAAAGAAAGTAACATGTTCCACGAAGATTCTGACATCAATAATTTTATAAACGAAGAATATGTTGATGATGAAGACATTGTTGACGATGACGATGATTTAAGAAGTAACATATCGAGTGATGAAGAGGGAATAAATAGTTTTATAGATTTTGATGAGGTGGATTTTGAATCCACAAAAAATAGCTTCTCATGTTTTGGGGGATGGTGCTGAAGACAGAGACAGTGGTACTGGTCCTGATGCTGGGGATAAAAAAGATATCGACGAAATATAGAATTAATTAAATTATGTTAAAACAGCATATAGATATTGAATAGGATAGCAATGACGTCTTTTACCACGACGTCATAAGTCCGCCATCTTGGAAATATATTTCTGTGGACATGACACCCGAACACTGCACTTTCTATTCGTTGCGTCTTGATAGTGCAGTCTGTTGTCTTGAACCAGTATCGTGGACATTGTTTTGTTTTTCAGATTTGAGTTAAGATTTCTAAGGCATGAACAAGTTTTAAAAATGTTATATTTTTATAATTAACAGCCCCAAACTAATCCGCTGTATATATTCGCTTGGCAGGCCCGCTTAATCACTGATAGTGATGAACTCGAGGAAAGTTAATTATGCACCGACACTAACTTTTCATTTCCTGTAAATTTAATTCCTAAACAATTTTAAGATTTGTTTATACCGATAGGTATAAAATTAAGACAAATAATGCTCAGCAGTTACTCTATTTATTGTGAATATTTTAACTAAAATAGTATGATTTAAATTGTTAATATCGTTAACAATAAGCATATTTTGTGTTTCCAATCTCATGAGTTTTAATTTTGTTGAGATATGTTTTACTTTCGTTAAACACATGTATCATCAATATAGAAAGTAACTTGTAACTGAATATGAACATTTGATATCACTTATGGCATTATCTTTCAGATTTATTGTATGTGTACTGTAGGCTGTCGCCTTATTGTTATAAATAAACTGTTTGTTTGTTTGTTTGTTTAAAAAGAAAATAAGGACAAAAAGAAAGATGTTAAAAGTACCTCTGTGTAAAGAATGATTCATACCTGCATAAAATAGTGCGCGGAGGTGTAAAATGAGAAAAAAGGTGACCGTTCTCTCCGGACTAATTGGTGGATCAATATGTAATGGTGATTTTGAGGTTTGTTTTACCTTTGTTACACGTTAGTTACAATGGTTACATTAAAACTGAATTCTTTACTATTTAATCTAAATGGCCTGCTCGGACATGTTTTAAGACAACAAAAAAATAAATTGCAACAGAAGTAATCTTGCGTTGTTAAAAAAGATTAGGATATGACATCTACTAAAAAAGGTATATTGGTTTTGACCATAAAGGTCATTTCATCTTTTACTGTGGTAAAAGAAGCCTTTAGCATTACCGGTGTCAAACAATTTGTAACAGTATGGGGTCAGAGGAAATGACCACGCTTCACACGATAAAATTATATAATTTCTGATTTTCTTAAGCAATAGAGAATACTTTTCCAATGCATGGTACGGGCATCAAATGGAAAGATTGCAGTCATATTCTATTATACAGGAAGGAGCATCGGCAGGTTCTCCTAATTCTTTCAGACCAATTAATAAATAATACAAGATTCCCTACTGTTTGATAAAAATACTTGTAAGAGTATGGAAACGTTGTATGTAGTAAAATAAGAAGTCATAAATATCCATAAATTTTAGTGTTTACGAAAGATTGTCCTGTTTGACAAAATACAATAATGTGATTCTTAAACAGTCTACAAATCATCACATGTCTAAAACACCTTAATATATAATTTATTGACGAGTATATTCTGGGGATCTAAGTTCAAATTTAGAATAAATGAATAAATGAATTTTAGTTTTAGAATTTATGATTGCATGTATGAATTATCGTCATTTTGTTTACCCCGATTAAATATGACCGAATATATTAACTTCAATATTTTAAAAGTTGGTTGGCAAAGTCACTTTGCATAGAATGTGATTTTATAATATTATAAAGGTCGCGAGTTCACAAAGCATTCTCAGACTTTAGTTAAGAATTTACTCAAAATATTTCACCTTATTTTAACTAAAATATATATATATATATATATATATTAAACATACATTATACAAGAGCTAAATCTGCCTGTTGCAGGTCTTTATTTAGGCCTGAAATGTTATCTAATTATTAATTAGACATTAATTAACTTATCTAGACCATAATCAATTCTCGATGGCATCGCTAGCCTGCGATGTTTATTGGATTAGGTACCGATTTGCTGTTCGACTTCCATTCATAATTTAATCATGAACTGTATAATCGAGACTGTTTTTTTTATAGCACCCACTTTAGCAATGATGATCGAGGCTAGGCCGAAAATTCAATCGCTAAAATCTCGGTTCAGAGTGGATCAATTTGACTGAAATTTTCAGCAAATTCCCTGTACATTATCTATTTTTTTAACTATTATAGTGAGAGGTGCCAGCCCATTATCTTATCTCCCACAATGTATCTTTAACTTCAATTAGTTGGTAACCTGGTTACGAAAGAAGTAACTTTTGTCGTTTTGATGTATCAATTACATCAATATGAATCTGTGTACAAAGTTTCGTCTTTCTAGGTCAAAGTTATTTCTCATAAACAGTGATTGAAAGGAAATTCCTAACTTAGGTCTGAGAATGCCTTGCGAACTCCGGGCCAGGTTCTTGGCATAGATCGGTCTTCTTAGTGTATACATTAGTGTAATGACCTATACATGGTTGATGGTTAAAATTTGGGGTTATCAGGTTTTATAATTTTGAACTTGTTGAATTGTGATATAACATTATAACTGCTTTAGTCCTGTTGACTTTAGGGCGACCTAGAACAAATTGCAACAGGTTTCTTGGTACCGTTGTGTTCGTGGGAACATCCTCTACATAACTTGTATAAATTCACTTCTTTAATATTCAGTTTACAACTTATGAATGTATTACAGAGAGAACCGTGACCCCTGTGAGGTCAGAATGTATAGTCAGAATTTATCATAAATCAACCCCATGACGTCGTCACGTTCTCGATCTCAAATTGATGTACCTACAACCAACTTTGAGTTTATTATCAAGCTGTGTAACCTTGTCAGACCTAAACGCCAGGTTGGCATCTGTGGCTTTGCAAGATGCAACAGTAGATCCACGCACTCCGTGTACTTCCCAACCACATGGGTATTGACAGAGCGCGTTCGAGTCCTGTCTAGTTAGTGTGCATATCGGCATCGCCACTCGCCTTCAATGTTTTCACATTATTGTCTTCAAGTTGTTCACGGGGGGTTGGATGGCCGAATGGTTAGCACGTGCGCGCTGTATCATAAAGCCTGTCATTGAGTCAACTGGCGTGGTTTCGAATCCCCGGTTGTACCTAACAAGGAGTAGGTCGCCTGTCCAACCTTTTGTGTTTTCTCCGGGTCCTCCGGTTTCCTCCCACTGCCAAAGACCCCTACACGCAAAGCGAATTATTGAAAAAAAATTAAACCATGTTAGTCCCGAACTGACCTAGTTTGTGTCGAGTGGACGTTAAACCCCATTCCTCTCTCTCTCTCTCTCGCCTTCTCTCTCTTCAAGTTGTTCACACAAAAAATCTATAAAGTTCTGCTTATTGACAGAGTTTGATACCTTCCGTTTGTTCATTGTGTTTCTGGGTATTATAGAACATCCAGGTTGTTTAGGACTGGAAAACGTGTCCCTTTAAAAATGATCAAGAGGATTCGAATTGTATAGTGGGCGAACAAATTAATCACTATGGGATGGGAAAAGGGAGTGTCCAGATTCAGAACTTGCCGTCGACTCAAGGTGTAACAAAAGTATCATGGTTTGTGCTCGAGTGCAGTGGTGGATGGGTTGGTGGTGGGGGCTGAATTAAGCCCAGAAAGGAATTTGAAAAAAGATCGACAGATAAATATTATTTGGGACATGTGTTAGATTACTAAAGCCTTTGAAGAAATGGGACATTTCAGGACTGCACTGTAATTTAATACTCATGTGAGAATATACATTTAAACATACATTATGCAAGAGTTAAAGGTCTTTCTTTTTAGGCCTGAATCGTTATCTAAATTATTAATTAGACATTTATTAACTTTAAAAAAAAACATTATGCAAGCGCTAAATCTGTCTATTGCAGGTCTTTCTTTAGGCCTGAAATGTTATCTAAATTATTAATTAACTTATCCAGAACATAATCAACCCTCGATGGCATCGCTAGCTTGCGATATTTACCGAATTATGATCCCATTTGCTGCTCGATTTTCATTCATAATTTAATCACGAAATGGATGATCGAGACTTTGTTTTTTTATCGTACATACTTTAGTAATTTAGTAAATGCCTTTACATTATCTAGTTTTTAACTATTTTAGTGAGAACTGTCATAACGTATCTTTAAATACGTCTTCCAAGGAGCTCAGTCATCTTTTTAAAACATGTATGCTAACATTATCTAATATATAAATAAGACGTGATGATCTGTATGGACTGAAAATAAGAGTTTGGCATAATTATAGTTGCCCCAGTATCCATTTTGGGTCATAGATGTTGCTGCTCATCTCCGGTCACAAGAGAGTCCCTTTCCCCATATAGCTAATTCTTAGAAAAATGGACACGTAGTTTCCATGATGGTATATTGTGTTTGCAAGTGACCAATGATGTAAAAGCCTGCGCCGCCAATTTCAAGAATCAGGTGTGTTGTTATTCCCAGTGTTTAACGTCTGCTTCCACCAAAGGTGATATCGCAGACACATCTTATTTTTCATTTTCATTAACCTTTCTGTGGGAGGAAACTGGAGTACCCGGCGTAAAACCACCAGGTAGAGAAGGCGCACCTATCTCCGAGCCACATACGCTCACATCAGGGATCGAAACCACAGCGGCAAGTCAGAGGTGACCGGCCAGCTAGAGGTCGAAGCGCGGCACTCTAGACCACTAGGCCATCCCAACCCCCCGTTGAGTATGTTACGGGAGACACGTTATTTAGTTACATATGCAATATTATGGCTGTTGTAGTTGCTAGTATTACCCGTTAGATAAACGTCGAGTTAGAACACAATTCAGTGTCCGGGGGGGGGGGGAGGTCCGGCGCATCCGAAACTATCAGACACTTACGTGAAAGGAAACATGAACCAATATTAAGATTTATACTCTATCTTTTACAATTCCCAAATGTAAATCAACCCCGGGAGCTTACAACACAATTTCTGTTATTTTACTCTCGATTAGGTCACACAGCCTTATGTCGGATACGTTAATAGTAAGTGCAGGGGGGCTGCACCACACAAAATTTACACAAAAACAAATACACGGACAAGACATCATACTCAGGAAAACACAAACAGGCAGACAATTAAAAAGTGAATGGATCCGGGGGCTAGCCGTAAGCGTCCACTGCGCTGTACAGTGATTCCTGGCTAATGATCTGGTTATGTTAATATCAATTAATAGGGCACACAACCTTATGTCCGATACGTCGATCGATTCCTGTCATTTATTTAGCCAATTAATATCTCAGGTTGCGTACATGTCAACCCGATCTGTCTAAACTGAATGCATCGTGTCATCTTGACAGTATTACCTTTCCTGACCCGCTTAAATTTACCCTGCCTTTGGGGGGTAATACATTTCTGTGAAAGTGCCATTCGACTTCTTAGCCCGCTACTAGCACTAACAGGGGCTGTGCCTTGGGTGGGGGGATCTTTAAGAAATTTCTGTCTGTGAGCTAATTATTGGATTAATTAGCTGGTTAGGTCTAACTATTAAGGCCAACTGTAAATGCCGTCAAGTTCATGAGATGTAATTCGATATAAGAGCATGTGGTAGCCCCGCTGTCTGGGCAAATTTCCCTCATTGCACAGTGTATGCCCGTTTTCAGTTGGCACAGAACAGTAGGGCGTTAAACCCCATTTTATTTCATTTGGATCACTGGGGTCGCAGGTTGTCTTATCGAGATGGTCAAAGGGGGGTAATTCATATTAATAGTGCCCTTGGCCTTAGTTATAACTTTCTACGTTGCAGCTGGCAAGAAACAGCGTCTAGTCGTTCAGGTGAGATGTAACATCCAAACCCCGTGTACTCATTGGCGTTCACTTAACGGGGGGGGGGGGGGGGGGGGCTTTTGTCCCATATTCTATGGGGGTTGTGTAGTCCCATATTCTATAGGATAAAATTATATATAGGATTCTACAGAATTTGGGTTTGGCGGAATTCTTGTATCATTCCATAGATTTTGTATAGTGATTATTCCTATGGGAAATTCTGCATTATTGTATAGGAAAGAATACTCTAGTAGTCTATAGTTTGGGAATTGGGTTACTACATTTTTTTCTATAGGAATTGGTTCTATAGAATTCTATAGATTTGTTATTAAGTTTTATTTTGGGAAAATATATAGTTGGCCCATGACTTATTCTAAATTGATGAGCTTATTTTATCTCTTTGTGGATTAATTTGAGTTCCATTGTTGGTCTACCAGTCTGAATCATGACAAGTATTCTTTTTGATGTAAGAAAATAACATAAAGCTAATCGTTTGTTTTTAATATTATTGTAGAGAATCAAATCACATCGGTTATCTTGTTCCTTTTGATCCAGTTTGTAAACAGATTGTACAGTTGTATACCACTTCCGTTACTTTATTGATAACACTATCACTTTGTGTTCACACGCCCTTCGACCACACGGGTTAAACCAGGGGAAATCAACGGTGTCTGTGATTTGCCAAAAACGGCGAATGGCGAACGCAAAGAAATTAGGGATAATGCGTCTTGATGATCGGGATTCCTTTAATTCCCGCGTACATGTATATTTTTATTCTGCTGTAAAACTTAGAACTACCGGAAAATTTACAACGAGACAAAGAAATGACATGTGCTGATATTACGAGAAGGCGTATATTTTAAATGCCAGCACATGGCATTTCTTCGCTTCGTTGTGAAATTTCCAGTAGTTCTAATTTTTACAGCAAAAGAAAAAATTGGCCGGATATAAAGGAATTCCGATCATCAAGTCGCATTATCCCTATTTTTTAGCGTTCGTCATTTGCAGTTTAAGGAGAATTATAGACACCGGGAATTAAATTAACATATCATAGGCGGTCGAAGCCCATATGAGTTATTTCCCATTCATACTGCTCTGTTGAATGAGTCAGAATAACCAATATAAGGTTTTGTTCATTTGCCACGCGGTGAATGTTCACATAAGCATGTCTGTGTTCTTTTATGTGCTTTAAAAAGTGTAATTAATACAAGCTTGTAGACCTCAGTTTGTTAGCCCATTAAGAATAGGGATATTTTTGAATAAGCTAAATACAAAAGTCATACAGTTTCATTTGCCATTTTTCTATGATTTAAATTTGATAAAATTCTGATAATTGTTGAGAAACCGTTTTTTGCTCAATTGATCTTTTTACTTAGTGTACAATCTCTTCCGATTGGTTGTTCTATGACTCGATTATAAAGAATTGAGAGAGTTATTGAAAAAACTTTTTTTTTTCTTTTTTTGCTCAATTGGTCTTTTTTGCTTAGTTTACAATTTCTTCCGCATTTGTATTTCTTTTATTTTGTAGAATCATTGAAAATTGTTTTTTGCACCTTTTGTCTGCCTTAGATTCCTCTTCTTTATTTTATGATTTGGCTCATTGATTTTGGGTAGAATTCTGAGAATTATTAAAAAAAAATGTGTTTTGCCCAGTTTACAATCGCTTTCGTTATTGAGAAACCGGGTATGGCCAATTGATATTTGTACTTAGTATACAAACTCTTATCCAGCATTGGGGAAAATTGGGAATATGTTTATTATAGAATACCCTTTAATAGTAGGTGTACTAGACAATTATGTTAAATAACTTTATAATCAGGCTACTTCTTTGTCGTGATTATTTCGTTTTTCGTGTGTCACAATTATTACGTGTTAAATTTTACTTTACCATACGTTCGTTTTACGTGTTATGATTTGTACAACATTTTGCATCCAAGCCACGATGTATTGTATTATCCTTTTTTACCTCTGTAATTAAACCTTTTGATACGATAATCCTTGATTTTCTGTTGGCTTCCAACTCAAAGGGGCAGCGAGTAAACTGAAAGGAATCTTCTTAAACCCTCTACGGTACAAACAAGGAAGAATCCGGAACAGTAAAAAAGGGTCATTTAAACGTCGTGGTTAGACACAGACCACAATAAAAATCAAATAAAAGTAAATAAATGTCGTCTACCGACACAGCCGTTACAAAAATGGATTCTACATCCAAAACTGACGGAATTCAAACCAGAAGCATGGCCAAACAAACTGACAATGTAGGTCAACAAGTTGTCCCACTAAACAATGAGGGTCAAATTCGTAATTTGCCAGCAAAATCTACCAATGATGCAACACTACAATCAAGTGAGGGTCCAGTTATAGTGTCACCAAAAATTAACCAAGGTGTTGAGAATAATTCTAATCAGTCAAATAAAGCACAGGCTGCAGCAGTTAATTTAGATAAACAGTCTATAAGCTCCAGAAAGTCGAAGAATTCGTCAACCAAAGGTTTAGAAGCACTATCAAATCTTGCCAAAATTAAAGCAAAATACGAATTTGACAAAAAGATCAAAGAGCTGGAATTGAAGCGAAAATTAGAGGAAGCTGAATATAACAAACAGAAAATAATATGTGAATCACAACTGGAACTTTTAAGAGGTGAACAAGAACTGGCAATTGCTGAAGCGAGTGCAAGTGTTTACAGTGAGCATAATTCCATAATTGATAATGAATCCTTGATTCAAGTTCATGATGACGATAATAGACACTCAAATACTCAAAATTGGGTAGACAATCTCCCTGAGACTAATAATGATGGAATTGCTCAACCTCAAGTTACATCTGATGAACCCCCACAGCTATCACAAAACCTCACAGGAATAGACCCTATGTCCAAACCCTTTGTTCCTGTATTCAATTCTGCCAACTTAGTTCCTGTACAGCAATTGTCACAACAAGATATCAATGAGAGACTGGTGGCTTCACTATGCAAACAAGCGCTTCCAAAATGTGAGCCAGATGTTTTTAACGGTGACTCAGCATTATTTGTCCCATGGAAACAGTCTTTTAAGACCTTGATATCTGAAGCCAGTTGTACACCTGAACAGGAAATCAACTACATGCTAAAATATACTTCTGGCAAACCGAAAGATCTTGTAAACACTTTCCGCAAACGAGTTCATAATGATCCTGCTGTCAAACTTGAATCACTGTGGGAGTGTATGAAAGAGAGATTTGGTCACAATTCAAAGGTTGTTGGTACACTATTGGAAGGCTTGGTGAAGGCGTCACACTTTAGAACTGATGATCGAGATGCCCTGCAGAGATTTTACGACAAATGTGAAGATATTGCCTCTCAAATACCCTTTCTAAAAGGCTTAGAGGTACTCAACTCATCATATTTCATGAAGTCTATGGTTTCAAATATGCCAAAGCCTATAAGAACCAAATGGGAACATAAACTTATAAAATATCTTAACTGTAATCCCTTTGAAGATTACCCCCCTTTCACAAAGTTTGTTGAGGTCATGAAGGAAATATCATTATTACAGAACCACCCAGCGTTGGTTCCTAATGACACTTTAGCCAATAAATCGACCTCATTATTCCAAAATAGACCAAGCTCAAAATCTTTGAGGACAGACATCAAACCTTCACCCCAGAAACCTACACAGACACTTTCTAAACCAGCCAATAAATGCATCCTACACCCTGATTCTGAGAAAGAGCCTCATACTTTATCAGAATGTAGATACTTCAGGTCAAAATCACACGATGAAAAGTCAAACATTGTGAAGAAAGCAGGTTTATGTTTTCAATGCTTATCTGAGGGACATCAAACAAGTCAATGTTCTGCAGTAATTAAGTGTAGCAAATGCGGTGGCAGACATCGTGCAGTCATGCACAATTACAGAGAAGGACGAAAGGATGTTTCGGAAACCATACCTCCGAAGCAAAGTGGGGAGTCGGTTGGTGATACAAAGGAAGGTGGGGAGACGACTGCTGCAGTAGACACTTCAGTTTCCACTTCATGCACCCAGATATGTGGTGGCGAATCCTTTGGCAGATCATGTGGTAAAATAGTGCTGGCGGATATCTACCACAAAGATGACCCTTCGTTAGTGTTACGCACATATGTCACGTTAGATGATCAATCGAATCACACCCTTGGGACATCTGAATTATTTGACAGGCTGCAAGTTAGTGGTGAAAGTTACCAGTATACTTTAGAAACATGTCATGGTAAAGACACATGTTTTGGTAGACGAGCAAACGGTCTAGTCATCAAATCGTTAAATGGTGGTGTTTTCAATCTACCAACTGTCATTGAGACGGATAACATACCAGGAGACAAGAACGAAATACCAAGTCCTGCACTTATTGAGAAATTTCCTCATCTCAAAGAAATTACCAACAATGTTCCAGAAATAGATCCGTCAGCACCTATTTCACTCCTCATTGGAAGAGATGGAAATGACTTGTTAAAAGTTCGCAAATCTATTAATGGTCCGGTTGGTGCTCCCTGGGCACAGCTTCTAGATCTAGGATGGACCGTCTCTGGCAATGTATGTTTGGAGCGACAAGGTGGTAACATACATATAAAGACCTGCAAGACTGCAGTCGGCGTTCAACACGTCATTGAGCCCTGCGCCAACGAGTTAGTATTAAAGGACCAAATCACTCCAATGAATATGAAACATTCCAGCCCTGAAATTACAAAACATCTTTCAAGAGACGAATTCTTTATGACTGCTACAGATAACGAATTTGGTCTATCCCAAGAAGACTTAAAATTTTGGGATATTATGGAAAATGGATTCCATAAAAATGCCCTTGGCAATTGGGAAGCTCCCCTCCCCTTTAAATATAGTGACGTCATACTGCCTAACAACAGACAGCAGGCTGAGAAAAGACTCAATAGTCTCACAAGAAGGTTTGAGAGAGACAGACAAATGAAAGACGATTATCTACAATTTATGGAGAAAATATTACACAGGGGACATGCCTCACCTGTCCCAGAAGCCGAACTTCAAACAACTCGTGGTAAAGTCTTTTACTTGTCACACTTCGGAGTCTATCATCCGCGCAAGAAGTCACAAATCAGAGTAGTCTTTGACTCTGCTGCTGAATACGCTGGAACTTCCTTGAACACCCAGTTATATCAAGGTCCTAACCTGATAAACAATTTGCATGGTCGTTTGATAAGATTCCGACAGTATGAAGTTGGAATAATGTGTGATGTTGAACAAATGTTCCACAGTTTTCACGTAAATCCTGAACATCGTGATTTCATGAGATTTTTATGGTTTAAAGAAAACAATCCTGCCTTACCTGTCATTGAGTACCGAATGAATGTCCATATCTTCGGTAATACATCAAGTCCAACTGTAGCCAGTTATGGTTTAAAACTCTCAGCTAAATTGGGCAAAGAAAAGTATGGAGTTGAAGCCTTTAAGTTTGTCAATGAAGACTTTTATGTTGACGATGGTATCTATTCATCTACAACCCCTGAAAAGGCTATACAGTTAATTTCATCAGCACAGTCCATGTTAGCCGAGCACAAGTTAAGACTACATAAAGTGGTATCTAATGTCCATGAAGTTATTAAAGCCTTTCCCCAGGAAGATAGAGCCAGTAATGTCAAGGACCTCAATTTTACCAAAGATAAACTTCCTGCTCAAACCTCCTTAGGAGTATATTGGGATTTGGAGGAAGACGTCTTTTCCTTCCAAGTATTAGATGCTGACAGACCATATACAAAACGTGGTGTACTGTCCACGATTCATTCTATCTTCGATCCTCTTGGGTTCCTCGCCCCATACATCATAGTGGGGAGAAACTTCCTGCATAAACTCATCCACTCACATAAGGATAATGGTGTACGCCTGGATTGGGATGATCCGTTAACAGATGATTACTACAAGCAATGGTCAACTTGGACTAGTGACTTTAAAAATATGAACAAAATAGCTGTTTCACGATGCTTTACCCCACCAGACTTTGGTATCCCTGTTGATATCGAGTTACATGGTTTCGCTGACGCAAGTTGTGATGCCATTGGATCCGTGGTCTACCTACGCCTGAAAAACGCCAATGGTGATGTCCACCTGTCATTAGTTAAAGGGGCTGCTAAAGTACGACCACATCGTCAAATAACCATTCCCAGAATGGAGCTGTGTGCCTCTGTTATGTTAGTCAATATGGTTAAAGATATCAAGAAGCATCTAGAACTCGAAGTTTCAAGAACGACCTACTACAGCGATTCGAAGGTAGTCCTTGGCTACATTTCTAATGATGCTCGTAGATTCTACCAGTTTGTTGCTAACCGAGTCGAGATAATTAGGTCCTTAACAAATACCTCTGACTGGAAGTATGTCGAATCTAATGAGAACCCTGCAGACATAGCTACACGTGGAAGTACCATCGCAAACCTCCTGAAGTGTCAGTGGTTTAGTGGACCTAAGTCTTTAATCGAACCAGACCAGGCAAGTCACGAATTCCCTTTAATAGAGGAGGATGTAGAAATTCGACCAGAGGCTCGAGTTAGGAAAACAGACATTCAACATGGAGTTACTACTAAATGTCACTGGTGCAACTACTTCGATCATTTTGAGAGTTGGTACAAACTTCTGAGAGCCATAACACTACTGAGGCTTTCTGCTACATGGTTTCAACAACATCACAAATTTGAAGTTACACCACAGCTGATGAGAGAATCTGAAGTCTTTATTTTAAAACATGTACAGATTCATGAATACAATAAAGAAATAGCAACACTGAAAGAGAAACAGATTACCGGCAAACGCCAACTCAGAGGACTTTTCTTGCACCAGTTGGACCCCTTCATCCACACAAATGGTCTCCTTCGAGCAGGTGGTCGACTAAGAAATGCACCATTCGAATTTTCTGAAAAACACCCAGTCATAGTTCCAAAGAGATACCATGTGACAACTTTGATCATCCGTCATTATCATGAAATGGTTCAACACCAGGGTCGACTGATAACACACGGCAAAGTTAGACAAATGGGATTTTGGATAATTGCCGGTTCCCAACTGGTTCGTAACTACATACACAACTGTCTGAGGTGCAACTTTCTTCGACGTCCCACTGAGACTCCTAAAATGGCTGATCTTCCAACTGATAGACTCAGCAGCTCACCACCATTCACCAATGTTGGTTTGGATGCCTTTGGACCCTGGGAGGTGGTTACCAGAAAAACCAGAGGAGGAGCTGCAAGTTCTAAGAGGTGGTTAATCATCTTTACATGTATGTCATCCCGGGCGGTCCATATAGAGGTGGTCGATTCCATGAGCACATCCGCCTTCATTTGTGCTCTTAGACGTTTCCTCGCCATACGGGGTCCTGTTGCAGTCCTGAGATCTGATCAAGGCACCAATTTTGTGGGTGCTAAAGCTGAGTTAGCTGAATGTCTTAAGGAAATAAAAGATGGTGAAGTCAAGAAATTCTTTTCTGAAAACCAGATAGAGTGGAAGATGAATCCTCCCCATGCCTCTCACTTTGGGGGCTCGTGGGAAAGGCAGATTGGTAGCATACGTAGGGTGTTTGAAGGAATGCTAGCATGTCTCGGAAGAGTCCAATTAACCCACGATCTACTGGTCACACTTATGACCGAAGCAGCTGCTATCATTAACAGCAGACCTATCACTGGTATACCTAATGACCCCAGTGAACCACTACCTCTTTCTCCTTCATCAATACTAACGATGAAAACTCGTCCCTATTTGCCAGCTCCTGGCGAATTTGTAAAGCCTGATCTTTACTGTCAACGTGAATGGAGAAGGACGCAATACCTTCTTGACCAATTCTGGACAAGATGGAGAAGAGAATTTGTTCAAGAACAACAGTACCGTAGAAAATGGACCAAGGATATCCCGAATCTACAAGTGGACGACATCGTTCTAATAGCCGATAAAGCATGTGTTCGAGGACAGTGGCCGAAAGGTCGAATCGTCAGTGTCAACACGAGTACAGATGGAGTAGTTCGCGAAGCTATCATTCAAGTGTACGAGGACAAAAACCCTGTAAAGCCAACGCTGAATGGTGTTCGTAAACTTTTTACAAGACCAACAAGTGAATTAGTGTTCTTGTTTCGACCATAGACAAACTTACCAGTTTAAAGTGACAGTAGTAAAAGACACAAGACACGTCTTTTAAGTGAGGAGTGTCGTGATTATTTCGTTTTTCGTGTGTCACAATTATTACGTGTTAAATTTTACTTTACCATACGTTCGTTTTACGTGTTATGATTTGTACAACATTTTGCATCCAAGCCACGATGTATTGTATTATCCTTTTTTACCTCTGTAATTAAACCTTTTGATACGATAATCCTTGATTTTCTGTTGGCTTCCAACTCAAAGGGGCAGCGAGTAAACTGAAAGGAATCTTCTTAAACCCTCTACGGTACAAACAAGGAAGAATCCGGAACATTCTTGATTAACCATTGAGAATAAAACGCGACCAGAAGTAGAACTCTTGCTTGCGGTTGGGACCGAATATGGTTCGTGGAAAAACGTAGAAGACATTATTGAGAACTTTACTCCAGATACAGGGCAATTAAATTAAAACATTCAAATCTTTGCAAATATATTGGTATCAGAGTCCGCCCAAAATCAAGCCGGTCTAACCGAAGATACTTTGGTGAACTACAGTGCAATTTGAAAATTTGTTAACGAAAATTAAAAAATAAACTTACGTAGTGACCAGACATTAAAGTATATACCGGAAATGCGACGTCTAACTAACAAACAAAATGATTTTCTACAGTCAGTCCACAAATTGAGTGTGTCTAGGGCAAAGCTGTCCAATGTTTTGTGACGCACGCGAAAACGCTCCCCAACGAAAAGGCAAACTTTGTTATTAGCAAGGATGTTGAAATTTTGTTTTACAAAATTAGAAAACAGCCTTTCTGATGAGGCGGAAAGGGTTAATGCATTGTTGAACCAATAAAGGTCAAAGGGGGCCACCGTGCAAATAAATCTCACACCCGACCACGAAATAGAACATATCTATTTTCTGTCTAGACAAATGTCAGATTTAGCAAACATATAATAGCATCTTATTAGTCCAGTTGCCAAACCACATTTTAAGCCTTGATGTGGAAATATAGTCCACCTCATGTTTTTTGGCGGATCATATATTTTCAATATATATAGATTCGGAATCCTGATGACGCCTCCCGGGCACCCTTGGGGAAATTACAATATTCAAGATGGCCCCCATGAGGGGCATATTCGGACCAAAAAGTATTCCAGGTTGAACTTATGTTCAAAATGTTGGCCCTTAAAACATACATTATGCAAGAGCTAAATCTGATTATTGCAAGTCTTTATTTAGGCTACAGATGTCATAGAAATTATAAATAAGATCTTTATTTACACAACAAGCACAAAATCAACTCTGTAGACCCACGGATGGCTTGGATTCGGCTTGGATTTAAACAGGATTTCGTTGATTGATTAAATTTTTAAATGGCGTCGTAAGCGGACGTCATACTCCCGGAAATATTTTGGATCGAGGCTAAATGATAGATTGTACGAAGCGAGGCCGCATGTCAGTCAATTTGACTGAAAGTTTGATATATACGGCCTTGATATTATGTTTAGTTGTGGTTAAACTGAGAGTTTGGGTGTCGGTATTATACGCTCTTTTGTCACTTGCGTTTACAGAAAAATTATAGAAATTGATAAACATCGCAGCTAACATCACCCCAGTTGAATTGCAGCTCCATTGGATCACTGTTCGGGAGTTACGTACCACTACCAGTTACAGTACAAGACTACACACAGGCTAACAAGAAGTCGGCTATAATTATGCCTCATTGATTTGGTCCATTCCTTTCAAACTTTCGCTTCTTATCTATATATTAAAAGTCTTATTTTTAATTTATAGTAAAAATAAATGTGATACGAATTGAATTGCAACCCCGTCTCAAACCACAGCCATTGAAAACGTTACTTGATAACCGAGATTATGAAGGTGGAATTAACGCCTGTCAATCAAACAATCGTCCATTCTCGGAGACGGTGAAGGGAGAGTTGACTCCTATTTCTAGTAAAAAATTACAATAGTGATAACTTTGTTCAGAATAAAGTAATTTGACTGAAATTTTCAATATATTCTTCTTTCATCATCTATTTTTGAACTGTTATAGCAAGAATGGCCAACTCTCTATTAAAATCTCCCATAATGTATCTTTAAACACCCGTGATCTATCTGCCTTTTCTGCAATTTACAACGCTCTATTGGAAAATAAATTTTTGCCTAAAAATTTCAAAGATAACTTTAGAGCCAACTGGGGCGAATGTCTGGAAAGATGGGCGAAATATGAACAACTTAATGATCGAGGATAATTGCATTGAATCTTTCAATTTGCATTTTAAAAACGCCGTGTCGTCTCTATACACATCACTGGATCAGGTAGTAAGCTCATTATTAAACTTTGAAGAGATTCACTATTCTAAAATACATCAAGATGAATTTAATGCAAAAATGACGTTCTGTACTGTAAGCGACATGAAATTCCCAGAATTGAAACTAGCGTATGCTAGTTGTTCTATGACAGCCGTAAAATTATTAGAACAGGAATACATTAACAAGGACGACATATCAATTATGATATCCTACTAAAACAACTGATTTATTCCGTATTAAGGATGGATCACGCATCTATCTTACAGGTTTAGGTAGCTACGACTGTTCGTTTTACCAGCAGATTTACCTTCCTTGCTGTCATCCTATGTTGGTCAACTCGGTTGTTAAAGATTCGATTGATTCATCTGACCTCCCCAACCGATGGCTTTTAAGTCAATTCTACATAAATGTCCCCAATGCTAGTTCTTCACATCCGAAATCAGATAGTTCTCATGTTCTTGATCAACCACTGCCGAATTCAGACAATGCAGATGCCACAAACTCAAACATTTTAATAATATAAATTTAGCTGAGAAATAAATTGAAAGTGATTATGTTGGTGAGAGAAAACATAAATTATCTGCAGCAGAAAAGTACAATAAATCTATGATTATCTGCAAATATATCAGCAACCATGTGCCATTGGTTTCTCAAGAAGATTCGCTATTATACGATTTATTTAGTTCCTGGACAGAGATGTACTCGAGCCATACCTAGTCGGACACCACAGAAAAGGTTAGTATCATTAAAAGAAAATAAGTCGTAGGCAGACGTAAAGGGTCAACCAATAAAACTGACCAGAAGGGTCTAAAACGTAAGACGGAATCTTTAAGTGAAGCATGCATATGATTAAAAGTTCGGAATTAAATGAAACGAGTTCGCTTGAAAATACCAGCCCCTTTGGTTAATGAGATTAATGAAATGAAAGATAAGAAACAGGTATTATCGGAAGATACAATATATTATTTCCAGAAACTTCTTCGACAAAGATGTCCAGATATTCCAGGTTTGGAATCGGTACAAGTATCTTACAATTTCAGTTTTCAAAAACACGATGGATTCTTTGTTCAGATAGTTCATCTGGCATTTGATAGGTATGTCATTGCTTCGGGTAATTCGGAAAATAGTTCTTGCGATATCTTAACATCTTTTTTATTGAATATTCAAGCGGACAAAGATATTCTTACAAGAAATGAAGTTATTGACAGAGGAAGTCGGACGCTCGCATCACTTATGAAAGTATATAATTCTTCAAATACCGCCATACCGATTCATATTCACGAATGTAATGCAACTAAAATAGAATCGCCTGGGGTTGTGGCTTCTGCTACGGCAACATAATGGTGCAAAAAGAAACGTTATTGCTCTAGATCATTCAAACCATTGGAATCACGAGAACATTTGACAACCTGTATTAACAATTCATGTGTAACACAATTTCCATGTTCGTCCCAAATATCTTGTACGTTAGCGTTAGATATCCCACTGCATGTATATCGTTACTGTAGAATGCCCGCTCTCTTATTAGCAACAGACTCGATAAAAAGTTAGGTTATGATTCAATGCTCGCTGTGTTCGGATGGTACCACAACACTTGTATAGGCAGAATACTAGGAGATTTCAGCGGCAGCAACTGCATCTCCAGAGAATAACAACAACGAAGATCCATACAAAACATTGAAAAGCAGATATATAGCACCGAAAAAACGTATAGTTAAGACATCTCGTACCGAGTTTGTATCTTCACTAGATTAAGTCGTATAAAGAGATGTTTATAATAATATTAATAAAACCCCGTCTCTTTTTAACGCCTTGCATAAATCAATAAAGTCTGAGAGGATTACAGATCCCCTGCAGTTAGCCATTAAAACATTTGACAGCGATAGTTTCTCTCGTGGTTCCGCCTTTTTGTATGAGAGAGAGAGAGAGAAATGGGGTTTAACGTCCACTCGACACAAACTAGGTCATTTCGGGACTAACATATGGTTTTTATTTTAATTCAATAATTCGCTTGCGCATAGGGGTCTTTAGCAGTGGGAGGAAACCGGAGGACCCGGAGAAAACCCACGAGGTTGGACAGGCGACCCTACTCCTTGTCACGTACAACCGGGGATTCGAAACCATGCCAGTCGACTCAATGACAGACTTTATGATACAGCGCGCGCACGCTAACCATTCAGCCATCCACCCCCCCCCCCTTTTTGTATGAGGGCAACACCAGATTAGCTATCGCGTTAAATATGAATATACTATGGGTGCCTTTAAGGACTCATTATAATTTCCTTCCATCAGCAGACACCAACTGACAATATTATCCCTTCAATTCCCGACAATATGCCAAATGAGCCATCACCTGTAGACGTTATTGTAAAGGAGCAACTTTTCACTGCGTCTGTATAGCTGCAACAAAAAGCTCTTGAGTATAAATGTGATTTTCGCCTTACTATGTATGTTATGTAAAGTTAACATCATCAAGATCATCATGGATAAATTTTGATTACATATTCTTGTATGATTTGTGAAATCTCAGTGAAAATAATTTTGTATTTGTGTGGATAAATCAGTGTTTGGTCTCAGATCTGGGTTTATCAGGGACGCAACTCAATTTTCAAAATTTCCTTATTGTGACTCATAATGCCACACGGGTAACATTTTATGACTTTCAGTTTATTGAATTAATATATACTATTCAAAAAAAGTAGGGGATATTTGATTTTTAAGTGTTATTAAAGTCACCTAATGAAACTGACGAAGAAACAAATGACAAAATGAAATGAAGTTCACATTCATCGATTTATTCCAAATGATCGTTAGACTAAGTAAGGCACAGACTGACCATTATAAGGGTAAAATGATACCCGGGGTCAAACAGCAAGTTACCACAGCATCACAACCAAGTCAGTAACGATTAAATCCTCCTCTGTTTGCCAAACAAGCATTGATCCGACGTGGCATACTCCTAATGAGACGTCTAAGGTCATTTTGGTCCAGATTGTCCCATTCCTGTTGCAACGCAGCAGCAAGTTCTTGGACATTGGCAGGACGTTGTTGACGTTGACGTAACCTCTGTCCAAGCATGTCCCAGTGCTGGCCAAGGTGATGTTCTGTTGTTGGAGGTAACCTGTAACGATCCTGGCCCTGTGACATCTTGCGTTGTCATCCTGGAAGATGAAACGGCGGCCATGACGTCGTGCGAACGGCACAACATGGACTGCCAAGATGTTTTCCCGGTAGTACTGGACTGTAACACGCCCTGCAACAACATGTAAAGCCGTTCTTCCAGCAACAGTGATGCCTCCCCACACCATAACAGAACCACCCCCAAATCGATCATGTCTGATGACGTTAACGTCTTGGAAGCGCTCGTTTCGACGACGCCACACCCTCCTACGTCTGTCCAAAAAATCAACAGTGAACCTTGACTCATCTGAAAACATCACATTGCTCCAGCGTCGATTATCCCAGTGTTGACGATCCCTACACCAACGACGTCTTGCCTGTATGTGATGATCTCTCAAACAAGGGATCACGCGAGGACGTCGGGCGCGAAGGTGACCCCTATGCAGTCGATTCCGAATCGTCTGGCCACTCACTCTCACACCAGTGTCTGTTTGAAGACGAGCGCTGATCTGATTTGCTGTGATGACACGATTTCTCAAGGCCAAGGTACGGATAAATCGATCCTGGGCTTGAGTTGTCGCCCTGAGCGTGGTCTGTCCTGTACAGATTGTGTATCACGGTATCTGGACCATAGCCTGCTTATGACAGACTGAGAAACATTTATCGTCCGCGCCACAACCGCCTGTGTTGTGCCGATCTGTAGCATGCCAAGGGCACGTAACCTTTCATTTTGGGTAAGCCGACGCATATCAAAATTTGTTTTCTGGTCACTAAAACAATTAAACTGATGTTTCCACCCTGGAATTCAATGCCACAATGACTGTAACATTCAAAGTCAGAGTCGTGCAAATCTTGGGTTGGACCCCCATGATGATCCCAAGCATCACCTGCATTCCATGCGGTAGCTATTGGTGCGTTTGGGCGTCACATGTAACTGGAAATGTTTCTTCTGTTAGGTTCTATAGTGACTTTTTTCGTAGTCATGTGCATATTTTAGTATTATGCCCCCAAAATCAAATATCCCCTACTTTTTTTGAATAGTATATTTATGGTTTCTCTTGTATCAGGGGTCACCTTTGCTCACTCATTACCCCGCCCACACATATACACTTCCCCTTAAATTATTATTCATCTATAGCTCAGGTTAAGGGTTGCCCATTTATAGTGTTAATACACTGATTTATAGATAATAGAGTTTCCCCCTGTAATGCCTGTTGGAGTTTACATTGTGTTGGTTTAGTTGTAAATGACCCCTTAATCAAAGATGTTCAGTTTTAATTGTATTCGATTGTTACTTTTGTTGCATGCACATATTCTGTATATATATTTGTCTACTTTTCACATACATGTATCTTTTGCTTGTATTAAACTCAATACTTGTGTATCCATAAAATTGTACCTTGTGTCTTACATGATATTTGTGACCATAAGTAGGTACAAATATTTTCAGGCTTCAAAGAAAGTGTACAGTTTGAATGCTGACTTCCATGTGGTAAGACATGCATCACCTAGGAGTAGCTGGGATAAACCCAAACAATGTGATAAGTTTTTAATAGACCAGACTAATGTGGACCAATCTATGAATAATTATTGTGGAGATGCATCAAAATCTGTTGTTATGATTAACCTTGCAATTAACCAGACAACCAGGTTGTTAAAAAAAACTATTTCATTTATTCATTCATTTCAAATTACAACTAGTAGATTAAGATTATGTAGTTTGTTCAATGTCATGCATCCTAAATACAATATCATTAGTGTTGGCACATTTTCAAACAGGGGCAAAAAAAATCCTCTTCTAATTTTCCAGGCACGATTTGGGTACCTATTAATAGATGTTGAGTGTAGAATATTTTAATCAACGATGGGTGACATGCTAGTGATCACTTTAGTTCCATCACTATTGTTAACGCCGATGAATGTATCGCCGGTGAATGGTATTGCCTATGGGTGAATGATATCGTCGATGAATATTTGTTGATGAATGGTATCGCCGATATATGGTATAGCTTCGTTCGTTTCTGAGGTATTACGTCCACTTCCACCTAGCGTGATATCGTAGACAAGATGGTATGGCCGATGGAGGACCTATATTATGTGATTGGTATCGTCTATCAGTGGCATCGTAGCTGGTTAGTATCGCCTATTAATGGTATCGTCTATGAGTAATCGCCGGTAAATAGTATCTTCGATGCATGGACCGTGTCTTCTGGGAATGGTATATTTGTCGTTGCCGATGAATGGTATGATATATGGTATTGCCGACGGATGGACCTGTTTAGATGACGGCAGCAACTTCATAATGGTCCAGTGCACGTACTTAAAAAGAATTGTTGTATATCTTGTATTATATAAACTGAACTCTTAGTTTGGTATTTAGTCTTGTTTATTCCCTAGTACGGTCACGCCTCGTCCATCCTCTGACACTAATTGACTTTTTTTGGGTGGCGCATTTTATTAAAAGATATGAATCCGTATTTGCCCCCACTCTTTATTTTACTGATTCGATGACTTGATTGTTGATCCTCATTTCCACAAACTGGTACGACACATTTCCACTATTTAACTTTAAAATACATGAATGTTTGATATGTGACTTGTTTTATTTATGAAATGAAGTGTGTGCAGAATGAATGATTCTGTATTATGATTTTATGAAATAATTTATAGACTGCGATATTTTTAATTCATAAGCTTACATTTGGTATATGACAGGTACGGGGATTCTGCTGTTATCTATGAAACTTCTACACAGTCCATCACTATGTAAGCTATATATACTAATATTTGTTACTGTCGTGTGTCTGTCTGTATGTTCGGGTTTGGTGGCAACAGCAGGGCTGTCCTGAGGCTGAAGTCTGGTATATAGGGGTAGCTCGGATCAGGGAATAACCTCAATCTGGTGGCTTTGGACTTCTGGTTTCGGAGTTGTGTCATTTTCGGTTCCGAGCGCCACACATGCAGCTCCGGGCCACCCGTAAGTAATACCATTAAAAGACAGATACTACATGTACATTGTTCATGACCTGATCACAAAAATTTTTTGCAGTTATTCTTTAATTTTGATTTTTGTTTCACCAGTATGTTGCAAATAAAAAGGCTTTTTGCTGATACCTGAAATTTCACCCATATATAGGATCCGGCTCAACAATTATTTATTTTTTGCCTCCCTCTCCCCTTTTTGCATGGTTTGAATATACATTTTCAGTCAAGGTTTGGTTAATATTCATGATTTTGAGGCGGAAGGCTACAGGAGTTAAGAGGTTGGTTAGGTTGAAATGTATGTTTAACGGTCTCTACTTTCAGTTTGTGTATCTCAAGTTTTCCATGGTGAACCTCATACGTGTTTTTGGGCAAGAGGTTGCTACATGTTACCCCGTCTGTGATAGAAAGCGTTTTATCCAACGAAAATTTGGGTAACAGTTAGAGTCGGTCTAAGAGACGAGAATTAACATTAAAGTCGATCGGGAAATCATTCGTGATCTGTGGCCAGGTGTGACGACAGCGCCCTCATCTATAAATAGAAATAGAACCGGCTAAAGGCGGAAGATAAACTCAGGTAGATTTTGTCTTGAATATTTCTTGAACCTTTTAAATCTAAAGTTTAGATAATCTGAGGTTATAATTGAATAAATAAGTGACTTGGTCGTTATTTGAATAACTGTCAACAGGGATTTGACGCTGGGCTGCTATTCTGTACGGGTGACATGAAACTAAAGTAGCCATTGCTACTGCGTTGTTATTTTTAGGTTGGTATATCAAATAGGCTAACATGGTGTGTATAGCCATATATAAGTTACATTGTATCTAGTCATAAATATGATTGTAGTTCTCTAATGAATGGCGATAAATATCTTCACACCAGCATTGTTTTGGTTGATTAAATGACTTTTCGGGGCGTCCCCATACCCCCCCCCCTCTCCTCCGTATTTAGTCAACATTTGATATGTAGCTACTCTATCGATATACAGTTGAACTTTTATAAACAACTAACAATATAATATTGTATTGTTGTCGTCGGTCTGTTTACTGATGCATAACACTTTTGTATGGTTGTCTCCCATGAATGGTTTGGTTATTTCAACAATTCATTTAACTTTAAGAACATCGGGAAATACTTGGAATAATATTCACATAATATCTAGAACTATTAATGTTATGTGATTATTGCGGTAATATTGATCATAATAGTGGATGAAGAATTATTTTACTAGTATTGGAGCGCGTAGTTTTTAAGTGTCTAGGAAAATCGATCGAGGAAGTCCTCAATTTAGAAAAAATGTATTAAAGATGAAATGAAATGAAATGGGGTTTAACGTCCTACTGTTCTGCTCCTAACCTATTAAAGGCGAAAGTAAAGAGTTTACTGAAACACAAAAATATACACAGATATAAATATTATGCATTGTGAATTAACTATACATAGATAACATTAAAGTTTATATAATCCCACTCAGTTATTGCAAACTTATATCGGTGTAGAAAAAAAACCCACGACGAATAGTACTTCAATAACATCCACTATAAATGAGGGAAGATACAAGTGCATGACAATTATGATGACGTGTAGAGCCATACTTCACAGAAGGACACTAGCTTGCAACGCCCCTTTGGTCTACCCATAGAAATATCAAATAAGAAATTTAGGGGGTTTTTTTTATCAATTTTAGACGAATAGAAACCAGTATATGTGCCCCCCCCCCCCCATAGCATACTGAGTCACAATGAGGAAATTTTGAAAATTGAGTTATTGTTCTTAAACATTGACTGAGCTGTGTCCATTAGAAGCTACCCAACTCACAAAAGTAAGTTTTGAGAAAAAGCATGTCAAAGATTTGGTATGTTCTAAAACAAAATCACATAGCAACCAGGCCATTTATCTGCTGTTTTGTCGTTGAATATATCTTTCCATGGGTTTTCAGGGGTGCTGAAGATGAAAATCGTAGTAAAAATTTGATCCGACTATTTCCGCAATTTATTTGCTATTTTGTCGTTTAATATATTTTTTATTTAGGATTTCAAGGGTGCTGACGATGAAAACCGTAATAAATGCACCCAATTCGTATAAAAACACCCACAACACATACGGCATAATATTCACATGATAGTGTTATACTGAAGAACAATCTATACATTTGTAGTCTGTTGTGTATATTATAACTTTGGTGAGATTAATCTCATCAATTAATTAGCACCTTAGTGTCAGCTAGTGGTCAGGAGATTAAGATTATTGATTGGATATTCATCAAAGAAGCCACCACAGCTGTACGCGTGTTCATTTAACACGTGAATTAAAATAAGATTTTGCGTGTACGATAGGTCTATTATTATTTTCAGGTACCTTGACGTTATCAAAATATGAGTCCCTATAGAAATGTCAATTTCATAGTCAAGAAATGTTTACGTTCACTTTCGTGCATTTGGCTTTGATGTAACATTTGGCTTTGTCTGGGCAACAGGTTGAGTTTATTTATATTTTTTGTTTGGGGGGGGGGGGTAAAACTCGATGGTATCCGTTCAAAATGATTTCATCGACAGTATTTTGATCATATTCGTAAACTAGAGATGCACCGCTTTACAACGATGCCAATTATTATGCAAGAGGAATGACCGGTCGTCCCGCTGCGAGGGAAAAAAAATAACTAAATTAGCCGAGAATTTTAAGAAATAGGACAGATTTAAGAATACGGTACTCTTACAAAAAGTTCAAATACAGGTGTTTTAAAATGTTTTATTGCTATTTTGATCTTTTGTGTCGATAGATAGTATATTTATAGACTCATTTTTGTGAAAATCTCAATTTTGATCAAAATCAATATTTTCACTTATTTTGTCTTTCTCATTATTGATTCGCGCGCATTCTGACTCATTTAGCTGTGGTCGGTCACATATGGCCAGTTCTCAATGGCCGTCTCAAAAAGGCATTTCTAAAAAAATCAAGGTGGTTCTGAATTCTTGGTAAAAAAACATAGTGCAGGGCATAAAGATGTAGTTCATCAGTAGGTATTAGAATACCTTGGTTCTCCATTGAGCAAAATAAATTATAAAATAATCCAATGCAGCCTGTCCACACATCTCGCCAAAATCGCTCAATTCTGAAAAGATAAAATACATTTACTGGAAATAATAAACTTTTACAGTACTAACATCACTATCAGTAACAGCTAAATATTTCTCTGTTTGTTTTTAATAACATGAAATTTTGCTTCAATCTTGAAATTAAGCTATAGGGACAAATTTGACATGACTATTAATTTCATCAAGTTGACCTTTAGAGTGTAGGCTATATTATGTTTTAAATATTTTGTAAAGCTGGTAGTCAATAAAAATACCTAACAGACAATATTAACTATGTGGACTCTCTGAAAGTGATGTCGGGTTGACAAACCCAGTCGCAGAAGGGCATCAGGTTTTCCAGAAGGGTGGGCATGCCCTGTCTGGCTAGCAATAACCGCCACATATCGATCATAGTGGAGCTATGAGAAAAATAAAGTTTTTTGACTTGTGTAATGTCATAATCTACAGTATAAACACAAACCTTTGGTTGTGAATGCTGCGTCCAGTTATATGGCTGCCTCTTCCTACTCCCTTTTGTTCAACCATAAATTTGGCAACAAGAACATTTTCACCGCCTTTGTCAGATCTAACTCTTTGCGGAATACCATACACTGGGACAGCTTCCATAAAACTCTGAACCACAGTCTCAGACCTGTTATTATCAGAAACTGTTAAATATACAGGTAATCTGGAGAAACTGTCTATTCCACCATGGATAACCATTCTCCTACTGCAAAAAGTAAACATAAAAATCTAATTACAAATCTAAATAGTCACACTCTGTAACAATATATACTATTCAAAAAAAGTAGGGGATATTTGATTTTTAAGTGTTATTAAAGTCACCTAATGAAACTGACGAAGAAACAAATGACAAAATGAAATGAAGTTCACATTCATCGATTTATTCCAAATGATCGTTAGACTAAGTAAGGCACAGACTGACCATTATAAGGGTAAAATGATACCCGGGGTCAAACAGCAAAGTTACCACAGCATCACAACCAAGTCAGTAACGGGTAAATCCTCCTCTGTTTGCCAAACAAGCATTGATCCGACGTGGCATACTCCTAATGAGACGTCTAAGGTCATTTTGGTCCAGATTGTCCCATTCCTGTTGCAACGCAGCAGCAAGTTCTTGGACATTGGCAGGACGTTGTTGACGTTGACGTAACCTCTGTCCAAGCATGTCCCAGACATGCTCGATGGGGGAGAGGTCGGGACTCAGTGCTGGCCAAGGTAATGTGCTGATGTTCTGTTGTTGGAGGTAACCTGTAACGATCCTGGCCCTGTGACATCTTGCGTTGTCATCCTGGAAGATGAAACGGCGGCCATGACGTCGTGCGAACGGCACAACATGGACTGCCAAGATGTTGTCCCGGTAGTACTGGCCTGTAACACGCCCTGCAACAACATGTAAAGCCGTTCTTCCAGCAACAGTGATGCCTCCCCACACCATAACAGAACCACCCCCAAATCGATCATGTCTGATGACGTTAACGTCTTGGAAGCGCTCGTTTCGACGACGCCACACCCTCCTACGTCTGTCCAAAAAATCAACAGTGAACCTTGACTCATCTGAAAACATCACATTGCTCCAGCGTCGATTATCCCAGTGTTGACGATCCCTACACCAACGACGTCTTGCCTGAATGTTATGATCTCTCAAACAAGGGATCACGCGAGGACGTCGGGCGCGAAGGTGACCCCTATGCAGTCGATTCCGAATCGTCTGGCCACTCACTCTCACACCAGTGTCTGTTTGAAGACGAGCGCTGATCTGATTTGCTGTGATGACACGATTTCTCAAGGCCAAGGTACGGATAAATCGATCCTGGGCTTGAGTTGTCGCCCTTGGTCGACCTGAGCGTGGTCTGTCCTGTACAGATTGTGTATCACGGTATCTGGACCATAGCCTGCTTATGACAGACTGAGAAACATTCATCGTCCGCGCCACAACCGCCTGTGTTGTGCCGATCTGTAGCATGCCAAGGGCACGTAACCTTTCATTTTGGGTAAGCCGACGCATATCAAAATTTGTTTTCTGGTCACTAAAACAATTAAACTGATGTTTCCACCCTGGAATTCAATGCCACAATGACTGTAACATTCAAAGTCAGAGTCGTGCAAATCTTGGGTTGGACCCCCATGATGATCCCAAGCATCACCTGCATTCCATGCGGGAGCTATTGGTGCGTTTGGGCGTCACATGTAACCGGAAATGTTTCTTCTGTTAGGTTCTATAGTGACTTTTTTCGTAGTCATATGCATATTTTAGTATTATGCCCCCAAAATCAAATATCCCCTACTTTTTTTGAATAGTATAATTTGATCTGTTAATAAACAGACTTTTACATATTAACTCCATGAAGAAAAATTTAAATTTAATGAATATCAACAGGCTTTTGCCTATAGCCCATTTGTAATTAACATAACAGTAGGGCCTACATGAAAGAAATATAACTACCAAAAAAAATGGAGAGGTAACAAACCCAATTGCAGAATGGCATCAGGTAAACATACCTGACTCCCAAGCGCCCTCTGCAGAGTATTTATCATTGTGGAGCTCAAGAAAATATTCTGAATTGGACTTGAAGCTAAAGGTTTATCAGACTTATCCTCCAGCAATACCATTGGTCTATTGGTGTGTAATGTAACTAGTAAAAAATACGTGAACTCTACTAAAGCCTTAACCGAGTTGTCTATCAAACCCAGTCACAGGGTGAGCATACAATGGAAATACTGGTGATAGAAGTTTTGGCAGACTTACCTGATGAGCTTATGGTAGCCATCAATATGCCATAAGGAGTTTGGCGCTCTCACATTACATTTGCGTCGGTTTGGTTTCAAAATGGTCAGATGCCGCAATATACACCCTTCTAAATCCACTCTTCTCACAGATTCACGAACCCTTATTTCTTGAACATTGTCTCCATCACTAAGTAAGTGTGCCCTCACAGATCTATAGCCAACATCTGGATGGTTTATTAATATCTGCTCAGTTTTTACATCCAGTTCTTCATCAGATATTGTACTGAATTTATTCCATATTTGATGCCATACTCTGAAAGCCTTGTCCTCAAGGTTCTGACACTAATTCCAAAAAGTTCGGCAATATCTTTCTGCTTGAAATTACACTCTATCAAAAATTCCAGCTGGCTCAATGGTATTTCAGTCTTTGGCCTGCCCGTTTTCCCGTACACATAAGTTGGTTCTTTGGCCTGCCCGTTTTCCCGTACACATAAGTTGGTTGTACTCCAAAAGATTCTCCTTGCGCTTGTTGTTGAACTTCAACTTGAAGCATGGTATTCACAAGATCAGATGCAGAAGACAAACATTGCATGGCATGGTCTATTTGAGAATCTTCAAACTCCACCGATACCTCTGACAAGATACCAGACACCATGTCTAATTCTCTTGCAACATACTCAATGGATTGCCTACTTTCAAGTTTATAAGCTAAATTTGTTATCAGTCATTTGAGTTCGCTGATAATTTCGACAGCCATGACGAGAACAATAAACTAGAGTTAGCTCCCTTCGTTTGGGAGAAATCATTGTGTCGATTAGAAAATAGTTCGACCTTGACATTGACCTAAATAAAGATAATTCAGTGGAGAAACGTAAGTAATGACAACGAGATATGTCATCTAATGCTTATGGTAGATGTTTCAGATTGTAAAATCAATTGTGCATAAGAGGTTATATGTATTTTGTATTAGAGGTTTCTTGTATTTTGTCTTTTGCAATAGACGAATGAGGTATTTTGTATAAGGGGTTTCTTGTATTTTGTTTTTTGCATTAGACGTTTTAAGTATTTGGTATGGCATTATTATGTTACATGTGTGTTTTGAATTAGACATTTCTACATAACATTAGGTTTTTGCCGCTTTCCCCCGCCATAATATACGTAATGTGCACTGATAACACGATGAGCCTAATATGAAATGAACACTTTGGTGAATTTTGTGTTAGTTTGTCTGATGTGCATAGTTTGTAATACATGTTTTATATACAGTATACAGCCAATATCAATGTTGATTAAAATATAAAAATAAATATTTTAAAAAGCATAATAAAATGGATGCTGTTAAAACCATTTTTATAATGGATTTTGGATTTTACATATATCTTTTGTTTTCTTTTCATAAATGTAAGATAAAACATTAAAATAATTCATGTATAATATTAAAATAATTTCCTTTTAATATACAATACATAATTATCTCAAAATATCTTAATCGTTCATAAATCAAGTGTAGTTGTTCCGTTTGATTTTATTTTTTAAACACGAAAGTCCATATGAATTCTTTAGTAAAGTTGCTATTTATAGTGTTATAATAATGCTTAATGTGAAATGATGTATCTGCTAGATCTGTCTTTAATAACTTTACCATGCATATCTATACAATAAACACATTTATTTATCATAATGTATCTATATAACCAAATAAAACATCTATAGTTGCATAGTTTATATGGGATGTTCGTATTTCGAAATTGAATACCACATAGATATGGTAGTTAATAATATTTATTTCAGCTTATCTTTAATGAGTGTAATTAATATTGATATACCTAGACATGAATAATATCTTCAGTTTGCTTTGTTTACAAACAGTACATAAATTATCAACAGTTTTACTAATTTTAACTAATCTTGCCTTGGTATAAAATTATGTTCGATGTTAAAATCAATATGTGTGAGGTCTCCATACATATCAAAACCATTTCTTCATGCTGTAAGATATTGATATGTTTGAGATCTCTGTACATATCAAAACCATTTCTCCATGCTGTAAGATATTGATATGTTTGAGATCTCTGTACATATCAAAACCATTTCTTCATACTGTAAGATAATAAATATTTGGAAATTTATTTTTCCAAACATTTAGGTTTGTGGCTTCTTCAAATTTACATTTTGATAACAGTTAGTAAAATCATTTGGTGTTCAAACCATTGTCATTCCTTCTAAAGGTGCATTCAGGAATGAGGGGGGGGGGCTAATGGTTAGCGCGTGCGTGTTGTATCATAAGGTCTGTCATTGGTTTCGATTCCTCGGTTGTACGTGACAAGGAGTAGGTCGCCTGTCCAACCTTGTGGATTTTCTCCGGGTCCTCCGGTTTCCTTTAACTGCTAAAGACCCCTACGCACAAGCGAATTTTTTAAATAAAATTGAACCAAATTTTAGTTCCATAATGACCTAGTTTGTGTCGAGTGGACGTTAAAACCCATCTCTATCTCTATCTAACATACAGGAATAAAATCATCACGGGTTTATATGTGGATATTTATAGATATTCTATTATGACGATATTCACGGAAGTATTTAAATAGAAACGCCAAGTTCGTGTATCAGCGACAGTGTTGGATATATACCAGCATCATACTTGAGATACAGGCAACCATTTAACTACTCCATTTGTTTTTAATTCGTTCATTTTCCTAACATCGTCTTGTAAAGATATAACAACTGAAGTTGGATTTATTACGTGCCGTGCCCCATCAAGTAAGGAAGTTTCTATACTATAGTGTATACATGTAGGGTATGTATCGGTGTTTGATTCATTAAAGGCTCAATACCACTCTTGTTGTAACTGAATAATATGTCCCAATCTTTATTCTGGTCAACAAATTGTACTATTTTACAATATTCCAATTGATTGATGATACAAATTTCATCTTAACACACCTAATTTAAAAAATTGAAAAAAAATCAACTAAATGATTTGAAAAGCCTGACGCAAAGCTTTTCAAATGTGACTTGGATTTAAAAATATTTTTGAACCCTCTCGACAAGTAGAATAGGATTTAATGGATAATTTACACAACAGGTAAGACACACTTATACATCCAGTACTTAGAATAAGGCTATTTGTTATTTTCTGGAGCTGTCAAGCCAGCAAGAGTGTTATTGTCCCTTTAACTACAGTTTTACCTGTACAGAGTATATTGTTACACATGAGTTCAGTTTATACTCACTAGATCAAATTACAATCTTTATTTACAACATATTAACGACACTAATGTTCAGACTGGCGACACCTATGAAATTAACAAATGCCAATCACACCATGTATGCTTTGACTGTCGACTAACACAATCATAGGATTTGAGAGTTGTCATTAATTGGAAATGTCTACACACAATGACAGTTTTATTATTTGTGAAACAATTGCTGGAAACATTGGTCTAAGTAACATGTTGGCACACATCACATCTGACAGTCCAAGACAACTACATGAAAGCCGGATGTACTCTCTCTCTCTCTCTCTCTCTCTCTCTCTCTCAGTAAATTGTGTTGTGCTTTAGTTATATTCTAGACAACCAGCGGGATGTATTAGAAAAACAAAAAAACATATTTCTTCAGTATACCAACATGCAAAACAATACTAAGCAAGTTTGACTGTGACGCGTTACCCTTTGATTGTTTGACTTCATTTGAAATCGTTTCTCATGCGATCGTGTTCCTACAATATTGATTAAACGAGAGAACAAAACAAACTACTAGGGAATATCTCGCAATCCAGGAACCTGTTCAACACAATATATAAAACATTGGCATCTCAGCCTTCTATATTATACATTTACATTTTGTGTACAGAGATAATTTGCATTAAAGATCAAGAATCAGAAATATAAACTTCTACAGCAGGCATACACTGTATTATTATTAAATTCCAATGATAAATATCTTGAAAGTGCTCTCAGACATACTAAATTATATTCAAAATTCTTAGGATTAAGTCCAAGGCTTGACCTAGTGTTTATATTTGGGAACGTTAAGGGCGTGGTCTATCATTGGTAGAACAATACATTTTAACAAACGGACTTATGAAATGGTAAGGTACTGTAAGTGACACAAACTATTAAATTGCTTGCATGCACGATTAATAGTAAATAGAAAATACCATATTATTAAATGTTTTTTTATATGTGAAGTGTACATATTACAATTGTATTTGTAGTATATTTATTAAATAAGGAGACGAATTAATATAAGCCTTTGGCTTGTTTTTGAATCCTTATACCTTTTGACAGTGTATGTATACAATATCCAACTTATTTGAATAAAAATATTGTTTAAATCAACAAACGGACTTAATAAACAGTAATACCATTGACTATATAATTCAAACATAGAAATATTCATAATGCAATCTTTCTGGATCAAATCATATATATATCTCATGCTCAGTAAATAACATTACTTGTATGACGAATCAAGGAAATAGAAACCGTACTATACTATTTGATAAATAAAACTAATAGCTAGGAAACTGATATCTTATTACTACTAGGCGGTGAGATAGAGAGAAATGGGGTTTAACGTCCACTCGACACAAACTAGGTCATTTCGGGACTAACACATGGTTCAACTTTATTTCAATAATTCGCTTGCGCGTAGGGGTCTTTAGCAGTGGGGGGAAACCGGAAGACCCGGAGAAAACCCACGAGGTTGGACAGGCGACCCTACTCCTACTAGGCGGACGGGTAGCTTAAATATATACAAGTCACAATTCTGTGGAATACAATTACCTGTTTACTACAGACTTCTCTAGTCATTACCAAGCAATGATAAAATATAAAATATAACAAAACAAATAGACAATATGCACACAACAATACTTGGTTAATGCTGACCAACCAGAGATACCCTTCTAATTACCTTGAAGGAAACCTAACTTAAAGCTGAACTCCGATTATAAAACTGTGACAATAATTAAATAAAAAGAAATAGATAACACCCCAAGCAGTCACCATACTTGTTTTCAATTTGTAGAACAAACATGGCGACTGATGACGGGTATAAGAAGATAGGCATGCCACGCCCACACCCAGTGTATGACTCTATTTTTTGGAACCATCAATTGGTCTAAAAGCACATATTAATGTAATATGAGTGTATATAAAGTGATTTATAATCATTTTTTTTTAAATTTCTAATCAATTATGTTCGGTGAAATACGTGAACAGTCCAAACTGAACGATCGTCCGTTCTAAACATATTTTTTTTTTATTATTGTCTTATCATTTGTGAATCGGCCATTACTATTTACTATCGCATTGTAATTATATAATATGTTTTTCTTTGTTCATTGATTTTGGGCCCTAAACGATATGGTACCATATTTTAAAGTTCATGGATAAATAAATGTTGTACTGTGTCCAAATATAATCAATCAGCTGTATTCTATTAACTGTCCTTACAATGTAAAATGGCGGAGTGGTTGTCTTTACTGTGAAACATATAAACCCAGCCGCTTGTTTATCTATATAGCATACAGCAGACCATCATTTTGTCAACGTCAGTAGAATTCTTGATTATATCGTGCAAAAAGAACTGAAATGGCGGGTGCGGTACAAGGATATGGTGTGGTCTGGTTTCCTCTTGTCAGTGGTGCAGGAACGGGGGGCCTGGTCTAGTCGTTCAGATTGGAAGAAACGCCAAGGTCCCGTGTACACATTGGCATGCAGGTAAAAGGACCCTTCGTTGACAGTTTAAATTCGAAATAAGAGTACATTACACGTTGCATTGCGTATGTCTGTCTTCATTAGCCCGGGTGACGCTGAAAGTATGATGCTAACCCAATTTCATTATTTTCTGTAAGTAAAATAATGTTTATATTATTTTTCATACACAGATAAAGAGAAGAAAATGACGGAATGTGTGAAACCAGGTAAATATATATGCGATAAACTAAATATATCATATCAACCTTCCTGTGACGTGAGTATTTACCAGAAGAGTAGTACCGATTTAGTATAAAATAATTTAGTGCAAACATATGTATTTATGTTCAATTTAGCAGTGTAAAATCATTAACAGAATTACGAGATATTAACTCCTAACTCCGAAATAGTTAACTCGTAATTACAAGATAATCAGAATAATTTGTTTTCATTGATTAACCATTGTAAAATCAGTAAGTCATGATAATGTAGTTGACGTCATAATATAATAACTGGTTCAAATCATCTATTTCAAGTGAATTATAAATTATGCATGACGTAGAAGCGAACACTAAGTCTCGTGTGGTTTGAAAAAGGTGTAGTCTTTACAAGATGTGTGCATTGATTTTTCATTATCTTATTGACTGGTATCTTAACCGGTGCTGGTATTTGAGGCTTAATCTTGCTTCTCCAGTTTTAAATTAAATCATTAAATGACCGAACTGTTCTATTCTACTTAAAATCGGAGCCATCCGAATTCATCCAGAATTGATTATGGCCTTGTCATGTTAGTGTCTAATTAATAATTTATATAACATTAAATGGCCGAAATGTTCTATTTTACTTAATATCGGAGCCATCCATGCTAGTCATGCTAGTGTCCAAATTAATAATTTATATAACATTTAAGGCCTAAAGAAAGACCTGCAATAGGCAGATTTAGCTCATGCATAATGTCTCGTTAATGACCTGCAGATTTAGCTTTTACATTATGTCTCTTTAATGTAAACTTTAAATGATCAGAAAAGCACAAATTGCTTGATATAAACCAGTTTTTAACTAAGATAATTAATGGTGGGAGTGATTGATGATTGATATAGTCTGTATTTATATTTGGTCTGGTAGAAGAATGCTCGCACGGGCGCACTATAGATCATAAGGTCTGTAATTGAGTCAACTGGCATGGTATCAATTCTCAGCTTGTACCTGACGAGGAGTATGGTCGCCTACACAACCTGCTGGTTTTTTATGGTCCTCTGGTTTTTTCCCACTCACAAGCGTATTATTTAATCAAATTTTAATATATATATAACCCCCGATTTGACTTTGTTTTTATTTTATTATGTTTCGCCTTTAATAAATGACAATCCGTCTTTCAATTTAGTTCACCTGCCAAACCACCTGTCCATTTTAACGGCACATAGCGGATTGCTGCGAACTACACTTGCTGACCAAATTGGGATTGTGGCACATAAATTACATGAACGTTTTGCTGTTCATGATTATCAATTGAAGAAGATATTAAAAACAGCCACTCAGAAACCAGAGGATGGTGTATCCCTATTAATAAGCTATATAAAAGGCAGTCAGGATCATTTTGATAAATTTATCCAATGTTTGAGTGACCTGGGATATACAGGATTGGTTCAGACGATCACAGGTATGTACATGTATTACACGAGTCCCAGTGGTTTTATATGGGTGCGTAAGTTGGGCAGTGGTTGAGGGAGCGGGTTCCTCTGCTATTCTCCATATGCATATTCATACTCAGATAATTTGTTCAGGATTTCAGTCTGGGAGCCTTTGTTTTATATATTTTGAATGCCAATGCGGAAAATTAAGTAAATAGTGATATTCTTTAATGTTTTAGTTTTCTGTTGAATAACGACGATGGATCTAGATATTCACGAGATATTCAGCTTGAAACATGAACATGGAAATAAATATCATTTTATTCTAGGCAAACCTTAATAAATGTAATTCTAATAGATGTCCAGGATATATCTGACCATTTTGTTTCCCAAATGACATCAAGTGCAATAAGTTCCATTCTGAGACTATACATACATTGCAATGGTTTTAAAGAAACAAGTCCTGTATCAATAAAAAATAACGGTTAAAACAAAGTATTTGTGACAAAGGTGTCTCATCAGGGTGAAAAAACAAATTACCTTGTAATTCTAAGTTTCAATAGTTCAATATTTTGATTATTAAAATTTATACTTTTTTCGCTTCAGCAGCTATAACAAATGCACTATTGTGAGGCTTTTTAAGTATGGGTAACTGTATGGGTAATTAATAGGTGTCTATATTAAAGGTATTAGGTAGTTAATAGGTGTCTATATTAAAGGTATTAGGTAGTTAATAGGGGTCTATATTAAAGATATTGTGTAATTAATAGGGATCTATGTTAAAGATATTGGGTATTGGGTAATTAATAGGGATGTATGTTCAAGATCCTGGGTATTGGATAGTTAATAGGGATCTATATTAAAGATATTGGGTAGTTAATAGGGATCTTGACACACTTCAAAGATTTATAATGTAAAAATATTATATTGAAAAAAAAATTATTGAAATTTCTTTATTCTGGGTGAAGTTACATGACTGTATGAAGATAAAGCGTAGATCGTTTATCAACTTTTCTTGTCTTTAAACAATATTTTATTCATTTAAAAAGACCGTTTATCATCTTAGCAATGGTACTTGACAACCGTTAACATCTTGCGGCTGTTCAAATCCATTGAAATCTAAGGCGTGATCTAAGATTATAAGGAATGCCATTGACTCAAAAGACGTGGTTTCAATTTCGACGCATGTACCAGTATTGACATGGCGAAATGAAAACGGCGAGAGCGCATCCTATCAAGTATTTTTTCCCGATTAAAACTGACCAATATTGTTTCAGGTACCGGAAGTGCTGCTGTAGAAATCCCCGAAATCGGTAGGTTTGAACGTTTTATATACTGTTAACAAATTCTAAATATTGACCTAGAGTTCAGTAGGTTTGAAATGTGAACACTACGAATATATACACACTGGTGGTATTTTAAGTATAGATCTGGTCCATATATTTGAACTACGAATAAAAACAATCCCTAGTGGTATGTTCAATGTAGATCTAGCTATAATTTAACCATGAATATAGACTTACTCTGGTGGTATTTTCAATGTATATTTTAACCATGAATATATAGACAAACTCTGGTGGTATTTTAAATGTATTTCCGGTGCATATTTGTACCGCGAATATAGTGGTATGTTCAATGTAATGACAATCTGATTAAAATTTCATTTCGTATTTTTATACTTTGGTTGGACTACACTACATGAAGATCTGACCAGTTGTACTGGGAGGTCGCGTCAGGGTCATACGAGCGGCTTTCGACCCTATAACGTCAGACAATGATTTATCAATCATTTATCAAGCACGCCAAGAACTCGCCGTAACATACCGTTTCATTCGCTAATTCCTCACATCAACTAGAACGCCTGTTATATAACATCTCTTCCAGATCCTAGTGTTGTGAAGACAAGTAAAACGAAATTTAGAACTAGAAAAAACGAAACGAAATAGAATCTGTGTTCTAATCAGCTTGATGTAATTCTGCTGTATATTTGACCACAGCGATGTAGACAAACTCTAGTGATACTTTAAACGCAAACCATGTATATATTTGAACCATGAATGGTGGTATTCTAAATATAGACCTGTTGTACATTTGAACCAAGGATACAAACTCTGGTGGTATCTAGGAGGTAAATACAAGTTAGGCTACTTAAAATAAACAAACTTTTGATCTCTTATTTCAGTCCCAAGAACTATAACGAATATTACGGTACCGTCACCAACCACGCCACCCACACCACCCAAGCCACAAGGTAAATACAAGTTATGATACTTAAATGGATCGTAAACGAGTAGCTGCAGTCATTTTATTTAATGAAATGGGGTTTAACCTCCTACTGCTCCGAACTGGGCCAATGAAGACATACAGACATACGTCATACAGTGTGCTATGGGGGAAACTTTGCACAATGTCCAATTGTCAAGGGAACTTTTATGTGCACTCCAATGTGTACACGGGACCTCGGGTTTCCGTACCATCCGACCGACTAGACAGCTGTCCTTGTCAGGCATCACTGAACTGACAAGGGGGAACCAGTGTCTTACCCACTCAGCCACCGTTACCCCCTCATTTCATACAGTGTGCTATGGGGGAAACTTTGCACAATGTCCAATTGTCAAGGGAACTTTTATGTGCACTCCAATGTGTACACGGGACCTCGGGTTTCCGTACCATCCGACCGACTAGACAGCTGTCCTTGTCAGGCATCACTGAACTGACAAGGGGGAACCAGTGTCTTACCCACTCAGCCACCGTTACCCCCTCATTTTATTAATTAATAAAGCTGGTTAATTCTTTGTAAAATAAACTTTATAAAACTTCGTCTTAGTTCTGTGCAAATATCGGGGGGAGTGTTTGATTGGACATTCAGAAAGTCCCGTGTGGCACATATTATATTTTGTTTGTATTCTAGGAGCCTAAATAGTTGGCATCTGTTTCAATATAATAATTTTAGAATGGCAATGTTCTATTTCAGTTGTGTAGTGATACAGATATTAAATAAAAAAAACTGTTACGGGGATCGTGTCTGATCTTTGTAAAACCTGTTTAATATATAAACAATAACATGGATCTATAATTTCAGTACAACGCAGAAAAATGCCAAGCGCTAGCGAAAGGAAGATAGAGAGTAATTTTGATTATCTGGTGAACAACATTAGAGAACCTATACAACTGTGTGAGATATTATATCAGAAAGGTGTATTCAACAAGACAGACATAGATACTTGTCGTATTATATACGAACGTGAAGGAAGGGGAAATGCTACAAAGATTTTACTGTTCACTTTATTAGATCGTGGTGATGTCTATGATATATGTATACAATGCTTAAAGGAATGTGGTTACAAATCTGTTGTAGATCGACTGGAGAATGGTGAGTTTAGTTTAAAATAAAAAACATCAGCAAATTCATTAATAAACTCTCTTATTTTTGAAAGACAGTTAATATCCATCCAAATTTATTTACTTAAATATACCTTATTCAAGAGCCAAATCTTCCCATTGCGGGTCTTTGTTTTGGCCTTAAGTGATATATAAATTATTAATTAGACTTTTATTAACCTGTCAAGACCATGATCGACTCTCGACCCCCAAGTAGTACCAGTAGTCAGTGGGTCGTGAGATGACAGACTGTACAGTTGTCCTGTCACACAAGAGGCGGAATTGACAGACAGACCTCAAGATTCTGTCCCATTTCTTATCTTCTCGTTCAATGCAAGGAAATTGACTAAAATTTGACCGAGTCCCAAATAATTAAAAGCTCAGTTTTATATTATATGTTGTTATCTGATATTCTTTTTTCGCGCCCACGACGCTTATGGCATCATTCTTCTATTCCTCTGTGGTCTCATATTATCTGACAACTATCATATTCACGGTTATAGTGAATCGCCAAGTTATGGTAGTACGTGGATCATTGGGCGACAAAACAGGTGGAATTGACGGGCAGATCTCGAGATTCTGTCCCATTGACTGTCAATTCTGATCCTCTCGTTCACAATAATTTGCTCCTAGCAATTATCTCAAAAGCCGGGATATTGACTGAAATTTTCCAAATTGTCTCCCCGTCGTTTTACTCAGTGTTAAAGCCACTGCTCACAGGATTCACAAAATATTAGTAACTAGTAACAAAATCTATGAAAATCATAATATGACATGAACTTAATGTCAACTTTGATTAAATTGCTATCCTCTCGCTAGATAACGAGGGAGAACAGTCGTGCAATACAATCTATGTTCTACCGGGGCGCATTATGGATGGCGCCATATGTTTGGACCCCCACCACCCCACATTGCCAGCTTCTAGATCCGCTACTGACCTTACCTTGAGGTTCTATGAATGTATAACATTAAATGTAATGCAAACAATAACATTGTATACCCCAGCAAACAGAGAGTGGCGCTTATTTTAGCAAAAGTTGCTCCGTTAATGAAATGCACCTTAGAAATCATAGAGACGCCAGCATGCTTCATTCTATGAAGAACAAATTGGTAAATAATTTCTTGGACATCTATTTGCTTGTCTTGCTTCACTCATCTGACATCAGGTTATTGGGGGTAGGGATCCTAAAAGTTAAAACATGTACATACCAAAATATGCCAGTAAGTGATAAGTGCAGAGTTACAAATTTGGGTTCTTGTCAAGATGTTTTGGGGTAGGAGATTCCACGAAAATGGTATCAGGAACCATGTAACGCCACTGAGCATTTCTTCAAATAGAAGAATGACCCCAAAAACATACATTAATCTAGAGACCAAAATTGTTATTTTGTGATAAAACAGTGCAAAGTTATGTCCCTTTAAATGTTTGGATTCTGTGCAGCATGTTTCTGGGGTAAAGATATCACCGAAAATGGTTCAAGGTATCACCGGACATCTAGGAACATCATGCCATATATAAAGGTTTGACCCTAACAACCTAATGCATGGCGTCGGTTGTATGTGTTAATCTTAAAAATTGATGACTGTCTAAAAAAACTGAACTTTAGCCTTATAATTTTGGACTTTCCATCTATAAACCTTTTCTTGCATCCTTTGGTGGGTTGACCCCCTTGCTTCATAAATTGACTGGACTAATCGGTGAATAGCTCGAGTAACACAAATCAACCACCACCCATCACCAACATATGATTTTGTCGTTTGGCGTTGGGCATTGGATATAATGAAATTGTTACAATTGTGTATTAAATCCACATACTTTACATGGAAAGATGAAATATTTGAACAAATCCATGGGTTACCAATGGGGTCACCAATAAGTCCGGTTATCACTGAAATCTATATGACAGCCTTCGAAGAAAATGCCCTAATAACATCCCCAATCCAACCTAGCATTTGACTTAGAAAAGTGGACGATGTGTTGGCTGTAATGAAGGAAGAGGAAAACCACCAACTACTACTCCACCACCTCAACTCCATACATCCAAGAATACAATTTACAGTTGAAGAAGAAAATAATAAACAGCTACCCTTTTTAGATATCCTAATTGACAGAAATGATGATAAAGTAACGACAAGAGTGTATAGAAAACCGACGCATACAGATCAATATATTAACTTCGCATCTGCCCACCCAACAACAACCAAGGCGGGAATAGTGTCAATATTAACCAGAAGGGCTCATAATATTTGCACCGATGATAAAATTGAAGAAGAAATTAAACACATCACTGAAACCCTAACCCAATACAACAACTACCCATTAGAATTTGTGAAAAAAGTTATTAGCAGTACAACGGAAAAACTGAATAAAGTCCCCGACGTGACTGGTAAAGAAAAAGCCCCTATCCATATCAACATTCCATTTATAGGCCCAAGAAGTCATAAGATTAAAAGATTACTGACCAGATTGCAAAAAGATGTAACATTTAGTGGAGGAGTACCATTAAAATCACTGATCAACGCCAATGGGAGAACAAAAATACCAAATGTGGACCCGAAAGGCATAGTGTACCAGATCCTATGCAGTTGCAAATCCATGTACATAGGGGAAACGTGCCGCCCGTTATCAGTGAGACTTAAAGAACATAAAGCAGCAACTAGACGTCTGGAACCCAATAAATCTGCAGTAGCCGAACACATCATAGAAAATCCTACCCATAACATAGAATGGGATAAAACTAAGAACATTAAAGTATGGAAAAAGAGAGTTTTGTGGGAAGCCTTAGAAATACGAAGACATAAACCTAAAATGAATAAAGATAATGGTCGAGCAATATCGAATGCATGGAATGACTTATTAATATAATGCAGGAAGATTGGGACCCACCCTCACAAATAGTCAATAGTTAACAATATATTTCATTATTAATAGTTACATAGTTAAAAAATGCTAAATGATTAAATAAAGGTTGTTATTGTAGTTTAAACATAGGGAAATGGTTTGAATATTAAGTTATAAAATTATGATCATAAGGAAGGAGGAGAGAGTAATCACCCTTATTGATTATGCTTATACACATTAGTTAAATTACCATATCATTAAAAGACATAATCAAAGACACTAATAATTTATTGATGTTTTGATAGTAAGGGGTATTGACAGTATGATTATTAAGCCATGGTGGTGGCTTCAGTCCCCGTTGTATCTGGTAATAAGAGAGATCGTGAAGTCAGTTCAGTTCAGTTCAGTTCTTTATTCCTTGGGCTAACTGCCCATCAGATACAGTACAATATACAGAACATATATACATGCAAATGTGAAATTATTTACAAGGTTGTTATTTTCGGGAGAGAAGACAATTTCATTTTTTTACAAGTATTTAAGATGTCAATTTATATCGTTAGATTTTGGAGAGATTTATTTCTCAATTCAAAAGCTATTGATAGATATTTTCCTAGGTTTGTCAATTCCTTAATATTATGTACAGTCAGAAGTTGAATAAATTTATATACACTTGGATTAATTCTATAATATGGCTTAATATAATTGAAACGAATATCTTTATATTTTTTACATATTAATACAAAATGGTACTCATCTTCAATATCATCATTATCGCAAAATTTACAAAACCTTTTATTTTTAGCAACACTGTTGTATCTACCGGTTTCTATAAATAAGTTATGGGCAGATAAACGGATTTTTGAAATACAATTAGCATATTTATATGGTATGGATTTGGACAAATAATATTGCAAGTTAAAATTTGAAATGTAATGCTGATAAAAGAAACCCTTTGATGAATTACAAATATGTTCTATACATAATTGTTTAAAAATATCTAAAATTTTATGCTTAATGGATTTGAAATATGATGAGTTACAGAATTCTCTATTTTCCCAAATATAGCCTAGACCTATTTGAAATAATTCATTCCTTATATTTGTAATCCATTGACTTTTATTAGATACCTGGTCCTGTAAACAACATTTTAAAATCTTATTATCAGTATTTAGTAGTTTTGTCCAATATTTAAAAATTCTGAGTTTTCTCATTACATGTAAGGGGAATCGACCTAATTCAAAATTCTAGTATTCGCTTATAAAAATTTGATTGAACTTTCTCCACATTAGCGGCTTTATGAAATCCCCATATTTCTGCACCATATGATAAAATGCTTCCGACATAAGTATCAAATACTGACAATTTAGTTTCAATGTTAAAAAAGTTATCATTACATACTCATAATACAGAGAATAAAGCTTTCCTGCCCTGATCAGCTACATGTTTCTGGGTTTTCAAAAATTTACCATTATAGTTTAAAATCAATCCTAAATAGTTAAAAGTGTCAACAATTTCTAATTCACAAAAAACACATACTTATGGAAAAACAGCTACTTATTTATTTGGGCGACGTTTCGAAGAGTATTCTCTCAACGTTATCAAGCTAATACAGTAATACAAGTTTTCTGTATATATTCATCTCATAATTCTTGTATTACTGTATTAGCTTGATAACATTGAGAGAATACTCTTCGAAACGTCGCCCAAATAAATAAATAGCTGTTTTTCCATAAGTATGTGTTTTTTGTGTATTGCTCTACCCAGTTACTAAATGCCTCTTAAAGATTAATTTCTAATTCATTACCATTATAAAACCATTTTTCATTTTCTGATAATTTCCCCCCATTTCTAAAAACAACAATTTTAGTTTTTTTCGTATTTACAGTGAGGTTCCATTTACAAGTATATTTACATAATGAGTCAAGCAACTGTTGTAAACCCTCGGGCGTTTCCGAAAACATTAAAAGAAAAAGGTTCATGGTATCGAATGGAATGGATGGACAATTTTCAGAGTACAAATGGTTTTCAATATCATTAATTTAAAATGAAAATAATATGGGACTTAAAATTTCGCCTTGAAATAGACCTGAATTACAATTTAAAAAGTTCGACAAATCACCATGTAGTTTAACACAACATTTTACCTGATCATATAGAGAACGTATCAATTTTAAAATGTTTCCTTTTATGCCTTCCTGAATTAGTTTATACTATAGATTTACTCGTGTGATTAAGTCAAAGGCTTTTGAATAGTCAACAAAACAGCAATAAAGGCGTTTTTTTATGTTTTAAAATTCGGTTGATCAACGTATTTAGAATAAAAATAGCATCTGTAGTTGATAAACCTTTTCTGAAACCAAACTGGGAATGAATAATACTACAATGTGATTTGTCATATTCTAATAATCTGTTGTTTAATATGCCAGTGAATAATTTGCTCAAGCAGCTAACAAGGGTAATTCCTCTATAATTGTCAGGGTTACTGGAATCGCCCTTTTTGAAAACAGGCACTATTACACCAATACACCAAGTAGCTGGGAAACAACCAGATTCTAAAATATTATTGAATAAAATGTTTAAAACGGGTACAAGTTGTTGTGAACAATAAATAAATACTTCATTAATAATTCCATCAATTCCACAAGATTTGTTCTTTTTTAAGTTCTTGATGGCTTTATAAATCTAGTGATAAGTAATTGGCCCATTAAGGCCAACATCAAGGTCATCCTTTACTTCGTTTTCAGAAAGTGTCTGATTATCAAATTGAGATAAGAATTCGTTTACATCATGATCAATATTATGTGTTATATTTAAATCCAAGTTACTAAAATGTTCATAGAAGTTATCTATAGTAACCGAAGGGTCCATCAAGTTCTTACTCTTCTTGAAAAGTTTATAAAACATGGCTGGGTTGTCTTTCCGTAGAAAATTAATACGATTGCCTTCTCGTGCCATATATCTGCGTTTAAGTTTAATTTGTAATTTTTTATATGAACATTTTGTGTACGATAAAATTAATCTATTTTCAAGAGATTTATTTTTATTAAAATTACTCAAGGCATTTTTGTAAAGTTTATAATGGGAAGTACAAATTTCATTGAACCAGGGTCGTACTTTAAGTTTATTACACCTAGTTTTATTTAAATAATATGTTGAACTTTCTATTTTATTTATACAGAAGGGTGATATTATTTCCATAAGGGTCCGGGAGAATTCGTCAACATTATTATCTATTGAAGTTTTCGACCGGTCATTTAGCGTACAACTATCAATTAAAACAGGCTGATATATGCTCAACTGATTTATTAGTTCACTACACCTATGATGATCCCATTTCTGAACAACTTTAGTTTTGAGTATAACACTATGACGATTAATACTACTAACGTCCGAGCTATTCAGATTGAAGTTCAGCTTGATACAAAGTGGTGAGTGGTCTGAAAACTCATTAAACTGACCAGATTCAAAACTTTGTATCAAATTAAATTGGTCATAGTGCATCAATGAATAATCGATTAAACTTGATCCTTTAACACTATTAAATGTATAAGAACCGTTCTTGTCAGACAAATATCTTCCGTTTATTATTCTTAAACCAGTTGCCTTACACATATTTAATAATTCTCTACCAAAACTATTTATAGTTTTATCCATGTTGTTTCTCAATTTCAAAACATGATAATTATCAGGGTTATAAACAATTATATTAGATAATAGCTCATCCGCTGTTTCATTTAGTTTATCATAGGCCACAAAATCATATTCAATAGATGTACGACTATTAAGATCACCAACAGTAATAATAGTATGTGAATTAGAAACTTTACTGATCTCTTCTTCTAGGCAAGAAAACAATTTAATGTCATTTCTCTCATAGAAAACACTGTTGGAAGGGGGGAAATAACATGCAAATATAGCAAGCGGGTTGTTTACTGGACTTGGGGATGATACATTTATAAGTACAATGCAGTCTAATATATTCATATGGATTTCACATGCAGATATAATTTTATTTCTAATAAATATAACAGTTCCCCCACCCCTCCCTTTGTCTCTAACATATTTGTACACTGTATAGTCCGTTAATTCTATCACATCATCTTCACTAATCCAGGCTTCAAACAAACACAAAATGTCATGTTCACAAACAATGTAGATGAAAGCTGGTTCCATGAGCTTTTTTCTCAGTCCTTTGCCTACATTCCAAGCTAATATAGAGAGTCCACTCCCCGAGATTACCCATGCCCGCATTGGAGATGTTTCCGAACTTGAACTGAAGTGTGCGTGGCGTTTCGCTGAAGGTCTACCGGAACTACTAGTAGCAGTACTTGTGTTTCTGTTGTTGGTTTCCCATGGTCTAATCGGATTATGAGTAAATGTGGCTTGTGGAGGATTTCGTACCGGTTCTTTATCATATCTGATTGAAGGTCTTTGGTCAAACTGTGTAGCATTGTGTTTAGTAATATCATAGAGTTGATTATTAACAAATAGTTTATCTCTTACCAATTTTACTTTCTGACCACTTATTCGCAAATTCTTCATTACAGGGTACAATTTCTTCCTTTCTTGTTCAACAATAGGGGGGAATTGTTCGTTTATTCCATAAGGTTTTCCCCTCAACATATTGGCACGACTCTTTACTAAGTCCACATCACCATAATACAAAAACTTCGCTTCAGTCCCCGTTGTATCTGGTAATAAGAGAGATCGTGAAGTCAGTTTCAAAAGGAACTGGTGTTGTTATAACCATTAATTAATGTTATGTTTTTATTGTCTTACTCAAAGACACTAATAATTTATTGATGTTTTGATAGTATGATTATTAAGCCTTGGTGGTGGCTTCAGTCCCCGTTTTACCTGTTAATAAGAGAGATCGTGAAGTCAGTTTCAAAGGGAAATGTTGTTGTTATAACCATTAATTAATTTTATGTTTTTATTGTCTTACTCATGAATGTACTATAAATGTAGGTTGTTATTCATTATTGATCATTGTTTGATAAAGATACCTGTAAGAGTATTGAAACGTTGCATGTAATAAACCAAGAAGTTGTAAATCCATAAAGTTGTGTTATTATGGATATTATACCTCTACTTCTAAATTTCATTTAAGGATAATATTTTATTCATTTAAAAAGATCATTTGTCATCTTAGCAACGGTACTTGACAACCGTTAACCTCTTGCGGTTGTTCAAAGCCATTGAAATCTCGCCCATCCGAGAGAGTGATTATAGGCATGACATGTGAATATGTCTAAATAATAATTTATCTAATATTTGAAACCAAAAGAAAGATCTGCAATAGGCAGATTTGGATCTTACATGATGCATCTTTTTATTGATAACTAGAGACCGGAACTATGCTTGAGACTATTTATTACCGGATAACATTTAACATCGTATACGGAGAACAGCCCGTTCGGCAAACAGAGTAACTGTCCTGGAAACGGGATGAAACCTAGAATGCTTTGTAAATGTACAAATCGGTATTTATAATAAAATGGTATCTTAGGAATTGACAATATATAGCAAGGTTACTAATAACAATTAAAGAGGAAAGATTAAAATATAAAAGAAATTACAGTAAAATAAAACAATAAGGTAGTAATTAAACTATGTGTCAGCTGTCAACCGTCTGTCATTAGGTAAGGAAAGATTTAAATATAAAAGAAATTACAGTAAAATAAAACAATAACGTTTAATTAATAACGAAGGATTAATAGCAACATAAATAATAGAAATGTTTAAATAAATGAATGAATGAACGAATGAAATATTCAAAGAATGAAATACAAACAATTCACTACTTTATCACCATTATAATTTACTTGCACATTATGACCCTTGTTTCACTTTGTTGAACCCTGTGAACGCTCTAACAATAATAGTTATAATGGGATCTGTATGAAATTCATATGCATTATTTAGATGAGTGACATCAAGAAGCCTATTGAATTTCAGCAATTTCCGTCAATTACGGCTAGGGTTATGGCTCGTTTGACTTTGTTGAACCCTGTGAACGCTCTAACGACAAAAGTTATCATCCGATTTGTATGGAATTTATATGCATTATTGAAATTAGTGAAACGAAGAAGCCTACACGCCCGCATGGAAATGTTGTCGTATATTGCCGTCGTCTGTCGGTCCGTCGTTCACACTTTCTTGTGAACACTCTACAGACTACATTTATGAGCTGATTGTTTTGAAATTTGACACATGTTATGTACATTAATAGGACGAAGAAGCCTATTTAATTTCAGTAATTTTCGTTGTGTCCCTTGTTTGAATTTATTGCACCTTGTGTACATTAATAGGACGAAGAAGCCTATTTAATTTCAGTAATTTTCGTTAATTTCGTTATGTCCCTTGTTTGAATTTATTGCACCTTGTGAACACTCTAACGACAAACATTATCATCCGATCTGTATGCGATGGATACGCATTATTTGAATTCGTGAAGGGAAGGCGCCTATTGAATTTCAGCAATTTCCGTTAATTACGTCTAGAAGTTTTGGCCTTTATTTCACTATGTAGACCCTTTGCACGCTCTGTTATCCATTAATCTGTATGAAAGCCATATATTTTATTTAGATTAGCGAAACGAAAGAACCTATTGAATTTCAGCAAGTTCGGTTAACTACGTCTAGAGTTATGGCCCTTGTTTGACTTTGTTGAACCCTTGAAACGAAGAAGTCTAGTGCAATTCAGCAATTTCCTTCGTTTGCTTCTAGATACATTTGTATCACTTTGTTGAACCCTGTGAACGTTCTCCGATCTGTGCATCATTTGAATAGTAAAACGAAGAAGTCTATTAAATTTTAGCAATTTCCGTCAATTGCTTTTAGAGTTATGGCCCTTGTTTTATTTATTGAGCACTGTGTGAAATTTATATACAATTTAGTTTGAATTTTGTGGCAATCGAACTTCCCGTCAAAATGGCTCTCCCTGTACGAAAATAGTGTAAAAGCTGACAATGTTTAGCTGTACTTTGGCAGTGCTACTTGGTCAATCATGTACATAGTACATGTTACATATTACAGAAATGATATAAATAGTATGACATGTTATATATTACAGAAATGAAATAATTTAAATGGGTTTTAATTTTCTACTTTTCTGCACCGCCCGGCTAATGAAATATGGAAGTATAACGTTACCAGAAATGTAAAGATAGTCACCGATTATCGAACAACGGGTAGCTTGCATTTCGATATTCGGCAATAACGACAATTAAAGGTCACCGGAAAAGGTTCATAATTCTTTTAAATAATGCAAGTAATAATGTCAACATATCCTTTCCATAAGTATGGATTTGGTTTTAGATTCACATCTGAATTACGAAAAACGAGCTACGTTGTTTATAGTTATTTATGAGCGATAGTTATATGTTCGTTATATGGTAAAATAAAGAATTAAAACACATGGATTCTATAAACATTACCACCTTTTTAACGAACAATTTTATTAATCCTACAAATCACTATTATCCGTTAGGAAATTCGCAAATATATTATTTTCAAGTTTATCGCTACCGGTGATAGTGATTTGCAATAGATATAGAAATAATTATCTTTTGTCTTTCTTTGACAATATGCGACGATCACTTTAAGGGATTGAAAACTGTAATGATTTAAACCATTAGTAATACCTTTCTCTCTTTTTCAGGTCAGTTTACAAGAGACATTGGTCGGCGTATTGATTGGGTAATGAGGGGTAGAATGAGAATTGAAGATTTACGTATTTGGATCAGAGCGACAAAATACTTGTTTGAACAATTCACGCCTGATTTAGATCTCATACAGGACACAATGTTTCATCACCATATTATAGATGAAACTGACAAACAACAAATTGAGAAAGAAAGAGTATGTAAAAGTGATAGACATGGTGCTATAAAACTTGTGGAAATACTTGGCTATCGCGGAAAAAATGTATTACCAAGAATAATTGCGGCTCTTGAGTCCATAAACCATGACGCAGCAACATATCTACAAGACAGGATAAATGGTTTAACAAAACGGAGATGGGGAATGGGCAGTTCATATACAGGTAATTTAATTAGACAGTGTGAGCAAGTTGAAGGGTTTGTTTTAACGTGATTATCGTTTTATCTCATTTGTTTGAAAGTGACCAGGAAAGCAGCAGTGACAACTAATCACACAATCACAGACACGTTTGGTCATTACCGACAAAAGATAGACATATTCCACAACCCTTGACGAATCCCGGACGACTTAGCTGCTGTGGGTGTGTATGTTTCGTTGTCTGGCAACCTGTCACATGGGCGGATCCAGGAATTTTTGCAGGAGGGGGTTTGCCAGGTTCCTGAGACATTGTATCTCCCCCCCCCCCTCCCACATGGTCTTTATCGTCATTTGGCGTATATACATACACATTGAGCTTTTTAAACAGAGAAATTCAACACCTCGTTTGACGTCAATTTTATTATGAATTAATTAATACAATGACATTGTGATTCAATTTCATGGATGCAAAGCATTAATGTGATATCACATAATGTCTATATCATTATCTCGTGCTTTGAGTGCCCATCCTGTCCCACATCTGACGATAAAGGATAAAGCACACGGCCGATAAACTTTTCTCATAAAAAGTGTTGATTTACAAAAAAATTTATGTAGCTGAGCAGGGGGGGGAGGGGGGGGTCGACCCCCCAAACCCTCCCCTCTGTTTCCGCTCCTGTGTCATGTTTCAAAATACATTTTTCAATGTTTCAAATCAGCTTCTTTACACCATGTATTGTGTACAGTGTACTTTACATTGTCGATAGTTTACAAAGTAGAATGTATACCTTATATGGTACGGTCATGACTTTTCAAACTGATTCAATGGAATCTGTTTCTCACCTATTCTCTATATCCATCCCTGGAGTCCTCTTTCTGGATATTCATATCCGTATATCGAAAAACGAATTGCTTTATGCGTATCGAAAAAACAAACAGTAAAAGTAGTTTTTATATCAATCCATTGCTCAGCCTTCTTTATACATGATTTCTCCTGTTAGTGTTACAGAATGGATTGAATATGAGCGATAGATATATATTCTGTATATGTTAAGATATAGACTTAAAACACATGGAATCTATAAACAGTCCTACCTTTTTAAGGAATAATTATATTAATCCTACAATCCACTATTATCAGTTGAATCTATAAACTTTTTAAGGAATGATTCTATTAATCCTACAATTCACTATTGTCAGTTGATAAATTGGCAAAGCAAAATAGTTGGACGTTAAACCCCAATTTATTTCATAAATTTGGCATGTATATTATTTTCAAGTTTATCACCGCCCATTCCATCGAGGGTACAGGAAACTGGGGAATATATGAGTGTAATGATTTAAACTAATAGCTACACCTGTCTGTCTGTTTCAGGTCACGTTATAGGTGGATTTATCCAGTATGATAAGGTACATAGGGGTAAAATGGAGCCTTGCCATTATTTAATTTGGAAGGATGAACACGAATACTTGGTGGAACAATTCACGCTGGATCTAGATCTCATAAAGGACACAATGTATCAACACCATATTATAGATGATAAAGACAAGCAACAAATTGAGAAAGAAGGAACGCATACAAGTGATGAAAATGGTGCTGAAAAACTTGTGGAAATACTTGGTCATCGTGGACAAAATGCTTTGCCCAGAATAATTGAAGCCCTTAAGACCATAAACCATGACGCATCAGAACATCTTCAAGCCAGGATAAATGGTTCAACAAAACGGAAGTGGGGGAATGTTGAATAGAACATTGCAGAGAAGTACATATCTTCAACCGAAACATTTTAGTTACTTGAGTAACAGCGAAATGAGTTATCGATACTTTGTCCCATTTTTTTCCAGGATAGCAGTCCTCCTGTAAAAAAAAACATAAAAAAATTAAACATTTTTAAAAAAAAAAAAAAAAAAAATATATCACTTCTCTGTAATTATATGGTGAATAATCCCATCATATTACAGGGATGACAGTTGTAATGAACAGTTACAGTGTAATAACTAATCCCATCACTATAACAGAGCAACGAGGTTATCTGTAGATATATATGTTGTGATAAAAAGTAAACATAAATGAATTTAGAGAAAAATAGACAAAAACAACCAAAAGAAGAAAAAGTATGTTTATATTGCAAGCCGGTGTATAGAATATAAAGATAACAAAAAAAGCTGTTTTATTTTTCATATATACATGCATATAATTAATATGACATAGAATTATTTTGTTGTCTTATTGCTTATTTTTGTTTTGTTTTGGTTATCTCCCTTTAATCGTATCCTCGTCACGATTTTGATCATGAAAAATGGAATGGTTTGAGTTATTTATTGAACATACATTATGCTAGAGTTAAGTCTGCATATTGCAGATCTTTCTATAATCGTACAATAGTGGTTTTTTTCTTGTTTTTTTTTTGTTGTTGTTGTTTTTGTTGTTTTTTGTTCTTTTTTTTTATTAAACATGCATTATGTAAGAGTCACATCGACTATTGCTGGCCTTTTGTATAAATTATTAATCAGACATTAACTAACTTACCAAGACCATAATCAACTCTCGATGGGATATTTAGTAGATTTAAATATGTTTTGTGGTTACCGTAAACTGGATAATCAAGACTTTGATTATTATCGTCACAATACTAGTAATGACAATCGATGCTATAATTGTATCGCCTATAGCTTGGCTCAGAGTGAAGTAATTTGACTAAAATTTTAAACATATTCTCTTTTCATTATCATTTTTTAAAATATTATAGCGAGAAATGCTAGCTATTTATCTAATCTTATGCCGCTTTAAATAATCATTTTTACATGTTATTTTGTACCCTCTTACATTTATATAATAAATATGACATAGAACTATTCTGTTGTTTTGTTCATTTTGTTTTGTTTGTGTTGGTATGGGATTGTATCCGACTTTATTTTAATTCAAATCCTAAGTAAGAGTTGTGGGTAAGTAAGGGCACAAGATGTTACAGCTTTGCTTCTCTATTTGGAAGCTTTAGATCATAAGGTCTGTCGTGGAGCCAAGTGATGTGGTTTAGGGTCCAGGCTTGTACATCGTGTCAATGAATGAGTAATGTCACCTGCCAACCCCTGTGTGTCTTCTCTTGGAAGGTCCCTCTACTAAATACCCATGTGTGCAAGCTTATGTACTTGTGCTTATGTTCTGTACTGTACTGTGCTCTCTCTCTCTCTCTGTGTGTGTGTGTGTGTCTCTCTCTCTCTGGGGGGAGGGGGGGCGAACGAACACGCTACTTGTTGTTTTTGAAAGGGTTAGCATACCCCGTCACCAGTCACTACTGTCATGGTGTTAGACAAAACACTGAACCGGATAAAACCGATATCCAACCACTACAACGTCATGGAAATCAAACTTGTCTAATGATGATGGGCATATGTCATGCATTGGGTTGTAAGAATCATTTTCGCAGGACAAGGGCTACGGCGAGGAATGTGGTGAGGGGTCTGTTAATGCTGTTTAAAGATTGAGAAAAATTTGTGGAATGGTACAAGAAAATACTTACACATTGCAATTTCAAATCATCCATAAGAATAACACAAACAACTTTTGTAACACTTTGGTCTTTGAGACAATTTTGGTTCTTTGCAAAATGGTTGCTTCACTTTGTCTATAGAGTCAAATCACATATACTTAATGAACGTAACTATATAGTTATACATATAAAAAAACAGTAATATTTTGGTTAAATCATAATCATTGTCAAAATATCCATCAAATTCTGGCTGTTAATTGACGTATGGTTGGTAGACCAAAATAGGTAATGTTTCGCATCTTAGTTGTGTGAAATAAAGAGGTTTATTCCATATATGGGATGGAAATTAACGTCAAGGTTATCTAAGACCTGCAGAAATTAGGGGGTAGAGCGAGTTGGATCAGAGCTTATTCAGAAATTCCTAGCAGCCATTATTAATATCATTGAGAACGAGGAACCTGCACAGCCATTACAGCTTAGCAATAAAGTTGTAAAACTATTTTATGCTGTAGTCCTGTTACGACCACGAAGAAAAACACACAACAAGAAAGAAGTCTTATAGTACTACAGTATTATATAGCAATGATAACAATAAAGACATGGAAATAAAATGTAATGAAATGATATGGGGTTTAACGTCCTACTGTTCTGCTCTGACTGGGCTAATGAAGACGGGCATACGCCGTCTAGACAGTGGCAGTGCGGTCTACTCTTATATTGAATTCCAACTGCCAAGGGATCTCTTACGTGCACGCTAATGTGTACTCGGAACCTCGGTTTTTCGACCTTTGCCAGACTTTCTCGGCGAATGCAGGGATCGAACACGCGACCTTCAGGCTAGCAAGCCCGCGTCTTACCCACTTAGCCACCGTGGCTCCCAATGTTTGTAAAATGATGATATACAACTTCAAATAATAATAATAATAATAATATTACATTAGTAGCATCTCTGTCTATAACTATTTTCATGATGTGTTGTGACTTTTCGAAAGAAGAAGTTCGATTCTGTTTCTGTGAATTTTCTCATCAAATAGTGTTTCGTGTATTTCTCTTAAATGGACAGTTTGACAATTTTGTGTAATTTTAGTAAATTACGAGCGTACATTACTTAACTTCAACTACTAGTGATCTCTATTTCAACCAGGGGGGGGGGGGGGGGGGTAGCACGCGCGCTGTATCATACGGTCTGTCATTGAGTCAACTGGCGGGGTTTCGATTCCCTGGTTGTACGTGACAAGGAGTAAGGTCGCCTGTCCAACCTCGTAGGTTTTCTCCGATTCATCCGGTTTCCTCCCACTGCTAAAGACCCCTACGCGCAAGCGAATTATTGAAATAAAAATGAATGAACCGTGTGTTAGTCCCGAAATGACCTAGTTTGTGTTGAGTGGACGTTAAACCCCATCTATCTCTCTCTCTCTCTCAACCTACGCCCTTAAACCTTATCATAAATTTGTAGGTTAATCATTACAGTGCTGCTCCCACATGTTAATCACACGAACACTCAATTCAAAAGCCGCCAGATGGAACAATAGAACATTTTGTAATAATACAAATGATTGATAGACCTGTTCCGTAACCAATCACTGATATGCAATATCAGCTATACCCCACGCGAAATCCATCTACATTAAAGGAACCAAGCCCCTCAGTTAATGTCTCCATAATATTCAAACTTAAATCATGAATTAAAATTGAATATTGGTCCATTTATATCCAATATTGTTGTTGTCTTATCGTGAAAATGTGGAATCCTAATATTCAATTTTGAGAATACTAGAAACATTTTAAAAACAGTATACTGTGTCGTATACTCTATGGTTTCGAGCGTCATTTGTAATGAACACAGAAAATAATAATAATCCGAATACAATGGACTTCACAGGACCAAACGAATGTCGTTCAATTTTGGAATGTTTACATATTTCTTCGAACATAATTTTAAAAAATATTAAATGTGAATCACTTTATGTACATTCAAATTACATTAAACTGGCATTTAGACTTATTTTCGCCTTTTTAGTGGGGTTGGGTGGCCGAATGGTTAGCGCGTGTGCGTTGTATCATAAGGTCTGTCATTGAATCAACTGGCGTGCTTTCGATTCCCCGGTTGTACGTGACAAGGAGTAGGATCGCCTGTCCAACCTCATGGGATTTCTCCGGGTTCTCCGGTTTCCTCCCACTGTTAAAGACCCCTATGTAAATTATTGAAATAAAATTGAAACATATGTTAGTCCCGAAATGACCTAGTTTGTGTCGTGTGGACATTAAACCCCATTTCTCTGCCCCTGTCTCTCTTTTCGCCTGATTTAAGGTTCAGAAGAATAATAGTATCGCCCTTTAAAAATTTCAATGTTGGTGAAGTAATGCGAAATTAATGATCACTGGAATATATTATTAGCGGGAAAGGTCTATTACAATCTGTCAATCAAGACAATGACTTTAATAGATGTGTTAACGATATTTACAGACAATATGCCATTTTATTTGAATAAATTAGCATTAGTTACTATTAGATCAATGTTATTTATATCACAACAAATAGCGTTAACGAACTTGACACCTGTCGCAAGAGGTCCGCGACCTGACGCAACCGTCATTACTGGGTTTCTTATATTTAAATATGCAACTATTTTGAATATTAATGTGTCTATTCTCATGATTTTAGTAGTCATGACAATAAAAGGAAATTGCAACACTATAATTTAAATGTCAATAAAAATAACATAATTTAAATTAGAGAGAAAATAAGCATCAAGTTGCAGTGTAAAGGAATAACTTTCTTCTTTCTTTGAGATTCCTGACAGGCACGAAAACTGTTCTTTCTTGAACAAAGCTCTGATATTTTGGGATATTTATTGGTACGAGACATGACGTCACTTAAAGCTTTACAGTGAAATCAGGTCTAGTTATTATTATTATTATCATTATGACATGTTGCTATGTTTTTTTATTTATTTTTAATAATAAGAGTTTTTAGCTGTGGAAAGAAACCATGCTACCCGGAGAAAACCCCATGAGATCTGACAGGCGACTCCACTCCTGGTCACGTAAAAGCTTGGGATGGAAACCACACCACTTGATTCGATGACAGACCTTATGATCTAAAGAATATTCGTTCATCACCACAACCACCATCACCACAACCACCCAGTCAATCGCACGACTACTCAGTCGAGTCACACTCAACATTACTAAACATTCGAAGGTAGGGAATGGGAATGGAAAGAGAAAGAAATGGGAATGGAAATAGAAAGGAATGAATGTGGAAAGAGAATGGAAAGAGAAAGGAATGGGGCTGGAATGAATGTGGAAAGAGAATGGAAAGAGAAAGGAATGGGAATGGAATGAATGTGGAAAGAGAAAGTAATGAGAATGGAACGAGAAGGGAAATGAGAAGGGAAAACGAAAGGAATGTGAAATGAAATGAAATGGGGCTTAACGTCCTATTGTTCTGGTCCGACTGGGTTAATGAAGACGGACATACGTCATACAGTGTGCTAGTGCTATGGGGCAAATTTTGCCCGGACAGCGGCGCTACGGCCTATTTATATCGAATTTCAATTGTCAAGGGTTCTTTTACGAGCACGCCAATGTATACACGGGACCTCAGTTTTCCATCCTATCCGAACGATTATGTGTTGTTATGTGTTGTCCCATGCCAGGCCTTCCATACTGCACCACTGAAAAGGCGGAACCACGCCGGAATATATCGATTAACTTTCTCGGTCAACACATGGATCGAACACTGAACCTCAAAGTTAGAGAGCCATTGTCCTACTCACTTAGCCACCGTGGTTCAGTGTTTACAAAAGAAAGACTATATGCTTCGTCCGTATCTAATAGCCATTTTCTGAATATTGGTTGGCTTCTCATCTGGTTTTCTGAATGCAAAACTATGATAAAGATATGCATTTCTTTCGTCACTTGAGGATATTATTCAAATAAATAAAATATTTCGCGTAAGCTTACTAAACTAAAACAAATGTACCGTAACTCTAATATGAAAGGATGAGCGAATGCATTCGCACCAAGATATAGCTACCCCATGGAAACAAGACTTACCGTTGGACCGCATACGCGTGTGCGTTTGATCAAAAGGTCTGTCATTGAGTCAACTAGGGTGGGTTTCGATTCCCCGGTTGTACGTGACAAGGAGTAGGGTCGCCTTTCCATCCTCGTGGGTTTTCGCCGGGTCCCCCGGTTTCCTCCAACTGCTAAAGATCCTTACGCGCAAGAGAATTAATTTAATACAATTGAGACATGTGTTAGTCCGGAAATGACCTAGTTTGTGTCGAGTGGGCGTTAAACCCCATTTCTCTCTCTCTAGCTTACTAAACTAAAACAAATGTAACTCTAATATGAAAGGCTGAGTGAATGCATTCGCACCAAGATATAACAATCCCATAGAAGCAATAATGACCGAGTTTGTGTCGATTGGACGTTAAACCCCATTTCTCTCTCTCCGTGTGCTTATGTAGCAGTCTAAAATGGGGATGTTTGCTTCTTGAGTCATTACATGTAACATATAAGCGCAACTGTTGGCTAGTCGCGTTTCCAAAATATAGGTGTTTGAATTAGACTGGATAACATGATCTAAATGACGTCATGCGTGTTCCTACGTCACGTCTCTATATGCAAGACAGAAAGAGAGTGACGTATAATTAGCGCAGGCCATCCAGTCTTTAGAGTTTAGTGTTTGAATGCATACACAAGTCTTCCAGTTTTTCCCGGTCAAAGGGTGCTAAAGGGAAATCCAACAGTTATCGGTATGTTTGCATTATATATAAGGTCTATTTTAAGTGGGCAGTGGTGGTTTGTAGTCTTATTCATTTGGGCCGTCTTCATTAGCCAAGTTCGGAGCAGAACAGTAGGACGTTAAACTCCATTTCATTTTATTTGAGAATTAGCCATATAAATTGGGTCCCATTCTCGTTTGATAGCTCGGATTCATTGGCAGTTTTTAGGCTATCCTGTGCTTTTATTTTAATGAATTTTAATGACTTTTGATTGCCGATGTTTATTTAGGCTAAAAGTATGAATAGGCCTAAATTTTGCGAGTATACTTGGAAGTAAAAAGCTGCACCGCACATCTCGTAGCTTAGTAGAGTATTCTTAACCTATTATTAGAAATTATATCACAGAATAATTAAATTGGTAGCAAGACCTTAATGATAATGAATATTCGGAAATATGTCTACACTAATTGTTTTACCGGTGACTCGTGAGAATCATAAAATTTGTTGTCAATAAAATAAGGGACAACCCATGAAACTTACTCATACCCGACACCCAAAGGTCACCCGTTACTCAATTGTTTACACAAGGTTTACTCGTCCCCCGAAGATTACCTGGCTGCCGAAGCTCACCTGGCGCCCGAAGCTCGAATCGAGATTCAATCTTCTACCGAAATATCACCGGTACCCCAGACTCATATAAGAATCACTCTTCACCCCAAGACGGCAATATCTAGAGGTTCATTCAAGACTCACTCTTTGCCCGCAGATCGGCCGTTTTCGACGGTGCATTCAAGACTCAATCTTAACCCGAAGATCGCCTGTTTCCCGCGGTTCATTAAAGACTCATTCGTCACCGGAACATCAACCGTTTCTCGAAACTCCCCCAAGACTAATCACCCTTTACCTGAGACTTGCCTAAGACTCACTCTTCACTCGACGATCACCTGTTTCCAGAGGTTCATCCAAGACTCACTCTTCAGCCTAAGATCACCAGAGGTTCACCCGAAGACCATCCGACGTTCACCCATACTGACTTCTAATAATTTATAAAACCCACTATACATTGCCCTGTGGTGTAACCCTTCAGAAGGATTAAAGCGGGGGAACCGGAGAAACTCCACGAGGTTGGACAGTCGAGCCTTCTCCTTGTCACTGGGAGTTGATTCAATGACAGAGAGAGAGAGAGAGAGAGAGAGAGAGAGAGAGAGAGATGGGGTTTAACGTCCACTCGACTTAAACTAGGTCATTTCGGGACTAACATATGGTTTAATTTTATTTCGATAATTCGCTTGCGCGTAGGGGTCTTTAGCAGTGGGAGGAGACCGGAGGACCCGGAGAAAACCCACAAGGTTGGACAGGCGATCCTACTCCTTGCCACGTACAACCGGGGATTCGAAACCACGCCAGTCGACTCAATGACAGACTTTATGATACAGCGCGCGCACGCTAACCATTCAGCTATCCAACCCACGTTAATCCATTCGGCGACTTTATCATTGGTTCTGTTATTCTTTTGATCTGTGCGCTTTAAGGCGGAGACGAGCCTAGGGACCAGGGAGCATTAAGGCGAAAACGCAACACATGACATTTTGGGACTAGCAGTATGAGAAAACTGTGGGACCCAGAGAAAACCGCTATTCCTTGTTGTTTTTAGGGTTAGGTTGTCTAGTGGTTTAACGCGTGCGCGTGAAAGCACAGGGTCTCTCATTGAGTCGCATGGTGTAGTTTCGATCCACCGCTTGTACGTCCAAAATCGTGATTCTTCCCGTGTCCCCGTTTTTCCTCCCCTTGCTAATGACCCTTACGCGCAAGCGAATTGTTGAAATAAAAATGAACCACGTAAAACCATTGGGGGACGGGTATGTCTCAGGTAATGGGCGTGACTCGGGTGACCATTGACTGACGGGTATGAGTAAGTGGCATGGGGGCTGTCCCGAAATAACCTAGTTTGTGTCGAGTGGACGTTAAAAACCTCATTTCTCTCTTTCTCTCTACTCCTTGTCACTATTATCAACTAAAGCCCACCTGATGACTCAATGTCTAAAGCGAACGCGATACACCCCCCCCCCCCACTCCTTCCTGCCATTCAGATATCGCGAATCTCTTGATTTCTACCACGTGTCTTTATTTGTTTGTACCCGTATAAAACGGTTAATGGGTTTTTCTAATGTTAAAATCATAAATCGATTATTTGACTCGTCCTTATCACTAAGTACTTAGGTCTCCTGGTGGTCTCAGACAGAATTTTTAAGTCAATATTAAATTCATAAAGTTACACAATGAATCTTTTGATGTCCTTATAATGTGACAATACTGCAATATATCAACACGATACCCTCAAATAAAGATTCAGAGCTTTATTCCTATATGTCTGGCTTATAAATCTTACATATTTCCTTAAAATATATACCCAGGTGACGTAGATTGTCACGTGTTGCACCGAGCACCTGTATTTGTATTTCGTGAGCATGTTATGTATAGGTAAATATATAAAACGTCTGTCTGAAATTTCCTTTGGTGTTGAGCGGTTTTCTTGTAGGTACTTTATTCGGCATAATAAACACTAATGACCCCCCCCCCCCTCCACCGTTTCTTACACAACGTTACACAAGTCTCTCTCTCTCTGTCTCTCTCTCTCTCTCTCCCTCGGTATGGAAGGGTATCGCTGCCAATATTAATGCTCTGCTAAAATGTCTTTTCCATTGATTATATGTTATAAGTACAATGTCCAAAAACCGGCAATGATGAAGTCAAAATACCTCTAAGGCCAAAGTTAAATGTAAAACGTCAAATGTAATGTGTCAAATGACAAATGTTTGATTGGAAAATGCTTTTTTTTGGGGCGTGTCTACATTTTACATTTCCCTCATTACATTTTACATTTGGGTTCTGCCGCATTTCATTTGATCTTCACGCTTTCTACATAGCATCTTACGCTGAACACTAACGATGATATGCAAATGTAGGATATCACGTGACTTATTAACATATACGGAAACGAGGCCGGGATCAACCTGGCAACTTTAAGTCAGCACACGATAAAGGGAAATCAACCTGGCACACTATAAGAAATAACGATCAAATTTGGATGGTACTAAACTATATCACCATGATTACGGATAGGGGAAGGGTATGCAATGTCAAAATACGAGTCATAATACGATATTCACGATATCATGTTACATATCAGTGAAAAGCACGTTAATGTATACTCTTTCCTCTCTTTAAGTAGCCTACATGTATATTCATTATTTGTTGGGTACAATAATTATACTTTTTTAAAAAAAATGGATTACAGTTAATTAGCCTGTACTAAAATTTAGAGAGAGGGTGTGGGGTCGGTGCCGAGGGTTTAAAGTGTCAAAGATATGGGTCTTAATACGAAATTCCAGTTATCGTGTTATACATCACTGGAAAGTATGTTTCTATGGCTCTTTGAATCTATCGGTTATTTTCTGGCACATTCATAATTACGTACTTTAGAGAAAGAAAAGTCTTCCATGTTTTGTCGAAAGAAATGTGTCGCTGTCCGACAGTAACCTAGTTGTTAAATATAGACTATACTGTCAATTTATGTTATTTGCCAAAGGCTCGGATTAACTATACCAATCACATGATTTTATTGCAGGCAAGGTCGTCCTATGAATTTCTTATAGGTTGCCATGTTGATTGCCTCAATATCGTGGGGTAAATATCTTGTGTGTGTGAAATAGCTTTATTTAACGTCCGCTTTCACCGAGATGATATCGCAGACAATGTAAATATCTTATAGTGTGCTGGCTTATAGTGTGTCATATTGATCTCGGCCTCGTTTCCGTATTTTTTAAGTCACGTGATAATCTATATTTGCATATCAAACTTGGTGCTCTGCGTAAGATGTTATGTAGAAAGCGCGAAGGAAAATGAAATGCGGCAGAACGCAAATGTAAAATGTGATGAGGGAAATGTCAAAAGTAGAAACGCCACAACAGCATTTTGCAATAAAACATTTGACATTTGACACATTGCATTTGACGTTTTACATTTAACTTTGGTCTTAAGAGGTAATTTGACTTTATCATTACCGGTGTTAAGACTTTGTACATTGTACTTTTACATGTAATCAATAGAAAAGACATTTTAGCAGAGCATTTAATATTGGCAGCGATACCCTTCCACACCTCGGGGGTTGGATGGCCGAATGGTTAGTGTATGCACGTTGTATCATTAGGTCTGTCATTGAGTCAACTGGCATAGGTTCGATTCTCTCTTTACTGTTCTGCTCCGACTGGGCTAATGAAGACTCTCTCTCCCGTTACACAAGTCTCTCTCTCTCTCTCTCTCTCTCTCTGGGGGGGGGGGGGTGGATGGCCGAATGGTTAGCGTGTGCGCGTTGTATCATTAGATCTGTCATTGAGTCAACTGGCGTGTGTTCTATTTTCTCTTTACTGTTCTGCTCCGACTGGGCTAATGAAGACTCTCTCTCTCTTTCTCTCTCTCTCTCTCTCTCTCTCTCTCTCATTGATTGTCTCTTTATTTTCTGTTCTAAGACATAAACAAAATGTTCGATTTGTTTGTTTTTTTTATTACACAATTATTAACTTTGAATTTTATGTCCCTGTAAAAAATTTTAAAAAATACACAAAACCAGGATCTATTTTTTATCAAACGTTGATCAAACATAAAATTAAAGAGCGGGAAAACGTGGCTTGTCGATTTAATTAAAATATATGACTCTAATCTTTTTGAATTTAAAAAAATAAACACAAACTTCGGAATGCATGGCAAACATATTTGTTGGAGAACCATATATTTTATGTGATTTTATATATTTTTTTATTTAGCTCGGTTGATTTATAACAGGATAGTATTATATATAAATAGTGATTGAAGCAACTTGAGTTTATCTAGAATCGGATCATTACCTGGACACCAACAGAGGTAAGAATATTTTATAGTATTTCATTGATATATCTGTAAAGGTGTATTCTGTAAGAGCAACATCTTGCTAATGTAGGTAGTATTAGCTGGAACTGTTATAGGCTAATACATTATTATTTAGACATTTATTAACATAAACAGGCAAATCCCGAAAGAATTATTTCGGTCGAGACCGAGGTCGAATCAGAGACCATTTGGTTTCATGTTTAATTATTGTTAGCCTCATTGAATGGATTGTTGTTTTTTTTCTATTAGTGTTTAACGTTCCCACAGACAAGATGCCTTATTTTATTGTCTTAGCGAACATGCAGGGGTCTTTCCAGTGGGGGGAAACCGGAATACCCGAAGTAAATCCACAAGGTTGGGAAGGCGCACAAACCACATTGAAACCACGACCGTAAGCCAGAGAGGTGGCCGACCAGCTAGAGGTCGAACTGTGTCACTCTACTAGACCACTCAATGTCTTTCCTGTGGGAGGACACCAGAGTACCCGGAGTAAACCCTCGAGGTTGAGAAGGCCCACAGTCTCATACCAGGGATTGAAATCACGACCGTAAGCCAGAGATGGCCGACCAACTAGAGGTCGAAGCTTGACACCCCAAGACCACCTGAGGCAACCCCACCCAACCCCTGAATGAATGGACTGTGATTAATCTGCTGATTATATATTTACCAGTTTAGTTTTTAGTTCTTTATTGTGTGTCATGCTATGTTCAAATTTAAAAGCTATTTGAAAATATTCTAGAAGAAAAAGAAAGTACGTTTTGTTTTTAGAATATTTTACTTTCGTGAAGAAATCGGAGTCGGAATACTTAATAATTATGTTGTTCGAAAGAATAGAAATTCAATTTGGCCTAACAGCGTTTGGTAATTGTAAAATATAGTTATAATAGCATTTAGCGATTGAATAATATTTTATTAATCGCTAATTAGAACACGGAATTAATTGCCTTGTTGTGTTGGTACTTAAAATGTTTAATTTTCATTGCCGTTTTTCCAATACTTTTTCATTCTGTTGGCAATTTGAGAAAACCGTCCGACAGACCGTAGAGCAATGCACTATTGTCTTCCGGGCATTAATATGGAACTGAACACCGAGCCACAACAAAATAGGGTTCAACAATCCTTAATAACGTCATCATTAGAACCTTATAAAACTTCACTAGCCTGTTTGCTTACTTTCAGTCAAGATGAAGGAGTTTATTTTACTAACCGTGTTGGCCTTGATATCCTACCATACAACTCTTTCAGGTAAGACTATAAAAGAAATCAAATGAAATGGGGTTTTAAAAAAAATTGTCTGCGATATCACCCTGGGTGGAAGCGGACGTTAAGCAACGAACGTACGATAGGGTTTAGCGTCTTGTACTAATGATAACGTGTATGCATGCCATGCAGTGTGCTATTGGGTGAAGAGGGATGGGGGTGAATTACTTAACGATAAAATGGTACTTGGCGATCGGGGCTACTTGTCAAACCTTCAAACTATCATAACTTTGGATGAAATTTTCAACATATTCATTTTTCATTATCTACTTTTGAACTATAATAACAAGAAGCACCGTCGCTTTATCCGAACCATACATCATGCATCTTTAACCGATATTATTCTATAACTATATTACAGCCGAAGATGTTGTGTGTAAGCTGGACATTGTGGCGGTTGTTGATGGTTCAGATAGTATCGACCCAGACGATTTCGAAAAAGTGAGAAATTCGTTGAAACATTTTGTTGCCAAGCTGGCAGAGGACACAACCGATTTTCAATTCGGCGTGGTTGTGTATAGTTCTGATATTGGCGATGTTATCCCACTGTCTCGAGATGTTGAAGACCTGGAGAGTAAAATCGGTGATCTGGTTCATCCACAGGATGGCACCAGAACTGATCTGGGGATTGCAAAGATGGCGCAGTTGTTACGAACTCGTGAAGACACGCCACGTATTGGTATAGTGATTACAGGTAAAGTAGACTTTAACAAAAACAAATTGGTGTAGCAAAAACAAAAAATCAATTTGTTAAGCCCAAAAGGATACCAAGTATTATCAAACGTTTGGTTCTGAGCCGGGGTGGCTGGCTTTCTAGAATCTAGACAATTTCATTCTAATGGTTGCTCATGGTCTGACTGAAGTTTGTATTGGACTTCCAAAGTGTGTGAGAGAGAGAGAAATGGGGTTTAACGTCCACTCGACACAAACTAGGTCATTTCGGGACTAACATATGGTTTAATTTTATTACAATAATTCGCTTGCGCGTAAGGGTCTTTAGCAGTGGGAGGAAACCGGAGGACCCGGAGAAAACCCACGAGGTTGGACAGGCGACCCTACTCCTTGTCACGTACGACCGGGGATTCGAAACCAAACTTCTAAAGTGTGGAAGATCATCTCTCGACGATTCCACGTCCTCCGAAAATTGATTGTTATATATATATATATATATATATATATATATATATATATATATATATATATATATATATATATATATATATATATATATAAATAAATATATATACTTTTATACCTTTTCTTCCATTTACCATTAAGCCACGATAGCTTGTTAAACACCTTATTCCAGAACCATACAGTATGTAACTATTTACTTGAACATACATTATGCAAGAGCTAAATCTGATTATTGCAGGCCTTTCTTTAGGCCTGAATGTTATTATGAACTATTAATTAGACATCAATTAACTTCTCCAGACCATAATCAACTCTCGATGTCATCGCTAGCTTGCGATATTTACTGGATTAGGATCCGATTTGCAGTTCAACTTTCATTCATGATTTAATCATAAAAATAGATAATCGAGACTATCTATGTTTTTTATCGTACCGACTTTAGTAATAATCATCTAGGCTAGGCCGAAATTTCAATCGCCAAATTCTCGGTTCGTTGTGCATCAATTTGACTGAAATTTTCAGCAAATTGTCTTTACATTATCTAGTTTTTAACTATTATAGTGAGAACTACCAGCTCTTTATCTAATCTCCCATATTGTATCTTTAATTGTTCAAATCACGGGTGATAGCTTCCTTGCAAATACTTCGTATTGTAAATATTGAGCAATGAATTGTTGTTGTTGTTGTTTGATTAGGTTGTTTTGTTTTTGTATTTTAGATGGAGCATCTAAAGACCAGGAAGAAACACAAAGACAAGCGGAACTTGCCAAGGACTTGAATATCAATATGTTTGCTATTGGTGTCGGCACAAAAATAGACACAACAGAATTGGATGGAATCGCGTCCAAGCCGGAACAATCTTTTGAAATTGAAGACTTCGATGACCTTGCTGCAATAGTTGCCAACTTAAAAATGTGTCCAAGTAAGTTTAATCTGCTTTTACGTTGGATTTGAAATAATGTTCATTATGCTTATTGTTAATTTGGTCCTGGTATAATGCTCGTGATACTTATTGTTAATTCGGTCCTGAGATAATGATAATGATGCTTATTGTTAATTTGGTCCTGAGATAATGTTCATGGTGCTTATTGTTAATTCGATCCTGATGTAATGCCCACGATACTTATTGTTAATTTGGTCCTGGAATAATGCTCACGATGCTTATTGTTAATTCAGCCATGAAATAATGTTCACAATGCCTATTTTTAATTCAGCCATGAAATAATGCTCATGATGCTTATCGTTAATTCGGTCCTGATGTAATGCTCGTGATGCTTATTGTTAATTCGATGATGCTTATTGTTAATTTGGTCCTGATATAGTGCTCACGATGCTTATTGTTAATTCGGTCCTGAAATAATGCTCACGATGTTTATTGTTAATTTGGTCCCGATCCTGTGCTTTTAAAACATCTGTTAAAGATTCTGCCGCGAATTTATTCAGGACAAGGGCTAATTTAGGAACAAAAAGTACATAATTGCTCTTTCCAGCACTATTTTAGTTCCAAATATTAACTTTTTAAAATTTTAACTAAACATGGCACAGACGAACAACGTGGTTTATTTATTGGCTAAAACAATATCCCTAAATATTAAACTGGTTTGGCGTTAGTGTTAAATTCCATAACCGATTAAAACAAATGGGCGTCAAATTTGTTAGGGAGAGAGAGAGAGAGAGGGGGGGGGTGTTAACGTCCATTCTGCACAAACTAGTTCATTTCGGGACTACCACATGGTTCAATTGTATTTCAATAATTCACCTCTATGGTGGGAGAAAACAAGAGGACGGGGGGGGGGGAGAATCCACGAGGTTGGTGACCATACTCCTTGTCACGTAGAAGTGGGGAATCGAAACCACGCCACTTGACTCAAAGACAGACCTTGTGATGCAACGCGCACGCGTTGACCGTCAGGCCACCCAACCCCACTACTATTCAAACACAATTGTTTCAATTATTTTTAAAGCTACAACAACAACAACAACGACAACAACGACGACGACAACAACAACTACTCCTGCTCCAACCACCCCCTACAACCCCGGACCATGTGACGGTTGTAAGATGAGGAACGGTATTGGATACAACCCCCACGAGGAATGTGATAAATTCATCCAATGTGAATTTAAGAATAATCAACGTTTGCTGAGGTTCCACGTAAAACAATGTCCATTTGGAACTTTCTGGGACCAAGACAAGCTGACGTGTAATTATGCTGGAAAGGTAGCATGTGCTAACGGTGAGTTGTATTTTCAGGATATTTCGCTCTATTCTTTAATTTCCATATTTAAAGGGCGTATCGCTCTATTCTTTTTCTTGCATATTTAAAGGGCGTATCGCTCTATTTTTTGGTTTCCGTATTTAAAGGGTGTTTCGCTCTATTCTTTGGTTTCCATATTTAAAGGGTGTTATGCTCTATTATTTCGCTTTATTCTTTGATATCCGTATTTCCGTAATCTTTAGTTTTCATATTTAAAGGGTATGTACCTCTATTCTTTATCTTCCATATTTAAAGGGCGTAGTCTTTGGTATTCCTTATTTAAAGGGCGTTTCGCTCTATTCTTTGATTTCCATAATTAAAGGGTATTTATAGGGTGTGTCGTTCTATTCTTAGGTTTCCATATTTAAAGGGCGTGTGGCTATATTCTTTGATTTTCATATTTAAAGGGTGTATAGCTCTATTCTTTCGAACATTAAAATGGACGAAAATAATCAGAAGAAAAAATAATTATGAGTTTGGTTTGGGAATTATATTCTGCATTCTAAGTAAAATGCAAGTTAAGAGAATCCTTAACATGATATGGAGGTTTAATAGTATCGGCCTGGCAGCTCTATTTTTAAAAATTATCGGCCTGGCAGCTCTCTTTTTTAAAATTTTCGGCCTGGCGGTTCTCTTTTTAATAGTATCGGTCTGGCTGTTCAGTTCTTAATATTATCGGCCTGGCTGTTCTGTTTTAAATATTGTCAGTCTGACTGTTCTGTTTTTAATTCTAATATTATCGGTATGGCTGTTCTCTTTTTAATATTATTCGTTTTGTTTTTAATATCATCAGTCTGGCTGTTCTGTTTTTAATATTATCGGCGTGACTGGTTGTATTGTTTTTGATATTATCGGAATGGTTCTATACTGTTTTTAATATTATAGGACTGATTTCTCTGTTATTTTAGATCGATGTAAAACACTTGGTGTGAAATCTTATAAAACGACAGGAAACTGTGCCCAGTATTATAAATGTGTTAATGGCGTGTCCCATGTAAAGAGATGCCCTACAGGATTCTCCTACTCCTCCTACAATAATTGTGTCATAGACCTTACCTGCGTATCAAGTGGAACAGGCGGCATCACTGAACGTAAGTTTACTAGTTTTATGGAAGGAAATAATGATAATAATAATAATATAATAATAATAATGATATGGGGCGAAATAATACTAAAGTTTTCTCTATTGAACTATGGAATCGCGTCTGTAAACGTCATTAGCTGAGATTTAAATGCATCGAGGGAGTCAATGGTTCTAATGTTGTAAGGCAATGAATTCCATAAAATAGGAACAGAGAACGAGAAAGATCATTTTGTAATTTCAAGATTCACTGATGGTTGACACAGAAATTGTTTATTAGTGAATCTAAGAGTTCTTGTGGATTTATATGAACGAATGAGATCTTTGATATATTTTGGTGATTGATTATGTAACGTCTTGTGAGTCAACAGTAATATTTTGAACTTGCAGTTTAACGCCCTATTGGTCTGTTTCGACTGGGCTAATGAAGACGGGTAGTTTTATAGACTTATCATTGGACTTTAAATGAAACGAAATGAAATGTGTTTAACGTCCAACTGTTCTGCTCCTATACTGGGTTAAAGAAGAAGGGCATGCGTATGAAACAAATTGTGCCCAGACAGCGGCACTACGGCCTACTCTTGTTTTGAATTCCAACCGTCTTTTGGAATAAAAGATTAAGGCTATGGTCCCACTGGAACCGTCTTATGGAATAAAAGATTAAGGCTATGGTCCCACTGGAACCGTCTTATGGAATAAAATTTTAAGGTCCGGATCCCACTCGAACCGTCTTATGGAATAAAAGGTTATGGCCGGGATCCCACTCGAACCGTCTTATGGAATAAAATTTTAATGTCCGGATCCCACTGGAACCATCTTATGGAATGAAACGTTAAGGCCCGGATCCCCCTGTAACTGTCTTATGGAATAAAAGTGGGGGAAAAACCACTAAAGTCCAGCTGCATGATACTACATTAGTAATAACTTTTTGTTTGAGTTAATGTTTTAATTTAATAAATTAATTTCCGTGGCAACATATTTACAAAGCCATATGTCAATTATATTTTGTATTTTTTAAGTTGGTAAATTATTGTTATATTTTTAGATGTATGTAATTACAAGGCGAGAGTGAATGATCCATGTCACTATGATTGGGTTGATGGCCAACGAGTACATAAAATGCCATGTCCACCGGGAACAACGTATAACCCTGGATTGTGTCGATGTGATACTGCCTCTAAAACCTCATGTTCAGGTGAATATGTGCAATTAAAATAGAGATGTGACGTCACCCTTTGATGTTGGCGTGTCATTATTTCAAATAATCGTACGGGCAACTTGCCAATCGTACATTATTTATACTAGTGAAATATTGGACTCACGTGACGTATTTCACTGTAAATGCACGCGCGGAGTGTCTGTATATTAAGTCGTTTAATGGTCGAGAGCGAGACATTACGTAATATATTGTAAAAACACTCGGGCCTCTTGTTGTTACAATATATTACTTAATGTTTCGCTCTCGACCATTAAACGATACTTAGATCATGAAATAGCGAGAACCACATGGTATGGACTAATCACGGCACGTGGTATAGACTGTATCTTGTCACTTGCTATAGACTGTATCTTGTCACGTGCTATATACTGCATCTTGTCACGTGCTATATACTGTGTCTTGTAACGTGCTATATACTGTATCTTTTCACATGATATATATATTTTGTCATGTGGTATAGACAATATCTTGTCAATTTGATTACATATAGACAGTGAAACCTACTCATATTGTATCTGGTCACGTGGTAGACTACATTTAACATACAAGAGCTAAATCTGCCTATTGCAGGTCTTTCAATAGGCCTGAAATGTTATATAAATTATTAATTATTAACATGAAAAAACCATAATCAACTCTCGATGCCATCTTATCTGTCCGATTTTCATTGGATTTGAATCCGATCTGCTGTTCAACATCCGTTGATGGTTAAACGCAAAAATTGATAATCGAGACTTTGTTTGTTATCGTAACAACGGTAACAATGACAATCAAGGCTACAGTGGTTTTGAAATTCAGTTTTCTCGGCTAAGAGTGAAGTAATTTGACTGAAATGGTCAGCATATTCTCTTTACGGTTTTTATTTTATTAACTTTTATATTACCTAATTCCCCTTTAATTGGAAAATTGTTGGTTTAACTGAGGTAGAAATTAAAATGTGTTTTTTTTTAAGGGTTTTTTGTTGGGGTGGGGGGGTTAAAGGCTTTCTTCTTATTTTAAACTTGATCTAGTTCCAGCCACATGCAAGCCAATTGTCGACATTGATTTCAACACAGCCGAGCCAGGAGAGTACGACAACTATGGTGCCGTCATAAAGAATGGTCATGCGTACTTCGATGGTAAGAGCAACATCAAGATACTTCGATTGGCCAACGTAGACTTCAGAAATAAGCTCACCATCAAAGTCTCTTACAAACCTCAATTCCCAGATGATGTGAGCGTTACGGAGGCTGTCGTTACCAATGGTGATTGTGGGGAGGATGCGCCAATAGTGATTGCAAATAAGGGTCACGAAACTCAATTCAGCCTTGAGAATCAAGCGAAAACATTTAGTAAAATGAGTCGTGAGTCAGTGGTAAGTTATGAACAAAACAAATTATAGACTATGAGTATATACTAAGCCCACAATAAGTAGGGAGGGAGAGAGAGAGAGAGAGAGAGAGAGAGGGGGGGTGGGGAGGATGCGCCAATAGTGATTGCAAATAAGAGTCACGAAACTCAATTCAGCCTTGAGAATCAAGCGAAAACATTTAGTAAAATGAGTCGTGAGTCAGTGGTAAGTTATGAACAAAAACAAATTATAGACTATGAGTATATACTAGGCCCACAATAAGTAGAGAGAGAGAGAGAGAGAGAGAGAGAGAGGGTGGGGGGGGGGTTAACGTCCAATCGACACAGACTACCATATGATTTAATGGTTTTAAATATAGACAGTACACACCAAAATGTAGTTATTTCGATCCTATTAATTAGTAATTTCGTCGGCCTGTTTTGTTTCTGTTGTTGTATCAAACTTGCGTATTAGGAAGATGCTTCATTTTGTCTGCTGCTGTGGATAAGCGAGTATGACGTTAGCTCGCTAGCCTGGAAATACCGTGTTCCATTCCCGTGATGGCCGAGAAAGTTAATCGGGATTGTCAGGCGTGGTCCCCCTCTTGTCAGTGGTGCAGGGGACAAGGGACAACGTATTGTAGTTCGGACGGGACGACAAACAGAGGTCGCGTGTACCTATTGACGTATACGTAAAAGAACCCTTGGCAGTTGAAATTCGAAATAAGTAGGCTATCTGGGCAAGATGTCCCTGATAGCACACTGTGTGGCGTATGCTCGCCTATATTAGGTCAGTCGGAACAACACACTAGACCATTAAATCCCATCCCATTTCGTTCTGTCTGTTGTATTATAGGCAAGCTGGAAAGACGTAGTTTATCAGTTTAACCATGGTACGTTTAATGGTATAGTTGGTACAAACAAAGCCACATCAGCAGTTCAGGGTAAGTATACAAATATTTCTTTGTGGTTATAGCAGTGGCGGGTGTCGTGGCACAGACTGTGCTTACCGCTTGCAAAAACACGGGATACTGTTATTGTCATAGATACGCCAAGGTGAACTCTGTTGAAAGAGAGAGAGAGAGAGAAATGGGGTTTAACGTCCACACGACACAAACTAGGTCATTTCGGGACTAACATATGGTTCAATTTTATTTCCATAATTCACATGCGCGTAGGGATCTTTAGCAGTGGGAGGAAACCGGAGGACCCGGAGAAAACCCACGAGGTTGGACATGCGACCCTACTTGAACACTGTTGTAATTCAGTCTTATACATCAGTTGCATAATATACAATTGATTCCCTGAAGATTTGAAAACCTCTCTACTTGGAGCTTGGTAACGTTTGTGTTTGTATAATGTTGTCCAGTATCTAGAAGAGTTGTTATATAACCCGTGATCTGTTTGATGCGAGGGATTAGCCAATGAAGCGGTCTCCCACTATAACTGGCCAGATCTTCATGTAGTAGAGGCCATCGAAACGAAATATATATAGATCTGTATTTTAATCAGAATGCGGTTAGAATGAAAAATAAATATATAAAATTTTCATCTGTTTTAGGTCAGATAATGAGATCACAGTGTGCCTTCCAGTTGGGACATGGCACGGGATTCTCCGATTTCCGTGGATGGATTGATTACGTAAGTTATCATTTAAAATATATCGCGGTAGTAATAATAATAATTAGGATTATATATTTTATATTGTGTGCATTGCATCTAAATAGTACACACCCCTGGTGCAGGTTTGTTCAGCTCCCCCCCCCCACCTCCACCGAGCTTAGTCCGGGGCCGACTTGTTTGCCTAGTGGGCCGTTTTTTCCTGTTAAAGGGACCGGCTTGTGGGAGTCTCTTACACATTCAGTCAAACCAAAATGAGGCCTACAAATCAATATTCAAATAAGTCGTTTAAAAATTGCATAATTCTATACTTACTAACTACATGTCGACCTAACTGGGGGTAGTAATTGATTTTGAGTGAGCTGATTTTATAATGGCGTACCCCACCCCCTGGGAAAATATGTTTATGCACCTCTGACAGATGAGATTTTAGTTTTGATTTGAAAGTTTCCAAACATTGTGAAGTTTGAGAAACACAAGTAAATAGTTCCATAGTTTTGATACAATATAATAAAAATCGTCGATTTATCAAGATGGTTGGGAAACTGTGCATGATCAGAAAAAAGCGGATTAGTTTTGATGTAATGGTGAACATTAATGTAAAGACGAATTTAAATCGAAGTTGAGAGATCTCCAAATATTTATCGATATTATCCGACATTCCCTGAGAGCCACGGTGGGTAAGAAGCAGGTTCGCTAGCCTGAAGGTCGCGTGTTCGATCCCAGCATTGCCCGAGAAAGTTCGTCGGGAATATCCGACCTGGTTTCCCCTTGTCAGTGGTGCAGAACCAATCTCTGATTAAAACACAGATCCAATTTCGTTTCGTTTTGATAGTTCAAAATTTCGATTTTTCTTGTCTTTACTACACTTGGTGTAGGCCATCGAAAGTATAAAAAACGAAACGAAATATAGATCTATATTTTAATTAGATTGGTACAGAACCGAAGGCCTGACAATGACAACTGTGTAGTCGTTCGGATGTGACGAAAAACATTGGCGTGTATACATTGGCGTGCACATAAAAGATCCCTTGACAGTTAAAATTCGACATAAGAGTAGGTCGTAGTACTAGTACCGCTGCCCGGGCAAAATTTCTCTCATAGCACACTGTATGGCATATGCCCGTCTTCATTAGCCCAGTCGGGGGAGAACAGTAGGACGTTAAACCCCATTACATTTCATTTCGGACATCCCCTACCAGAAATAATAATTGACTGAATATAAAAACAAGTTCTTTTTGTCGTTCTCAAGTAAGTAATGACAGTATAATTTGATTTCTTACTATTATATATACTATCATTACTACTTGGGAATGACAAGAGGAATTTGTTGAAACGTATTGTGAAATAAAACCACTGATTGTTTTCCATATATATTTGTGCTTTTATATTATATGTTCAATTACTAAATGCCGTATAAGGATTTGATTTATTTCCTGAAGCCGCTAATTTTAATGCTGTATCATTTCAGATCACCGTATCCATGTGTTAAAGTGATGGAATAGGACTGACCTCGACATGGAAACTTTTATTTATATCTTTTATATATATATATAATATATAAAATAATCTGCACACGGATATATATACAATGATTAGCAATTCATTCAATTTGATTAAAACATAGATCGTATTTCGTTTATGATTCCGTTAAGGATTCAAGGATCGACCGATCTATTTTGATACAACTTTAGTCTTATAACTATTTTTGAAAGAATTCAATATACATTTAGGATTTACTTTACCAAACTTCTGTTAAGACATAAGATGGCTTTATTCTAATTTAAAAGATATCTTTATTCTATTTTCTGTGTATGCAGTTAGAATACAATATACATTTAGGATTTATTTTACAAAACTTCCTGAAGACATAAGATGGCTTTATTCTAATTTAAAAGATATCTTTATTCTATTTTCTGGGTATTTTAATAGTTCGTATGTAATTAGACTGTGAGTGAATAAACATTAAAAATTACATTTTAAAGATGAGTTGGTCTGTCCTAACTTAAACTGTTTCGATTTTGTTAACAGAGAGAGAGAGGGAGGGGGGGGTGAGGGGGGGGGGGGGTAACGTCCACTCGACACAAACTAGGTCATTTTGGGACTAACATATGGTTTAATTTTATTTCAATAGGGGTCTTTAGCACAATGGAGGGAAACCGGAGAAAACCCACGAGGTTGGACAGGCGACCCTACTCCTTGTCACATACAACCGTGGATTCGAAACCACACCAGCTGGCTCATTGACAGACCTTTTAATACAGCGCGCACGTGTTAACCATTCGGCCATCTATCTCCCTTTCAGCCATATGCGTTTATTGAATATTATTAAAGAGCTGATGCTGCGAACATCACAATCTGTTTCACAGAGGATTACGCGAGTCGCTAAGTGGGTAAGACGTTGGCTCGCTAGCCTGGACGTCGAGTGTTCGATCCCTGCCTTGGCCGAGAAAGTTCATCCAGATTTCCCGACGTGGTTCTCCCTTGTCAGTGATGCAGGACGGAAGGCCTGACAAGGACAGTTGTATAGTCGTTAGGATGGGCCGAAAAACCAAGGTCACGTGTACACATTGGCGTGCACGTAAAAGATCCCTTAACAGTTGCAATTCGATATGAGTAGGCCGTAGTGCCGCTGTCCGGGCAAAATGTCCCTCATAGCACACTGGATGGTGTTTGTTCGTCTTCATTAGCCTAATTCGGAGCAGAACAGTAGGACGTTAAACCCCATTTCATTTCTTCTTATATCTCTGTAAAAGATGACTACCTTCAACATGTGACGTCTCATCACGGGGCGTCAATCATTGGCCCAATGGCCTGTGCATTGTTTACATAAGACGTTACTGGTTCGGGCAGAACACAGGCACTTGAAGGGATTAAAATAAAACTTCTTACTACTGCTTGACAATATATTATAGTATCTTACTAAGAAGTTTTATTTTAATCCCCTCAAGTGCCTGTGGGGCAGAATGGTGACTTTTTAATACCCATTTACAAAAAATAGGAAATAATTTTTATCTACAATACGTCGAACGTCTTTATTTATATTTCTAATACATAATATGTCGGTGGAAAAAAGTTAATATTTGTGGCTCATTAAGTCGCATCGATGTCATCCTTGTCAGTGATTGTAGAGAACATCAGTAAAGGCCGTATCTATATTTCGTTTCTTTTTTTTTATGCTCTTGGTGGCCTTCACCAGTAAAGACAAGCAAAACGAAATTTTGAAGCATAAAAACGAAATAGGACCTGTGTTTTAATCCGATTCAATCGTGAAATGAAATGAAAGGGGGTTTAAAGTCCTACTGTTCTGCTCCTAACCTGGGCTAATGAAGACGGGCATACGCCATACAGTGTGCTATGAGGGAAATTTTGCCCGGGCAGCGGCGCTACTGCCAACTCTTATATCGAATTCCAACTGCCAAGGGATCTTTTACGTGCACGCCAATGTGTACACGGGACCTCGGTTTTTCGTCCCATCCGAACGACTAGACAGCTGTCCTTGTCAGGCCCTCCGTCCTGCATCACTGACAAGGGGAAACCACGCCGGAAAATCAGGATGAACTTTCTCAGCCAATGCAGGGATCGAACACCCGACCTCCAGGCTAGCGAGCCAGCGTCTTACCCACTTAGCCACGTGATTCCCGATTCAATCGTACCCAAGAGATACCGTGGTATACATCGTAGAACGAACGGAACAAGTCTGTGAGTCAGGTTCTAGCTTGTCAGGGGTTTTATTCTATTCACAGGAAAACATTTCAGGTACAATAGGTTTATTACCAGGAACCTTATTTATATAATAGTATACAATACCATGCGGTTGCTTAGTTACCAGGCTAGAAGTGAAATTAACAACTAAACTCAAGTGAGTTCAGAAGCCTACTTTTTCAGGTGACTAAACTGCAAGAATTCTGGACCATGTATAAACCTGAAGTATTCATTGATTCGAAAAAAGATATTGCCAAGAGAGAAGGAGAGAGAGAGAAGGGGGGGGGGGGGCAGGTAAAACCACTCGACACAAACTAGGTATATTTGGGACTAACATACGATTCAATTTAATTCAATATAACGCATGCGCGTAGGGGGTTGTAGCATTTGTAGGAAACCCAGGAGGTTAGGCAGGCGACCCAACTCCGTGACACGTACAACCGAGGAATCTAAACCACGCTACTTGACTCAATGACAGACTTTATGGGCCAACACGCAAACGTTAAACATCTGACCCCCCCCCCCCCCACACACACACACACACACACACACACAACAACTTACAAGCCTTCGTATTTGGGGAAGGGTTGTCAATGACAGGCACCCCACCCGGCAGCTTACAAGCCTTCGTATTTGGGGATGGGTTGTCAATGACAGGCGTCAGGCTTTATGATCCAACATGCAAACGTTAACCAATTGACCCCACCCTCCCCCCCAAACAGGCAGCTTACAAACCATCGTATTTTGGGAACGGTTGTCAATCTGACCCAGAACAAACCCAAGCATGTCCGATTTGACTAGTTATATCGTAGTCTCTATCATCCAGAAAAATATTCTACGAACCTCCGTATGTTGAAGACTAGGAGGTTCTGGGTAACCGAGACTGGTTATATCGGAGCTTGGCACGCGCGGACAGTGTTAATGCCAATACCTGTGTGCGGTAGATACAGTATGTATAATAGGACATTGTGGACGAGTTAGGGATAACTCAATGGTGTGCAAAGTTCCTTTAGGACGTCCCAGACATCATCAAATCTCTACGCACCATAGTGAAGAGGGATATTTTCATGTTCCAGCTTTTAAGCTTATTAAAATATGGACGGCCAGGAACGCTGAAAGGACAGCGTCCGATCAGAGACCGTTCATAAAGGAACTATCAGTTACTATGGTATGCGGAGATTTGATGAAACCCGGAACCAACTACTTGCTGGTATACCCCTGCAAGACTCAAAGAATAAACTTTTTATTTGACAAGTTTCGGATGAATCTTTCAAAAAATTCCATACCATATTATATTAAACACAGAACAAACAATACCAGCGTGTTTTTGTCGTGTACACGAAAAACCATGTTTATAGTTTAAACAGTAAAGTTATTAATTTAAATTTTTAACAATAAATTCATGTCATTTTAACATTCAACATAATAACAGAACTATAGAAGGAAAATATCATTTTCAAGTCATGCTACTTTCAATTCATTCAATCTGAGCAAAATACAGATCTATGTTTTGTTTCGTTTTTTATACTTTCGATGGCCTACAGTACATGCAGATCTGACTAGTTATACTGGGAGGTCGCGTAAGGGGTCATACGAGCGGCTTTTGACCCCATGGCGTCAGACATTGATTAATCAATCAGCGTTGACATTTCTTGGGGTTTACCCACAGTTCCGCGCAGAGCACGCCAAGAACTCGCCGTAACAGACCGTTTCATTAGCTTATTCCTTACATCAACTAGAAAGCCTGTTATATAACAACTCTTCCAGATCCTAAAACGAAATTTTGAACTATAAAAAACGAAACGAAATAGGATCTGTGTTTTAATCAGATTGCAATTCATTAAGCTACAAAACAAAATATCCTACAGATAAATGAAATGTTTACCAGTACTTAAAGCCTCCATGCGTCGTTTGAATTAACCGGAAAGTATCAAATGATGTTCAGAGACTTTAATTTGATATTAATGATCGAGAATAAGTTTAAATTCAATAATTTACCTTCTTTGAAAAGATACTTAAAAATCTATTTCCCCCTCAGTCGAGATCCTAACCTATATTTATAGATTAGAAAAAAAAACTCCCATTAAAGAGAGACAGAGAGAGGGTTAACTTTCACAGGACACAAACTAGGTCATTTCGCGACTAACATAGGTTCAATTGTATTTCAATAATTCACTTGTGCGTTGGGGTCTATAGCTGTGGGAGGAAACCGGAAAACCTGGAGAAAACCCACAAAATGAAATGAAATGAAATGGGGTTTAACGTCCTACTGTTCTGCTCCTAACCTGGGCTAATGAAGACGGGCATACGCCATACAGTGTGCTATGAGGGAAATTTTGCCCGGGCAGCGGCACTATCGCCTACTCTTATATCGAATTCCAACTCCCAGGGGATCTTTTACATGCATTCCAATATATACACGGGACCTCGGTATCTCGTCTCATCCGAAGGACTAGACAGCTGTCCTTGTCAGGCCCTCCGTCCTGCATCACTGACAAGGGGGAACCACGCCGGAAAACCCACAAGGTTTGACATTCTTGTCACGTACAAGCAGGGAATCGAAACCACTCCACTTGACTCAATGACAGACCTTCAACCACCCAACCCCGCTACGGTCTGTAAAAACTAACTTCGGTATATTATTCTGGTTTTATTCACCCCCACCCCCTCGTGAAAGTGTACTGATGGGTTTAATAAGGCAATTTGTCCTGGACATTAAAAATATTTTTCTTCCAAACAAAATAAGTTCAGTGGGTCGAATAGATGACCTGATCATGCTTGAAGGGATATAGCTTTAAGAAATTATTTACGGGAGGACAAACAGAAAATATAAATTCAAACTTAAATTAATTAGGAATCAACTTCTCAAAAACTTACTAGTGCATGATAGTAATGAAACTGGTCCTCTCATAAAATTGAAAAAATAAAACAGTTATCTTTGAAAAATTCTTTGAAAAACTAAGTACGCCTAAAATTAAGCCAATTCTAAAATGATAGCCACAGTCGACACAGATGTATGGCCCCGAGTTCACAAAGTATCCCGAGACTTAGAGTCAAGAATTAACTCAACTTTCAATCACTGTTTATGAGAAATATCTTTGATCTAGAAACACAAAACTTAGCACATTGTTTCTTATTGATGTATTTGATACATTAAAACAACAGATGTTTTAATAACGGCTATATTTTAGTTAACATAAAGCGAACCATTTTGAGTAAATTCTTTAACTTAAAAATACATTATGCAAGAGCTAAATCTGCCTATTGCAGGTCTTTCTTTAGGTCTGAAATGTTTTCTAAATTATTAATTAGACATTAATTAACTGATCCAGGCCACAATCAACTCTCGATGGCATCAGATTTCTCTGATATTAAATAGATTAGAACAGTTCAGCCATATTTTGATTTAATTTAAAAATGGAGGAGCGAGTCTTAGCTTCGAACAAACGGTACGGTGGTCGAAATTATTGCACACGCCTTGTCAAACCTTCAAAGGCTAATATCTTCGCTCGAAATAAAGTCATTTTCGAACTATTGTAGCAAGAATGACTAGCTCGTTATCTGAATCTCCCATAATGTATGTTTAAGTCCGAGAATGTTTTATGAGAGAGAGAGAGAAATGGGGTTTAACGTCCACTCGACACAAACTAGGTCATTTCGGGACTAACATATGTTTTTTTAATTTTATTTCAATAATTCGCTTGCGCATAGGGGTCTTTAGCAGTGGGAGGAAACCGGGGGACCCGGAGAAAACCCACGAGGTTGGACAGGCGACCCTACTCCTTGTCACGTACAACCGGGGATTCGAAACCACGGCAGTCGACTCAATGACAGACTTTATGATACAGCGCGCACACGCTAACCATTCAGCCATCCAACCCCCCATGTTTTATGAACTTGGGGCCAGGTTTTCGCTGTGAATACTTGTAGTATATATGTATAAATACATGACTGGACATAGAAATTATGATGACGATACAAGAATAATTTTTACTCCACATCTCAAAATTCTTACAAAAATAAAACTTTAACATTTTAACAAGAAATGTTCAATAATAAATTAATCAAATATAATTTCATTTTTTTCAAGTATTCTTCCTTTAAACTATACATGTACGTGTACATACAGAAACTTCACTTGAAAAAAAAAATCTTTAATTGTATGCCCTCCAAATCCCCATTCCCCTTACGACTTCAATCTCAGTTTCTCTAATTGTAAACAAATATATTTACCCTAAAATACCCTAAATAATAAAACACACTGCTGTCATACCCTAGATTTTTTTTATTAACTTATCTTTCTTGGACTTTCACAATTTAATTTCGATAAACTAAGGCTTAGTGTAATAACTTCATTAAAAGGTCAATTGAACTGGCCCCGAGTTCCCAAAGCATTCTCAGACTAAGTTACTCAAATTTACTCAAAATTGTTCACCTTAATTTAACTAAAATATAGCCTTTTATAAAACTTTTGTTGTTTTACTGTATCAAATACATCAAAAAGAAACTATGTGTAAAGTTTTGTGTTTCTGGATCAAAGATATTTCTCATAAACAGTGATTGAAAGTTGCCTAAATTCTTAACTTAAGTCTGAGAATGCTTTGTGAATTCGGGGCCCGGACATACACAGGTCCAAATAAGCAGCGTTTGGATTAACCCTCACTAATCCTTTATACAACAATAATTTGAAATGAAATGGTGTATAACATTCTACTGTTCTGCTTCAACTGGAATATTGACTATTGAAGACGATCATGCCTATGTGTACACAGGATCTGTTTGTTTTTTTTGTCCCATCCAAATGACTAGACAGCTGTCCTTACCAGGCCCTCCGTCCTGCATCACTGACAAGGGGAACCGGGATCGAACACGAAAACTCCAGATTATCGAGCCAGCGTCTTACTCACTTAGCCACCATGGCTCCCTTTTTATCAAACAACATTGCTCAGTATTCCATGATATTGTGACCTGTGTGTATTCCAGTTTAATTAATAAATGGTTTTTTTTTCTTTGAGTAGCGTTTAGTAACTGGGTAGATAAATAAACTATAAACACATACTTATGGAAAATATCTACTTATTTATTTATTGAAATAAGTAGATATTTTCAATAAGTATGTGTTAAAGTTTACTAAATGATTGCTTGATAAAGACCAGAGAGAAGATTGGTCTAATTGTTGCTCAGTTATAAATTGTAATTGAAACGTTGCTTAGTAGTAAACAGTAATTGAAACGTTACTCAGTAATGTTACTCAGTAATTGAAACGTTGCTTAGTCATAAATAGTAATTGAAATGTTGCTTAGTAATTGAAACGTTGCTCAGTCATAAACAGTATTTCAAGCGTTGCTTAGTTATAAACAGTAATTGAAACGTTGCTCAGTTATAAACAGAAATTGAAACGTTGCTCAGTTATAAATGACGTTGCTTAGTTAGAAACAGTAATTAAATTTTGCTAAGTTAGAAACAGTACTTGCAACTTTACCCAGTAATTGAAACGTTGCTTAGTTATATATAGTAATTGCAACCTTACTCAGTAATTGAAACAATGCTTAGTTATAAACAGTAATTGAAATGTTGATCAGTAATTGAAAAGTTGCTTAGTTATAAATAGTAATTGCAACAGTGCTCAGTAATTGAAACGTTGCTCAGTTATAAATGACGTTGCTTAGTTATAAACAGTAATTAAATTTTGCTCAGTTATAAACAGTACTTGCAACTTTACCCAGTAATTGAAACGTTGCTTAGTTATATATAGTAATTGCAACCTTACTAAGTAATTGAAACGATGCTTAGTTATAAACAGTAATTGAAATGTTGATCAGTAATTGAAAAGTTGCTTAGTTATAAATAGTAATTGCAACAGTGCTCAGTAATTGAAACGTTGCTTAGTTATAACCAGTAATTGAAACATTGCTTAGTTATAAATAGTAAGTGAAATGTTGCTCAGTTTTAAACAGTATTTCAAACGTTGCTTAGTTATAAACAGTATTTCAAACATTTCTTAGTTATAAACAGTAATTGCAACATTGCTCAGTAAGTGAAATGTTGCTTAGTTATAAATAGTAAACTGTATTCTATAGAACTGTGTATTATTAAACAGTGCCACCTATATCATCCCTTATTACGTTATACACTGGTGAAGTTAACTAGAAATAAATAAAACAGGGTTTAACGTCCTACTTTTCTGCACTGACTGGGCTGATGAAGACAGGCATTTGCCATACAGTGTGCTGTGAGGGTAATTTTGCCTGAACAGCGGCGCTACAGCTTACCCCTTATTTCGAATTCCAACTGTCGACGAGTTCTTTTACATAAATGATTCCTTACCATCTAAGTGACTAGATACTGTTATTGTCATGCTCTCTGGGACAAGATTTGTCAGTGATTATGTCATTCTGCACACAGATATTACTACATACTTCGAGAATATATCTCTGACCTGAATGGCTGCCATATAAAAAAATTGGAATACTATTTTGTAATGCGGTTTTATTCCGTTTTACATCTGTCAAACACACCAAGACCAAAAAAACCCTTTTCAATTTTCATTTAATGGAAGCAGAATCAATATTTTCCGAAATTCTCGAAGTATGCTTACTGTTTTCGACTAAAATTGCTGATTTAGGACTTAAAATGTCGGTCAAATAGCTTAGTGTCTGTTCTCAGACGGAGCTAACTGTAGACAGACAGCCTAAGTTTAGTATGTGATTGTGTCTGTGGAGGTAACAAGGTAAGTGTGCTTAGTCGATCCACAACAGTCAAGGGTTCTTTATGTCAATATCTACACAGGACCTGATTTCTTGTCTTATCCGAATGACTAGACACTGATTATTGTAAGGCCCTCTGTCCTGTACCACTGACAAGTTATGTGTGCCTAGTCGATTCACAACAGTCCATGGTTCTTTCTTCTATTACGTACAAGCCAATGTGTATTTAGGACCTGATTTTTTGGCTCATCCATACGACTAGACACTGTTCATTGTAAGGCCTTCTGTCCGGCTCCACTGACAAGGAAGGTAGGTGTGCCTAGTCAGTCCACAACAGTCCAGGGTTCTTTTACGTCCATGCCAGTATGTTGTGTCATCATTATTCATAGGCATAACAACAACTGAAAATCATGATCAAGTTTTTCAGCTAAAACAGATTGAACCCCTGACCTCCTGTCAGTGAGGGGAAACCATGCCAGAAAATCTTGATCAACTTTCTCGGCTAAAACGGATTGAACGCCGGACCTTCTGTCAGCGAGGGAAAACCATGCCAGAAAATCATGATAAAGTTTCTCGGCTAAAACGGATTGAACCCCAGACCTCCGGTCAGCGAGGGGGAAACCATGCCAGAAAATCTTGATAAACCTTCCCCGGTTAAAACTGCTCGCATCTCATGTCAGTAAGAGGAAATCCTGAGGAATTTTCTAGAAATAAGTTAATCATGTGAGTCACGTCAATATCAAGACAAAGTTTATCACAATATTTTAGGAGGTAGAGGTATACTGATGGAATCACTCCCGTATTTAATTCGTAGCTTAGTTGGACCCGGATGTGACTTGTTTATGGGATATAAATTAGGCATTGAATGTTCAATCGAGTAAAACTTGCCAGTTTTAATAAACGATGATTTGCCATTTTTGATTTTGTTGTTGGGTAATTCAGTCTTATTGTTATTTGTGATGTAATGCTTGGCTGAAGATATGTACGGCGACTTTGAGTCATCGATGTCGTCACAAAATTTAAAATGAACACTCTGAGACCGGAAACTTCGATTGGCTATTTCCTGTTGTATTATAGGATCTTTCCTGATTTTAATTGTTAGTTTTGGCACTTTGGCTCGCGATGTGTGATCACAGTAGGACTCGTATCGTTCCGTATGTAACATATGTTTGCCGTTCGGCACCACCTGCTTCACTAGGTCTAACTTCGGCAACTTTTCACGACTGCTTGAGGTGTCAGTTCGCGTCACGTTAGCCTCAAGAACGGGCATATCCTGGAAGTTGTGATTAGCATCAATTAAAGGACTCGTATGAATATCACTAACAGTTTCCAAATGAGGCGGGGAGGATGACTTGGATGATTTTTCAGTCACTTGGTCAAATTCTTTGGATAAATTATAATTTTTGGCTACTGGTAGTAGTTCTTCAGGACCACCAACATCTGAATAACTTCCTTTCCGGAATCTAGGACTATAACGGACTGGCTTTGGAGATTCTTTTCGTAATTTTGATTTAGCTAAAAATTTAGGCGTTGCTGGAAACGGATCAAGATACGAGCATCGCTCAATTTTGTTTTTATTGTAAGCTGCGAGGACATTCATCTGACCCTTTCGTTCTCGATTTTTCTTTTTTCTGCCCCTTTTTTTATAACCGTTGTTTCCCTGCTTATTGGTCACTTTATGAAAGACTTGTGGATTCCTGAGTTGGCTTGATGATAAAGATTTTTTGTCTAGACCTTCTCTTGATATATACGGAGGATCGTCAGTTGATGGTATTTCTTCTGGAGGTACTTCTGAACCAGATGAAAAAGAGTTTCCATCATCCCTGGGGACTTTACCCAAATGAAACGTGTTTGTTTTTTCATCTATGGAATAAGGAAGTTCTCGTTCCAGAACGACTTTCGGATCAGGTAATTCCAATCCCTGGGCTAGAATGATTTCTGCATCATATCTTGTGATTCCTCTACGTTTTAATTCAGCTGCCTTTAATAGGTGAGCTGCCGTTTCCAAATATTTCGCTCGACTGTCCCAGGATTCTGTAAGACAAGAAATATTCATTATTAGTTTTGTAATAACTGTATTTTTATAAAGTGTCCTGAGAAATGAAATGAAATGAGATGGGGTTTAACGTCCTACTGTTCTGCTCCTAAACTGGGCTAATGAAGACGGGCATACGCCATACAGTGTGCTATGAGGGAAATTTTGCCCGAGCAGCGGCTCTACGGCCTACCCTTATATCGAATTCCAACTGCCAAGGGATCTTTTACATGCACGCCAATGTGTAAAAGGGACCTCGGTTTTTCATCCCATCCGAGCGACTAGATAGCTGTCCTTGTCAGGTCCTCGTCCTGCATTACTGACATGGGGAAACCACGCTGGAAAGTGTCCTGAGAGGTGAGGATATTCAATAAATAGGGGTCAATAACGGAGAGAGAGAGAGATTGACCAATCCAGCTAGTTAACAATATTTTGAACTGAGATTTAGGTTTTAAACATGTATGTCCAATGCAGTGGATGCTGATTGTTGACAAATTGTTGATGGAATTGAATCATTTTGTACTAATGTTTTCATAATCAGCAGCTTAAACATATATTATACAAGAACTAAATCTGCCTATTGCCAGTCTTTCTTTAGGCCTGAAATGTTATCTAAACTATTAATTAGACATTTATTAACATGACAAGACCATAATCAGGGTAAAGCGAGGCTAAGCTTTAACAACCAGTACGGTGGTTACAATCAGTGCACATATCTTGTCAAACCTTCAAAGGCTAATATCTTCACTCAGAATAAAGCAACGTGAATTAAATTTTCAATATATGCATCTTACCATTAGCAGAACACATAAAGCCGTTAATATTTGGTTGTTTTAATTCGGGTTGAGTTTTAATTCTGTTAAGACGATCATCGGTATCACGTAATTTATATCCCCTATCTTCACTTGGGTCTGTGATCAGCTGAAGTTTATTCTGGGGTTGAAATGCTCCCACCTGTCGTCTACAATACAAACAAGTCATGTAAGACACAAAATACATGACAAAATTCGGGTCTGATTAAGATTTTGGGTACCCTTGTTTTTTTCCGTCCCATCTGAACGACTAGACAGCTGTCCTTGTCAGGCCCTCCGTCCCGCAACACTGACTGCGTTTGTGGAGCTGACAGATCTATATTTCATTTCGTTTTTTTCATACTTTCGATGGCCTCCACTACATGAAGATCTTGCCAGTTGTAGAGGGAGGTCAAGTCAACGGTCATACCAGCGGCTTTTGACCCTATGACATCAGACATTTGATTAACCAATCAGCATTGATGTGTTAAGTGGGCTAGCCACAGTTTTGTGCACCGCACACCAAGAACACGCCGTAACAGACCATCAACCTCAGATCAACCAGACGTTAAATTATATAACAACTCTTCCAGATCCTAGTGTAGTAAAGACAAGTAAAACGAATTTTTGAACAATAAAAACGGAACAAAATAGGATCTGTGTTTTAATCAGAATGGGGCTATAGGTACTGTAAGGCCTGCTTACAGTAAAACTTTCATATGGAAAAAAGTTAGGGAGAAATAAAGGTATTTTTAAAAGACCAACAAAATTTTTTAGATGCAAATTTCTCATCAGTAATTTTTATTAATTAACGAATGTCCATGATAAATGTACAGTACAACCATAGAAATAAAGTTATCCTTTCTCATCAGTAATTTTTATTAATTAACGAATGTCCATGATAAATGTACAGTACAACCATAGAAATAAAGTTATCCTTTTTCTAAGACACTGCTGCGTCATATAAACAGCTCAATAATTAACCGCAGTAACTCTATAACAGGAGCCATGGTTAAAAGTGGGTAAGACGCTGGCTCGCTAGCCTAGAGGTTGCGTGTTCGACGATCCATGCATTTGTCGAGAAAGTTCATCAGGATTTTCAATTTACATGATCATGTCAGAAACACTGTTTACTTTCATTTTGCAGAAATAAAATTATATTTTACCTTTCACATGTTTCACATTCACAGTAAGAATTTTTATCACCAAAAAAATCTTCACCATAAAGACAAGTTATTTCTTCTCCTTCATCAATATCTCTTAATGCTTTAACACAAGCCGTGTCTCGACCAGTTGATACAAACTACAAATATAATAAAAACATTACTTAAAGGCTCAATACCACTCTTGTTGTAACTGAATAATATGTCCCAATCTTTATTCTAGTCAACAATTTGTACTATTTTACAATATTCCAATTAATTGATGATACAAATTTCATCTTAACACACCTAATTTAAAACATTGGAAAAATTCAACTAAATGATTTGAAAAGCCTAACGTAAACCTTTTCAAATGTGACTTGGATTTAAAAATATTTTGGAACCCTCGGGACAAGTAAAACAGGATTTAATGGATAATTTACACAACAAGTAAGACACTTAAACATCTAGTACTTAGAATAAGGCTATTTTTTATTTTCTGGGGCTGTCAAGCCGGCAAGTATGTTATTGTCCCTTTAAAGATACATTTTGGGAGATTAGATAAAGATCTGACAATTCTCTCTATAATAGTTAAAATCTAGATTATGTAAAGGCAGTTGGCTGAAAATTTCAGTCAAATTGATCCACTATGAACCGAGAATTTAGCGATTGAATTATACGCCTAGCCTTGATCATAATTACTAAAGTTGGTACCTAGCCTTGATCATAATTACTAAAGTTGGTACTATAAAAAACACAGTCTCGATTATTCATTTTTTTGATTTAATCATCAATGAGCGTTCCAACCCAGTGAAAATCCGACACATCAGATGACATCAAGAGTTGATTATGGTTTGGATGAGTTAATTAATGTGTAATTGATAATTTAGATAACATTTCAGGCCTAAAGAAAGAACTGCAATAGACAGATTTAGCTCTTGCATAATGTATGTTTAAAGGAGCTACATGTAAATCGCTATTCTTTGACACATAGAAATGGACACAAATGGGTCACAACGCATACATTAATGCAATATGAATGTATATGAACTGATTTACATTCAATCATTTCTGTTTTTACTGTAATTTCTAATCAGTCCTGTTTGGCCAAATACGTGAAGAGAGAAAATTGAATGGCAGTCTCTGGCGTCTGGTTGTTCCAGTCTACTCCAGTAGTTTCCCCTTGTGGGGCATTTTATATTCAGTATTTAACCTTTGATCTGACTTAATTTTACTTAACAATATACATGTTCAGGTTTGGGATATGTATCATTATACATGTTCAGGTTTGGGATATGTATCATTATACATGTTCAGGTTTGGGATATTTATCATTATACATGTTCAGGTATACATGTGCTAATTACCTTACAATTAGGTCTACAATCATGATTTATAAAGGCTGCTGGACCTAACCAAAGCTGGGCACAGTTTTTACGGCAGGAAAACATCACACTAAAATCATTTTTCCCAGGTTTAAGATATGAAGCTTCCTCTGCTGGTGTTAATTCTGCAATACATCCTACCAACATAGGAATCTTATCATTCCTTTTCCTGAAAATAAAACAACAATTATTCAACAATTGAAAAAGATATTTTATATTAAACATACATTATGCAAGAGCTAAATCTGCCTATTTGTAGGTCTTTTTTTAGGCCTGAAATGTTATCTAATATTAATTAGACATTAATTAACATACATGTATCCATACCATAATCAACTCTCGATGTTGATAATCGAGATTTTAACCAGATTAGAACAGTTTGCCATTTAAAATTTTAATTTAAAGATAGGAAAGTGAGGCTAAGTCTTGTATATACCAGTGCCCTGGTTAATTACCACAATGCACACATCTTGTCAAAACTACAAACAGTGATAACTGGGCTCAGAACAGAGTAATTTGATTGAAAATTTAAATATTTTCATTTTACATTGTCTATTTTTGAGCAATTATAGCAAGAATGGTCATCTCTTTATCTAAATCTTACATAATGTATCTTTAAAACAGATTAACAACAGTTATTGGTACAGGGCCAAAAATGGTTTCATGTCCACATACCATAAACTATCGGAACCATCAGTTTGGGACTAAAATGTGGAATATACTTATTCAAATAGAAATAAAATGGGGTTTAACGTCCCACTGTTCTGCTCCTATGCTGGGCTAATGAAGACGGGCATACGCCATACAGTGTGCTATGAGGGAAATTAAGCCTGGGCAGCGGCACCATCGCCTACTCTTATATCGAATTCCAACAGCCAAGGGATCTTTTAGGTGCCTCAATGTATACACGGGACCTCGGTTTTTCGTATTATCCGAAGGACTAGACAGCTGTCCTTGCCAGGCCCTCCGTCCAGCATCACTGACAAGGGGGAACCACGCCGGAAAATCTGGATGAACTTTCTCGGCCAATGCAGGGATCAAACACCCGACATCCAGGCTAGCGAGCCAGCGTCTTACCCACTTAGCCATGTGATCCCCTATTCAAATAGAGAGAGAAATGGGGTTTAACGTCCACTTAACACAAACTAGGTCATGTCGTGACAAACATATTGTTTAATTTCATGTCAATAATTCGCTTGCGCGTAGGGGTCTTTAGCCATCATTATTAGATCGATCTGTGCAGAAAAGTTGGACATTAAACCCCATTTCATTTCCCTTCCACTCTGCCATTCAATCCCTCAAAATATCATCTTCAATAGAATTCTTGATCTTGCTTTAAATACGTACATCTTATCAAGGCCTTCACGTAATACCCTGCATATTTCGGCACTAATTTCGATTGGGTAAAAGCCCAGCTTGTGAGCCTATCACATTCCTCGATCGTCACGCTTTCAAACTAAAATGTCTACCTGTGATAATCGAGTTGCAAAGTTAAAGGTTCGTTTAATGTCAAGGTTTCCGTGGAGGTCGCTATGTCACAACTTCTCTTTGGACGCTACTGTTCACGTGTCTGTAGATAACATACTGTAGCTATAAGTTTGGGAATTGTAAAGTAATCAGGCAACGTCCAAATGTCGCAAAACTCGCAACATGTCAAACTATACGAGGGTGAAACCTCTTGTGGAAGTATAACTATTAGAGTTGTCTAATGCTGGCAACTTACCAAGCTTTGGTTGAACAGATTTTTCCTCCGATCTGACCTTCAGATGAGTATCTGTTGCACTGCATTAATTTAAAACCGGCATGGACATCAAACATACGGAAATATCTATAAACCTAAAATAAAACAATATATATTTTAACGATTTTAATCCTTTAGATTTAATAACTGGATAGAGCAATAAACTATGACACATACTTATGGAAAAACATTTACTGATTTATGTATGCATGCTTTCTGATTTGTTGTTATTGCTTGTCTATATATAATTGCCCTACACATTTGTTATTGTACTTGCTTGAAAACGTTGAGAGAATACTCTTCGAAATGTCGCCTAAATAAATCAGTAACTGTTCTTCCATAAGAATGTGCTATAGTATATATTTTAACCTGAATTTTAGGAGAGGTATGTACTGATATCTAGACAGATAACAAACACTAAAGCGGTAGACACATTATCTCAGTGGTTCTCAACCTTTGTTTGCCAACGCACACTGACACACCTGGCTAAATATATATGAAAAGTTTCTGAATTTTGCAAAATAAAAACATTTTAAGTCAGACGGAATACAACCGTACACAGAGACTATAGTCATAGACACATAGAATGACTCAAACTAAATAAAGAAAAACACAGCTATGAACTTATCAGTAGACACAAGTGAATATTCAATTGGGATCACATGTTTTTTTTACATTTTCTTAGCGTGCCGTTCAAAATTTCGCGGCACATGATTACACATGGCGGCGACCATGTCTTCATACAATCATGTGATTTCTCGATATGAGTGGTGATTGGCTAATGAATTCTACAATTCTTCAGGGTGGCAAAAGAAAAAATACCATAAATTTAAACATTAATATGTCTTTCAGTCAATGTTCACCTGTGTTGGTCCACACATTTGGAGGCCATAGAAAACATAAGAAAAGAAAATGAAAATTTCGATAGCTGTATTTTAATTCAGACTGGCAAAAAACATACCTAAGTATGTATCTAAGTCAAGAAATACCTGTCCTTTCTGAATTACTTGCAATTTAGGGTTTACAGAAATGAAATGAAATGGGGTTTAACGTCCTACTGTTCTGCTCCAACTGGGCTAATGACGATGGGTATATGCCATACAGTGTGCTATGAGGGAAATTTTGCCTGGACAGCGGCACCATCGCCTACTCTTATATCGAATTCCAACAGCCAAGGGATCTTTTAGGTGCCTCAATGTATACACAGGACCTCGGTTTTTCGTTTCATCCGAAGGACTAGACAGCTGTCCTTGCCAATTCCAACTGCCTCAGGATCTTTTACGTGCACACCAATATGTGTACACAGGTCCTCAGTTTTTCGTCCCATCTGAACGACTAGACAGCTGTCATTGTCAGGCCCTCCCTTCTGCACCACTGACAAAGGGAAACCAAACCGGAAAATCCAGATGAACCATCTTGGCCAACACTGGGATCGTAACCAGCCACCACCAATCTTGCGTTGTGACCCAGCATCTTACCCACTTAGCCACCGTGGCTCCCTGAAGGATTTACAAACTTACATGTTCTTTAAATGTTTTTTGCTGAAATTTTGATTTGATGATGTACGATGATTTACAACATTCGACACCAATCAAGGCTCTGTAACTTTTCTCGTAATTCTGATGCTTTATAAAATCTTCTACCACACCCTTCAGTTCTTTCTTACTTTTTAATGGACGGTGTCTGCAAAATAAAAAAGTATTATTGATCAATTGCAGATTTGGCAAAATGAATGAAACAGTGTTAAATAAATTAAATTAAATGGGGCTTAATGTCCGAACTGGGCTAATAAAGACGGGCATGCACCATACAGTGTATTATGAGGGAAATTTTGTCTGGACAATGGCGCTAAGGCCTACCCTTATATCGAATTTTAACTGCCAAGGGATCTCTTATGTGTATGGCAATGTGTACAATAGACAGTTGTTCTTTCAGGTCCTTCCTCCTGCACCACTGACATTGGGAAACCATGTCGGAAAATCTTCATGAACTTTTTTAGCCAACAACAGAAAAAATGAAATGAAATGGGGTTTAACGTCCTACTATTTTGCTCATAACTGGGTTAATGAAGACGGGTATACGCCATACAGTGTGCTATGAGGGAAATTTTGCCCGGACAGCCGCACTACGGCCTACTCTTATATCGAATTCCAACTGCCAAGTGATCTTTTACGTGCACGCCAATGTGTACACGGGACCTCGGTTTTTCGTCCCATCCGAACGACTAGACAACTTTCCTTGTCAGCCCCTCCGTCCTGCATCACTGACAAGGGAAAACCACGCCGGAAAATCTGGATGAACTTTCTCGTCCAATGCAGGGATCGAACACCCGACCTCCAGGCTAGCGAGCCAGCGCCTTACCCACTTAGCCAACGTGATCCCCACCCAACAACAGGATCAAACCCTCGACCTCCAGTATAGTGAGTCAGCATATTACACACTTAGCCACGATGGTGTATCCAGGCTATATTGTGCCATAGAAAATGATATACATAAAACCACTGAAATTGGTTAAAACATTAAAAGCCTTGTTTCTGTTGGAAATGGCAATAGAGAAAAGAAATGAAATGAAATGGGGTTTAACGTCCTACTGTTCTGCTCCTATACTGGGCTAATGAAGACGGGCATACACCATACAGTGTGCTATGAGGGAAATTTTGCCCGGGCAGCGGCACTATCGCTTACTCTTATATTGAATTCCAACTGCCAGGGGATCTTTTACGTGCATTCCAATATATACACAGGACCTCGGTTTTCCGTCTCATCCGAAGGACTAAACAGCTGTCCTTGCCAGGCCCTCCGTTCTGCACCACTGACAAGGGGAAACCGCGTCGGAAAATCGGGATGAACTTTCTCGGCCATTGCAGGGATCGAACACCCAACCTCCAGGCTAGCGAGCCAGCGTCTTAACCACCTAGCCACCGCAATAGAGAAGTGTTTAGCCTCTAGTCATTCGGATGGGACAGAAAACAGTGGATCCGAATATACCATTGGCAGTCCCCATGTATGTTAAAGATCCATTGATAGTTGGCAATCAAAATAAGAGATGGTTATAGTGTAGCTTTCAAGACAAAATTTACCTTTGACTCTAGAGGCAAGAGAGAGAGAGAGAGAAATGAGGTTTAACATCTGCTTGACACAAACTAGGTCATTTCGGGACTAACAGTTCAATTTTATTTTGATAATTTGCTTGCACGTATGTGTCTTTAGCATTGCGGAAACCAGATTACTTGGAGAAAACCCATGAGGTTGGACAGGCGACCCTACTCTGTCACGTCCTTACTCTGTCAAAACCATGCCACTTGACTCAATGACAGAACTTCCAGGGCTAGAAATTCGTCATTTTTTGCGAGAATCTAAGAGGATTCTCATAAGAAAAATTAAGAAAAACTTTACGCGAATCTAAAGGTAAGCTCTTGCGAGAATCCTTGCGTGAATCAGATTCGGAGATTCGTGTGAATTTCTGATCCAACGTGCACACGTTAGGCTAACCATTCGGCCACGTACAGCACCAACTCTTAGAGACACACAACATGGTGTACACCCACGCTGCAGTAATGTAAAACCCATTACAATTCTGATACTAATAGTTGAAATTTGATAAACGAGTCCATCAAAAGATGGGCATCACAATTTTTAATGGTATGCGATATGCCAGGGAAGCATTGCTATGCCATGTGGGCTGTTTTAAAAATATTTTCTATCATTGACAAATAAAAAGACAACGAACAGGGGGGACAACTCTTACCTCAGATTCATCTTGTGGGTTTGGAACCCTAAATATGGGTCCAGAACTAAACTTGTTGCTAAGTCATCATTTTCTGACAGTTCTTTACATGTCATTCCCGTAGACGGAGTAAATCGGGAACTGTACGACCCTGACATGCTGAAAAGATAATTCATATTTGTAAATTAAAAATGTAAGCAGAATTGATCCAAGGGAGATAACTGCACATGAAAGAAGTACATTTTTAAAAATCACTAATAATAATGAGGTGTGTGACACAAATTCAAATGATCAGCTTTGATCAGAAACTTGTTTATTACCCGGGTTGCCTCACGTCACCAAGAAATAAGTAATTTTTCTGAAATTTTAATATGAGCAGATTTTGATCTAAATAAAGACAAAAATAGGTGACTTTGTCTTGTGGTGGACAAATATTTTATCATATAACATTTTGTCCAGTCTACTACAGTAGGCTACTAACTTTAATAACTAGCCTACTAGCTTTAGTGTGAGGTACAAATATGTCTAAAGCAATTAGCGAAAACCTGATAAGATAAATCTGTATAATTTGATAAATTATTTATATTGTAGCGTTTTCAGTACCGTTGCACTTCCTTCTCTAGTTCTACTTTTAATTTCTTGGAAATTTATCAGAAGAAAGGCTCTGTGTACGGTTTTAAAAGGCTTCATATTTGTTTTAAAACTGCTTTTAAAATTAATTAAAAGTTCTGGTATTCTAAGATCAATGTACTTATGACACTGCTCTTTTCTGAAAACCGGCTGCGAAAAATTATTATTACCCCAGTCAAGGCAAAATGTAGGTCAAGCAGGCTGGCTCTCGAGCTTCCGTTCTCCCTTTCTTTTAATCGAAGTTCCCCCCAAAAAGTCTAGTTTGCAAATCAACAGAAATAAGTTGATTTTACAGTTAGCATTCTCCAAATTTACCCAAGTGAATTATGAAAATATATGCGGTAGGCAGTCATAAATAATCTTTATTTTACACGCCTAGTAATATTAGTCGCAAATAATTTTCGATGGCTTTCAAATGTCAATGGCCCATTGCTTCGGTAACCTACGCGAAAGAATCAAGACAATCACCCGTGCAATATAAATACTGTTTGGACAGCTCAGTCAAGATAATCTAAACAGAAAATACCCATATTTGGACTGAATTATGATTCTTTATACGTTCATGTATCGATGTAGGTCATCCATATTTGAAATTACCTGAAATCTTTGCACAAAACCCTCGATAAAATTGATGCATTTGTAGAAATTGGAAACAATATGGCCGCTGCTAAAAACTGTCAACACAACGGGGAGAAAGTAGTGCGGTAAATATTTGACCAAATTTTGAATGATTTTGAAATAGATTTCTAATGTTGATATAGAAAATTTGTTCTAAATCTTGTACATGAGTAAAAGAATTTAATTTGTGGCTGTTTTCAGTGACTTTCACGATTATGTGTATTTTGGCGAAACCAAATTCTTTTCGCGCAGTAATATGTATATTATTTCCTAAAGGCGCATGAACAGCAAAGGTGTTCGTTCACTGTTGACGGCCCTGAAATTAACGCACCTCAGATTTAGATCTACCAGAGACGTAACGTAAGTCAAATAAATATATTTTATAAAAATATATATATATATTTAGTATTTAAATATTTTAAAAAAATACTTATGTTGTCTTTGTTTCTCTAATTTCATATTAATTAATTTGCGAGCTATATGTTAACGAAAATTAAAGGTATTTATATAACTTAATCAGCCATTTCATAAATTAATTTTTTTTATCATTTTTTATAAAAATTGGTTTTTATAATAAAACCTATAAGTTAACGGGTACGATATACATCGAATTCCGAGCGGTCAAAAATATTAAATTATGGCCCCAAACACGAAATAGCCAATTAGCATAGCCCATCATTTTATTTTTTATTTGATGGAATTTGTGACAAAAATAGGTCGTTATAGCCTTCTTTAGAAAATGTGAGGGATGTAGAAATTAAAAAAGAAAAGAAAATTAAACACGTTGCTTATGCTATATATTATGTATTATATTATTTTCTGGAGAGTAGGCAACATAGTTTTCCGACGTGGTTTCCCCTTGTCAGTGGTGCAGAACGGAGGGCCTGACAAGGACAGCTGTCTAATCCTTCGGATGAGACGAAAAACCGAGGTCCCGTGTATACATTGGAATGCACGTAAAAGATCCCTTGGCAGTTGGAATTCGATATAAGAGTAGGCGATAGTGCCGCTGCCCGGGCAAAATTTCCCTCATAGCACACTGTATGGCGTATGTCCGTCTTCATTAGCCCAGTATAGGAGCAGAATAGTAGGACGTTAAACCCCATTTCATTCAGTCAACATAGATCTATTAAGCCTGTTCCCCATTTCATTTTCAAATGAATAAAATATTGCTTAAAAAATATCGTTTTCGTCTCTCCTAGATCTGTGAAGATGCCATCTAATGTAGAGATTAAAGCCAAGGTAGGTGATTTGGAGAACATGAAGCGAAAAGCTAAAGAAGTGAGTGGCAGTGATGGGGTTTTAATTGTTCAAGAAGATACGTTTTTTAATGCAACCACTGGACGATTAAAACTCAGACAACTCCAAAATGAGAAATCAATGTTGATATTTTATAATCGCCCGGATCAAACGGGACCTAAATTTTCGGAATATCATATCACAACAATAGAAGACCCGGAAAGTTTAAAGGTACGTGTAATAAATTTAAAATATCATGATACATCCAACAGGTGCGTGTTCTATATATATATAATGGACGCTATGGAACATTTACCATTTCGGTTAGACAATAAAGGCCTTGATAGTGTTCCCGTTTATGTCGAACTCTAACAATGTTACAAAAGCCAAGCTTATTCTTTAGTCTATTTAGGGCGCCACGATGACGTGATATCTACTGTTATTGGGTGTTAAATGTGATATCTACTGTTATTGGGTGTTAAATGACGTAATATATACTGATATTGGGTGTTAAATGACGTGATATCTACTGTTATTGGGTGTTAAATGACGTGATATCTACTGTTATTGGGTGTTAAATGTATATAATTAAACATACATAATTGCACACTGATCCGCAGTGAATATTTGCTTGGCCGCGACAATCACTGATAAGGATGACATTGATGCGGCTTAATGAGCTAGAAATATTAACTTTTTTCCTGCGACAAATTAAATTCTAAAACATTTTTTGTATATATTGGAAAAATAAATAAAGGCGTTTGACGTATTTGTAGTTAAAAATTATTTCCGATTTAGTGTAAATGGGTATTAAAATGACTAAAATGCAGCATTCTCTCCGAAGCAGTTATGTCTTATGTACACAATGCACGCGCCATTCAGCCAATGATTCACACCGCGTGCTGTGACGAGCCCGTGTTAAGGCAGTCATCTATGACAGAGATTTTATACGAGACTCGTAATTCTCTGTGAAACAGATTGACATAATTGCTAGGGGGTTGGATGGCAGAATGGTTAGCGCGTGCGCGCCGCAACATAAGGTTTCGATTCCCCAGTTGTACGTGAGAAGTAGGGTCGCCTGTCCCACCTTGTGGGTTCCCTCGGGATCCTTCGGTTTCCCCCAATGCTAAAGACCCCTACGCAAAAGCGTGTGTTAGTCCCAAAGTCACCTAGTTTGTGTAGAGTTGTGTAGTTTTTACCCTCGGTATTAAACTGGAATTTTGTAATTGTTTTTCTTTGTGACAGGTTACCCTAGGAAAAGCTTATGGTATTAAAGGCGTAGTGAAGAAAAAACGGTTTTTGTTTTTAGTGGATCAAACGAGAATTCATGTTGATGATGTAGAAGGCCTCGGCAGTTTCATGGAATTAGAGGTTGACATCTTTGTATTTTGTTATTCCCGCTCTCAGCTACAAAGCTTTTGACTTTAGCAGAGGGAGGAAACCAGAGATAACCCACGAGGTTGGACTGATGACCCTACTCCTTGTCACGTACACGCGCGGAATCGAAATCACGCCATTTGATTGGTATGATCCAACATCCCATATCAGTGAGTTAAGCTCTAGCTCCGCTAACCAGGAGTTCCCGGGTTGGGTAATGGTGTTGGTCGAGAACGTTCCTGTGAATTTTCTGGCTTGTTTCCCCTTGTCCATGAGGTGGAATGGTTGGACCTGGTAAGAAACAGCACCTTGCCATTCCGATGTGACGAAACATCGAGGTTGCCAATTAGCATTTGAAATAGACCGTAGCGCCGCTGTCCGGGCAAAATTCCCCCATAACACACTCTATAGTGTATGTCTGTCTTTATTATGCCGGTTAGTGGAGAAAAATAGGACGTTAAACCCCATTTCATTTCATCTGCTAGACCATTGTCACAGTGGCTCAATGAATAAGATGTCCAACCGCATGGGCGGGGTATTGATTCCCCCGGTTGTACGTGACATGGAGTAGGGTCGCCTGTTCAACCTCGTTGGTTTTCTCCTGGTCCTCCGGTTTCCTCCCACTGCAAAAGACCCCTACGCGCAAGCGAATTATTGAAATAAAATTGAACCATGTGTTAGTCGTGAAATAACCTATTCTGTGTCGAGTGGACATTAACCCCCCCCCTCTCTCTCTCTCTCTCTCTCTCTCTTCAACCTCGTGGGTTTTCTCCGGGTCCGTCGGTTTCCTCCCACTGCTTAAGACCGCTATAATACGCGCAAGCGAATTATTGAAATAAAATTGAACCGTATGTCTTTCCCGGAATTACCTAGTTTGTTATTGAAATTGATTACATTAGAATTAAATTGTATCCCATCCATTACCCTTTCAGGTGGTCATGAAAGAAAATCAAACTACGGAGGAGGGACAACAAATAGCAGAAGATCTGATGAAAAAACTGGACATTCAAGAAAATTCCTTGATAACCGGGGCTTATATGGATCTTTTGTTAAAATAAATAATAATAAAAATAAACAATGACATGGGGTTTTACGTCCTACTGGTCTAATGAAGACGGGCATACGCCATACAGTGTGCTAAGAGAGAAATTTTGCCCGGACAGCGGCAATACGGCTTACTCTTCTATCGAATTCCAACTGTCAAGGGATCTTTAACGTACACGGGACCTCGGTTTACTATGAGGAAAATTTACGCTAAGGCCTACTCTTATATCGAATTCCAACTGCTAAGTGGTCTTTTACGGGTATGCCAATATGTACACGGGACCGCGGTTTTTCGTCCCATCCCAACGACTATCCGTTTCCGCTTGTCAGGTCCTCTGTCTTGCACCACTGACAAGGGTAAACCAGTCGGTAAATTCCGATGAATTGTCTCGGCGGATACCTGGATCGAACAGGGGACCTCCAGGTTAACGAGCCAACGTCTTACTAACCCAGCCTTTTGCACTACGTTTATGTACCAACTGGGCTGATGGAGACGGACATACGTCATACAGGTGTGCTATGGGTGAAATTTTACTCGGACAGCGCAGGGTCGTAACTAGCTTAGGGCAACGAGGGCGGGACAGAAAGTGTTCTCAGGGGGTGCTGTAAAACTGACGGACAATGTATATCTATTGTTTTTATGGTCGACAATTTTTTCACGGGCCTGGGACAGCAGTGTTTCCCCCTTCGTCGAATTCAAAATGTCAAGGATTCTTTTACGTTCACGCCACCTCGTGTACACGAGACCTCGGTCTTTGGTAAAATCCGAACGACTAGTTATTGTTTTCGCTCAATCCGAACGACAGGTTGTTTTTTTACGATCCGTAGGACTAGTCGATGTTCCTTCTCAAGGAAAAACAAACCTGAAAATCCCGAGGTACTTTCTATCCGGGACCCCCTGATTAGTGAACCAGCGCCATGCTCACTGAGCGACCGTGGGTGATATATAGTCCCATCAGCTGTCAGAGATGCACCATGCATGAAATATAAACGAGGAATATTGTTTTATACCGTGGATACAACAGCGGGTATGAGATGAGACAAGGCGTAAAAAATAAAATAAAAATTATCATTTACAGCATGGTTATCTAACTTTGACTGTTTTTATTCGTCACAGTATATAAGTTTTCACTGAACAAGTATTTTTTGGCTGTGTATCCAAATCTAAGCTACATTTTATTATACCATTCGCGAATGTAAATATCACAGTTAAAACACAAAAGCTCCAAGTAGGTGTAACCGCTCATCTGTCGTTAGGTTTATATGACGGGCCGTATCTTATTATATATTAAAATAATAATCTTCCAGTTCGGTGAAAATGTCTACAATTGCCCGTCGTTCAACGTCCCCTGCTGCATCACTTAGAGCTCCAACGTGGCCATAACAAAAGTTCAATCTTAATTTAAGATCAAATAGTATACTTCAAATAGAAAAATCTGCGATCAACCCGATGTAGCGTCGCGAGATGTAAACAGAGTTAGCGCTAACCCTAACAGACCTACCCGTAACCCAATTCCACAATCTCGTCAACAATCACGTGCCCTAACCCTATTTACACTTCGCGACCCCTGAAGAAATCAACAGTTGGCCTTGACTTTTATCTTTTACCGCGATGGTACTGCAAGAAGTGACCAACAAGAAAGGAAAGCTATGTTATATAAATATTCATATTCGAAACATCATACCTATTATTTCAATGTTCATAATAATTTGACAAAATTATGGATAATTGAAATTTTGACCAAAGGGCTTATTACCTGTTGATTCAATGGCGGCGTACATTTTATGTAGTGCTGGATAGTGTCTGTATTTTAAGTTGTTTAGTGGTTTCCTGTGTGAAATAGCTTTATTTAACGTCCGCTTCCAACGAAGTGATATCGCAGAAATGAAATGAAATGAAATGGGGTTTAACGTCCTACCGTTCTGCTCCTAACCTGGGCTAATGAAGATGGGCATACGCCATACAGTGTGCTATGAGGGAAATTTGCCCGGGCAGCGGCACTATCGCCTACTCTTATATCGAATTCCAACTGCCAAGAGATCTTTTACGTGCATTCCAATGTATACACGGGACCTCGGTTTTTCGTCTCATCCGAAGGACTAGACAGCTGTCCTTGTCAGGCGTGATATCGCAGATATGGTCTCGTGCAAGACACTGCGTAATATACAGTATTATAGATATTGCCCTCGTACGTGCTAGTCCACTCTACAATATCAATATATTACTTAATATCCGCACTCGACCATTAAACTACATTTATCACCCAATAAGAACAGTAGATATCCTTTGTGTGATAACTTTCATATTCTACTGAGCGATATCTCCTAGGAGTTATCGTTTTTAATGTATACCAAAAAATTGTATTTATTTATTTGTGCGTTTAAGAAAGGGTTGAGTGATAAATAAAATCTACCCGTCTTTTTTTATATCAAATTATATCAACTCTTCGTCGATAAAGTAAAAAAAAAATTATGACAAAGCTTCGTTCTTTTTTTACATTATCGACTTGTGTTGATATTTTTTGATATTTCAATTATCCATAATTTTGTCATTTTTTTTTATGAGATCACTTAAATTTTGTATTTTTCATATGTTGAATATCTATTAAAATATCTTTCGTTGTTGGTAATTTATTGCAATATCTTCAATACTGTGCAAAATTACGTATGTTCATTGAATCAATTATTGTTTATGGGTTATTCATGCATAAAATATTATTTTAAATTATTGATCGGTAAATGATGTATATTTAATATATTAAAAATACAGTATGTAAGATTTAGATAAAGAGCTGGCCATTCTTGCTATAATAGTTCGAAAATAGATAATGTAAAATATGGATAATTTAAAAATTGCATTCAAATTACTCTATTGCGAGCGAAAATATTAGCATTTTGAAGATTTGACAAGACGTGTGCAATAATTTCAACCACCGTACTGGTTGTTCGAAGCTAAGTCTCGCTCCTCCATTTTTAGCTTAAATCAAAATATGGCTGAACTGTTCTAATCTATTTAATATCGGAGAAATCCGATGACATCGAGAGTTGATTATGGCCTGGATATAAGTTAAACATACATTATGCAAGAGCAAAATCTGATTATTGCAAGTCTTAATTTAGGCTTCAGATGTTATAGAAATTATAAATTAGATCTTTATTTAAACAACAAGCCCAAAACCAACTCTGTAGACCCACGGATGGCTCGGCTACAGCTCGGATTTAAATAGGATTTCACTTATTGATTAAATCAAATAATGGCGCACCCTGATGAAAATACGTCAGTTAGATCGAGGCTAAATGATAGAGTGTACTTAGCGAGTCCGCTGTAAAACGTTTCCGTATGACATTGAAAACTTTACTTGATAATCGAGATATGTAGGTGGAGTTAACGCCTGTCAATCAAACGATAGGCCAAGGTGAAGACGTATTTCGCTACCATTTCTAGTCAAATATTACAACGATGATAACTATGTTCAGAATAAAGTAATTTGACTGAAATTTTCAATATATTCTTCTTTCATCATCTTCTTTTGAACGGTTATAGCAAGAATGGCCAACTCTCTATAAAAAATCTCCCATAATGTATCTTTAATTAATGTCTAATTAATAATTTAGAAAACATTTCAGGCCTAAAGAAAGACCTGCAATAGGCAGATTTAGCTCTTGCATAATGTATTTTTAATTATTATGTATGCCTACCATTTTACCTTCAAAGATGACCGAGACAAACCGCGACAAACGGTTATGCGCATAAAGGAAGATAAAAAGCTATCTCGATAAATGAATGGTCCCTTGAACTAACAGTTTACAAACCGGTCCCCATCTTTGACTAGATGGCGCTGCTGTACAGTGTTTTTAATGGGGTGTTCAGTGAAAGAATTCTGTAGATTTATCTATCAACAAAGATTAATCACTCTGTAGAAATGATTGTAGGATGAGAAAGGGTTTTATTGTTTGTGTATTATTATTAATATCAGGTAAATTCACTTGAAAGTCAAAATATACATATTTTCAGTAATCGTTTTATTGAGGTCAGAGAACTTGCCTTTTCAGCAGAAGCAGGGATCAGTTTCACCCGTTCTCTTTGATCTTCATCAAACACCGACACTCGGTCGAACTTAGTAGAGCTGTCATTTTCTAGAATGATGGATGGGTGAATAAAATAGCTGCATAATAAATTAATATCATGTACTTTGTTTTTATGACAATTGTTCAATGTCAGTAGCATGTACCAACCAAATTTTATTTTTTGAGCAATTGCTTTGAAACATGGCAGAAATAATTGCCCAAACATTAGAATTTCAAAACCGTTTAAATTTTTAGAATCGGACTTATACTTTTTTTATTATTCAATTTTTATTGATTTTGTTTTTTCGGTTTGAAATCTGGTCCAAAAAGTGGTAATTTGACTTCAGTGCAATGTAAACAAATTATTTTTCAATGAATTAACATGAAACTTGGTAGAATAACAGTTTGGTTGCTCCTTTATCCTTATTAAATTCACAATCATTCAGATAACAAATAAGACCCCTTTTTTCAGGAAAAGTGGTTACCAATGAACAGGGTTAGGCTTAAATTTGACGATTATTTGCTATTTCTCCTTTTTAAACATTTGCTCCCATCACACAAATCCTAAAATATGCATTTCAAGCAGGGGAAAAGAAGATATATGGAGAAATAGAAAGAAGGATGCGGAGAGAGGGTTTTAACTCCACTTCACTCAGACTAGGTCATTTTGGGACTAACATACACCACTGTTTTAATTCAATAATTTCCTTGTCGGCAAGGGTCTTTAGCAGTGGGGATTCCGCAGAGAAAATCCATGAGGTTGGGCAGTTGACCCTACTCCTTGGAAACTGAATCTAAACACATAATACTGTTAATATGATTTATTTAAAGTTAACAATTTTTTTTAATTGAAAAAAAAGAAAGAAAAAAATGTACAATTATGAAACATGAAATTGTAAGAAAGTAAAATTTGTTTCTAATGCAACTGATTTGTTATACCAGTAGGCGTACCTGAAAATAGATATAAAATAGTAAAATTACAACAAGGCTTTTAAGATTTCATCCTACGAAATATTCAATTAAATTCAATTTAATTCTTAATAAATAAATAAATAAAATAAATAGATATTGGTTATTTATATAAAATGATAACAATACATGGTATTATATAATAATAAATAAATAAATAGATATTTTTTATATATATAAAATAATAACAATATATGGTATTATATAATAATATTTGAAAAGTTTCAAACAACAATTGTTTTTTGCTAGCTGTTTCTTTTTGTTTATCAACTAGTTGAGGTAATAATTTTTGATATGACAGATAGTCTGGTCACTGAACGCATGAGGCCTCTGCTTCAGAGTCTATCGTAAAATAGAAAAAACAAATAAAATTAAATAAACTAAACAAACCAGCACAAAGGATTAGTTTTCATACCCACCTAATCTGATACTACTAAGTCTACTTACTATAGTGACAAACATTATTTTTGAAATTTAAAAAAGACAGCCTACTCGCAATATCGCATGACATTATGTCATATATATCAGTGATAATAAATTGGCCAAACATTTCACTTTAGTTTCTATGTGAATTATTCTTTGTAAATACAAATTCTGCTTTTAAAAACGTGCGTTAGCCTATCTGTTTTATTTATGTCGTTTCTTCGGGTCGGTTTCGGTCCATTTTCTACAGATCGAATAATGTCGGCTAAAATTTTACCATTAATATATTATAAACATGGGTAGTTTTATTTTCTAAGTCATGTTGTAACCGATCTATGTAAAAAAAAAGACAGAATAAGCACATTTTTACGGAATGAAAACAAATAGCTACAGCGCTCGCCATAGGCTTCCATTATTGATATTCCACTTCCGGTTTATCGCCATGTACCGTTATTTGTTGATTGTTTTCCTTATTCTCAATTTAACGCATGATTACGTCCATGACAATTCGGTTTGTAATTTTTTATGAATAGAATATTCTCTAAAGTGTCATTAAATCGTTAAATTATGTTGGAATATTCTTACGTAAAGAAATGGAAAATATTTGAACTTTTTAAAATTCTAGAATAAATCGTTCCACTCACCAGATACGGGCCCAACATTCTCCCGAACATCTCCCGCCAAGTTACACCACCCACCAACAAAAGTTCGTTGCTCGCGCAAAATTTTAAGAAAACCCTGCAAAAATAATTAAAATATTGACAAGTTTTTTGCCGAAACTAACCCAACAATGTCAATAACGTCATAAATTCGTCTGTCAAAACTGAGATTCACCCAGCTGCACGCGGCATTTCCTCCTGAAATTTGATTGGCTAATAAAGTTACTCGCAACTTGTGTTACTAAAAATACACTTTAGACCTGAACGTCATAACTGGTTTTCCTACGAACACCAGTAACAAACACGTGATAATCGAGTCTAAAGTAAAGAATGTTTACATCCGGCATTAGGCATTCACGCTAAATGAACACGTTTCAAACTAATATTTATCGGTATTTCCTATTTTATCAGAACTTCGGTTTTTATTCCATTGTGCAGTCGTATAATTTTCAATCTAAGCGTAATAATGGCCAAAGGCAACCTGATTGCCCTATCCACATTTATTTCGTGGGGTGAAGAAATCCATACGGAAATTGGTTTTATTAAAGAAGAGTACGTATGACTGTCAAAAACAGAAAGCGATGGTCACACATGTTTACTGCAAACTTTGTGCCAGGAATAGCAATTTTCTTATGATTTTAAATTGAAACAATGTTACAAAATGTGTGCTCACGCAAACAACATTTTGCGTGAGCAATTTTTATTGCTCGCCTTGCTCGCCCAAACCTAAATTTGCGTGAGCAGTCATCTGCTCGCCATCAATTTATTCGTGGCCAGCCCTGTAATTCGATAGCTACTTTTCCGCTTAAAATCATAACCAGTTTTTGGACCAAATATTAAGCCAAACAGAGTTAACTGCCCTTGAGCTTGGTACACGCTAATGTCAGTGTATTTTATTTTACATGTCTCTTATTATTGACATTGTAGCTGAAAGTGAAAAACATTTTAGATATTCAATTTCATTCATGTACACATGTGTTATGTACTGTACATCATGTATGTACATGTATGCATGCTGTCCTTAATGGACGTTTTGATGCAATTAACATCTCATCTCATTAAAATTCTTTACTGGAACAAAAAGAATACACACATTATCAGATTTAGAATTGATGAGACCCAAAATTAAATAATAATACTTGAATTAGTTGAATTTGCAACACAGACTGAGACATTTTTTTTAAAAAATCACTCAACTGTAGGCCTACATATAAAAATTCACAAACTTTTAATGCAAAAACAAATTGTAAGGCCCTTAAGCTGCACTTTTTACTCTAAACCTAAATGTATTGTTTGTGATCCAGACATTGAATTTAAACTGGTTTAGATTTGAAAACATTGCTGACCGTTAAGCTACAGATAGCTTTGATTTGTCATCTTAATGCAATATGGCAAGTAGGGCCTATACAAGAAAGCTCACTGTATTGGGGGCTGAGTTAGCGCTTGCATGTTGTATCATAAGGTCTGTCATTGAGTCAACTGGCGTGGTTTCGATTCCCCGGTTGAAGGGGTATTGGGATGCTGAATGGTTAGCACATGCGCGTTGTATCATAAGGTCTGTCATTGAGTCAACTGACATGGTTTTGATTCCCTGGTTAAACGTGACAATGAGTAGGGTCGCCTGTCCAACCTCGTGTTTTTTTTTTCTGGTACTCTGATTTCTTCCCACTGCTAAAAGACCCCTACGCAGATGCGAATTATTGAAATAAAATTGAACAATATGTTAGTCCCAAAATGACATGGTTTGCGTCAACTGGATGTTAAACTCGATTTCTCTCTTTCTCTTTCTGTGTCAGTCCTTAAATCCCCTCTTTTGAATTGAAAAACATGATAGGAGGTCACTGGTCACAGTGGCTAGGCTGAAGGTTGAGTGTTCAATCCCTGCATTGGCTGAGAAAGTTTATCCTGATTTTCTCTCAAAGCACACTGTATGGCGTATGCCCATCTTCATTTGCCAAGTTTGGAGCAGAATAGTAGGACGTTAAACCCCATTTCATTTCATTTTCATTTCAAAGAACTTGATACTGTAATTAAAGGCCCAGTGTAATTACAATTTGCTATTAGTCTATATAGTTACAGACAGAAGCTAGCATGTGCGGTGTCCATTGTTATTCTAGGTTATTCTACTACAAGAATTAGGCCCGATTGAAAAGATCAACACCTTTTTATAGACTCACATTTTCAAGTGGACATATACCATCAGCCCAGGGGGGGTTGGATGGCTGAATGGTTAGCGTGCGCGCGCTGTATCATAAAGTCTGTCATTCAGTCTACTGGCGTGGTTTTGAATCCCCGGTTGTACGTGGCAAGGAGTAGGGTCGCCTGTCCAACCTCGTGGGTTTTCTCCGGGTCCTCCGGTTTCCTCCCACTGCTAAAGACCCCTACGCGCAAGCGAATTATGTTAATAAAATTAAACCATATGTTAGTCCCGAAATGACCTAGTTTGTGTCGAGTGGACGTTAAACCCCATTTCTCTCTCTCTCTCTCTCCATCGGCCCAGTCAATCCGAACGCCCATGTATCCATTCACTGGGGTTGGGTGGCTGAATGGTTTAACGTATCCCCATTGGATCATAAGGTCTGTTATTGAGTCAAGTGCCGGTTTCAATTTCCTGCTTGTACATGACAAGGAGTAGAGTCGCCAGTATAACCTCATGGGTTTTCTTTGGTTTCCTCCCTCTACTAAAGACACCTGCATGCAAGCCTTGGGTCACAATCAAGTCAGGAAATAACTTTCAAATGTTTGTCTTACACCATGTCAGGCTGGATAAACATCTGACTGGCTTTTCAAATTTTCGGTCGGAAATAATATTCTGACAATTGGGTAAGCACAAACTCTACCGAGATCTGTTCTTTGACTAATGGGTAGGTGGTTGTCGTGATATCTATTGTATAAAGCAGTGGTTCTCAACCAGTTTGGAGCGGCACATGGGTGTGCCGCATAATCTGCCTAAGTGTGCCGCAAAATTTTGAACGGCACACTAAGAAAATGCGAAAAACCACATGATCCTAATTGAGTATTCACTGGTGTCTACTGGTCAGTTCATAGCTGTGTTTTTCTTCATTTAGTTTGAGCCATTCGATGTGTCTATGACTAGTCTGTGTCTACGGTTGTATGCAATCTATGACTTGTTATGTTTTTATTTTGCAAAATTCAAATATTTTTCATATATATTTAGCCAGGTGTGCCGGTATTGTTTCATGTGTTCCAAGGTGTGCCGCTACCAAAAAGAGGTTGAGAACCACTGGTATAAAGATTCAGATTGAAAACAAACAAGGGGGTTGGATGGCCGAAGGGTTAGCATGTGCATGCTGTATCATACAGTCTGTCATTGAGTCAACTGGCGGGGATTTCGATTCCCCGGTTGTACGTGACAAGGAGTAGGGTCGCCTGTCCAACCTTGTGGGTTTTCTCCGGGTCCTCCGGTTTCCTCCCACTGCTGAAGACCCCAACGCGCAAGCGAATTAATGAAATAAAATTGAACTACATGTATGTGTTAGTCCAGAAATGACCTAGTTTGTGTCAAGTGGACGTTAATAAACCCCATTTCTCTCTCTGAAAAAAACCCCCCAACAAAATATCTTTTGAATTGTTCCACGAAATTGGTTTTGATTTGTCACGGATATAAAAATATTACCCATACTCACAATATTTATTGGATTTTTTTTTTGTCCCCCGCCTTTCGAAGAAAGCAGGGGACTATTAAAATGGGTTCGTCCGTCTGTCTGTCTGTCTGTCTGTCTGTCCGTCTGTCTGTCCGTCTGTCTGTCCGTCACACTTTTTGGGACACAATAACTCTCTTCCTAATTGAGCTAGAATGTTCAAACTTGGTGTATGTGTTTATTAGGTCAATGCCTTGATGGAGTTCGAAGATGAGCATTTTCCGCTTAGGGTAAGCAGAGATAAGCAATTTGATTGGTTGATGCTTTGGGACACGATAACTCTCTTCCTAATTGGGCTAGAACGTTCAAACTTGGTGTATGTGTTGATTAGGTCAATGCCTTGATGGAGTTCGAAGATGAGCATTTTCCGCTTAGGGTAAGCAGAGATAAGCAATTTGATTGGTTGATGCTTTGGGACACGATAACTTTTAATTGAGCTAGAATGTTCAAACTTGGTGTATGTGTTTATTAGGTCAATGCCTTGATGGAGTTCGAAGATGAGCATTTTCCGCTTAGGGTAAGCAGAGATAAGCAATTTGATTGGTTGATACTTTGGGGCACGATAACTCTCTTCCTAATTGAGCTAGAATGTTCAAACTTGGTGTATGTGTTGATTAGGTCAATGCCTTGATGGAGTTTGAAGATGAGCATTTTCCGCTTAGGGTAAGCAGAGATAAGCAATTTGATTGGTTGATGCTTTGGGACACGATAACTTTAGTTCTAATTAAGTGAGATTGATGAAACTTGGTGTATAGATTTATTATATGAATACCTTAACTAAGTTTGATAATGAACATTTTTTGCTGAGGGTAAGCAGAGTGATAAGCAATTTGATTGGTAGAAACTTTGGAACACAATAACTCTCCTTCTAATTGAGGTAGAATGTTCAAACTTGGCATAGGTGTCTATTAGGTGAATGTTTAAACTTGATGTATATGTAGATGTTCATTAGGTGAATGTCTTGACTGAGTTCAATAATTAACATTTCGAGCTGAAGCTAAGCAGAGCTAATCGATTTCATTTGTCGATGGTTTGGGACAAGATAATCTTGATTCTATCTGATAGAGAGTGATGAAACTTAGTGAAAAAAATAAATGTGCGATTAATTAATATGTGTCATCTATTTATTTTGCAATTTCGGCGGGGGACATCAGCCTCACTGTTGGCTTGTTTTTTTTTCAGAGCCGATATGTAGCGTGAGTGAATTAATAATAACGCCTCAGTCTGTAGATGGTATTGAGGGAGACGTTCTAACAGTTAAATGTCAGGCTAGAAACCTTCGTCACCCTCCCAAAAATATATTCTGGACGCGACAGAGCCTCAGTACCGACGACCACAAACAGAACTTCTACCAACATCGTGAGAATAATGTGACTTCATCGTTTCATATTATTAAATTACACAGGTCGGATGCCGGTATCTATAAATGTGTGTTGATAACGTACGACAATACAGAAACAGTCAACAAATTAATCCTTCATGTTGCTAGGAAATGTAAGTAAAACAGGTGCGGATCCAAGGTGGGGGGGGGCACCTTTGTGGTGGCGAACAATTTGCGTGATAGAAGAACAAAAATATTTAAAAATGGTAGTGATCCCCGTCGTTGATTGTCCGTCAGTCCGCCCACCGAGGGCCGGGCTTCGCACTCCCAAGTGGGGGCAGCACCCCCCCACCCCCACCTTTCTGAAAATCCTGGAGCCACCCTTGTAAAATGTGACTAAATTCAGAGGTTGATTCTAGTCGTTAGGGTGGGACAAAAACTTGAGGTCCTGTGTACATGTTAGTGTGCATGTAAAAGAATCCTTCACAGTTTGAATTTGAAATAAGCGTAGGCCGTAGACAAGATTCCCCTCATAGCACACTATATTGTGTATGCCAATCTTCATTAGTCTAGAGCGGGGTTAGATGGCCGAATGATTAGCATGTGCGCGTTGTATCATAAGGTCTGTCATTGAGTCAACTGGTAGGCCGTAGCTCAACTGTTCGGGCAAGTTTTCCCTCATAGTCATAGCACACTATATTGTGTATGCCAATCTTCATTAGTCTAGAGGGGGCTTGGCACATGCGCACTGTATCATAAGGCCTGTCATTAAGTCAACTGGTGTTGTTTCGATTCCCTGATTGAACGTGACAAGGAGTTGGGTTGCCTTTCCAACCTCTTGGTTTTTCCTCTGGGACTCCTCCAGTTCCCTCTCACCGCCAAAGACCCCTAAGCACAAGCAAATTTTGAAATGAAATTGAACCTTATAAATGTTAGTTCCGAAATGACCTAGTTTGTATCGAGTAGACGTTAAACCCCATTTCTGTCTTTTTTTTAGAGTGATAAGGGAGATAACTGTATATTTTATATTTCAGCCATCAGTCCATCGTGTGGACATACAAGATTTAGATGTATGACAGGAGATAATTGTATATTTTATATTTCAGCTATCAGTCCGTCATGTGGGCATACAAGATTTAGATGTATGACAGGAGATAATTGTATATTTCTACGATATAGATGTGATGGAATTCCTCATTGTACCGACCAATCAGATGAAAAAGATTGTCCAAGTTTGTAACAATATTTACTCACACAAAAATAATATCTCGGTTCCCAGAGAATCCTGCGGGAGAGCAGTTTTTGTTTTCTTTTGTTCTTATTTTGTCAAAATCTGGCTGTTTTTTCATTTCTATGAAACCACTAAATTATTATAAACTCTAAATAAGACACAGAGAAAATAAATAAGATTTTGAAATAGCGGCCAAATAATTCTGTGACATCATACAGATTAACATGTTTTTTTAATGCCGTATTGGCGACTATAACATGGCATCGATACCGTACTCATTGTCAAAGCATGGATTCTGCTGGCGATTTGAATCAAAGTCTGTGCCAACGGTACTTTCAGTCATCTCTCTCACAGAAATAGTTCTCGGGAAATATAAAACAGTCTACTGGAGAAATAAAAACATGTCACACGGCCCATTTTTTATGATGAGGCTATATCTGAAAACCAGAATATATTTTTTTTGTGGCCTTAAATTGATTCTATGTTAACCCTTTAAAACTAGCTTGATACATGTAAATATTGACAACCATGGGCGATTGGATGGCCGAATAGTTAGCATGTGCGCGCTGTATCACAAGGCCTGTGAGTCAACTGGAGTAGTGTCGCCTTTCCAAACCTTGTGGGTTTTCTCCGGATCCTCCGGTTTTCTACCACTGCTAAAGACCCCTACACGCAAGCGAATTATTGAAATAAAATTAAACTATATGTTAGTCCCAAAATGACCTAGTTTGTGTCAAATGGACTTTAAACCCTCCCACTCTCTCTCTCTCTCTCTGTCTTTAGCATATCAGTTTTACAGTATTACTGTGCTTGTTTCAGGATCCGTCTGTGAATCAAAGTTTCGGTGTCGCAACGGTCAATGTATAGATCATTTATTTTTATGTGATGGTTCTGATGATTGCGGAGATTATTCGGATGAATTAAACGACAGTTGTCGATTAATCCACATGGAGGATCCGAAAATAGGTAAGTGGGTTCTACGTCATGGTTTCAAGCTAATACATAAACCTTTAGTGGCATTTAGCGATTGGAGACATTACAGAACTAACACAGTTATATGGGAAAACAATCACTGGTTTATTATACACATGTATACTCTATCGTTATCAAGCACAATGACATTAAGTAAACTGGGGGGTCTATATATATATATATATAAATGTACAATATGAAGTCATACTTAATTAATTGTTATTAATTATTAAAGGAGTTTGTGATTATAGTTAACTATATTTAACGACAAAGAGCTTGATTACACTACAGTCTACAAGTACATAAAAATATAGATAAACATGAAACCATTTTGTATTACTGTTAGAAGAGTTATAACAGTTAATAGTTCCCACGTTTTAAAACCTATTAACAGTTATAACTCTTCCTGGGGGGTTAGGATGGCCTAGTGGTCTAGAATGTCACGCTTCGACCTCTAGTTGGCGGGTCACCTCTGGCATGCTTTGTGGTTTCGATCCCTGGTGTGAGCGTATGTGGCGGTTTACTCCGGGTACTCCGGCTTCCTCCCTTTGGTGGAAGCAGACGTTAAACACTTAAGAACAACAATAACTCTTCACTCAGAGAAATGAAATGGGGTTTAACATCCTACTGTTCTGCTCTGACTGGGCAAATATAGACAGTGTGCTATGAGTGAAGTGGTCCTATGGCCTACTCTTATATCGATTTCCAACTGCTAAGGACCTAACAAGGACCAATCTGGTTAAAACACAGATCCAATTTCGTTTAGTTTTAATAGTTCAAAATTTTGTTTTTACTTGTCTTTACTACACTTGGATCTGGAAGCGTTGTTATTTAACTCGTGTTCTGCTTGAAATGAGGGGTCAGCCAATCAAATGGTCTGTCGAATCGAGCGCTTGACCTTTTTTGCGCGGAATTGTGGGTAGACATTAGCGGCAATAGAAATCAAAACAAAGCATAAGTAGATAAAAAATACATGGTGGTCGCTAATTGGTTAATCGAATGACTGACGTAATCGGGTCAAATGTCGCTTGCTTGGTACCTGACATCATAGAACGTGAACTCCCACTATAACTTGTTAGATCTACATGTCGAAAGCATAAAAAACGAAACGAAATATAGATCTATATTTTAATTAGATTGGACAAGGACAACTGTCGTTAGGATATTACAAAAAAACAAGGTCCCGTGTATACATTGGTGTGCACGTAATAGATCCGTTTACAGTTTGAATTCGATATAAGAGTAGGCCATAGTGCCGCCCAGGCAAAATTTCCCTCATAATATTGTGTATGGCATATGGCCATCTTCATTAGCCCAGTCGAAGCAGAACAGTACACTTATGGCATATGCCCATCTTCATTAGCCCCGTCGGAACAGAACAGTGCAACAATAAACCCCATTTCATTTCTCACACATGCAATCATTGACAAGTAAGAATTGTTCCTAAAATTCTCGTCGGATCCCTTATTGTGACATCTTGTGTGATTGTTACTTAAAATATGTTCTTATTGTTTATATTACAGATGATGTGACACTTGTGTCCCCTACTCCACTTGATCCAGATGCCGACCATTTTAATTGGTTGAAAACAACGGTCTATATTGTGATTGGTTGTACTGTGGCCTTAGTCATCTTCATTTCATTTATAGTTATCATAGTATTTCGTGTTAAAATGAAAAGACTTCGCGCTAGACGAGTCGCTAGAGCCTTGGAGAGACACAGACGACACCAATCAGGCTCGCAGCACGGTCGACCGTCAGAACACGAGGCCTTTCTTCCCGTAGGTTCTAACTCGCATTATGGTAACATCATCGTGAATGTTAATAACGGCGTTCAATACGTACCTAATTCTGAATTTGGTGGATTGATGGAGGCGCCGCCTTCGTATGCTGAAGTAGTTGGCGTTGAATTAGAAGTCCGTGATTCTCCGCCTCCCGCCTATAGTACTATTGATAGAAACCCAAAAACTACTGTAGAGACTGCCACTAACACCAGTCGTCACGATCTATCTTCCACCGTCGCTACTGCAAATCTTATGCAAATTCAGCATCAATCATCTAATTCCATTCAAACTGTCCCTGAAAATCGTGCTCAGTCTTCAAACATTTTTACGAGTGTCGAAGGAGCTGTAGGTGCAGTGCGTGCTAGTCATTCTAACATTAACGCAAATAGTGCTAATATATCCTTGACTAACATAGACAATTCTGTAGGACATATACTCACTCCCCCACCCCCTTCATGTTCATCAACTTCATCACATGACAATAATACACCTAGAGTTATCTCCCCTAGACCTAGTGCTTCAAGTAGTTCTCATGACAACCATTCAGTCTCACCTCCACCATCTAACATCTTCATGTGTGTAGAGGGCGCTGTTAAACATCTGAATCGACCCAGCACCTCCACTGACGAAACATCAAATACGCCATCAACCTCTGAAACTCCGGTCACAGAAACACCCCCACAAGCTGCCCTTGATTCATCTGCAAATAGGTCCGCTGATGAGACGTTGGCCAATCAAGATACAGATGTCATCCCAGCAGCAAGCGGCCATCTTGCCGTATGTGGTGGAAAAATCTTTTTGAGATCTGATAGTTCAAGTTCTACTGGTACGTCTGCTGTTAGCCCACCCATAAAAGGTCATTTAGAGGTCAAAGGTGGTCAAATCGTGATCAAACCCGAGAGAAGTACCCCTGGTCCCGTTTCAGAAGTGCCCAGATCTAGTGATAGTGATACAGGATCTTTAGGACGAGGGGCGTTACAGGTACGCGAGGGAAGAATTGTTTTACGTTAATCAAGACGTGTCGTACATTACAAAATTTTCAGATGACAATGAACCATCCGTTTTTTTATTGGAATTCAAAAATATTTAGAATTTTTTAGATCTTCATAGTGCCCTTATTTGGTATAAAATACCATGCAGATGAAGAGAAGCAGATGCAAGAAAACTTAAACTGAAATATTTTAAGAAAGTAGCTTTTTCATTGGTCAAGAGCTAAAATCTATGCTATGATTGTAGTGCCCAGCCAATGAATAATCAGTATTCTTAAAATAGTTACGATTTAAAGATGCATTATGTTGATGTATTATAATTACAGGTTAAAGATGCATTATGTTGATGTATTATAATTACAGGTTAAAGATGCATTATGTTGATGTATTATAATTACAGGTTAAAGATGCATTATGTTGATGTATTATAATTACAGGTTAAAGATGCATTATGTAAGAGTTAAATCTTGTGCCTATAGCAAGTTTTTATTTTGGCTTCAAATGTTATATAAATTATACTGTTTGAATGGTATTTAGTAATTGAACACATTAAAATAAACACAACAGTTCTATAGATACCAATTACTGTATTTCTATTAAAGCTATGTTTCAACAATGATTCTCTTGTCGTTATCGTTGTGCTTGATAAAGACAAGAGAATCATTGTTGAAACATAGCTTTAATAGAAATACGGTAATTGTTATCTATAGAATTGTTGTATTTATTTATTTTTATGTTATATAAATTAGAGGGGGTTGGATGGCCGAATGGTTAGCATGTGCGCGCTGTATCATAAGGCCTGTCATTAAGTCAACTGGCGTGGTTTCAAATCCCTGGTTGTACGTGACAAGGAGTAGGGTCGCCTGTCCAACCTCGTGGGTTTTCTCTGGGTCTTCCGGTTTCCTCCCACTGCTAAAGACCCCTACGTGCAAACGAATTATTGAAATAAAATTAAACCATATGTTAGTCCCGAAATGACCTAGTTTGTGTCAGACATCTATTTACATCACAAGTCAAGTCTGTAATAAACTTTCTAGATCACTGGATGACAGAGATTTAAACGGATTGAAAAATGATCGCTATTAAATGATTTGATTTTAATATTTGAGTCTATTTTTCAACTAGTATAGCAAGAATGGCCCGCACTTTATCGACATCTTACATAATGCATTTTTAATTTTTTGTGAATAGAGTGTCTGAGAATCTTGTCATACAGTGCTTCCTATGATAGTTCTACGCATTTCATAGAAATCGGGGCAGTGTTTCAATAAAACTTAAATCTTCTTAAATCGTCTTAAACTAAAATTTCGTCCTCACTTAAGATAGATGAGTTTCACAAAACAATTTTAAGCATACTAAAATCTATTAAAATTGCATTTAAGTTAGAATCGAACTTCGTGAAAGGCATAAAATTTAAAATTTCATTTTGATTTTACTTAAAATCTATTTTAGTGATTTTAGCTTAAGTTTTTGTGAAACAGGGCCCAGAAATGATCTTGATTTGATCAGGGGTGGACATTAGAAGTTTTTGTTTTTCTAACTGTAATGTACGCTCGTAGATGTAAATAGATCCATTATTTGTATGTTTCTGTGATCATAGAAGTTATTTCTATGTTAACATGTTCAGTACACTCCAAGTGTATCAGTCAAAATAAGTCAACGCTGATTGGTTAATCAATGTCTGACATCATAGGGTCAAAAGCCACTCGTATGACCCCCTGACGCGACCTCCCAGTACAACTGGTCAGATCTTCATGTAGTGTAGGCCATTGAAGTTATAAAAAAAAAAAACGAAACGAAATATAGATTTGTATTATAATCAGATTGCTCCAAGTGTATCAGTCAAAAATTCATATGAACACGTGTAGTTCATTAGCATCTCATTATATTCACTCAGAATTTTTTGCAAACTAGAACAATCTTTTTCCTTTTAAATTTAAAGGGCACATAAAATGGGCGAGAAGACTTTTCAGTACATACAGCCAATGGTTACTATATCCACTTATTCTGTAGTCAATTTCTTTTATTTAATTAGGGGATTAAGGAATCAGTCAGGCATTAATGAATACGTATGCCAGCTGTATGTAGGTAATTTAGGAATAAACATTCCAAATACGCATATTGGTCACTGTGATGTCACTGCCGTCTGAGGGGATTAAGAGTGTTTTCGATAATTGGCAAAGTCGTTTTTATAGTTGGTATCTTTTTGCGACTTTAGTGTAGATAGCTGTATTAATTTTATAATCAGATTGGTGTGAACTTGCCGTAAAGTGGATATAGTAACCATTGGCTATGGGTACCAAAACGTTTTCTCGCCCATCTTATGTGCCCTTTAACATAGACAAATTCATTTTGGGTACAGATTGGCTCCGAAACAAGAGAATTCTTGCAGCATCTTATCCTAGTCACTCAGATGTTTTGGAAAACGTAACTAATTTATACACAGACTAAATCAATTTGTCAAAGAAAAATTTAGAATTGTCTTGGAGCATGGTTTCCAATTCGGCCATTATGCCTGTCTTTGACCGCTGTTTGTCTTAAAGACAAAACTTGGAGTATACGGTCATAAAAATTCATTTTTTTTATAAATGTTTTATAAAAATCAAATTACAATTGTGTATATTATAATTATGTATATAACATTACATGAAACTATTCTTCTTGGAATATATTGTGATGGCCTGTCTTATTTACATTTATACCGTAATACCGTACTTAAATTAAAATCTACTTAAACATGCATAATGCAAGTGTACTGTTCTTGGATTTAAAATCTCATATACATACAATATGCAAGTGTACTATTCTTGGATTTAAAATCTAATTGAACATGCATTATGCAAGTGTACCCACAGATCCTATTTCGTTTTGTTTTTGGGGGGTTGGATGGCTGAATGGTTAGCGTGCGCGCGCTGTATCATAAAGTCTGTCATTGAGTCGACTGGCGTGGTTTCGAATCCTCGGTTGTACGTGGCAAGGAGTAGGGTCGCCTGTCCAACCTCGTGGGTTTTCTCCGGGTCCTCTGGTTTCCTCCCACTGCTAAAGACCCCTACGCGCAAGCGAATTATGTAAACAAAATTAAAAACCATATGTTGGTCCCGAAATGACCTAGTTTGTGTCGAGTGGACGTTAAACCCCATTTCTCTCTCTCTCTCTCGTTTCGTTTTTTATAGTTCAAAATTCCATCGAAAGTATAAAAAAAACGAAACGAAATATAGATCTATGTTTTAATCAGATTGAATGACTACATGTAAATGCCATTGGAAGAATTTATAGTCGATAAGGAGGCTACAGTAGAACATGAAATTATTGTGCCATGAATTTATTGCTGATTGTTCTAGTATTGCCGATTGTATCCGGGCCCTTATTCACGAAAACTTAAACTAAGATACAATCGAAATTTTAAGAAATACTGCATTTTGATTGGCTGACCAATATGCAAATTGGATATATGCAAATTGATTTTACTGGTCAGCCAATTGAATTGCAGTATTTCTTAAAATTTCGATTGTATCTTAGTTTAAGTTTTTGTGAATAAGGGCCCCGTACTACGGACAAGTTTACATGAAATAAATGCAAAGTTCAATTACAACATTTAATTATGTCATGAAATTAATGCTAACTATAGTCATTAGTATTAATTCCATTCATACAAACATTTCATGACTAAGATTGTAAGACATTTGTGTATGTATAAAGTTTTTTTTTATAGTAGAATATTTTACATGTTTTCGTTATAGAAAACTCAATCACTCCTTCACAACATTTTCTACTTTCATTTCCTACTTTTATAATTTTACTGTTCCATAATTAGTGGTCTTAATACATCTTTGGTGGGGTTTTATTTGCTTGGTTAAAGAAGGGTTAATTGCAATAAAAAATCTGACAGAATCAATCCCATCCTTGTTAGCCCCAGTGGTATCGCTTCGTTATACTCCATTCGGAATGAGACCACAGTGGTATCACCCCATTCTACTCGAGGCAGAATGATACCACTGTGGTATCGCTCAGTTCTACTCCATTCGGAATGAGACCACTGTGGTATCACCCCATTCTAATCGAGGCAGAATGATACCACTGTGGTATCGCTCAGTTCTACTCCATTCGGAATGAGACCACTGTGGTATCACCCAATTCTACTTGAGGCAGAATGATACCACTGTGGTATCGCTCAGTTCTACTCCATTCGGAATGAGACCACTGTGGTATCACCCCATTCTACTCCAGGCAGAATGATACCACTGTGGTATCGTTCAGTTCTACTCCATACGGAATGATACAACTCGGATACCGAGGATGAATCAATCCTAAATGGTCCATTCATCAAAATACTAAAAAGTGGACAAATTCAGCAACATTGTGCTGTAAATAGTGGATTTGAAAAAAAAAAAGTCCATATTTTTAGCTGAGTTTGACCATTAAAGTTGATTACATCAGTAAGTTCAGAATATTGATTTAAAAACATAAAGCACAATGCCAGACGCTGCTCCGGACAGTCCTGCTCTGGATAGCTCTGCTGTGAAAGCCCTGTTCTGGATAGCTCTACTCTGGACAGTCCTGTTCTAGATGGTCCTGCTGACATTATTTTTTTTCAAGAATTTGAATTGTATGTGTTCTGTTCTAATAATATGTTGATGGTCAGTATAACAAAATTGATACCTGGTCTTATGTACTGTGTGCCCGGGAGAATAGCATTGTCAGGGCAGTAGCTTTTGACCCCAAAGTTGCGAGTTTGTTTTAAACATCCAAACTCGAATCATGTAAAAGTTATAAACAAATGATTTAGTGCTATATATTTATTGGTGGGGGGTGGGGAGGAGGGCTTAGCCATTGAGACAACTTGATTCACCCTTATATTTTATTTGGGAAAAGAGATTTAAACTTTTGTCTATGGTTGTTGTGAATTAATTTTCGAGGAGGGTCTTAGTCAAGGTAGACATCTAATGCATTGGTGGGGGGATAGGGGTGCATCTAAGCTTGCTTGTGTCTGTGATTGGTGTGAATTATTTTTTTTTAACTCCCGCTATAGGATTGAGGACGATCTTAGCCAAGGGAGACAACCTTGATTCTTTGTTTATCAATCATGACGTGTATATGTTTAATATAGGTATATTTGTATATTATTATAAGTCATTGTACAGGTGTTTTTTTGTATATTCAAACAGTATTAGCTTATTATATATATTAAAGGAAGTATTTGGTGCATTATATTATTTTATGTTGTTAAGTCAGTCATCATGACTAATAGGACGGAGACAAAGAGTTACTACACGAATATAATTCCTTTTATTCAAAGGTGGGGGTGGGGGTCCCATCCGAACAACTAGACAGCTATCCTTGTACCCCAGTAATACTAATAGACAGTTGGGTTGGATGGCCGAAAGGTTAGCGCATGCAAGTTGAATCATAACATAAGGTCTGTCATTCGGTCAAATTGGCGTCGTTTCGATGCGCCGGTTGTACGTGAGAAAGTGTAGGGTCGTCTGCCCAACCTCGTTAGTTTTCTCGGGCGGGGTACTCTGGTTTCCTCTCACTGCTACAGACCCCTACGCGCAAGCTCATTGTTGAAATAAAATTGAACCATGTGTTAGTCCCGATATGACCTAGTTTGTGCCGAGTGGACGTTAACCCCATCTCCCCCCCCCCCATCCATTATACTCAATATCTCTAATCCCCACCACTCTTGTTCTGTACGCTGATTTTTGTTGACTTTTTGTACTAAAATGGATGGAGAGTGTTTGAATTTACATTTTGCCATATTCTGTGGATTGTTACAGTGACATGTACCACGGATCCGTACACGTTTACTAATATGCTACTTCCAGTATGTGCATTTCAAAATTTACATAAGTCAACCTTGTACATGTTTTGGAGCAAAATCGAGTTCGAACCCAGGACCTCCAGTGCCTAGCTCAGACTGGAAAACAGACTGGAGTTTGACGAGTTCGATTCCTGCGTTGGCCGAGAATGTTTATCTGGAATTTCCGGCGTAGTTCCCAATTGTCAGTGGTGCAGAATGGAGGACCTGGCAAGGGACAAAGTATAGTCGTTCGGTTGGGATTAAAAACCGAGGTCTTTTGTACACATTGGGGTGCACGTAAAAGAACCCTTTGTAGTTGGAATTTGATATAAGAGTAAGCCGTAGTGCCACTATCCAGGAAAAATTTCACTCATAGCACACTGTATGGCATGTGCCTGTCTTCATTATCCCAGTCGGAGCATAACAGTAGGACGGTAAACCGCCGTTTCATTTCATTTCCAGCGCCATACCCATCGAACCACCTTCAATAGTAGCAGTATTGCCATGTACACCCTTGCAGATCTCGGTTTGAAGGCCGATAATAAGCAAATAAAATATTTATATCTAATCCAATTTGAAAATAATAGCAGGACAATGGGCCTATTTTGTTAAAAAAAAATTAATTATTTATACTTGAAGATGTCAATAAAAAATAGAGAATTGAATTTACAAAAATATAGAATTTAATTTAACAAAAATATAAAATTCAAAATACATGTGCAACAATTTAAATTTATTAAAGAAAAATATAGAATTTAATTTACAACAATATAGAATTTAATTTAACAAAAATATAGAATTGAATTTACAAAAAATATAGAATTGAATTTACAAAACAATAGAAATTAATTTACAAAAATATAGAATTCAGTTTACAAAAATATAGAATTCAATTTACAAAAAATATAGAGTTCAATTTACAAAAATATAGAATTTATATCAATACTGGAAACTAAAATGTGTTTACAAAAATATTAATCATATTTATAAATAACAAATATTAATATATTCATAAATTTGTTTTAAAAAATATTAAATATTTTCTTAATTGATGTGTTTTAAAAAATATTAATGATAAAAAAAAAAAAACAACGATAACTATAAATGTACCACGTTATGTATTAATATTTTAATTTATATTTTTAGGAGAAAGACAGGGAATAAACATAACGACCCGCCATTTTCCTATTTAATGGTATCGAATAATTATAATTTTATGATATTTTTGAATAAAATCATTATGTACAATAATGGTAGGGGTGTTGATGACGGTGACTACTGTGGTGATTGGACATGGCTGAACGAATGTAATGGTATTGTCCATGGTAACCATAGTGACTACTGTGGTGATTGGACAGGGCCGTACGACTGTAATGGTATTGTCCATGGTAACCATGGTGGCTACTGTGGTGATTGGACAGGGCTGTACGACTGTATGTCATTGTCCATGGTAACAATTATGACGGTGACTACTGTGGTTTAAACAAGGTTATACCATGGTGATGGTGATTACGGATAACGATGAATACATTATAAAGAAAAGAAAACGGGTAAAAATACGTAATACTCTTCCGATGAATAGCAACCAATAACAATACTTGACAACATATTAATGAATAACAACGAATAATATTTCATACCTTCCCCATGAATAACAACCAATCACAACCAATGAATAACAATACTTGATACTATCAATATTTCTTGATGCCATAACAACGAATAACAATACTTGATACTATCAATATTACTTGATGTCATAACAACGAATAACAATACTCGACGGCCTTCCCATGAATAACAATTTAGCACCTTCCCAATAAATAATAGCCAGTAAACATACTTGGCATCTCTCCAATAACAATACTTTACACCCCTCCAGTGGATAACAACGAATAACAATACTTAATAGCCTCCTCGATGAATATCATCGAATATCTATAGTTAATACCCTCCCAATGAATAACAACCAATAACAATACTCGATGCCTTCCAACGAATGACAACTTGACACCTTTCCAATAACACCCAATAACGATACTTGATGTCTTCCCAATGCATAACAATACTTGATAGCCTTCTCGATGAATATCAACAAGTATCCATAGTTAATACCCTCCCAATGAATAAGAACAAAAACAATACTTGATGCCTTCCAACGAATAACAACTTGGAACCTTTCCAATACATAAAAGCCAGTGTCCACACTGGATACCTCGTGAAATCCTTTACAACAAACAACATTACTTGATCCCCTATCAATTAATAATAACCAACATAGGCCAGAATGATCTAAACTATCGCGTTTCAAAATTATCTTGTCGTACGTTAAATCCTCATTCTGGACGCCTCGTATGCTACAATTAATGTAATACAGGATAAACTATTAGACGACCACACAACAAATCACAGAGTCCTTTAATTCATGCTTGAAGACTCACTTATTTAACCGTGAATACCAAACGTGACAGTGCAGCTCAGAGGCATCAAGTAGAACAGTTCTAGATGAGAGGCGCTATATAAATTCATTATTATATTATTGTTATAGACAAAATAATAAAACAATATTATGATAATAATTTGATACACTAGAAGACAACCACACATAATAATCATTTGATAAACTAGAAGATAAACAGGGACAACAAAATAAACCAATACAATATGATACATAATAATATTTTGAGCAACTAGACGACAATCACACAGCAAAACACAGATACAATAATAAAAGAATAACAAAATAATAATTTGATAAACTACTACAATCACACAACAATTCATAGACAAAATAATAAAAAAAATAATAATTTGATAAACCAGAAGACAACCGCACAGCAACACAGAGACACCATAATGAATCAATAATATGATACACAATAATAATTTGATAAACTAGAAGACAACAGCACAACAAAACAGAGACAACATAATAAAACAATAAATAAAACAAGACACACACTCTTTATATTCAAGGCATTCCCCGATCTGCTATGGGGGCTGATGTAACTAAATCTGATGGGTAGTTTATTCAAGGTATTCTGTAGTCTGCTATGAGAGTTGAAGTAACTAATTCTGATGTGTAGTGATGGTGGTTATTCAAGGCATTCTGTAGTAACTAATTCTGATGGGTAGTTATTCAAGGCATTCTGTAGTAACTAATTCTGATTGGTAGTTATTCAAGGCATTCTATAGTAACTAATTCTGATGGGTAGTTATTCAAGGCATTCTGTAGTCTGATATGGGAGTTGAAGTAACTAATTCTGATGGGTAGTAGCCATGTTGTTTGTGTACAAATTTACTAGCTCGCGTCCATCCGTAGGAGAAGCCATATTCATCCTTACCAAGCTTCTGTTTGATTATCTGGCCTGTTGGGTAAAATGAGAAACAATAAATGAAATAGCCACGGAGCTGGTCGTCCTGAGCGATAAAGGAGTGTAATTAAAGGGCGCGATAAGGGAGTCTTGTTAAAGGGCGTTATAAAGGATTGTAATTAAAGAGGATAATAAAGGAATGCGATAAAGAAGTCTTGTTAAAAGGTGTGATAAGGAGTGTTATTAAAGGGCGTGATAAAGGAGTTATAAATGAGTGTGATAAATGATAGAGGAGTAAATGATGGAGGAGTGTGATAAATGATGGAGGAGTGTGATAAATGAGTGTGATTAAAGATGGAGTAGTGTGATAAATGAGTGTGATTAATGATGGAGTAGTGTGATAAATGAGTGTGATTAATGATGGAGGAGTGTGATAAATGGGTGTGATAAAAAGGAATATTTTGAAAATTTCAATTTATTCTGGGCGAAGTTATGAATGTTTGGGGCTTTGACTTTGCAAACACTGGTCAATTTAAATCAACATTGATGGGCTTCTTATATCCAATATTTAAAGTAGGTAAGTCTCTAACTCAATATATCATCCAAAATCTTCTGCATTGAAAACACGAATTATTTGTCAATTTAAATCAACATTGATGTTGTGATGTTACCGGGAAAAGACGGGCTTCTGATATCCAATATTTAAGACAAAATAAACATTTTACCATTGGTACACGAATCGTGTACCATAATGCATTTCAGCGCCATTTGTAACAAGGAAGAAGAAAAACGAGGCTAGACATATTCCACAAGTCATTTCAAATGGTGACGCAATATTTTATCTGTAGAGCATGCGCAATAGACTGGAATAACCAGACGCTCGAGATTGCCATTCGACTGAGACTTCTGGCTTATTTCGCCGAACATAACGAATTTGAAATTAGAGTAAAAACCTAAAAAGTATGAATGTAAATCAGTCTATATACATTCAGATTACATAATTATATGCATTGCTGTGACACTACGGTGTCGTTAAATAGATCAATTATGAATTACCTCCCCTTTGTGATACGGCCCGTGATACTAGGGTGACACTATCGTCTAGGCCTTTATTCGACTTCACGTTGTGATAACTATTTCCAATGTTAAATTAAGACTGGAACACTTTTTACGTTAACTATGTTTTTTATATCTTTACAACATCCATAATACAGGAAACTAGACACACATCTACGACATTAATATAAGCTACATATAAGTTCTCTTTCCCCAGTTTGTGTTTACAAGATTACGATTAACATCATTCTCTTTACCCCACCATTTCGTAGGACAAGTTTACTGATGTACCCCCTAAGTCCTACGACTTAACGGGGTGCTCTAATTCGAAAGATGTTTATTTCCCAGCCTTTCAGCCCAGGAGGCTGTGGTGTTCCCAGCTTCCCAATGATATCCAAAGGAAATTCGACCGCGCACGTTCGTTATAAAGAGGTTACGTGCATGAGTCATGTATCGAGCCCCGGGAAATTGACCATGTACCTCCTTTATCGGATTGGTCAGCTGCACAGACGCTATCCTGGATTTCAACACAGTATACTTATATGGGCACCTCGGATGGCGGCTAACCGCGATTCTAACACATGGGATTACCATATTTGGATTATCAGACTATGATGTCATTGCCCGACTTTAGACCACCAGTGTTGTTAGCCTATTTCTTGTTGTCAGCGGTACTAGCTAACGACGACGAAACATTAACCAGAACCTCTCTACAGAATCCAACCTCGTGGGTTTTCTTCGGGTCCTCCGGTTTCCTCCCACTGCTAAAGACCCCTACGCGCAAGCGAATTATTGAAATAAAATTAAACCATATGTTAGTCCCGAAATGACCTAGTTTGTGTCGAGTGGACGTTAAACCCCATTTATCTCTCTCTCTCTCTCTCTCTCTCTCTCTCTCTCTCTCTATCTCTCTCTCTACAGAAATTAGGTAACTTCCACAGTATATAGACCCCATAGTGTTATATTGCAACCCATTTGTGTCAATTTCTAGGACCCAAATAGTAGCGATTTAGCTCCCTTAAGACACAATGAAAATGTTAAAATTGGCACACTAATTATATTATATGCGTTGCGATCCATAGAGATTTAGCTCATTTAATATTACCTTTCTTAAAACTAAGTTCTCCTGGTTTCCTCGCTGTGTAATCAAAGCGTGCTATGACTTTTGTGTTACGACGATGAGTAACATCCTGGACATTAGTAAAATCATCAATAAATACTTCATCATTCTTCACGTCTTCCTCAACACTATCGTCGTCAACCACGTCACATTCATCCTCTGATGTCGACGTGGTATCATCGCATATTTTCTTAATACGGGTCTTTGATGTGCAAATTTCTGTTACAAAAAAATAAAATAAAAGTAAAACAAAAATAAGAAAATGTGGGTCAATAGTATTGATGTGATTACCTACATTTGAATCTCGGTGTTTTTCAAAACGGGTTGGGGGGGGGGGGGGGTTAGCACGTGCGCGCTGTATCATAAATCATCAAGTAAGTTAACTTTATCACACTCATAAATAAAACTTTTTTTTATCACACTACTCCATCTTTAATCACACTCATTTATCACACTCCTTCACCATTTACTCCTCTATCATTTATCACACTCATTTTTATCACTCATTCATAACTATTTTATCGCGCCCTTTATTACACTGCTAATACACTGGTTTTCACGTGCGCACTGTATCATAAAGTCTGTCATTTAGTCAACTGGCGTGGTTTCGAATCCCCGGTTGTACGTGACAAGGAGTAGGGTCGCCTGTCCAACCTCGTGGGTTTTCTCCGGGTCCCCCGGTTTCCTCCCATTGCTAAAGACCCCTACGTGCAAGCGAATTATTGAAATAAAATTAAACCATATGTTAGTCCCGAAATGACCTAGTTTGTGTCGAGTGGACGTTAAACCCCATTTCTCTCTCGCTCTCAAAACTGGTTGACGTTTCTCAGTGGTAGTGTGGGTATCGTTACGCGATTTGTTTTGTAATTGTACTGAAACTATCTATTAAATACAATCTATGGGCGTAAAATTTTAAAATTTTTGACGATACCTTCCCGCGTAAAAACTGGGTGATTTGATGATATATTTGGACTAAAACAATATTCAAACTAATTAATCTATAAAAGCATTTGCTTCAAATCCCTCTCAAAACACTGTAATCGCTAGGACATTTTCTCTCACTTTTTCCACGTCCGCTCACCATCAAATTTATCATAATACACATCAAGCGCTCCCTAACGCAAAGAGGTCAGACAACCAACGCGTGCAACCTTTGACGTCACTCGAGGAGACAGCCCTTAATCCTTAGACTGCCATTTAGTGACACTCTCTCATTTTTGTCCTGTGCGCGCTCAATGGGTGTTTATCAAGGAAACCAGTATTTTTGAAATAAGATCGGGTGTCTCTACTTGCCATACATACCAAAATTGCCATACTTATATTGGAAATAACCACCCGATAAATACTTTTGTGGGAAAGTATCTTTAAATGTAGACAGATAAGCAGTAATTGTATTCAATAGAGTTGTGACCTGTAGATACCCATCTCTTCAAACAATTTAAAGAATCTTTCGAATCGAGGATTTTTATTATTCACTCAAACTCGTTTTAAAAAATCTGGAATTTTTGTTTGCCTGCGTGGATTAATGCATGTGTTGTAGATTATAAGGCCGCCTATCTATAGTAAGTAACAAAGGGTCGTGTTGCCTCCCTACCCTAGAGGGCTTCTCCGGATATTCAGAATCCCTCCAACTTCTAAAGGTCCCCTGCACACAAGCAAATTATTGATAGTCCCGAAACTCCCTCCCGTTTAATTGACGTTAAATCCCATCTCAAATTTACAATGGCGTGACATCTATATTACCTTGATCGCTTTCCTCGGAACAATCTTCAGGCATACAGAAATCTCTAGCCTGTGACCTCATCTCTTCTTTATATGGCGCTACTTGTTCTTCTATCCAATCAATGGACTCGATACTACTCAGACTCTGTCCTGTAAATATATTACATCTTAATAACAAAATCCTGACCGGCGTGATAAAGGAGTGTAATAAAGGAATGTAATTAAAGGACGTGATATAGCAGTGCTGTGATTAAAGAGCGCAATAAAGGAAGAACTGTAATTATAGGGGCTGATAAAGGAGTGTGATTAAAGGGTGTGCTAAAGGCGTGTAATTAAAGGGCATGATAAAGGGCTGTAATTAAAGGGCGTGATAAAGGCGTGGTAAAGGAGTGTCATAAAGGGCGTGAGAAAGCAGTGTAATAAAGGGCGTGGTAAAGGAGTGTAATAAAGGGCGTGAGAAAGGCGTGGTAAAGGAGTGTAATAAAGGGCGTGATAAAGCAGTGTAATAAAGCAGTTTAATAAAGGGCGTGATAAATGAGTGATAAAAATGAGTGTAATAAATGATAGAGAAGTAAAAGATGAAGGAATGTGATAAATGAGTGTGATATGGAGTAGTGTGATAAATGAGTGTGATTAATAATGGAGGAGTGTGATAAATGAGTGTGATAAATGATGGGGGAGTGTGATTAAAGATGGAGGAGTGTGATAAATGAGTGTGATTAAAGATGGAGTAGTGTGATAAATGAGTGTGATTAATGATGGAGGAGTGTGATAAATGAGTGTGATTAATGATGGAGCAGTGTGATAAATAAGTGTGATTAATGATGGAGGAGTGTGAATCAAGAGTGTGATTAAAGATGGAGTAGTGTGATAAATGAGTGTGATTAAAGATGGAGTAGTGTGATAAATGAGTGTGATTAATGATGGAGGAGTGTAATAAATGAGTGTGATTAATGATGGAAGAGTGTGATAAATGAGTGTGATTAATGATGGAAGAGTGTGATAAATGAGTGTGATTAATGATGGAAGAGTGTGGTAAAAGAGTATGATTTATGTGTGATAACTTACTTGATGATTTAATAGTTGGATCTATCCACGGTGTATCTGGTATTTCTTTATATCTGTTATATCTCTTGGCTTCTCGTCTCGCCTTTCTATCTTCTATAGAATCATCAGAACCCGTGTAAAACGCTTCCACGGTGTCTGTGGTACCTGGACGCGTCGGAGCCTCGGAATAAAGGGCGTCTACAGTGTGCGTTGTGTGGACGGGGTGTGTTGTGTGGACGGGGTGTGTTGATGGGTGCCGTCTATCGTCTCCAACATTAACCGGTGTAGAATGAGTAGATTTGAGGTGTCGGGATGGTGGAAACATGGCCGTAGAAGCAGATGGACCAGAACTTCTGTATGGAAAAAAATAATAACTCAAAAGTACAGAAAACATAAAGAAAAGCGAGAAAGACAGAATTGGATCGTTTCGGGATATGGTACATTTTTATTTCATAAATATGCCTGAGCGTTATTTCGTTAGCATTGGAAGGAAAATGGACGACGCAGAGAAAACCCACACGGTGGCACAGTAATCGAAACCACGCTACTTGACTCAATGACAGACCTTATGATACAACGCGCACGCGTTAACCACTAGACCATCCAACGCCCCTTTCAAATACAGAACACCAGATTGTTTTCAAATAGAATTATGGCGATAGCCTAACTAATCAAGAGAAACCGTATCCAAAATTTAAACGTAATAAAATATATTTACTTACTAACAAACCGGGCGTGCCTATCAATAGATACAATTAATATTTTTAAATAATAGGATGACGTCATAATTAGCCTCAGTATTAGACGAGAAACTGGCGGGCGATAGATATTATTTAATCTAATTATTACAAGCTTTTGTAATTTTTTTGATTTATTACTTAGATCTTTGACAGTGGTGCATACAAAGGGAGCAGAGGGAGCGATGGTCACGGACATCCATTTCATCAGGGCGGGGGGGGGGGGGGGGTGTTATTGTGGGTAGGGGGTCTTGCGGTCGGAGGGGGCTGGGAACCCAGACGAAAAGTGAAAATAAGATTAAGGGTTTTTTTTAAAAATTTGTACAAGATGCCCTACTTAATTTGAACAAAAAGTTTAATTCATAATTTTTAACATCATATCTAGAATATTTTACTTTCTCACATTTCTGAGTACTAGACCCTATATATTTGAAACATGGGGAGGTGGCGGGGGGGGGGGGGGCATACAATCATGATGTTGGCACCGAGCATTACAAAATCTCGGCAACGCCATTGATTTCGTTGGTAAGGGTTTATCTTCGAATAAAATGGGGGGAGGGATGACCGAATGGTTAGCACGTGCGCGCTGTATCATAGGACCTGTCATTGAGTCAACTGACGTGGTTTCGAATCCCCGGTTGTACGTGACAAGGAGTAGGGTCGCCTGTCCAACCTAATGGGTTTTCTCTGGGTCCTCCGGTTTCCTCCCACTGCTAAAGACCCCTACGCGCAATCGAATTATTGAAATAAAAATTAAACCATATGTTAGTCCCGAAATGACCTAGTTTGTGTCGAGTGGACGTTAAACCCCATTTATCGCTCTCTCACTCTCTCTCTCTCTCTCTCTCTCTCTCTCTCTCTCTCGAATAAAATGTAACCGATGCCTTAATTCGTAAATATCCTTTAAAATGGACTACGTTAAAAGATGACTTTTATTTTACTCATTCGGGTATTTATACTCTATCTATAGGCACGGTTAGGTCTATATATTCAGGCCACCTGCAGATTTGGTCAAAGGTCACGGGATGTAAACAGGGCTAGCACTAACCCTAACACGAAATATAGCCCTAGCCCTAACCCCCACGTGCCCTAACCCTACCCCAAAATCCTTGGCAGCAATCACGCGTCCTAGCCCTGTTTACATCTTGTGACCTTAACGAAATCTGGATGTGGCCTTAATATATATTTAGATTTGACCTCCTAGCTACTCACCCGTCCGGTAGACCATGTGACACTTGACCATCTCCTGTCATATCACGTGTTGTCTCTCCATCATTTTGCACATCGAGAAATGGTTGAACTTGCTACAATTTTAACATAATAATTTGGCGTGAAAATTTAACTCATACCCTGTAGGAGCTGATGGGTAACGGGGAGATCATACCATATAGCCTTCGAGCAAGGTGAAGCAATTTTATCGTTCATACACCAGTTCCATCGAAACGAGCGTGGCAAGGCAAAATGGCGTTCCAGGGGTTTACTCCTAAGAAATAGACCAAACCAGATATTTGCAAATAAATGGTAGCGCTGATGCCCCCCCCCCCCCCCACACACACAAACTAACAGTTTTGGGCGCTCGCTAGCCAACAGACTGACACATAATGAGGATGGTAACGATACAAATCAGAAGATGGGGTACTTACCCGGATGGATAAATCAGCGGATGATATCTGAGTTGCTACTTTCGATTTCACTTTATCCAAACAATGCCCTTTAAATGTCTTAACTCTTGATAAAAGTTGATCACTCTTGAACAATATTTTCTGTTTTTCATTCCTAGAAATACAATATAAAAAGACGGATGCAAATTCAGTTAATAACCAACTCCAGTCTTGCATGCTAGCATTTCCAATATGGCGTGCGAATATCAGAACACAGTAGTTCCCCTACGCGCATTGATTTGTATTATTTTTCTTCGATCACTGCTCGGAAGATTCCCCGGCCTCTAAGTCGATCCCGATGTTGGCCGAACAGATACTTGGGATCTTCCCCTTTTCAGGGCCTGGGAAGGAAAAACGTTTAGCCGAGATCTTGTGAATGTCATTAGCGAAAAGTTAAAGACCCCCTGACCGTTAGACATATATAGAAAAGGGTAGTCCACGGCGTCGTAGTCAGGTAGCGTAGGCTCGTCTTCATAGGTGAGATGCCCCCCCCCCCCCATTCAATTCCATGTTTTCACCTCTAAAAACTATCCGAGTGCAACAATGTTATTAATGAAATGAAATGGGGTTTAACGTCCTACTGTTCTGCTCCGACTGGGCTAATGAAGAGTTGTATACAGTGTACTTCCTATGATATCATTGTAAGGGGGCCACGGTGGCTAAGTGGGTAAGACGCTGGCTCGCTAGCCTGGAGGTCGGGTGTTCGATCCCTGCATTGGCCGAGAAAGTTCATCCAAATTTTCCGGCATGGTTTCCCCATGTCATTGGTGCAGGACGGGGAGTCTGACACAGACAGCTGTCTATAGTCGTTCGGATGGAACGAAAAACCGAGACCCCCTAATTGGCATGCACGTAAAATATCCCTTGGCTGTTGGAATTCGATATAACAAGAGGTCATAGTCCCACTGCCCGGGCAAAATTTCCCTCATCCCTCATTGCACACTGTATGGCGTATCCCCGTCTCATTAACCCTGTCGGAGCAGAACAGTATAGCGTCAAACGTCATTTCATTTCTTTCATTTCGATTTCATTTTAACTCTAGTTATAATGGATTATTACCTGATAATAACATCTTCTTGTTCGCGGAAAACTGATAAAGTATTTTGTAAAGATTGAATTGATGTATCAAGATAATTGGCTGATACATCCTCCAGATCTTTAACTATGACTGCTAGTTTCTAATAAAACATAATAAAATAGATATATTACCATCAATTTCATTAAATAACAGATCTATATTTCGTTTCGTTTTCTTATAGTTCAATCAACATTTCGTTTTACATGTCTTTACTACACTAGAATCTGGAAAAATTGTTATATTACTGGCGTTTGGTTGAAGTGCGGGATAAGCCAATGAAACAGTAAACCACTAGAAATGCCAACGCTGATTGATTAACCAATGTCTGACGTCATAGGGTCAAAAGCCGCTCGTACGACCCTTGACACGACCCTCGAGTACAACTGGTCAGATCTTCAAGTAGTGTAGGCCATCGAAAGGGTTAGGGTTAGTATTCACCAAAAATACTCATTTATATAAAGAGGCCATTGTGAACTCAGGAAATTCCCGAACCTCCTCAACCGACCTACAATTAGCATCTCTCATGCTATTATCAGGGCAGTGACCTAAAGGCGGGGATCACGTGGCTAAGTTGGTAAGACGCTGGCTCGCTAGCCTGGGGGTCGGGTGTTCGATCCCTACATTGGCCGAGAAAGTTCATCCACATTTTCCGGCGTGGTTCCCCCTTGTCAGTGATGCAGGACGGAGGGCCTGACAAGGACAGCTGTCTAGTCCTTCGGATGAGACGAAAAACCGAGGTCCCGTGTATACATTAGAATGCACGTAAAAGATCCTTTGGCAGTTGGAATTCGATATAAGAGTAGGCCGTAGTGCCGATGCCCGGGCAAAATTTCCCCCATAGCACACTGTATGGCGTATGCCCGTCTTCATTAGCCCAGCATAGGAGCAGAACAGTAGGACGTTAAACCCCATTTCATTTCATTTCATTTCGTGACCTAAAGGCGTTTAATCTTTTAATAGAAAAGATACACTATGACTTTTTTTTACACAAGTTAAAAAGGGATTATGTAAGATTTAGATAAAGAGCTGTCCGTTCTCGCTATAATATTTTAAAAATAAATATTACAAAATGTCTATTGAAAACTGTATTCAAATTACTTTATTTTGTGTGAAGGGGGGTTGGATGGCTGAATGGTTAGCGTGCGCGCGCTGTATCATAAAGTCTCTCATTGAGTCGACTGGCGTGGTTTCGAATCCCCGGTTGTACGTGACAAGGTGTAGGGTCGCCTGTCAACCTCGTGGGTTTTCTCTGGGTCCTCCGGTTTCCTCCCACTGCTAAAGACACCTATGCGCAAGTGAATTATTGAAATAAAATTAAACCATATGTTAGTCCCGAAATGACCTAGTTTGTGTCGAGTGGACGTTAAACCCCATTTCTCTATCTCTTTATTTTGTGTGAAGTTATCAATGGTTGTAGTTTTGATATGATGTGTGCATTGATCGTAACCAACGTACTGGTCATTATAGATATGTCAAACAGATTTTAATCTCGATCAAATAATATTTTATCGTCTATTTTATGTATAATGTTGTCTATTATTAAACAATTCTTACTATGGTTGTATATGTATAATTATTAACTACTATATATACTGTACATTTTCACCCATTGTATTATATTTATATAGTAAGTATGTATTTGCAATTATAACTATGTATATGCACCCATTTTGCATTAATAATATATATACAAATTATTTAGGGAGAGGGGTTTTACATAGGCTAAGCCTGTTATCCAATCCCATTCACACAACCTGAATAAAAATATTTAAAAAAAAAATTTAAAAAAATGGCCAAACCTTTGTAATCAATGCCCTAGAGAGTTTATTAAAGACTTTTCATGTTAATAAATATCTAATTATTAATAGTTTAGATAACAATTTAGGCCCAAAGAAAGACCTGCAATAGGCAGATTTAGCACTTACATAAGTCCTGTTTAAGTTAAAAAAACATAGCAACCACCGCATTAAATATTTAATTCGACATTATCTACCTTGCCATTCGAGTTGAGAAATCTGGACAGGACCGTTTCCGCCTGGATAACGTTATTATTATGTGTTTCTACATTTTGGTCTAGAGTAACCAGTCTTTCTTTTAATGATTCTATTTTCGAGGTAGTTAAAGGAACTGTACCATATCTCTTTTGGCCGCGAACTTGTTCCTCGACATCTTTCTTGGCAGCTACAGCATAGTTCTTGTTCTAAAAATATAAATATAACCACTCTCTTTAAACTGTTTTCCGATATGGTGTCCCCTTGTCAATGGTACAGGGAGGAGGGCCTGAAAATGACAGCTGTCTAGTTGTTCATTAAAGGATGAAAAGCCGAGGTCCAGTGTCTACATTGACGTTCAAGTAAAAGATCCCTTGGCAGCTGCAATTCGATATAAGAGTAGACCATAGTGCCGCTGCCTGGGGCAAAATGTCCCTCATAGCACATTGTATGACATATACCCGTCACCATTAGCCCAGCCGGGAGAGAACATTAACCCCCATTTCATTTCATTTCATTTCTCTTTGAACTAACCGGAATCTCGGTCTTCCCGTCTTTCTGCTCAAATGTACTTTTTGACTTATGAGTGATTATTGCTTATTGCATTGGAGTTGGGGTCAATTCGCTAAGGCTAAGGTCAGCTAGTCTTGGTAGGAATAGGATGCTTGTAGAACTGATTATCTGGAGTTGATCTGGCCAAAAGTCACAAGATATTCCCCCAATGTCATTCTGATTAAAACACAGATCCAATTTCGTTTCGTTTTTATAGTTCAAAATTTCGATTTTACTTGTCTTTACTACACTTGGATCTGGACGCATTTTTATTTAACTCGTGTTCTGCTTGAAATGAGGGTTCAGCCAATCAATTGGTCTGTCGAATCGAGCGTTTGACCTTTTTTGCGCGGAACGGTGGGTAGACATTAGCGGCAATAGAAATCAAAACAAAGCAAAAGTAGATAAAAAAAATAGATGGCGGTGGCTAATTGGTTAATCAAATGAATGACGTAATCGGGTCAAATGTCGCTGGCTTGGTACCTGACGTCATAGAATGTGAACTCCCACTATAACTTGTTAGATCTACATGTAGTGTAGGCCATCGAAAGTATAAAAAACGAAACGAAATATAGATCTATATTTTAATTAGATTGCCCCAATTTGTTAATTATTATGAGTGTTGCCTAGCAGAATTAAAAGGACATTGCGATGAGTTAAATTTGATGCGGTTATGTATCCGTTATGATCAGGTACAGCACATTGTATTATCACATAATCTCTTTAGTCCTTAGGATGGTACGAAAAATCGAGGTCCCGTGTGCACATTGGCGTGTATGTAAAAGAACTCTTGTCAGTTGAAATTCCATATAAGAGTAGGCCGTAGTGCCGCTGTCCGGGCAAAATTGTCCCCATTGTACAGCACACTGTATGGCGCATGCCCGTCTTCATGTGGGAGCAGAACAGTAAAATGTTAAACCCCATTTAACTTCGGGGGGTTGGATGGCCGATTGGTTAGCGCGTGTGTGTTGTATCATAAGGTCTGTCATTGAGTCAACTGGCGTGGTTTCGATTCCCAGGTTGTACGTGACAAGGAGCAGGGTCGCCTGTCCAACCTCGTGGGTTTTCTCCGGGTCCTCCGGTTTCCTCCCACTTCTAAAGACACCTATGCGCAAGCGAATTATTGAAATAAAATTGAACCATATGTTAGTCCCGAAATGACCTAGTTGGTGTCGAGTGGACGTTAACCCCTCTCTCTCTCTCTCTCTCTCTCTCTCTCTCTCGCACCATTTCAGCACACACAAATTCTCTTGGCGTTGAATAAAACTCATCCAACAGAATCCTAAAAACAAACAATTCCGTGATTTTTTTTATCAAAAATGAACCATTCTGAATGAGATACAGACCGAATGTAGCACACCACACCCGAGTCAGAACAATAATAAAATGTACCTGTTTTGCCGTTTTCAGCTTCTGCAGAAGTTCAGAATGTTTTTTCTCGATGGTATTGAATTCAGATAGAACTGTATCGGCCTTTTTCTGTATTTTAGATTTCATATGAGCATCACTAGTAGCGCTAGAGTATAAATATAATAATATGTATAACATTTCATATGAGTATCATACTAGTAACACTAGAGTATAAATATAATAATATGTATAACATTTTATCTATACAAATAAAATCAAAGTATTATGTATGTATGTATGTATGTATGCGCCCATCACGGTCCACTTCCACAACATGTGGTATCAAATTAACCAGCATGACTCCGTGAATGATTTAGGCCATCGACGTTGGCGCGCGCGAATCACGCTGCGTTGCCACGCTTCACCCCTACATATGTGCTATCAAATTAACGAGCATGACCCGGACGAATTTGGGTGCGTCGCGAATTTGGGGCTCTGGCGAATTGCGTCTGGATAATTTGACCCTGGGCTCACCTGGGGTGGCTCTTTTCAACAATTTACACCACCCTTGTATATTATGCCATTAGTGAAATAAATAAATAATAACTAACCCGATGGCTGTTCCCCCCCGCCCTCTGCCCCCTTGTTTATTTTATTGAATATACAACTTTATACATCCATAAAGGATCACCCCAGATGTTATGTTATAATTGTATGATCAACTTTTGTTTAAACTGTGTATGCAATGATACAATAAAATCTTATCTTATTTTATCTTACAACTTTCAGCACATTACCCCCCCCCCCTCCAGCCCTTGGTATATTTTATTAAATATATATAACTAACCTGATGGCTGTTTTCAGCACATTACACCCTCCCGTGTATATTTTATTAAATATATTATGATGTATATTTGCCGCACTTTCAGATTCCCTTGATAACAGTAAAAATACATCGCGTATTTCTCCGGTATATACAAATTCTGTATAGAAATAAAAAAAAACAACAAACGAATAGGAATTACATGTATATTAAAGGTGCATTATGTATGAAATGAAATGAAATGAAATGGGGTTTAACGTCCTACTGTTCTGCTCCTATACTGGGCTAATGAAGACGGGCATACGCCATACAGTGTGCTATGAGGGAAATTTTGCCCGGGCAGCGACACTATCGCCTACTCTTATATCGAATTCCAACTGCCAAGGGATCTTTTACGTGCATTCCAATGTATACACGGGACCTCGGTTTTTCGTCTCACCCGAAGGACTAGACAGCTGTCCTTGTCAGGCCCTCCGTCCTGCTTCACTGACAAGGGGGAACCACGCCGGAAAATCTGGATGAACTTTCTCGGCCAATGCAGGGATCGAACACCCGACCTCCAGGCTAGCGAGCCAGCGTCTTACCCACTTAGCCACGTGACCCCCCCATTATGTATGAGCTAAACCTGCCTGAAGCAGATCTTTATGTTAACTTCAAATGTTATATAAACTATTATTTAGACATTTATTCACATGACAAGCCCATAATCAACTTTCTAGACCATCGGCTGAGATTTAAATGGATTTAAACATCCGCCAGATTTTAAAATTTAACGATAAAATGGATAATCCACACTTAGTCTCGGTTGACAAGTACCGTTGCTACGATAATAAACGAAATGAAAAGAAATGGGCTTTAATGTCCTGCTGCACTACTCCGACTGGGCTAATAAAGACGGGCATACGCCATACAGTGTACGATGAGGGACATTTCGCCCGGACAGCAGCACTACGGCCTACTCATATCGAATTCCAACTCTCAAGGGATCTTTTACGTGCACGGCAATCTGTACACAGGACTTCGGTTTTGCACCCCATCCTAACGACTAGACAGCTGTTCACTGACAAGGGGAAACTACGCCGGAAAATCCCGATGAACTCTTTAATATCTACAGTTTACATAATGCATTTGAATTTTGGAATTGAAACACAAAAATTATCTACAGAATCAAGGTATAAACGTAGCTCCGATTAAAAAATACAGTAATTGTTTTCCGTCTTCAATAGCCCAGTCGGAGCAGAAAAGTAGGGATTTAAACCCCATTTCATTTTATTTCCATCGGCCCCTAGCTTGTGTTTGGGGGTGGGGGTGGGGTGGTGGTGGATGCCGAATGGTTAGTGCGTGCGCGCTGTATTATAAGGTCTGTCATTGAGTCAACTGGCGTGGTTTCGAATCCCCGGTTGTACGTGACAAGGAATGAGGTCGCGTGTCCAACCTCGTGGTTTTCCACGAGTCCTCCCACTGCTAAGACCCTGCGTGCAAGCGAATTATTGAAATAAAATTATTGAATTGAACCATATGTTAGTCCCGAAATTACCTGGTTGTGTCGAGTGGACGTTACCCCCCCCCCTCTCTCTCTCTCTCTCTCTCTCTTTTCTCTCTCTCTATCACTACCTTGTGTTTACTTTAATCAACTACAGTAAATATTAGTCTAGGAACCATGAAATATAATAGAAGAATCGTACCTTCTGAATTAATTAAAGATTCATAATGTTTCTGCCACTCTGCTAGAGAACTCAGATAATCAAATTCTATATCGGCTCTCTTTGATAAGATTTCGTGTAATAATTTCTGTTGGCTAAAACAAAAGTCATATTATTTAGAAAGGTATAATATAAGTTGATACGCCAATGCAGTGTCAATGAACTAAACAAAACAAAAAACAAAAGACCTTTCAATTAAAATTGTAATACACACCTTTTAGCAGTCTCGTTGTGTTGAAAGATTTCTTGAGCTGTTAAGAATAAAGTAGCCCCATCCATCTGTGCCATTCCAATACACGTCTCCTCCCCCCGTTTCTTCAAATGACGTCAATAATTCAATGACGTCATGGGCCAATTATTTAGCCCAATGCAAAATTGACATGGCAGTATCGACAGCCTGCATTATGCTAGGTGCCCATTCATTCGTGTTTTTCCTGGGTTTTTTTTATTATTGATTTCGTTAAATGTGCTGGAAAGATGGACATGAAATGAAATGAAATGAAATGAAATGGGGTTTAACGTCCTACTGTTCTGCTCCTATACTGGGCTAATTAAGACGGGCATACGCCATACAGTGTGCTATGAGGGAAATTTTGCCCGGGCAGCGGCACTATCGCCTACTCTTATATCGAATTCCAACTGCCAAGGGATCTTTTACGTGCATTCTAATGTATACACGGGACCTCGGTTTTTCGTCTCATCCGAAGGACTAGACAGCTGTCCTTGTCAGGCCCTCCGTCCTGCATCACTGACAAGAGGGAACCACGCCGGAAAATCTGGATGAACTTTCTCGGCCAATACAGGGATCGAACACCCGACCTCCAGACTAGCGAGCCAGCGTCTTACCCACTTAGCCACGTGATCCCCTCAACTTGACGGTTATCTAGGGGATATTACAATTAGATTGCACGTACAATGTGATACAAATAATGTCGCCAGCTATCGATGACATAATATGGAGTTTTTAACTTTCATTTTAAAACAGGTTAACCATATCGTACGTATTCCATGGGACATATGATGCAATATTTGGGTTTTCTTTAATAATTATTGTTGCAGACCTAGATTATGATAAGTATGGTATTATATAAAAGAAAATAATATTTATTTTCTTGGTAATAGTACTCATTAACAGTAAAGTTAAAGGCAAAGCTATTTTATCCCATTAATCGCGTAATTGATAAATTTACTAATTTCGAACCGTTCGTAAGTTCACAAGATGTCAGCTGTACTTGCGCAATTAATTGATTTACCTGGGTTTTTTTTTACCTATTTTAAGTATACGCTTACCCATTATCAATGTCAACTTCATATATATCACATATTATATTTTACCACTCTTGCATACTTTTTGTTTATTTTGAAACGTAACTGTTACGTTTCAAAATAAACAAAAAAGTATGCAAGAGCGATAAATTATTAAGGGAGATAACTCCCTTTAAATACGTGTAAACATCTGGGGGCGTTTTTCATTATTGATATTATTTGATCATATTTATCTGGCTAAAATTAATGATGTCAATCGTTTGTATAATAACTAATAAAGTAACTTGATAATCAAGATGTAACATTAGAATTACCACCCTTGTTTACACTTTGAACCTTGTGTTGTTGTTATTTAGATTTTGTTTTTGGGGAGTAGAACCGAACTGAAAAATAGAAGCCCATGTGATATGGCGGGGCAGCTACTGATTCACTGTTTACGTCTGGATGATATACTTATCTCGATTTAACTTATTTTTCATAATATTTAAGATATCATTCTAGATAGACCAGTGTGGAGTTATATAGTGCAATATTAATCGATTCGCATTGGGTTATTTAACATACTTTTAGTAACATTTGAAGTGCAATGCATAGGCCTATTTTTTTGTGTGGTGTAAAACTTTATATATAGGGCAATATCAATCGATTCGCATTTAAATTATAACTATTTAAATTGTGGCTATTTAACTTTCATATACTTTTAATAACTGGATACGAGAAGAAGAGTTATATATAGTTCAATATTGATCGGTTCGCATTTAAATTATGGCTTTTTAACGTACTTTTAATAACTGGAGACGTGAAGGAACGGAAAAACTCCCTTGCTAGAGTAACTATAGCTGGACAGACTGGTAAATCTGTGTGGGTACTGACTGGATCGGGAAGATAAAAAAGGGTATTACAACCCGAAATGTTATAATCATTAAAAAATCTTAACTCTACACCAATTCTGTTGTGTTGTTGTTGTGCGGGGATTCTAACATTTACTTTTAATAATATTTACTGTGTGATTCACATATTTTTGTTTGGTGTAACCGTTTAAGATTCTCGATACAGTAGTTTGGAGTATATATACAGCTTATTAGTGCTCTGTTCAAGTTAATTTTTTTTTATCACAGTGGAGGACATTGTTATTGTTCAGTTGGGTGGTATCAACAATACCCGTGTTCTTTGTATATACAGTATAATACCAAAATAGATAACAGTGTATTTAGAAGATATGGGTAATACACGAAATTGGGTAGGTTTAGTTATTATCTTACACCCCTTTGTCGGCCGAGAGAGAGAGAGAGAGAGATGGGATTTAACGTTCACTGGACGCAAACAAGGTCATTTCGGGACTAACATGGTTTTTAATTTTATTTCAATAATTCGATTGCGCGTAGGGGTCTTTAGCATTGGGAGGAAACCGGAGGACCCGGAGAAATCCCACGAGGTTGGACAGGCGATCCTACTTCTTGTCACGTACAACCGGGGATTCGAAACCACGCCAGTTGACTCAATGACAGGCCTTATGATACAGCACACACGTGCTAACCATTCGACCCCACCCCCCCCGCTGAGAGAGGGAGAGAGAGAGAGAGAGAGGGGTCACTTCTGGACTACTATATGATACAAGTTTATTCCAAGAAAATTGCAAGTAAGGGTGTTTTTTTCGCAGTTAAACAGGCGATCCTGTCGGGTGGCCGACAGAAACTATGTCAGTTCGGGACTAATATGGTTCAATGTTATTTCAATAACTCGCTTGTGCGTAGGGGTCTTTAGCATTGGGAGGAAACTGGGGGACCCGGGGAAAACCCACGAGGTTGGACAGGCGACCCTACTCTTTGTCACGTACAACCGAGGAATGGAAACCCGCCAGTTGACTCAATGACAGGCCACCACGATCCCAAGCCCCACCCCCACAGATACAAAGAATTGATTCTTTTCATAAGGTTTCGTGACAGCTATTGTAGAGAAATAAAAAATAAATACATGGGGTTTAACGTCCTACTTTGCTGAACCCACTGGGCCAATGAAGACGCAATCTCCCAAACAGAGTTGTCTTCCTTTGTAGTCCGACTTGCGTGAGAATGAAGATGGGCATTATCAGTGGTATGGTGTGCCATAACCGACAAAATAATATATAGATATGCTTAAAGTACACTTTGTACACCGGGGTCGAAACCTTCTCGCTCTTGGGGTTGTGTCCGTTTACTCTTAAGTGCTACGTCTCCCTTATTAGCGAACAGAATCGAATGAAGCATGGTAAGTACCCTTTGTAAGAAACACAAATCCAAGTTGATGCTAGCTTTTTTCTTTGCACGTAGGTCGTTTCGTTCTTGATTGTTGCTAACATATGTTCATGTTCCTATCTTCGTGACTTAATCATAATTCCTCGGTCAAGATATGTTATGTCATGGCTCATATATATACGTCAGATTGATGCTAGCATGTGATGCAGAAACAAAAATTTGCCAACTCTGCACTTTGGGGGCCCTCACACGCCTCTGCTTTGCTGTACCGACGGGGCTAATGAAGGAAGACGGGCATACGCCGTAGAGTGTGGTATGAGGGAATTTTTGCCCTGACAGAATAAAAAATAAAAACGCCAAGTATCAAGATGATCATTCAGAATTGCAGCCTGTGGACAATAAACACAAAAATTGGGCGAGGCTCTGCATGCACTAAATTTAATAGTTATCCTTAGGGTATAAGTAATGAGTATGCAAAATTTCAAGACGTTTCCTTAAGAATTGCGGCCTGTTAGAGACACAAAAACACATGCACCTCCACACACATATGGGGGCGACGGCATAATTACTTTTACGTTATGAATGTGGACGTATAAGAAATAAAGACGAGTTTTTGTCAAGGGTAGTATTTATTAAAAATAAATATATACAATAAAATATTGGAAACATTTTGAATAAATTAAACAGCAACATAAACAATAAATATATACACAGTATTAGTCCTGTAGATAAAGTACAAATACGTCATCTGTAGTTTTAACTGTTGATGTTGTTTGACCTCCGCGGATCTATTTAATAAATATAAATTGGGCCATTTTTGACGAACAGGAAGTGTTTTACGCATGGGACAAAAAATAATCTTAGATTGCCCATATCTCGGTTATTTCTCAACGGATCTTTTTCGGGTTTTCATTTTTAGATTCTTTGGACGAATCCCATATAGGCTTTGACTGACGATTTTTAGAAATTCGGAAGTTCACTCGATTAATACTAGCATCAAAGTTTTGCGATAGTTTTCTTCATCATTTTTCGACATTCAAGATGGCATATCTCCGTCACTATTTGAGGTATCAAGTTGAACCTTAGTAGGAATAAGGAACACATCGAGGCCTTCAACATGGCATTTTGTGACGGCTTCCGGAATGAATAGTTCTCCCCATTTCAAAAATAGACAAAAAATGACATACGGTGGTGTTTGCCCCAGATATTATCTTTCATTTTCAAAGACCTTGTTCTGTAACATATTCAACCGCATGGTCGCCATATTGGATTTTCCCCAAAACATTCAAATCGATATTCAGCCGCCATTTTAATTCCGATTTTTGAAAACTTTTTTTGTATTGGATCTACTCAAAATGGCAATAATCCTTAGGGAGCCGAGTTTTGAATTTTTATTTTGTTTACTTCCGGTTTCATTTTAAAGTTTGTTCTACTTTTCACCATCTAGATGGTGCCCTAATCTTTCCATGACCCTTAAATGTATGATGACCTAACAATACAAAAAATTTCGGTCATGAAGTATTACTTCCGGTTTATTAAGACTTTAAAATGACAGGTTTTTCCACATTATACTCAACAATTTATGATGTAACATGAATGCAGATGTGACAAGGCGTGACGTGACGTGACATACCGAAACACGTCAGTTGTAGTTGTTCTTGAAATATGTTATCTTTTCTTTTAATTCAGTGTCTGACCATCTACAATAATCTAGAACTGTTTCACCACGTTTATTCTTAACTGGTACATCTAGATGTAAACAATAAACTAGATATTGTACTGTTGATAAAGTACCATATGCCGCGTGTAACATGGTATTATTATTACCGTCTCTAGCGTTAATATCGGCCTGATGACTGACTAGATATTGTATTTTATCTACAGGACTTACACTTGATTTAAAACAGTAAAATAACGGTGTCAGGTTGTTATAACCTGCTGTATTAACATTCATGTGTAATTCATCAACTAGATATTGCACTGTAGGTAAAGTACCAAACATCCATGCCAAGTGTAAGATGGTAATATTAATACTGTCTCTAGCGTTAATATTAGCCTGATGACTGACTAGATATTGTATTTTATCTACAGGACTTACACTTGATTGACAACAGTGAAATAACTGTGTCTCCTTGTTATGACCTGCTGCATTAACATCCATGTGTAAATCATGAGCTAGATATTGCACTGTAGATAAAGTACTGAACCCACATGCCCAGTGTAATATGGTATTATTATTACTGTCTTTATGGTTCATGTCAGCCTGGTGACTGACCAGATATTGTATTTTATCCACAACACTTACACGTGATTCACAATATCTAAATAACGGTGTCCTATCCTTAATGTCTCTGGCTTTAATATCTTCGTTCACCATGTGTTTTATGTTAGACAATGTACCATGTAGACAGGCATCAAATGATAATTGTTGTTGTCGCTGAAGGGTATCTGTAATATACAATACAATACAATACGACTGCAGAACAATATCTCGTTCAACCCCATTTCATTTCATTTCATTTCTAACTAGAAACACTGTAAAGTTGGTTATACTTGTTCTGACCTCAATGACGATAGATATATGACGTAATAAGTTTAAAGTTTGATGATGGGTTTTATGACTTTGAAGTGTGACGATGTGTGTATGACGTAAAATATTTGAAATAAATATCAACCTACCTTCTTCATTTAGAGTAAGAGTTTTATTACATGTCTCCAAATCATCTATTCTCTTCTTTGTCAGAGCTTCTTTCTCTTTAGTTTGTTTTTTGTATGTTTCTAGTTCATGTTCTCTCCTTTTCTTGTCCTTCAACATTCGTTTGGAATCTTCATCTTGCCTTGTTTTCAATGTTTCCATCTGTTTCCTCAGGTTCTCTATCTTTATGTAAGTCTTCTGATGTCTTGTCTTGTTCTGTTCTGTATGATAAAATTATTTACAACTTAATGATAAAATAATATCGTATAATTACTCAAAACGTTTTTGGTTGAATTAATAAAGAAATAAATCGGGACATGAAAATGGAAATTAGTTTTTGGAAATTTGTTGTTCGAGTTTTGGTTTACTGTATGTTTTTTTGATGAAATGTAAATACATGTAAATTTTTTTAATGAAATGTATATAATTAAGATTTTTTTCATTTTCTAAAAGAAATTTGATCATTATATTAAAATACAAATAAATTAAAAAAGATACAATTTACAAATCTGATATGACATATGTCTGGTTTGTAAAACAAATATTGACTTTAAGATACAAAAGTTAATTTTAGTATACATATGTCGAAATACGACAACAAATGAAGAAAAAAGAATTAAGGACTATGAATTAAGAACTAAAGTAGCTAAATCTCTAACTCAATATCATCCAAAACACGATTTATTTGTCGGTTTAAATCAACATTGATCTTGTGATCTTACCGGGAAAAGATGGCCTTCTGATATCAAATATTTAAAGAAAAAATAAACATTTTACAATTGGTACACGAATCGTGTACCATAATTCGTTTCAGCGCTATTTGTAATAAGAGACTCGAAAAACGAGGCTAGGCATATTCCACAAGTCATGTCAAACGTTAACGCTATATTTTTATCTGGAGAGCATGCCCAATAAATGCTATCAGCGTAGACTGGAATAACCAGAAGCTAGAGATTGAAATTCGATTGAGAATACTGGCGTATGTCGCCGAACCTAACTGATTAGAAACTACAGTAAAAACAGAAACGATTGAATGTAAATCAATTCATATACATTCATATTACATTATTGTATGCGTTGCGACTCATTTGTGTCAACTTCTAGGTCCCAAATATTGGCGACTTAGCTCCTTTAAAATTTAAGAACACTGAATAAGGAGCTGTTTGGTCTTCCATAATTAGCACCGCTGTGTTACACCTTTAATCATTAGGGTAGGCCTATATAATGTCTCTATAATATCAAATAGTATATATTATGACAATTTGAATATTGGAGCACATATATTTATTCCATATAAGATCAACCAGCAAATATTAAACTTCCAGGGATTAGAAATTGTTCTAAAATCCAAAGAAAGCGTTGAAAAATTTAAACTTTTTGCCAAATTAAGAACTTTTGCGAAATTCATGAAAGATTTCCTCAAATCCATAGTATAAATGGTACATACCATTGTACGCGAAGGCGTGAAATGAGTAAAAAGCATCAAGGACGGATCAGTTTGTGTTACTACGTCTGATCCAAACAATGCTAGTGTCACTGGCGCGGTATGATGTGACATCACACTAGAGGTCATCATCTTCAAAGTTAGAAGAAATCTATATGCATCTTCTGTCGTCAACCTGCCAGCGTGTGATATACTATTACTACTAGGACCTAACTATACTATTACTGGACATACATCACCATGCTGTTTATCATTCGATGTGCAATCTACCTCAGTTCATCATCTCATCTCAAATCGGTTATAAAATGAATATTAGTTTCACAGTAAAACATACACTCACCCAGAGACAACGCCGCAGTTACAACACACCCCTTTTTATAACACCACTGCTGATTGGCTATTCATTTTGATCTATCCAATAGCCTGCTACATTACAAATACACTTCAAATCTTTCAGCGCAATCGACCGCGTCGTAACCTAGTTTATAAATTAATTGTATGGTGTGCCATATCCGACAAAATATTCTACAACTATGCTTACGCCCATCATTTATATTACACATTTTGACAGTTATACGGATAACTAAAACTATGTGTTATAGGAGTTATCCTAAAATGTTCCTCTCGTGTGGTTTGTCTTTGTGTGCAAGTAACAATAACCTTGACATATATAGCCCACTGTAAGGACAACTTCTTCTCCCTAAATTGTATCGTATATATAACCATACAGTAAACGTATCATAATGTCAGGGGGTTGGATGGTCTAGTGGTTAACGCGTGCGCGTTGCATCATAAGGCCTGTCATTGAGTCAAGTGGCGATGTTTCGATTCCCCGGTTGTATGTGACAAGGAGTAGGGTTGCCTTTCCAACCTCGTGGGTTTTCCCCGGGTCCTCCGTTTTCCTCCGTTTTCTTCCCACTCCTAAAGACCCCTGCGCGCAAGCGAATTATTGAAATAAAATTGAACTATATGCCTGTCCCTAAATGATCTAGTTTGTAACGAGTGGGCACAATTTTTCTCATGGCTCAAAATGTGTATGCCGATCTTAATTAGCCCAGTGGACGTAGAGAAGTAGGACTTTAAACCCCATTTCATTTCAAGAATGTCGCATTGTTCGTTTAACGAAATGAAATGGGGTTTTAAATTCCTAATTTTCAGCACCGATTGGGCTAATGAAATGAAATGAGGTGAATGGGGTTTAACGTCCTACTGTTCTGCTCCAGTTGGGCTAATGAAGACGGGCATACGCCATACAGTGTGCTATGACGGAAATTTTTCCCAGGCCTACTCTTATATCGAAATCCAACTACCAAGGGATCTTTTGCGTGCACACCAATGTATACACGAGACCTCGGTCTTTTCGTCCCATCCAAACGACTATGGGCTAATGAAGACGGTATTCGTTTAACAAAATCGAAGTTCGTATATGTTTTTGTAATACAAACAACTTGTGAATTTGTTTTATATTACAGCTCGGGTTATTTCTACTGGGAACCATCAACAATTTACCGTATGTTATAGTAAATTCAGCAGCCAGTACGATAGCAGATAGGTAGGGTTATTTTTCATTACTTTTAATTACATCTATACTCAATTTGATTAAAACACAGGTTCCCATTTCGTATCGTTTTTTATAGTGCGCGTTGAATCATAAGGTCTGTCATTTATTCAACTGGCGTGATTTCGATTCTCTGGTTAAGTGACAAGGAGTAGGGTCGCTTGTTTAACCTCGAGGGTTTTCTTCGGGTCCTCCGTTTTCCTCGCACCGCTAAAGACCACTACCCCCAAGCAAATTGTATATCAGTTTAACACCCCATTCGAATGCCTAGACCCATATGACATATCCCTAAGATAATCCCGCATATTCTTTTTATTTGAACGTGTCTACATATTTTCCTGTCCATGTAAATGAAAACTAAAATACTAAACTTAGGCTGCCTTCTACAGTTAGCTCAGCTTGAGAACAGACAATAAGCTATAGTTGACCGACATATTCATTCTGCTTCCATCCAATAAAATTGAAAAACGTTTTATTTAATCTCTGTGTGTAGGACAGAGTGAAACGGACTAGAACCGCATTACAAAACAGGATACTATTTTTTTTTTTAGATATGGCGACCATTTAGGGCAGAGATCTATTCTCGAAGTATGAAGTACATGGATGTGCTGAATGCCAAATTAAAGCACAAATTTTAATTTTAGCTCCTCGCGATTGAAAATGCTACTTTTCTTAAATTATTTTAAAGTTTAGGTTTGGTGCACGACAGAAATAATCTCAAATAAACATATGTAACAACACCAGATCTTATAAAAATATACAGGATGTAGTTTAGTTCTACACTGTAAGCCTTTTCTGTAATTTTTACAGACTTGTTTCTGTAAAACGCCTACAGCGCAGGTCTGTTATCCTGATTACAGACACGAGTCTGTTAATATTTAAGAAATACAGAATTTCGTCCGTAAATATGACATACGGGTGTTTAAATTAAAGTGACGTCATCGGTCTTCCTGGGCGCCATTACTGCGAAGACCGTTAGTTAGCGGCAAAGAGGAATCCCTCAACATCGAGCACAATAGTTGAACACTACAGTCAATACCAAACATTGCAGTTTTAGGTAAGTATACAGTAGGGACACATCTTTGTTTGACATAGATTGATTCTTAGCATTCGTAAAAATGTACGGTAACTGATTTATGAAATAGTAGGAATAGACTCTTCTACTTCTAGACAAATGGACATACATGATACTCACATACACTGTCACAGTGTTAGTGTTAGCACAGAGTAAAAATACACTCTGGTGTTAGTGCTAGGCCTAATATTTTTTCGCATTGTTTTTGGAGGCTTCAGTTCTAGTTGAGGCTACTCGGATGACATAATAATAACATTGATATAGAAAAAAAATATATGAACTATGAAGGGCTAACATTTCTGGGCTTCATTAAGTTCATAGTCTCAGGTCTGTAGGCTAGGCCTACCACTGAAAACCATTATTAAGAATTTATTGAATTGTCAATGCATTGTCTGGATAATGATCTTTAATTTTTTATTTTACTAATTTTTTTAGGCACAGCTTATTGCATCCTTGAGTGTCATTCCTGTCATCTATAGAGTGGGCTACCCAGCCTTTCTCTGGGTTAGTAAAATTTTTTCAAAGGTAGGCCCTACCGGTAAAGAAAAATTATAAGATTGAACTTACTGAAGATAATAATTTTGGGAGTTGAGCGCATTGTTAATGAAAACCAACACTTCCTGCCCACTGCTTGGACCTTGAAATTTGAGGGGTGGTTGGACGAATGGTCTAACCATGGAGCTTATATAAGATCCATGGTCTAACATGGGCCTTAGTTAGGTCAGAATGAAGCCTATGTCTTTGAGTCAAGTGGCGTTGAAAGGAGTAAGATTGCCTGACTAACCGTGTTCATTTTTCTGGGTCGTTCGTTTTCCTCCCACTGTTTATAAAAGACCTACGGTTAAAGCGATTATTGAAATAAAATTCTATGTTTATTAGTCCAAAAATGACCTAGTTCGTGTTGTGTGTGGATGTTAAATCCCATTTCTCTCTCCCAGCTTGAACCTTGGGGTAGGTCTTATTAGCAACAGGTGAATCCTATTTTAGTCTGCTTTTAGATTTACCTGTCATAGGTGCAGAGTCGCCACTGCTTAGTCCAAAAATCTGATCAGAAACCCAAGATGCGGTAACGATAGAAGAAAGCATGGGTTTTAACCCGGAAAGCAATGGGTGTTACGTTAGTTACAGCTACTACCAATATGAATCATGATCAGAAAAGTTCAACCTAACTTAAAGGAGCTAAATCTGTATTCTTTGGCCCCGAGAAATGAACACAATGGGTCGCAACGATAATAATCTATTATGAATGTCTATAAACTGATTTACATTCAGTCGTTTCTGTTTTTAGTGTAATTTGTAATCAGTTATGCTCGGCGAAATATGTCCAAATTGAATGGCAGTCTGGTTATTCCAGTATACACTGATAGTATTTGTGATATGTTTAGTCTGCTGGGGGGGTTGGATGGCTGAATGGTTAGCACGTGCGCGCTGTACCATAAAGTCTGTCATTGAGTCAACTGGCGTGGTTTCGAATCCCCGGTTGTACGTGGCAAGGAGTAGGGTCGCCTGTCCAACCTCGTGGGTTTTTCTCCGGGTCCTCCGGTTTCCTCCCACTGCTAAAGACCCCTACGCGCAAGCGAATTATTGAGATAAAATTAAAACCATATGTTAGTCCTGAAATGACCTAGTTTGTGTCGAGTGGACGTTAAACCCCATTTCTCTCTCTCTCTCTTTAGTCTCCTGTTTGTGGACATGAAACTTCATTTTCTCGCACATTTAGCTCCCTTTTCCTTAATTAAAATGTGTTCTTTTGAAATGGATGTCATAAGAAACAACCTGATTGAGAATATTTGTTTTGCAGGTGCATTTTTGAAATTAACCCAGATAACGCACAGAAATCATGAAAAAGAGGAAGACTCGAGTGTGCCAAAAAGTGGTATAACTAATCACTAAACTGTCAAACTTTAAATGGACGAAGTACAGTTACAACAATAGCAACAATATACCGGTACTGTGAGAAGGTATACGACGGTATAGATGCCACATTTTGGTTCAAGGTGCTTTAAATTCTGGACCACGGTTTGGTTAACATGGTACAGATATTTTAACTGTCCATTTTCATCCGATGCAGAATACTCCCCTGTAGTTCATGTGACAAGAAGGAGAAAAGATGGCTTTCGGCAATGAAACATGTGTCCCGCTGAAAGTACATTCCCCTCCGGCGAACCACAAATCACGGATATAGGAACATTTTGAATCAAAAACGTCAGATGGAAAAGCAGTGGCTAGGGAGCTGGAAACACGTCCAAGAAGAAATACTGTGATATGTATCGTTGCAACCTATGATGCAATAATGTTCATGCATGCAAACTTTAGGGATAGGCCTATTGAGTTTATGGTTAGTTTTTATACACCAGCACATAGTGTGTATAAAATAGGTGATAAGGGACCGAGCCACAACCCTTTTATGAGTGATACTTTGTAAATGAGACTTTAAACGCACTGCAAGAAATCTTTTTAATGAATCTTCTTAATTAAACTTGATCTTCTTATTGTACTTTTGATAAGATGTCCGTTTACTTTAATGGAAAAATCTTTTGGTCATTTAATTTGTCCATCAACAATTTGGTACATTTGAAAAATTTTCCTCAGTTCATTTTGTCTCTAAATATGCGGCCGTGTTGCATAAACATTAAAATTGTGTAACTCTCATCTACACATTTCATTTTGGGACTGGTTCATTAACTTTGTCAGTAGTCGAGTTCCATCTAAATTTTTATCTACGAGACTGAATCAATTTATGCCATTCTCACTAAGGAATGTACATGCTTAGGCAGAGTTATTGTGGAAAATTTAATGATATACATTTTCAAACAGAGATTAAGCTAATCATTGAAACAAGCTGTACATTTAAGGTGGAATAATAGGAATTCTGCATTGATGCTGTTCTTGTTTTAAAGTCATGATACTTTTGGGGTTCAATAATTGTTAGATTTTAAATTGTTCATTTAAACATTTAGAATGCAAATTCATTAATTCCAAAAATTTGAATGATTTCATTATTTCATTAGATCATGTTTTACTGTTATAATTTACTTTCATGTTGTTGATGTTTTAAATAATAGATTTGAGGTAAATATTACAACACCTTGGTTAAGATTTTAGAAAAAGATTTGAGGATAATTCTATTGTAACACACTGATTATATATTTGTAGAATAGATTCAGAATGTTGTTGTTCTACTATAAAAAAAATTCATTTGAATATTATAATGTAAATGTTACATGTACAAGAATTTGAATGGATAATTTCATTATTGTTAAATTTATATTTTGTTGCTACCCATTATTTGATACATCCATGTAAATTTTCACATACATTTTTTAATTGCTGGGAATTTTTGTTTGCTTGTCTTGTGAGAACTTGATAAATATTTTGGAGAGTTATTTCCCTTGTTAATAGGGCAACAAATTCTCTTTTTTTTTTTTAAAGTCGTCACTATTCCATGTACAAATGTTCATTATTATTAATGAAGAATTATGAAAGGAGCTTTGTTTTTGTTGAAGTATACCACCAAACTGCTTGACAGCCAAAGAATATGTTAGATCTCTAAACATTCTCCATATTGTAATATCAAATCTGCTCTTGATCAAATGTGTTAAAAATATGAATTTGTGGTTGACAGGTTTTTTTTTTTTTAAGGCAGTTGTTAGCTTTACTTACTGACAGTAATCTCCAATTTCCAGTATTTTCAGGTCTTTTATTATATCTTAAACTATCATGTAAAAGCATTTTTGAGGAATTAATTGTATCTTATATTGTTTTGAATAATTAAATTCTGTTTTAAATCTTAAGTAAATGTCTTTTTGATGCTTATCATACCATAAGTTTTTTACAGCTGTAAAACATTTTCCGTAAAATTTACGAACAAATGGCTGGCAGCTAGGTTGCCAATCTTTGGACGTAATTTTTACGACATGTTCGTAAAAATATATTTACGGTGTGTCGTAATTTTTACGTACATTGGTTGGCAACCTAGCTGCCAGCCATTTGTCCGTAAATTTTACGGAAAAAGTTTTACAGTGTATAAATGAAATGGGGTTTAACATCCTACTGTTCTGCTCCGAACTGGGCTAATGAAGACGGGCATACGCCATACAGTTTGCTATGAGGGAAATTTTGCCCGGACAGCGGCGCTATCGTCTACTCTTATATCGAATTCCAACTGTCAAGGGATCTTTTACGTGCATGCACCACTGACAAGGGGAAACCACGTCGGAAAATCCCGATGAATTTTTCTCGGCCAATGCAGGAAATCGAACACCCGACCCCCAGGCTACCGTGGCTCCCACCTCTGTTAGAGTTTAGTGGTGTCTCACTAATGTTATAATATATAGAGGATATTTGTCGTTTTAGAGTGAATAACATATTTTATTTCATCGAGAAGCATTCGTGAAAATATAAACGTTTTCTTGCTTAGAGATGAAATAAAACATATTATTCACGACAAAACGACAAATGTTCTATTTATTTTATGATTTTACAATCATTTTAGGTAAAAACAACATGCACTACTGCTAGCCAGTGGAATAACACTTTTATTTCACTGATAAAACGCGGTATTCCACTACTGATCATAAAATAAGGATTTATATTATTCCATTTCTAGTTTTGGTAAATCGAATTTTGTTGGTTTGGTATTTGCTGCTAATGTAGCTCTAGCTGTTTTAGTCAAAGGTAATCATTATTTTTATTTTACAGTAAACGAATATAATAGAACTTATGAATTAGTCTAAATTAAATATCAAATTTTGAAACTGCCATTTAATGTAGAATTAACGTTTCGAAATATATGGTTTATAAGCCTTGTTCGTCCTTGCTGAAGGAATATTGTAATTACCATTAAACTGGGGACTACCATGGAGTCATAAATATTTTCCTTAGATTCAAGATATTATTTCATTGAAATAAAATAAAACGGGGTTTAATGTCCTACTGTTCTGCACCGATTGGGCTAATGAAGACGGACATGTGCCATACAGTGTGCTATGAGGGAATTTTTTTCCCGGACCGCAGCAGCACTGCCCACTCTTATTTCGATGAAGACGAGCATGCGCCATACAGTGTGCGATGAAGGAAATTTTGCCGGACAGCGGCAGTACGGCCTACTCTTATTTCGAATTCCAATATTCAAAGGTTCTTTTACGTGCACGCCAATGTGTACATGGGACCTCGGTTTTTCGCATCATCCGAACTAGCGAGGTCGCGTGTATACATTGACGTCCACGTAAAAGATCCCTTGGCAGTTGGAATTCGATATAAGAGTAGACCAAAGTGCCGCTGCCCTTGAAAAATTTCCCCCGTATTACACTGTTTTACATATGCCCCTCTTCATTAGCCTAGTCGGAGCAGAACAGTAGGACGTTAAACCCCATTTCATTTTATAAACAATCATTTTTAAGTATTTGTGTTTCTCTTTCAGCTTTAAATACGTTTGTATTATTGAAGACGTCATTTAAAATCAGATTTATCGTCAATGGATGCCTCATGTTAATCGGTAATTTATTCAATGTGTTGAAAATAATAAATATAACTCCGCCCACCCCCTAATATGGAATAAAAATCCCCACCCACCCACTCCACTCTCCCCTTAGTCTGTTATGTATATATATATATATATAACCCCGCTCTTCCCCTAGTCTGTTATACGTGTAATACAAATAACCCCGCCCTTCCCCTGGTCTGTTATACGTATAATACAAATAACCCCGCCCTTCCCCTGGTCTGTTATACGTATAATACAAATAACCCCGCCCTTCCCCTGGTCTGTTATACGTATAATACAAATAACCCCGCCCTTCCCCTAGTCTGTTAAATAAATAATACACATAAACCCGCCCTGCCCCTAGTCTGTTATACGTGTAATACAAATAACCACGCCCTTCTAACTAGTCTGTTAACCATGCGCTGTAGACCACAAGGTCAGTTTCCCGTGGGGTTCAATCCCGGACAGGATAAAGCCGCAATGCTAACATCATGGGTTTTCCCTGAGATTCCCAACTTCCAAAAGCCAATGCATACATTTGTAATAAATATACCATGTTAATTGTTAATCCCGAATTGGGAGAGAGACAAAGAGAGAGAGAGAGAGAGAGATGGGGTTTAACGTCCGCTCGACACAAACTAGGTCATTTCGGGACTAACGTATGGTTCAATTTTATTTCAATTAATCGCTTGTGCGTAGGGGTCTGTAGCAGTGGTAGGAAACCTGAGGACCAGAAGGAAACCAACGAGGTTGGATAGACTAGCCTACTCCTTGTCACGTACAAACGGTATTTGTATTTATTTGTCTATATTCTATTTTCATATTTATATGGTTTAAGGATTGTTCGGTGTTGCTTTTGCTTCTAATTTTTGGTTTGCTCTGGCCTGTATTGTGAGTACAATTATTTTATTTGTTTGGTAAACAACCTTAACAACCGGGCTAATGAGACACGAGGGGATTTTTGTCCGGACAGAGACGTTTCCGCCAAATCTTCATCGAATTCCAACCGTCAAGGTCTTGTTTTAATTCGACACTGCGGGGTGTATGTGGGTCCAAACGATTACCAGTTGTTCCTTTGCCAGCTGGAAAACTTCAAAGGATTTTCTTGATCAACAAAGGGATCGAACTGGTTATGGTAAAGCCCCTTACACGCTGCCCCATCGTGACTCCTCGAAGAATGGATCTCGGTTTGAAAATGACAACGAAATGAAATGCGGTCGAAACAGACAATCTTTTAGAAGTGTCGGTGAAGTGAACACTTAGGTGAAGTTTAGTAAACACTTCAACCGAAGTGTCTTTGGAAGTGTTTCTAAAGTGAGAAATATGTTAGAAATGAACACTTCAGAGGAAGTGTACACTTCATTTACTTGAGGGTGACCGCCTTAATCTCTTTTATAGATGCCTACACCCCTAACTGCTTTACGTCATAGACTGACCAAAGTACTAAATCCCAAATATGGTATAAACATGCCCCATACCTTGCATACCGGCAGGGAGTATTACCTAATTTGGTCAACAAAATACATTCCACCTATGTTGGTGCAGTTTCGTAAATAAGAGAGGATATGATGTATGGTTGACGATGAAGAAGTCACGTGGTATCAAGTTGCCACACATTTCCGTTGATTTACGTACTATGTTTCTTGTTTATGAAGTTGGAACCAGTAATTAGTCAACGACAAAATATTGTTACAGCGATATTAATATTATTACACGAATTTAGGTTTCAGTTATCACATATATATTATTTTAAATAGGTTGTTGTGGGGAGCAGTGCAGCATTCGGTGAAAAGTAAGTGATATAATCATATAAGCGAATAGATATATCTTTGCTGTGGATTCAATACCACTTTAAAGGACAATATTGGTGCCAGTCATTATCACATATGTGATAGAGATGGTTAAACACATTAGCTGAGTAATACAGGTTTCCTGAATCGGAAGTGACGAACGCCAAAGGAAAACACGATAACAGATACACGGCCGAATTTCTGTTCACTAATAATTCCTTCGAAGACCAAAAGTTGTTGTGTGAGACTGTGATAATGACTGGCACCAATATTGTCCTTTAATCAGAAATCCAGATATCATTATAGAGAAATGGGGTTTATAACGTCCACTCGACATTTAACAAAGTCATTTCTGGACTAACACATGGATATATATTAGTTCAATAATTCGCTTGCGCGTAGGGGTCTTTTGCAGTGGGAAGAAACCCAAGGATCCGGAGAAAGCCCACGAGGTTAGACAGGCGACCCCCCCTCTCTCTCTCTCTCTCTCTCTAGGGTCGCCTGTCCAACCTCGTGGGTTTTCTCCGGGTCCTCCGGTTTCCTCCCACTGCTAAAGAGCCCTACGCGCAAGCGAATTATGTAAATAAAATTAAACCATATGTTAGTCCCGAAATGACCTAGTTTGTGTGGAGTGGACGTTAAACCCCATTTCTCTCTCTCTCTCTCTCTCTCTCTCTCTCTCTCTCTCTCTCTCTCTCTGAAGGGTAAACTGTATAGTATAATGATGAGTATAATGTCTAGTCGTTCGGTCGGGTCAGGGGTCAGGGGTCAGAGACCCCGTGTACACGTTGGTGTGCACGTAAAATACCCCTTGACAGTTGGAATTTCGATGTAGCACACTACATAACGTATGCCCGTCGTCATTTGCCCAGTTGAAAATGAAATGAAATGAAATGGGGTTTAACGTCCTACTGGTCTGCTAACACTGGGCTAATGAAGACGGAGATACGCCATAGTGCGCTACGAGGGAAATTTAGCCAGGACAGTGGCACTACGGCCTACTCTTATATCGAATTCCAACTGATAAGGAATCTTTAACGTGCACGTCAATACATACACGGGGCCTCGATTTTTCGTGGCATCCGAAGGACTACACAAATGTCCTTGTCAGTCCCTCCGTCCTGCACTACAGACAAAGAAAAACCACGCCGGAAGTTCCCGATGAACATCTCGGCCAACACCGGAAGCGAACCCGTGACCTCCAGGCTAGCGCGTGAGCGCCTTACCCACTTAGCCATCGTGGCCACCAAAACAGGACGTTAAACCCTATGCCATTCATTTCATAATTTATTAGGATTTGACTTATAAATCCTCTATTCGAAAGAAAAGAGCTGCATTTCAAAATATTGTTTTTTATATAATTTTTCAGTGTTACTCTGGGTTTTCTGTCCAAATTCCCCAGTCATCTTGTGAATGCATGGTCAAGTGGAACAGGAATGGCGGGTCTCCTGGGTTCTACTATTTATATTATATTTGGTAAGATTGGTTTGATATCTATAAAATACTGCACCAGGTTAACTAATTACTAATGAATTGGTTTGATATCTATAAAATACTGCACCAGGTTAAACACTTACTAATGAATTGGTTTGATATCTATAAAATACAGCACCAGGTTAAACACTTACTAATGAATTGGTTTGATATCTATAAAATACAGCACCAGGTTAAACACTTACTAATGAATTGGTTTGATATCTATAAAATACAGCACCAGGTTAAACACTTACTAATGAATTGGTTTGATATCTATAAAATACAACACCAGGTTAAACACTTACTAATGAATTGGTTTGATATCTATAAAATACAACACCAGGTTAAACACTTACTAATGAATTGGTTTGATATCTATAAAATACAACACCAGGTTAAACACTTACTAATGAATTGGTTTGATATCTATAAAATACAACACCAGGTTAAACACTTACTAATGAATTGGTTTGATATCTATAAAATACAACACCAGGTTAAACACTTACTAATGAATTGGTTTGATATCTATAAAATACAACACCAGGTTAAACACTTACTAATGAATTGGTTTGATATCTATAAAATACAGCACCAGGTTAAACAATTACTACTAATGGATATCTATCTATAAGAGGGGGGGGAGGTAGATGGCCGAATGGTTAGCACGTCCGCTGTCATTGAGTCAACTGTTGTGGTTTCGATTCCCCGGTTGTACGTGACAAGGAATAGGGTCGCCTGTCCAACCTCGTGGGTTTTCTACGGGTCCTCCAGTTTCCTGTCACTGCTAAAGACCCCTACGCGCAAGCGAATTATTGAAATAAAATTGAAACCATGTGTTAGTCCCGAAATGACCTAGTTTTTGACGAGTGAACGTTAAACCCCATTTCTCTCTCCCTCTCTTGATATCTATAAATAACTGCGCCAGGTTAAATCGTTACTAATGAATGTATTGGGATTGGTTTGGTATCTATAAAATACTGCACCAGATTAAAAACTTACTAATGAATTGGGATTTACTATCCCCCTGTTCTGCCGGGATAAAGTAAACAATCGTAAGGATAGCTCGCAACACATCGTACATGTTTTGACACGCACGGGTCGTTGGGTTTGGTAGCAAGAATCAGGGTAAAAATTTGTATATGCAGGTCCAAAAGTCTCTACGGTCAGTCTGCGACTTTCTACGGTGCCGAACACACGCATGTGACGCGTAAGTATCAACATGCTTACTAAATTTCCCCCGTAGACTGCCCGTGGTAGCACGCACACTGAGGGTTGTGGGCTTGGCTTTAGGTTTGCTTGAACAGTTAAAACTAATGTCGGAACGTAAAATTATTTCTGGCAGGGAATGTTGCAATCTGATTAAAAGACAGATCTATATTTCGTTTCGTTTTTTTATACTTTCGATGACCTACACTACATTGCATGAAGATCTGACCTGTTGTACTGGAAGGTCGCGTCAGGGGTCGCACGAGCGGCTTTTGACCCTAAATCAATCAGCGTTGACGTTTCTAGTGGTTTACCCACAATTCCGTGCATGGCACGCCAAGACATCGCCGTAACAGATGGTTTCATTGGCTAATCCCTCACGCCTGTCATATAACAACTATTCCAGATCCTAGTGTAGTAAAGACAAGTAAACCAAAATTTTGAACTATAAAAAACGAAACAAAATAGGATCTGTGATTTAATCAGATTTAGAATGTTGTGGTTATAAAGGTTAAGATCATCGGATTGTTCAAATTGTTATAAGTCCAAAAATGTCATAGAATGAACATTGAAGTCAAGGTGGAGGAAATTACTGGTCTTAATCCATATGGTTTCACCAGAAGTTAAGAAATAAGAAATGTAGCGCAATTGAACACAATTAGTAAGTAGTAAGTCATGCAATACTTTAAGAAAAGGGTAAAACATACCTTACTTTTTTCAATGGTAGATGATTACATTCTTAGAAGGGAGAGCGAGAGAAATGGGATTTAACGTCCACTCGACACAAACTAGGTCATTTCAGGACTAACATATAGTTTAATTTTATTTCAATAATTCGCTTGCGCGTAGGGGTCTTTAGCAGTGGGAGGAAACCGGAGAACCCGGAGAAAACCCACGAGGTTGGACAGACATTCTTAGAAGGTTGACATCATAATAAAATTTACAAAACTATCTTTGGTTGTATAATTATATATTTCATTATAGTTTTTCATTTCTTCTGTATTTCATTCAGGTTGTAGTGTTGGTAACGGAGAAGATAAAACGAAGGATCTACATACACTCACCAAGTAATATTCCTTAATTTAGTTTTAAGTCTGAAAACTTCCAAATGTTACTTCCTGGTTTCGATTCCCCAGTTGTACGTGACAAGGAATAGGGTCGCCTGAAATAAAATTGAACCATATGTTAGTCCCGAAATGAACTACTTTGTGTCGAGCGGACGTTACCCCCCCCCTCTCTCTCTCTCCCACTTTGAAGACTCGTCGGCGCCGAACAATAGGACGTTATACCCCAGTTCATTTCATTTCAAGTCATTGCAGACCGAGATTTTCGTGCATTGCAACATGTATATATATAAATATAGATTTATAATGTTGTTTACTTCAGATACGCATTCTTATTAACAACACCCGTTGTTCTAGTCTACTGGTTAGCTTATTTTATTGTTATAAAGACGGAGAAAGAACAGCCAGTAGAAATATTTGTTAATAATGAAGAAGATAGCGAAAGGACACCAATATTAGAAAACGGTTTGTTTCATTACATTATGATATCTTTAATATATATGAGATGCAACAAATAGGGTTAAGTGTTCTGAAATTGACTTTTATTAGTAATAAGGAATGGCAGGTGTTTTTTCTCTCTGGAACATCCAGTTAGCGATTCATAACGGCATGTACTGGAACATTCCGTTTGCGAGAATTAACGACAGATGATTGTTCTCTCTGGAACATCCAAATAGCGAAAAGTAGCGATAGCTGCTTGTTCTCTCCTCTCTGAAACATCCAATTAACGACACGTAACGGCAGATGCTTGTTCTTTTTGAAACATCCGAGTGGCTATAAGTAACGGCGGATGCTGGTCCTTCTTGGATCATTCCATTCTTGTTCTTTCTGGAACATCCAATTAGCTATAAGTAATGACAGGTTCTTGTTCCTTATGGACATCCAATTAGTGACACGTAATGTCAGACGCTTGTTCTTTATGGAACATCCAAATAACGATCTTGTATATTTCTATATGTAACACCCAGTTAACATTAAATAACGACAGATGCACCTTTCTCCCTCGAACATTCATTTGATTAAGTTAGTGTTTCGCGTGATTAGGGTAAAAAGAATAAAAGTCAAGCTCAATCAACCATAACGAGTAGCCATAATTTAGAGTCGACTGGGCAAATTCGGTAGTCAGTTTATGGAAAATATTTTATTATAATTTCAGTCATGTTAGAGCATTATTATGATTTCTGTATAAATGTCAATGTTTAGTTTCAGATTATGAGATTAATGGTGAGTATGATGTAGAATCATCATGTCAGAGAATATGGAGATGTTTAAAACTTATATTATGGATGGGATTTAACGTAAGATATCAGCTATTATTGATTTATATATTTGTATAATTTAGCTATGTTTTGTGAATATTTTTTTTGTATTTTTAGCTATGTGTTGTGAATAAATTTGTATTTTTAGCTATGTGTGGTGCGTAACTGTGTTGGGAATATATTTCTATTTGTAGCTATGTGATGTCAATATATTTGTTTTTATAGCTTTATGTGAATATATTTGTATTTTTTTTTAGCTATGTGTTGTCACTACAAGCAATAAATAATAAACAGCTTGAACACCCATTAGTAGCAGACATTTATGGTCTGTTACTATCAAACGAGTTCATCAGCAAGGACATTGTCCTTTGCTGGCTCCCCAGTCACATGGATATAAAAGGGAATGATCAAGCAGATTTGGCTGCCAAGTCTGCCTTAGATCTTCCCTTATTCGAATTTTTAACGCCATACACGGATTTTAAATCCTGTATAAATAATTTTATTTATGACCGCTGGCAACGGTCTTGGGATCTTGCAGGCACAAACAAACTTCATCACATAAAGCGTCTCCTTGGAGAATGGCTAAGCTCCTACAGGTCTAACAGGAGAGATGAAGTTGTTTTGTGTCGCTCTCGCATTGGTCATACTTTTTTAACTCATATTTTCATTTTGAAGCGAGAGCCTTAACCGGAATGTGTTCACTGTCATGTTCCTTTGACAGTGAGACACATCTTGATTGAGTGCAAACATCTCAAATATATTAGATCTAAATACTACCGTTGCCAGTCATTACGTCAGCTATTTGCTCAACCGGAGTTATATGATAAAGTGCTAACATTTTTAAAAGAGACAAACTTTTATTCTCAATTTTAATTGTATATATTTAATCATGTATATCGTTTTAAATATTTATATATGTAAAAGATTTGTTATATTTATTTTTAATTACATATATTTTCTGTGATATTTGTTTTTATTTACATATATAAATTCAATTATGTGATATTGTTTTAATTTGTCTCGTTAGATTCAACATATGTTTGGCGCAATATAGCCCGGTTGGAGCTGACGTGCCATTAAACAACATTTCATTTTAGCTATGTGTTGTGAATATAGTTATATTTATTAGCTTTGTGTGATGTATATAGTTGTATTTTTAGCTTTGTGTGGTGTATATAGTTGTATTTTTTAACTATCTCTTGTATATATTGGTGTATTTTTAGCTATGTTATGGATAGATTTGTATTTTTAGCTATGTTGTGGATATATTTGTATTTTTAGCTATGTGTTGTGTATATCTTTGTTTATTTTAGCTGCTGTGTATATATATTTGGATATGTTTATTTTAGCTTGGTGATGTGTGTATATTTGTGTTTTAGCTATGCGTTGTGTATTTCTTTGAAACTGTTTTTAGTTATGTGCTGTTATATATTTCGGATGTTTGATTTAGCTATATGCTGCTATATATTCGGATCTTTTTGTTTTAGTTGTGTGCCGTGTATGTATTTGAATATGTCGCAAGAGGGTGTGCGGCTAAAGTGAGACATAAATCCGAATATCACGTGGGTTGCCCAGAACTTTATGCTGCTTTACAGTTATGTTACCAGGTATTAAGCAAGATACGTTTTATCTAAAAAAAATGACAAGGGAGAACCACGCCGGAAAATCTGGATGAACTTTCTCAGACAATGCATGGATCGAACACCCGACCTCCAGGCTAGCGAGCCAGCGTCTTACCCACTTAGCCACGTGATCCCCCGTTTTATCTAAAACAATGCACGCATTGTTAACTTATGATCAATAAATGGGGGTTGGGTGTGTGAATGGTTTAACGCGCGCGCCTTAAATCATCAGGTCTGCCATTGATTCAAGTGGCGAGTTTCGATCCCTCACTTGTATTGTACGTGACAATAACTAGGGTCGTGTGCATAACCTCAAGTTTTTTCTCCGCGCCCTCTGGTCGCCTCACAATGCTAATTATCCCTACGCACAGGCGAAATATTGAAATAAAATCGAACCAGATGTTAGCCCAAAATGACATAGTTTGTATTGATTGGAACTTAAACCACACTTTTCTCTCGCGCGCCTGTAATTTCATTCAGTAAATGTGTTAACAATGGACTTGTAATAACTGTACACTGGTTTGCAATATCGGATTGACATTAGTATACATGTAATGGAGTGGGGTTAGGGTATAGAAAGCTAATAGATAACTCTACAATAACACATGACTATGGCCTTTACCATGTAAACCTAGAGGTTAGAGTTCAAACTTTCCTGACACGCATAAAACTGTACGTAACTAACGTTCGAAAAATAAATGGTAGCTAGATAACGTCATATTACCATGGCTATTCACTGTGTCAGAGTCACTTCTCTGCAGGTAGGGTGGGTCTGTCGTTCGTTCAGATTGGCATAAAATGAAATGAAATGAAATGAAATGGAGTTTAACGTCCTACTGTTCTGCTCCTCCTAACCTGGGCTAATGAAGACGGGCATACGCCATACAGTGTGCTATGAGGGAAATTTTGCCCGGACAGCGGCACTACGGCCTACTCTTATATCGAATTCCAACTGCCAAGGGATCTTTTACGTGCACGCCAATGTGTACACGGGACCTCGGTTTTTCGTCCCATCCGAACGACTAGACAGCTTTCCTTGTCAGGCCCTCCGTCCTGCATCACTGACAAGGGAAACCACGCCGGAAAATCTGGATGAACTTTCTCGGCCAGTGCAGGGATCGAACACCCGACCTCCAGGCTAGCGAGCTAGCATCTTACCCACTTAGCCACGTGATCCCCAGATTGGCATAAAACCCCAAGATAGCCAGTCACACGAACGTCTACGGAAATTATTAAAATAACAAACTACGCTCACACAAATTTTCAAAATATGAAATTGTGTTTGAAAAGTATGACGCATTCTTTCGGGTATATATTTATTACGAGGACACTTGTCTTAAGATTGGGAGGGGGGGGGGGAATGGCCGAATGCTTAGCACGTGCGCTCTGTATCATACGGTCTGTCATTGAGGCAACTGGCGGGGTTTCGATTCCCTGGTTATACGTGAAAAGGAGTAGGGTCGCCTGTCAAACCTGGTGGGTTTTCTCCGGTTTCCTCCCACTGCTCAAGACCCCTAAGCGCAAGCGAATTATTAAAATAAAATTGAACCATGTGTTAGTTCCGTTATGACCTAGTTTGTGTCGAGTGGACGTTAACCCCCCCCACCCTCTCTCTCTCTTTCTCTTGTCTTAAGCTTATCCTTTATTTATTTTCGACTTTCGTCCTTAATATTAAACCTGTATAATTTCAGGCCGGCGTGTTTGTATCCCGATCATCAGTTCAGATGTTTACCATAAAACGTGTATATGTTTTAACACTTCTACAACTTATTAATATGATTTTATGGATATTTGATGTCCATGTAAGTTTCTTGACATTTATTTCTGTGGCGTTCCACCCCAACACCCCTACACCACATCACACAAACACCGCCCTATTCCTATTAAACAACTATGTAAATATATTTAATTGTTCTTTGACCTACTGTGGTGCCAGACGAAGATAGTTGTCTAATCGTTCGCGGGGGACGAAAAACCGAGATCCCGTATACACATTGACGTGTATGTAAAAGATCCCTTGGCAGTTGCAATTCGATATAAGAGTAGGCTATAGTGCTGCTGCCTGGGCAAAACTTCCCCTCATAGCACACTGTATGGCGTATGCCCGTCTTCACTATCCCAACCGGAGCAGAGCAATAGGAAGTTAAATCCCATTTCATTTCATTTCATTGTCCTATCTCCACCGAACTGACAGCTGTCTAGTCGTTGAGATGGAACGAAAGACCGAAGTCCTGTGTACACGTTAGCGTCCCATATGACGAGCCCGCCACTGCCTGTGCGCGAGAATCATTAAGTTCACTAAGAAAGAGCAAGTCTATGGTACCTCGTACACGATACCCGTCACTACTATGCATGTACAATGACAGCGCCACCATCCTCTGCTTGTACACGAGAATAATCACTACTAAACTATGAAACAACCAGCATCCTCTACCTCATATACGAGACCGGTCACTACTATGCACGTAAATTATGTAAGCGTAATAATGCACTGCTCCATACACGAAAACCGTCACTACTATGCATGTAAACTGTGAAAGGGTAAGTATATAACCCCTATCTTTGCTTAGTCAAATACCATCACCGTTAACCATGACACGATTTCCTTCTTGTCCACACTACGTTAAAAATGTATTTCTCAAACATGATTCTAAAGGATTGTCTAAAAGATTTACTCAATATTTAACCTTCACTTATACGTATTGACGGTTGATCAGTGACATCCGATTTCAAAACCACCTGATACCACTCCCCTTCTATGGACAAAGTTCACACTTATCTTGTAATCGTGTTCATTTTTATTGGCATTGAGTAATTAAAGTTGAAATACAAAGGTCACAATTCTATGAAATAACAATTACTGTTTATTACTGATCCTCGGAATCTCCAGTGGTCTCATTCCGTTCTACTTCACTATACCCCAACCTCTCTCCCATGGATGATCCCAGGAGTTAGTGGAGTGGAGTGGAATGAGACCACTGGAGATTCCAAGCATTTTTATTACTAGGTTTCTCTGGTTTTATCAAGCACTTAAGCTAGTAGTGAAATTCTCATTTTCAATTTGATGAATATTTCAGTGGAAGTTTCTACCGGTAACTGTTTTACCCGCGTTGATGATATTTGTTGGTTTGTTGGGTGGAGCATCCTATGTGAATATATTCTATCAGATATTACACAGTGATAAATATCCCACAGCTGATAGAGAACTATGTATTAATATTACAGCTTTATTTATTACGTTAGGTTCGTATATCACACCTTTATAATCAATATACCATGCATCTATAACCAACAGACTTATACCACACTTTTATAAACAACTCACTTATACCCCACTTTTATAACCCATACACTTATAGCACACTTTTATAAACAATACACGTATACCACACTTTTATAACCAACACACTTATACCACACTTTTATAACCAATACACTTATACCACACTTTTATTAAAAATACACTTATACCACTTTTATAAACAATACACTTATACCACACTTTTATAAACAATTCACTTATACCATACTTTTATAAACAATACGCTTATACCACACTTTTATAATCGATATACTTATACCACACATTTATAACCAACATGGGGGTGTAGTGGCCGAATGGTTAGCGCGTGCGCGTTGTATCATAAGATATGTCATTAAGTCAAATGGCGTGGTTTAGATTCCCAGGTTGTACGTGACAAGGAATAGGGTCGCCTATCCTACCACGTCGGTTTTCTCCGGGGCCTCAGTTTTCCCCCACATCTATAGACCCTTACGGGCAAAAGAATTATTGAATTAAAATTGAACCATATGTTAGTCCCGAAATAGGGTCGCCTGTCCAATCACGTCGGTTTTCTCCGGCGCCTTAGTCCCCCCCCCCCCCCACTGCTAAAGACCCCCCACGCTCAAGCGAATTAATGAAATAAAAATAAACCATATGTTAATCCCGAAATGAAGTATTTTGTGTCGAGTGGACGTTAAACCCCGCCCTCTCTCTCTCTCTCTCTCTCTCTCTCTCTCTCTCTCTTTGGTTAGACCCATTCTAAGTTTATATCCAATGATTTGATATGTACTAATTAATAGATCTTCCTCCCCTGATAAATTTATTTATTTTCTGTTTCAGGAATTTGTTTAGGAACTGCTCTTGAAACATCTTTATTTACCACTGTTTTAAAACATGATTAACATCCTGTATAGCTATTACAACAGTGTTTTATAAAAAAGTTGAAGACAAATATATCTAAACCCGCGCCTTGAAAGAAGAAGCGTGGCAATTTTTGTAAACTTTAACCTCATGTGCCATGGGCTACGTCATACCACGGAATGTTTATAATCATACTGTCGTATGGTCGCTCATACAAGTAAACTGTAACCCCATGTGCCATAAGACATAATTGGGTGATAAATAAAATCTCCTACTCATCTTTTTTGATATCGAAACTGTAACCATGAAATGTTTATAACCAATCTGATTAAAACACAGATCCTATTTCGTTTCCTTTTTTTATAGATCAAAATTTCGTTTTACTTGTCTTTACTACACTAGGATCTGGAAGAGTTGTTATCATTGACGTGTTCTGGATGGTGTTAGGGATAAACCAATGAAACGGTCTGTGGGTAATCCATAAGAAACATCAATGCTGATTGGTTAATCAAATGTCTGACGTCATAGGGTCAAAAGCCGCTCGTATGACCTCTGACGCGACCTATCACTACAACTTGTCAGATCTTCATGTAGTGTAGGCCATTGAAAGTATAAAAAAAACGAAACGAAATATAGATCTGTATATTAATCAGATTGGTTTATATAAATATCGATCTGTTGGTCAAACCGACCTTATATTCCATGGTATTACTGACATTTTCTTTTGCTGCCCTTAAAACATTAGATGAATTTAATAATCGGAAAATTCAAACTGCGTGACATTTTTATTTTTATTTTATTTATGACAGGATAAAATATTCTTTCTAAAAATAATCAATGTTTGACAATCCGTACATTTACTATTAATTCGACTTGTTATTCTAGAAAAATCACTATTCTTAGCAATAAAGGTTTGTTGTATGTTACTGTTATAATATTTCCGAATTCATTTCTGAGGTTTTTATTTGTGATTTATGATAATTTAATAAAACACTATAAGGAATTAACAAGATGAAATATATAATATATTTATAACAATTGGACATCATTAATTTTTAGCCGATAAATGAAATGAAATGGGGTTTAACGTCCTACTGTTCTACTCCTAAACTGGGCTAATGAAGACGGGCATACGCCATACAGTGTGCTATGAGGGAAATTTTGCCCGGGCAGCGGCACTACGGCCTACTCTTATATCGAATTCCAACTGCCAAGGGATCTTTTACGTGCACGCCAATGTGTACACGGGACCTAAGTTTTTCGTCCCATCCGAACGACTAGACAGCTGTCCTTGTCAGGCCCTCCCTCCTGACGCTGGAAAATCTGGATGAACTTTCTCGGCCAATGCAGGGATCGAACACCCGACCTCCAGGCTAGCGAGCCAGCGTCTTACCCACTTAGCCACGTGATCCCCCATATTTAGCCGATAAGACAACAAGATGAGGATTATGATACATTTAATAAAATATTCAATAAATCAATTCTGAAGCTCTTAAAAACCGAAGAGTCTTGATGGTTATTGGGTATCCAGTATCCTTGGTTTGATAGTGAAATGAAATGAAATGGGGTTTAACGTCCAACTGTTCTGCTTCGACTGGGATAATGAAGACGAGCATACGCCATACAGTGTGCTATGAGGGAAACTTTCGCCCGGGCAGCAGCATTATGGCCTACTCTTATATCGAATTCCAACTGCCAATGGATCTTTTACGTGCACGCAAATGTATACACGGGACCTCGGTTTGTCGTGCCATCCGAACGACTAGACAGCTGTCCTTGTCAGACCCTCCGTCTTGCACCACTGACAAGGGGAAACCACGTCGGAAAATCCCGATAAACCATTGGGGAATTGCCACCTTTTACCCCTTCATACAAAATCTTAATACAACTATAGATTTCATCAAGTCGTAAGATGTAAATAGGGTGATTGCTGACTAGCCCTGTATGCATCTCGTAACCTTTGACCAAATCTGCTGTCGGCCTTAACATTTAGACCCAACCGAAGGGCTATATTGAAAGAGGGATTACAGTCGAATTTATTGGTGACCTCGCTTGAGCTGTAAATTTAGTTTTGATCTGATGCAATATTATCATTGTGCAATCAAAAAATAAGTAAACCCAGCATCAAACTGGACGAAATGAATAACATTAAATGTTATTGCATGGCTATTAACACATAAATAATTATTTTAATAGCATTTGACGTTTTAATGATACCGAAACCCAATATGGTTGATGGGTTGCAAACTTTAAACTGAGACAAAAAGGCGCCTCCAATCCTACGCATTTATAATTTTTCACAACTGCAAACACTATTTTAATATTGTGAAATTAAATATATTTAATTTTATTTCCAAACAATCAGATGCAAATTGCTATCATTAAGGCTATTAACAAAAATACACCCTTAATGTATTATTTTTTTAAATTAAATTTATATCGTACTAAAGTATATATAAGGACAGAAGAATTCTTTTCTCTCCATTAGATGATTGAGTGTGGAGTCGCAGCTACTGAAATATACCTAGGTGAGTAGAATACTAATTTAGTACTCTACAGAAGCTAAAATAAGAATCATTTCTTGTTTGTTTTTTGTTTTTTTTGCAATTATTATTTTTAATTTTTGGTCTTAAAGTTAATTCTTTTTAATTCTAAAGACTAAGTTCAAATTTTAATTTTGAATTTCAAAATATTATAAGTTCATTTTGAATTAAGTTTATATTTTAATCTTTGATCTTCAATTTATTATTTCAAAAATTAATCTATTATTTCAAAATTTATAATTACAAAATTAATAATTTCAAAATTTATAATTTCAAAATTTATAATTTCAAAATTTATAAAAATTAATTTATAATTTCAAAATTAATTTATAATTTCAAAATTTATAATTTCAAAATTAATTTATAATTTCAAAATTAATTTATAATTTCAAAATTAATTTATAATTTCAAAATTAATTTATAATTTCAAAATTAATATATAATTTCAAAATTAATTTATAATTTCAAAATTAATTTATAATTTCAAAATCAATTTATAATTTCAAAATTTATAATTTCAAAATTATTTTATAATTTCAAAATTATTTTATAATTTCAAAATTAATTTATAATTTCAAAATTAATTTATAATTTCAAAATTAATTTATAATTTCAAAATCAATTTATAATTTCAAAATTTATAATTTCAAAATTATTTTATAATTTCAAAATTAATTTATAATTTAAAAATTAATTTATAATTTCAAAATTAATTTATAGCCTCTGTTCGCGGTGACTCAGTGAGTAAGAGGTTGGCTCGCTAACCTGGAGATCCCGTGATCGATCCCGATGTTGGCCGAGATAGTTCATCGGAGTTTTTCCGCCGTGTATTCATTGGGAGTTGGAATTCGAGTAGGCCGTAGCGCCGCTTCAGTCAAAAATTCCCTCGTAGCACGCCGTTTGCGTGTCTTCATCCGCCCAGTCGGAGCAGAAAAGTAGGATTTTAAACCCCATTACATTTTATTTATAAGATAGTGAATATAAATCAAAATGAATTTAAAATCATCTGAATTGAGAGAGAGGGGGTTTAACGTCCACTTGACACAAACTTAGGTCATTTCGAGACTAAAATATGGTTCAATTTTATTTCAATAATTCGCTTGCGCGTAGGGGTCTTTAGCCGTGGTAAGAAAGCGGAAGACCCAGAGAAAACCCACGAGGTTGGACAGGTGACCCTAATCCTTTTCGCGTACAAGCAGGGAATCCAAACCAATGACTTTGTGAGAGGCCTTATAATGCAACGCGCACGTGTTAACCATTCGGCCACCCAACCCCTCATACATTTATGAAAAAAATACCCTTCATGAAAACAAATAATTTTTATATCTGTTGCAGAATAATGAAGCTTTTATTAATCGCCATCGTTGTACTCGCTGTACACTATTCAGAAGGAAGAAGTTATCTGAATTTACCGACGTGTACCCCAAATTGTGACAATGTACAATGTCCTGAGGAGTCATCATTTGGGGGCTGTGAACGTGGTATGCCCTATTGTGGATGCTGTGAAGAATGTACTGGTGAAGTTGGTGCCACTTGTTCAGCGCGTACTGTCAGGTAAATATATGCAAACTACAATGAATTCGAGAAAAATATCATCTATCTATATATTTGTGACTGTCGTTTGTCTGTCTGTCTGTCTGTTCGGGGTTGGCGGCTACACTAGGTCTGCCCCGAGTCTGAAATTTGGGGTATAGGGGTAGCTCGGACCGGGGAGTAACATAGGCCAGGTGGCGTTAGTCTACCACTTCCGGTTTCGGAGTTATGACCCCCGAGCGAAGCCGGTCTGTTCGGTGTTGGCGGCTACACTAGGTCTGCCCCGAGTCTGAAATTTGGGGTATTGGGGTAGTTCGGACCGGGGAGTAACATAGGCCAGGTGGCGTTAGTCTACCACTTCCGGTTTCGGAGTTATGACCCCCGAGCGAAGCCGGGTATCCTGCTAGTACTTCATAATCAAATTTGACAGAAGGACAGAACGAATATAATGGAGGCTGGGGTGAATCGAAAAGTACAATGAACGAATAGATGAGTTACTAAATAAAGTAGAATAATGACGCCAAGAGAAAAAGATGGGCAATGTCGAGGGTGCAAACTGACCTATGACGAGCCCATGAGAAAGTGTATGCTTAATTATTCAATTGAAATGCACCGACTAGGCTAATGAAGACGGGCATACGGCATGCAGTATGCCATAAGAGACAATTTGCCCCGATAGCGGCGGTGTACGGTCTACCCTTAATTTGAGCTAAATCTATTTGTTAAGGCTAGCTCATTTTTCGTCAGGGTCGCCGAGATGTAAATAGAAATGAAATGAAATGGGGTTTAACGTCCTACTGTTCTGCTCCTATACTGGGCTAATGAAGACGGTCATACGCCATGCAGTGTGCTATGAGGGAAATTTTGCCCGGGCAGCGGCACTGGGATGTAAATAAGGTTAGGGCACGTGATTGTTGGCGAGATTGTAGGTCCCCCGGTTTCCTCCCACTGCTAAAGACTCCTACGCGCAAGCAAATTATTGAAATAAAATTAAAAACCATATGTTAGTCCCGAAATGACCTAGTTTGTGTCGAGTGGATGTTCAACCCCATTTCCCCCTCACTCTCTCTAATTGAGTAAAATACGTTCATTGTGTTGATAGATGTGGGCGTGGTTTGGTGTGTACAAATGATGCCGGCGAGGAAAGACAGTTGGTTTGGCCCACAGATAAACACTACCGGGGAACCTGTACAGAACCCAGTGGTACCCGAAACAGAAACCGACGTCCTAGGCCTCAAAATAGAAACCGACGTCCTGGATCTACAAATAGGAACAGACGCCCTGGACCCCAATGTGTTTAAAGTAAAAAATAAAAGTGCATCAAATCTTTGAAATGCACAGAATCCAATATTCCTCTTTATTTATTTATAACTCAACAAAACGACAGAATGATGGTTAAACCTACACACGGTACAATTACTGAGTTTAATACTAAGCGACGTTTCGACGAGGATACTCTTGTGCGTCGAAACGTCGCGATACTCTTGTGTTTAATGATAAACACGAGAGTATCCCCGTCGAAACGTCGCTTAGTATTAAAGGGACAATAACACTCTTGCTGGCTTGAAAGCTCCAGAAAATAAATGATATCTCTATCTAAGTACAAGATGTTTAAGTGTCCTACCTGTTGTGTAAATTATCCATTACATCCTATTTTACTTGTCCAGAGGGTTCGAAAATATTTTTAAATCGAAGTTTCATTTGAAAAGGTTTACGTTAGACGTTTCATACCATTATGATGAATTTTTCAAAAATTTTAAATAAGGTGTGTTAAGATGAAATTTGTATCATCAATTAATTGAAATATTGTAAAATAGTACAATTTTTTGACCAGAATAAAGATTGGGACATATTATTCAGATACAACAAGAGTGGTATTGAGCCTTTAAACTCAGTAATTGTGTATCCATAAATTTGTCCTTGTGTTAATATGTTCAATTTTTAAATGTCAATAAAAGAAGTTAAACCTACAGTATACGATAAAATCAAATCAAACGCACTTTTATCCCAAAAAATATTGCCATTTAAAGTTTACATTGCGTTCTATTAATTTCACTCCACCATCTGTATTTCTTTTAGACAATTAACGAAATATTAATTGTGCTAATTTTCCCCTATAAGCCAATCCATTTTATGAAGATGTTCATCGGGATTTTCCTGTGAGGTTTCCACTTGTCAGTGGTGCAGGACAACTGTCTAGTCGTTCTGATGGAACAAAAACAGAGGCGTGTTAAATATCCTTTGGCAGTTGGAATTCGATATCAGAGTAGGTTATAGTGCTGCTGCCCGGGCACAATTTTCCCCATAGTACACTGTATGGCGTATTCCCGCCTTCATTAGCCCAGTAGGAGCAGGACAGTATGACGTCATTTATATGAAGATATGTTGGCGAGAGTAGGTGATAAAAGTAAACAATGAGGAGAAAATGGTCTCCTACTGATGGTTGTGAATCAATTCCGTTTATTTATTTACGATTGGATTTGTTCACTTATTGTACTGTTGTTGTTGTTGTTGTTGTTCATAAGGCTTAAGGTCCGCGTCCAAGGAAGGGGATATCGCAGGCAAATTGTGTTAAAATAGTATATTTAGCGCATGTGCAGGGGTTTTTTTTTCTGTGAAAGGAAACCGGAGTAAAAACACGATGTTGCGAAGGCACCGTCTATCACCAAACCACGACCGGTCGGGAAGGCAAGCGCAACACTCCAGACCGTTAGGCCAACCGAACACCCTTACGTAAGATGAACTCTTTTATAACTTAGAGAGAGAGAAGCGGGGGGGGGGGGGGGGTCTGATGGTCGAATGGTTTAACCCGTAGGCTTTAGATCAAAAAATCTGTCATTGAGTCAGGTGGCGTTGTTTCGCCCCAAAGTGTCTTTTCTGGTGTTTTCTCAGTGTCCTTTAATTTCTTCTCACTTCGAAATATCCTTTCTCGCAACCGAAGTATTGAAATAAAATTGCGCCATGTTAGTTCCGAACTAATCCAGTTTGTATCAAATGGACGTTAGGTGTGGTGGTGGAGGCGTGGGGTGGTGGATGCCGAATGGTTAGCGATTGCGCGCTGTGTAATAAGGTCTGTCATTGAGTCAACTGGTAGCCTGTCCAACCTCGTAAGTTTTCTCCGGGTTCCTCCCACTGCTAAAGACCCCCACGCACAAGCGAATTATTGAAATAAAATTGAAAATTGAACCATGTTAGTCCTGAAATGACATAATTTGAGTTGAGTGGACGTTAAACCCAATCTCTCTCTCTCTTTCTCCGTATATATAACTAGTTATCTTAGACGTGCTGTTGATGATGGTAGAATCGTTTCTTTAATCCTGCTTGACCTATTATTATTATTATTATAATTTCATTTTTAAAGCGCTACATTATAACAATAGTTATTTCTAAGCGCTGTACAGTCATATCTAGACAATGGTAGGCACATGATTCTATTTATATGAGTTACTAAACATATGAGTCTTCAGTTTAGATTTAAACTGAGATAGTTGGGTACACTCTCTGATGTTTCTGGGTAGTTCATTCCAAAGTTTGGCACCCCTAACGGAAAATGAAAACTCGCCCACCTGGTGCTGAAAGCGTGGAACAGCTAGTAGGGGTTTGTCACGTCCTGAACGAAGATTAGTTCGGCCAGTGGTGTACACATTAAACATTTCCACCATATAATTAGGAGCTGTTTTGGTTATTACTGATTTATAGGTGTTGACGAGAATTTTAAATTTTATTCTGGCTCTCACCGGTATCCAGTGTAGCTGCTTCATATACAATGAGGTGTGATCATATTTTGAGGTTCTTGTGACAAGTCTTGCAGCGTTATTTTGAGCGATTTGAAGTCCATCAAGAACTGCTTCTGGTGCTCCAGATAAAAGTGAATTTGCATAGTCTAAGTGTGAAATGACCAAGGCGTTGATAACAGTTTTTAGAGCACCTGGATTCAGGTAGTTCCTAATTTTGGATAAAGACCGCATTTGGAAGTGCATGCGGCTTATGATGTTGTTTATTTGCGGTATGGCAGACAGAGTTCGTTCGTTAGATATCCAAGATTTTTAACTATCAGCATCTTTGGATAGCGCCCGGTGTGTAACTCTATTGACTTAACATCACTTGCCTGGTTCTCGTCGTATCTAAGATATATAACCCAATATGTAATGGTCAACCGGAAATAGTTGACGTTATCAACCCCACTCTAGTAGACGAATCCACAAATCGTACACCAGCATGGATGACATTAAACAAACTAAAACTAAACGAGGGTAAAAAAAAAAGAAGAAATGAAATGAAATGGGTTTTGGGCTAATACGCCATACAGAGTGCTACGAGGGAAACTGGTAAAATTTTTAATGTTGTTACTTTATACCACAAAAGGAGTAATAATTTATTTTCAGTGAGTTGACGCCACCTGATTGAAAGAAAGCAATTTAAATTACCACCAATCATATGCCTACACCGGTATTAATAGACCCACTACTATCGTAATTTGATGATATATTAAATGGTAATATTTTATATAATTGGGATACTATTTCATACACCATTCCCATCTGTCAATATCACTCTCAATGCATTATACAAATGGACAAAACTGCATATAGACCATAGCACAGATTTATAATATATTTTATGATTTTAAATGGTGTTAATATCTAGCACCTCGGAGATATAATTGGGCTAATAAGCATACAGGCCACAGCACAGATTAATAGTATTATTTCATGATATGGTTTAATGGTGTTAGGGGATATAATTTGGCTAATATTTAATAAACCACCACCATCAATGTGTCATATATATATGCTGTATATAATAAAGCAAGATCAGTATTAATACATTGTAGAAGTGGACGTAAAGCTCCGGGACCAGGAACGAACCAAGCAAGATCAGCATCAATACTGTATATATAGAGAACAAATCATACAGACTACAGACAAGATTAATCTGTATTAATAAAAGGTAAGTGACAGTCTATAATTATAAGGGAGCCACGGTGGCTAGGTGGTTAAGACGCTGGCTCGCTAGCCTGGAGGTCGGGTGTTCGATCCCTGCATTGGCCGAGAAAGTTCATCTGGATTTTCCGACCTGGTTCCCCTTGTCAGTGGTGCAGAACGGAGGGCCTGACAAGGACAGCTGTCTAGTCCTTCGGATGAGACGAAAAACCGAGGTCCCGTGTATACATTGGAATGCGCGTAAAAGATCCCTTGGCAGTTCGAATTCGATATAAGAGTAGGCGATAGTGCCGCTGCCCGGGCAAAATTTCCCTCATAGCACACTGTATGGCGTATGCCCGTCTTCATTAGCCCAGTATAGGAGCAGAACAGTAGGACGTTAAACCCCCATTTCATTTCATTTCTATAATTATAAAAATTGATTTAAAGCTATATTCCCTCTAGAGTTGAGATTCTTAATATATAACCATCGTTAGTCGTTCCGATAAGTTAAAAACCGAGGTCCCGTGTACACATTATCTCCCTTGGCAGTTGGATTCTGATATAAGAGTAGACCATATTGCCGCTGCCCGGGCAAAATGACCTCATAGCACAGTTTGGCGTATGCCCGTCTTCGTTAGCCCAATCGGAGCAGAACAGCCGGACGTTAGATCCCCCTTCATTTCATGTTATAACCACCGATTTGAAAATATGTTTCAAGTACTGGCGAAATATATTTGGTACCTAAAACAATTTATCTTACGAGTTGTTTCAACCAATTTTAATGTATGGGCCATCATATTTTAAATACCCCTTAAAGATACATTCTCACGAAAGTATTTATAGGGTAGTTATTTCCGATAAAAGTGTGGCAAATTTGGTATAAATGAAAAGTAGAGACACCCAACCTTACTAGAAAAACACCCGTGAGCCAAGCACTGGCTATAAATGTCAGGGTATCACTAACTGGCAACCCTACGGCTTATTGTCTGACAGCTTGACTAAGGAAGCGGTTGTTATTTCTTGATCGAATGGTTAGGCGCATTTGGGAACATTGAGGGGTTTAAACTTACAACTGAAATTAAATGGAGGAAAATAACTTGGCAGAAAATAATCCAAGAATTTATTTAGATTTCCATATGTATGGCAAATGGACAGTACGTAACGACAAATACATACTGAAATGGACCCTCCTACAATCAAGTTACATGATAAACATGGCTTTTGAAAATGATTTGGTTTTTATATCGTGGCGTATTTCCACGCGAATACAATGATTTGAAGCAAATATTTAATAGGTTAATTACTTTGAATATGTTTTTAGTCTAAATATATCATCAAATCACCCAGTTTGTACGCGGGAAGAGATCTTTAATACATCTAAGAGTACTTAAGATTTTGTGAGATTTGCCAGACAAGGACACATTTTGATAGCAAATACCAGAACAGTGAATTAATTTATGCTATGTATATTATGCAATTTGGGTCGTTAATTTGATTTTTCCTAGTCGTTTGAAATTTATTACATTATATATGAAAGATAAGATAAAGAGCTGGCAGTTCTCACTATAATAGTTAACAACTAGATAATGTAAAGGGAATTTGCTGACAATTTCAGTCAAATTGATCCACCCTGAACCGAGAAACTAGCGATTGAACTTTAGGCTCGATCATCAATACGTAAGTCGGTACGATAAAAAAAAAACTCAACATATTCTGGATTATCCATTTTTAGATGATTTTAATGAGCGTTGAGCAGCAGATCGGATTCAAATTCAGTAAAAATCCGACAAATAAGATGGCATGTAGAGGTGATTGAGATTTTTTCATGTTAATAAATGCCTAATTAATAGTTCATATACAACTTCAGACCGAAAGAAAGACCTGCAAATAGGAAGATTTACCATTTGCATAGTATGTGTTTTCAGTTAAAGTTTTGCCGGATTATTCTGATTTGGACCAAGCTAATATGGATTTCCGCAATCGGATACCATATAAATAGTCGTTCGTTTTTGCTGGTTGCGATAGATAGATGTAAGTGGGTCGGTAGATCAATAACATTATTAGTGAGAGAAATGAAATGAAATGGTGTTTAACGTCCTACTGTTCGACTCTGAAATAAAATGGGTTTTAGCGTCGTACTGTTCTGCTCCGAAATGAAATGAGTTTTAACGTTGAACTGTTCTGCTCCGAAATGAAATGAAATTAACGTCCTACTTTTAACTATTCTATTGGTAGCTACCAAAACACCCTGACACCAAGTCTTGTAACCATGTATTATACTGTTTGTTTCAGTATGAAGTTGTTAATTGTAGTATGTGCTCTAGTAGCAGTAACATTGGTTGGTAGATCAGAAGGATTCACCTGTTCTCCATGCACGGACACAGAGAGAAGTCGGTGTCGTCCTGTACCCGCAACTGATGACTGTGAACAAGTTCTAGACTACTGTAGATGTTGTACCAAATGCGCTATTAAAGAAAACCGGAGTTGTGGCGATTATAGTCAAAGGTAAAACAATATGATCAACATATTTTACCCAATAGAGCTTAAAGATGCATTATGCAAGAATTGGATAACGAGCTGACCTTTCTTGCAATGATAGTGCTAAATTCGATAATGAATGATGAATATATTGTAAATTTCATTCAAATTACTTTATTCTGAGCAAGATTATGACTGTTTGAAGATGTAGCGTACATTGTTTATTATCGTAGCAACGATACTTGAAAATCGAGCCTAATCTCAATTATCCATAATAGTTTATATAACATTTGGAGCCAAGATAAAGACCCGCAAAAGGTAGATTTGGCTTTTACATAATGCATCTTTAATGTAGTTTCATCTCTACACGATTGATTTATTTTATTTGGAGGGATTAAGCGAAGGTTGGCCTGTTAACTAATTTTGTTTACTGTTGGAAATCACCAAACTAGCTTTATTATAAATTTCAATGAAGTCTGACGGTCATCACACATAATAAATCAACGTATAAAACTCAATGAAATCGTAAATATTATTTTAGCCACAAATCAAAGAAGTCTCTGACCATTTAAATAAGTCCTGAGTCGATATTATATAAAATCGGTTATATCACAACACTTACTTTATCTAGATGCAAAAATTCTAAGGGCATAGTCGCATCCCCATTGATCAACAAATAAAATCCAATGAAATAGACATATCACAACGGTTATATCACAACACTTACTTTATCTAGATGCAAAAATTCTAAGGGCATAGTCGCATCCCCATTGATCAACAAATAAAACCCAATGAAATAGACAATTTTATTTTAGCCCGAAATCCAAACCAGTCTGTCCACCATACAAAATCATAAAGACGTGAGTGTTTATTTCATGTTTTTCTTACAGATGTGAAACTGGTTTGACCTGCGTGAAACCATCGGGACCAAGACGATTTCCAACAGTACGATATCCAGATGGTTTTACAACACCACCACCACCACCGACAGAATCATATAACGCTTGGTGGCAGAGAACTCGTTTCATGAACATCGGAACCTGTACCAGATCCTAATCGTAAAGACTCGGATAGAAGAACAAAGAAATAAAAAAATTAAGTGTATACTGTATCTCTAGGATACGCATGTAAAATAGATAAACTAAATAAATTAAATTCTATTGTTCCGTTGTTGGCCGAGACAATTCATTGGGATTTTCCAGCGTGGTTCCCCGTTGTGAGTGGTGCAGGGCGGAGAGCCTTACAAGGACAGCTGTCTAGTCGTTCGGATCATTGGTGGTGCACGTAAAAGATCCCTTGGCGGTTGGAATTCGATATAAGAGTAGGCCGTAGCGCCGGTGTTAGGGCAGTTTCCCTCATAATACACAGTATGTCTGTCTTCATTAGCCCCGTCGGCGCAGAATCATAGGAAGTTAAACCCCATTTCATTTCATTTCATTTATATTGCATCATGTTGTTTAAATAAAATATGTCGAATGTCCCAGTATATGAATTTGGAATTAGACTCAAAAACAAAACCAAACAACATATAAACATGAGCTAACGAAGACATGCTTTACGCCATGCAATGCGCTACGAGTCAAACTCTTACTCGAATTCTGTCAAGTGTTCTTTAACGTGAACGTCAAGGCATACACGGGACCTCCGTCCTGTCTGCACCACTGACATGGGAAAACTTCACCGGACTATCCCGAGGAACCCATGCAAAAAAACTTAAAATATTTAAATTTCCATACATGTAGATTGGGGATGATCTGGCTGGATTTGAATGAAATCTGTCCATACCTTCGTTAAAAACTACACATTTTAGCTTTCAGTCACGTCTTCTACAAGTTGTTTCGTACTTAACAATGAATGAATGAATGAAATGTGGTTTTATGGCACGTCAGCTCCAACCGGGCTATATTGCGCCAAACATATGGTGAAAAAGTCAAGACAAAATAAAGGAAATCACAGAAATATATTTATATCCATAAATAAAAACAAATATCACAGATAATATACAAAGTTAAAAATAAATATCAAATACTTTATGAATATAAACAATTAAAATGAAAGAAGATAGGATACATATATATATACAGTTAAAACTTGTAATAAAATTTTGTCTCTTTTAAAAAGTTTAGAATCTCACAATATAGCTCCGGTTGAGCAATTAAATGATGTAATGTCTGGCAACGGTAAAATTTAGATCTAATATTTCCAAGATACTTGCACTCGATCAAAATGTGCTTCACCGTCACAGGAACATGACAGTGTTCACATTCTGGTTGAGGCTCTCGTTTCAAGATGAAAAAGTGAGTTAAAAAAGTATGACCAATGCGAGAGCGACACAAAACAACTTCATCCCTCCTGTTGGTTCTATAGGAGCTTGGCCAGTCTCCTAAGAGAGGCTTGATATGATGAAGTTTATTTGTGCCTGCAAGATCCCAAGACCGTTGCCAGCGGTCATAAATAAAATGATTTATACATGCTTTATAATCTTTATATGGTATTAAAAAGGGTGATTGGGGAAGATCTAAAGCAGCTTTGGCAGCAAAATCTGCTTGATCATTCCCCCTTATATCAACGTGACTGGGGAGCCAGCAAAAGACAATGTCCTTGCTGTTCAACTCGTAAGATAGTAGCAGACGATAAACATCTGCTACTAATGGGTGTTCAAGCTGTTTATTGTTAATTGCTTGAAGCGAGGACAGAGAATCAGTAAAGATGGTGTGCTGTAGTAAATGTGATGATTGAATGAACTCCAAAGCCTGAAGAATGGCCCGGAGCTCAGCTGTAAATATTGAAGCAGCAGGTGGAAGACATACAGAAATGGTCTCAGTTGGCGTCACTGTAGCCGAAGCCACCCGATCACCATCTTTAGAGCCATCTGTGTAAATAGGAGCATAATCACCATATTTAGACCTTAGCTCTCTAAAAAGAGATTGGAACACCGTCGAGCTAGTATTTCTCTTCTTATGTTGAGTAAGATCGAAATCGATCTTTGGGAGAGATATAGCCCACGGCGGAGACCTAAAGAAAGGGGTATTCGCAATACTGTCAAGGCTGATACCAGCCTCCGACATGAGGGGTTGTATGCGAATACCGAATGATGGAATAACCTTAGTCTTTCGCAGATATAAATGCTCATGATAAGGTCTAAATATGGTATTAGCAATATCAGGAAATGTTGTTAAGGTGGTATTATCAACATTTAGATGGTTTACTGATAATGCACTACTTTTACCTTTAATCCTACGAATCCTATCCCATACCGATTTAGATGTGGTACGGGAATTGATCCTGTGCTGTAGTAAATGTGATGATTGAATGAACTCCAAAGCCTGAAGAATGGCCCGGAGCTCAGCTGTAAATATTGAAGCAGCAGGTGGAAGACATACAGAAATGGTCTCAGTTGGCGTCACTGTAGCCGAAGCCACCCGATCACCATCTTTAGAGCCATCTGTGTAAATAGGAGCATAATCACCATATTTAGACCTTAGCTCTCTAAAAAGAGATTGGAACACCGTCGAGCTAGTATCTCTCTTCTTATGTTGAGTAAGATCGAAATCGATCTTTGGGAGAGATATAGCCCACGGCGGAGACCTAAAGAAAGGGGTATTCGCAATACTGTCAAGGCTGATACCAGCCTCCGACATGAGGGGTTGTATGCGAATACCGAATGATGGAATAACCTTAGTCTTTCGCAGATATAAATGCTCATGATAAGGTCTAAATATGGCATTATATGAAATATGATTTGGAAGTGATGCAATTTTCGTAGCATACTGCAGAGCAAGCTTATCACGTCTGTTGTTCAATGAGAGCTCGTGCGCCTCGACGTATAAACTTTCCACTGGAGATGTACGAAATGCTCCTAAACTGATTCTAAGTCCCTGGCTGTGTATAGTGTCGAGCTCTTTGAGATAAGACTCGCGGGCAGACCCATACACAATACACCCATAATCGAGTTTTGATCTTATTAAAGATTGATATAATTTGAACAAGACTTTACGGTCTGCTCCCCAGTCAGTATTTGATAAGACTCTCAATATGTTGAGGGCTTTCAGACATTTCTTTTTTAGGTTTTTAATGTGGGGGATAAATGACAATTTCTTATCAAATATCAGCCCCAGAAATTTGGTTTCATCCACAACTGGAAGGCGGTTGCCATCCAAATAAAGTTCTGGATCTGGATGCAAAACTCGTTTCTGACAGAAATGCATGCAGACAGTCTTGGATTTCGAAAAACGAAATCTATTTTCGGTTGCCCATTGTTGAAGTGAATTCAAACAAAGCTGCAACTTACGTTCGACTATCCGCATGTCTGTAGAACCATAGCACATCTGAAAGTCATCAACATAAGGAGCGCCGTTTGTATCTGGTTTAAGGCACGCTGGGATAGTATTAATTTTTATCGCAAAAAGAGTTGGGGATAAAATACTTCCCTGTGGAACCCCCATTTCCTGAGGAAATGGGTCAGAGAATATTGATCCCAGTCGTACCTTAAATGACCTATCTTCCAGGAAATTTTTAATGAAGATAGGTACGCGACCTCGTAGGCCGAGGTTATGGAGGTCGCGCATAATACCGTGTTTCCACGTTGTATCATATGCTTTCTCCAGATCAAAAAATATTGCAACTAAATGTTGCTTCTAGATGAAAGCGTCCCTGACAAACGTTTCAAATCTAACGAGATGATCAAGAGTGCTCCTTTGGGACCGAAATCCACATTGGAGGTCTGTAATGAGGTTGTTGGACTCAAGGTACCAAACAAGCCTTCGATTGATCAATCTCTCCATGGTTTTGCAAATACAGCTAGTAGGGGTGATGATTTTCCGTTTCAGAAAATAGCAAATTCCGTTTTAAGTATTTTTAATTCCGTTATTTTCCGTTTCAGAGCTGACCATATTCCGTTTTTTCGAGATAAAATGTTATTTTATGAATAAATGAATAAAACATCTTAAAATGCCTTTTATTACAAAACGGATCATTTTAAACCAATGATAACAAATGTTGAATTGTGAATGACTTGTAATGTTCAATGACTAGTTATTCTTTAAACCTGTTTCCCGAATTAAATAACAGAAAATTACATCTTGTGAGCTCGTTTCATCTTTTTAGCAGACGAAGTCATGTTTCTCAGCTGCTAGGTGTAGTCGCGATTTATCCAGACATCTTCGTAGTTACTACCGTTTCTTCGAGAATAAGGGCTGGATTCACAAGGCTACGGTATATTTCTGATGTCACGTGGTTAATGCGGATAAACACGAGTCACGAGCCCGGCAGTAAAATAAGAAGTAAATGAAACGATTTTTACTTTTATGAAGTGACAGAAGTTTTTTTAAAGACATATATATACATTACAATGTTTAATTCAAGTTAAACTACAGAGTAATTTTATAATGGGATACATGAAAGACGGGTTTTCGTTTCGATTAAAATTATGATTCCTAAATGATGAAATGAAAGTAGCGAAATACTAAAATAGACAGTAACAAAACCACGCGATATCATTCAATATTTCCGATTTTTATGAATAAAAAGATAAAATACTTGGATAACTGCAAAACTATTTTGAGTTTGTGTTTAGTATCAGCAAATATCGGCTTTTCCGTCTTTTTCCGTGTGAGATTTCAAATTCCGTTTTGAGTGGACAATTCCGCGATTTCCGCGTTTTTTCCGCGATCACGGAAAATCATCACCCCTAAGCTAGTTTAAGCGATCGGACGATAATTGGTAGGATTCGTATGATCTTTACCGGGTTTTGGGATGGGAATTATTGTGGCTTCATGCCACGAAGGGGGGAATTTCCCATCAACCCAAATCCGGTTAAAAAGATCCAGTAAAATTAAGAGAGTGGAAAAAGGTAGATGTTTTAGAATTTGGTAGTGTATTTCATCTGGACCAGTTGCAGTGTCCCGAGCTCGCTTTAGCGAATCCCGAAGCTCTGCAATGGAAAAAGTATCATTATAGCATTCATCATTACGGGACTTGAAATTAAGTCTCCTTTTCTCCTGCTGTTGTTTAATGCCTAGAAAGGCATTGGAGGAGAAATTGGATGATGAATTGTATGAAAAAGTACTGGCCAGAGAATTAGCAATATCAGGAAATGTTGTTAAGGTGGTATTATCAACATTTAGATGGTTTACTGATAATGCACTACTTTTACCTTTAATCCTATCCCATACCGATTTAGATGTGGTACGGGAATTGATCCTTGAGACATAACCTTGCCATGAAGATTTCTTTGCTTGGCGTATGGTTCTACGGGCCTTCGCCCGGACCATTTGGTATGACGCAATATTCTCCATGGAAGGATGGTTCTTTAATCGTCTCAGGATACGATCACGCTCTTTAAGAGCGGATTTGCAATCATCATTATACCATGGTTTATTGAAACGTTTTGGTTCAGTCGTGGTTTTTGGAATCGCCTGCTCAGCTACATCTTGTAGAATTGAAGTGAATAAGGCCATGGGTTCATCTGCATCTTCTAACTCCTTTGCATCAAAAGAGAAGAGACACAAAGATTCAAATAGAGCCCAATCAGCCTTATGCAACTTCCACCTCTGGGGCCTTTCGACCGGAGAGGGACCATTATTATCAATCAAGATAGGAAAGTGGTCACTACCACACAGATCTTCATTTACTCTCCATGTAAAATCCTGAAAAAGAACCGGAGAGCAAATGGTGAGATCTAGGGAAGAAAAAGAAGCTGTGGCAGGATGTAGGTAAGTAGGCGAGTCATCATTTAATAAACACAAATTATTAAGGTTAATGAAGTCCGCTATTTGTTTACCTCTGTTGTTATCATCTGGACTGCCCCAGAGTGAATGATGACCATTGAAATCTCCCGTAATTATAAACGGGAGAGGGAGTTGGGCAACAAGGTCATCAAGATCATTGGGGCTCAGATGCAAACTGAGAGGAAGATATATAGAACAGAGTGTTATAAGAATATGGAATGTCACCCTAACTGCAACTGCCTGTAAAGGCGAGTTGAGGGTGACTTGACTCTGAGGGATATCTCCATTAAGAACAATAGAAACGCCCCCATGAACTCGACCATCATCAACTGCGTGATGATGGTAACTAACAAATTGTCTAAAAGACAAAGTGTCAGAATTCTTTAAGAAAGTTTCCTGTAAACAAATAGCTAAAGGATTGTATTTTTGAATTAATAATTGAACTTCATTAAAATTTGGTTTTAAACCACGACAATTCCATTGAATAATGGAATTTATCATTGTCAGGGATAATTTATTGGTGGCGGCTTACCGCCGACGGGGTCATTACGGACCCCCTCTACGGTAATGCCGTCCATCAGATCAACCCCATATTTATTGAAATGAATAATAGGGTCTTGTGAACCCTTTTATTCTTTTCACGCAACTTTGCTAATTTCTTTTGTCTTGTTGAAATATATACTTTTCCTGAGAGGGAGGGATAACCAATGACTGCGATCCTGACCCAGTGGACCTGGGATCAGAAGTTGCAGCTTTCGGTTTACCCAATGGAGATGATTCCTTGCCATTCTGGGAGGAAGTATTGGGAATGGTCCCAATAACTTCAGTTGGGGGCAAGGAAGATGAACCCTATCAGGCAAGGGCAAAATTGTTTGGATCGAGCTCTCAGATGACTGAGAAGAGCTCGAGACCCCTTTATTTTGATCTGATGTTGTCAAAGTCTTCATTTTCTGCTTATCTGGCCAGGATATGTCTGTCTGATACGGAGATGGATCTGGTGGAAACTTTAACTGCACTAGCAAATGATTTCCCTTGTGATGCAATGGGAAACAGTGCAGATAAATCTACCTGTTTTCGAGCATCGAAATATGGTATCTTTCGCTCAGACATGACCTGTTGGATTCTTTTCTCTTTTTGCCATATTGGACATTCACGGGAATAAGCAAAGTGCTTTCCCTTACAGTTCACACAACAAAACTCAACCTGGCAGGTAGCGCTCTCGTGGCCATCATGGTCACAACGAGCGCAGGTGTCTTTACCCCTGCAGACAGTTTTGCTGTGTCCAAATTTTTGGCACTTGTAGCAACGAAGAGGATTGGATATGTAAGAATCCACAGGTATATTTAAATAACCTGCCTTGAGAGTCTTTGGTATGTCGGGACGATTGAATGTGAGGATGTAGGTGCTTGTTGGAATCACCTTATCTCCTCGACGAACACTAATTCTTTTGACGTGTTGTACACCTTGAGAAGAAAGGTATTCTACCATTTCTTCCTCACTGCTGCCTTCAAGGTCCCGGCAACGTATTACACCTCTACTTGAATTTAAAGACCTATGAGGAGACACCTTAATAAGAATGTCTGCGAAAGATGAAGATTTAAGAAGCATGGTAGCATGCTGCTCTTTGGCACATTCTATTAAGAGTGTTCCATTTTTTAGTTTTTTGATAGCCTTAGGCTCGCCGGCTAAGCCAGCTATGCCTTTGGTTATCAAAAAAGGCGACACTTTAGATAGGTCTTTTGAGGGACTCTCAATTAAGAGGAACCTCGGCCAAGACTTTGTCATTTTACAATTATTATTAAATATATTCGAAACGTCGTCTGAACTCGGACGTTTCTGTTTATATTTATTAATATCTTTAACTATTGGGGTGGGGGGATTGGGGAATCCATGAAAGTATTTTTTTTTAAGTTCACCCCTCGTCGTCCCCAGGTTACTTCCCTGCCTACCAGGGGGAGGACTATCGCGGATAACCTGCGCTTGGCCTCAGGGCTCGACGAGGGGTATACTCAAGCCAGAAAGTAAAACATACATTTCTAACCTGATTGACCCAAGCCGCCGCCCTGTAGAATGTACAAAGGACACAAAGGTAGATAATTGCTGAGTGAATAAACAACAAAGCATTACACTGGGAAAGGTACAATCTACAGAGCTAAAACGACCAAAGCCGATTGATCAGAGTGGGCCACTCTGACCTCCCGTCTAGGTGAACCATGGGCCAAAGTAATGTGTTGCAGAGAAAGGGCTCGCAAGCCAAATCCCCACTCAATTACCAGGATTCCACTCTCCACCGACACGGGTCGCAACGCACGGCAAACACGTTGCCCCATTACAGGGATCCTTTTAGTCGCCTTTTACGACACGCGGGACATACGAAGGGTATATTCTTATCACCCCCTACACCCCAGGGGGGTCGTACTTAACAAGGAGTGTAACGAACGCTGGTGATATGTGTTAATGACATTAGGTCAGAGCTCGGTTTGTCGATGAGTAGGTTTGTCTGAGGTTATTATGCATATGAATATACGCCATAGTGTGCTATGACTATGCTTTGTTCCTATCAAGGTGATGGTGGGGGGGGGGCACGCCAGAAAGTCCGTCTCTATGAAGTTTTTAATCCGACACGGTATCGAAATCTGGTACGTTGTTACGTGGTTTACAAGGATTCTAACGAAAGCTGGCCAGAACTCTGTGCCATTAAAGGGAAATATTGGTGTCAAGTCATTATTACATAATGTGATAGAACTGGTTAAATACGTTCCAAATATAATTTTAACACAGAGATCATTGCTACGACAGATGCGTTATGAAGAAGTGACGAACGCAAAAGGAAAACACGAGTTATCCCTCTATATAACTGACAGAAGTGACGAGTGATAACAGATACACGGGCGAATTTCTGCTCACTAATAATTCCCTCGAAGACCAATAGTTGTTATATGAGACTGTGGGAAGATATCTGACAATTAAAAATAAATATGGACTGTCACTAAATAGGAGTAAATGGGAAAAATAGAAAACGTCCGTGCATTACCATATTTTTTTTATTAAGTATAGAACGAATAAAAACAGTGAATGTATGGATTCTAAAGAACAATGTTGGTGTCCGTCATTATTACATATGTGATAGAACTGGTTTAATACGTTCCAAATATAATTTTAACACAGAGATCATTGCTACGACAGATGCGTTATGAAGAAGTGACGAACGCAAAAGAAAAACACGAGTTATCCCTCTATATAACTGACAGAAGTGACGAGTGATAACAGATACACGGGCGAATTTCTGCTCACTAATAATTCCCTCAAAGACCAATAGTTGTTATATGAGACTGTGGGAAGATATCTGACAATTAAAAATAGATATGGACTGTCACTAAATAGAAGTAAATGGGAAAAATAGAAAACGTCCGTGCATTACCATATTTTTTTATTAAGTATAGAACGAATAAAAACAGTGAATGTATGGATTCTAAAGAACAATATTAGGTGTCCGTCATTATCACATATGTGATAGAACTGGTTTAATACTAGATAACAAATCTTACCTCTCAACCCTCCGTGTTTCGAGATAAGAGATGATGCCATTAACTCCAATGTAGCACATGCGGGACCGATTCGCACCCGGCATTTGTAAACAAAATTGACAATATTTTTAATCAAAACAACGATTGATTATTGTTATTTATAATATTTCTGCCACATCCAACAACAATTTAGCATAAAATCCTACCTGAAACGGGTACAAATCGTCGTTTTTTTAAATCGAGGCGTTAAGCCGTTACTAAGACCGCCATCTTTTTAAACGATACGCTGTCATCATGAAGGCGGGGCTAAATAAAAGGCTTTTATAACAGCCAATCAAAAGGGCAATCTAAAGCATTTTAACAGATGAATGGATTTTGATGGCGGTGAATGTCAGACAAAAACAACGCTTCATTAATTTAAACGCGAATATTTGGAGTTAGGCGACAGTTGTGCCACTACATTGGCCTCTGTAAGTTTAATTAATCATAATAGTATAAACTCATCTTATTTTAAAGATGTAACATGCATTAATAAAGAAATTGAGTTTGCCACTTGGAACTAAAGGCATCCAATCGTAGCTAAAAACAAACACATCAGTATATCTCAACGTTTTAGCTACGTTCTCGTAGCTAGTTTAATACGTTCCAAATATAATTTTAACACAGAGATCATTGCTACGACAGATGCGTTATGAAGAAGTGACGAACGCAAAAGAAAAACACGAGTTATCCCTCTTTATAACTGACAGAAGTGACGAGTGATAACAGATACACGGGCGAATTTCTGCTCACTAATAATTCCCTCGAAGACAAATAGTTGTTATATAAGACTGTGGGAAGATATCTGACAATTAAAAATAAATATGGACTGTCACTAAATAGGAGTAAATGGGAAAAATAGAAAACGTCCGTGCATTACCATATTTTTTTATTAAGTATAGAACGAATAAAAACAGTGAATGTATGGACTATTTCTATTTTTTCTCGCTTTCACCTGATTAGAACCAAAGTTATCATGTTCCAAAGTCTCAACAAGTCAACTTGCTTATCTCTGCTTAGTGGAAAATGCGCATGATCGGCCTCTGCCAAGGCATTCACCTAATAGACTCCTACACCAAGTTTGAACATTCTACCTCAATTAGGAGAAACGTTATTGTGTGCCAAAGGCTCGACCAATCAGATTGAAGTCTCTACTTTGTCTCAGCAGAAAATACTCAGCATCAAACTTTGTTTAGGTATTGATGTAATAAACCTATACACGAAGTTTCACCAGTGTCACTCAACTAGAATCAAAAGTGGTGATGATAGAGTACTACTTCCAGTTTCGGAGTTATGCTAAATCCGGTTCATGGCTATGCCAGTGCTAGGCCGGGTCAATCGCTAGTAGTCTATCACTAACGATGGCCCATTAATTATCTTAATCTACCCCAAGATTATCTCCCACTCATTGCTCCTTAATCATACCCATGTACAACAGATACCACAGGGTGGAAAAGGTTTTTTCTGTTAGTTACCTGTGTACTATGAAACCACAGACAGTTGTGAGTATACTATTGACAGTTAAAACCACGGTGTTACTATGTAAATATGTATAAATTGATGTGAGAAGGCTGGCTAAAACGTCCTAAGCCTATCTGTAAAAGACCAGTACAAAGTCGATAGCTTCCATTTATTTTTCTACATACTTTGCCAACGATGTTGTAGCGCCTGGATGCCGGTCTGGAAGAAATTGTCTTCAGGTGGAAGTCTGACCGGGCCAAATCTGGCCACAAAAATATCGGGATATGCTTCAAAACTGAGCAGATTGTCACGGAACGTCAGGAATTTGACACGTTTCTGATTCACACGTCATGAGCTTTGGCCACCCAACTTGCATAAACTTTTCTCATTTCTAACTCGTTGGTTATGTGTTCAACCCGCTGACGAGAAATGCCCACAACACTGGCAGTATGTCGAGTGGTAATGTCATCCACCCGGATAATGTTTTATTGAATGTTTGCTTCTGGTGGCCTTCCGGGACGCTGGTCATCATCATGACAATCTTAAATTCCATAGCCCACTTATTTGTATTGGGGTTAGCCCTTTTCAAAATCATGCAACCGATTGTCGGGTTACGCAACGAGGCAGTAATATGTCGATTACTCAAAACTAATCCTAATCTTAGCCCTGGGGTAGCAAAGCTAGCCTGGAAGAGTTTTTATGGAACACACGTGTACAAAAGGTATCAACTAGTGTTGTAACCAGAATATATTCCCGATTTCACATTTATTATGTGAAACGAAAAATAATTATTATTAGTACCACTGGTCGTGGACAGATTGAACAATTCTGCCAACTCTCACAATAGAAATATCTTCGGCATTCAAGACCCCACCCTTCAAAAACATCTCGACGCTACGCCACTGCTCCTAAGGTTCACTATTAATAACAGTTATAACACGACATGGAAGAAAATATCGATATTGCCGATAATCGTCGGTAAAGCGTTTTGAAGATCGATAATCGATACAGATTTAGTATATCGATAATCGCATAATTATAGGTGTTTCGCCTGTAGGCACGCGGGGGGGGGGGCACGGCGGCTAGGTGGGTAAGGCGCTCTTAGACTCTTAATTTAATTTTTACTCTGCCATGATTTGAACTTGGACCCAATTAGTAATATATAGAAAATAACAACACAAGACGATATAAATATGTTATTTTGTACATTTATTTATTGTCGGGACCTGAGACAAGTCCCCGTCTTACTGTACATAGCTATAAACATATCCTGTTCAGTTTCTGGTGTTGGTTCTACACAGGTTAAGCCAGTTTCACATCTGTATAAAGCCAAATAGAAAACATAAACAAGTGCGTCGTTAAGATGTTAGATGGAAAACAGAATATAATCTGGCTAGTACAATCTTGTACTTAAAATTTCCACACAAATTGTCAATCATATTGTAATATTTATGTATATTGATGCATTCAGCGCTGGCATACATTGATTTTTTTGTTAACTATCAAAACAGTAAACTACGATTAAATTAGAAAATAAGACAAATCAAAGTGATGCGATTTCTTCGAGTCCCGTCGTTAAAATATTTCGATCTTATATCCCTTCCATTATAAAGCAAAACTTTGACTCGCTAACCAAGGAGGTCTCGGGTTCCCTTTCGATGTTGGCCAAGAAATTTCTTCGGTATTTTGGGCGCGGTTCCCCCTTGTCAGCGGTGCAAGACACTGGGCCTATTAAGGTCTGTCGTTCGGATGTGAAGAAAAACCGAGAACACGGGTACATTTGAAATCTGACAGTCCGGTAACATTGCCCTCATAGCACACTGTATGGCCTAAGCTGGTCTTCGTTGCGTGACAGACTGAGCCATGACAATAAACCCCATTTCAGTTCGGTGCGGTTTCCCCTTACAGCGGTACAAGGCACTGGGCCCGATAAGGTCGGTCTAGGGACGAAACATTGAGACTCCCGGGTACATTTGGAATTTTACAGTCTAGCAACATTGCCCTCATAAGACTGTATGGCCTCAACTGGTCTCCGTTAGCCCAGCCGGTGCAGAAAGGTAGGCCGATAAACACTATTTCATTTCAATGCTAGTTATATTACCTTTGACTGTAGCCACCACAACTCTCGTTTTCTTTAATAGCACATATTTCACAACATCCACAATTATCAAGAACCTGTTCACAATCATCAGGTGTTGCTGTAGAACACTCGCTTTTATACCCCTGTGTGCATGGTGGACAGAGATATCCTTCGGATCTACCAACTAATGTTACTGCTACTAGAGCACATGCTACAATTAACAACTTCATACTGAAACAAAGCGTATAATACGTGGTTACTGGTTACAATACAAGTTACAGTCTTGGTATTTCATCTACCACCCATGTTACTGCTACTAGAGCATATAATACAATTAACAACTTCATACTGAAACAAACAGAACAAATATATAATACGTAGTTACAATATACGTTTCTTTTCTTGGTATCTGATCTACCAATCAATGTTACTGCTACTAGAGCACATACTGCAACTAATAACGCCATACTACTGAAACAAATAATATAATACCAACTTCATACTAAAACTCACTGTAATAATGATATGTAGTTACATACTATTTATCATGTGTTGGGAACTGTACCGAACATGGTATTTTGCATATATTATGAATATGCATTCAGACTTCCCATTGTTCAAATGAAACAAGCCAGCAGTGAGACTGATGTTCCCCGCCAAAATTACAAAATAAATAGATGATACATATTAATTAATCGAACATTTAATTTTTTTCCAAAAGATCAAGCAATGGAACTGATTATCAGCTATACACTAAGTTTCATTACTCTCTATCAGATAGAATAAAAGTTATTTTGTCCCGAAGCCTCGACCAATGAAATTGCGTAGCTCTGTTTACCTTAGCTCAAATGTTAATCATTGAACTCAGTCAAGACATTCACCTAATGAACATCTTCATCAAGTTTAAACATTCTACCTCCATTAAAAGAGTTGTTTTTCAAAGTCTTTACCAATCAAATTGCTTATCGCTGCTTACCCGCAGCAAAACATGCTCATTATCGAACTAAGTCAAGGTATTGATGTAATAAAACTATACACCAAATTTCACCACTCTCACTTAATTAGAACTAAAGTTATTGTGTCCCAAAACATCAACCAATCAAATTGCTTATCTCTGCTTTCCCCAAAGCAGAAAATGCTCACCTTCGAACACCTACGTCCAGTTTGAATGTTCTAGCTCAATGAGAAGGAGAGTGAGAGTTTTTGAGTTCCAAAGCCTCGTCCAATCAAAACTGCTTATCGCCCTGCCTACCCTGAGCAGAAAATTCTCATTATCGGACTTACTCAAGATATGATGTAATGAAACTAAACACCAAGTTTCATCACTCTCACCTAATTAGAACCAAAGTTATCGTGTCCCAAAGCATCAACACAAAAAATTCCTTATCTCTGCTTACCCTAAGCAGAAAATGCTCATCTTCGAACGCCACCAAGGCATTGACCTAATAAACACCTGCACCAAGTTTGCACATTGTAGATCAATTAGAAGAAGAGTTATTATGTCCCAAAAAGTGTGACGGACGGACGGACGGACGAACCCATTTTAATAGTCCCCTGCTTTCTTTGAAAGGCGGGGGGACAATAAAATGGGGTTTAACGCCCCACTGTTCTGCGCCGACTAGGCTAATGAAGATGGACCTCACTATTAAGGAAATATATAGATTTAAATTATCACTAGACAGTAGCTGGCCCGTTTTAGTTCATATACATTTTTTAAATTCAATATAAATTGTTATAAGTATAGATTGTAACTTACCTGCTTTCAGTTTTACAGATTAATCTTCACTGTGGTCTGTGTGATTTATTTTCGGTTTATATATTGCACTGAGGCTGATTTTGACACGTTTATAGTGATGGTCTATCAAGAATTAGACTAATTGCATCTCCTATTTTGTGTAATTTAAAACCAATGAAATATGCATAAAATTACAGGAGTAAGATAACTGGTTCTATTTATATATCATTATACCTCCAGGGGTATGTAAAGAATGGATAAAATATTTTTGTTAGCCACCTGTCACTGGTCTTTATTACCATCCGGTTGTGTGAAGTGGTTTGTTGATTTCCGGGTACGGATTAATACTTTTGAAACCTAAAGATCAACTGACAAAAATAAATAACATGCGCTTCCTACCAAAGCAAATACTGAATTTGCTTCTCATACGTACAAAATGCACTACTGTTTTATTTTGCCTTTTGGGTTGGTGATACAATAGTTTGTAGAAGAGTGTTATCATTGCTATTGTTTGGGGGATCATATTCAATATTTAGACCAAATCCAAAAGTTACAATAGTAAATTTAATTAAAGAGACAATGTCACTGTTGCTGGTTAGTGTTTACCTGTTGTGTAAATTATTCATTAAATCCAATTTAACTTGTCCAGAGGGTTCGAAAATATTTTTAAATCCAAGTCACGTAAAGCTTTTCAAATCATTTGAGAGCCATTTCTATCAAGGGAGGTAATAAGCTCCAGATTTGATTGACTTCCTGTTCTAAGAATAGCTTTCCATGATGTCATAGCTACGCCGGCTCCGGGATAGACCGTGTCTGGCGCTATTGCCACAAATAAATAAAATACATAAGATCAGCGGAAATGTGAATGGAAATGGGGATTAAAATGACTTGGATTACCACACAATTAATTCAAGTTGATTAATGACATTCTAGACAGTCTGTCCGCGGATAGTCTACTTGTATTGTTTACAGATATATTGCCTATATCATCCAGAGGCTCGAGTTCGACATTGACAAGTGTTGATTTTTGTCCCTCGATTGACAAGTCGGAGTCCTATTAATATTTAAGTCACGCGTGTAATTATTAGTAGATCATCATGCCCATTGATTCGACTAAGAAGCACAAGCACGCAGGGTATCAGAGATAGTTTAGACTGAGATGGTCGTTAACAAATGTGAATGTGGGAACAGAGCAGATTAGGTGGGAAGAATTGAAGAAGAAGCTGAACATAGACAGACAGCCGTGCAGATAAAGGCAAAGTATGAAGGAAAAGACTACTGGGTGAGGCTGACCCCGGCAAGATTGCTGGGACCATTGCCGAAACCGAGCCTGAACAACCTTCAGAATTAGCTAAGAAAGAGACCCCGATTTTAATGTAAGAAATTATTTATTTCTCACAATAGTCTTCTTGGATTAAAACCAGTATACTGTCTACTCGACACAAACTAGGTCATTTTGGGACTAACACACGGTTCAACTTCATTTCAATAATTCACTTGCGCATATGGGTCTTTAGCAGGGGAAGGAAACAGGAGGACCCGGAGAAAACCCACGAGGTTGGACAGGCGTTGACACGTACAACCAGGGAATCGAAACCACGCCAGTTGACTCAATAACAGACCTTATGATACAGCGTTCACGTGCTAACCATTCGTCCACTATATGCCCTTTAAAAACATACCTGGTTATTATTAATTTATGATACTATCATTAATTTTTTTATTAAAAGTCCTACTTTATAAACGTAAATGTGATACATATCAAGTGTCATCAAGTGTCGTCATTAGCAACAGATAATTTGTCAATACGTAATTATTATATGATCATTCTTTGTAGATGAAAATAGTAAATACAGTTAATATATAATTATGTAGGTTGATAATGTCATTATAAATGTCATATTACGTTGTCACGTTATACAACTCACAGAAAATTAAACACGTGCCAGGGACTATTCTGTATACATTTTAAAGTGGAAATATCGGTTTCATCGATACATTAAAGGGAATTGTAACATGGATGGGAAATATTCATTTGTGCTTTTCGTTGAATAAGCAGAGTGTTTTCCCTCTTGTAGACTGGCTGGAGTGCAATAACTAGACAGTTCCAATGCTATTGTTTTCCCTCTTGTAGACTGGCTGGAGTGCAATAACTAGACAGTTCCAATGTTATTACACACTTTTGCTGGTTCACGCTAGTTTTAGTAGATATCATATAGAGAAGTGTGTGTGTGTGTGGGGGGGGGGGTCTGTGCAATAACAACGAGCATGTTGAGAAGGTGTCATGTTACAAGTCATTTATAGCACGCTTCATTCGTTAACAGGTTTAACCCCTCGGCCTACGGCCTCGGAGTTTAAACCTGTTAACTCAATGAAAGCCGTACTATAAATATAACTTAATTTTGAATAAAACCATTATTGAAAACCTAAGGAACGACGTACTAATGATTCAAATTACCACAATATTTAAAGAGGATTTATAACATTAAAGGAGCTAAATCGCTAATATTTTGGGCCTAGAAATTGGCACAAATGGGTCGCAACATATATAATAATGTAATATGAATTTATATAAACTGTTTTACATTCAACCGTTTCCGTTTTACTGTGAATTGTCATCAGAATTACGCCAGAAATACGCCAGCAGTCTCAGCCGAAAGACAGTTTCTAGCGTCTGGTTATTCCAGTCAATAGTATATATTGCGTATGCTCTCCAAATAACAATGTGGCATCACCGTTTGACATGACTTGTGGAATATGTCTATCCTCATTCTTTGAGCACATTGTTACAAATGGCGCTGAAACGCATTATGGTACACGATTCATTTACCAATGGTAAAATGTTTATTTTGTCTTAAATATTGGATATCAGAAGGCCATCTTTTCCAGGTAAGTCCACAACACCAATGCTGATTTAAATTGCAAAAAAATTCGTGTTTTCAATGTCGAAGATTTTGGATGATATTGAGTTACAGACTTAGCTACTTTAAAGGGGCAGCCATTTTGAGGTCATGTGATAACAATGATGTCCCCTGATTCATAATAATTATGCATAGTGCAGCTTTAAGCGATGTTGGACTACAATATGACATGGCGAGGCTTTAAGCGGCGTTGGACTACATTATGGAATGGTGGCGATTTAAGCGGCGTTGGACTTCAATATGACAGTGGGGCTTTGGACTACGATATGACATGGTGGGAATTTAAGCGACGATGGAGTAGAACTTGGACATAAACCCAGCCATACAAAGAATATTTAGCAAATCAAGTTAGACACAAATAACCCAAAGCATTAGCATTTGTTTTATTTCATACACTTTATTTTTTATTTTTATTTTTTTTGCATTCCGGTCTTTATGTTTAGACACTGCGACATTTTCCTGGACTAGTCCAAAGTGAAATCCTTCGATTGTCCACGTTTGGTGACGTCACACATTTCAAACCAGTTTGACATCTGTGTAAATAAAAAACAATAAAAAATATAACATAATATAGACAAGCACGTCTTAAAGGGACAATAACACTCTTGCTGGCTTGACATCTCCAGAAAATAAAAAAATAGCCTTATTCTAAGTACTAGATGTGTTAGTGTCTTACCTGTTGTGTTGATTATCCATTAAATCAGGCTTTTCAAATCATTTAGTTGAATTTTTCCAATTTTTTAAATAAGGTGTGTTAAGATGAAATTTATATCACCAATTAATAGGAATATTGTAAAATAGTACAATTTGTTGACCAGACTATAGATTGGGACATATTATTCAGTTACAACAAGAGTGTTATTGGGTCTTTAATGAATATAGGCTTATACGTGACAAGGAGTAGGGTCGCCTGTCAAACCTCGTGGGTTTTCTCCGGGTCATTTCGGACTAACATAATATAAACACGCACGTCTTAATGAATTTAGGCGGCTGGGTGGTCGAATGGTTAACGCATTTGATCACAAGGTCTGTCATTGAGTTAAGTGGCTTGGTTTTCAATCACCGCTTATACGTGACAAGGTGTTGGGTCGCCTGTCAAACCGCATGGGACCCGGAGAAAACCTACGAGGTTAGACAGGCGACCCTACTCCTTGTCACGTACAACCGGGAAATCGACACCAAGCCAGTTGACTCAATGAAAGACCTTATATTACAGCGCGCAGGTGCTAACCATTTGGCCACCCAACCCCCGATAGTATAGATAAACGACAAACAAATACTTAAAGTGGCGTTAATCAATAACGTCAATGAAAATAATTATCACAAGATTTAGATCTAAATTAAAATCAATTCGGAAAAACGAAATTATTTAACATTATTTATATCACTTGAGAAACTTAATTATTATGGTTTTATATTTAACAACAATCCCATCAGCTTCGTTCTACCCAAGCAATGCCATTACGCCTGAGAGTGAGAGAGAGGGAGAGAGAGAAAGAGAGAATTAGAAAATTACTTGAACGAAGATTATTGGTGTTACTATAACCAACTGTACTAGTTACCTCGGATCGTAAAGACCACTACAGCTCTGATTCTCTTTACGAGCACATCTTTCACAACAACCACATACCGGAGGAACAGCTTCACAATCAGCTCGTAAAGTAGGACACCGACTTTTCCTTTCTGGTGTACAGGAATGACATTCATATCCTTCTGATCTACCAACCCATGTTACTGCTACAAGAGCACATACTGCAACTAACAACTTCATACTGAAACAAATGGTAATTTATATGAGTTTCTATGGTACTTGGTCTACCAACCCATATAATACGTAGTAACAATATAAGTTTCTAATCTTGGTATTTGATCTACAAGCCCTTGTTACTGCTACTTGATACTACAATTACAAACTTCGTACTGAAACGAAATGAAATGAAATAAAGTTGAGTTTAACGTCCCACTGTTCTGCTCCAACTGGGCTAATGAAGACAGGTATACATCATACAGTGTGCTATGACGCAATTTTTGCCCGGACAGCGGCGCTACGGCCGGCTCTTATATTGAATTCCAACTGTCAATCGATCCAATGTGTACACATTTAAACATGTATTTAGATGATGAACACTGCTAGACATCGCTTTTTTTATTAATCCGTAGTAAGATGATCGTTTATATCAACATAAATACATTAAAGCACCCCACCGTTCGAGTACACAAAACTCTGCTTTGAAAGCAAGCTATCCTATATACATGTACTTTGTTAGAAATCTGCAGTGCTTGGAATTAATGACTGACTAATTATAATCCAAACGTTTTTAGACTACTGTGGAAGAAATTAAACATACATTACGCAAGAGCTAAATCCGCCTATTGCAGGTCTTTCTTTAGGCCCGAAATGTTATCTAAATTATTAATTAGACATTAATTAACTTCTCCAGACCATAATCAACTCGGCGATATTTACTGGATTAGGATCCGATTTGCTGCATAACTTTCAATCATGATTAAATCATGAAATGGATAATCGAGAATATTTTTTTTATATCGTACGGACTTAAATAATTAATGATCGAGGCTGGGTCGAAAATTCAATCGCTAAATTCTGGGTTCAGAGTGGATCACTTTGACTGAAATTTTCAGCAAATTCCTTTTACAGTACCTTGTTTTTAACTATTATAGTGAGAACTGTCAGCTCTTTATCTAATCTCCCATAATGTATCTTTAATGTCTGACTAATGATGAGCATTAATATCAACATGATCAAATTTTATAAATAATTCTTCCGCTGGGTGGCGATACCCTCTTTGAGACACCGGCCTATCAGATACGTTTTAGATGGGGAGGTTGGATGGCTGAATGGTTAGCGTGCGCGCGCTGTATCATAAAGTCTGTCATTGAGTCGACTGGCGTGGTTTCCAATCCCCGGTTGTACGTGGCAAGGAGTAGGGTCGCCTGTCCAACCTCGTGGGTTTTCTCCGGGTCCTCCCACTGCTAAAGACCCCTACGCGCAAGCGAATTATGTAAATAAAATTAAACCATATGTTGGTCCCGAAATGACCTAGTTTGTGTCGAGTGGACGTTAAACCCCATTCCTCTCTCTCTCTCTCTCTCACACGTTTTAGATGGCAAATGTATTTGCCAACATTTAGGATCACGACTGTAGTTCAGTTTTAAAAACCATTAGAATTTGGGTATTAAATCGAAAAATAAAGCAATTGCCATGCACTTACCTGTTTTCAGCTTTATCGACTAATGTTGAATGTGGTCTGTATGATTTGTTCTCTATTTATATAATGTATTGATGCTGATAGTGTTTGATCTTATATTTGAGTAATTAAGTAGCTTAATGATATCTACTATTTGGTAAAGGTTACCTCTATTGTAGGAACTATTAACAGATGACCAACCTTTTACTAACCATGAGTCAATATCTCCCGCCAAAAGGCAACACCTAGTAACTCACTTTTTTTTATCAAATTTGTAGTTACTAGGATATGTGCTTCCTGTTGTACTAGATATTCCAATCTTTTGATTTTGAAAGCAGTTACACCCATGACACAACCTAGCAACTTCCTTCATTTGCTTAGTATGCCACAGAAAAACCTAGTAACTCAATAGTCAAGTCAATTGATAAAACTGGGGTTTAATATTCATTCATTACGTTTTCCTTTGTTTTCTCAAAATAAGAAAAAAGTGAATGACTAGGTGTTGTCTTTTGACGGGAGTTATGTTCCCACACTAATTCGGATGTGATATACAACTCTTGTACCCCCGTTTACTTCTTGTAAACATATATCTATAGACATAATTTCATTTTTACATGATAACTTTTGAGTCTGTTTCTGTTTCGAATAATAAATTCGCCATAAAATAAAAGTCTTACTTTATTATCATCACATGGATGAAATGCGTCATTCCTGCCACAAACTATAGTTAATATTTATCTACTCAGTAAAGAAATCTGCAACGTTGTCCCAATATCTCATCGTTAAATATACAAATATGAAATGTACGTGTGTATATACCTTTTTTGGGGGGGGGGGGGGGATCACGTGGCTAAGTGGGTAAGACGCTGGCTCGCTAGCCTGGAGGTCGAGTGTTCAATCCCTGCATTGGCCGAGAAAGTTCATCCAGATTTTCCGGCGTGGTTTCCCCTTGTCAGTGATGCAGGACAAAGGGCCTGACAAGGACAGCTGTCTAGTGGCTCGGATGGGACGAAAAACAGGTTCCGTGTACATATTGGCGTGAACGAAAAAGATCCCTCGGCAATTGGAATTCGATATAAGAGTAGGCCGTAGCGCCGCTGCCCGGGCAAAATTTCCCTCATAGCACACTGTATTGCGTATACCCGTCTTCATTAGCCCAGTTTAGGAGCAGAACAGTAGGACGTTAAACCCCATTTCATTTCATTTCGATACAAGGTGTATAACCAGAATTTTCCCTTGATGAAGTTCGATAATAAACATTGTTGCCATAAGTAAAGTGAGAAGCAATATGATTGACCCCGGCCCACAAAGCGTAATAGAAATTGTACTTTACTTGAATACCAACGGTTTTCATCAGCATCCTCAACCTTTTCTTCTTCCTTTTCAGGTCTTCCATACATAACAATTTGATTAAAATACAGATCTATATTTCGTTTCGTACTTTCGACTGTCAAGGGATCTTTTACGTGCACGCCAATGTGTACACGGGACCTCAGTTTTTCGTCCCATCCGAACGACTAGACAGCTGTCCTTGTCAGGCCCTCCGTTCTACATCAATGACAAGGGGGGATCACGCCGGACAATCTGGATGAACTTTCTCGGGCAATGCAGGGATCGAACACCACACCCCCAGGCTAGCGAGCCACCGTGACCCACCCCTTATACCAATTCAACTGTAATGTACTTGAATATAAAGAATTAAACTACATCCTGTATATTTTTATATGATCTGATGTTGTTACATATGTTTATTTGAGATGAGATTATTTCTGTCGTGCACCAAATTTAACCCCATTGAGCAACTGCGCCATATGTTGGATCAGCATTAGATAAGAAACCTCATCCCTCAATTCTACGTCTCGCGAGATAAAGCCAAGCTCACAACCCGGTGTACATGTTTTGACACGCACGGGTCGTATTGTTTGGTAGCTCGCAGACCACGCAGTCGCCAAAAAACGGGTGAAATGCTGGATGTGCAGGAACAAAAGTATCTACGGCTAGTCTGCTGTATTCTACGGTGCCGACCACACGCAAGCGACGCAAAAGTCGCCTCCTCACAGCTTTTCAGGTCAGATCTCATAACCGTTGCGTTTGTTTTGAACATGCGATCACGGAGACCACAGCACGATATCTGGCGTTTCCATCACGCTATTACGACGCTAATGACGATCTCGACGCGCTCTGGGACCATTTTCCGTCGCCGTAGCAGCACAGTAGGGACGCCACCCCGGTCTGACGGAGGCATAAAGGCGAGAGAGAGAGAAATGGGGTTTAACGTTCACTCGACACAAACCAGGTTATTTCGGACTAAATATGGTTTAATTTTATTTCAATAATTCGCTTGCGCGTATGGGTCTTTAGCAGTGGGAGGAAACCGGAGGACCCGGAGAAAACCTACGAGGTTGGACAGGCAACCCTACTCCTTGTCACGCACAACCGGGGATTCGAAACCACGCCAAGAAAATCTTTAAATTATCGCTAAACAACTCAGATATAAACGATGAAGTAAAGCATAAACATTTGGGCCTTGTTTTCAGTAAGTCGTGTAACTGGGATGTACATGTAGATTACCTTACGTCCAAAATAAGCAAACTGATAAATTATCTGCGAAGTTTTAAATACCGTCTAAAACGAAAAACGCTAAAAACTATATATAACTCATTCATTCTTCCAATTTTCGATTATGCAGATTGTGTATGGAATAATTGTTCTAAAGATAAATCAACCCAACTTGAAAAACTTCAACTCGACGCATTGCGTACTATAACCGGTCTTTCACGTGGTACCTCTCATAATATACTTTATACGGAAACTGGAAGTTGCCAGCTTCAATTAAAACGCTATCAACATAAAATAATACTTTTCTACAAAATTTTAAATGGACTAGTTCCTAAATATCTAACTGATATAGTTCCACCTCTTGTCTCCGCTGACCAACCATACCGTCTAGAAAACTCAAACCAAATTAAGCAAATAAACTGTAGAAAATTACTTTACCAGAATCATTTATTTCCATCTTCTGTTAAACAGTGGAATGATCTAAGTCTTCCAATAAAATATTCCAAAACTATTTCCGAATTCAAAACTAAATTAAAATCAAGCATGCACTTAATCAAAACTAATGCCCACTACTATATAGACGAAAGGCATCTACAGATAATCCATTGTAAACCTCGAAACTCAAAGAGCGATTTAAACCTTCACAAGTGTTTGATGCATATATCAGAACATCCATCCTGTTTATGTGGTCAAGGTGTCGAAGATTGCGAACATTATTTCTTACACTGTCCACTATACAACTCTCAACGAAAAATAACAATAAATAAATTAGATCTTGAACATAAAAACATACAAACAATACTTTCTGGAAACACCGCTATTTTTTTGAGGACAATTCTTTCATCGTTGAAATCGTACATGATATTATCAAACTAACTAAACGCTTTAAAACTGCCTAGATCATTACCCCCCCCCCCCCACACACACACACACCTTTGAAAGCAGGTGTACTCATAAAACTTGGCGAACTAATTTGGGGCCTTGGCATCGACATTGTATTATTGAATATCTACCGTCATAATCTACGGGGGGGGGGCAGAATGGTTAGCACGTGCGCACTGTATCCTCCGGTTTCCTAACACTTCTAAAGACCCCTACGCGCAAGCGGATTATTGAAATAAAATTAAACCATATGTTAGTCCCGAAATGACCTAGTCTGTGTCGATTGGACGTTAAACCCCATCTCTCTCTCTCTCTCTCTCTCTCTCTCTCTCTCTCTCTCTCTCATAATCTACTTGTATGTATATTGCACGTTCTTTCCAAGGGATCGTTACCTTCACCACCCTGTAAAATATGTAAATCAAATATATCCAGTCGTCTAACTTCTCAATGATCATTGTTTATGGAAGCGATTTTACATTAGCAGCAGCAATGCTTGTTATTGTATCCATATATAGTATGTTAAATATATCTGTGACTAACTAATGAAACAAAATACTCTTTTAGGTCGCGACTGGAGCATGTGAAACGGGTTAAATAAGATTATAATTATACAGTACGTATCAGATAGTACAATCTAGTATAATATGATTTGATTATTAGATAATTACTACTTCTATTCTGTAATCAACTCATAATTGTGCAGTACTTAACTGTAAAACAATATTTATTATAATAATTGCACGAGATGTAATTTGCAAGTTAAATTATTGTTTATATCACAGCTAAAGACGTAGTTAGATTTCATTCACATCGTTCACACAGATCAGCTACACCCCCCTAAAACATATAGTAAAATCAGGTCAAATACCAACCATAGACCTAATGTCTCTTTATATTGAAATATTAATGATTCGTATACGACTATCGCGGTATACGAGGACTTTTGCATACACAAATTAAACCATAGTCCTCCTAAGGTGACCACGATTGAAATCGTGGTTTTAATCGGATAATCGTGGTGCATATATATTGTGGTCGGTCGTAGCAATCGTGTTGATCGTATCGAAACGTAACTGCGTGGATTCATTAGGGACAATCCTGTCGTAACGCATCGCACGGCACTGGGAACCTAGCATAAGCAGTGACACATGTAATACAAGAGTACGTGTGTTGTCCTAGAACAACTGGTACCGCTTTTCGAGGGAGAAGTTCACATACAATACACAAACCATCTTCCTCGTTAGCTGCTCTAGAACGGCGGGTGCAGCTTCTTGCAGGAGATGTTCACATACAATACACAAACCATCGTCCAAGTTAACTGCTCTAGAACCCCTGGTACGGCTTCTTGTAGGAGAAGTTCACATACAATACACAAACCATCGTGCAAGTTAGCTTCTCTAGAACGGCCGGTGCAGCTTCTTGCAGGAGACGTTCACATACAATACAAGCTGTGGTTTAAATGGACATTATTCAAGAGCTAACCCTACCTATTGCATGTCTTTCTGTATGCCTTAAATGTTATAAAATAGTCAATTATTTATTAGAGATTTATTAACTTACCAAAACAATAATCAACTCTCGCTGCTTTAGATTTAAATACGATTGAGGTTACTAATTTAATTCAGTAGTGGATAATCGAGACTTTGTTTATTACCGTAATAACAATATCGATGACAATCGAGACTACACTGTTTTTTAATGCCGATGAATCGGCCCAGAATGAAGTAATTTGACCTGACATTTCCCTTTCTCATTATGTTTTTTGTATCCGAATCTTACATAACGCCCTTTATGTCGTGACATGGTACATCTTTCTAGCCGATCCTGGGATCGAAACGTCGTAATTAAGAAACTTGACTCTATGACACGCATTGTTTGATCCCCACCCCCTCTTCAATACGATGATTCCCCCTTGTCAGTGATACAGGACGGAGGACCTGACCAGAACAGCTGTCCAGTCGTTCGGATGGGACGAAAAACCGAGGGTCCGTGTACACATTGGCGTGCATGTAAAATATCCCTTGACAGTTGGAATTCGATATAAGAGTTATTTTAGTGTACAAATGTCAAAATACAACAAATGAAGAAATAATTAAGGACTATGAATTAAGAACTAAGATTTAAATTAAAGAATTAAATTAAACAAAAATACATTTTACAAATCTGATATGACAAAATGTTGATTTTAAGATACAAATGTTTATTTTAGTGTACAAATGTCGAAATACGACAACACATGAAGAAATAGGAATTATGGACTATGAATTAAGAACTAAGAATTAAGAACACTGAATAAAGAGCTGTTTGGTCTTCCATATGTATGGCGTATGCCCGTTTTCATTAGCCCAGTAAACACGTACACATTGAACAAAAGTGAATGTGAAAAATAAACATATCAAGCACGTGGCGCGCAGGCTCTACGATCAGAAATGTCAAACTGAATTGAAATTGACATTCTTATTTTTTTATTCTTCTGTGTTTAGCAGACGTGAAATGCCAACATTGATATCTTTTTTTATTTTGTTGTCATAACATTTAATACAACCCAGACACCTGCCACAAACCAGAAAGACAACCTGAACATATAGACAACCTGAACGTGACTAACATTGACATCATGTGCAGTATTGGACATGTGTTTGATCTCTGTATTGTCACCGCTTCGACCACATTGATCCTTAGTAAATATTCGATTGGCCACAAATCTATATTTCGTTTCGCTTTTTTATACTTTCGATGGCCTACACTACATGAAGATCTGGCCAGTTTTTAGAGATTAGTTTAGATAGAGAGAGAGAGAGAAATGGGGTTTAACGTCCACTCGACACAAACTAGGACTAACACACGGTTCATTTTTATTTCAATAATTCGCTTGCGCGTAGGCGTCTTTAGCAGTGGGAGGAAACCGGAGGACCCAGAGAAAACCCACGAGGTTGGACAGGCGACCCTACTCCTTGCCACATACAACCGGGGAAACCAAACCACGCTAGTTGACTCAATGGCAGATCTTATGATACAGCGCGCACGTGCTAACCATTCGGCCATCCCCCCGCCCATATATACATTTAGACCATTTTAGTCTATTTAAACATACATTATGCAAGAGCTAAATCTGCCTATTGCAGGTCTTTCTTTAGATCTGAAATGTTTTCTAAATTATTAATTAGACATTAATTAACTTATTCAGGCCATAATCAACTCTCGATGTCGTCGGATTTCTCCGATATTAAATAGATTAGAACAGTTCAGCCATATTTTGATTTAAGCTAAAAATGGAGGAGCGAGACTTAGCTTCGAACAACCAGTACGGTGGCTGAAATTACTGCACGCGTCTCGTCGAAAATTCAAAGTCTGATATCTTCGCTCGCAATAGAGTAATTATAGCAAGAATGGCTAGCTCTTTATCTAAATCTTACATACTGTATCTTTAAGGTTCTAAAGAATAGAGCCATATGCCCTTTAAAAACATACCTGGTTATTATTCATTTATTTATTAAAAGTCCTACTTTATAAACGTAAATGTGATACAAATCAAGTCTCCTCCTTAGCAACAGATAATATATCAAATACGTAATTATTATAATGGTCATTCTTTGTAAATGAAAATGGTAAATACAGTTAATGTATAATTTTGTAGGTTGATAATGTCATTATAAATGTCATATCACGTGCCAGAAACTATTCTGTATACATTGTAAAGGGGAAATATTTATAACATAAAATGGGCATTGTGGGAGATTAGAGAATGAGCTGGCAATTCTCAATAGCTAGATAATGTAAAAGGAATATGCTGAAAATTTCAGTTAAATTGATCCATTTGGAATCTCGATTATCATTACTAAACAACATGTCTCGATTATACATTTTTGGATAATGAGCGTTGAGCAACAGGTTCAGTAAATATCGCAGGCTAGGGGTGACATCGAGAGTTGATTGTGGTCTAATTGATAATTTAGATAACATTTCAGGCCTAAAGAAAGACTAGCAATAGGCAGATTTGCCCCTTGTATAATGCATGTTTAAGCAAGAAAAAAAAAACATATTTCATTATAGATTAGGTACCTAACAACCAACGGGATTTATTACATAGTAAATTTTGAATAGCTTGCGTTTCAACTTCATATGTTTGTTGCGGCTTATAAACACTCCTATTTAAAGCTATGAGCAGAGGAACGTATTATTTCGTCCAGAGCCGTAACTAGCTCAGAGCAAGGAGGGGGGGGGGGAGTGTTCTTAGGGGTGCTGTAAAATTGACGGACAATGTATACCTATGGTCGACAATTTTTTCACATAGAGGGTGGGGGGGGGGGACTTTTTGAAGAGTTACGGGCCTTATTTCGTCTGATCACGCCGATTTAAATTCGCCAGCGATTTTTTTTTAAGGCCGATCACAAATGGTCATACGTAGCAGTCGTCTCGAGAAAGTACACCGCTTTGCGAGAATATTACGCCGATCCGGTGACTTGTACAAAATGGCGGATCGCCAAAATTGTAAGATTGCTGTCGTAGTTGCTATTTATTTGATACTAATAAAACGTAGACGAGTTCGTTGGACAAATCACCAATGTGATGACAATGATGTCCACTGATTCATAATAATTATGCATAGTGCAGCGTTAAGCGATGTTAGTCTATAATATGGCACGGCGAGTCTTTAAGCGATGTTGGACTACAATTTGACATAGTGCGGCTTTAAGCGATGTTGGACTACAATATGACATAGTGCGGCTTTAAGCGATGTTGGACTACAATATGGTATAGTGGGGCTTTAAGAGGTGTTGGAATATAATATTCCTTTAAGCGATGTTGGACTACATTATGGCATGGTGAGGCTTTAAGCTATGTTAGACTACAGTATGAAAGTGTGGCTTTAAGCGGTGTTAGACTACAATATGACATAGTTCGGCTTTAAGGTGTGTTGGACTACAATATGACATAGCGCGGCTTTAAGGTGTGTTGGACTACAGTATGACAAGCGGTGTTGGACTACAATATGACATGGCGGCTTCAAGCGGCGTTGGACTACAATATAATAATGAGGATTTAAGCGGCGTTGGACTGCGATATGGCATGGTGGGAATTTAAGCGATGTTACAAACAATATTTAGTAAATCAAGTTAGACACAAATAACCCAAACATTTTCTTTTGTTTTATTTAATACAATTTATTTTTCTCGTATCCCAGTTTTTACGGTTAGACTCTGCGACAAATTCCTCGACTAATCCAAGGTGAAATCCTTAGATTCCCCCCGTTTGGTGATGTCACACATTTCAAACCAGTTTCACATCTGCATAAATAAAAAAAAATATAAGTAAAATAAAATAATGAATTTAGGGGTTATTATTATTTTGGTGAATCAGAGAGAGAGAGAGAAAGAGAGAGAGAGAGAGATAAATGGGGTTTAACGTCCACTCGACACAAACTAGGTCATTTCGGGACTAACATACTCCGCCCAAGACCACTCAGATCAATAGAGAAGTCCACTCAGTCAAAGACAGAAGACCACTTTGGTTAAGACTGTGTCATCATTATTGAGGTGAAATACAATGTGCAGTACTCATACCCAACAAGTTGTTATGGAGAGAAAGAAATGGGGTTTAACGTCCACTCGACACAAACTAGGTCATTTCGGGACTAACATATGGTTTAATTTTATTTACATAATTCGCTTGCGCGTAGGGATCTTTAGCAGTGGGAGGAAACCGGAGGCCCCGGAGAAAACCCACGAGGTTGGACAGGCGACCCTACTCCTTGCCACGTACAACCGGGGATTCGAAACCACGCCAGTCGACTCAGAGACAGACTTTATTATACAGCGCGCGCACGCTAATCATTCATCCATCCAACCCCCCTCATTGTCTTCTGGGGTATATTTCCTTTGTTTATTACGAATGACACTCGAAACCCCTTTGTCCATACAGTACACACTCTCGTGTACTGTGACTTGAATATTCGATATTAGGACCCTTTAATTAATTCTACAGCAGTATCCATTGAAATGGACCATATGTTGAACTCTAATTCGAATATCATGGATATTGTTGAGTCAGATGTTAAGATGACAATCTGATTATAATACAGATATTTCGTTCATTTTTTATACTTTTGAATACCTCCACTACATAAAGATCTGACTGGTTGTATTGGAAGGTCGCGTCAGAGGTCATACGGATGGCTTTTGACCCTATGACATCAGACATTTGCTTAACCAATGAGCATTGATGTTTCTAGTGGGATACCCACCGTTCCGTGCATCGCACGCCAACCACTCGCCGCAACAACCCGTTTCATTGCCTAATTCCCCCACATCAACCAGAAATCGGGATATATAACAACTCTTTCAGAGACCCCAGTGTAGTCAAGACAAGTGAAACAAAACGAAACTAAAAAGGATCTGTATTTTGATCAGATGGTTAAGCTATTCTAAAAAGGTGTAGCGAACTTAAGTTATGTCGGATAAATTTTCTGTGAAATGTTGGTCGATAATATAGATAAACTTGAAACAATTACTTTAGGTAGCGTTAATTGATGTCATTACACCTGAGAGTGAGATAAATGTTCTGTGAAATGTTGGTCGATAGTATAGATAAACTTGAAACAATTACTTTAGGTAGCGTTAATTGATGTCATTACACCTGAGAGTGAGATAAAATAAGGAAATTACTTGAATAAATATTATTTGTTTAGTATTGGTATTACTATAATCAACTGTACTAGTTACCTCGCATCGTAAGCACTACCACATCTCTCGTCTTCTTTAAGAGCACATCTTTTACAACACCCGCAGATATCAGAAACTGTTTCACAATCAGCTCGTAATGTAGGACACCGACTTTCCCTTTCTGGTGTACAGGGATGACATACATATCCTTCTGATCTACCAACCCATGTTACTGCTACTAGAGCACATACTACAACTAACAACTTCATACTGAAACAAACGGTAATTTATATAATGAAAAGAAATTGGTTTTAACGTCCTACTGTTATGCTACGACTAATGAAAACGGGCATACGCCATTCAGCGTGCTATGAGGGAAATTCTGCCCGGACAGCGGTCTTGTCTTATTTCGAATTCCATCTGTCAGGGGATCTTTTACGTGCAATCCAATGTGTACACGGGACCGCGGTAATTGGTCCCATCCGGACCACGAGACCGCTGTCCTTGTCAGTCCCTCCGTCCTACACCACTGGGAAGGGGAAACCATGCCGGAAAATGTCCCCCCCCCCCCCGATTAACCCAGGGGTTAGTGGAGTAGAACGGAATGAGACCGCTGGGGATACCGCGCAGGTTTCATAATGGCAGACCAATTCAAACGAATTTGTTTGTTCTTTTGAATCGGAAAATTCTACTTGAAAATAGTGTTGAATTATCATGCATTTGTGTCAGACGTGTCGATTATTGATGACTTTTGGCAAACAAAGAAGAATTACGGTGAAAAACAGACCGTAAGGATTCCCAATTAACCTTAGAACCAAGATGGTGTAACGCGTTATTTTCATATTATAATAACGATGAGAGGACCTAGTCCGAACAGACACCGTTACGGGGGGGGGGGGGGGTGTGGATGGCTGAATGGTTAGCGTGCGCGCGCTGTATCATAAAGTCTGTCATTGAGTCGACTGGCGTGGTTTCGAATCCCCGGTTGTACGTGACAAGGAGTATGGTCGCCTGTCTTACCTCGTGGGTTTTCTCCGGGTCCTCCGGTTTCCTCCCACTGCTAAAGACCCCTACGCGCAAGCAAATTATGTAAATAAAATTAAACCATACGTTAGTCCCGAAATGACCTAGTTTGTGTCGAATGGACGTTAAACCCCATTTCTCTGTCTCTCTCTCTCTCTCTCTCTCTCTCCCTCCGTTACTAAAGTAACTATTGTCCAGGTTGCCTCACATACGCTTATTCATAGATGATATTATATGTTATGCTTTACTTGTAGAAATAGTGTCGTTGCGTTATTGTTTTCAAATTTATAGACAAGGAATAGAGAAATTAATGATGGCATTATATTGTATTAATAATTAATATATTTTATTTATCTATTTATTTATTTATTCTTCAAGTAAAGTTTACAACATGACAATAAATTAATGTATTATAATAAGAACTAGGGTAGCATAAATACAGATATGTATATGAAAATAAGAACTATGTGCTACATTGTAAAGTGGGATGCCAAATGAGACAAGCATAGAGAAATATTGTCTTTTCAGAGATAAAATCATCAGAACAATCACAATATGTTGACATATTACCAACTTATTATTGCAGTATCTATCGCGCTATTGACCCCTATACGCTTCCATAGAAAACAGAGTAAAATTATTTGTGAATGCTTTGAAAACTCGGTCCCGGACTCATAAATTTTTCTCTTGGGAGGTGATACCCTGATTGAGCCATCGGAATAAAAGATATGATTGTCATGATGAATGTGTTTGGGATTGAGGGGTTGGGATTGCCTACTGGTCTAGAGTGCCGCGCTTCGACCTCTAGCTTGTCGGTCACCTCTGGCTTGCGGCTGTGGTTTCGATCCCCGATATGAGCGTATGTGGCTTTAAGACAGGGACGCCCTTATCAACCTCGTGGATTTACTCCGGATACTCCGTTTCCTCCCACAGGAAAGGCCCCTGAGCTTGCGCTAAGATAATAAAAATGAAAAATAAAAATTGTCTGCGATATCACCTTCGGTGGAAGCGATCATTAAACAGTAAAAACAACAACAACGAATGTATTTGGCAATATTTAAGATCACGACTGTAAAACACATATAAATAAATATAATAATGTCCAAAAGAAAGTATACACTGTGCATTTTGTGCTGCATCAACCAAAGTCGTTTTTCCATGGTATACGGTATTTGGGTAGAATGTCAATTCGTTTCAAATTTTTATTTTGCTTAGAAATGTTGAGTTTGGACGCAAGAGACAAACTCAGTAATGCTTTATCAAATGTTTTTAATCTAAACAAAACTTAGTCATACTTTTAGTGTGTATACTTTCTTTTGGACATCAGTATACATGAACCCCAGAAAAATAACTGAACCGTTTAATTCGGTTTTAATAAACCGTTATATTTTGTGTATTACAATAAAAAAATTATCACTTACCTGCTTTCAGCTTTATCGACTAATGTTGAATGTGGTCTGTATGATTTGTTCTCTATTTATATAATGCATTGATGGGTGTCATCTTTTTGATCATATATTCGAGTAATTATGTAGCTTAATGCCATCTACTATTTAGCAAAGGTTACCTCGATTATGTTAACTATTAACAGATGACACATAAAGGAGTGACCAACCTTTAACTAACCATGAGTCAATTTGTTCACACACTAATTCTAATGCGATATAGAACACCGCGTTTACTTCTTGTAAACATATAGACACAATTTCATTTTTACATGATAACTTTTGAGTCTGTTTCCGTTTCGAATAATAAATTCGCCATAAAATAAAAGTCTTACTTTATTATCATCACATGGATGAAATGCGTCAACGCGGCACGTTTGTCATTCCTACCACAAAATAGAGTTAACCTTTCTCTGCTCAGTAAAGAAATCTGCAAAAATAAAATCTATCGCAGCAACGTTGTCCCAGTATGGAGGAACACAACCAGTATCTTTAAATATACAAATATCAAATGTATATATATGTATAAGCTTGGTGGCTTTAACAACCATATTTGATTCAGGGTATCTGAATGGGATTGGATAATGGGCTTAGCCTATGTACATGAAATGAAATGAAATGAAATAGGGTTTAACGTCCTACTGTTCTGCTCCTAAACTGGGCTTATGAAGACGGGCATACGCCATACAGTGTACTATGAGGGAAATTTTGCCCGGGCAGCAGCGCTACGGCCTACTCTTATATCGAAATCCAACTGCCAAGGGATCTTTTACGTGCACGCCAATATGTACACGGGACCTCGGTTTTTCGTCCCATCCGAACGACTAGACAGCTGTCCTTATCAGGCCCTCCGTCCTGCATCACTGACAAGGGGAAACCACGCTGGAAAATCTGGACACCCGAACACCCAACCTCCAGGCTAGCGAGCCAGCGTCTTACCCATTTAGCCACGTGACCCCCCCCCCCCCCTATGTACATGAAATTAAATGAGATTTGAGACGGGTGCACAACATGCAGTGTGCTATGACGAAAAAATTGCGGCCTACTCTTATTTCGAATTCCTGGCGGTTGGATGGCTGAATGGTTAACGTGTGCAAGTCGAATAATAAGATCTGTGGTTGCGTCAACTGACGTGGCCTCGATGTTTAAACCTGTTAACTCATGAAAGCCGTGCTATAAATATAACTTAATTTTGAATAATACCGTTATTGAAAACCTAAGAAACGATGTACCAATGATTCAAATACCACAATATTTAAAGAGGACTTATAACATTAAAGGGACATTATGCGAGATTAGAGAACGACCTGGCAATTCTCAATAACTAGATAATGTAAAAGGAATATGCAGAAAATTTCAGTTAAATTGATCCAGTCTGAACCGAGATATTGGCTTTTGAATTTTAAGCGTAACCTCGATCATCATTACTAAACAAAATAGTCTCGATTATCCACGTTTGGATTTAAAGCTGAACTCCGGTTACAAAAATACCGAAATAATTAAATAAACAAAAGTTAACGCCCCCAAGCCGCCATATTTATTTCCAATTTGTGAAATAAATATGGCGGACATGGCGACCTGTGAAAATCTAATCTAAACTATCTGTTTATTGCATAGTATTAGTTATAATTACACTGGACATTATGCTGCGATAACTTTATGGGTGATTTACATATATGTGTAAGATATTCACAAGAAGACGTGGCAATAATAATAATAATATGAAGAAGACAATAGTGTGTGTAGGTGATATGTTTTAGTTGAAAATTTCAGGTTGGGGTAAGCCATCTGTTTGCATCTTTTGTTTTAAAGTAAAGCTTAGGCTATATTGTAGTAGACGCAGTTCATATAATTATTTACAGGCTTACCTGATCAGTCATTTTGCAATCTTCAATAATTTGGAATACTGTTGGGAAAAAATAGAGCAATCGGTGAAGCGTGTGTAGATAATAAAACCGGATGTGTACAGCTGGCTGACAAGAAACTAACTGGAAGTGAGATCGGCTAACCTTACCAGGTCATAAGCCTCCATGTCCGCCATATTTATTTCATAAATTGGAAACAAGTATGGCGGCTTGGGGGCGTTAACTTTTTTTTATTTAATTATTTCGGTATTTTTGTAATCAGAGTTCAGCTTTAATCATCAATGAGCGTTGAGGATCAGGTCCAGTAAGTATCGCAGACCAGCGATGACATCGAGAGTTGATTATATGGTCTAGATATTTAATTAATGTCTAATTAATAATTAAAGTAGCTAAGTCTCTAACTCAATATCATCCAAAATCTTCAACATTGAAAACACGATTTATTTGTAAAATTAAATCAACATTCATGTTGTGATCTTACTGGAAAAAGATGGGCTTTTGATATCCAATATTTAAGACAAATTAAATATTTTACCATTGGTACACGAATCGTGTACCATGATGCGCTTCAGCCCCAGTTGTATCAAGAGACTCAAGGGACAAGGCTAGACACATTGCACCAAGTCAAACGGCGTATGTAGACTGGAATAACCAGACGCTAGAAATTTGCACTCGCTTGAGACTGCTGGCTTATTTCGCCGAAGATAACTGATTTGAAATTGGAGTAAAAACGGAAACCATTGAATGTAAATCAGTTTATATACATTCATATTACAGTATTATATGCATTGCGATCCACTTTTGTCGATTTCTAGGTCCCAAATGTTAGCGATTTAGCTCCTTTAAGATAACATTTCAGGCCTATAGAAAGACCTGCAATAGGCAGATTTGGCTCTTGCATTATGTGTGTTTAAGCAAGAAAATAAACATACTTATTATAGATTATGTATATAATGTTTGTTGTGGTTTATTAACTCCCCTATTTAAAGCTATGGGCCGTAACTAGCCCAGAGCAATGGGGGGGGGGGGTAAGTGTTCTTCGTGCATTACCATGTTTTTATAAGTATAGAATGAATAAACACCCGTGAATGTACGGACTGTTTTTCTATTTTTCTCGTGTTCTCTTATCTAATGACATTCAATTACTTTTTTGAATTGTCAGATATAGTCTTACAGTCTCATATAACAACTTTTGATCTTCGAAGGAATTTTTAGTGAGCAGAAATTCGCCCATGTATCTGTTATCACCCGTCACTTCAGCCAGTTTTATAGAGGGATAACTCGTGTTTTCCTTTTGCGTTCGTCACTTCCTATTGTTGAAACATTGATTACTCATCTATCGTAGCAATGATCTCTGTGAAAAAATAATATTTGGAACGTGTTGAACCAGTTCTATCACATATGTGATAATGACTGGCACCAATATTGTCCTTTAAGCGATGCTGGAGCACAGTATGTCATGGTGAGGCTTTAGCTATGTTGGACTACAATATGACATAACGCATTAGCATTTGTTTTATTTCATACACTTTATTATTATTATTTTTTTGCATTCCGGTCTTTATGTTTAGACACTGCGACATTTTCCTGGACTAGTCCAAAGTGAAATCCTTCGATTGTCAACGTTTGGTGACGTCACACATTTCAAACCAGTTTCACATCTGTGAAAATAAAAACAATAAAAAAATATATAATATGATAAAAATACGCACGTGTTAATGAATTTAGGCGGTTTGGTGGCCGAATGGTTATCGCATTTGATCACAAGGTCTGTCATTGAGTTATGTAGCTTGGTTTGGAATCACCGCTTATACGTGATTGTCTCCCACTGCTAAAGAGCCATGCGCGTTAGCGAATTATTAAACGAAAATTGAAACTTGTGTTAGTCCCAAAATGACCTAGTTTGTGCGGAGTGGACGTTAAACCCCAACTCTCTCTCTTTCTCCCCCTCTTTCTCTCCCCCCTCTCTCTCTCTCCCCCCTCTCTCTCTGTTTCTCTCTCTCTCTGTTTCTCTCTCTCTGTTTCTCCCCCTCTTTCTCTCCCTCTCTCTCTCTCTCTTTTTCTCTCTCTCTGTTTCTCTCTCTCTCTCCCTCTCTCTCTCTCTCTCTTAATGAATGTGTTTGGAAGACAGCTATGTAATTAAAATAGTCATAATTCTTTGATTCGGTCGCAATTAAAATTGTCGATGGCGTTGGAAATCTTAATATCGCTGCTTTCATTTTCAGATATAACCCATGAAGATACTCTTTGTGTGGAATATGACTATATAAATAACATTATTATTATAGAAACAGTAAGTCAAAATTTAAGGCCAACCTTATCTTGAACCAATGATTCTCAACCAATGTGCCGCGAGATCTTCCTTAGTGTGCCGCGAAATTTTGATGCGAACATCCACGTGATCCCAATTGATTATTCACTGTCACTGGTGTCTACTGATAAGTTCATATTTAGTTTGAGTCATTCTATGTGGCTAGGACTGATCTCTGTCTACGGATGTATTCTATCACAGTATTTTGCAAAACTCAAATATTTTTCACGTATATTTAACCAGGTGTGCCGCTATTTTTCCATGTGTTGGCAAAAAAAGGTCGGGATTCACTGTCTTAATCTTTTGAAAACTAATATTTAATCATTCAGAACTTGCTACATCACAATCCGATGTAAAACGTAAGATCATACGTACCCTATTTTTATTTGTACTTAACTTACATTATGCAAGAGCTAAATTTGATTATTGCAAGTCTTAATTTAGGCTTCAGATGTTATAGAAATTATAAATTAGATCTTGATTTAAACAACAAGCCCAAAATCAACGCTGTAGACCCACGGATGGCTCGGCTGCAGCGCGGATTTAAAAAGGATTTCACTAATTAATTAAATCAAATATGGGGCAACCTGATGAAAATACGTCAGTTAGATCGAGGCTAAATGATAGAGTGTACTTAGCGAGGCCGCTGTAGAGCGTTTCAGTATGCCATTGAAAACTTTACTTGATAATCGAGATATGTAGGTGGAGTTAACGCCTGTCAATTAAACGATCGGCCAAGGTGAAGATTCATTTCGCTACCATTTCTAGTCAAATATTACAACGATGATAACTATGTTCAGAATAAAGTAATTTGACTGAAATTTTCAATATATTCTTCTTTCATCATCTACTTTTGAACTGTTATAGCAAGAATGGCCAACTCTCTATAAAAATCTCCCATAATGTATCTTTAACTAACATTATGGGAGATTAGATAAAGCGTTGGCAGTTCTCACTATAATAGATAAAAACTAGATAATGTAAAGGCAATTTGCTGAAAATGTCAGTCAAATTGATCCACTTGAACTGAGTTTTGGGATTGAAATTTCGGCCTAGCCTCGATCATCATTACTAAAGTCGGTACGATAAAATTCCTAGCCTCGATTATCCATTTCATGATTAAATCATGAATGAAAGTTAAGCAGTAAATATCGCAGGCTAGCTTTGGCATCGATCGAGGGTTGATTATGGTCTTGATAAGTTAATTAATGTCTTATTAATAATTTGGATAGCAATTCTGGCCTAAAGAAAGACCTGCAATAGGCAGATTTAGCTCTTGCATACTATTTAACCTACATGGGATATAACACCATTTTTTTAATCTGAGAGAGAGATGGGGTTTAACGTCCACTCGACACACACTAGGTCATTTCGGGACTAGCATATGGTTTAATTGTATTTCAATAATTCGCTGGCGCGTAGGTGTCTTTAGCAGTGGGAGGACCCAGAGAAAACCCACGAGGATTGAATCTTAAAACATACGAAAATAGCTCTAAAAGCTCATATATATGAAATATAATTGTGCATATAAAGTCTTTTATCCCTGCTTAATTCATTCTGCACGTTTTTATTCTTATTATTTTATCCTTTATGAATCATCCATTTTTTTCTATCATTTTCTCATTGTCTTCTGTGGTCACGGAGGCTAAGTGGGTAAGACCGCTAGCTCGGAGATCGGGTGTTCTATCCCTGCATTGGACTAGAAAGTTCATCCAGATTTTCCGGCGTGGTTCCCCCTTGTCAGTGATGCAGGACCGAGGTCCCGTGTGCACATTGGCGTGCACGTAAAAGATCCCTTGACAGTTGGAATTCGATAAAATAGTAGGCCGTAGTGCCGCTGTCCGGGCAAAATTTCCCTCATAGCACACTGTATGGCGTATGCCCGTCTTCATTAGCCCAGTTCGGAGAAAAACAGTAGGACGTTAAACCCCATTTCATTTCATTTTATTTGTTTAGTATTGGTATTACTATAATCATCTGTATTAGTTGCCTCGCATCGTAAACTCCACCACATCTCTCCTTATCTTTACGAGCACATCTTTCACAACACCCGCAGATATCAGAAACTGCTTCACAATCAGCTGGTAAAGTAGGACACCGACTTTTCCTTTCTGTTGTACAGGAATGACATTCATATCCTTCTGATCTACCAACCCATGTTACTGCTACAAGAGCACATACTGCAACTAACAACTTCATACTGAAACAAATGGTAATTTATATGAGTTTCTATGGTACTTGGTCTACCAACCCATGTTACTGCTACTAGAACACACACTACAACTGACAACTTCATACTGAAACAAGGGGGGTTGGATGGTCGAATGGTTAGCACGTGCGTGCTGTATCATACAGCCTGTCATAGAGTCAACTGGCGTGGTTTCGAATCCCCGGTTGTACGTGACAAGGACTAGGGTCTGTGGTTGCGTCAACTGACGTGGCCTCGATGTTTAAACCTGTTAACTCATGAAAGCCGTGCTATAAATATAACTTAATTTTGAATAATACCGTTATTGAAAACCTAAGAAACGATGTACTAATGATTCAAATACCACAATATTTAAAGAGGACTTATAACATTAAAGGGACATTATGGAAGATTATAGAACGACCTGGCAATTCTCAATAACTAGATAATGTAAAAGGAATATGCAGAAAATTTCAGTTAAATTGATCCAGTCTGAACCGAGATATTGGCTTTTGAATTTTAAGCGTAACCTCGATCATCATTACTAAACAAAATAGTCTCGATTATCCACGTTTTGATTTAAAGCTGAACTCCGGTTACAAAAATACCGAAATAATTAAATTAACAAAAGTTAACGCCCCCAAGCCGCCATATTTATTTCCAATTTATGAAATAAATATGGCGGACATGGCGACCTGTGAAAATCTAATCTAAACTATCTGTTTATTGCATAGTATTAGTTATAATTACACTGGACATTATGCTGCGATAACTTTATGGGTGATTTACATATATGTGTGAGATATTCACAAGAAGACGTGGCAATAATAATAATAATATGAAGAAGACAATAGTGTTTGTAGGTGATATGTTTTAGTTGAAAATTTCAGGTTGGGGTAAGCCATCTGTTTGCATCTTTTGTTTTAAAGTAAAGCTTAGGCTATATTGTAGTAGACGCAGTTCATATAATTATTTACAGGCTTACCTGATCAGTCATTTTGCAATCTTCAATAATTTGGAATACTGTTGGGAAAAAATAGAGCAATCGGTGAAGCGTGTGTAGATAATAAAACCTGATGTGTACAGCTGGCTGACAAGAAACTAACTGGAAGTGAGATCGGCTAACCTTACCAGGTCATAAGCCTCCATGTCCGCCATATTTATTTCATAAATTGGAAACAAGTATGGCGGCTTGGGGGCGTTAACTTTTTTTTATTTAATTATTTCGGTATTTTTGTAATCAGAGTTCAGCTTCAATCATCAATGAGCGTTGAGGATCAGGTCCAGTAAGTATCGCAGACCAGCGATGACACCGAGAGTTGATTATATGGTCTAGATATTTAATTAATGTCTAATTAATAATTAAAGTAGCTAAGTCTCTAACTCAATATCATCCAAAATCTTCAACATTGAAAACACGATTTATTTGTAAAATTAAATCAACATTCATGTTGTGATCTTACCGGAAAAAGATGGGCTTTTGATATCCAATATTTAAGACAAATTAAACATTTTACCATTGGTACACGAATCGTGTACCATGATGGGCTTCAGCCCCAGTTGTATCAAGAGACTCAAGGGACAAGGCTAGACACATTGCACCAAGTCAAACGGCGTATGTAGACTGGAATAACCAGACGCTAGAAATTTGCACTCGCTTGAGACTGCTGGCTTATTTCGCCGAAGATAACTGATTTGAAATTGGAGTAAAAGCGGAAACCATTAAATGTAAATCAGTTTATATACATTCATATTACAGTATTATATGCGTTGCGACCAACTTTTGTCGATTTCTAGGTCCCAAATGTTAGCGATTTAGCTCCTTTAAGATAACATTTCAGGCCTATAGAAAGACCTGCAATAGGCAGATTTGGCTCTTGCATTATGTGTGTTAAAGCAAGAAAATAAACATACTTATTATAGATTATGTATATAATGTTTGTTGTGGTTTATTAACTCCCCTATTTAAAGCTATGGGCCGTAACTAGCCCAGAGCAATGAGGGGGGGGGGGCGGTAAGTGTTCTTCGTGCATTACCATGTTTTTATAAGTATAGAATGAATAAACACCCGTGAATGTACGGACTGTTTCTATTTTTCCCGTGTTCTCTTATCTAATGACATTCAATTACTTTTTTGAATTGTCAGATATACTCTTACAGTCTCATATAACAACTTTTGATCTTCGAAGGAATTTTTAGTGAGCAGAAATTCGCCCATGTATCTGTTATCACCCGTCACTTCAGCCAGTTTTATAGAGGGATAACTCGTGTTTTCCTTTTGCGTTCGTCACTTCCTATTGTTGAAACATTGATTACTCATCTATCGTAGCAATGATCTCTGTGCAAAAATAATATTTGGAACGTGTTGAACCAGTTCTATCACATATGTGATAATGACTGGCACCAATATTGTCCTTTAAGCGATGCTGGAGCACAGTATGTCATGGTGAGGCTTTAGCTATGTTGGACTACAATATGACATAACGCATTAGCATTTGTTTTATTTCATACACTTTATTATTATTATTTTTTTGCATTCCGGTCTTTATGTTTAGACACTGCGACATTTTCCTGGACTAGTCCAAAGTGAAATCCTTCGATTGTCCACGTTTGGTGACGTCACACATTTCAAACCAGTTTCACATCTGTGAAAATAAAAACAATAAAAAAATATATAATATGATAAAAATACGCACGTGTTAATGAATTTAGGCGGTTGGGTGGCCGAATGGTTATCGCATTTGATCACAAGGTCTGTCATTGAGTTATGTAGCTTGGTTTGGAATCACCGCTTATACGTGATTGTCTCCCACTGCTAAAGAGCCATACGCGTTAGCGAATTATTAAAAGAAAATTGAACCTTGTGTTAGTCCCAAAATGACCTAGTTTGTGCGGAGTGGACGTTAAACCCCAACTCTCTCTTTCTCCCCCTCTTTCTCTCTCTCTCCCTCTCTCTCTCTCTCTCTTAATGAATGTGTTTGGAAGACAGCTATGTAATTAAAATAGTCATAATTCTTTGATTCGGTCGCAATTAAAATTGTCGATGGCGTTGGAAATCTTAATATCGCTGCTTTCATTTTTAGATACAACCCATGAAGATACTCTTTGTGTGGAATATGACTATATAAATAACATTATTATTATAGAAACAGTAAGTCAAAATTTAAGGCCAACCTTCTCTTAAACCAATGATTCTCAACCAATGTGCCGCGAGATCTTCCTTAGTGTGCCGCGAAATTTTGATGCGAACATCCACGTGATCCCAATTGATTATTCACTGTCACTGATGTCTACTGATAAGTTCATATTTAGTTTGAGTCATTCTATGTGGCTAGGACTGATCTCTGTCTACGGATGTATTCTATCACAGTATTTTGCAAAACTCAAATATTTTTCACGTATATTTAGCCAGGTGTGCCGCTATTTTTTCATGTGTTGGCAAAAAAAGGTCGGGTTTCACTGTCTTAAAATCTTTTGAAAACTAATATTTAATCATTCAGAACTTGCTACATCACAATCCGATGTAAAACGTAAGATCAACCGTACCCTATTTTTATTTGTACTTAACTTACATTATGCAAGAGCTAAATCTGATTATTGCAAGTCTTAATTTAGGCTTCAGATGTTATAGAAATTATAAATTAGATCTTGATTTAAACAACAAGCCCAAAATCAACGCTGTAGACCCACGGATGGCTCGGTTGCAGCTCGGATTTAAAAAGGATTTCACTAATTGATTAAATCAAATATGGGGCAACCTGATGAAAATACGTCAGTTAGATCGAGGCTAAATGATAGAGTGTACTTAGCAAGGCCGCTGTAGAGCGTGTCCGTATGCCATTGAAAACTTTACTTGATAAACGAGATATGTAGGTGGAGTTAACGCCTGTCAATTAAACGATCGGCCAAGGTGAAGACGCATTTCGCTACCATTTCTAGTCAAATATTACAACGATGATAACTATGTTCAGAATAAAGTAATTTGACTGAAATTTTCAATATATTCTTCTTTCATCATCTACTTTTGAACTGTTATAGCAAGAATGGCCAACTCTCTATAAAAATCTCCCATAATGTATCTTTAACTAACATTATGGGAGATTAGATAAAGCTTTGGCAGTTCTCACTATAATAGATAAAAAATAGATAATGTAAAGGCAATTTGCTGAAAATGTCAGTCAAATTGATCCACTTGAACCGAGTTTTTGGATTGAAATTTCGGCCTAGCCTCGATCATCATTACTGAAGTCGGTACAATAAAATTCCTAGCCTCGATTATCCATTTCATGATTAAATCATGAATGAAAGTTAAGCAGTAAATATCGCAGGCTAACTTTGGCATCGATCGAGGGTTGATTATGGTCTTGATAAGTTAATTAATGTCTTATTAATAATTTGGATAGCAATTCTGGCCTAAAGAAAGACCTGCAATAGGCAGATTTAGCTCTTGCATGCTATTTAACCTACATGGGATATAACACCATTTTTTTAATCTGAGAGAGAGAGATGGGGTTTAACGTCCACTCGACACACACTAGGTCATTTCGGGACTAGCATATGGTTTAATTGTATTTCAATAATTCGCTGGCGCGTAGGTGTCTTGAGCAGTGGGAGGACCCAGAGAAAACCCACGAGGATTGAATCTTAAAACCTACGAAAATAGCTCTAAAAGCTCATATATATGAAATATAATTGTGCATATAAAGTCTTTTATCCCTGCTTAATTCATTCAGTTTGATTGCTCGATTTTAAAAACGATAAATGTGCAATTAATTAGTACCTGTCATCGTTTTATTTTGGGAGAGAGAGATAGTGAGAGGGGGGTAACGTCACTCGACACAAACTAGGACATTTCGAGACTAACATATGTTTCAATTTATCTAGCAGTTTTTAGCAGAGGAAGGAAACTGGAGGGCCTGGGGAAAACCCAGTGGGTAGGGCGCGTGCCTGGGAATCGTGGGCACGCGCCCGGTATTGGGCCTAGAAAGTTCAACGAGAGGACCTGACAGGGACAAAAAAACGAGGTCCTGTGTACACATTGGATCTCTTGACAGTTGGAATTGGATATAAGAGTAGGCATTAACGTCGCTGTCCGCGCAAAAATTCCGTCATACCACACTGGCGTATAATAGTACAATTTATTATAATATGATTTGATTATTGAATAATTACTACTTTTATTCTGTAATCAACTCATAATTATAGAATACTTAACCGTCAAACAATATTTAGTATAATAATTGCACGAGATGTAATTTGCTAGTTAAATTGTTTATATCACAGCTAAAGACGTAGTTAGATTTCATTCACATCGTTCACACAGATCAGCTACAACACCCTAAAACAATAGGGGGGGTTGGATGGCTGAATGGTTAGCGTGCGCGCGCTGTATCATAAAGTCTGTCATTGAGTCGACTGGCGTGGTTTCGAATCCCCGGTTGTACGTGACAAGGAATAGGGTCGCCTGTCCAACCTCGTGGGTTTTCTCCGGGTCCTCCGGTTTCCTACCACTGCTAAAGACCCCTATGCGCAAGCGAATTATGTAAATAAAATTAAACCATGTTAGTCCCGAAATGACCTAGTTTGTGTCGAGTGGACGTTAAACCCCATTTCTCTCTCTCTCCCTAAAACAATAGTACAATCAGGTCAAATACCAACCATAGACCTATAATGTCTCTTTATATTGAAATATTAATGATTCGTATACGACTATCGAGGCATACGAGGACTTTTCCATACACAAACCATCGTCCTCCTAAGGTGACCACGATTGAAATCGTGGTTTTAATCGGAGTAATCGGGTGCATATATATTGTGGTCGGTCGTAGCAATCGTGTTGTTCGTATCGAAACGTATACTGCGTGGATTCATTAGGGACAATCCTGTCGTAACGCATGGGAACCTAGCATAAGCAGTGACACGTGTAATACAAGAGTATGTGTGTTGTCCTATAAGAACTGGTACCGCTTTTCGAGGGAGAAGTTCACATACAATACACAAACCATCGTTCTCGTTAGCTGCTCTAGAACGGCTGCAGCTTCTTGTAGGAGAAGTTCACATACTATACACAAACCATCGTTCAAATTAACTGTTTTAAAACCCCTGGTACGGCTTCTTGCAGAAGTTCACGTACAATACACAAACAATCCTCCTGATTAGCTGATCTAGAACATCTAATACCACTTCTCATATGACACGGCTTCTTGCAGGAATATTTCACATTGCTAACAATCTCTTGTTGTACTTGCGCAATCCAAGTCATCACCAAGACATAACTTTTACGTTACAAATCGTGCAATTGTTAGTGGTTGTCAAGGAGTTCAACGAACACTCGTGAAAGAACGTCTTATAGGTCAATGCATAAATGTCGATAAGTATGAGAGTCTAAGGTCACGTCGAAATTCAGACATTTTAAATAAACCGGGCTGTGGTTTAAGAGCTATTGCATGTCTTTCTGTATGCCTTAAATGTTATATAATAGTATATTATTAATTAGAGATTTATTAACTTACCAAAACAATAATCAACTCTCGCTGCCATCGGATATTACTAAGGTTTCTAATTTAATTCAGTAGTGGAATGAATGAATGAATGAAATGTTGTTTAATGGCACGTCAGCTCCAACCGGGCTATACTGCGCCAAACATATGATGATGTTACGAGACAAACTAGAAACAAATAATCACATTATCTATATATACATAAATAAAAACAAATATCACAGTAAATATCAAATAAAACTAAATATAAACTTTATGTATATATATTTAAAACATGAAGGTGAAAATCAAATATATACAATTAAAATTTTCGATAAAAATTTGTCTCTTTTAAAAAATCTAGCGCTTTACTGTATATACCTGGTTGGGCAAACAACTGATGAAGTGACTGGCAACGGTAATGCCGTAATCTTGTATCTTTGAGATGCTTGCACTCAATCAAAATGTGCTTCACTGTCAAAGGAACATGACAATGTTCACATTCTGGTTGAGGCTCTCGCTTTAAGATGAAAAAATGTGTTAAAAAAGTATGACCTATGCGAGAGCGACACAAAACAACTTCATCCCTCCTGTTGGTTCTGTAGGAGTTGGGCCAATCTCCTAAGAGAGGCTTGATGTGATGAAGTTTGTTTGTGCCTGCAAGATCCCAAGACCGTTGCCAGCGGTCATAAATAAATTTGTTAATAACAGATTTAAAATCTGTGAATGATATTAAAAAATAGGATAAGGGAAGATCTAGAGCAGACTTGGCAGCCAAATCTGCTTGATCGTTCCCTTTAATATCCATGTGACTGGGGAGCCAGCAAAGGACAATGTCTTTGCTGATTAACTCGTATGATAGTAGCAGACGATAAATGTCTGCCACTAATGGGTGATCAAGCTGTTTGTTGTTTATTGCTTGTAGTGAGGACAAAGAATCAGTAAAGATTATATATTTTAATAGAGATGATGATTGAATGAACTCCAAAGCCTGTAGAATGGCCTGAAGTTCAGCTGTAAAGATGGAAGAAGCAGGTGGAAGGCGGACAGAAATTGTCTCAGATGGTGTCACAGTAGCTGAAGCTACCCGATCATCATCTTTCGAACCATCAATTCAGTAGTGGATAATCGAGACTTTGTTTATTACCGTAATAACAGTAGCAATGACAATCGAGACGACACTGTTTTCTAATGCCGATGAATCGGCTCAGAATGAAGTAATTTGACTGACATTTTCCCTTTTCATTATCTTTGTTTGTCTCTTTATCTTCCAACCTCGTGGGTTTTCTCCGGGTCCTCCGGTTTCCTCCCACTGCTAAAGACCCCTACGCGCAAGAGAATTATTGAAATAAAATTAAAAACCATATGTTAGTGACATGGTACATCTTTTAGCCAACCCCGGGATCGAAACGTCGCAATTAAGAAACAGGACTCTATGACATACATTGTTTGACCCCCCCCCCCACTCCCTCTTCAATACGATGGTTCCCCCTGGTCAGTAATACAGGGCGGAGGGCCTGACAAGAACAGCTGTCTAGTCGTTCGGATGGGACGAAAAACCGAAGTCCTGTGCACACATTGGCGTGCACGTAAAAGATCCCTTGACAGTTGGAATTCGATATAAGAGTAGGCCTTAGTGCAGCTGTCCGGGCAAAATTCCCCTCATAGAACACTGTATGCCGTATGCCCGTCTTCATTAGCCCAGTAGGAGCAGAATAGTAAGACGTTAAACCCTATTTCATTTCATTTCATTTCTTCAATACGAAGAGCACCCCATACTCTAATTCAACAAGTACACATTGAACAAATGTGTACATGTAAACAATAACATATCAAGCACCTGGCGCGGAGGCTATACGATCAGAAATGTCAAACTGAATTGAAATTGACATTCTTATTTTTTATTTTTCTGTGTTTAGCAGACGTGAAATGCCAGCATTGATAACATTTAATACAACCCAGACACCTGTCACAAAACAGAAAGACAACCTGTACATATAGACAACCTTAACGTGACTAATATTGAAATCATGTGGTGGACTATTGGACATCTGTTTGATCCCTACATGTTACTGCTTCGACCACACTGATCCTTAGTAAATATTCGATTGGCCACAACCTGATTAAAATGCAGATCTATATTTCGTTTCGCTTTTTGTCCCCCGCCTTCGAAGAAAGCAGGGGACTCTTAAAATGGGTTTGTCCGTCTGTCTGTCCGTCACACTTTTTGGGACACATAACTCTCCTAATTGAGCTATCTTCAAACTTGGGTGTAGGTGTTTATTAGGTCAATGCCTTGACGGAGTTCGAAGATGAGCATTTTCTGCTTAGGGTAAGCAGAGATAAGCAATTTGATTGGTTCATGCTTTGGGACACGATCACTTTAGTTCTAATTAAGTGAGTGTGACGAAACTTAGTGTATAGTTTCATTACATCAATACCTTGAATAAGTTCGATAATGAGCATTCTCGGCTCAGGGTAAGCAGAACGATAAGCAATTTGATTCGTCGAGACTTTGGAACTCAATATCTCCCCTTCTAATTGACCTAGGACGTTCAAACTTAGTGTAGGTGTTTATTAGGCCAACGCCTTGATGGAATTCGAAGATGAGCATTTTCGGCTCAGGGTATTTGATTGGTTGATGCTTTGGGGCATTATAACGTTAGTTCTGATTAAGTGAGAGGGATGAAGTTTGGTGTATAGTTTAATTACATGAATACCTTGACTAAATGTGATAATGAGCATTTTCTCCTCAGGGTAAACAGAGCGATAAACAATTTGATTGTTCGAGACTTTGGAACACAATAACTCGCATTCTAATTGAGCTAGAATGTCCACTCTTTGCGTGGGTGTTTATTAGGTCAATGCCCTGATGGAGTTTGAAGATGAGAATTTATTTTCTGCTTAGGGTAAGCAGAGATAAGCAGTTTGATTGGCTGATGCTTTGGGACACGAAAACTTAAGTTCTAATTAAGTGAGAGTGAGGACACTTGGTGTATAGTTTTATCACATCAATACCTTGACTAAGTTCAATAATGAGCATTTTCTGTTCACAGTAAGCAGAGCGATAAGCAATTTGATTGGTCGTGACTTTAGAAAACAATAACTATCTTTCTAATTTTGGTAGAATGTTCAAACTTGGTGTAGGCATTCATTAGGTGAACGCCTTGGTGGAGTTCGATGATAAACATTGTCTGCTTACTGTAAGCAGAGCTAAGCAATCTGATTTGTTGATACTTTGGTTATAATTAAGCGAGAGTAATGAAACTCTGAGTATAGATTAATTATATCATTACCTTGACTAGTTCGATGATGAGAATTTTTTGCTTAGGGTAAGGAACGATAAGCAATTTGATTGGTCAAGTCACTCAAGACTTTGGAACACAACAACTCTGCTTTTAATTGAGGTGGAATGTTTAAACTTGATGTAAATGTTCATTAGGTAAATGTCTTGACTGAGTTCAATGATTAACATTTCGAGCTAAAGCTAAGCAGAGCTAAGCAATTTCATTGGTCGATGCTTTGGGACAAGATAACTTTGATTCTATCTGATAGAGAGTTATGAAACTTAGTGTATAGTTGATAATCAGTTTGATTGCTTGATACTTTTGAAAAAAAAAATATGGGATTAATTAATATGTGTCATCTTTTTTTGGGGGGATTTCGGCGGGGGACATCAGCCTCACTGTTGGCTTGTTTTTATACTTAGATGGCCTAAAATACACGAAGATCTGACAAGTTATAGTGCGAGTTCACGTCAGGGGTCAAACGAGCGGCTTTTGACCCCATGATCATGACGTCAGACATTGAATAATCAATCAGCGTTGACGTTTCTAGTGGTTTACCCACAGGTCCGTGCATCAAAAGGCCAAGAATTCGCCATAACAAACCGTTTCATTGGCTAATCCCTCATTTCAACAAAAACGCCGGAAATATAACAACACTTCCAGATCCTATCCAGATCCTAGTGTAGTAAAGACAGACAAGTTTATCAATCAATCATAAGTGCGCGTTTCTCCGTGTGACCCTTATTTTATTGACACATATCAAAACCTTTCCTTAACATAATTGTTATAAACATTCCAATATTAGACAAGATAGCGGGTCGGTAAATACATTAGTTTTTAAATGCGTGTTAGCTAATAGATAAGGGGGGGGGGGGGTGGATGGCTGAATAGTTAGCACGTGCGCACTGTATCATAAAGTCTGTCATTGACTCAAGTGGCGTGGTTTCGAGATTCCCCGGTTGTACGTGACAAGGAGTAGGGTCGCCTGTCGAACCTTGTCGGTTTTCTCCTGATCCTTCGGTTTTCTCCAACTGCTAAAGACCCCTACGGGCAAGCGAATTATGGAAATAAAATTGAACCGTATGTTAGTCCCGAAATGACCTAGTTTGTGCTGAGTGAACGTTAGACCTCTTTCTCTCTCTCCCTCTCTCTCTCTCTCTCTCTCTCAGTTAATAGATAAATGTCTAAATAACACGTAAAATAAATAAATATGCTGTAAATCAAATTAAAGTAGCTTTGAACTGTGCCTAGTGTGGAGGTCGTGGGTTTGCTCCCGGGAATTTCCGGCGTCGTTTCACGTTATCAGTGTTGCAGTGACAGCTGTCTAGTGGTTTGGGAGGGACGAAAAACAGAACGCCAGTGTACACATTGGCGTACACGTAAAAGATTCCTTGGCCAAGTAAGCTAATCGGGATTTTCCGGCGTGGTACCCCCTTGTCACTGGTGTATGGCATAGGCCCTGACAAGGGACAACGTTTAGTTCTTCGGATTGAACGAAAAATTAACCCCCTAGCTGTTGAAATTCAAAATTTCCCCAATAGCACAATGGATCTCGTTATTGTGATCGTTAGCCAGTTTTAAAAACGCGTTTATTAAAAGTACAATTTTAACTATTTATCGTCGTTAGTGTTGGTATAAGCTACGACCCCCAGAATACAGCACTACGACATATCTTCTGTAAGCATTGATCTGTTAACGGTAATGGTACTTTGGATTTTGCATTATATTTATCAGCGATAAAAGGTGATACGTCAATCGAGCGAACTTTTTTTATGCGAATTCCAACAGTCAAGAATACTTTTACGTGTACTCCAACGTGTACACGTATTAAAATAACTGATTTCATGTCATGTCTCTTACAGTTTTATAAGTTGTTTTGTTCTCTGGATATTGTTTATGAAACCAATTTAGAATCCCGTATGTCAGTTTTGATATACGTTTCGACATGAAATGATATTCATATCACCTAATCTTTTGTGCTTGGGTTATATTTTGTGATTTCATTGACACCACTGTTTGAAATGTCCCATCTGGTACTGACATCTTGTTTCATTCATCCGTCTTCATTAGCCCAGTTTAAGAGCAGAACAGTAGGACGTTACACCCCATTTCATTTCATTTCATTTCATTTGTTTCATTCATAACAAATTTAAAAACGTATAAAAGAGGTATCGTGGTGTCGATTTACACATCACGACATAGACTGGTTCAGACTATTTCACTCACGTTCACGTTCAGGTAAGAAGGAACTTTAATACTTTGAAAGACATAAGAAGGGCCACGATGCTGCATCGACTGGGCTATGTAGGTTCAGAAAGGAAGGGTTTGACTAGCTAATAGAAGATTACGAAGAAGCTACCCTTCTTCATTAGCCCAGTAGGACGTTAAACGAAATGAAATGAAATGAAATGTGGTTTAACGTCCTACTGTTTTGCTCCTAAACTGGGCTAATGAAGACGGGCATACGCCATACAGTGTGCTATGAGGGAAATTTTGCCCGGGCAGCGGCGCTACGGCCTACTCTTATATCGAATTCCAACTGCCAAGGGATCTTTTACGTGCACGCCAATTTGTACACGGGGCCTCGGTTTTTCGTCCCATCCGAACGACTAGACAGCTGCCCTTGTCAGGCCCTCCGTCCTGCATCACTGACAAGGGGAAACCACGTCGGATAATCTGGATGAACTTTCTCGGCCCGATGTAGGGATCGAACACCCGACCTCCCGGCTAGCGAGCCAGCGTCTTACCCACGTGATCCCCAGAACGTCAAACACCATTCATGTCATTTCTAAGGGGCTAAAAATAAATATAACGTGTTTGTTGTTATAGCTACCACTGGACACGTATGGTTATATATTATAAATTTATTTTCTTTATTAATGGGCACTTACTGTTAAGACTTTTAAATACAGTCAGTCAGATATAACCCAGAATTGTGGGTTAACTTAACCACTTGACATTTCATTATTTCACGCTGTAAATCGCGTATTTTGATTGGCGCCCATTCGGCCTCATGGCTATCTTTCTGCTTCAAGTAATTATAGACTCTCTGTGCTTATGCCAGATAGGGTTCATGCATTATTGTGTCTAAATGTTTTGAAAATAAAATATTGGATCAATCATTGTTTTAATGGAAAACCACAAGTTACCGTGGATACCATTGAATGGGTACACAATATAGACCCCCACCCCCTCAATTGGAAATATAAATAGGCGTGTCCGTCTTCGTTGGCCCACTTGTACAGAGAAGTAGCTAGATTACAACTGCAATTACAGTACTGTAATTACTATAAGATTACAGTAACTAGATTACAACTTCGTTTTACTTTATACATTTTGGGGCCTGGATTTTTCACTGCCTAATAGTTATAATCCCGCTCCGTATTTACTTTTGACAGACTTTGACAAATTCAACCTTTATTTATATGTAGTGATAAGGTATGGAGACAACTCGGACCAATGACCACTCGGACCAAGACCAATCGGACCAATAAGGAGACTACTTGAACCAAAACAGAGACCACTTAGACCAATTAATGTATATTGTAAGACCACTCGGACAAATATTTAGCTCTTATACTTGGGCCAAAACAGAGACCACTCGGACTAATATATTTTAGCTCTGTTACTCGGACAAACCCAAAGACCGCTCGGACCAATTGATCTATAATGTAAAACCACTCGGACCAATATTTAGCTTTGTTTCTCAAACCAACTCAAAAGACCACTCGGACCAATAAAAAATAAATATAGACAGTAAATATGTTGTTATTTATTTCTTATTAAATCAAATTAATATGATGTGAATAATTTATAGCTGAGTATATAAATAACTTAACGAAATGAAATGAAATGGGGTTTAACGTCCTACTGTTCTGCTCCTAACCTGGGCTAAAGAAGACGGGCATACGCCATACAGTGTGCTATGAGGGAAATTTTGCCCGGACAGCGGCACTACGGCCTACTCTTATATCGAATTCCAACTGCCAAGGGATCTTTTACGTGCACGCCAATGTGTACACGGGACCTCGGTTTTTCGTCCCATCCGAACGACTAGACAGCTTTCCTTGTCAGCCCCTCAGTCCTGCATCACTGACAAGGGAGAACCACGCCGGAAAATCTGGATGAACTTTCTCGGCCAATGCAGGGATCGAACACCCGACCTCCAGGCTAGCGAGCTAGCGTCTTACCCACTTAGCCACGTGATCCCCAAATAACTTTACACTAATGTCTTCTATAACATTAGGAGCCACGATGGGTAAGTGGTAAGACGCTCGTTCGCTAGCCTGGAGGTCGGATGTTGGATCCCTGCATTGGCCGAGGAAGTTTAGATTTTACGGCGTGGTCCCCCCCCCCCCCTTGTCAGTGACACAGGACGGAGGGCCTGGCAAGGACAGATGTCTAGTCGTTCGAATGGGACAAAAAGTCGATGTCCCGTGAAGTTCGATATAAGGGTAGGCCGTAGTGCTGCCGCCGGGCACAATTTCCCTCATAGCACACTGTATGGTGTATGTACGCCTTCATTAGTCCAGTTCGGAGCAGAACAGTAGGACGTTAAACCCATTTCATTTCATTCCTATTACATTGTATTGCAATATGTCCAGTTTCTATCTTCATCATCTCCTACGTATGCGGAGGTGGACAACGATCAACTCCACCGACATACAGCAATTAATGTATATTGTAAGACCACTCGGACCAATTATTATTCTTGAAAAAATGTAAAATAATATGTGGGTGATGGTTGTGTAAATTTAATGAATGAATGAATGAATGAAATATGGTTTTATGGCACGTCAGCTCCAACCGGGCTATATTGCGCCAAACATATGGTGATATTTACGAGACACATTAAATGAAATCACAAAATACTAATATACATAAATAAAAACAAATATCACAGTTAGCACTATTAAAATTATATAATATTATTTTATGTATATCAAATATTTAAAAAATAAAATATCAAAAAACAGTATATATACAAATTAAAATTTTCTATAAAAATGTGTCTCCTTTAAAAAATTGAACGCTTTACTTCTAATCTCCCTCAAATCGAAAAGTTGATAGTCTACCAACCGGCAAATATCTATTGTTTTTTTTTGGGTGTTGTTGGTTGGTTCCTCCTCAGGTTTATCTATCTAACTCCTGTGTGTGAGAGAGAGAGGGAGAGAGAGAGGGGGGGGGGGGGTAACGTCCACTCGACACAAACTAGGTATTTTCGGGCCCAACATATGGTTCAATTTTATTTCAATTATTCGCTTGCGCGTACGGGTCTTTAGCAGTGGGCGAAAACCGGGGGACTCTTGATGAAACCCACGAGGTTGGACAAGCGACCCTACTCCTTGTCACGTACAACCGGGGAATCGAAACCACGCCAGTTGACTCAATGACAGACCTTATGATACAGCGCGCACATGCTAACCATTCTCCCCCCCCCCCCCTCCACCGCAATTCCTTTGTAATTTTGTTGTTTTTCTTTGTAGGTTATATCTAGTTTCAGTATGAAATCTGCAGTACTAGTTTGTTGTGTACTGGTATTGGCGTTCTTCGGCCAATCAGAAGCTACGTCGTGTGTGCAGTGCAGCCCAGATGTAGTGTGTGAAGACTTGCCGTCATATTGCCAGCCTGGTAGGGAAACGTGTGGGTGTTGTGACGTGTGTAGAGGGAAACTTGGCGAAAATTGTACCGTATCTTCTGTACAGTAAGATATTTTGTTAATGTATTCTTTTATTTTATTTTGTTTGTTTTGTTTTTTTTTTTGGGGGGGGGGGGTATTTTTTGGTGGGGGTGAAGTTGACGACTTGTAAAATTACAAAAAAATATATTTGCCAATGTACAATGTGACGTCATGTAAAGGTATTCCCTTGAGTTGACCGAGACTACCATATGTGAAGACCAATTAAAATTAAAGCGGAACAACCCAACAGTTTCTACCAAAAGTAATTGTTAACACCCATCAATTAATTACATATTTAAATTCTTAACAATTACGACATTTTGTCCTGTCATCGCTTCCATATTGGAATTGTGAAGTCATAGCGATCGTATTTGAATGCAAAGAGCGTGCATCCGAGTCTATCACTGTCCTTACTATTTTCCTTATAGTCATAGTATCAAATCTATTGACCACAGTTCGCAAGCATCGACAAATCAATTGCTTATCTCTGGGCCCAACAAAATTAGAGTTATTGTATTTCAATGTGTGACGACCTCAACGGAGGTATATATATCAATAGTCCCTTGGTATTTTATCCGACAGTCTGGCCCTCCAGCAATGTAATATAATAGTATCAACATGTAACATTCCTTTTTTCAGATGTGAATCCCATTTGATTTGTATTAATGAAAATGGCGCGCAGGCTGCTTATTGGTGGGATTTTGGATTTAAAGGAACCTGTAGGACGGCAACACCGGATCCAAGATCTCTATAAATAAAATACGATTTTATTGACAAACCCATCTTTTTTATTTGCCTAAATATGCTTTTAAAGGGACAATACCACTCTTGCTGGCTTGACAGCTCCAGAAAATAAATAATATCCTTATCTTATTACTAGATGTTTTAGTGTCCTACCTGTTGTGCAAATTATCCATTACATCCTATTTTACTTGTCCAGAGGGTTCTAAAATATCTTTAAATCGAAGTTACATTTGAAAAGGTTTACGTTAGACGTTTCAAACCATTAAGTTGAATTTTTCCAATTTTTTAAATAAGGTGTGTTTAGATGAAATTTGTATCATCAATTAATAGGAATATTGTAAAATAGTACAATTTGTTGACCAGATTAAAGATTGGGACATATTATTCAGTTACAACAAGAGTGGTATCCAGCCTTTAAAACAAACGAAATGAACAGAAATTTGATTTCTCTTCCTGATATTGTTCATCGACTGCGTGGGGGGTTGGATGGCCGAATGGTTAGCACGTACGCGCTGCGCTGTATCATACGGTCTGTCATTGAGTCAACTGGCGGGGTTTCGATTCCCCGGTTGTACGTGACAAGGAGTAGGGTCACCTGTCCAACCTCGTGGGTTTTCTCCGGGACCGCCGGTTTCCTCCCACTGCTAAAGACCCCTACGCGCAAGCGAATTATTGAAATAAAATTGAACCATGTGTTAGTCCCGAAATGACCTAGTTTGTGTCGAGTGGACGTTAAACCCCATTTCTCTCTCTCTCTCTCTCATCGACTGCTTTAAAGGACGGTGTTGGTGCCAGCCAATATTAAATATGTGATAGAACTGGTTAAAGGACATTGTTGGTGCCAGCCAATATTAAATATATGATAGAACTGGTTAAACACATTCCCAATATATTTATTTTAACACAGAAAACATAGCTACGGTAGATGTGTATCGAAGAGAGAGAGAGAGAGATGGGGTTTAACGTCCACTCAATACAAACTAGGTCATTTCGGGTCTAACACATGGTTCAATTTTATTTCAATAATTCCCTTGCGCGTAGGGGTCTTTAGCAGTGGGAGGAAAGCGGAAGACGCGGAGAAAACCCACGAGGTTGGGCAAGCGACCCTACTCCTTGTCACGTACAACCGGGGATTCGAAACCACGCCAGTTGACTCAATGCGGGCCTTATGATACAGCACGCACGTGGTAACCATTCGGCATCCACCCCCCTCGAAGAATTGAAGAAACGGTAAGTGGTACTAAAAATGAAAATACGATTAGTTATCCTGATATATAAGTGACTGAAGTTAAGAGCGACAACGGATACACGGTCGATGTTCGACTCACTGATACTTCCTGGAAGACGAAAAGTTATTTTATTAGACTGCCATGATATAAACGAATGCGAGAAAAATCGAAAAAGTCCGTGCATTCCCTTGTTTATATTTATCCTCTACTTACAGTTTCTACACATGTTAAGCGTAAATACAGTTTATTCAGTCAATTGTATATCAATCTGATGAAAAAACAGATCCTATTTCGTTTCGTTTTTTATAGTTTTAAAATTTCGTTTTATTTGTATGTGCCACACTAGAATCTGGAAGAGTTGTGATATAGCCTGCGAGGAATTAGCCAATGAAACGAACTGTTACGGCGATATCTTGGCGTGCGATGCAAGGAACTGTGGGTAAAGCACTAGAAAAGTCAACGGCGATTGATTAATCAATGTCTGACGTCATAGGGCCAAAAGCCGTTCGTACGACCTTTTACTACAACCGGTGAGATCTTCATGTAGTGCAGGCCATCGAAAGTATAAAAATAACGAAACGAAATATAGATCTGTCTATTAATCAGATTGATTATATATAAGGGTAACTCCTATATTCCTTTTTGTAGTCACGTGGGGCAAATACAGGCAACACACATATATATAATAATAATAATAATAATAATAATTCATTTATTCGTACGCAAATAAGTACACTTACAAAGATTTAAAGAGGAATATATAAATATACAAATAATATGTACAGTGAACAGTAATCATATAATAACTAATCTGTACACAGAAAGTTTATAATTTCATTAAGTTTATTTATATCTTGGTTTTTGTGATACCAATTTAACTGTCAAGATTGCTTTTACATGCACTCCAATTTATCTTTAACGTGCACGCCAATGTCTACACAGGGGCCCGGTTTATCGTTCCATCCGAACACTTGGAGTTCTTTCTCAGACCCTCCGTGTTTTAATGAGAAACCCCACCGGGACCGGACCCGAGACCCACAGGTTATAGATCCAGCGTTCTACTCACTGAGCCAGCGCGGCTCTCGCTTTGAAAACAATCCCAACATTTGCCCATTGACTTCAATGTTAAATGGCTGTAACATCACAGGCTGTAGCTCTTTGCTCAACATTCCGTTGGTTCCAATCTTTATAGACACAATGGGGACCACATTTGGCTATCTCCTCATCATAATTTTGTAGGGGGTTGACCGTTTAGAATTTTTGCTACGGGGATTCGAAGTTGACTGGGGTGAAAATCTAACTTCCGACACAATGATTGCTCTGCAGAAAGACACATTACACCCCTTATCCTTTCGCTGTAATATCATCAGTATTACCCCAAACAGGTATGAAATTGCAAATTTGATCACCTTTCTCCAATTCTAGACCAAAAAGTCAACCCAAAAATGCAGGAAGAGGGGAAAAAAAAAATTAAGGGAAAAATTGTCTGTTTATAACTCGCACTAGTCTTAATCCATGAAGTGTCCACCGTCACCCCTAAACGAGCAGATAGTCGCCATTCTTGTAACCGGATAACAGGGACTTGGGGCGACGATGACTTAATTTCTGCCAGCACTAGAGTAGGAAGTGAAATGATGTGAAATCGAGTTTAAGATGGATTGCGTTTTTGTTCAAAATCTAGGGATGTTTAAGATCTAAGATACCGATTTTATGGCATCCGATATGTGTGCTTGACTGGATTGACATGAAAATATAAAAAATGCAATGAAATGGGGTTTAACGTCCTACTGTCCTGTTCCAATTGGACTATAATGTGCTATGAGGAAAATTTTGCCCGGACAGAGTTCACACTGTTTTTAACTAAGATAGGATGCTTTTAGTTTCACCTCGCAAACGTAATTTCTTTATTAACGCATGTAATATCTGAAAAAATAAGTTAATTTTATACTATTAGAACTATTTAAAAATAACCGACAAATTGACAGTGTTGCTGATTTTAGTCTGATGTGATATCCCATTGTTCCAGAACTATATAGTAGCATCTCTTATCTCGATTCGTCGGCATTTTCCGGCGTGGTTCCGCCTTGTCAGTGATGCGGGACAGCTTCTAGACGGTCGGATGGGACGAAAAACCGAAGTCTCGTGTACATATTGGCGTGCACGTAATAGGTCCCTTGGCTGCTGGAATTCGATGTAAGAGTAGGCGCAGTGCTGCTGTCCTGGCAAAATGTCCCTCATCGCACATTATATGGCTTATGCCCGTCTTCATTAGCCAATTGTCGTTCTTTATTTTTTCAAGCAAATTATTGTCCGACCAGTTAACAATAATACAGTAATGAACATCATCGCTGAAGGAAGTCCCACCAGGCGTCGCTAGTAAAAACTCGGTTCCACATATCGTTTTTAAGAGACCATATTTCGAAGTATTGGGATTAAATTCCATATTAACAACAAAAACTAACGTTTGTCAACACACCAGTTGGTAATGCATTAGGTGACTTTAATAACACTTAAAAATCAAATATCCCCTACTTTTTTTGAATAGTATATTTGTCTTTAGTAATAATGACCGGGGCTAGGCGGAAATTTCATTCGCTTAGTTCTCGTCTCATAGTGGATCAATTTGACTGAAATTTTCAGCAAATTGCCTTTACATTATCTAGTTTTTAACTATTATTGTGAGAACTGCCAACTCTTCCATTATGTATCTTTAAGTGTATATTCTTGGGTCAGAAATATAATAGTCGATTTCATTGGGTTGTATGTGTTGTTTTGCTCTGTGGGACAAAGGAGAATGATACAAAACAATAAAAATTATATAAATTATAATTTTATTTCTCAAACTTTCTAGTTTTGCGACAAGTGCCGACTGGTGATAACATAGCAGGATCAAATCGATCTTCATTGAATGGACGATCGCATATTAATCCAGTTTCACATCTGTATAAAAACAAACAGAAAATAAATTTAAACACACGCGTCATTATTGTTTGGAATTGAAATAAAATATTGCAGCTATAAAAAAAATGAAATGAAATGGGGTTTAGCGTCTTACTGTTTTGCTGCGAACTGTGCTAATGAAGACGGGCATACGCCATACAGTGTGCTATGAGGGATTTTGCCCGGACAGCTGCACTACGGCCTACTCTTATATCGAATTCCAACTGTCAAGGGATCTTTTACTTGCACGCCAATGTGTACACGGGACTTCGGTTTTTCGTCTCATCCGAATGACTAGACAGCTGTCCTTGTCAGGCCCTCCGTCTTTGCAGCTATAAACGTGGATTTAAAATAGCAAGACTTCTTTCACTGGGTCACAAATAAAATCTGTCGAAGGAGTAAGTCAAATTTTAGTCTAAAATGAATAAGTAAGACAAATTCCACGCACTAGTAAAAACCCTAAATTGAATCGTATAGTGTTTGCACTATCACTAATCGTATAAAACTTGTTCTATCACTACATGAAATAAAACATCAGATTAACTACTTTTCTGCTCCAAACGGGCTAATAAAAACGAGCATACGCCATACGGTGTGCTATGAGGAACTTGTGCCGGGAACAAAATCGAATTTCAACTATGAATGTGTACATGGGATCTCGTTGTTGTTGTTCTATACAAGTTAGCGAGACAGCACCTTACTGACTAAGTCACTGCGGCTCTCTTTGATATAAATAATGATGGCATTATGATAACAAATAGAGACCAATGTAAACATAAAGGGGAAGATGCATTTAGCAATTAAGGAATGAAATGAAATGAAATGAAATGGGGTTTAACGTCCTACTGTTCTGCTCCTAACCTGGGCTAATGAAGACGGGCATACGCCATACAGTGTGCTATGAGGGAAATTTTGCCCGGGCAGCGGCACTACGGCCTACTCTTATATCGAATTCTAACTGCCAAGGGATCTTTTACGTGCACGCCAATGTGTACACGGGACCTCGGTTTTTCGTCCCATCCGAACGACTAGACAGCTTTCCTTGTCAGCCCTTCCGTCCTGCATCACTGACAAGGGAGAACCACGCCGGAAAATCTGGATGAACTTTCTCGGCCAACAATTAAGGAATACATTAAACAAAACACAATTTTGATTGGAAATCAATCACTGGTTTCTGTGGATCTGTTTACCTTTTTTCGTTATGTGTTAATTGTTATATTGCCGAAATCTATCAATGGTACGCCGGGAGTTTAATACGAAGACTGTACAAGTTATATTACCTTGGTGACCAAATACCACAACGCTTGCCTTCTTTAATCCACACCGTTGACAACAATTGCAGCGACCAGGGACTAGTTAACAATCCTTAGATTTGTCGGAGCAGCTCCTTTTGTCTTCTGCTGTACATCTTCCACATCGTAAGGCAATACCTGATGTACCAGCAGCCCATGTTACTGCTACTAGAGCAGATAATACAACTAACAACTTCATACTGAAACAAATGGTAATTGATATAATACGTAGTTACAATATAAGAATCTCATCTTGGTATCTGATATATCAATATATCCTCCTGCTACTAGCGTACACGCTAGGATTAACAACTCTTTACGAAAAAAAAAAACCACACCCCGGTAGTTATGTTATACGTAGTTACAATAATGTAAGTGTCTTATCGTTGTATATGATCTAGCAACCTATCTTATACATCTACTAGAGAGAGAGAGAGAGACAGAGAGAGAGAGATGGGGTTTAACGTCCACTCGACACAAACTAGGTCATTTCGGGACTAACATATGGTTCAATTTTATTTCATTAATTCGCTTGCGCGTTGGGGTCTTTAGCAGTGGGAGGAAACCGGAGGGCCCGGAGAAAACCCACAAGGTTGGACAGGCGACCATGCTCCTTGTCACGTACTACCGGGGAATCGAAAGCAGGCCAGTTGACTCAATGACAGACTTTATGATACAGCGCGCACGTGCTAACCATCCAGCCATCCAACCCCCCATCTACAACTCATATCCAAAGCGAAATTCAATTCACTTATGAAAAGGGCCGGTTGTTATGTATCTAGATGCCCCGATCTTCGATGTAAATGTTCACTTACCTGCTTTAAGTTTGAGAGATGAATCTTGCCTGAGGTAAATATTTTCGCCCTATATTAGGGTGACCCATGTACTCACAGACATACAGTCCACCGCTGATAGTTCGAGACTACCACTGAAGCGTGCAAATTCGCCGTGCCGAGACCAACTTTCTGACAGTATGATACTATAAATAGCCCTTGCACGTGCAATTCTCTACAAATCTATCAACTATTACAGCCGTAAAAAATTTATTGTTGACGATTTTGAATAGCAGTAAAATTAAGCTTCTTGGTTATTACAGCAGATTTAGAAATTACGTTCGTTTCATTTTTTAAATCGCTTTATATTAACTGTACCGTTAAGAGCGGCATCTTTTGGTTTAGTACAAATAATATCTCTGAATCACTCGGGTTAGACAGGAACATGATACTAGCAGTAGTTTCATTTTACTTTTACAAGCTTCTTAAAACGATTGTTGAGCTACCTAATGTGCTTATTTCTAAATTCAATTTCTTGTTCTAGCTTTCTGTTATGTTTCGTAAAAAAGTAGTCTTGATTATCCCGACCTGTCAATCAGACGTAGAATGGTCGATAGACTGGTTAAGCGAGACTAATTTCAAAACAAGGGCACGTAACCTATCTTTTACTAAAAAGTGTCTGGATGTTATGGACGACTCTTGAAACCAGTTTTCAGTCTATTATTTATACATGATTAATGGTCATAGCTTATTAAGTACAACATGATCGTTTATTTAGTGACTATAATTGTGTGAAACTGATTTGGGGCTTGGCATATATATAAATATTGTGGCGTAATTGTCGAGATATATGGAGATATTTATTTATGGTGGGTCACCCTACCTATATATTGCATTGAGGCTGACTGTGACACATTTGTAGGGGTGGTCTATTAAATTTTAAACTAATCATATTCCCGTGTTGTGCAGGTTAAAACCATTGAATATTCATAAGGTAATCGATTCAATTAATATATCATTATATTTCTTGTGTAGATCCGCTTATGTATAGAATGGGCGGATAATAAAAACAATTTACTGCTAGTCACTGGTCGATATAACACACTCGGTGGCGTGAAGCGGTTTGTTGATTCCCGGAGTCAATTCATTAATTGCATAGGGTCTATCTGTGCCACATAAGCAACCAAGTTAATGATAGTTTGCAACTGCAAAGACCTTAACTTATTGATTGGATAACCCACTCACCCCCCCCCCCCCCCATGAAATGGACCCACTTCTACCCCATTCCTGTACGTCAATGAACAGAGTAGAACAATTTATTCTTATCTAATTCAAAGCTATTTTACATCTGAATTATTACATAGACGTTGAACAAAACAAACCAAAACCATCTACAATGTCTCGGGCTATAGCATCATTGACTTATAAGTGATTTAGCATATGTTATGTTATTGAAGAATTGGATAGGGTATGTCATAGTCGTATAGTACACATCAAGGGAGGGGGGGGGAGCGAATGGTTCGCACGTGCGCGCTGTATCATATGGCCAGTCATTGAGTCAACAGGAGTGGTTTCGAATCCTTGGTTGCACGTGACAAGGAGTAGGATCGCCTGTCCAACCTCGTGGGTTCTCTCCAGGTCCTCCGGTTTCCTTCTACTGCTGAAGACCCCTACGCGCAAGCGAATTATTGAAATAAAATTAAACCATATGTTAGTCCCGAAATGACTTAGTTTGTGTCGAGTGGACGTTAAACCCCATTTGATTTGTACGAGAGAGAGAGAAAGGAGAGAGAGAGAGAAAACATAATTTAATTTCAGATATATATATAAGGTTCAATAAAGTTTATTTATTGTAAATAAAAATGATGTATAAACGATAAATACGATAATTGTATTGGGCTGTAAATGAAATGAAGTTTAACGTCATACTGTTCTGCTCCGGACTGGGCTAATGAAGACGGGCATACGCCATACAGTGTGCTATGAGGGAAATTTTGCCCGGACAGCGGCACTACGGCCTACTCTTATATCGAATTCCAACTGCCAAGGGACCTTTTACGTGCACGCCAATTTGTACACGGGACCTCGGTTTTTCGTCCCATCCAAACGAGTAGACAGCTGTCCTTGTCAGGCCCTCCATCCTGCATCACTGACAAGGAGAAATCACGCCGGAAAATCTGGATGAACTTTCTCGGCCAATGCAGGGATCGAACACCCGACCTCCAGGCTAGCGAGCCAGCGTCTTACCCACTTAGCCACATGATCCCCCGTATTGGGCTGTAATGTCAATAGAAAAGTCAAATTACGCTCACATGAACATTATTTGACTACATGCTATAAGAGTAGTTATGTCCTTCACCTACTGAAAAACTTGTTTCAAAGTGTTTTCTAAAAGGGTTTAGCTTAAACATACATTATGCAAGAGTTAAACCTGCCTATTGCAGGTCTTTCTTTGGGCCTGAAATGTTATATAAACTATTACATAGACATTTATTAACAAAACAAGACAATAATCAACTGTCGATGGCGTCGGATACTCGAGATTTTAACTAGATTAAAACGGTTCGCCATTTAAAAATTAATTTTATACCAGTACCCTGATTACCGCTGTGCACACATCTTGTCAAAACTACAAACAATGATAACTTGGATGAGAATGGTGTAATTTGAATGAAATTTTCAATATTTTATTTTTTTATCATTTTTTTAAAAATTATTATAGCAAGAATGACTAACTCTTTATTAAACTCTTAACTAATGTATGTTTAAACAATATTTTACTTAATAAACTGAATTGGATTGAACAACAGGTAAGGAAGGGCCTATATAAGTTCTCTCCAAACATATAAAATATACAATAAACAATGGCCGACATATGTATAAAGATATATAAATTAAAATCTCATTTGCTATTATGAAAATAAGAAATATTGCATTGTGTAGGTATAGAAGCAGGAATCAAAATTAGATTATTCGGGGAGGCTAGAGGCGCCTTGGGTTAAGGCAACAACAAGGACCATGTAAGTTGGTTGGGATGTGAACCCAGGCCAGTGAGCTGAGCTGGAAACAAGCCTGCTACAAGACAAGGAACCTGGTAAATAGTCTAATAAATGTAAGGTACAAGTCGATATGTTTTCACCGAAATGTAAAATATTATTTAAAATATCAAGTTGTAGACAGAGTATTCATTTTCAGGTAATGTGTTGCTAGATAAAAGAGAGAGAGAGAAAGAGAGAGAGAGAGTTTAACGTCCAGTCGACAAAACCTAGGTCATTTCGGGACTAACATATGGTTTTAACTTTATTTCAATAATTCGCTTGCGCGTAGGGGTCTTTAGCAGTGGGAGGAAACTGGGGGACCCGGAGAAAACCCACGAGGTTGGACAGGCGATCGTACCCTGTCACGTACAACCTTGGATTCGAAACCATGCCAGTTGACTAATGACAGGTGTTATGATACAGCGCGAACGTGCTAACTATTCAGCCATCCAACCCCAACTCGATAAAATAATACATTTATTACCAGTGAAGTATCCGGTAATAATTATTGGTTTGTATTATCGTTTCGCTTCAATGAATAGGAGTACCAGTAATTGTAGATAATTTTATGAAATTTTTAACTTGCAAACTACCAATAACTAAATTAATATTAAAACAAGCGAAGTATTCGGATTTAAGTTGCACATTGTTATTATATTCACACGTCGGTCCATATTTATGCCCGAAGTAATGTCCGTCAGGAACTATTAGAAATGGTTCGAGAATCGGTCTGTCGGACTGGACTGTCCGTCACACTTTAAGACGGGTCACAGCCCCTAGATCCGTGATCATTTCTCGGGGAACAGGGTTTGACGATGGAATCGGATAGAACGAACGGACCCTAGTGAAGATACTTGTACTTTGCTACCTCTGAAATCTACGGGCTAACTCCAGGAAAGCCGAAAATCCAAGATGGCGGCCAAACTCTGAAATTGACCTTGACAAACATCATTTTATAGGTTTTGTTAGTCACCCGACTCAGTTTGGACAGGTTCCATTCATTTCACAAACGGTTGATCCAATATGGCGACAGAAACTGTCTCGAAAAGTATTCCTTCATTACCACTAGCACAAACACGTGTGAAATGTTGTTTCAGGGATTGTGGGAGACAAGAAACGCGAACATGTCATTTCCGAATTCGGGCATTTATAGTCTTTTCAAAGGGTATGCATTTAGACACTCAAATCCCAACATATTTAAGGATCAAATCGGCGTCTTTTTTCATGATGGCTGAATAGATATCTCTGAAACGCGGTAAGGATGATAAGTTAAGAGTAAATTAGCCTGAAAGCAGTTGAAGAATTTGGAATATAGTGGCATGAATGTTACTTAGCTTTCCGTTGTTGAGATTTAGTCTTATTGAAATTGCTCGATTCCATGAATTTTGGTGCAAAAGTACCTTGATTAAGCACATTTTGGATCCGTCGTGAACCCTTTAATGGGTTTCAACAAAATTGGGTAGGTATGTCGATCGAGTAGTGCTTGTCCAGATCCGTTCATGCGCTATACATTCATTTCACGGGGAATAAAACCAACATTAAGTTTGTTGAAATTTGAAATTATCGCTGTTACCTTTGTTATAAAAGGTTTATTTCATCTAATTTTACATTTTTTTGAAATATTTATTTTCTCAAATTCTTAGTAGTAGGCCCTATAATTGAGTATTTGATTGGCGGTCGGGACAATGATGACTTCGGTATCATTAAATCCTTGCCCGCTACCGAAATTGGCACCGTGAAGGGTGACATTTAGACATTGTCGACTTCTTGATTCGCCTAAAACTCATGATGGACTTTAACTGAATTCAAAACCTATTACCTGGATTAAGCAGGGGCAGCTTTGAACGGAACATTTCAATACAAATTCTTCTTTAAAGCTTAATCCTGGCTATATGTTATGAATTTTATACAATATACATGTATCATGACGGTTAGAAGAATCAACCTACCCCCTTCCCTTACACACACACACACACCCGTATTCTCAGTCCTCGAGGATCGCGTCGGTCTCGAATCCAGGCGAGAGAGCAGAGCTGCTACAAGTAAAACAGTTTTTTTATTTAAAAAAAAAGAAGTCCCCTTAGCTAGAAGAATCGACATATTACTGATGTCTGTATTATACTAGTTAGTATCATCTTGAAGAACAGGCACTGAGCTAGTTGACCGACGATTTGATTCCAAAACACTAGATAAAGTTCGAGAAGTATTTATCCCCCTTCCATTTAATTAAATTGAAAATGTTTATTTGATCGGCGTGTGTGTGAGAGATGTCAAACAGAGTAGAACCGCATTTCAAAACAGTATACATGAACTTGTTTTTGGATATGGCGGCCATTCAGGGCAGAGATCCATTCTCGGAGTATTAAGGAGATGAATTTATGTGTGCAGAATGATGATTAGGTGAACGTATTTACTCAATAATTAAAGATACATTATGGAAGATAATATTTCAGACCTTCAATATGCAGATTTAGCTCTTGTATAATGTAAGTTTACGAGTACTCCGGTGATTAGTTCACAGACTGGTCATATACCTCACAACATTCACAGATTATAGATCTTAATTTTAGTATAAAAAGTTGCATGCCATCACAAGGTATAACTATGTTGTGAACAAAAACAACACTCCCCGACTTTCAAGGTAATACCTCAGTAAGCCATCTTGAACATCGGAGTCGGTTATTGGTCGTGGGAAGTTAATAAATGTCTAATTAATAATTCATATAGCATTTAACTTCTAAATAAAGACTTGCAATAGGCAGGTTTAGCTCTTGCATAATCCCTGTTTTAGAATTTGCTCCACAATATTAGTTAAAGATAAATTATGGGAGATTAGATAAAGAGCTGGCAGTTCTCGCTATAACAATTAAAAACTAGATACTGTAAAGGCAATTTGCGGAAAATTCCAGTCACATTGATCCATAATTAACCGAGATTTTAGCGATTGAATTTTCGGCCAAGCCTCGATTATCATTACTGAAGTCGGTAGGATAAAAACATAGTCTCGATTATCCATTTCATGATTTAATTATGAATGGAAGTCGAACAGCAAATCGGAACTTATCCGATACACATCGTATCCTAGCGATGTCATAGAGGGTTGATTATGGTCTGGGTAACTTAATTAATGTCTAATTAATAATTTAGATAACATTTCAGGCCTAAAGATAACCCGCAATAGGCAGATTTAGCTCTTGCATAATGTATGTTTAAGAAAAGGTTATGCGATTCCTGTATATAAGCTTTGTGCTATCAATTCCAGGGAAGAACTGAATATGAATATGGTTGTTTCATGCGCCTCTAAGGCAGTTAATGTTTTTGCATAGTTTAGAGTTCCCTTTTACGTTGTATTTGATGAAATGTTAAGATTGCCGCACGTTGAATATGTGTAAGACAATGGTATTGGCAGGTGTATCGCACATGTATTAATTTAGTTAGTATGATCTCACATTTAAATATTTTCTACCATCTGTTGCACATTTCACGCGAACTATAAATAAATTATTCATTGAACGGAAACTCCCTTGTAGCTGTAAAATACTCTATCGTTAATTTATATGATAAGTTAGTAACTACCGTGTAATACGGAAATTTGTAACACGTTTCAGCATATAATTTCTTCCCGAAATGGTAATAAATTGTTTATTTGATGAAACAGAAACAGTTTTTGGTGTAGCTGTAGAATAATATACGAATTATCAGTTCATATGACGTATTACTTTTATTGATAATTAATGAAATCAAGTAGTGCGGAAATTTGTAACACGTTTGAACATCCTGTCTTCCCCCTTTCAGGAATGGAAGTAGACGTTAAATAAATTTATTTCACACACACACCATGAGTAATTTCAGGGGTCCCTAAATTAGATAATGTTCTTGCGTAGTTTGGGGCCCATTTTTGATCATGAATTTACTAGACCAGGAGCCCAGGGGTTCAACACGTGCTGGCAATAGCACGTGTAGACATGCCAGCCCTGACATTCCCATGGCTTCATTCCGTTGATTTTCAGTAAGTCTCGGCATCTCTAGCTCGATTCCTTCACACGTCCAACAACAAATTACGACAGATTGACGTTTCACAGTTCATGTACTGCACATTAAGTTGAAAACCTGCTTTTAAAGGGCTCACACACAATGCTGCACGTGAATATTGGGTTTTTCATGTGCATCTCGTGCAATTTTTTCTTGTGCACAGGGGCAGATATTTTTTGCGTTTGGGAGCATTGTGTGAAACACTAGTTCATAGTATTGCATAATATTATACATACAAAACCACCTAGTAATAAAATATTTGGGAAAAAAAGTGATGCGTTTTCCATGGCGCTCAGTATATTTAGGTCCGCCGACTTCAAAAGCTGATCAGACGCCGGTTTCTTATATACATCTCATGCACGTGCATCTCAAATCGACTCTGCATTTGATCGACCCGTACATGTCCATAAGTTAAGGCGTTCTCTGGATACAGTTGAATTTGGGCGAGCCAAACCAACTCTACAGTAGAAAAGGGTTACTATGGCTGAATAGGATATAAATCAGGTATGTTATCTAAACCGTATCACAAAACACAACACACCTCTCAGTTTTAAAAGACCCCCAAAAATGACTAGGGCTAAACCCAAAAAGGTCTGCCCAAATAATCTCAACCTATAGCACAAGACATAAATATCCCATCGGGATCAACTATATAATGGTACCACTTACATTAGTTTTGTTTAGCATATGTACAATAAATAAAGTTTGAAAACTTTATTTTTATGTACCGGTACAAAAAATGTTGTGGTGCCGTACGTCCGTCCACAATTTGTTTGTGAACACTCTACAGGTTACAATTTTTATTCGATATCAACAAAACTTGAAATATAGCTTTATCTCCTTAAGATCTCGGTTCCTTTTCGATATTGGCATGTATCGGACCATAACTTCATGGATTATGGCCCCTGATTGTACGAAAAATCGCGTTTTTAGCTTGTGGACACTCTAGAGGTCACAATTTTGATCCGATTTTGATGAAACTTGACATGCATGTTTATAACCCACATATCTTGGTTCCTTTCGATATTCGCGGATATCGGATTGTAACTTCCTAGATTATGGCCCCTGGTTGTACGAAAAATCGCGTTTGTGGCTTGTGGTCCCTCCAGAGGTCACAATTTTTATCCAATTTAAAAAAAACGTTTTAGTATATCCCAGTTACACCGTAATAAAGGTTGAGTTCGATTTCGTGAAAATCGGACCAAAACTGACGGACAAAATGGCCACCGCTTGTACGCGAATAGTGTAAAAATATGGTATATCAAGATTGTGGACCCTATAGAGGTCACAATGTTAATCCGATTTTGATGAAACTTGAAATGCATGTTTATAACCCAAAGATCTTGGTTCCTTTCGATATTCGCGCATATCAGACCGTAACTTCCCAAATTATGGCCCCTGATTGTACGAAAATATGGCCCCTGATTGTACGAAAAATCGTGTTTTAGCTTGTGGAGCCTATAGAGGTCATAATTTTTTATCCGATTTAAAAAAAAAACATTTTAGTGTATCACCGTTACACCCTAAGGACGGCTGAGTTCGAATTTTGTGAAAATCGGCCCAAAACTGACTGGCAAAATGGCTGCCCCTCGTTCTCCAATAGCGTAAACATATGGTACATCAAAGTTGTGGACCCTATAGAGGTCACAGTTTTTATCCGATTTTGTTGAAACTTGAAATGTAAGTTTATAACCCAAAGATCTCGGTTTCTTTCGATGGATCAATATTTGTGCACATGGACGTTCTCCTCTCGTCGTTGTCCAGTACAGGGATCAGATTTTGCAACCTGTTCTTCTTCCGTTTATGCAGAGACATGGGCTTGGACTAACGTTTCACCAAGACAATGCTCAACCCCATACAGAAATTGCTACCCAGAATTTTTTAAGAAATGCCAGTGTCCAAGTCCTGGATTGGCCGTCGCTTAGCCCCGACCTTAATCCTATAGAACACATCTGGGACGAACTGGTCCAACGTGTTCTTCAGCAAGTGAATCCACCACTGGCGTTGCAGAACCTTCAACATGCTCTTGCTGAGCAGTGGCAACGTCTTCCTCGGGTAGTGTTTACTAATGTTCTGAGATCCACGAGAAGACGTTGTGTGGCAGTACGACACGCTAGAGGAGGCCACAACCGTTACTAAACACTTTATTCCGATTGTTCTCGAAGTCTGTGAATTTCATTTTGGGTATACTGTGACATCACGAACGTTATCAATGTCAAGGACTTTCGGCGAGACGTATTCTTGCTTTCTGTTGATGTCAAGGTCGTCTCTGCACAACATAACACTAAAATAGTTGCCTTAAACCAAATATTAAAAATCTAGTCCCAAAAATCCCGAGTGTCAAGTTTTTAATTTGGCTTAGTATAGATCACTTGATTTTCCCACTTGTGCACCCGAACACGACAAGTGTGGTATTTACTATTTCCTAGTGGGGAACACGATATTTCCAAGCGGTAACGAATACAGCATAAGAGCTTTCACAGGGTTCAGTGAAGTGAAACACGGGCCATAACTTTAGATGTAATTAACGGAAATTACTGAAATTCAAAAGGTTTGTGCATTGCATTAATCTTAATACTGCATATCAATTCCATACAGATCGGTTGATAACTTTTGTTGTTAGATCGTCCACAGAGCTTGTTGTTAGATCGTTCACAGAGCTCGACAAAGTGAAATAAGGTCCATAACTCTTGATGTAATTATCTAAAATTCAATAGGCTTCTGTATTTCACTAATTTAAATTATGCATATAAATATCCTACAAATCGAATAACTATGATTGTTAGAGCATTCACAGGGTTCGACAATGTGAAACAAGGGCCATAACTCAATAGGCTTTCGTGGTTAAAGGATGCAGATAAATTTCATACATACAGATGTAAATAAAATAAAACCAAGTACGAACAATCCAAACCATAAGATATAATTCGAAGTCCTAAAAAAAACGTTATAGGCAATATAGTGTATTCAAGCAAAATAGTGTAATCAGCAAATGGACTGCTCCTCGTGTACAAAATACACGACAAACAGTGGTAACTGGTGTCCGGAAGAGTAAGCTTACCCTTCCTGGCGCCACACCCGCCATAGCTGCATCCAAACTATTAGGCGAAATCTCGGTAAAATAGCGTGATTGGCCAATGAACTATCGGTATTCAAAATGCACGCGATGAACTGTGTTAACGATGTAGTAGACATTATCAGGGAGATAGTAATAGTATACGTGTCAATTAAATATATCTAGAATAATAGCCGAGAGAGACCCTTTATATTTACCAATCAAATCAATATGACGGCCATAAAACTTTTTAAAGGTTTTAATAAGTTTAGTGCGCAAGTATCCTTGTAGTTGAAGCTTAGATGACAAATGCCTCGATCTACTTAAAAAATCAGAATAAAAGGAACAAGCTCTCGCGTAACGAATTAGCTGAGACACAAACACTCCATAAGCTGGTGATATTGGAATGTTACTACTAATGAATGGAAAGTTAACAATCGGAACGTCAAAGTCATCACGTTTATCGTACAATTTAACACTCAGTTTATGGCAATTGTCAAAATCAAGACGCAGATCCAAGTAGGAAGCGTAATTGTCACTGTCAGTGGTGTTTTTAATTTCGAGCTCATCAGGATATATGAATTCTACATAATCACTAAATTTAGGATTATTAAGTGATAAACCGTCATCGATATATCGATAAGTGAAATTAAAAAGCCTGACTGATCGTTTATTAGTTTTTACGAGCGTCTGTATGAATGAAATGGAGTTTAACGTCCTACTGTTCTGCTCCTAACCTGGGCTAATGAAGACGGGCATACGCCATACAGTGTGCTATGAGGGAAATTTTGCCCGGACAACGGCACTACGGCCTACTCTTATATCGAATTCCAACTGCCAAGGGATCTTTTACGTGCACGCCAATGTGTACACGGGACCTCGGTTTTTCGTCCCATCCGAACGACTAGACAGCTTTCTTGTCAGCCCCTCCGTCCTGCATCACTGACAAGGGAGAACCACGCCGGAAAATCTGGATGAACTTTCTCGGCCAATGCAGGGATCGAACACCCGACCTCCAGGCTAGCGAGCTAGCGTCTTACTATGTAATCGGCTTTGTACGAATAGAGAAACAGATCAGCAAGCAAAGGTGCACAGTTGGTGCCCATGGGAATGCAACCACTTGCTGATATATTTCCCCTCCAAATTCAACAAAGATGTTATTGTAGGAAGTTTCTAAGTATTAAAGTTCAATAGCCAAACATGTGAAATTGAAATCAAATGGGGTTTCACATCATACTGTCCTGCCCCGACTGGGCTAATGAAGACGGGCATATGCCATTACAGTGTGCCATGAGGCAATGTTTGCCCGGACACTGGCGCTACGGCCTACTCCTATATCGAATTTCTACTGCCAATGGATCTTTTACGAGCACCCAGTGTGTACACGGGGCCTCGGGTTGTCCCATCTGAACTACTAGACAGTTATCCTTGTCAGACCCACCATCCTGCACCACTGACAAGGGGAGACCACGCCGGAAAATCTCGATTAAATTTCTCAAGCCAACACCGGGAGCGCAACCGTGACTTCCAGGCTAGCCAACCCAGCGTCTTACCCACTTAGACACTCTGGCTCCAAACCGTTATACATATATTTAAAAGAAATGACTTCAAATAATATTTTGACATTCTGTAATTCTACCAAACAAATTTTATCTATTTTAAATTCTATACACCGGGAGCGAACCCTCCCGTTATCTGGATAAAAATGAAATACGGTATGATCTTTGCCATCTTTTTGACATTTCGATCAATGACCTCGCTCCGGGGTATTAAACGTCAGCTACAATATTTTAATTAAGTATTTTGATCGGGTGTGGTTTTAAACACTAGTATAATTGATATTGATAATAAGTATTTGTTATTGTAAAACCATCGAGGTCATGAACATAGGTCTAATTTTTAACCCCTTTCTAATTTTAATCGTTCCTACATTTTTAAATGATTTTTCAGCAACACTATTTTAAAGGGATGTTTACAATGGGCTTCAAATACTTGTGTAGTTTCAAATTGCTGACAAGTGTGTGTGTTTTTATTGAAATCCTCGGGTTCATGCATGCGCCTGTAATATTTAACCGTTCTATTTAATATGCATATGAATATTATAAGATTCTGTTTTCAGTTCATGGTTCGCAGTTTAATATAGCATGTCGATCTTTTAGTCCAGCTAAAATAACATCAAACGGTACAGTTAAAGGACAATATTGGTGCCAGTCATTATCACATATGTGATAGAACTGGTTAAACACGTTCCAAATATTATTTTCTTACAGAGATCATTGCTACGATAGATGCGTAATCAATGTTTAAACAATCGGAAGTGACGAACGCAAAAGGAAAACACGAGTTATCTTATATATAACTGACTGAAGTGACGGGTGATAACATGGGCGAACTTTTGCTCACTATTAATATTGTCCTTTAAATTGCTTCATGAATATCAACAACTGTTTATAACTTTCACAAACTTTACTAAACCTGAATATTAGGAACGGATTATACTTTGATACCAAGGGGCCATGTTCTTTAACCCGCCCCATTTAGCTGATGCAGGTTATCGTGCATGAGACCAGGTAGAAAGCCTGGTGTTACTCCTCACTCAACAAACTTCTAAATAGCCTCTCGCCGTTAAAATGCGAAAAAGAAACGTCGATGTAGCCATAGAAGTCATTTTTATTCGACATTCCAGATCTGACATACAGATAACGTCGCTGCCATAAATTGTATCAATTTAATGTAGTTCCCATATACCGTTTATCAAATTAACATAGCCGTTATGGCACAGTCTGTCAAATTAACGTATCTGCCGTATGCATTTGAATATTATAAGATTCTCTTTTCAGTTCATATAGACCTTGTCTGTTGCCCAGTCCCTTTCAATTTTTTACAAAATGTCTAAAACATCCCAAAAATGATAATCGTGTGTGAAATAGCTGTATAATTTATATCAGTTACGGGCTATACTATATACCGAAAACACCGTAAAACAACCGAAAAATACCGGAAAACACCAAGTTATACTGAATACCGGAAAAACACTAAATACCGGAAAACACCCTAAATAGGTAACTCGGAGCCTGGTCCTCTGGAAAACACCGGAAAAAACCTTACCCTAACTCTAACCCATCGTTGGTCCTCTGGAAAACACCTGAAAAACCTTACCCTAACCCATCGTTGGTCCTCTGGAAAACACCTGAAAAACCTTACCCTAACCCATCGTTGGTCCTCTGGAAAACACCTGAAAAACCTTACCCTAACCCATCGTTGGTCCTCTGGAAAACACCTGAAAAACCTTACCCTAACCCATCGTTGGTCCTCTGGAAAACACCGGAAAAACCTTACCCTAACCCATCGTTGGTCCTCTGGAAAACACCGGAAAAACCATACCCTAACCCATCGTTGGTCCTCTGGAAAACACCTGAAAAACCTAACCCCAACCCATCGTTGGTTCTCTGGAAAACACCTGAAAAACCTTACCCCAACCCATCGTTGGTCCTCTGGAAAACACCTGAAAAACCTAACCCCAACCCATCGTTGGTCCTCTGGAAAACACCGGAAAAACCTTACCTTAACCCATCGTTGGTCCTCTGGAAAACACCGGAAAAAACCTTACCCTAACCCATCGTTGGTCCTCTGGAAAACACCGGAAAAACCTAACCCCAACCCATCGTTGGTCCTCTGGAAAACACCGGAAAAACCTAACCCCAACCCATCGTTGGTCCTCTGGAAAACACCGGAAAAACCTAACCCCAACCCATCGTTGGTCCTCTGGAAAACACCGGAAAAACCTAACCCCAACCCATCGTTGGTCCTCTGGAAAACACCGGAAAAACCTAACCCTAACCCATCGTTGGTCCTCTGGAAAACACCGGAAAAACCTAACCCCAACCCATCGTTGGTCCTCTGGAAAACACCGGAAAAACCTTACCCTAACCCATCGTTGGTCCTCTGGAAAACACCGGAAAAACCTAACCCTAACCCACCGCTGGTCCTCTGGAAAACACCGGAAAAACCTTACCCTAACTCTGGGTTACCTATTTAGGGTGTTTCCGCTATTTAGTGTGTTTTCCGGTATTTAGTGTTTTTCCGGTGTATTCCGGTATTCAGTATAACATGGTGTTTTCCGGTAGTTTTCCGGTATATAGTATTGTCGTCAGTTACCATTTATCCGGTATTAAATATTATATCAGTTACTATTTTATAAATATGATTAAACCCTATGTGACGGTCAGTATACATTAATCTTGGACCGACCTATGTTAGACTCATGGTATTTAGTGTACAAGGTATTGATATTCCGGGTACAATTACCCGAACTTCCTCTTCACTTTTGCGATGGAAGCAGACGCAAATAAAGCTATTTCACACACACACACACTTCACGATAATCAGTTTGAATTTTATTCTACTTCATGGCATTTACTTATAACAAAATAACGATAATAAATTTATATAGAATTGTTGTATTTTATTTTAGGTGGAGACGGTTTCCGAATTGCAACAATTGTTTTATCGTGTATGTGTATGGTGCTGCTGGTATTAAACATAATATTCGTCTGTTTATTCAGGTAAGATGGTGTCAAAACACACTAGAAGATTGTTTCATATGATCTTACGAACTGGTCCAACAGTGGAATCGTGCTCGGTCACTATTATATTCATTAAGGAATGATATTCATATGAATATTCGTGAAGAAGTGAATCCATCTGAATATTCATTGAGGAGTGATACTCATATAAATATTCATGAAGGAGTGATATTCATATGAAAGAGAATTCTATAAAGTTGATACTGTCAATCTACAGCTTAGAAAGGTCCAATTCGAATCAGTTTTTCAAGCAATATATAGTGTCTGACATAATATGAGTCTTTGAATCGGGTTCTTGACGACAACACTGGTTTAAACTTCATATAATACTTGTATTCCTCTTTAAACATATCATGTACAAAACTTAAAGACTCCGTAATTAGCTTGTGTTGAGGGCATCATGGTCCTAGCTTGGCTTGACACCCTTGGGTGCCAACTCTAAACTAACTTACATGGCCCCTGTCCGGTCTGAACTCGACGCTCTCGCCTTGATTGAATAATCTCAGTTTGATTTCTGTTTATATTTCCTTTCTAGACAAAGGATCATCGAAGAGATTATGTAGATGCCTATAGCATCCTAACTCAGATCAAGGGTAGTAACTAATGACTTCTATGTGGCCGTTGGCCGTGTCAGACCAGTGCCAGTGTCGACCATCTGTGAGTCATAATCTAATAAGGTTTTAAGTGACATGTTTTTGAATCATGTTAATTGTGTAACATATTCTATTGTTTGATTCCTGGCTTAACTACCTGCTCGTAGTTTTTATATTATAGTTTGTCGGGAAAGGGTGATTTTAAATGTTTTTGTTTTTGTTTTAGGAAGAGAAAAGAGAGAGAGAGAAATGGGGTTTAACCCCACTCGACACAACTAGGTCATTTCGGGACTAACACATTGTTCAATTTTATTTCATTAATTCGCTTGCGCGTAGGGGTCTTTATCAGTGGGAGGAAACCGGAGGACCCGGAGAAAACCCACGAGGTTGGACAGGCGACCCTACGCCTTGTCGAAGAGAAAAGAAACAAAGCATGACAAACAATCAGAAAGCCTCGCTACTTTAAGATAACCTGTCGTTAATTTTGATAAGTTCTTTGAAAAATATCTTATTTAAGATTCGTGAAATGTGTTCTAAGAATTTTATATCGTGTGTGTTGTTATTTTATTGTGTGTGTCATCATTTAATATTATTATGTGAAGAAAGTGTCCACCTGTGAGAAGTGTGTTAGTTATTTACTTTGGCTGTTTTATATTTTTGTTCGTAATGGAAATAAATCATATAATTACGAAACTGATCTCTAAAATAGTGTTATAATTAATGATAAGTGATTTTGTTTATGAGAAGTGTTTTGTTAAAATAAACCCCAATTATCGCTTTTTTTCTGGTCGTGGACCCTTCTTTAATTGTCTTATTATCATATTATAATTCATTAAATCAATACTCCTTTGTCACAACTTGATCTCGACAATGGATTAGTAGTAATTCCGTTTGTTCATTGAGACATCAGTTTTTAGGTATACCCAACTTAAAAGCATTAGGCACTACTATCGGCCCTGTAATTGGGACCCCAGTCTTTAAATATGTCCAACATTAGACACTACTAGTGACCCTGTAATTGAGACCTACATGTTTAAATATGCCAACACTGGGCACTAGTAGCAGCCCTGTAATTGTATGTATATAATTAGTAGTATACGGTTCCAGGAGTATCAGAATTCGACGAACGGAGGTCCTGGGCTTTTCCAAATAACTTAATTAAATCAGCCTTTCCATAATATCAAATTTGACGTTAATCAACAAACAACAATGTTTCCAGCAATGCCGGAAACTGATGAGGATCACCTCAATCACCCCACCCCCTCACCCGACTAGAAGAAGACGAAAGTGTGTTTCAAACACATGAGCAAAGCCGAGGACGATGGCGTCTGTTTCAGACTACAGTGCATGTACAAAGGGCTTATGACAATGTTACAAGTATTATACACATTGTGTGGAGGCCCCTAGATCTTGAGGTCATAGGCCTGCCAAGCCTATAGATAAATCTAGCATTAGTTTCCCGTACTAAAGATAGACGAACTCTCCTAAAATCTGAAAGCCTGTTCTGGACCTCAATAAAATTGTGCATGGATTATAATATAAGTTCTTCTGATCGCTATAATCGTGTTTTTAAAATGGCTCGGTGTCTTTGATTTGGATCAAATATAATTTCAGTGGGTTTTATTTGTTGATTTGCTTTGTGCGATGTGAACAGAATCATGGAACAATAATGTAATTTATAATGTGTTTTATTCCAGTGTATACTTGTCTTTATTTTTTAGACCTGATACATGTTCCCCAGTAAGAGTATATATACTCGCTTCCATCCTCTCCAGCTGATAGTTCGGGATACAAGCAGGTTGTACCAGATTCACAACTGTATAAAACCAAAGAGAAAACGTAATATATGACTTTGTATTGAAGACGTATTTTCATCTGGCCGCTGTAATCGTCTATTTAAAATGGCGATACATCTTTGAATTGGGATACAAATAAAATTGTTCTTGGGTCTTACTTCTCTAATTCATCCACGATTATCGACAACAATACGAACGAATCCCTCCTCAATTATATCGTAGGGGTGACGGGTAGTTAATGTCTACACGACACAAAATGGGTCATTCCGGGACTAACAGGTTATTTTTTATTTCAATAATTCGCTTGCCTGTAGCGGACTTCCGGCAGTGGGGTGTGGTTGGGGGTGGGGGGAGACCAACGAGGTTGGACAGGCGACGATTAAGTTGCAAATCAAATCTGCGCCACTAGTCTCAGTGACCGGCCTTTGTTATCTAAAGCGCACGAATTAGACCATTAGGCGGCAAAGCCCCCCCAACCACAACCACACACATCAAAATGGTAGTATGAATACAATAGAGAGAGAGAGATGGGGTTTAACGTCCACCCGACACAAACTAGGTCATTTCGGGACTAACAATAATTCCCTGTGCGCGTACGGGAGAAAACCGGAGAAAACCCACGAGGTTGAACGAATATAATAGGAACCAATGTCAACATGTTATGGTTTGACTAACAACAGGACGTGTTATCAACATGGATAGGTCCTTTAATCGCCAAGGGGTTGGATGGCTGAATGGTTAGCACGCGCGCGCTGTATCTTACGGTCTGTCATTGAGTCAACTGGCGGGGTTTCGATTCCCCGGTTGTACGTGACAAGGAGTAGGGTCGCCTGTCCAACCTCGTGGATTTTCTCCGGGTCCTCCTGTTTCCTTCCACTGCTAAAGACCCCTACGCGCAAGCGAATTATAGATTTATTACAAATATACTATTCAAAAAAGTAGGGGATATTTGATTTTGGGGGCATAATACTAAAATATGCAAATGACTACGAAAAAAGTCACTATAGAACCTAACAGAAGAAACATTTCCAGTTACATGTGACGCCCAAACGCACCAATAGCTACCGCATGGAATGCAGGTGATGCTTGGGATCATCATGGGGGTCCAACCCAAGATTTGCACGACTCTGACTTTGAATGTTACAGTCATTGTGGCATTGAATTCCAGGGTGGAAACATCAGTTTAATTGTTTTAGTGACCAGAAAACAAATTTTGATATGCGTCGGCTTACCCAAAATGAAAGGTTACGTGCCCTTGGCATGCTACAGATCGGCACAACACAGGCGGTTGTGGCGCGGACGATGAATGTTTCTCAGTCTGTCATAAGCAGGCTATGGTCCAGATACCGTGATACACAATGTGTACAGGACAGACCACGCTCAGGTCGACCAAGGGCGACAACTCAAGCCCAGGATCGATTTATCCGTACCTTGGCCTTGAGAAATCGTGTCATCACAGCAAATCAGATCAGCGCTCGTCTTCAAACAGACACTGGTGTGAGAGTGAGTGGCCAGACGATTCGGAATCGACTGCATAGGGGTCACCTTCGCGCCCGACGTCCTCGCGTGATCCCTTCTTTGAGAGATCATCACATTCAGGCAAGACGTCGTTGGTGTAGGGATCGTCAACACTGGGATAATCGACGCTGGAGCAATGTGATGTTTTCAGATGAGTCAAGGTTCACTGTTGATTTTTTGGACAGACGTAGGAGGGTGTGGCGTCGTCGAAACGAGCGCTTCCAAGACGTTAACGTCATCAGACATGATCGATTTGAGGGTGGTTCTGTTATGGTGTGGGGAGGCATCACTGTTGCTGGAAGAACGGCTTTACATGTTGTTGCAGGGCGTGTTACAGGCCAGTACTACCGGGACAACATCTTGGCAGTCCATGTTGTGCCGTTCGCACGACGTCATGGCCGCCGTTTCATCTTCCAGGATGACAACGCAAGATGTCACAGGACCAGGATCGTTACAGGTTACCTCCAACAACAGAACATCACCACATTACCTTGGCCAGCACTGAGTCCCGACCTCTCCCCCATCGAGCATGTCTGGGAAATGCTTGGAAAGAGGTTACGTCAACGTCAACAACGTCCTGCCAATGTCCAAGAACTTGCTGCTGCGTTGCAACAGGAATGGGACAATCTGGACCAAAATGACCTTAGACGTCTCATTAGGAGTATGCCACGTCGGATCAATGCTTGTTTGGCAAACAGAGGAGGATTTACCCGTTACTGACTTGGTTGTGATGCTGTGGTAACTTTGCTGTTTGACCCCGGGTATCATTTTACCCTTATAATGGTCAGTCTGTGCCTTACTTAGTCTAACGATCATTTGGAATAAATCGATGAATGTGTACTTCATTTCATTTTGTCATTTGTTTCTTCGTCAGATTCATTAGGTGACTTTAATAAAACTTAAAAATCAAATATCCCCTACTTTTTTTGAATAGTATAATTGCTTAGCTTATCAATATACCAGCAAATGAAACTGAATAAGCTTATTACGAACTGAAATAAGCTTATGTTTAATATTATTATGATCGACTGTATAGTTATATTACCTTGGACTGTACATGCCACAAGACTCGCCTTCTTTAGTCGCACACAATTGACAACAACCACACACATCAGAAACTGGCTCACAATCAGTTGTTGGTAAATCATCACAGGTTATTTCAGAACATGGTAGACATGCATATCCTTCTGATCTACCAACCCATGTTACTGCTACTAGAGCACATACTACAACCAACAACTTCATACTGAAACAGACGGTATAATTATATAATACGTAGTTACAATACAAGTTACAGTCTTAGTATTTGATCTACCAGCCCATGTTACTGCTACTAGAGAACATACTACAATTAACAACTTCATACTGAAACAAACAGTAATTTATATAATACGTGGTTACAATACATGTTACAGTCTTGGTATTTCATCTACCACCCATGTTACTGCTACTAGAGCATATAATATAATAAACATCTTCACACTGAAACAAAACGCACATTATATAATACGTAGTTACAGTCTTAGTATTTAATCTTCCAACCAATGTTACTGTTTATTATTTCTGACTCATTGTTCCTGAATTATACCCATTACAACAGATTAACACACGTGTACACCCGTTCTCTTTTAGTTAACTATATAGTATGTAACCACAGACAATTGGTACTATAGACTATTTTAAACCACAGTGTTACTAACTATGTAAATATGAATAAATTGTTGTATTTGACATTATTTTTTCTGGAGAGCTCCCCAGAACCAACCAAAGTTGAAATCAGTTTGTGTTGGCACACCTTCTATCTTTTAAAGTGCAGCTTTACGGTTGTGCTAATATGTTCACCGTTAAGGAAATATATACATTTAAATGATCCCTAGACAACAGATGGACCGTTTTAGTTCAATTAGATTTTGTAAATTGAGTAAAAATGATTCTAAGTATAGATAATCACTTACCTGATTTCCGTTTTACAGATTAATCTTCACTGTGGTCTGTGTGAATTATTTTCGGTTTATATATTGCACTGAGGCTGATTTTGACACGTTTATAGTGATGATCTACTAAATATTTGACTGATTGTATCTCCTGTTTTGTGTAATTTAAAACCAATGAAATGTCCATAAAATTACAGGAGTAAGATAATTGGTTCTATTAATATATCATTATTAAGCAAATAAGGCAATGATAGCTTCCAACTGCAAAGACCTTCATATAGTTTTACTGATTGATCGGATACACATCCCCCCGACCACCAACAACCCCAGCCCTGAAATGGATGGCAAGGGCCATTGCCACTCTTTCCTCCCCATCCCTGTACGCCACTGAACACAGATCAATCTTATCAAATTCAAATATATTTTACTGTTGTATTAGACGTTGAACAAAGATCAAAACTATCTACAAAGTAAATAAGGCAATGATAGCTTCCAACTACGTAGACCTTTATATAGTTTTACTGATTGATTAAGATACACATCCCTATCCACGGCCCTGAAATGGATTGCACGGGACATCGCCACTCCGTCCTGCCCATCCGTGTACGCCACTGGACATAACAGATCAATCAAAATTGTACATTTTAATCTGATCTAATTCAAATATAGTTTACTGCTCTATTATTAAATAAACAGAACAGGTCAAAACTATCTATAATGCAAACTGTTTGCTGATATGTGTTTTAACATAGTCGTGCTTTATTATAAGGGTGGGGGTGGATGGCCGAATGGTTAGTTGTATCATAAGGTCTACCACTGAGTCAACTGGTGCGGATGTAAGTGACAAAGAGTAGAGCCGACTGTCCAGTCTCGCGGGGTTTCTCCGGGTCCTCCGGTTTCCTCCCACTGCTAAAGACATTTACTCGCAAGCGAATTATTGAAGTACAATTGAACAATATGTTAGTCCCGAATGACCTAGTCTGTGTCGATTTGAAGTTCTCCCCCGCCCCTCCCCCCTCTCTCTCTCTCCCTCTCTCTCTCTCCCCCATAGTACATGTATATATACTATTCAAAAAAAGTAGGGGATATTTGATTTTGGGGGCATAATACTAAAATATGCAAATGACTACGAAAAAAGTCACTATAGAACCTAACAGAAGAAACATTTCCAGTTACATGTGACGTCCAAACGCACCAATAGCTACCGCATGGAATGCAGGTGATGCTTGGGATCATCATGGGGGTCCAACCCAAGATTTGCACGACTCTGACTTTGAATGTTACAGTCATTGTGGCATTGAATTCCAGGGTGGAAACATCAGTTTAATTGTTTTAGTGACCAGAAAACAAATTTTGATATGCGTCGGCTTACCCAAAATGAAAGGTTACGTGCCCTTGGCATGCTACAGATCGGCACAACACAGGCGGTTGTGGCGCGGACGATGAATGTTTCTCAGTCTGTCATAAGCAGGCTATGGTCCAGATACCGTGATACACAATCTGTACAGGACAGACCACGCTCAGGTCGACCAAGGGCGACAACTCAAGCCCAGGATCGATTTATCCGTACCTTGGCCTTGAGAAATCGTGTCATCACAGCAAATCAGATCAGCGCTCGTCTTCAAACAGACACTGGTGTGAGAGTGAGTGGCCAGACGATTCGGAATCGACTGCATAGGGGTCACCTTCGCGCCCGACGTCCTCGCGTGATCCCTTGTTTGAGAGATCATCAAATTCAGGCAAGACGTCGTTGGTGTAGGGATCGTCAACACTGGGATAATCGACGCTGGAGCAATGTGATGTTTTCAGATGAGTCAAGGTTCACTGTTGATTTTTTGGACAGACGTAGGAGGGTGTGGCGTCGTCGAAACGAGCGCTTCCAAGACGTTAACGTCATCAGACATGATCGATTTGGGGTGTGGTTCTGTTATGGTGTGGGGAGGCATCACTGTTGCTGGAAGAACGGCTTTACATGTTGTTGCAGGGCGTGTTACAGGCCAGTACTACCGGGACAACATCTTGGCAGTCCATGTTGTGCCGTTCGCACGACGTCATGGCCGCCGTTTCATCTTCCAGGATGACAACGCAAGATGTCACAGGGCCAGGATCGTTACAGGTTACCTCCAACAACAGAACATCACCACATTACCTTGGCCAGCACTGAGTCCCGACCTCTCCCCCATCGAGCATGTCTGGGACATGCTTGGACAGAGGTTACGTCAACGTCAACAACGTCCTGCCAATGCCCAAGAACTTGCTGCTGCGTTGCAACAGGAATGGGACAATCTAGACCAAAATGACCTTAGACGTCTCATTAGGAGTATGCCACGTCGGATCAATGCTTGTTTGGCAAACAGAGGAGGATTTACCCGTTACTGACTTGGTTGTGATGCTGTGGTAACTTTGCTGTTTGACCCCGGGTATCATTTTACCCTTATAATGGTCAGTCTGTGCCTTACTTAGTCTAACGATCATTTGGAATAAATCGATGAATGTGAACTTCATTTCATTTTGTCATTTGTTTCTTCGTCAGTTTCATTAGGTGACTTTTAATAACACTTAAAAATCAAATATCCCCTACTTTTTTTGAATAGTATATATATGTATTACTAATCAAATTTAATTATTGGAGAGGGAGGATATTTTAATTTTAAATACTTTAATGACCTTACATCTATACAACCCGTGTTCACTGCCCAGTCTTTGGAGAATTGTTTTTAATTATATATTTTTATTATGATATATTATGACCTTATAATGTTATAAGGTCAGCGGGATAATTGATTTCTCGGCCTAACATTAGTTTATTAGCCGTATAACCCGTTTGTCTATTAACACTAGATCGTAAAGAACTTGCAAATTGCGGTAAGTATATATCCCAATCATTTTGACAACCGTCTATGTAACACTTTACTGCTTCCATAAGCGTGCGATTATAACGTTCAACTCGTCCGTTAGATGACGGTCTATAAGGGGCAGTGCGACCCTTATGAATTTGTAGTACCTTGCATAACGTGGTGAACAAATTGCTTTCGATGTTTCTCCCCTGATCCGTAAAAACGTGAAACGGACAGACAAAACGCGAAAAGAATTCGTTCACTGCTGCCTTGGCATTAACCTCCGCAGTTTGCGACGGTAGGGGGATACATTCGACCCACTTAGAGAACTGGTCAACCATCATCACGATATACTCATTACCCGCCTGCGTAACTGGTAACGGCCCTAAGAAATCTAACTGCACTCTCTCCATCAGCGAACCCGCATGATATCTTTTCATTTATAACGGGCCTTTGCCTGCGTATTTATATGGATATTACACGTACCACAAGACGCGACATAGGCACGGACATACTCCGTCATGCCATACCAATAAAACTGTTGTTTGATACGATCCTTAGTGACCCGACGATGGAATGTCGTGACATAGTCGACAGATTTCAATTTTTAATTCTTCCGGTACAACCAACCGAGTATTTGACAAATTACTAGGTCGTTTTACGCGAAGAACACCATTATCCAAAAGAAATAAATTACGGTTAATCCAGTAATGTTTTACCGCTGGATTTTTTAAGGTTAAATCGCTTTGTTCCGGTTCGATTCCCATATTCAGCCAAGTTAGAATAATCTCTAAATCTTGATCATTAAATTAAGCAGTTTTGATCGTCTCAGCAGAATAGTCAGTTAGGGAAATCCCCTCGCCTATTACGTCATCGCTCTCAACTTCATCAATAGTTACGACGTTTATCCGGGGGTCGTTCGGATACCCTGTAACCGTTATACTAACGGGGTCATCGCTGATATTTTTGTCTAACAGTAAATTGCGCTTAATACCGGACTTATATGGTAATGGTATCACATCGTCGACATTTGTAGCGAATTCTATCCAATTCCTATGAGCTCTTTGACAATAGCAACAACCACCGCACGGTAAATCTGTTAATTGGAAGTCTATGTTAAAAGTGTCGCACTGTTTATCCTTTAGTTTCATACGACTTAATGCATCTGCGTTGGTATGTAAACTCGCTTTACGGTGCACGACCGTCATATAATATTGACCTAATTCCTCTAACCAGCGGGCGAGTTGTCCTGTCGGGTGTTTAAAACGTAATAGCCAGGTTAAACTGGCATGGTCAGTTCTTACTATAAAAGGTTTCCCAAGCAAATAATGTCGAAATTGCCTAGTGAATCGTACAATTGCCAAAAGTTCTTGTCTTGTTGTACAGTAACGACGCTGCTCGGCCGAAAGGGAAAAACTGCTATAGGCGATAACTCTTTCTTGGCCGTTTTGTATCTGTGATAATTCGGCGGCAATGGCGTTCATGCTGGCATCACAGTCGAGAATGAAGGTATCATTTTCCGTAGGCACCGCTAACACCGGAGTTGTCACGAGCAAATGTTTAAGTTGATCAAATGCAATCTGTTGTTTATCACCCCATATAAATGCTTTCTTACCGGTAATGGCGTATAACGGTATAGCGATTCTAGCGAAATCTTTGATAAAGGTTCCATGATAGTTTGCAAAGCCCAAGAAGGATTCGACTTCTTTAGTACAAGTGGGAACCATCCATTTCTCGACGGTCTTTGTTAAATTATTACCCGCTTTTAGTCCATCTTGACTAACCATACGGCCCAGGAATTCGACTTCCTGCTGGAACAATTCGCATTTTTTAGGCTTCAATTTCATGCCATATTGCCGGAATCGATCTAAAACCAATCTTAGGTTTGTTAAATGGTCATCTACATTTTTACCCATGACCATCGTATCGTCCAAAACATCCAAAGCAATATTCCAACTGAGACCATTAAGAACTAAACTGATACTCCTAGAACACCCGGACACAGCTCCGGTCAAGCCAAAGGGGAGTTTTGTGAATTCGAATAGACCATATTTCGTGATAAAAGCTGTCTTTTTCCTATCTTCTGGCTAAAGGGGAATTTGCCAATATGCAGAATTCGCATCCAGTTTCGAAAACCACTTATTTCCGGACAAGGCATCCATACATTCGCCAAAAAGGGGTAGGGGAAATACATCTTTGGTCGTAACCGCATTTAATTTACGGTAATCTATACACCATCGGACCGTTCCATCTTTTTTACGGATTAAGACCGGAGGAGATACCCAATCTGAGTTTGACGGTTGAATGACTTTCGCATCCAACATTTGTTTTAAATGCCCCTCTTCCTCCTTCGCAAAACAAACGGGTGTACGTCTTATAGGCTGTTTAATTGGTTTAGCGTCATTCGTTTCGATGACGTAAAATTCCCCAGATCAAACTGATGCTTCGCGAAAACTTCCTGATATTCGATTAACAAATTTTCAAGCCTTACTTGATCCTCTTCCGATAATAATTTCTTTGACCGATCAAACAAATCGACTAAATGCTCGCATATTTTGTCGGAATTTATTGAACCCGATTGATTAATATCTGGCGGTAACGGATCAACAATATAATTTTCCCCAAACTCAACGGCCTTATCTATGGATTCATTCGTTTCTAGTACTACCCTGTCGTCGGATGGATTGATCAAACAAATGCGTGGAAATTTTGTTTCAATATGCGAGTGTATAGAACGTGCAATTAATAACTTCGGATGTTTTAACGGTTCCACCATGTATCTCGATAAACTTTTATTTATATTACACCGAACACGAGCTACGGACATCGGTGGAACTACTATTGTCTTAGTCACCAATAAATCAGCATTCTGGAATTGCTCGTCAAAATTACCATAGAACAAGTTAAAAACATCGTCACCAATTTTCATTCGGTCATTTAACATGTCAATATGCACTTTATTGGCTCGCATAAAATCAAGACCTAATAGCATATCGTCCCCAATAGGCGCTACATACAAATGATCTAACTCGACTCGAAAAGAACCTAAGTGTATACTACGGATAGACGTCGATAATTCGCACGTTTCTTCGACTTTCGCGGAATCGATTGAGTCGATTCTTGTATCGAAACCGGTCAAGCCGGTATCGGTGATATTCGCAGGGGGACCGTCCGCGTTGGTAGCGGTTCCAAATCCGATAACCGTCGCACGATTATTCGACCCGTTCGACGTCATATCCCTTAACAAAAGCGAATTACTTAACTCACTTTGGACCGAACGCTCGCCTATTCGATCGATCCGTTCAAGTTTAAATATTCCACTCCGTCATTGCTAACAAAACCCACACGCCTTTGATCAGTAGGATCATTTCCGGGTACAGGGTTACTATGTTTAGGTCCTTGACTCGGGCAATCCCGTTTCCAGTGGCCCGTTAAAACAAGACGGGTCACGTGATGGCGATCGAGATCTAGGCCGTTGTACAAAGTTTGCAAATTTATTAAACCGTACATTTAAATCGTCAAATTTCACAACTAAAGTGTTTAAAGTAGTCTCAAGCTTAATAGAACGATTTTCAACACATTGCATACGAGTTTCCATTCCTTCAGACTTGGGCGAAACTGTCTCTTTTTATTGGGGTGTATTAACGGCTCGTACACGAGTAGACTCGTACTCTCTGTTAGGACTACGCGCCTCACGACGGCCCGTACGACCAACAATAGCAAAACTGTTATGCTTGTACCATTTGATTGCTTGAATTGTCTCTTCGAGTGTTTTCAGGCGAGAATTACAGGCATATTGTCCTGTCTCTTTATCATAAGACCCTTGGCAAAAACGAAGAATTACTTGACTTGTACATGTTCATCGGTACAATCCGTAAAGGCACGGGAAGCCACTGACAAAACTCTATCAGCCCAATCGTTCAACTTTTCATAGCAAGATTGTCGCAAATTATGAAATTGAATCATAGATGTTTCGGGTAAATCCTGATAACCAAATCTACGGTCTAACTTAGCCATTAGTTCAAAAAACGTCATATTAGTATACCTAGTGGAAACTATGGAGTAATACTCGCTGGCTTTGTCTTCCAGGCAAAAGCAGAGTTGATCCCGACACTCCTGTTCGGACCAAGTGTTCATGGTCGCAAACCTTGTAAACTTATTTGCAATAGCTTGCTAGTTAGAATTGCCATCGTAGGACAGTGATTTAGGCGCCAAAGAAAAGCGACGTTGTCTTTGGTCTTGTTGCACATTTCTCCTATTCATATAGGTATTTCTGGTTGCACCGGAGAGTGCCGACAAATCCATAACCTCTGGAATTTGCATTAATTCTTCCTTATCGAGCTTCCCGCAGGCCTCTCGGGTCCCCAACATTTTATCTGTAGCCACGGGGCTTACGCCCAGATTTAGTGGAAACTTTTGGCAAGCGTAATTTCCTGGTCCGTATCCGTATGGATTTTGCGTGTGACGTCATCAATGTCTGTGTATTTCTCATACGTGATACGGCACACGGATACGGCAGCACGTATGGAACGGCTTTCATACGGAAATGGTCCGTATAACACTGTCGTCTTTTTACCGTCTTTTTTGCTACAATTAGACGCTGAAATGTTGCATCATAGCGTTTTTATGAATCTATGTGTATCCTGGAACACGAAGGTGTATATTTGATGTGATTTTAACACTGATAACGACTGCAATTTAATCATTATTTTTGATGGGTTTTTCTCGGAATTTTCATATTTTTCCCGCCTGTCTGCATACTGGTTGATCTATGGGCTAAACTTTCTGAAATGATACATTAGTGAAACCAAAAATTGCTAAAATCTGCCAAAACTCTATAACTACATGGACGCAACGTATCACGTATACGATACGGATACGGATGGGAAAAATCCTCTTGCCAAAAGTCTCTAATAATTCATCACGGGTACACGTGTTGACATTTACCTTACAAGCCATAATGTCCCGTTAAACCATCGATATTGAATTATAAACCTTTAAAAATATTCCCTATGCAATACGGAATTTATTTACCCGAGAATACCGAGAATAAATCCAATAATTATTTAGCCACGTATAGTTAACAAGTGTATAACCCTATACAAGACTGCTATGAAGACAGCGTGCAGGTATCACGTGCAGTCAAGTGTCAGGCCCCAACAACGCACGTGGACTGCTACTGTGTAAATTTATCAACAATGCGCTAATGAATTGTATCCGGAAATGCGAACACACGCTCACAAATACAACCCTTCATACTTAGATTGCCAAAAACAATTAAATAAAGGAACTATTAACTTTTATTTTGAATATCCTAATTCCCTCTCTCGGACGAATAATTTAAATAAATATCACAATTAATTTAAATGTTTCTCCGTACTACCATATACTGATTTTCCAGTCAACTTGACTGCCGAGTAATGTCCGTAATTAGATAGAGTAATTTAATTACCGTAATTAATTGTGGCTGTAATCTGTGATACACGTTCTGTGCTTTTAATCTGACTACTAGAAGACCCGCTGAGCAGACGGTCTGCCCAAAACAATCTTAACCTATAGCACAAAACATAACTATCCCATCAGGATCAGCTGTAAAGAATAACAAAAACACAAGATTAATACTGGGCGAGATGTTTCACCTGCCCCTAAAAAAAAACACACTTCCTTCCTATAAGAACTTGAACCATTGACGGTCCTCTGGTGACAGCATATTTATTGCCACCACCAAGATCCGCCAATGGAACAGACAAGCAAAGCTATTAATGGGCGACAGCTTGAATTCAAAGGGAATGGGCCACTTGAATAGGCGACACGCCCGCTCCATCTCGGCAATGGCCCCAGGTGACAGATAATTCAAAGATGTCATCACCCCCGACCTAACAACCAAGCTCCACAAATTGGTCAGGGAGCCACCGGCTTGGGAAATTTTGGCAGCCAAAATCTTTACCACTTCCCTTTTTCTATATAATCTCTCGTCCGTGGAGGGTCCAAATGCAAATACTTGAGGTAAATGGTTGAGAATAACGTGTCTCTTTATCGATTTTGATAGAAAAAAACACCCATTAACGGGGCAGAGCTGAGCTCGCCCAATCCTATTTCTCTGATTCCTTGACTTTCCTACTTCCTTCCCCCCCCCCCACGTCCACCAACTCAACCCCCCTCTCACAGTTCCCCTCCATTGGCGTAATCCCCCACCCAGACTCTCCTCCCCAGTCAAAATCCGGTCGTAGCATCGGGTTAATTGGGATTATCTCTTCCTCTCCAACCCCCGTATCTTTTTCCTGTCCAACCCCCGTCTCTTCTTCCTGTCCAACCCCTGTCTCTTCTTCCTGTCCAACCCCTGTCTCTTCTTCACTAACCCCTTCTGCACCCACCGTCTCTCCCACCGCCAACGAACAAGTCGCTTCTTCCTTGGTTTCGTTCAACACGGCCAATAAAGGTCCGGACTGGACCTTTACACGTTTGCAGGTCGCTGCAAAAAAGGCTTCTACCTCTCTATTCTCTGGGGTTACCACTAGGAGATCCTCCTCCCAGTCCTCTACTCTCTCCATCCGCCTCTTCCCTTTTTGTTTAGTAATTTTAAACCATCCATCCATCTGGAAAAAGAACCCACAAAGACAACCCAAAATGTAATCCTTTCCCGGGCTAGAAATACCTGCCCTTTAAGAAGGATTATCAAGTCCTATCGCAATTGGGACATTTATAGATGTCAATGTTCTCGGCCTCCTGAGGGGTAATGTTTACACAATGACCATGAAACCATTCTAAACAAAAGTCACATTGCAAACCAAATTTATTCCCCCAGGGTTTCCTACATACACAGTAAATCCTTCTACCTTGGGGGTCCCTATCCGTTTTATCCCTATCCCCCTCGAGAGCTCGTCTTCGTGCCTGAATTGCCCAAGGAGGAGCATTCGTATCCGGGCAACTCTTTATCCTGTCATGATGCATAACCGACACAGAACTCCTAGTTTTCACCCTATACAATCCAGCAGCTAATTTCTCCATCACTACCCCAGGGCCCCTCCAATACTTCATCAATTTCCGAACTTTTCCTTTGGGAGTAGACGTATCCAAAATATATACAAAAGCCCCCGCTTCATAAAGCCGTTCTCTCAATTTCATATCATAATCCCTTTTCATGCGCTTCTGTGCCAACCCTAAATTCTCTCTAGCAATTTCATGTGTCAATGCTGCAGATTCCTCCAAATCAATCAAATATTGATTTATCGTCCGTACCTCCCCATTCTGTGGACTTCAAACATAAGAGTTACTGGAATATTAATCTCCCGGCCTAGCATTAACCGATTTGGGGTGAATCCGGTCTGTCTGTTTACCGACGACCGTAAAGCGCCCGCTAATTGAGCTAAATGCTGATCCCAATTATCCTGTTTCTCATCTACGAAACACCTAACAGCGTCCATTAGTGTTCGGTTATATCTTTCCGCTTGCCCATTCGAAGAAGGACGATACGGAGTAGTTCGTGCTTTATGGATTTGCATCTGATGACACAATTCATTAAACAATTCACTCTGAAAGTTCCTACCTTGATCCGTGAAAATTTGGAAGGGATACCCAAAACGAGAAAAAAACTGATCTATGGCAGCTTGTGCCGTTACCTCTGCTGTTTGTGAGGATAAGGGAACACACTCTACCCATTTTGTAAATTGATCTACCATCATTAGAATATGTTCATTCCCCCGGGTGGACTTCGGCAAGGGTCCAAGGAAATCCAGATGTACCCTTTCCATGGGAAAACCAGACTGATAAGACACTAAACCTGAACGAGCATGAAAAGTAGCGAGTGACATGATACATGTCGGCTTCTATGAGTGTCGTGGTGATTACTTTTGTAGCTGTGTGGTCTCTTCGTGGAAAGTCTGAGTGATCGTCTGCAGCTGGTAGAAAGCTTGGTAGTGGTGTCAGGGATAGGAATGGTGGGCGATCTAGGGGACAGACAGTCGACGAGAACGTTCAGTGGAGATATGGAACCCGAGGACGAAGGTAATCTAAGCAAAGTCTGGGGCGGACTTTTTGACCTAACTGCACGTCTCGAGGGTGTGTTATTGTATGTGCCTTCCCCAGGTGATAATGTTGTCTTGTTAGGTGTGTTTCGTTTTGGTGTTTCCTGGAGAAGGTTGCGTGTGTTCTACGTGGGTGAGAGAGGAGGGGTGACAGTTTTGGGAGAGTAGATAGGAGGCGGTGGAACTCTGTATTCATACTATCCTGAAGTCGCTTGTCGTAGGACTTCTTGGCCCACGCTAGGACGTGGCTGGAGTACTCTTGTACGGCGTCTTTGGTAAAGTGACGTGACTTCAAGTATTCCAGTTTATCCGCTAGGGTCCTAACCTCTGCCCATCAGCGCCACCAACACCAAAAACAGCGAAATCAAATTTGTACACAAACCTAATGTATTGCATGTATTTTTCATAAAACTAGGAAGTATCACGAACCAAATTTTCATCATCCTAGGTCAGTGCTTATGTGGAGACTTATCCTCTCCCCCAAATTCTTAAACACCACAATCCACATAATGACGTCATATGTACTAAAATGTTCAGGATCGTCGCCGATCTAGCGTTCTCCCACTTCATCAATTGTTTCGCCAACTTGGGTTATGTGGCGAAATGCTAGAATTTTTATAAGCGACAGGTTTTTATAATTTATTTGGATTTATATCAAAATATGTAACATATTTGAATTATTTATATGAATAAAAGATCAATCTAATTAAAATAAAGATCTATATTTGCTTGAAGATCGGACAAGTTGTACTCGAAGGCCATGTCAGGGGTCGTCGGATCGGCTTTTGACCCTATGACGTCAGACATTGATTAATCAATCAGCCTTGACGTTTCTAGTGGTTTAGCCACAGTTCCGTGCGTCCGTGTATGGCACGCCAAGAGGTCACCGTAACAGACCGTTGTATTGGCTTATCCCTCACTTCAACAAAAACCCGGTAATATAACAACTCTTCCAGATCCTAGTGTAGTAAAGACAAGTAAAACGAAATTTTGAACTATAAAAAACGAAACGAAATAGGATCTGTGCTTTAATCAGATTGATAAAAGATTGAAATTTATAATTTATATTGTTTTTTCCTGTTTTATTGTTTGTATTTATGCATATAATATTTTTCTGTGATATAGCCTATCTAGAATAAATCACAATATGTTTTGCGCAATATAGCCCGGTTGGTGCTGACGTGCTATTAAACCCCATTTCATTTATTACCAAACGACGCCATGCGAGTATAATATATAACTTATTGAGGATATGCCAATCATATCCAAATTAATACATGTTTATATCTTTGACTGTCTTCGGGATCTATCTTCTTTCTAACATGACCGTTTCCAGCACGTACAATTTTATAAATAATTCTATAAACATCACATCTGTACTAAATATTCTTTTCCCGTATCTAAAGTATAGTTATGTCCCTTTGATTAAGGATTGATTTTCAGTTAGAGTGCAGGGGCCTGTTTCGCGAAATTTTAACTAAGATAAAATCCAAATTTTAGTAATTTGATTGGATAATATTAGTGCTTAGCCAATCAAAATTGAAGTATCTATTAAAATTTGGATTTTATCTTTAGTTAAGATTTCGAGAAACAGGGCCAGGTCATTTAGTCTTTATCTATGTCAAATGTCATCGCGTGGGACTATTTCAACTAATGTTTGTCAAGTATTATATTTGTCAACCAAAAGCGACCAATATCAGCAATTGGGGGGAGTGGGGCTGTTAACTCTTTCTATTTTTCTGTTTGTTGACGGGGGGTACGGAATAAATTTACCCAGGACTGTAGCCTCTATTTAAAGCAATGATTCCCACTTTTCGTCTGTTGATATTTTTCGTGTAGAATCGGAGAGGAGTGTTTGAATTTCCATTTTCTGTCAGGTTTTGGTTAATATTAATGAATTTGAGGCTAAGGGATAGGGAAGTAAACATGCATGAATTAGGGTGATCCCGACCCATAGCTAGCTCAAAAATGGTGGGGTGAGCAAGGACTTCTGGGGACACCGATGGGGCGTCTGGGGGCGGCGATGTACCTAAACTTGGCGGTCCACGGCAAACGATAACGTGGACGTTCCTCCCTTCGGAGAAGGCTAAGGGTGCACTCCACCCAGACAATTTGGGAAAATGGGGTTTGCACTATGAAAATGACAGGGAATTTCCATTTTCAGGCTGAATTTTCGATATTGGCGTATTATGAACATTATAAAAATTTCAATGAATGGATACGACTTTAGTGTACCTGTCATCGTTTATGAGAAAAAACGAAAAATTCGGAATCGGTTTAGAGTGCGACTTGTCTGAATTTTGAAGATTATCACGCCTGGTGCGAGCTTAGATCAATCTCATCCCCATCGTGAATTTGACCTGGAAAATTTCCTATAATAACCAGTTGGCTTTCTTGTGGTACAATTCGTCGGGCGTCTGTATGCGGTCGGTTTCTTGGTTGGGCGCATGATCTCGTCGTGGGCGGCCCACCAATCTTGGCATTATGGGTGCCTCTAGGGGATGTGGCACCCCAACAATCCTGCCGTTTTGGGCGCCCCATTGATCAAGTCGTGGGCGCCCAACCAATTTTACTCGGCATTTTGCATTATGTGAGGCTTGACAATCACATGTTATCGTTATAAGGCGCCCCCCTCAATCATATTCACAGGAATTATGCGTCTATTTATAGCAACTCTCTCTTTCTCTTGTCTGTTCATATTTTAGTGTAGAATGGGGGAAAAATTGTTGAATTTAGCAATGATTCTCACTTTCTCTTCTCGTCTTTTGATATTTCGGTTTAGAATCGGGGAGGGGTGTTTGAATTTCCATTTTCTGTCGGGTTTTAATGAATATTCGTGATTTTGGGGCGGAATTATCAGGAAGTGAACATGCATGAATTAGCGTGATCGCCGGCTAAATGATGTCACGGTCTTGACCAGGCTTAGCAATGTTAACCAATGCCATCGGCTTTATGGGGCGCTTATACTGTTATAGGCTTGTTGGTCGATGGCTTCGTATTGCGCCCCCCCCCCCCGGCTAGCTACGGGCCTCTGATCGCCTACTAAATTGACGTCACGGCCTACAGATTCCCTTGACCAGACTTAGCAAAAAATCGAAACGGCCAACCCCATTCTATAGATTTATTCTGAGGCTTGTGACAGATCGAGATCTGTGTGCTTAAACGAATTTTCAAAAACATAGGCAAAGAAATGTTATGGATTTAAATATGCAGTATGTATGATTTAGATAAAGAAATCAAATGAAATGGAGTTTAACGTCCTGATGTTCTGCTCCGACTGAAGACAGGCACATGCCACACAGTGTGCTATGAGGGAAGGTTTGCCCGGGCAGTGGCACTATGGCCTACACTTATATCGAATATGGACATCAAAAATAGACCATAGGCTGTGGGTTGCACTCTTGCAATGAATTCCCATTCGTAGCACTCAATTTCACCCATGTTAGAAGTGTTTTCTGACCATCAGATTTCTACATAATCTTCCCCCAAAGTCCCGGAAATGGCATTTCAAGAACTCTAGATTCAACAATTTACCCGAGTGGAGCATCCCCCACCCCTCGCCAAGAAGCTCGTACCTGCGTCAAGGAAACATTCAATAACTATAAAATTATGTATAAGAGTATACATGTACTTAACATATTTATATCGTTTGACTAAGGAATTAAAAGCCTTCATCTTGTAAATAACATATCACACATTATGTCATGTAATTTCATCTGAGTTGTAAGAGATGGATAGAGAACAAGCTAAAAACAAAAACGAGTTTTTGTACAATCAGGGGTCATAATCCAGAAAGTTATGCGCAAATATCAAAATTGGATAAAAATTGTGACCTCTAGAGGGTCCATAACCTTTGAATTACATACTTATTATACAATTTGCATACAAAGGGCGGCCATTTTGTCGACAGTTTCATTTCGATTTTCCCAAAATTCCAATTCAATCTACATTATGGTGGAATAGTGATCAAAACGGTTTTTAAAATCGAAAAAAAATTGTGACCTCTAGAGAATCCACAAGCTAAAAATGTGATTTTTCGTACAATAAGGGGCCATGATCCAGGACGTTACGATCCGATATGCGCGAATATCGAAAGTAACCAAGATCTTTGGGTTATAAACATGTATTTCAAGTTTCATAAAAATCGGATCCAAATTGTGACCTTCAGAGGGTCCACAACCTTGATATATCAGATATTTACACTATTTGCGTACGAGGGGCGGCCATTTTGTCGGTCAGATTTGGTCCGATTTTTACGAAATTCGAACTCAGCCTTCATTACGGTGTGACGGTGAAATAATCAAACGTTTTTTGAAATCGGATAATAATTGTGACCTTCAGAGGGACCACAAGCGAAAAAAGGCGATTTTTCGTACAATCAGGGGCCATAATTCAGGAAGTTACGATCCGATATGCGCAAATATTGAAAGGAACCACGGGCTTTGTTTTATAGACATGCATTTCCAGTTTCATCAGAATCGGATTAAAATTGTGACCTCTATAGGGTCCACAACCTTGATACACCATATTTTTTTTACACTATTCGATTACAAGCGGCGGACATTTTGTCCGGCAGTATTGGTCCGATTTTCATGACATTCGAACTCAACCTTCTTTACGATGTAACCGTGATATAATCAAACGTGTTTTATTAAATCGGATAATAATTATAACCTCGACCACAAGCTAAAAAAAAGGTGATTTTTCGTACAATCGGGCCATAATTCAGTTACGATTCGATATGCGCAAATATCGAAAGGAACCAAGATCGTTGGGTTATAAACATGGATTTCAAATTTCATCAAAATCGAATTAAAATTGTGACCTCTACAGGGTCCACAACCTTGCTATACCATATTTTTACACTATTCCCGTACAAGCGGCGGCCATTTTGTACGTCAGTTTTGATCCGATTTTCACGAAATTCGAACTCAGCCTTCATTACGGTGTAACGGTGATATTAAATTGGATAACAATTGTGACCTCTGGAGGGACCACAAGCCAAAAACGCGATTTTTCGTACAAAAAGGGGCCATGATTCAGGAAGTTACGATCCGATATGCGCAAATATCGAAAGGAACCAAGATCTTTGGGTTATAAATATGCATTTCAAGTCTCATCAAAATCGGACCAAAATTGTGACCTTTAGAGTGTTCACAAGCTAAAAACGCGATTTTTTGTACAATCAGGGTCCATAATCCATGAAGTTTTGGTCCGATACATGCCAATATCGAAAGGAACCGAGATCCTAGGGAGATAAAGCTATATTTCAAGTTTCGTTGAAATCGGATAAAAATTGTGACCTGTAGAGTGTCCATAAACAAAATGTGGACGGACGGCGGACGGACAAACAGGGGCGACGACAATATACATCCACATGAAGTTTTGGTCCGATACATGCCAATATCGAAAGGAACCGAGATCCTAGGGAGATAAAGCTATATTTCAAGTTTCGTTGAAATCGGATAAAAATTGTGACCTGTAGAGTGTCCATAAACAAATTGTGGACGGACGGCGGACGGACAAACAGGGGCGACGACAATATACATCCACATGAAAATGTGGGCGTATAAATATGAATCAAAAAGATTTAAATCTCCATAAACAACTCTTAAGTCATTCCAAGCCCTGCACTCTGTATAATCATCCAAGTCTCTATATTATCCATGATGTTTCATATATGCTCTATAATTATGTAATTATGTATGTATGTATGTATGTAAATATTTATAATGTGTACATGTACCTAAATCAGAGAGAGGGGTTACACATAGGCATAGCCTGTTCCCCAATCCAAATTCAGATTTAATGAATAAAAATATTGTTTAAAAAAAAAAAAAAATCAAAACAATTCATTGTTGCCAGAATTATAATAGACATGTTAGAGCAATTAAAATATCATATTTTATAAACTTTTCCTTTGCTGTCAAACAAACTCATTTTTATGGCTCATCTTTCATCATTTTAAAAAAAACATAATTAGTAATAAAACAAGCAGGATATTTATACTATTTACAATTTAAGAATTTTACATAACAGTGGTTTAAAAATGAGACAGAGAGAGAGAGAGAGAGAGAGAGAGAGAGAGATGGGTTAAACGACCACTCGACGCAAACTAGGTCATTTCGGTACTAACATATGGTTCAATTTTATTTCAATAAATCGCTTGCGCGTAGGGGTCTTTAGAAGTGGGAGGAAACCGGAGGACCCGGAGAAAACCCACGAGATTGGAGGTTGGACAGGCGAACCTACTCCTTGTCACGTAGAGGAATCGAAACCACGCCATTCGACTCAATGGCAGACCTTATGATAAAGCGCACACGCACTAGCCATTCGGCCGCCCCCACCCTCTCATAAAGACCTAAAATAGGCAGATTTAGCTCTTGAACAATCCTTAAATTAGAATCATGTAAAATTGAGAAAAATATGGAGATTTATTTAAAGTTAAACAAGGCTGAACTCGGTTTTCATCAATCTTGTACATATGACCTATAAAAATGATTGATGTAATTCGCGGTAATAAAATATAAATACAGACACGATTAAAAACAGAAGTGTGGAAAAATAACGTAGACAAGCCAGAAAACTTCACCTGAATTAGCCACGGGTAAGTAAATGGTTATTTCGCAGCAGGTAGGCAGACGATTTAACTTCTTTTAAATTAAGGGGGTTGGATGCCGAATGGTTAGCGTGTGCGCGCTGTATCATAAGGTCTGTCATTGAGTCAGCTGGCGTGGTTTCGATTCCACGTCGCCTGTCCAACCTTGTGGGTTTTCTCCAAGTCCTCCGGTTTCCTCCCACTGCTAAAGACCCCTTTTTTCAAGCGACGCCATTATTATACGTCCATTGCCGTCGCCCCTGTCTGTGTGGGTGCGCGTGTGTGTGTCTGTGTGTCGCCTACAGGTCACAATTCTTAAGTGATCATCTTCAAACTTTACATACTTATTCCTTATACCCTAAGGATGATCAGTATTGTTTTTGGTGCATGCCCGACCCCCAGGGGCACAGCCACGCCCATTTTTTGTATTTCTTTGTTTGTCATCTACAGACCGCATTTCTTGACGTATCATATTGACACTTTGCATACTTATTCTTTCTACCCTAAGGGAGAGAGAGAGAAATAGGGTTTAACATCCACTCGACACAAACTAGGTCATTTCGGGACTAACATATGGTTTTAATTTTATTTCAATAATTCGCTTGCGCGTAGGGGTCGTTAGCAGTGGGAGGAAACCTGTACCCTAAGGAACACCCCTATCGTTTGTGACACTATGGGGACAGATGATGGTCTAGGACCGGCTTGGACTTCACGTTGTTGGATCAATTATTTCAATCATCAATTAATTGACTCTGGAACACCGTTTATGTTGTTACTAAGTATATATAACTAATACAGCAAACTACAAAGGTTACATACACGAAACTACAATATCTATTATAGTTACTTTTTGAGTTATTATAAATTTATCCACGGTCTGAGTTTAATATCTTTTCAAACTCAGACCGAACGGCTTAAACGTGGCAAGAGCCACATACTTCTTGTTAGTTCTACATAAGGTTCGCGCTAGGATGATGTGTTCACCCTCGCCTCTAAGCCCCTTGAGCTCCGAATGATTGTCTGAAGGTAAATCAAACCCGCTCTTATCTATATAGAAAATGTAATGCGTCATCTATTAGGGCGGGACAATTACCATTTTTGGGTAAGTGTTTCATGTAGGCACCGTTTAACGTCAACATTATTCTATTTAATTGGACTAATCCGTGCACGAGATGACTGGACGATAGTACCCTACTTTCCAGAAATGGATACTGACACAACTGGGGGTGATTTAGTCTAAGTCTAGACTCTAAGTTAGTAGTAGGATAATGCAAGCTACCTCATTAACCTAGTTTTCGTCACACATCATGTAGGTAAAGATTTCTATATTAAACAGAACAATTTTCTTAGACCTAAAATAACCCTATAGTGTTATACGTTTAGGGTGCATGCCCCCCCCCCCTCAGGGGCAGAGCCACGTCCATATTCTTTTTGTGTGTCTGTGTGTCGCCTACAGGCCACATTTCTTAAGTGATCATCTTGAAACTTTATTTACTTATTCCTTATACCCTATGGATGATCCCTATTATTTTTGGTGCATGCCCGATCCGCAGGGACAGAGAGTTACGCCTATTTCTTGTATTTGTTTGTTTGTCGTCTACAAGCCACATTTCTTAATGTATCATCTTGAAACTTTGCATACTTATTCTTTTTACCACAAGGAACATCCCTATCGTTTGGGGTGCATGCCCAACCCCCAGGGACTGAGCCACGTCCATTTTCTTTTTGTGTGTCTGTGTGTCGTCTACAGGCCACAATTCTTAAACCATCGTCTTGAAAACATTTCGTATAAATTCCTTATACCCTAAGGATGATCCCTATTGTTTGTGTTGCATGCCCGACCCCCATTTCTCAGAGCCATGCCCATTTCTTGTATTCATTGTTTGTCATCTACAGACCGCATTTCTTAACGTATCACATTGAAACTTTGCATACTTACTCCTTCTATCCCAAGGAACATCCCTATTGTTTTTGGTGAATGCCCAGCCCTCAGGGACAGAGCCACGCCCATTTTCTTTTTGTGTGTCTGTATGTCACTTACAGTCTGCAATGCTTAATCGATCATCTTGAAAGCTTTTTTATACTTATTCCTTATACCCTAAGGATGACCTCTATTATTTTTGGTGCATGCTCAACCCCCTGGGACAGAGCCACGCCCAACATTTGTGTGCCTTTTGTGTCGCCTACAGGCCGCAATTCTTAACAGATCCTTTTGAAATTTTGCATACCTATTCCTTATACCCTGAGGATGCCCCCTGTTGTTTTAGGTGATTTTCCAATCCCCAGGGGCAGCTGCACACCTATTTTTTCTTTATGTCTCTGTGAGTTGCCTACAGGCCACGATTCTTAATGGATTGTCTTTGAACTTGGGATATGTATTCCTTATAGCCTAAGGACGACAACTGCATGTCCCGACCCCAAGGGGCAGAGCCACGCCCAATGTTTATCGTTTACAGGCCGGAATTCTGAATGGATCAACTTGGTACTTGGCATATGTATTCCTATTGATTTTGGTGAATGCCCCGACCCCCAGGGGCAGAGCCATGCCCAATTTTTACCTTTAGCGCCCAAAGGACACAATTCTGAATTGATTATCTTGGAACTTGGTATACTTATTCCTTTTAACCTAAGGACGGCAACTATTGATGTTGCAATTTCAATAACAGGATGGTACCTATTTTATCTTTAGTTAAAATTTCGTGAAACAGGCCCCAGGCCTCTTAGCTGAACACATTAACAAAACATATAAAATAACAACGTATTACTGCAGAATGTTTATTTAGCAAATTTTATTTCATACGACTATCTGCACGTTCCAAATGGCCAACCATTACAGGACAAACCAGTTCTACAGCTGAATAAAACAAAAAATTAAAACATAATATTAACACGTACGTTTTGTTTTAATTGTTATGGAGAACATAAATTTTCATCATACCGCCATGACTTTGTTTTATTTATTTTGATTTTGGATGGCAATAAAGTATGTAAGTATTTTAATATACCATATGTAGTATTTTAAAGGAGCTAAATCGCTAATATTTGGGACCTAGAAATTGACAAAAATGGGTCGCAACGCACTTAATAATGTAATATGAATGTATATAAACTGATTTACATTCAATCGTTTCTGTTTTTACTGTAATTTCTAATCAGTTATGTTCGGCGAAATACGCCAGAAGTCTCATATGAATGGCAATCTTTGGCGTCTGGTTTTTCCAGTCTACACCGATGGTATTTATTGCGCATGCTCTCCAGATAAGAATATAGCGTCACCATTTGACATGACTTGTGGAATATGTCTAGCCCTGGTTTTTTTTAATATAATAAAGTTTATTTGCAAATACATACATATAAGTATATGCGTATAATACAAACGGGATCAGAACAAATTGTACAATTTACGAATCTTCTCCCAGTATAATCTAAAATATTTACAATTACCACTGAAATTTAATTTAATATATAGTTATATACATATATACACGCTACCTTAGGATAATAAATAAGTCCATTTCGTTACATGCTCAATGAGTATTAACAGTGATAAACCACTGGGGAATTAGAATAATAGCTACAGATTACATGTGAATCTTTTCGTTTCTTTAATGTAATTTTGTACGGTGAGAAAAATATGGATATTAAAAGATGCACGAGATAGAGTAGAAACATCTAAATAAATTTTATGCAACTCAGGTCGTGGTAGATGGCCTATAAAGCCAAGTTTATCAAGTAAGTGGTGGCGTTGTAACACATATTTTGAGCAATCAAAAAAAGTAGTGAAATGAATTTTCAATGCTTTTATTATCGCATTTACAGTATGGATTTTGAACGATGTTTGAATTATAAAGATCATAATTTAGACCACTACAGGTATGACGTATACGATTATGGTAGATGGATAATTTTCTGCTGCCAATGTTTCTTAATTTTGGAGGTTTGACTTTAGTCTTGATATTGGTTTTAAACTCGATAAAGATAGTGTGGATTTTAAACCCGGACGTAAACTATTAAAGTTTTGAATGGTTTTAGGAAAAAATGAGTTCTTTGTTGCAGTTAAACGAACAAGTGGTACTTTTAGATCATTACAGTTTCTAAGATTATAACTATTGCTATGATAACTTATTATGTCTTGAAGATAAGACGGTCCTGTTTTGTGAATAAGCTTATGTAGTAAGCAGAATCGTCTTGTTCTTCTGCGATCATGTAATTTAGTCCACACAGTTTCAAAATAAAGCGATTCACGAGCTGCATAAATAGTGCAACCAGTTACCGTGCGGGCAGCTTTAAGCTGCAATTTTTCAAGTTTTTTTTAGTTATAATTTGAACAGTTATCCCATACTTCGCAGGCATACTCAAGACTTGGTAAGATATAACATTTATATAATTTATTTAAATTGGATTGTGTAAGTTGAAATTTAGCTCTACGTAAGGGCATCTTGGATATACACACTTAGATGTTTATGAAAAGAAACCGTATGTAAAAACGTGCTTTGAAATTTAATATTTAATGGAAACATAACATTTTTGTTGGTGAAAATCATTAATTCAGTATTTTTCAGGATTAAAAGATATTAGCCATTTATTTGCCCAGACACACAACTGGTTTAAATCATAATTCAATTCAGCTTCAACATTTGATAAATCTGTTGACGAAGAACATACCGTTGTGTCATCAGCAAATAATCTCGTTAAACCTTTAAGTTGATCAGATACATTATTTATATAAATCAAAAAAAGCAGAGGACCAAAAATTGAACCTTGTGGAACGCCAGAATTTGTACACATAGTATCAGATAAACAATTTTCTAACATCAGAACTTGATTTCTGTTATTTAAGTAACTAGAAATTAGTACGAGTCTCATCTTGGATTCCATAAATATTCAATTTATGCAATAATCCTTTATGAGAAACTTTATCAAAAGCTTTGGAAATGTCACAGAATACTAAGCCTGTGTATTCTTTTTTATCTAATGAATTGCAAATATATTGATATATTTCAATAAGCTGATGTACCGTAGATATGCCTGGTAGAAAACCTAATTGGTATTTGTTAAAAAGTTCATTTTTTGAAAAATAACTAAAAAGATTCTGATAAATTAATCGTTCAAAATCTTTAGATATACTATTAAACATGGAAATGGGTCTATAATTTTTGGGATCCGACCTATCACCTTTTTTATACAAAGGAATAACATTGGCTTGTTTACATTTACTCGGAAATATATTCTGTTTTATAATAACTTTGAAAAGTAAATAGAGAGGATTACAGATACTATGTTTTACAGATTTTAATTCTTTGAGCCCCCTGTTCCAAATGGCACTGAAACGCATTATGGTACACGATTCGTGTACCAATGGTAAAATGTTTATTTTGTCTTGAATATTGGATATCAAAAGCCCATCTTTTCCCTGTACGATCACAAGACCAATGTTGATTTGAATTGACATAATTCGTGTTTTCAATGTCGAAGATTTTTGATGATATTGAGTTAGAGACTTAGCTACTTTAACATAGATACTTGTTACTATTTTAATATAGATACTTGTTACTATTTTAATATAGATACTTGTTACTATTTTAATATTGATAATTGTTATTATTTTAATATAGATACTTGTTACTATTTTAATATTGATAATTGTTATTATTTTAATATAGATACTTGTTACTATTTTAATATAAATACTTGTTACTATTTTAGAATAGATACTTGTTACTAATTATATATCAAAATATGTAGTATTATGTAAGATTTAGATAAAGAGCTAGCCATTCTTTCTAAATAGTTTGAAAATAGATAATGTAAAATGAATAATTTGAAAATTTCATTCAAATTATTCTATTTCGAACGAAGATATCAGCCTTTGGAGGTTCGACAAGGCATGCGCATTAATTGCAACCACTGTGCGGTTTGTTCAAAGCTAAGCCTCGCTCCTCCATTTTGGTCTTGTCATGTTAATAAATTTCTAATGAAATGTTCAATATATTCATTTATCATTATCTTTGTCTGAACTAAAATAGCAAAAACTGTCAGCTCTTAATCTAAATACTGCACAATACAGTTTTAATATATATATATATATATATATATATCAATAGATGTATGAAGTTAAAACCGTAGTAGTGTTAATATAGAAAAAAAATAAAGGTTAAAAATGCCTAAAGAAAGTACTATTGTTTAATTGTCTACATGTTTCGCCTGAGCTATATAGTGTGAGCTCACGTCAGGGGTCAAACGAGCGGTTTTTGACCCTATGACGTCTGACATTGGTTAATCAATTTTACACACAGTTTCGTGCATCAACATGCAAAGAACTCGCCGTAAGAGACCGTTTCATTGGCTAATCCCTCACTTCAACCATAACGCCGGTAACATAACAACTCTTCAAGATCCTAGTGTAGTAAAGACATGTAAAACGAAATTTTGAAGTATAAAAACGAAACGAAATAGGATCTGTGTTTAATCAGATTGGCACGCTTAGAGACTTAATGAATAAGCTTATTATTGTTATGTACGACAAGTAATTATATTACCTTGGTTCCCCAAAGCCACAGCTCTGGCCTTCATTCCGGGCACATATTTCACAACAGCCACATTCATCTCGAATTACTTCACAGTCACGGGTTCTTATCAATTGAGGACACTGGTCTTGATGGCAGAGGTTACATGAAAACCCTTCTGATCTATCAACCAATGTTACTGCTACTAGAGCACATACTACAATTAACAACTTCATACTGAAACAGACGGTATAATTATATAATACGTAGTAACAATATAAGTATTTGCAATGTATGAAATTTGACCTCTCCTTCAAGTCTCCCTATGTCTCCCTCACTTCTCCCTATTCTGTCTGTAGGGAGAAGTCACTTCTCCTAAAATTTGTCCCTAGTTTCAGCCCTGTACCAGCCCATGCTACTAGAGCACATACTTCAACCAACAACTTCATACTGAAACAAACGGTAATTTATATAATAAAGTAAACCCTTCTGATCTACCAGCCCATGTTAGAGCGCACACTACAACTAACAACTTCGTACTGAAACAGACGGTATAATTATATAATACGTTGTTACAATATACGTTTATAGTCTTGGTATCTGCTACCAGCCCATGTTACTGCTTCTAGAGCACACATTACAATTAACAACTTCATACTGATACAAACAATACATCATATATATAAAACGTAGTTACAATATAAGTATTTGATCTATCAACCAATGTCCGAGCGACTAGACAGCTGTCCCTGTCAGACCCTCACTGACAAGGGTGGGGGGGGGCCCCGCCGGAAAATCTAGATGAACTTTCTCGGTCAATGCAAAGATCGAACACCCAACCTCCAGGCTAGCGAGCAAGCGTCTTACCCGTCCACTTATGAAACGACAAAACACATGGAATGTATATATACAACCCTGCATTGTTTATAATTGTAACATGCTTGAGGGCGAATCTTGCGTTTTGATTGGTTGATTAGACACTGTCTATTGGACAATAACACCCCTCTAAATTAGCAAAATCACTGCGTATTAATATTATGCGTACTACTTTAATGGCGATAACCACAATGGAGAGACTCAATTTTGATCTCGGTACATTAGATGGAATATTTAGAGATATGTGCGAAGATGAACTTGAAACGCCAACCCTCTTGTCAGGTAACAGCTACAAACAACAATATAATTAAAAATCTATTACAAAAACATAAATTTTGTTTCAAAAAGTACTTTTAAAATAATGAAGTGAGAATATATAGGTTTGTTTTGTGTGTCTATACAGCAACCAGACGATAAGCGAGCCAAATCTAACATGAGCAGCCAGTTACCCCGCTACGTCACGACGTTTTCATGACGTCAAAATTGGTTTCTTTGTTTTTTGCGTCACTAAAACCGATTTGCAGTGAGAAGAATTTTGAAGTTTACACAATAAAATAAGTTCTTTTAAAATTCTAAAAAAATAGCATGCTAACGCGTCTTGGGTCCTAATGATCTCAGGACATGTCTATTGGACAATAACACCCCTCTAAATGCGAAACAGGAGGTGTTTATCTCCTAATTATTCTTATCAATTCACTATTGTCTGTTGAGAAATGGGCAAATATAAAATTATTTTCAAGTAGAAAATGCAACTTTTAGAGTTTCATGGGACTATTTTTAGAACAATATCGCACAAGAATAATATCACGTCTGTCATTGAGTGGAGTGGATTCGATTCCCAAGCGTAGGATCGCTTGTCCAAGCTCGTTGGTTGTCTCTGGTTTCCTCCCACTGCACAATACCCCTCTGCGCTAGCGAATTATTGAAATAAAAATTGAACCATGTGTTAGTCTCGTATTGGCCTAGTTTATGTCGAGTGGACGTTAAACGACATTTCATTCTCTCACACACAAGATCACGTGTTCAGCTTGGGATAGTCTCCGTCAACCAGGCATAATTATCCTTATATTTTTAACCACGGACCTTGACAACCGAGATGTCCCCCACCACTTCCATTATGTAGACTTAGTTTTCCAGTTTCCAATTATCGTGGGCGAGTTGAAAATATTTCAAATTTGAATGTAAATGTTTTATAAATGCTACAATGATTCATATAATTGGATAATAGTGATTTTAAAAAAAAACTATTAAAGTAGCTAAATCGCTAACTCAGTGATTCTCAACACAGGTGTGCCGCAAGATCTTCCTAAGAAAAACCACGTGATCCCAATTCAGTATTCACTGGTGCCTACTGATAGGATCATAGCTGTGTTTTTCTTTATTTAGTTTGAGTCATTCTATGTGTCTATGACTAGACTCTGTCTACGGTTGTATGCCGTCTGACTTACCATGTTTTTATTTTGCAAAAATTCAAATATTTTTCATATATATTTAGCCAGGTGTGTCGCTATTTTTTCATGTGTTCTAAGGTGTGCTGTTGGCACAAAAAGGTTGAGAACCACTGCACTAACTCAGTATCATCAAAAATCTTCGAAATTTAAAACACGAATTATTTGCCAATTTAAATCAACATTCATGTTGTGATCTTACCGGGAATTGATGGGCTCCAGATATCTAATATTAAAGACAAAATAAACATTTTACCGAATCGTGTACCATAATGCGTTCAGCGCCATTTTTAACAAGGGACTCGAAGAACGAGGCTAGACATATTCAACAAATTATATCAAACGGTGACGCCATATTTTTATCTGGAGAGCATGCGCAATTAATACTATCGACGTAAACAGGAATAATCAAAAGCTAGAGATTACCATCCGATTGAGACTTCTGGTGTATTTCGCGGAACATAACTGATTTGAAATTAGAGTAGTTATTAGAAGTTCTTGAAATCAAATCAGTTTATATACATATACCGTCATATATACATTATTGTATGCATTGTGACCCATTTCTGTCAATTTCTAGGTGCCAAATATTAGCTATTTAGCTCCTTTAAGCATTAGATTATGTTTCGCCTTTCATAAAAAGATATGCAACTACAATTTTAAAAATTCATTAGAAATTATTATAAGTATATATTTCCACTTACCTGCTTTCAGTTTTTCAGCGACTCTTCCCAATATGATTTTTTTTTTCGACTTATATAGCACATTGGTCCTCATTATGACATGTTTATGATGATCGTCTATTAAATATCAAAGCATTTATATCTCCTATGTGGTACAAATTAGCACCGTTTAAATATTCATAAAACGTATTATAAAATTTAAAATATATGATAATTATATCTCCCGTGTAGGCTAACGCCATTAAACAGGGGCGGATCCAGAGGGATCCCCTGCTCAGCTACAGAATTTTTTTTGTAAATCAACACTTTTTATGAGAAAAGTTTCTCGGCCGTGTGCTTTATCCATTATCGTCAGATGTGGGACAGGATGGGCACTCAAAGCACGAGATAATGATATTATAGACATTATTTGATATCACAATTAATGCTTTGCATCCATGAAATTGAATCACAATGTCATTGTATTAATTCATAATAAAATTGACGTCAAACGAGGTGTTGAATTTCTCTGTTTAAAAAGCTAAATGTGTATGTATATATATATACGCCAAAATGACGACAGAGACTATGCGGGAGGGGGGGGGGGAGATACATTGTCTCAGGAACCTGGTAAACCCTCTCCTGCAAAAATTCCTGGATCCGCCCCTGTTAAAATATGTCGGGTAATTGTTTAAATTACTATAATATATAATATCCTGTGTATACATAACAAGGAAGGAAGCTAGATACGTAGAAGTTTGATGACCCTGTGTAGGATATAGAGAATCTCCTACGAGTCTTTTTTGATATCAAAAAATATCAACACAATTTGATAAAGTAAAGAAAACGAAACTCTAGTTTTTTTTTTTACTTTATCGACGAGTGTTGATATTGTTTGATATCAAAAAAGACTAGTAAGAGATTTTATTTATCACCCAATCCCTTCTTACATGCACAAATAAATAAATATAATTCGTTGCTATAGATTTCACTTTTACTGAACATGATTACATTACGGCGTAGTGATACATCATTTTTAGACAGCAATTCAACCATTGCAAAGTCCTTTATATTGACCCAGTGTTTCCATCAAGGCCAATTAAATAAAAATAGTTCCTTTTTAATAAGAAAGAAGTTACATTTAATAAAAAAAGGAACTGTTTTTGAAAATAACAAAAAACTAGTTCCTTTTTGATTGACCAATCAAATTCATGTGATAAATTTCATAATCTACAGCGATATCTACTGTAGAATGTATTATTGGGTGATAAAAAGCACTAGAGGTTATGCCTGGGAAAGAAAGACTGAAGAGAGGCTGAAAGGCCGAGGTTTTTCTGTCGAGAGTTTTTCTGAAGTCTTTCTTCCCGAGAATATTCGAAGTCGAGGACTTTATCTTAAAACATCCCAGAATTCCAGTGAGAAAAACCTTATATCATGTTTCTAATGGAAAAACAAGTCCTACCCTGGAAGACTAAGCGTTACAGGTTTAAAGAAAAAATTTCAGAAGAATAACCACAAATTCCCCTGTATATATCTGTTATAGTGTGTCTTTCTATATATTTTATTACTATTTAATTCTAGTCAAAATAGCAATTGACCAATGTCCGAATTGATATCTCTTTAATGTTTCTGGTCTTATAAGTAATTATAGTTAACACGCGTTCTTGCTATCTCCATATATTCTGCTGTATTTAAACATCTGTTTCCTATGTACAATTTAACATTTCTTGTCAAATATTACTATATAATTATTTTAAACCTAAGCTTGGATATATGTTCCATATTCTACGGTAACTTTAGTCTGGTGACCGGCTCGCCCTAGCGATACCTATCTCGTTATTGTGACCGTTAGCCAGTTTTGGTCACTCGTTTATTAAAAGTACAATTTTAACTATTTATCTGAGTTTTCGTCGTTAGTGTTGGAATAAGCTACAACCCCCAGAAACAGCAATTCGGCATATCCAAAGCCACCCCCGACTTTCAGACAGCAAGTTATTCCGGGAATGGAATATACTCTAAAGATCAAAGAGATTTACCGTTATAGGTTTATAAGTCAAGTATATCATGTATGTCCAATATATCCATTTAAACATACATGTGCATTATACAAGAGCTAAATCGGTCTATTGTAGGTTTTTCTTTAGGTCTGAAATGCTATCTAAATTATTAATTAGACATTAATTAACTGATCCAGGCCACAACCAACTCTCGATGGCATCGGATACTCGAGAATTTAAATAGATTAGAACGGTTCGCCATTTAAATATTTAATTTAAAATTGGGTGGGAAAGCGAGGCTAAGTCTCGAATATACCAGTGCCCTGGTTACCACAATGCACACATCTTGTCAAAACTACAAACAGTGATAACTTGGCTCAGAATAAAGTAATTTGAATTAAATTTTCATTTTACATTATCTATTTTGAGCTGTTATTGCAAGAATGGTCAGCTCTTTATCTAAATCTTACATAATGTATCTTTAAAGGAAATAAAATTCAAATATTAATGTAAGTCATTTGTCAAGGAGAGCCACGGTGGCTGGTTGGTGTGACAGTATTGGTTCTTTATATCAAGTTCTGGATGACAAGACTAGTTTAACATCTTAAAATACTTTTATTCTCGGCTTCTTCTAACATATTATATACAAAACTTAAAGGCTCCATAACTAGCTTATGTTGAGAGAGCCATGCCCTAGCTCGGCTAGGCACGAGTGTGCCAACTCCCAACTCTTACATTACATGGCCGTTGTCCGTCGTAACTCTAGACCTGCGTGGCCTGCCCTGGCCGTACCTCTCTGAGATTTCGTTTGTTAATCTGGGTTTATAAACCATTCCAGACAAAGGAATCTTATTAAACATCTGGCTAATGTATCATATCAAGTTTAACATTCGATACATGCTAATCAGACAAAGAAAGTTTAAATAAAACATGCCAGCAAGTTTACATAATCATTACCTAATCACATAGACCAAGGACTCCAGGCATGTCGATAACGAACAGGTGTCAAGTTGGCAGGAAGCGTCTTTAACATCAGATAATCTGATTATGTAACATACCTTCCCTTTTTTTTGAATAAAGTTATGAATTATATGAAATAACTTTTAAAGACTATTACAAAATTAAATATAAATGGAGTCGATGGTAACTACCCTAATTAATATATAAACAAAAATACGAAAAATAACTATACGCTGATTAAAAGTTATATAAACAAAAAGAAAAAATGCAAATGGCAAAAGAATAAAACACTGGTTTGGTTGAAAAGTAATAAGATACTGGTTGAAAAGTTCATACATATATACTACAGTGTTCATACACGCGAGACATTGAAATCACATAATTATGTCGCAGATAATTTTACTGTTCACACACACGAGTTCCTGGAATCGCATATATAATGAAAAATATTTGAATTTGCACACACGCGAGTTATTTGATATTTGAATCACTAATAATTATAACAAAAAAAAACACTGTAAAACTATAATATTCTAATGTTCGCACACAATCACTAATAATTATAAAAAAAAAACCAAAACACTGTAACTATTCTAATGTTCGCACAAACTCGAGAAGCGCGAAATACAATCCTTGAAGCCAACTGTAGGGAGATACAAATTCATTTTTTTCTTCTTCCTTCATTCCGTCGTCTTCTTGTATAAGTTTCCCGTAATGGCAAGGAGTCGGTGTCTTCCGGTAGTCTTATCTTTTCCATACCGCCTGGCCGGGACGGTGCGACATGTGCTATGAAGAGTATTATAACTGCCACCCATGCGAAAGTTTTATCATCTGTTTATCATATCATGGAGTGAACTTAATTAATAGTTAATCAAATTAGCAAGTGGAACAGACTTTAATTAGCTATCTAACGATATTTACATTATTATTTACATGGATAGAATTGAAATTAGGATGTCATATTGTTTTGTTTTTTTCTGAACACATTTTACCAATCTTCAATAAGATATTTTGAAAGAACTTATCAACATTAATAACGGTTTATCTCTATAATTTTTGAAACACAACACAAAACAAGACAATACGTTCGCTCTTAATTCTGAGCACGACCCTCTCCTGGGGTTAAACCAATCCCACCTGACTGGGGTTTCACATAAAACTTTTCCCGTAACATATCGGGACCTCCCAATCTATATTATAGGGGTATCACAAAATAATAAAAAAAAAATCTCTCCCGTACATATCGGGTCATCCCATTATTAATATTAGGGGTATCACAAAAAAAATCTCTCCCGTAAATATCGGGGCATCCCATATTAACATTAGGGGTATCACAAATAAAAATATCTCCCGTAAATATCGGAGCATCCCATTAAAATTTGGGGTAATAGACACATATAGACAAAACAACAACAACAAAAAACTTAGAGATAAACGCGTTAATACTTTGTGAATGTTATTGGGTTAAATTCCAAATTACGATACTGTAAACCCAATTCTAGTTAAACAATCACAACACATTTTACTTTGCGATATTAACCTGTTACTACTTATTTTAAATGCCAAAATATGTGTTCAAAAACGAACAATTATAATTTATAATCTTTTAAAAACAACATGACCCATTGTAAAACAAACAATATACATACAATTTTGTTTTAGCCATTTTCCTACAAATAGTTAAGGACTGTTCCACTACTAGCTTAAAAAGCAATATATTAAATTTAGTAACTACACCATGATATTTAATAAAGCGTGATGATAACCTCTGATTTCCCAGTTAAATTATAATAGGGCCTACATAGCACAATGTCAGGATTTACCGTGGCCTTGGTAGGATTAGAAAAAGACTTACCTTAGAAATAATTCTTTGATCGTCTAGTGGTTATGACTTCAAAACGTTGGTCTGGTCTACGGCACCAATTTATATGTGACAGTATTGGTTCTTTATATCAAGTTCTGGATGACAAGACTAGTTTAACATCTTAAAATACTTTTATTCTCGGCTTCTTCTAACATATTATATACAAAACTTAAAGGCTCCATAACTAGCTTATGTTGAGAGAGCCATGCCCTAGCTCGGCTAGGCACGAGTGTGCCAACTCCCAACTCTTACATTACATGGCCGTTGTCCGTCGTAACTCTAGACCTGCGTGGCCTGCCCTGGCCGTACCTCTCTGAGATTTCGTTTGTTAATCTGGGTTTATAAACCATTCCAGACAAAGGAATCTTATTAAACATCTGGCTAATGTATCATATCAAGTTTAACATTCGATACATGCTAATCAGACAAAGAAAGTTTAAATAAAACATGCCAGCAAGTTTACATAATCATTACCTAATCACATAGACCAAGGACTCCAGGCATGTCGATAACGAACAGGTGTCAAGTTGACAGGAAGCGTCTTTAACATCAGATAATCTGATTATGTAACATTGGTTAAGACGCTGGCTCGCTAGCCTGGAGGTCGGGTGTTCGATCCCTGCATTGGCGGAGAAAGTTCATCTGGATTTTCCGACGTGGTTTCCCCTTGTCAGTGGTGCAGACCGGAGGGCCTGACAAGGACAGCTGTCTAGTCCTTCGGATGAGACGAAAAGCCGAGGTCCCGTGTATACATTGGAATGCACGTAAAAGATCCCTTGGCAGTTGGAATTCGATATAAGAGTAGGCGATAGTGCCGCTGCCCGGGCAAAATTTCCCTCATAGCACACTGTATGGCGTATGCCCGTCTTTATTAGCCCAGTATAGGAGTAGAACAGTAGGACGTTAAACCCCATTTCATTTCATTTCATTTCATTTGTCAAGGATAGAAGTAACACGTCAATTTGATTTATATGTTACACATTATCTTAACGGATTCAACTATATTTTACTGCCTTATTGATTATAATTATTCTAGTAACAGTGCCCCCGGTTTCGCCATCGTCCATTTTATTGTACGCAATCTGCATTGGCACAACGCGGACCCGGTTTACACTTAGGATGTTAAAATATATTAAACGGCACGTGAAGGCTTAATGCTAGGTTCCCACTATCCCGATAAGTGGTACGATTGCAATCGTGGTCTTAATTGCGGAGTAATTGTGTCGATCATATCATATTTTGATGTCAGTCATAGTAATCGTATTGATCGTCGGCTCAATAGAAACACTCCTGTCGTAACATGCTGTAACAGGCCCTGCGACTACAGATTCAGTAACGCACCGCACGATGGTGGGAACCTTGCATTATACTTGTACATATTATTATTGAAGACAACTTTATTGCCACATCATAGTAGTAACAGATGACAGGAAGTGACTGCACTTGTTTAGTGAATGCAAACTCGGTGTTGTACTTAATTAACAAGTTCAACTTACTCAGCTGTACTTGCTTACAAGTTAACGTTACGCATACAAAATACAACAGAGTAAGCGGAAACTCCGTGTTGCGAACGATGTATGAGAAATCCCGAAATGGATTCTCAGACTGGGTCCATAATAGTAGACTCATGGCTTGAGTTATGATAGGTGAAAAAAAGAACAACCACGATGTTGATGGCACCAACATGCTTTATTTGGGACTACTTATATATTAATAGCATGCTTGTACCGATACACCAATAGACGTAATTAACCAGTCACTCTTCACAGTTGAAGGGAGTTTATTTCTAACACCCCGTTTCGAACATGTGTCCATAAATGTGTCCAACTGTTGTGTCGAGGCATTACACTCAGTTCCATTTTATTTGTCTTTTAACAAGGGACGAAAATATTAACGTATATCAAGACGTTTAACGTCCACTCGATACAAACTAGGTCATTTCCGGACTAACATAAGGTTTAATTTTATTTCAATAATTCGCTTACGCTTAGGTGTCTTTGACAGTAGGAGGAAACCGGAGGACCCGGAGAAAACCCACGTGGTTGGACAGGCGACCCCACTCCTTGTCACGTACAACCGGGGATTCGAAACCACGCCACTTCACTCAATGACAGACCTTACGATACAACGCGTTAACCATTCGACCACCAAACCCACTCCCACTGTCAATACAATATATAAGTAGCTTTTTGCTATCCGTATTGATGCGAATGCCCATGACAGGCCCTATGATACAGCACGCACGTGCTAACCATTCGGCCAGCCCCCCCCCACACACACACACACACACGCGCGCACACAATTTAAGAGAGAGGGGGAATGGGATTAAATCTCTACTCAACACAAACGATGGTTATTTTTATTTTGATTCGGATAATTCGCTTGTGCGTTTGCGTATTTTGCTGTGGGGAAAATCGGCTGACCCGGAGAAGACCCGCGAAGTTGGACAGGTGATTCTACTCCTTGTCACGTACAGGGAGAGAGAGGGTTGGTAACGTCCACTCGACACGAACTAGGTCATTACGGGACTAACATATGGTTCAATTTTATTTCAATAATTGCGCGTACGGGTCTTTAGCGGTAGCATTACCCCTCGACTAGACATAGTGATTGGACAGAGAATATAGATTTAAAAAAAGAATGGCAAATAACGTTACCCCTCGACCAGGCATAGTGATAGGACAGAAAATATCCATATTAAAAAAAAAGAATTACTCTTTGCCATTCGGATGGCGAATATCCTTTGGCCACAGATCAGTAATGATTTCCCCATTGACTTTAATGTTAATTCTCGCTTCTTACAGCGGCTCTCACTTTTTCCCAGATTTTCGTTGGGTAGAACGCTTTCTGCCACAGATGGCGCAACATGTGGCAACCTCTTGCCCAAAAGCATGTATGAGGTTCACCATGAAAATGTTGAGATACAGACGCTGAAAGTAGAGACAATAAAAATGCAATTTTCGGCCCTACATTTCAACTTAACCAACCTCTCAACTCTTGTATCCTTCCGCCTCCAAATCATGACTATTCACCAAAACCTGGCAGAAAATGTATTTTCATACCCTTTTCTTCGATTTTACACCAAAAAGTCAACAAAAATCGCTATGCAAAAGGGGGGGGGGGGGAGGAAAGAGAAAGACTAAAAATAACTTTCGCCCTACGGCGTAGAAATATTGGGTAACGGCGTAGAAATATTTGGTGAGCTTTGTCCCTTTGTAAGACGTTAAAGTGACATTTGATTGAATTACTAAGGCATTCTGGTGAAATGACGTCATATATGAGACCAAACTGTGTTTATACACATTCCTCAATATATTATAACACGCTGTTTATACGTCACAAGTCATGTAAATGTCTGTTAAACTATGCTAAACCATTAGTTATAGCCACAAACATCGTTTTATATAGATCCGGGTTTTTAAAAAAACATATCCTGTTACGAGTCACATAAAACAGAAAGTTTTTAGTAAAAATAAGTAAACGTCCCAGTAAAATACCAGGTAAGTGTGTATAAATTTTTGTCAGTATATCAACCATATCGGATTTAAATCAACATAGGTTTAAGGCTATTCCAAGCATTCAATTCCTATAGCGAGAACTGTCAGGTTTTTATCTAATCTCCCATAATGACTCTTTAAGGAGGTTTAATATATAAAGACAACCGTTTCCTATATATAATTCGTGGGCGATTGGACGGCCGAATGGTTAGCGTGCGTGCGCGTGTTTTTATAAAAATATGTTTTTAAAACCTACCTATTCACTCTTTCATATGTATAAGTGTAAATATGTTTCGTATGTTTTTGTTTATTCATGTGTGACATGTCTGTACGTATTTTAATATCTGAATAAACATATTTACAAGAAAAAAAAAAAAAAAGCGTGCGTGCGCGCTGTACCATAAAGTCTGTCATTTAGTCAAATGGCGTGGTTTCGATTCCCGGGTTGTACGTGGCAAGGAGTAGGCTCGCCTGCCCAACCTCGTGGGTTTTTTCCAGGTCCTCCGGGTTTCTCCCACTACTGAAGACCCCTACGCGCAAGCGAATTATTTAAATAAAATAGAACAATATCTAACTCCCAAAATGACCCAGCTTGTGTCGAGTGGACGTTAAACCTCATTTCTCTCTATGATATCTGTGTTGTGTTTCATTGTTTTCTAGGATGAAGACATTATTTTTACACATCTGTGTTGTATTGGTTGTAATAGTCGTGACGGGATCAGATGCATTGAGCTGCGCTCCATGTTTGAATCATCGATTTCTTCCTCGTAAGCGGATCTGTCCGAAGTTACCTAAAACTTGTGAACCGGCTAGCAAACCTTGTGGATGCTGTCCGGTCTGCGCAGGTAAAGTCGGTGACAGATGCGGCAGATTCCAAGTGAGGTAAGTAATCAGAAACATCAGTATATATCTCATTAACGGGGATTCGGTGGCCGAATTTCCTAACGCATCTGCTGATCAACTGTCTTGGTGACAATCCCAGGCTGGTTAAAACACAGTCCCCATTTCGTTTCGTTTTTTACAGTTCAAAATTTCGTTTTACTTGTCTGTACTACACTAGGATCTGGAAGAGTTGTTACATTACCGGCGTTTTGGTTGAAGATAGGGATTAGCCAGTGGAACGGTCTGTAATATGACTATAATATAACATGATTGTAGGATACAGTAATCCCGATACAGTTAGCTGACTAGGCTATTACGTATAGATTACTCAATTTACACTGAAATATTGGACAGTATTAATTTGTTTAGAAATTGATAATAATACTGTTTCAAGTTTTCATTTTTATTCTCTCACCTTGTCGTGTTGCCGCGTAATGTTGAATATTCTTTGTTTCAGATGTGAAAAGGGTTTAACTTGCCAGAGTCAAAGTGAACCAACATCACTCCTGGGTGCATATACTATTTCATTCAATTACTTACGGCAAGGAATTTGCAGAAAGCCTTAGTTCACCAAGTGACTATACGAACTGTATAATAATACAGTGCCTAGAATACATTTTCTGTAATGATATGGTTGTGACGGTTACCTAGAAATATATATAAATCCCCTCCAAACTGTTAAACATACATTATGCAAGAGCTAAATCTGCCAATTGCAATGGCATCGCTAGCCTGTGATATTTACTGGATTATAATCCGGTCTGCTGCTTCTGATTAAATCAAAAAGTAGATAATCGAGACTATTTTTTTTATCGTACCGATTTTAGTAATAATGATCGTAGCTAGGCCCAAAATTCAATCGCTCAGTACTCGGTTTATGCTGGATCAATTTGACTGAAATTTTCAACAAATTGCCTTTACATTATCTAGTGAGAACTGCCAGTTCTTTATCTAATCTCCCATAATGTATCTTTAACATACAGTGTAGTTGATTTTATAATCATTTGTTCAGTGTTTGAATTTAACTTCGTCTTTGTTTCTTTTTTAATATTTATAAATTTAAATCAACACTTGGCCAAAAATATAAATTCAAACCGTTTTCTTCGAATTTATGTCAGACCTTCAGGTTAGCTGAGCCACCACGACATTAATTTGTATAAGATTATATTCAAAACAGCCATAAAGTCACCTGACTATCGTAAACCGACGACCTGTTTTAAAGTACATGTAGTTTAACATGACGTGTTTGTAACATGTGTCTATGTGTAAAATATATTATTAAGTTTATTTAATATCCACTGAAAAACCATTACAATATTTATTGTTTAATACGATGTATATATACTGTTTTCATGATCACGGTCAATATTATTTGTCATCTGGTTTGTTCACGTATCTTCTTTTATGTAGAATATAAACGCATTCGAATGTACTGGGGTTTAATTGGATGTTTCGGACTGATGTTTTATGTAGTGTGGTGGACATTTTACATGGCCTTTTTTCCATTGGTATTCAGTAATGTAAGCATGCATTGAAATGAAACGGATTTAACGTTTAACATTTTTCAATACCAACACGGAAACGTTAAGAGTACAGGAGCTAATGGAGTGTACTATGAGGGAAACGTTACGAGGACAGTGGAAATGAAATGAAAATGAAATGAAATGGGGTTTAACGTCCTACTGTTCTGCTCCTATGCTGGGCTAATGAAGACGGGCTTATGCCATACAGTGTGCTATGAGGGAAATTTTGCCCGGGCAGCGGCACTATCGCCTGCTCTTATATCGAATTCCAACTGCCAAGGGGTCTTTTACGTGCATTCCAATGTATACACGGGACCTCGGAAGGACAGTGGCTAATGGGTGTGCTAAGGGGGAAACGTTAAGAGTACAGGGGCTAATGGGTTTGCTATGGGAGAAACGTTACCAGGGCAGTGGCTAATGGGGTGTGCTATGGGAGAAACGTTACCAGGGCAGTGGCTAATGGGGTGTGCTATGGGGGAAACGTTACCAAAACAGTGGCTAATGGGGTGTGCTATGGGGGAAACGTTACCAGGGCAGTGGGTAATGGGGTGTGCTATGGGGCAGCGTTAACAGGACAATAGCTAATGGGGTGTGCTATGGGGGGAACGTTACCAGGGCAGTGGGTAATGGGGTGTGCTATGGGGGAAACGTTACCAGGGCAGTGGGTAATGGGGTGTGCTATGGGGCAGCGTTAACAGGACAATAGCTAATGGGGTGTGCTATGGGGGAAACATTACGAGGACAGTAGCTAATGGGATGTGCTAAGGGGGAAACGTTAAGAGTACAGGGGCTAATGGGTGTGCTATGGGAGAAACGTTACCAGGGCAGTGGCTAATGGGGTGTGCTATGGGAGAAACGTTACCAGGGCAGTGGCTAATGGGTGTGCTATGGGAGAAACGTTACCAGGGCAGTGGCTAATGGGGTGTGCTATGGGCGAAACGTTACCAGAACAGTGGCTAATGGGTGTGCTATGGGAGAAACGTTACCAGGGCAGTGGCTAATGGGGTGTGCTATGGGCGAAACGTTACCAGGACAGTAGCTAATGGGGTGTGCTATGGGGGAAACATTACGAGGACAGTGACTAATTTGGGTGTGCTATGGGGGAAACATTACGAAGACAGTGACTAATGGGGTGTGCTATGGGGGAAATATTACGAGGACAGTGACTAATGGGGTGTGTTGGTGGGGGGGGGGAACATTACGAGGACAGTGACTAGTGCGGTGTGTTATGTGGGGAAACGTTACGAGAACATTGGCTATTAGGTGTGTTATGGGGGAGACATTAGGCGGCCAGCGGTGTGAAATGGAGGAAATGTTACCAGGACAGTGCCGTTTCCGCTTACTATTCTTCAAATTGCAATTTAGCGATGAACCACAACATGGACCTCCTACACCCAGTATCTTCTTAGTGCCTTGATGTAGATCAGCTATAAAGCCGTATATAAAGTTTATCAAATCCAGTGTACTAATTCGATAAAAGCGAGCAACCGATCGCGAACCAACACCTTACTGGTAATCTATATTAGTTCATGACCGCCAATCCTACCAAGCTTGACAAGTTACGCAATAAAAATCAGATACAAAATATGCATATTAATAGACCAAGGTATGTATTTCCAGTCACCACGGATATACACCGAGCTCAGTAAATGCCCTAAAACAATCTGTACAGAGAACTTAAAAGCTTTCTAGATGATCAATTTATTTCTCATACAAATAATATATACGTGTTGATATTTCTTTAGTCAGGATATTACTGTCTATTATTATCAATCTTTTTACTCGATAATTAACGACGCCATCTGTGTTTTAATTATTTATTTATTTAAATTGATGTTATGTCTTCTAATTGATATTTTGTCGATTAATTGATATTTTGTCCAGTACCGGTAATTGATATTTTTGTATCTTATTTCATTTTTTGTCGATGAACTCATATTTCGTCGATTAATTCATATTTCGTCCATTAATTCATATTTTGTCCATTAATTCATATTTTGTTCATTAATTCATAATTCATGTCTTAATTGGTGTCATGTTAATTATAATTATAATCAGTCGCTGTACCACACGGTGCTGGTATTGTTGTTGGGTCTCTACATGCCTGTTCTTCTTCATAATATACCAAACCTTTAAAATAGAACATATAATAGAGAGAGAGAGAGAAATGGGCTTTAACGTCCACTCGACACAAACTAGGTCATTTCGGGACTAACATATGGTTTTAATTTTATTTCAATAATTTGCTTGCGCGTAGGGGTCTTTAGCAGTGGGAGGAAACCGGAGGACCCGGAGAAAACCCACGAGGTTGGACAGGCGACCCTACTCCTTGTCACGTACAACCGGGGATTCGAAACCACGCCAGTTGACTCAATGACAGGCCTTATGATACAGCGCGCACGTGCTAACCATTCGGCCATCCACCCCCCCCCCCCCCCGAACATATAATAATCAGCTATTACAGTACATTAAAGGACAATATTGGTGCCAGTCATTATCACATATGTGATAGAGCTGGTTAAACACATTCCAAATACAATTTTAACACAGAGATCATTGCTACGATAGCTGAGTAATACAGGTTTCCTGAATCGGAAGTGACGAACGCCAAAGGAAAACACGAGTCATCTCTCTATATAACTGACTGATAACAGATACACGGGCGAATTTCTGCTGACTAACAATTCCTTCGAAGACCAAAAGTTACCTGACAATTCAATAAAGTAATTGAATGTCATTAGATAAGAGAAAAATAGAAATAGTCCGTACATATATTGTTTATTTTCGGCCTAGCCTCGATCATCATTACTAAAGTCGTAACGATAAAAAACATAGTCTCGATTATCCATTTCATGATTTAATTATGAATGGAAGTCGAACAGCAAATCGGAAACTAATCAAATAAATATCGCAGGCTATCGATCCCAGTCGATATCGAAGGCTAGCCTTGACATCAAGAGTTGATTATGGTCTGGATAAGTTAATTAATGTCTAATTAATAATTTAGATAACATTTTAGGCCTAAAGAAAGACCCGCAATAAACAGATGTAGCTCTTGCATAATGTATGTTTAAGTACTATACCTGAAGGACATTTTTGGTGACCAGCGAAGTAACCATAGTTACACGTGTAGAAATAGGTACATGGTGGTTCAGGTCCAGAATCTCGTTCCGGTTTGCTGAGAACTATTTCACCCAGACTCTGACATTCGTTGGTTCTATCAAAATTACACGGGGCTGGCGCATTATTTACCCTGATAACACAAAAGAACAATAACAAATTATACATAATCTGTTCTTCGTGAACTACAGGACTTGGGAAGAATGTCTTTATGTGGGTAAAAATATAAACGCAAGCGGTTGCCATGCAAGATACGCTCACATTTTGTAAGAGATGGACAGGAAACAAAGAAAAATCGGTGGACATACCAGAATATTATCGTCCGATATGTACGAATATCAAAAGGTTCTGGGATATAAAAATATATTGTAAGTTTCATCAAAATCAGATAAACAATCTGATCTCTAATCCGACCATAATCCATGAAGTTACGGTAACATGCTTCAGAGTGAATCTTGCGTTTTGATTGGTTAATTAGACACTGTCGATTGGACAGTAACGCCGAGATCTTTGGGACATAAACCTATATTTCAAGTTTCATCAAAATTGAGGAAGGGCGGACGGATGGGTGTATAACAAATTACACTGAGAGCGGAAGGTAGATACTCGCTAGAAGGTAGAGTTACACTACTGCCTATGAGAGGAACATGCGAAAAATAATACCTCTTCTCATTCCCTTTTAATACCCTTTCCTTTACATATACTCATGAGGGTTCCCGTGTGTTCGATCCCTGCGTTGGCCGAGAAGGTTCATCTGGATTTTCCAACATAGTTATTCCTTGTCAGTGATACAGGATATAGTCGTCGAATGGTACAAAAACCGAGGTCCCATGTCCACATTGGCGTGCACGTAAATGACCTTTTTCTCTTAGGAATTCGATATCAGAGTAGACGGTAGCGCTGCCGTCCTGGCAAAATTTCTTTCACTGCCATCTGCGCGATGCATGCCCGGCTTCATTAACCCAATCAGAGCAGAACAGTAGGGCGCTAAACCCCATAGCATTTCATCTCTCTTTCTCTCTTCCCTCTCTCTCCTTTACATATACTTACTCTGTACAACCCGATTGCTGATTGTAGGCGTAACCATCTGGGCAATCTGTCTGGATATGTGTACCTCCTCTACATTCACCAAACGCTCTGCAACCCCACCAGACCACGCCCTCGGGTAATCCAGAACAGTCAAACTGGTCGGGTTTTTTCTGACCATTGGCCATACCTATAAAACATTATAAAATGATTCATCATTTCAGAACATTTAGAAATTACGTGTATATCCTTTAATTAGACCAACATTATATTCTAGTACTGGAAATAGGAAAGAGAATATTATCCATTGCCAATTAAGAAATAAAGTTAGTCACTTATTCCACCATTTACCTAGTGAAACAAAGGTGTGCCCTAGGTGTAATTCTACAGACGAAGATAATTACCATTATTTGTTCATATGTCCAGCCTACTCTGCCTCAAGCCCATCTCTTCAAAATAATATACACCAGCTTAAACAAAATGTTACAATGGGTCTAATTTTATATGGCAACACCGATCTTTCAGATGATACCAATTCTAACTTATTTGAAATAGTGCAAAAATATATAAAAAGATAGCAAGAGGTTTTAAATCATATGGTTCAATTTTAGTTCAATAATTCGTTTGCGCGTAGGGGTCTTTAACAGTGGGAGGAAACCGGGGGACCCGGAGAAATCCCATTACATTTGATATTCGACCCTACTCCTTGTGCCACGAAAATACTCCCCACCCCTACGCTCATGTTAAAGATCAGTGAATCCAATCCTCATCTTTAAGATTAAGACCAACCTTGCAATTTCATTTATAGTCTAGAAAATGACCTAAACTGAAACGAAGTTTAACGTTCTACTTTTCACGCCCCTTATCTGTGGTGCAGGAAGGAGGGTCTAACAAGGACAGCTGTCAAGTCATGAGAATGGGACGAAAAACGGCGGCCTCGTATATACGTTAGCCTTAACGTAAAAGATCCCTTGACAGTTGGAATTCGATATATGAGTAGGCCATAGTGCCGCTGCCCGGACAAAATTTCCCTCATAGCACACTGTAACGCGTATCCCCGTCTTCATTAGAGCAGAAGAGTAGGACGTTAAAACCCATTTCATTTCATTTGATTTCTACTTTTCAGCACCAACCGAGCAAATGAAGACTGGTGCACGCTATGCATTCTCAGACTTAAGTTAAGAATTTACTTAACTTTCAATCACTGTTTTTGAGAAATATCTTTGATCCAGAAACACAACACTTTGCACGTAGTTTCTTATTGATGTGTTTGATACATTCAAATTAAAAAAGTTTTATAAAGGACTATATTTTAGTTTCAATAGGGCGAACAATAAAACTTTTGTTGCTTTAATGTATCAAAATGAAAACGAAGTGGAATGGGGTTTAACGTCCTACTGTTCTGCTCCGAACTTGGCTAAAGCAAACGGGCATACATCGCGCAAAGTGCTATGAGGGAAATTTTGCCAGGACGGCGGCGCTACGGCCTACTCTGATATCGAATTCTAACTGCCAAGGGATCTTGTACGTACAAGCCAATAAGTACACGGGACCTCGGTTTTTCTCTCATCCGTACAACTAGGCAACTGTCCTTGTCAGGCCCTCCGTCCTGCATCACTGACAAGGGGGTGGGGGGACGCCTTTAATGTATCAATACACCAAAACGAAAAGAAACTATGTGCCAAATGTTTGTGTTTCTGGATCAAAGATATTTCTTATAAACAATGATTGAAAGTTGAGTAAATTCTTAAGCACTCTCAAACTTAAGAATTTACTCAAAATTGTTCACCTTATTTTGACTAAAATAGAGCCCTTTATAAAACTTTTGTTGTTTGTTTTAATGTATCAAATACATCAATAAGAAACTACGTGCAAAGTTTTGTGTATCAATACACCGAAAAGAAACTATGTGCATTTTTTGTGTTTCTGGATCAAAGATATTTCCCATTTCGAGACTAACACATAGTTCGGTTTTATTTCAATAATCGCTTGTGCGTAGGGGTCTTTAGCAGTGGGAAGAAACCGGAGGACCCTGAGAAAACCCACGAGGTTGCACAGGCGAACCTACTCCTTGTCACGTACAATCGAGGAATCGAAACCACGTCACTTGACTCAATGACATACCTTATGATACAATGAAATGAGAGTGGAGGATAACAAGAATACAGACACCTTTAACAGGTTCTCTCCTTGCTTTCATGCCCCGCCCTAGTCACAGACAGAGCCATATATTATAGTCATCGAAAATAGTGTTTCATCTTACCTGCTAACAATAACGCAGTTAATATCCACCAAATCATTTTGAACGACTTCTAAGTTATTTCACGTAATGCATGAACGGACCCTTTATATATTGCATTTACCACCTGAACTTTATCCCGTAACCTTTAAACTATCTGTCATCTTCACAAACAGAAATGATTAGGATTTGCCTTGGGTTTCCTACGCGCATACATACACACACACCAGCCCCCTTGTCCCATTTGTTGTTGATTTTGTTGTTTAATACTCTTCGAAACGTCGCTCAAATAAATAAGTAGCTGTTTTTCCATAAGTATGTGTTATAGTTTATTGCCCTATCCAGTTACTAAATGCATCTTAAAGATTCTCTAACAAGATATTATATGCACATTCTTGTGTTTTTCAAGTCGTTGCGCCTCTGCGTTTCGCTGTATATAGTGAAAAGCGTTCAGCCCAACGAATATTTTGGGAAAAGTTGGAGTCGAGAAAAGAGACGAGAAAGGATTTTTGTTTTCTCCGTAAAATGTGAGTGTTCTACGTTCCGTCAATCGGATGTAATGTTCATGTCTTCGTATCTTGATTGTTTGACAATCGAGTCTATCATACTTTCATGAAATTCGTAGACTTGATTGTCAAACACTATTGCGAATTATGGGTGTTTTTGACCCGTAGACAGAATGTAGGGCCGTAGACAGAATGTCCAAGTCGCGGCCTTTGACCTCACCTTTCTACGTGAAAGGTAAATATACGCCATTTCAGCTAGATCCTTCGAATTACTTTTTCGTATTTTTGTGATGAAAACTGTCTTTTTTAAAAAAAAACAAAACCAATGCGTCTAGAGAACAGTTAATATGTATTGGTCAGACGAGGTTGATATTAGACAAAACAGACATGATATATAACTTTTGTTTCTGGCCTTCAGTATTTATTGAACGATTAAGAAGCGGGTTCCGATCGACGACTTGAAATTTAGTAACGAGAGAGAGAAATGTGATTTAACGTCCACTCTAAACAAACTAGGTCATTTCGGGACTAACATATGGTTTTTAATTTTATTTCAATAATTTGCTTGCGTGTAGGGGTCATTAGCAATGAGAAAAAAACGGAGGACCCGGAGAAAACCCACGAGGTTGGACAGGCGGAAATTTTGTAACGCCCGTATATGTAAATGAATGGAGAACATTAGACCAACTACTTAGCCTCGGGGTATTATTATTTTTAATTATCACTCACTAACACATTCTACAATAGATATCGCTTGTGTGTTAAATTTCATAATGTACTGCGATATTTCCTTAGGAGATATCGCTTTACGTGAATTTGGTTGGTCAATTAAAAAGGGACTACATTTTTTCATTTTCAAAAAACAATTTATTTTTTTTAAAGTAACTTTCTATTCTTTTTATTAAAATGGAATTATTTTTATTTAATTGACGTTGATGGAAACACTGGGTCAATATACAGGACTTTGCAATGGTTGAATTGCTTGCAAAAAATAATGTATCACTACGCCGTAATGCAATCAGGTTCAGTAAAAGTGAAATCTATAGCAAAGAATTATATTTATTTATTTGGGCATGTAAGAATGGATTGGGTGATAAATAAAATCTCATACTCGTCTTTTTTGATATCAAAAAATATCAACACTTGTCGATAAAGTAAAATAAACTCGCCAAAGCCTCGTGGGAGATTCTCTATCTATTGACCTATTATATAAATACGATATTTATTGTTATTTTTTTCACTATTGGGTATAATATAATTATTGTTGACAGATTGAGAGTGGAGGATAACGAGAATACTGACATCTTTAACAGGTGCGTGTTTTAACCGGGTGAGAATTTCACAGATAGAATGTCAACGTGTCCCTCGTGCAGTCACGAAAAACATAAAAGTGAAAACAAAATTGAAGTATTATTAGAAAATACCAAACATTGTAGCATTAGTGTGCGTCACATACTTATAGTTGTTGTTTGTTTGAACTGCTACATTGTAAGAAATACAGTATTATTATTTTCAATACCTTTCCGATATGTTAAATTAACACACTGTCAGAAAGAGAGATAAAGAAATGGTCTTTAACGTCCACGCGACACAAACTAGAGAGAGAGAGAGAGAGAGAGAGAGTCAGAGTCTAACGTCCACTCGACACAAACTGTTTTTTTTCGGGACTAACATACGGTTCAATTTTATTTCATTAATTCGCTTGCGCGTACGGTCTTTAGCAGTCGGAGGAACCCAGGAAACCTGAAGAAATCCCACGAGGTAGGACAGGCGATCCTACTCCTTATCGTGTACAAGCGGGGAATTGAACCCACGCCACTTCACCCAATGACAGACCTTATGATACAAAGCCCACGCGTTAACCATTCGACCACCCCAACCTAATGTCCATACACTATCTAATTAGCTCTTTGTCGGCCCGTCAATGAGGCGCATGCTCACTAACCAGTGGGGTCCGGGTTCGATCCATTTAATGCTTGGGAAAGGTCTTTCTGGTTTTCCAGTGTGGTTTCACGGTGTCTATGGTGCAGGAGGTGGGGCCTGGCAAGGAGCAGCGCATAGTCGCTCGAAGGTCCTACAGCGTACAGGAAATAAAACTTGACCGTTGAAATTGCGCGAAGGGTGAATAATTTGAAAATGTGTCTCCCCCATAGATTAACCAAGGGGTTAGTGGAGTAGAACGGAATGAAACAACTGGGAATAGCGAGGCTGGGCTAGAACGTATGCTCCGACTGCATGAGAAAATATCTCAACCAACCATGACAGCTGCAACACATTCGTTGTGTTTAATTACGTCATGATTCTACTCACACCACCTGTGTCGACAGGGCTGACCGAAATGTTCCGTCAATTCGGAACGGTCAGGTCTCAGAATAGAGCATCCCCAGTGTAAATGTTTCATACCCATCTAAGCTTTAATAAAAAAATAACTTTTTTAGGACTAAACACAATGAAATCAAGGAGTGGTCGACAAACCAGAAGTCAGACAGCGGATAATGTGCGCCTCCATTTCAAGCGGTTGCGATAGAAAGGAGTACATTTGTCCCTGAATTTTATGGCCATTTAAAATACAGATGTGACGTCATCCTTATTTCAAATAATCGTACGGGCAACTTGCCAATCGTACAGTATTTAGACTAGTGAAATATTGGACTCGCGTGACGTATTTCACTGTAAAAGCACGTGCGGAGTGTCTGTATTTTAAGTCGTTTGATCTCGATCTTAACACATTGCGTAAAAAACTTGGGCCTACGGGCCTCTTGTTGTTACAATATATTACTTAATGCTCTCGCTCTCGACATAATTATAAGTCTCTGTCATTCAGGCAAATATTCTACGAATATTAGTATGGATGGGTTGTCAATATTTGGGAATAATAGGTCATTGCCTAGATTATCCGACCTTTAATATTATCATGAACAAAGTCCAAGGGAGTTAACTAGCCCGAAACAAGATTTCGATAGCCCGTGAAATTAATTAAAAAATTGCTATTTCAGAAAATTCATTTCCATTGCCAGTTCATATCTAACACCTTTATTGTTTTTTTTTATTATTTTACAATTTCTCTCTTCATTGACAATATCTATATTTTTAATTAATCCTAATTCGTCGTCACGATTCATGTTTGTTTATAATTATTTATTTCGGGAAGGGCTGGACTCTTACTTGACATGGCGAAATTTACTGGATAATCAGCCACATAAACAACCAAACTCCAGGTTACTCATGGCCAATGGAACTTGTTGTCAAATGTTGACAACAGACCCAGACCCTCCGTACGTTGAAGACTATTGAAACTGGAATGTAGATCTAGTTGAATCAAATGATATTTTATAATCTCCGTGCAAACAGGTTAATAGTTCCTGTGAAAGATCGTGACTTCGTTCTTGATATCCAACACATTGGGGATGATCGTTTGAACGTTCCGGAATTGAAATTCTGCCAAACCAAAAAATACGGACAATCGAGTGACCATGGGAATGTTGGGCTAGAACGTATGCTCCGATTGCATGAGAAAATATCTCAACCAACCATGACAGCTGCAACACATTCGTTGTGTTTAATCACATCATGATTCTACTCACACCACCTGCGTCGACGAGGCTGACAGAATGTAAGAGGACTGAATTCCGCGGTAGTCGATTGCGATTCAGTCAATTCGGAACGTTCAGGTCTCACAGTAGAGCATCCCGAGTGTAAACGTTTCATACCCATCTAAGCTTTAATAAAAAAAAAACTTTTTTAGGACTAAACACAATGAAATCAAGGGGTGGTCGACAAACCAGGGTAATGCTCGAATCCATTTCAAGGGGGGAGGGGGATGGCCGAATGGTTAAACCCCATCTCTCTCTCTCTCTCTCTCAAGAGGTTGCGGTAGAATTATTAGTCTCTATCATTCAGACAAATATTCTACGAATATTAGTCTTGGTGAGTTGTCAATATTTGACAATAATAGGTCATTGGCTAGATTATCCAGTCTTCAATATTATCATGAACAAAGTCTAAGGGAGGTATCTAGCCCTAAAACAAGATGTTGACCCCTATTTAATTTAATTAAGAATTGCCATTTCAGAAAATAAATTCATTTGCATTGTCAGTTCAATATCCAACACACTTATTTTTTTATTTATTTATTTTTTGTATTTTTTTTTGTGTTTTTGTTACAATTTCTCTCTTCATGGACAATGTCTATGTTTTTTGATTAATCCTGATTCCTCGTCACGATTTATGTTTGTTTATAAAGATTTATTTCGTCGGGATGGAACTTTTTGTCAAATATTGACAACAGACCCAGACCTAGCTACGAGAACGTAACTAAAAACGCGGAGATATACTGATGTGCTTGATTTTAGATACGATTGGATGCCTTTAGTTCCCAATGGCAAACTCAATTTCTTTATTAATGCATGTACCATCTTAAATATAAGTTAATTTTATACTATTAGTACTTATTACACATACGCAGTCCAATCTACTGAAACAACATTCATTTATCATCAAATATTGACAATAAAGTAAATCAAGCGTTGTTTTTATCAAAATTGATTCGGACGTTCATAATTACGGCGTATTACTACTGCTCAACTCTGATCAGATTAGTACTTTGATTGGCTATTGCACACGAGACCCCGCCTTTATGTGTTACAGACGTAAATTTAAAATGTCGGAAAAGCAATCTACTGTCGCTTTGATTTTAAACAAAGGGGGATTTGTACCCGTGCCAGGTGGGATTATATGCTTAATTGTAGTTGGGTGTGGCAGAAATATTATAAATAACAATAATCAATCATTGTTTTGATGAAAAATATTGTCAATTTTGTTTACTAATGCCGGATGCGAATCGCTCCCGCATTTGCTACGTTGAAGTTAATAGGGCCAACTCTTATCTCGAAACACGGAGGGCTGAGAGATGAGGTTTGTTATCCAACCCAGACCCTCCGTACTTTGAAGACTAGGAGGTTCTGGGTGACCGAGGTTATATAATTGTGTAATTGGTTAAACCAAATGTATATAAATGTGGCTCTATATGACCATGTACATGCAAAGAGAGAGGGATAGAGAAATTGGGATTAAAGTCCACTCGACATAAACTAGGTCATTCCGGGACTAACACATTTATTTCAATAATTCGCTTGCGCATAGGGGTCTTTAGCAGTAGGAGAAAGCCGCAGGACCGGGAGAAAACTCATGAGGTTGGACAGGCGATCCTACTCCTTGTCACGTACAACCGGGGAATCGAAACCACACCGGTTGACTCAATGACAGACCTAATGATACAGCGCCCACGTACAAACCATTCGGCCACCCAACCCACCACCATGTACAAGCAAGGAAATTCGTTAATCCTACATTTAATTAACGTTATACAATTAATCTTCTATAACGGTGATTTGACACCATCAATATAATATGGCGTGCAGTTGGAATATGTTTTAAATAGAAATATATAATCAATATTCAATCCTATATTTATTATCAATCGTGGTTCAATCATGCCTTGGTCGGAAATACATAATCAATATTTACAGTATTCAAGGAACTGGGTCTTGTAATAACTGAAATGAAATGAAATGGGGTTTAATGTCCTCCTGCCCTGCTCTCACTGGCCTAATGCAGACGGGCATACGCCCTACAGTCTGATATGAGGGGGTTTGTGCCCGGGCAGCGACACTATGACCTACTCTTATATCGAATTCCAACTGCCAAGGGATCTTTTACGTGCATGCAAATAAATACACGGGACCTCGGTTTTTCGTCCCATCCGAAAGACTAGACAGCTGTTTGCACCACTAACAAGGGGAAACCGCATCGGAAAATCCATGTTAGCAAGGCAGCGCCTTGCCCGCTTAGCCACCGTGACTTCCTGTAATACCGTACAAGAAGCAGTGTATGCTTAGCCACCGTGACTTCCTGTAATACCGTACAAGAAGCAGTGTATGCTGTCTCCTTCCAGAATATCAGATACCAGATTTGCTGACAGGATCGCGTTCATTTTATATTCTATTTCAACCTCGTGGGTTTTCTCCGGGTGCTTCGGTTTCCTCATACGTTTTAAAATCCCAGGCCCGCCCACTTTCTCCATCCCGGATACCCCCTCACTGGTTAATGTTTGGGATTTTTATTATAGGTTCAGCAACCCCCACTATCGCTTTGACCTCACCTTGAATTGGTTCGTGTGCGCAGATAAATAGATAATGTAATAAAACGATAAGTCTTATAACTAATGAAACATGTATCCTTACCTTTAATACACCTGTAATGTTCTTTGTATTGACACCTTGCAATGACGTCACATGCGAATACAGGTAGAGAAAGGTAATATGGCCTACAGTTGTTATATTTTATCAAATAACATTCAATTATTTAGACATTTCTAGATATGAATGGTATAGTTTTATATTTTTAGGAATATATGCGTTGTTTTAGTTTGTATTTAAGAATTTATATGAATATGAGATGTATATATTTAGACATTTCCAGGTATGAGTGGCTTAAATGATATTAATTTAGGACTGTTTATATTTTATGTAGTTAGACATATCCAGGTAAGAGTAGCATAGATGGTATTAATTTAGGAATGTATATATGAATACATGAGTTGTATAGTGTATATTAAGACATTTCTAGATGTTTGGGGGGAGGGGGTGGATGGTCAAATGGTTAGCTGTATCATAAGGTCTGTCATTGAGTCAACTTGCGGGGTTTCGATTCCCTGGTTGTACATGACAAGGAGAAGGGTCGCCTTCCAATCTTTGGGGTTTTCTCTGCGTCCTTCGGTTTCCTCCCACTGCTAAAGACCCTTACACGCAAGCGAATTATTGAAAATTGAACCCTGTGTTAGTCCCGAAATGACCGAGTTTGTGTCGAGTCTCTCTCTCTCTCTCTCTCTTTCTCTCTCGATGTCAGTGGTATAGATATTACATAATTTCTATGGTTATATGAGTGGTATAGTTTGATATCGCCGAGTTTGTCATCTATCCTTGATAGACAATGTAAACGGCCAATATATATATAAACATGCAAACTGCCTAACTGATCACCAGTAAATATTCGTTTGGCCGCCAATATCACCGATATAACAGGCTACATGGTAAGACTGTCAACTAGATTCTACACGATTCAGGGAGTAGTGTAGCTTCTGTGACATTGCCAGCATGCATTGAATGACATGTAAATGTTGAAATTCCAATATAAATATATGGACACGTCGTTGTTCTAACAATGGCCATAGTCTCTAAATGGCCGTGCTATCGGCGTTGAAGAGACGGAAATGGCCCTAAATTCAATAGCCTAGAATGAATAGTTCAATATGGCATCATATTAATTTATTTAAACAGCATAAATTGAATCTGTTGAATATGACATCATGTTAAAGGGACAATAACACTCTTGCTGGCTTGACAGCTCCAGAAAATAAATAATAGCCTTATTCTAAGTACTAGATGTTTAACTGTCCTACCTGTTGTGTAAATTATCCATTACATCCTATTTTACGTGTCCAGAGGATTCAAAAATATTTTTAAATCCAAGTTACATTTGAAAAGGTTTACGTTAGGCTTTTCAAACCATTTAGTTGAATTTTTCCAATTTTTTAAATTAGGTGTGTTAAGATGAAATTTGTATCATCAATTAATTGGAATATTGTAAAAAAAAGTACAATTTGTTGACCAGAATAAAGATTGGGACATATTATTCAGTTACAACAAGAGTGGTATTGAGCCTTTAATTTGAACGGAATATAACGAAACTGTTCAATATGATATGATATTAATATAAACAGACTAAATTGAATATGATATATTATGATATATTATATATGATGTCTAGAATGAACAGTTCAATATGACATCATGTTAATATAAACAGCATAATTTGAATCTGTTCAATATGACATGATGATAATTGAATAATTATGTATGTTATATTGATGTTAATTTCAACAGCAGTCCAAATTGAAAATATTCAATATGACACGTATATAAGTAGGGCGTTAAACCCAATTCCATCCATGTGTTCAATATGACATATAATTTAAACTGTATAAATAGCATTCAATAAGATGTTAATTTTAATACCTTGTGTTATTAGAGTGTATATGTAACCCGATCTGTCAAATATATAGATATAGTAGTAGATCTATTGTTTATATTGACACTACCCATTATATACACCCCAGGTAACATACATACACTCTATACATATATCAACACACCTGACAGGTAGGACGACAAGATAATCTACTCACAGGTAAATATCTTACTGAATTCCTAGTTAAATTTAACAAGCTTGTCGATCTTACTGAATTCCTGGTCAAGTTTACTAATGGTAATTTTAGGTGCCCGTTTGCTATAATATATTTTATTGAATTCCTAGTTAAATTTAACAAGCTTGTCGATCTTATTGAATTCCTGGTTAATTCTATTAATCGTAATTTGCAGGTGCCTGTTTTGTATATACAATGTATCTTACTGGATTCCTAATTAAATTAAACAACTTTACCAATCGTAGTTTGTAGGTACTCTTATACTAAATAGCTTACTGCATTCCTAGTTACAGTTTAACAAGGTGACCAACCGTAGTTTGCTGGAGCCCTTATACTAAATACCTTAGTGAATTCCTAAAACCTTACCAATCGTAGTTTGCAGGTGCCCGTATACATGTACTAAATACCTTACTGAATTCCTAAAACCTTACCAATCGTAGTTTGTAGGTACTCTTATACTAAATACCTTACTGCATTCCTAGTAAAAGTTTCACAAGGTGTTCAATCGCAGTTTGCAGGTGCCCGTATACTAATTTTCTTACTGAATTCCTAATTAAAGTTAACGAGCTTACAAATCGTAGTTTGTAGATGCCCGTTGACTAAATATCTTACTGAATTTCTAGTTGAAGTTAATCGAGTTTACAGGTGCCCGTATACTAATTATCCTTCTGAATTCCTAATTAAAGTTAACAAGCTTACAAATCATCCGTTGACTAAATATCTTACTGAATTTCTAGTTGAAGTTAATCGAGTTTACAGGTGCCCGTATACTAAATATCTCTAGTTAAATGTAACAAGATTACTCATCGTAGTTTCTAGGTGCCCTTATACTAAATCTAAATCAGGGAGGAAGGGGGTTCTCCTAGATTATTTTGGGACTAACATACGGTAATTTCTATGTACAATAGCCACTTGTACAATGATATTAAACGATTAAGATACTACAACTACAATGAGATTGTGGGGAGATTTTTTAAATACATATCACAGTTTCTACCGGTTATCTGAATTGGGGGGTTGGATGGCTGAATGGTTAATGCGTGCGCGCTGCATCATAAGGTCTGGCATTGAGTCAACTGGCGTGGTTTCGATTCCCCGGCTGTACGAGACAAGGAGTAGGGTCGACTTCCAACCTCGTGGGTTTTCTCCGGGTCGAAACGTCGTGCTATATGTGTATAAACCAGTGATTGTTTTCCATATAAATTGTGTTGTGTTTTTAATGCGCCCAAATCGTTATATGCTGAAGGATTATACTTTCAGTGTATGAGGGGGGTTTACAAAGTTGATAATTTCTAACTAATGTTTACTACCGAAAACTTGAATCTTTTATTAATAAAATCTTGAAATCTCTACCACACTGTAACAGTCGCACGTCCCATAACACTGTGTAAACTCAATTTGACACAGTCATTACAAGAAACCGTTCTATAGATAATATTTGCTTAATAAAGACGAACTGATCATCGTCGCCTTGAATAAGCTTGCCTGTCATACTGGTTTTGTAATCTACTAAATTCCACGTGTCATTCCTTTTATATGTCCCCCTAAACCAACCAATTTATTATCTAACTTGTTTATAGTAATATATGTTACTAAAGTGTTTTGTATGTTTAAATATGGTGATGTCACGCGCTAATACTTCTATATTGATATGGTCTATAATTAGTGAGGTGTGAATGATCGGTTCTACTCTTCTCTATTTATTAACACTGTTAAATATTTAAAGGGCCAATCTTGATTATATTTGGGAGAATAAAACTACTTAAAGGACCTAAGTCCGTAACTCAAAATCCTCCAAAATCTTCGACATCGAAAACACGAATTATTGGTCAATTTAAATCAACATTGATGATGTAAACTTACCGGGAAAAGATGAGCTTCTGATATCCGATATTTAAGATAAAATAATTTTTTTAACATTGGTACACGAATCGTGTACCATAATGCGCTTCAGCCCCAGTTGTATTGAGAGACTCGAGGGACGAGGCTAGACACATTGCACCAAATCAAATGAAGTTATGTAGACTAGAATAACTAGACGCCAGAAATTTGCACTCGATTGAGATTGCTGACTTATTTCGCCGAACATAACTGATTTGAAATTGGAGTAAAAACGGAAACCATTAAATGTAAATCAGTTTATATACATTCATATTACAGTATTATATGCGTTGCGACCCACCTTTCTGAATTTCTAGGTCCCAAAATGTTAGCGATTTAGCTCCTTTAATTTTGTGTAAATAAAGTCATTAAAAGCCTCTACCTTAGGGCCTACAGGCCACAATTCTATGGAATACAATTACTGCTTGTTACTGAGCGACGTTTCAACTAGGCCTCTCTAGTCATTATCAGGCAACGTCGATCAGTAATAAGTAGTAATTGTATTCCATAGATTTTGGACGTATATACTCCGGTTCAATTACTAAATGCCATTGAAACAATTTACCTTAGGGCCGAGCAACTACGTCAATATACGGAAACGTTTTCAAACAACTTAAACCCATCAGTCTTTATCGGAAAATGGAGACCGGTGCCCCAAGCTCTATTATACGGTGTCTGGATAAAATCAGACTTTTATTTCATACAAAAGAACATGTAGGTTAAAATTACCGTTCGTTATCAAGTACAGCGCATGCTTCAAGCACCGTTTTGACCTCTAAAGGAACGATAATAGATTATCAGGTCATCCAACGAAAAAATTGACCCAAAATCTTGAAAGGGTTACGTGTCCGGATAAACGGTTTTGGTGTTCAAATTTCCGAGACTCTGATAAAACCGGGATGGTCCCTTTAAGATTGTTTAAAGAGCAAATATCTGTGTCGCCGATATATCACAAAAATAGTACTGAATTTGAAATGTGTTGACTTAAAGGAGCTAAACCTCTTTTAAGAAAACTCAATATTTTTCATAATATTCAAATTTAAAAACACGGATTAGAATGACGTAGCAAAAGAAAGGGGAATGAAATGGTGTTTAACGTCCTACTTTTCTGCACCAACTGGGCTAATAGAGACGGGCATACAGCACACAGTGTGTAACGAGGGAAATATGGCACTGACAGTGGCGCAACAGCACACCCTTGCCGATTTCCCACTATCAGAGGATCCGAGTTGTATTTTAACCAATTAATTCACAGATTTATGCTGATCATTAAAAATGTTGGCGTATAAAAAGAGATAAGATTTGGTGTGATTGCGTACGGATTCTAAGACAACTCTCGCTCTCTGTTGTTTCGAATACAGACGCAGATGGTATATTATAATAATAATAATTTATTCTTATATAGCGCATTACAATATTATACAAATTATATATCTCAACGCGCTTTATAATGTTGTGGATAGAAGTTGAAGTAAATTATATCAACATTTCTAAGCATTGTAATTGATTGTAATCCCTTTAAACAAAAAAAAAAAGTTTTTAACGATGATTTAATATTTCTAATTTTAACAGGTAATTCTTTCCAAGTCTTAGGTGCGCTGTGCATAAATGCCCTATCCCCATATTATATTGATGTTGGTGCATCACGTTAAGAAATGATTTCACAGCTTGACGAAGTTCTGGTAGTCTTAATGTAAGAGCGAGGAACTAAAAGGCTATTAAGAGTTACCTCTAATTAACTACTTTGGAATATTATCTAACTACCAGGACTATCTCATTTCGAAATGAAATGAAATGGGGTTTAACGTCCTACTGTGATAATGAAGACGGGCATACGCCATATAGTGTGCTATGAGGGTAATTTTGCCCGGACAGCGGCACTACGGCCTACTCTTATGTCGAATTTCAATAGTCAAGGGATCTTTTACGTGCACACGAATGAACGTTTTTGCGTTCCATCCGAATGATTAAAGGGACAATAACACTCTTGCTGGCTTGATAGCCCCAGAAAATAAAAAATAGCCTTATTCTAAGTATTAGATGTTTAAGTGTCCTACCTGTTGTGTAAATTATCCATTAAATCCAGAGGGTTCGAAAATATTTTTAAATCCAAGTTACATTTGAAAAGGTTTACGTTAGGCTTTTCAAATCATTTAGTCGAATGTTTCCAATTTGTTTATATTAGGTGTGTTAAGATGAAATTTGTATCATCAATTAATTGGAATATTGTAAAATAGTGCAATTTGTTGACCAGAATAAAGATTGGGACATATTATTCAGTTACAACAAGAGTGGTATTGAGCCTTTAAACAGCTGTCCTTGTCAGACCCTCCGTCCTGCATCACTGACAAGGGAGAACCACGAAGGGAAATCTGGATGAACGGTCTCGGCCAATGCAGGGCTCGAACACCCGACCGCCAGACTAGCGAGCCAGCATCTTACCCACTTAGCCACCGTGAACCCCATCTCATTTCGAACAACGAATGTGAAAACTATGAAAATATACAATGATATCTTTCTATTTCAGAATATGGTGTATTGTTCCATACGTGAGTATGACCGGGACAAAGAAAACATCGCCTCTTCTCAAATTGCCTAATTTAACTTCTAATGATACCGGATGTAGATCAGATTATACAGAATCGACCTTGATGATCGAGACACCAGCGATTGATCAACTTCAAACTCACAGAGAAGATGTTAGATTATTCCAAGTAAGAAAACCATAAGGACGTAACAAGACAAAATCAGTCTAATTTCGTTTCATTTTTGTGGTTCTGGTTAGATTACTTACTCAAAATTGGGTCGCGTAAAATATAAAACGAAATAAGGGAGAGAGAGAGAGAGAGAGAGAGAGAGATAGGGGGATTTAATAGTGTCTCTTTAATATGTCCCAAATAGCGTCGGATCTAAATCCCACCCGTTAGACCATTCGATCATAAAGCAACACAGCCTCACCCCCACCCCCTCCCACGAAAACTGGATTAAGAAATATTTGATTTCTGTGGCTGATCACGTGTTTTCTCTTTCAATCTATAGGATATAATTATGTGGCCGATTATATACTATTCAAAAAAAGTAGGGGATATTTGATTTTGGGGGCATAATACTAAAATATGCAAATGACTACGAAAAAAGTCACTATAGAACCTAACAGAAGAAACATTTCCAGTTACATGTGACGCCCAAACGCACCAATAGCTACCGCATGGAATGCAGGTGATGTATGGGATCATCATGGGGGTCCAACCCAAGATTTGCACGACTCTGACTTTGAATGTTACAGTCATTGTGGCATTGAATTCCAGGGTGGAAACATCAGTTTAATTGTTTTAGTGACCAGAAAACAAATTTTGATATGCGTCGGCTTACCCAAAATGAAAGGTTACGTGCCCTTGGCATGCTACATATCGGCACAACACAGGCGGTTGTGGCGCGGACGATGAATGTTTCTCAGTCTGTCATAAGCAGGCTATGGTCCAGATACCGTGATACACAATCTGTACAGGACAGACCACGCTCAGGTCGACCAAGGGCGACAACTCAAGCCCAGGATCGATTTATCCGTTCCTTGGCCTTGAGAAATCGTGTCATCACAGCAAATCAGATCAGCGCTCGTCTTCAAACAGACACTGGTGTGAGAGTGAGTGGCCAGACGATTCGGAATCGACTGCATAGGGGTCACCTTCGCGCCCGACGTCCTCGCGTGATCCCTTGTTTGAGAGATCATCACATTCAGGCAAGACGTCGTTGGTGTAGGGATCGTCAACACTGGGATAATCGACGCTGGAGCAATGTGATGTTTTCAGATGAGTCATGGTTCACTGTTGATTTTTTGGACAGACGTAGGAGGGTGTGGCGTCGTCGAAACGAGCGCTTCCAAGACGTTAACGTCATCAGACATGATCGATTTGGGGGTGGTTCTGTTATGGTGTGGGGAGGCATCACTGTTGCTGGAAGAACGGCTTTACATGTTGTTGCAGGGCGTGTTACAGGCCAGTACTACCGGGACAACATCTTGGCAGTCCATGTTGTGCCATTCGCACGACGTCATGGCCGCCGTTTCATCTTCCAGGATGACAACGCAAGATGTCACAGGGCCAGGATCGTTACAGGTTACCTCCAACAACAGAACATCACCACATTACCTTGGCCAGCACTGAGTCCCGACCTCTCCCCCATCGAGCATGTCTGGGACATGCTTGGACAGAGGTTACGTCAACGTCAACAACGTCCTGCCAATGTCCAAGAACTTGCTGCTGCGTTGCAACAGGAATGGGACAATCTGGACCAAAATGACCTTAGACGTCTCATTAGGAGTATGCCACGTCGGATCAATGCTTGTTTGGCAAACAGAGGAGGATTTACCCGTTACTGACTTGGTTGTGATGCTGTGGTAACTTTGCTGTTTGACCCCGGGTATCATTTTACCCTTATAATGGTCAGTCTGTGCCTTACTTAGTCTAACGATCATTTGGAATAAATCGATGAATGTGAACTTTATTTCATTTTGTCATTTGTTTCTTCGTCAGTTTCATTAGGTGACTTTAATAACACTTAAAAATCAAATATCCCCTACTTTTTTGAATAGTATAGTACACGTGTTATCGATCAGCCCCTGTTAATGATCGAAAAAGCGCCGCCATTCCAATAGTAGGTGAACAAGTTCATCACATTAAGCCTCTCGTGGGCGACTGGCCAACCTCCCATTTGTCCAATAGCGGGATACGGTTGTTTTGTGTCACTCGCGCATAGATCATACTTTTTTATAACTGATATGATCATCTTGAAGCGAGACCCTCAACCAGAATTTGTGATTGAGTGCAAGCATCTCAAGGATGTTAGTTGGGATTTTTACCATTGTCAATCATTACACCTAACCGGGCCTATATCGTTAAATACTAGACTTTTTATTGTAAATTTAATTGTATATATATAATTTTCATCTTTTCATTTCAAATGTTTATATGCGTAGTTAGTTATATCTATTTTTCAATTTGATGTTTGTTTTTATATGCATATAGTTTTGTTATATATTTGAGCCTGTCCCACTTTTCACCATATGGGCTTGACTTGCCATAAAACTCCATTTCATTCATTCATTCATTTATTCATCCATCCATCCATCCATCCATTTATTTTTTTAACTTACTAACTTACATCTGTTTGGGGTTTTTATCCAGGAAAACTATCGATGTTATGGAAGAGAGAACGAAATCAAAACCATAAACCAAATACACAAAATAAAACAGGATCTGAACAAGGCTATGCCCTTTCGACTTCAAACCAGGAACCAGGACAATACGCCAACGGGAACAGCCAAGGCCCCTGAAACCTCTTCTTCTTCCACATACGCAAAAAGAACAAAGTATCATAGAATGAGCCGAAATAATTTCTTACGGAATGACAGCGCTTCCGGCGATTCCTTTCAGTGGTCACAGATTACAGACCAGGTCGTGATCAATGGTCAACTATCAACTCCAACGCTACGACCGAGACGAAAACGACCAAAATGGCCGCCCGGATTACAAAATGAAAGTAGTACTCCAAGTTTTTCTCATAAATATGCAGATCAAGTTCTTCCGGGATTGGGAACGAGTGAAAATCGTCCGCCGCAACTTTATCCTGAACATACGCATAAGTGCTTTGGACCTTCCTCTAAAATAAAACCGATAAAAACTCTGGGCTGTGTTTTAGCTAAACATGGTTACGACATGACGGATCCTAGAACTTCCGGGGTATCGGGAAGGCCTACACAATATTGCCATTCGGATAAATACATGGCTTCGAGGATTAACACCAATATCATTGATACTACGTGTTATGACGAGTTTTCCCGCATCTCCGAGACAATTCGCCCGGATGATAAATTACCAAGTTTCACTCCAAGAACCAATGACTATAGTTTATCTCGATCTGAAATGGGCCGATGTTTTCCGGTGTTTACGTCTGATGGCGGACCTATGAGAAAACATGGCCACGTCGGTCCTCTTTCTCCAGGAAGATCCAGTAATATTTAACGGGTGTTAAATTTACTCACTTACTGGATTTACTCACTTGACTTGCAATGTTAGTGTGCTGTGTTCCTTATATGTCGAATTCTGTTTATGTGCATTGTGGTTCTCCTTACTTATGAAAGTCTTAGAGGTCAAGGCCATGCTTAATCACATATTCTGTTGGAAACGAGATAGTACTATTCTTGATTTTTTTCTGCAGTGTTCGTGTGTTGTGTGCCTTGTATGTCTGATTCTGTTTATGGGTAATGCGGTTACTAATGAAAGTCTTAGAGGTCAAGGTCATACTCAATCACATAGGAGATGCTCGATTCCTAGTCCAGAACGTCCCGAAATAACAGAATTGCAATCGAGTAACGCGGAATTCAGTTCTGTCACAGTTTTGTCAGTGTGAGTAGAATCGTGACGTAATTAAACACAACGAATATGTTTCGACTGTATGGTTGGTTGAGATATTTACTTACTCCGTCGACGCATGCGTTGTAGCCCGAAATCCACCTTTTCACTCGATTGTCACTATTTTTGGAGATTGAGAGTTTTCAATTCCAGAACGTTCAATCGGGTACCCCCATATTCTGTTGGAAACGAGATAGTACTATTAATTATAATACACAATGTAACGGGTTTAGTTCTTGTGGTCCAGTCACTTGGTTTGGTAGAACGTTTGTTATTTATTGCTTGTAATGTTCGTGTGGTGTGTTATGTCCGCGGGTTTGTCTTCTGGGTTTATGTCTATATGTGATGCGGTTATCCAGTATTTACTAATAAAATGATGTAGAGGTCAAGGTCATACTCTATCACATAATTATAGTACTATTATTTATACTACCCGCCGTTTCTACTTGCACACATACATAATTAATGTATTAACAGAGACTAGTCATGGAGTTTAATATTACACAAATTTAAAACATACTCCTTTCTCTAAAAATACAGTTGGTTCCATTCTGATGGACAGAGATGGAAGGGTGCAATAATATGTATTCGCGTTGAATTTTCACCGTGGGTTACGGACGCTAAATCCGCCTTAGATTCGTTTAGTGGCATTGGTGTTCGCTATGGGTCATTGTGAATTCGAGGGAAATATGGCAATTGATTGCACGTCGACATTTTGATATTATCATGTACTTTTGTACTCTTACCCAAGTACTTCCAAATACAAAGGGGAGACACGGTGGTTAAGTGAGTAAGACGCTGGTTCACTATCTTGGAGGTCGCGGGTTCGATCCCGGTGTTAGTCGATAAAGTTTATATCGGGAGTTTCAAGCGTGATTTCCCCTTGTCAGTGGTGCAGACGAAGGGCCTGACAAGAACGGCTGTGTATTGTCATTCGGGTGGGACCAAAAACCGAGGTCCGTGTACACATTGGCGTGCACGTAAAATATTCCTTGGCATAAGAGCAAGTCGTAGAAAAATTGAGTTCATGGCACACTGTATGATGTATGCCCGTCTTCATTAGCCCAGTCGGGGCAGAACGGTAGGACGTCAAACCCCATTTTATTTCACCGAATTCCAACTGTTGAGTGTTGTTTTATATGCACGCAACGTGTCCACGGGACCTTGGGTCCTCCGCAGTCACGTCTCTTACGACTATACACTTCTTTTTCATTTGTACGTTCTGGGTGCTACCTGTAATGTTTTGGGGTTATTAGAAACGGTTAAAAGGAGCGGCCGGAAATGTTTTAGGATTTAGTTTAATATAATTTTAAAGGTGTAGAAAACCCACTGTGGGTAGCGGTGTTTCAATTATGACATTGGTTTATTTTGAGAAACAGTTGGAAAGTATAGCCACAAAAACTGTTTGTTTTTTTAAATGTTTACGGTCTTTGGTCGTCATTTGCGTTTTCAGGACACCAAATAATTTTTCATTGCCTAGCACATGATAAATCGTTCCTTCGTTTCTGGGGTTTTACGCCCACTTCCACCAAGGGTGATATCGTGAAAGAAATGGGGTTTAACGTCCACTCGACACAAACTAGGTCATTTCGAGACTAACACATGGTTCAATATTATTTCCATAATTTGCTTGCGCTCAGGGGTCTTTAACAGTGGGAGAAAACCGGAGGACCCGGAGAAAACCCACGAGGTTAGACCCAACTCCTTGTCACGTACAACCGGGGAAACGAAGACACGCCAGTTGACTCAACGACAGACTTTATGATACAGCGCGCACGTGCTAACCATTCAGCCATCTAACCCCCAGGTGATATCGTAGACAACAATGATAAAATGTTCTTTATTACATATTTAACGTCCATAAATATGATATTAAGGACATATTGATTTAATTAAATTATTTACACTTCAAAAATGGTTAAAAACACTAAACAAAAAAGTCCTCGGATATCAAAAGTTCCTTAAAACACACTTATAAATTCGCTGTCGTGAGAAGACAGGGCGGGTCATCTTCTCCCTTTGTCATTATTGATAAAATGTACTCAATTACCATTTAATAAAACAATAGTAGATAATCTCCCGGCTTGGGTTCAGAAGGCCTCAAAGCAGCTCATTAATGGTCGACAATCTTCCGGCTTGGGTTCGGCCAGCTTTAAAAGAAACTCAATAGATTCGAGTGAAGATTAAAAGTCGGCGATAACTCCCCGTCATTACTCGTTTATATCTCGCTTGAAGAGGATGCCTAGTATTGACAATAGCTGTGTAACTACAGAACGGAATTCAACCATTTTGGTCTAATGTTCTGAGAGATCCAGCGTTCACCAATGATATGATATTCACAGAGTTTAATGATCTTATATAATATGAAATGAGAGGGGGGCGGCAACACGATTGAAAGAGGAGCAGAGGCTGAACAGGCCAGTAGATAGGTATTTAAAAATCTTATTAAAGTAAGTCAGTGGTTCTCAACCTTTTTTGCCAACGGCACACCTTGGAACATAGGAGAAAATAGTGGCACACCTGGCTAAATATATATGAAAAATATATGAATTTTACAAAGTAAAAACATGGTAAGTCATATACGGCATAGGATCGTAGATACCTACTAGTCATAGACATGTAGAATGACTCAAACTAAATGAAGAAAAACACAGCTATGAACTTAACAGCAGACAGCAGTGAATGCTCAAATGAGATCACGTGGTTTTTCGCATTTTTCTTAGTGAGCCTTTTACAATTTAGCGGCATACTGGTTAATTGAGAATCACTGAAGCAAGTGAAATGAAGTAAAAATAACAATTCCTTGCGGTGGCTCAGCTTGTAAGGCATATTATTGACCCCGTATGAATAATACATTTACAAACGTCTTTATTATATGAAATTCTTTATTTTCACGTGCATTGGATGAAGCTGTTGAGTGTGATTAGCTCCAGTGGATGACAATAGTTCAATAGATATTTACAAATGTATGTTGTACAAATTGTATGTATTTCGAGTTAACATTATACATGTATAAGGTTTTATTGCTAAAATATTTCACACCATTAGGTAGCTCATGAGGTAACAATTAAAGGGGTCAAAACTGGTTGAAGAGTTCGTGGGAGCACTGATAAGCACCCTATCAAAATTCAGATGTGAAGGAAAGGCCGGACGGGTTTCATATAACTGTGACTTTACTTCTGGTAGGCGTATAATGATAGGCCCATGTTCCGATGAATTTAAATAAGTAGTTTAACTGTCGACGAGTTTGCGTGTGGACGGGTTAACTAACTTCCGTTGAATGATGCAGGCCTTGTTTAAAATCGTGTTGTTGTTTATTACAAATTTAACGTCCGATACATTATACATGATATGATTGACAGGGTGGGTTAATTAAGTTTATTTACATATGATGGACAGGTTGGGTTAATTAAGATTGTTTACATATCATGAAGGAGTAAGATACCGAAAATGGGTAAAAACATAAAAAGGTTGTTGCATATAAAATTTGTTGGTGATATTGCGTACATATTATGGAGAGAGAGAGAGAAATGTGGTTTAACGTCCATTCGACACAAACTAGGTCATTTCGGTAATAACATATGGTTTAATTTTTTTATTTCAATAATTCGCGCATGCGCGCAGGGGTCTTTAGCAGTGGGAGGAAACCGGAGGACCTGGAGAACCACGTACAACCGGGGATTCAAAACCACGCCAGTTGATTCAATGACAGGCCTTTTTATGATACAGCGCGCACTTGCTAACTATTCGGCCATCCACCCCACCCCACCCCACCCCTCCCTTGCGTATTATGCTTTTAATTTCAAATACATATGATATTAAGTTATTTGCGTATTATGTAGTAGTAATAGAAAACGGGCGGTAACAACATGCGAAATGTCACTTTAAAACAAAGTTTTAAAATTCGTTGTCGTGAGAAGAGAGAGAGAGCGGGGGAGGGGGTAACGTCCACCTGACACAAACTAGGTCATTTCGGGACTAACACATTGTTCAATTTTATTTCAATAATTCGCTTGCGCATAGGGGTCTTTAGCAGTGGGAGGAAACCGGAGGACCCGGAGAAAACCCACGAGGTTGGACAGGCGACCCTACTCCTTGTCACGTACAACCGAGGAATCGAAACGCCGCCAGTTGGCTCAATGACAGGCCGTATGATACAGCACGCACGTGCTAACCATTCGGCCAAACGAGCACCACCCCCCCCCCCCGCTCCCGCCCGAACAAATAAGATGGCATCGAGAGTTGATTATGGTCTTCGTGTTAATAAATGTCTAATTAATAGTTCATATAACATTTCAGACCTAAAGAAAGACCTGCAATAGTCAGATTTAACTCTTGCGTAATGCATGTTTAAATGTTAAATATGAGTAAAAAGTGAAAAAAATAGATATCGTTCTTAAAAATATAAATTAGAAGAAATTAAAAATTATTACTATCTTTCTCCTGATATTAAAACAGAATAGATAAGGGGAAATACCCTCCGGAAAATGAAATTTTACCAGGGGCCTTATTTGACTTCCTTCAGCGTGATATCGGGTTGATTTTTTCGCCTGAAATATTTTAAGACGTAATTGCAACTTGTAAGATGATTGACTGTGTTAAAGATACGACTCTTTAGGTTGTTGTGTCAGAGATACGGTAGGAAATAAACATCAAGGTCAGCGGTCTATGATTTAATTAGTGGTGTAACTCCATAAACGTAAAACATAGTCTAGATTGATTAGCCAAGTATGACATTAGTCCGACGGCGTAACAAACGTAGTCTCGGTTAGCTTAGTTGGGTTATTGATGTAAGGCAATGTTGTGTTCGATTAGGCGAATGGATCCGATTACTACTACTAGATACTGCCAATTTGTGACTTTTCCTTGTTTTGAAAGAACGTGTAAAAATGTAATAGATTTTAAAAGCAATTACGCACAGAACTGTACAACAACAATGTAACCGCTATGGCGGCCCGCAATCCGAACAAATCAGAAAATGGCTGTAGTTACAACATGGCGGTTTCATGGTGTAGTGGTTATCACGTCTGCTTAACACGCAGAAGGTCGCGAGTTCGAGCCTCGCTGAAACCTCATAATTTTCTTTCTCTTCCGTATGTCTTTACTGTGAAATAGAATTAAATATCAAATAATATCACACTTGTCCATTCAAACAGAATAACCTATAAAGAATTGACTGTTTTAATCCGATTGAATCCAAGCGGGAGGATTATCTACCGACACCGTTAATATTTTGATTTTGCCCAATTTTGGTTTCTTTAATAATTAATTAATGTTACATTGTTAACTTGAGTACATTTGAATTTTGAGCGTGGATCATACCGTGGAATATTTCTGAAAAATGCAATTTTTTCTCAGAGACGGGCTTTTGTGGGCTATATTGATCATTGGCTATATGATATATATTGTAATTGATCATCTACAGTGGGTGGTGCGCTTGTTGACAAACACTTAACGGAATTGAATCATTTTTGGACTTTTTTTTTTCATTCAGACTCAAAGTTTCAGCTTTCACAACATCGTTGATTTGCAATTGTTTAATTTTTATTATACATGTAAGCCTAAATAAATATCAGTTTAGATTTATTAATTTATTTTTAATTAAAAGATAAGATATGTGTCTTTACTTTCAGATAGATTGAGATTATACACAATTAAACAATGCCCAGGTAAATGTTCTAAGATTAATTGTTTAGTCATTGTCTATCGTACAATGTAACTCCTCACCCAATTCATTTCTTTGAAACAAAATGCCGCCAGTGTTATACATGACGTACTGACTCAACGTTATATAATACAAAGGGAGGTAATCTGTCGATGCCGCCTTTATTTTATTTTTTTTGTTTTTGTTTTTGTTAAAAATTATTACGTTTTCTAGCTTTAAATTAATTTGAAAGGAAAACAATCAATTTATTCCACCGAGTATGAATTGATATTTGTAATGACCCCCCCCCCCCAAAAAAAAAAAAAAACAACAAAAACCAACAAGGCTGACCTTAAAAATATCTTTGTTTCGCCAAACCCGACCCACAATCGAGGAGAAGGGTCGGTAGGTCGGGTTTTTTTCAGATTTTTTTTTAAAGAGCTAATTTGACAGCTTGATAATTTTCTGGGGGGAAACATTCGTCTTTTTTTATTGTCAAACAAATCAATGAGTATGGGATTTTTCGTGATGCACGACTCCGAGACTCGCACACGATTTGCCACGAACTCTTAAGTGTGAAACCCCTTCAACACGTTTTTAACGATCGTGCCTTCATTTTTCTCGAAAACAGATATTGAAAATATCTTCGTCATGTTTAAAACGACGCCACACAGACATAGAGGCAGAATCATTTCGTGGGGATGGACGTGCTTTCGTCTGCAACCATTTTGTTGAGAAGCGACACCTATGACGTTTTCGTCTTGATCAACCAGTTTCAATAATGAATCAAACCATAGCCATAGTAAAGGGAAATAACTCTCGTGATATATTTCAGGTTGACACACAAAATAAAATAAAAAGATCGCGGAAAAGTGCAATAAAATAATTTAAGTCGGGGGTGGTTTTAGTTAGTCGGTCGCGTTAGGCGAAACAAAGATATTTTTAAGGTCAGCCCAACAAAATAAAAATTTGACAAATATGGCATGTCAACTATTTTTCATTTATTTTTTTTTTTTTTTTCATTTCTCTACAAATACTATCAATATCATATTTATGACTACTTCATAATTACTGTTGCCTGGGAACCAGATATGTGTACGGTACCGAAGTCAAGAAAAGGAACGTATTCCGTAAGTAATTAAAGTAATTTACATCATACAATATATATATTATAATATATATAAATTAGAATTAATAATAGGCCTACTCTGTTCACTACATAAGTAAGTAGGCCTACTGGTGACAATCGTGTTAACTCTAATTGTACGCCTTTTCATCGATCGACTGAATGATTAATACACGTTGCAATTAACGTGTGGTGGTTCTAAATCAGAATTACATATAAATCCGTTAGGTAAAAAGAAGAAAATATGAAAAAAGTACGAGCTTGCCAGGATTCGAACCTGGAATCTTCTGATCCGTAGTCAGACGCGTTATCCATTGCGCCACAAGCCCGCGTATGGTGACGCCGGAGTATTAAAGGTATAGATAATTCTATTATGTGCCTTGTGATTTCTTTGTTCGTTTTTGTAATTTCTGACCACTGGATATCACGAAGTACATTTTGAAGTAGGTTTTTATAGGGTTAACCCACTTGTTTCGTCATTAATTTCAGAAAAAAAGTTAAAGAATAAGAACACCTTAAAAAATCAATGTCGCCAAATCAACTATGTCTTCTGTGCCTGGCTAGCTCAGTCGGTAGAGCACGAGACTCTTAATCTCGGGGTCGTGGGTTCGAGCCCCACGTTGGGCGAAATATTTTTATGCGGAATTCATGCAATTTTACTTTTAAAATTAACAGATAATGGTCCAAAATGTAGAAATCAATACCATGTATCTAATTTTTCTAACTCACGGTAGGTAATTATCTATGAGCCGGTGACAAGTAATGAAGTATCACTATCACGTGACGTATTCCTACGACACATCACATTCACATGGTTTACAATTAAATTTACTAAATTTGATTATTTTATTATACTGTTAAATATTTCTGTGTAGTTTACTAGTTACTAGTGTATTAACAACTCGTTTGCCATTATTACTGACCGCGTACTATGAGTTCTATGACGGTCTAATAAATCTCAGGTAAGCTAGGCCTATTAGTATTATTAGTATTAGCCTAGTGACTATTAATTATTAATATTACAAATAGTTGAAATACATTAGGGGCCGAAAGTAAGAAATGCCTATCACCAAAATTCAACAAATTGACATTTTTGCGCGAAAATTGAGATTAAATGTTTGACTGGAGCTTAAAAATCAAGAAATCGTCGGATTTAGATAAATTTTCATTATTAAATTATTTAAAAAATAAACTTGGTCAAGGAGCTCTAATGCCTCGCTGTAAACTACATCGTAAACCATATTATTATCCATTGGCTTCGTGTTCATATTTAACCTCAGGATGACCAGGTGGTTTCGTGGTGTAGTGGTTATCACGTCTGCTTTACACGCAGAAGGTCGCGAGTTCGATCCTCGCCGAAACCTCATAATTTTTTTTGTTTTATTGACGGATATCGATATTGCCGCAGGAAGAAACTTCGACATAGAACTTCAAAGCTGAACCCAAAGACAATGTGTTAATTAACACAGCTGAGTGCTGACTGCTGCATAATAAACTAATTATTAAAACAATAATACTTAGTAATATCACCCACAATCAATCAATCAGTTAATAAAATAGGGTTTAACAACTTTATACTTTTTTGCACAGACCGGACCAAAACGAAGACCTGCCCTGCATACTAATTATTATATACTACAAGTTGTAGTACTAATAATCTGCCATCCTTTTTCATACAATTAAGAATAACAAGCCAGTAAATATTGAGTAATACTTTTGCTTATGCATGGGATTGTAATGGCGATGTATTAATTTATTTAAAAAGGTCCATGGTATTGGGAGTATATTATCATATTAAGATATGATATACATGTTAAAAGATTACAAATTGTCAAACGCTAATTGCTTGTAATTTTCCATACTTTGTTTTTAAATTTGTTAACAATTAGTATAGTAAACTTTTCAGTTAACCTAAAATCTAAAACCAAATTGATTGATGAATGTGAAACGCGTAAACGTCCACTGCGCATGTGAGAAGATCTTTATCCATTATTTTCTTCCCCTATACCACGGGGGTGTAGCTCAAATGGTAGAGCGCTCGCTTAGCATGTGAGAGGTACCGGGATCGATACCCGGCATCTCCAATTTTTTTTCCTTATTTTCACACCCCTGCATAATAATATATCAAGATTTATTTTTCACTTTTAGTACCCGGTTATATTTGGAATGAATCGCATACGGAATAACCCTTTCGTTTTAGTTTGCATTAGCTTCGTTGCATTGTCACGTTTTGCACATAAATCGTAGTCTCGGTTGAATAAGACTTCGGTTGTACCACCTTGCGCAAGGCCAATTGTCCAACTCGTTTTAATAGATAACACAATTGAACAATTAAATCTAAAATAGTTTAAATAAATAATTACCCGCCTCCATTTCCCCGGTTGAAAACTGAAACCCAATTTTTATTAACTCATTAAAATCATCGCAAGCCTGGTAAACGAGACTATAGCAAACGATCAATGGTCAAGGGAGACAAATCTTAAACAGCTCTACATGGGATCAGACTACATTTTACAGATTTTTATCAAGTTGCGTTACCATTTGTTTCAGTTTCATTCTTCTTTTCTTTAAAACACTAGAACTACACATTTGGCCATTAGCCCAGATATCTGTTACTATAAATCTGTATTTAGCTTTCACTAATGTGTTTTACATACTTAAAATCTAAATTCAGCTGTTTCCGAATGACCACTTAATTATATCATTTTTAAGAGTAATCACTTTCATGATTGCATCAATTTCTGTGCACACATACTACACATACATCCATAAACCATTAGATTTACATTATTTAATGGAAATCACCTGTTGCCCGGGTTAAACGCGAGTTTGTAAATAACCCATAATAATATTATATTCCGTAATTTTTTCATCAGCAGAGTGGCGCAGTGGAAGCGTGCTGGGCCCATAACCCAGAGGTCCGTGGATCGAAACCACGCTCTGCTAATAAATTTTTTTTTTTTTTCTAGTATTTAATCTTGAAAGAAAACAGATTGCATGTAAGGTCTCTCTTGTCGATCAACAGAATGACTTGGGTATATGTTTTTGAAAAAAAGAAAACATTTCGTCCCTGGGTGGGCTCGAACCACCAACCTTTCGGTTAACAGCCGAACGCGCTAACCGATTGCGCCACAGAGACAACTGCGTAGTCTTGAAGTACATTGTGCCAGTACGTTATTGTTAATTTGCGTCTAGTAATCTTAAAATTAATAATTGTTAATCATTTGATTTTATAATTTGTGTAGGCTAATATTGAAAGCCCTAACAATTTCAAAATCATAACACTCTGCTTTTGACTTCGTGAAATCCGGAGAGCAGACGACCTTAAGGCGCGTTCCACATGGGGGTCACGTGACCGATATGCAGCAATTTCATTGGTTTTAACAATGCACGAGTGTATCTGGTAAAACTAATTTCAAATTGTCTGTGACATTTCCCCGGTGGAAAGCGGGCGGTAATGGTTTGAGTTATCATATTTAAAACAGAATATCTCCATAAGAGAGAGAGAGAAAAGGGGCTTAACATCTACTCGACACAAACTAGGTCATTTCGGGGTTAACACATGGTTCAAATTTATTTCAATAATTCGCTTGCGCGTAGGGGTCTTTAAATGTGGGCGGAAACCAGAGGTTGGAGAAACGACGCTACTCCTTGTCACCCACAACCGAGGAATCGAAGGGGGCAATGGATGGACAATTTTCATGAAAAAGACCCAATTATGAAAATAGTAAGATACCGGGTTAAGCAAAATAAAAGACAGAGAAAGATATCCTGTAATAATGGATGCGTTTTGATATTTAAGGACAATAACAGGTAAGGGGAGACAACCCCAGTTTCCGATAGTTTTACCAGGTAGCTTTAGAAAATTAGTCCTAGAAAACCTTCACACTGGGGTTTGTGGTGCACATTTAGTTAGAAAGAAAACTGCCCAAAATAAAGGAGAGATTTGTGTGTAACAAAGTAGGAAGTGACATCAAGGATTGAATTTAAGCATGGAATTACTGTTCTGCTCGAAAACTAAAACCAGAAAAGTCCAATTAAAAATATATAATATTGGCATTCCAATTAAACGTTGGAAACTAGATGTCATTGGACAATTAACCGTAACTGAAAACGGAAACAAATTTAATTTAGTAATGCAGATTATTTTACTAAATGGGTCGACGCGGTACTGAATAAGAACGTTGTGTGGATTTGAGTGGTATTGAAACCATATAAACGACGTGCTATATGAAATTCAAAAGTCGTTTTCATCAAAACCTAAAGTTGTTCATCACAAGTTGTTAAAACCAAATGTGGGTAATAATGCCCCAGTGAGAAAAAATGACTAAATAAAAAAACCTGGGTATCAATCTCTTAATAAATAAAGAGAGTCGTTTCATTATATATTTCTGGTGATACGATATAATCTATACTAATATTTGTGACTGTCGTTTGTCTGTCTGTCTGTTCGGGGTTGGCGGCTACACTAGGTCTGCCCCGAGTCTGAATTTTGGGGTATAGGGGTAGCTCAGACCGGGGAGTAACATAGGCCACTTCCGGTTTCGGAGTTATGACCCCCGAGCGAAGCCGGGTATCCTGCTAGTTGTAGTATATGCAGTGATAGCCGAGAGTAATTACGGGTCGCTCATTGCTCGAGTCATATTATGAGCAGTCACTCTGGATTCGGATATAAATGTAGCCAGTGCAAAAACGTTACCAACCGTACCGCCATAAAACACTCCAGTTGCCCCCGTGCCAACATGGAGCGTGTGGAAAGAGCCAATATGAGGTATGGGGAGAAAGAGAAGGCAGTGTGTAAGGATTTTGTTGCAAACATGAGAGTCGATATTAAAACATTTAAGCGACCGGCTCGATCTGGGTCTGAGAGACGAGAGCGACATCTGTAACATAAGTCCTGCCTCTGTAATCTTCTTAGAAGCCTACTACCAGTACCATACCTAAACCACTGTTTGCGTCACCGATTCGCATAAGTCGCAAGAGACTTAGAACAGTCTCATCTTCGTCATCTGCCCTGTCCGATGTGTCCCCTGACTCGATTGTAACTCATCGTGGGAGTCCAGGACTACCCGTGTTGAATACTTGTTCCAACAATAATAGTTCAAACTGCTTCCAGTCATGTGCTAATTTAATGAAGAATTAAATAAGATGGCAGACAATTAGGGCAAAACTGTAATTTAGGACACAGCCATATAGGAGTATCCCCGGCAACAAACGTCACAACAGTGTATTGGTTAATAAAAATTATATTCCAGTACGCATTTCAGGTTTCCAGCCCTTCATCAGCTGGTATTTAACAAATCATAAAAAATAAACCCCGGTAGTGGCTTATCACAGACACGCTAGATGAAATCCAGAACCACAGCTGTAAAGCTCCAATAAATGGTAATGAGAAAGCGAGTAAGGCACCAGTGCAGAGTACAAGTGGGATAGAACAGCATTTTTGGAGCGAGTCGGCAACTAAAGCCATGCTTAACATGCGTTTATCGATGAATAAAGAGTTTCTGAAAGCCCGCGCCCATCCAGTGCTTTCGAAAAAAGTTGTTCAGGCAGTGAAAAAACAAGACTCGGATTTTGAAGCTACAGAAACGCAATGTGTTAACAAGTTCAAGGCAATAAAAAAGCAGTATGTCCAATGTGTTGATCATAACAGCAAAACCGGTAATGATCCAATAACCTGTAAATTTTACGATGAGTTTGATGAAGTGTTCGGTACCTCTGACAGTGCAAAACCCCTGTTTACTTTGGCGAATGAAAAGCGAGAACCCCCAGCCCCCAAAAAGTTCAAGTGTATGGCTAAGAATCAGGGTAAAAATAATGCAGATACAGAGGACGCCGATACCAGTATTGAACTAGAGAAGGATGATGAGGGTGAAGATGTTCCAGGGCGAAAAAAGCGGATTAGAGGCCAACCCACTGCTGTTCTGAAATGGCTTTCCAATTACCAAGAAGATCAAAAAGAGCAATTCAAACAACGGGAAGACCGAGCTGAAAAACAACATCAGGATAAGTTGGAGCGATTTGATAAGCTCCTCTCACTTTTTTGCAATAAGGATAAGGAATGAACCTGTTTGAAACAAAGAGACAGGATGTCCCGGCCATGCTACTACTTATAGACTTTGAAAAAGCGTTTGACAGTGTGTCATGGAAATTTATCGAAAATGTTGTCCGCGCATTCAATTTCGGGCCCTCCATGCAAAACTGGATAAAAATACTTTACAAAAATGCGCAGTCATGTGTTACACAAAATGGTCATCTGTCGAAATTCTTTAAGCTGGAAAGAGGCTGTAGACAAGGCGACCCGCTCTCGCCGTATATATTTCTACTATGCGCAGATGTTCTTGGGTCAATGATTAGGAAAAACGATAGAATTAAAGGTGTATATATATTTGATAGGCAATTTAAAATAGCACAATATGCGGATGACACATCACTTTTCTTGGATGGTTCAGAGGAATCACTGCGAGAAACTATGAATACTCTGGAATTATTCTTTAAAATGTCCGGATTAAGAGTGAATATAGATAAAACAAACGCTATCTGGATGGGCCGATATGCAGGTTCAAAAACAAAAATTTGTAATGAATTTAAATTTAATTGGCCTGAAAATCAGTTTACATCTCTTGGCATTAATTTCAGTATAAATTTAGACGAAATTATAGATCTCAACTTTAATGTGAAATTGGATGATCTTGAGAAATTAACACATATCTGGAGTAAACGTAAACTGACTCTAATTGGAAGAGTCACCATTCTTAAGAGTTTAATCTTACCTAAAATCAATCACTTGTTCTCGGCACTACCCAACCCAGAATGTTCTGACCTCAAAAGGCTTGAACAAATATGTTTCAGATTTATATGGAACCATGGGAATGACCGAATTAAACGCTCAAGAGTCATAAAATCAATTGAAAATGGTGGTCTAAATTTTACTGATATCAATGCATTTAATAAGAGTATGAAAATATCTTGGATCAGAAGATTACATGTTCAAAACAGTAATTGGAGTCCATTTGTGGACCATTATTTGAAAATACTCCCCTTTGAAATCTCAGCAGTAGGTTCTGATTTAAATTCCAAAATACTTGGGGTGATAGAAAACCCATTCTGGAGGGACACCTATACAGCATGGGTTGAGTTTGTTGGGAATGTACTTGAAAAGGATAACAAAGATATGAACATGGAAAATATTTTATTACAACCCATCTGGTACAATAAAATATTCAGATTTAGGTTTATTAAGGACTGGTTCCAAAAGGGAGTCAGAACTATTAATGACCTCATAAATGATAGAGGTAAGCTCAAAACATTTGACAATATGAAAAGTGAATTTGGACTGAAAGGCACATTTCTTCACTATAACGGATTGATAACATCTCTCCCTAAAAGGTGGAAAAATGTGATATCAGACAATGTACATTCTCATTTACAAAAACCATACATACCAAGACCCATCCAGATCGTACTAAGCGAAGCTAAAGGCTGTAAACATATATATAAGTTCTTAATCAAAAATGAATCAAAGGAAAAAGAATGCAAAAATGAAATAAAATGGATGAATATACTTAACCTAAATTTGTCTCCAGAACAGTGGAGAAAAATATATGCTATACCGAAAAAAGTGACATTGGACACAAAGTTAATAGAGTTTCAATTCAAATTTCTACACAGAATTGTTACCACAAAAAAATATCTTTACACTATCAAATTAAGCAATGAGAAACAGTGCTCAATCTGTGGGGAAAAAGATGAAACTCTTGAACATTTGTACTACGAATGCCCTGAAACTCAAAATATTTGGACGAATATGTCTAATGTTCTTGAAAAATACGGAATGTGTGATACTCATTTCACATGTAATGATATAATGCTTGGAAAACAGGAGACATCCCCTGTTGTCAATTTTATTATCATATGTAGTAAATACTACATTTTCAGAAGTAGTATAACAGGTAACTCCCTTAATTTCCAAGCCTTATTGAAATTTATTCATTTTTATTACAGAATTGAAAAGTACATATATAAGAAAAATGGAAACATGCATATCTTTAATAGAAAATGGAACATGATTGCTAAGCTGTTTGATGACATGTAAATAATAGAGTATGCAAAGAATAGAATAGTGCTAAGCTGTCTGAGATTAGGTAAAGAATAGAATATTGTGAGATTTGCATATTGCAGTTTGATGATATATTGATATAATGTACTTTTGTATGGAATAAAAAAAAAAAAAAAAAAAAAAAAAAAAAAAAAAAAGGATAAGGAATGAACACAATTTGTTGCGATATTCGTCGTACACGTAAAACGATACATAACAAAAACTATAACTGTTTTATTCATATTTTATTTAATGGTCATATGTTCAAAGATTCGTTGAAAAACACTGTATAATTCTTTTATCCATATTTTAATGTACATAATTATCATGTTCAAAGATACGTTGAGAACATTGTATAATTGTTTTATTCATATTTTAATTTTCATAATTATCATGTTCAAAGATTTGTTGAAAAACATTGTTCATGTCAGTTGAACAGTGATTCGTTGACGGTGTTTCTGAATTAGTTGATGTTCCAGTTAGGCCACATAATTGTATTTCGTATCTTAGTGCGTGGATGAAAAATTCACATTTTTGCTAGTTTAGCTTTTTTATTCAATGTATATTTTATTGTAATATCGGATTTATTACAAAAGTTAAAAATAAATGTTTTAAATAAATTCCAAACAAGTTTATTGTGAAGCTCTTTATAAGGCCTGTATTTTCGGAGCAAATTTCAATACAGGATCAACGATTTACGATGGCGACTAAACGGTTTCTCTTCTGATATCCAGCAGCCGCATTGATGAGGACGTTTGGTTGGTGTCCTGGTTCATCACCCAGTACTTCTAAATCGATGTATTGATCTAGGTCATCATGAGCCAACACACACATATTGTGGAGTACACAAGCCGAAATGATGAATTCACAGATATGTTGCATCAGCCTGCTCCTATCTCCACACTGATCTGTGAATGGAATGTCTCGGAGTTTTCTAAATCGCCCTTTAAGGTGGCCGATTGCCCTTTCAACCACTTGTCGATCACTAGAGAGATTGTAGTTGAAATTTCTCTGATGGGGTGTCAACTGTCCATTGTCCTTGAATGGGGGTATTAGCCAGTTTTTCACAGGGTAAGCGGAGTCACCGAGCAAGTGGTCATCATCTTCGAAGATGCGATGGTCCTGCGCCTTTTCATAAATGGGACTATTCCGAAGAACACGGGCATCATGTGCTGACCCTGGATAACCGACAAAAACATCATTAATATATCACCAACCACAACTTGTAACACTACTGAGCAGAATTTTTTTCGGTTCAAGTAAGACCGGTCATTGCCAACTGGGTTCGTTATTCTTATGTGTTCCATCGATAACACCAATGACGCCAGGTATTTTCGTAAATTTTCCTTTTATCTCTCTTCTCCTTTGATTATTCGGCCATTGAATAAACTTATATGATAAAGCTGATATAACTCCTGCTACGTGATGAACAATACTATGTACAGTAGATTTTGACAACTTAAAGTTGAAGGCTATATTTCTCATGCTGCATTGGTTGCTCAAATACCACACAAACACGAGTAGTTGCTTCTTAGGCGGAACTGAATCATAACCTCCACCAACGTAATTAACATCTGGTACCAGATATGCTTCTACTTCTCCCAAAAGTAGCATGAATGTTTCTTTATTTAGTCGGCAATGATACCTAAAATCTTCTTCATTCAAATTAATCACAAGCTCAGTGAAACCCTCCACTTTTGGCACACTTGGTCTTTTGGAAATTAATGCAGGAATCATTGGAGCTATGTCACTGTCTTCATAGTCATCATTTTCATTCAATATTTCTTCCAGAAAAGCATAAATTGCAAATCCGTCTATTGGCGCTGTCATTTTGGAATTGGAAATTTACTCGAGAACGTTCGTACGATCAACTCGAGTCCCGAGTGACTCGAGAGCGTTCGGGTAATCAACTCTCGTAACTCGCGAGTTGGAAAACCCGAGAGTCAATCGCGTAGAACGCCCGAATTCGAACCAGGAAGCCGTATTTTTATACCTCACCACAAGGACGAGATGATGTATGGATATTCAGAATACCTTACCAATTAAATATAAGTCCTAGTTTTTATGCATTCTGGGCCCTTATTCACGAAAACTTAAACTAAGATACAATCGAAATTTTAAGAAATACTGCAATTCGATTGGCTGACCAATATGCAAATTGATTTTACTGGTCAGTCAATCGAATTGCAGTATTTCTTAAAATTTCGATTGTATCTTAGTTTAAGTTTTCGTGAATAAGGGCCCTGGGTGTCCTTCAAAGCTGCATTCATTAACTCCGGCATTAGACGTTCTCACCAGAGTATATTTCATGTACTGTGATTGGCTGAGATACTCGCGCCTACGTTCCAAAAGAAAATGAAATGCTAATGGAAGAAAAGTCAAAGAATCGATTTGGTTATAACAAAATCAAAGACACTGATAAAACTGTGAGTTTTTATACTGGAGTCCCAACTAGTGCAGTGTTTGACTGGCTACTTTGATTTAATTAAAGATGATGTGAAACTGTGCCATTCCTCATTATCATATGAAGATCATCTTCTGATAGTGCTTATGAAACTAAAACTAGGTCTTATGAACCGGGATCTTGCTTATAGATTTGATGTCCCTGAATGTACAAAATCAAAGATATACAGGTTATCGCTAACAGTTCTGGCAGAGTACATGAAACATTTTAGGATTAAACACGTGGTTTTAGGATTATATATTTAATAGCTGACACTTTACAACAAATTTAATTATAAAGAATTTGTAATGATGACATTTGCAACAGACGATGATTATTTTAATACAATAAAAAAAGCAAACACAGATAAGCGAATATTTAAAGAATTAAGTGGAGAGAAGATATGTCTTTAAATACGCTTGCAATGATTAACGACCGAACTAGATTATAACATAGCAGTGAGTGTATAAAGCGTTGTGTAAACTTTGTGACTACGATATCGCGTAATTGTGAACGCGGGCGTTAAATACAGATATGCCGCGCACTATATTAAAGTCACGTATGAAACTGGTTCTTGTTGACGCTGAACAGCTGTGTTTTCCACGACATAATCATATACCACAGAATCTCCCAGTGTTTCATTTCGATTTTGGTCATTCGTCTTCCACTGTTTGCGCTTGTCTTGGGTACCGGGATGTTCCAATGTTTCATTTGAATTACGGGCATTCCTTTTCTTTGTCTCGTTCTTCCTGCATTCTCTAATGATGGCTGCTAGTATAGCAATCAGGAGGAGGATACAAGCTACAATCCCAACCACCATCACAATCGTTGAAGTAGAATATCCTGTTACTGAAACAAAACATAACACATCAATGTAAAACAAATTTGATGGCTACAGTCGAATAATGTAGTTTTTGTCTAGGGTAATTTTAAAGGAGCTATGTATCTAACTCAATATTTTTTCCATAATATTCGAAATTAAAAACACGAATTAGAATTCAATATTGACCTATTTCAGTCCATATTAATGTTGTTATCTTGTTGTGAAACTATATGACCCTGTATCAAATATTTAAGACACAATTAACATTTTATAATCAGTACACCAGTTTTGGGTGCCATTTTGTAATGAACAAATAAAAACATAACCTACAACACAATTTGGAAGTAATTAGTAAAGGCTGATTCGCAAACGACAAAATAATAATTTAAAAATCGTGTAGAATGCAACAAGCAGGCGTTAACGACTGTCGTTCTATTTAAACTGATCACGTAGTTCACCGAACATAATTGATTAAAAATTACAATATTGTTTTAAATATTAAATATAAATCACTTTACATATATTCATATTACATCTTTGTCTATTTCACGGTTCCAAAAAATAAAGTCATACGACCTTTAAAGTAAAATAGTTATTCAAAGAATGAAATATAGAAACCCTGACCTTATAGTCTACGGCCACAGAGTCATGCTATTTTCTGAATATAGGGGAGGGGCTATTTTATCGGGACTTTGCGACGCGAAGTTCATGAAATATGAACTCATTTGGATAAAAACTTATATTTTAATTTACCCCAAAATTGAAAAACAATCCAAATTGAATGGATATCAGACAGACATGGGCGACGACATGATCAATTCACATGAACATGGAGGCGTATAATAAAAATTGTGACCTCAAATTTTGGTATATGCCAAAATCGAACCAAACCACGATCTTTGGGATATAAAGATATATCTTAATCGGATAAACATTACGAACCCTGGAGTGTGCACAAACAATTTTGAACGGACATCCCGACGGATAGGGACGGCGAATTAATACGTCCACAAGGACATGATGTCTGTATAGAAAGACAATCGTTATCATACCTGTGGACTGAGATAGTCGACTCTTCTCTTCCGGCCATAGACACACACTATACCAAATTTCTTCTTGCGGCGACTTACGAATCAGCTTTCGGGTAGTATTGGTTTTTAAATTCAGCCTTAAGATTCTGTATTGTAAAAAATATATCTGTTTAAATAGTTGCATTACATTAAAAAAAAAGTAGTAAATAAAATGAGGGGAAGGGGTGGGGGCTTTTCTTTTATATTTTAAAAAATACGGCATTTTTCATTAACACAAGTCTTAGTCCCGCTCTGTACGAATTCCGCCGCCGAAAGGTCGGTCTCATGCAAATGTAACGGGACCGTTTTCATGTAAGCGTTTCAGCGCCCGGAAAAAATGTTGCGGTTGAGCGACTTTTTTCGCAGCGTGTTTTCAGGTGTGAAGTGTGCACATGGGTTACCCAATGTTTTCTTTCTGGCGTGTAAATTCGGGTTCTCTTCTACTAAGTCAATCAACCGCGTTCTTGTTGATGCGAATTCAGCTTGAAGATGGCAGATTTTTAGGACATAATTAGACTGAAGGCAAACAGTGTCTGGCTCCACACTGTTCAGACTAATCGTCACTTATGATGTCATTCTTCTGTACACATGGAGGTACGAAAAATCGCACTGGGAAACATGTACATGGAAAGCAGGCCTTAGCGATATCGAATAAGATTATTGTACACCTTGACGTGTATGGAAGAGCAAACGGCTCTTTATTCAGTGGTCTTAATTCTTATTTCTTAATTCATAGTCCTTAATTCTTATTTCTTCAATTCTTGTCAGATTTCCACATGTGTATACCAAAATTAACATTTGTATCTTAAAATCAATATTTGTTGTACAAATCAGACATTTGTCATATCAGATTTGTAAAATGTATTTTAATTGTATTTCAATATAAATATAAATTTCATTTTAGAAAATCAAAAATTTGCCTACATTAACATTTCATCAGAGAAATATAACGAAACACAAATCTGGAACAACAAATTTCTAAATACAAATCTCCAAATACAAATCTTGCAAAACGTTTCTCCAAAAACATTTCTTCAATAACATTTCTCCAAAAACATTTCTCGAAACTCATCGAACCGGCACATTATGACGACATGAGCGGAAGTCAACCTGGCATACAATAAGTCACCATACAACACAGGATAATTGAGCAAACATATATACAATTAGAAAAATCGCTCCATGACCGCGACTCGAGTGAAACCACGTGCATAGTATGGCTAATCGGACCGGGCCTTAGAGAAATAAAATAAATTGAAAGTAGTCTATTTTCATAAATTAGGTTTTGTCATATAGTGACATATTTATTTGCTCAAACGAAAGGGCGTTTTATCTCTTCTAAGTCATGAATGTGCCAGGGAATAAGTAATATTGAAAGAGGGATAAAGAAATAAATACTCTCCGCTCATGCAATACACGATAAGACGTATTTTAACTTTTAAATACCAACACCCCACCACCACCACCATTTAGTAGTATTTAGCGTCACCCTTTTCAATCTATGTAAATTTAAATGTGACAGAATGTAATTTACATTTCTGAAAAGGTAAATGAAACTTCTTTTCCGTGGTATTCTGTGTGATATCTGGAATGTCGTAGTATCGCCCGTATTTTGACATTTAAGACCCCACCCACCCCTCCCAATCAATTAAAAGAGTTTAATAGCGTACAACTTTTCAAGTTATTTTCTGGCACAATTATATTTACATACCTTGAAAAAAGATGAAAGTTCCACGGTACTCAACTTTATTAGGTGTGGGTGTGGGGTGTGCACGGTGGCTAAGTGGGTTAGACGCTGGCTCGCTAGACTGGAGGTCGCGTGTTCGATCCCTGCATTGGCCGAGAAAGAACATTGGGATTTTCCGCCGTGGTTTCCCCTTGTCAATGGTGCAGAAAAGAGGGCCTGGCCTGACAAGGACAGCTGTCTAGTTTTTCGGATGGGACGGAAAACCGAGGACCCATGTATACATTGGCGTGCACGTAAAAGATCTTTGGCAGTTGAAATTCGATATAAGAGTAGGCCATAGTGCCGCTGCCCGGGCAAAATTTCCCTCACTGCACGCTGCATGACGTATGTCCGTCTTCGTTAGCCCAGTATTGGGGCAGAATAGTAGGACGTTAAACCCCATTTCATTCATTTATTAAGTGAGGGGAGGGGAGGGATATTTAAAGTCAATAAAAAAAACGATCTCGATATATGTTTATATACAGCTGGAAAGTATGTTCATTGTTTGCTACAAAATGTAAATTATTTTCTTGCACATTTGAATTTACATACCTTGAAAAAAGAACAACTTTGAAATGGCACTAACAGGTATTAAATGAGGACGGGGAAGGGTGGGGGGTATTTAACGTCAAAATACGGGCCATAACACAAACTACACGATATCTGGATGCATATAATTAAAAAGGTCCGAATACATTTTCAAAATTGTAAAATATTTTCTGACATATTCATTTTATTAAAGCACATATAATTTGGATCGTCTGAGGTGGGGGGGGGGTATTTAAAAATCAAAATACGCGTCTTAATACAAACTTCCAGTTATTGAATAATGCTTCACCGGAAGGTATTTGCCCATCCGGAACGTTCAATCCAGAATCACCCTTAACACATGGTTTTTATTTTTTCCATTTTGGTGGCGTCCCCCACAAACAACACTACGTGCATGCAATGACGTTAGTTTATTTTCTTTCGAATTTCACGTTAAAATACAAATACTATCGACATTCCTGATACGAATATGACATATTTGGGAACAGTCAACTGGTACATCTTCTGGTTTTTATTTTTAGGCGGTGTCGTCAAGAACAGAATAAAGAAAAATTATTTTTTTAATATTTTCCTCAATCATTGAATCTTCAGCCATCTTGTAGGGCAACCAACTCGAGAGAGAGAGAGAGAGAGAGAGAGAGAAATGGGGTTTAACGTCCACTCGACACAAACTAGGTCATTTCGGGACTAACAAATGGTTCAATTTTATTTCAATATTCGCTTGCGCGTAGGGGTCTTTAGCAGTGGGAGGAAACCGGAGGACCCGGAGAAAACCCACGAGGTTGGACAGGCGACCCTAATCCTTGTCACGTACAACCGGGGATTCGAAACCACGCCAGTTGACTCAATGACAGGCTTTATGATACAGCACGCACGTGCTAACCATTCGGCCATCCAACCCCCCTACCAACTCGAGACCTACGTTATATACAAAATGAGATAGGTAATCGACACCGATTTGTTTTCATATAAAAAATGCCTCTAGAAATATTTTAGGTTCCGGAGATTCAATTCCAGGGTTATCTTGAATACTAATATTGAAGCACTTTGGTCCTTAAGACAATATTGGTTCTTTGAAAATTTGTTGCTTCACTCTGTCTATAGAGTCAAATCACACGTATTTAATGAACGTGAATATATAGTTATACATAAAAAACAGTGATATCTGGGTAAAATCATAACCATTGTCAAAATATCCATCAAATTCTATCCGTTAATTGACCTGTGGTTGGTAGACCAAATAAGGTAATGTTTCCTCCTTTATTCTTGTGACATAAAGAGGTTTATTCCATATTTGGGATGGAAATTAACGTCAAGGCTATATACGACGTGCAGAAATTAGGGGGTTATAAAACAGGGTGTAGAGCGAGATTGATTAGAGCTCACCCAGATATTTCAAACAGATTTTATTATTGAGAACGAGGAACCTTCAAAGCCATTACAGCTTAGCAATAAAATTGTAAGAACCATGTTATTACGTTCACGAAGAAAACACACACAACAAGAAAAGAAGTCCGATAGTACTAGCAGGTGCGTCAGTTTTAAAATCAATAAAACGACGAAAAGATAAATTAGAATGAATATAATAACTACTAACTGTTTCGGTTCTTCACAAAAGATATATATATTTCCATCAACTTGTTTAATGTGAGTTGGATAACCAGAACAACGATTGTCGTTTAGTCTTGATGATGTAATAGGTGTATTGGGTAGCGATGTAGTCTTTACGCCGTTCAGGTTTGCCAAATAAAACTTGTAATTATTAAAGTCCATACACACCATACCTTTATCTGTTTAATTAAATACAATGATACGTCTAACAAATATTGTAGGTTCATTTGACGAATCAAATTACAAGCAAATTCATGGTACAAATTCATGTGTACCTAGGAATCCATGGCCACTCGGACCAAGACCTGTCGGACCAACTGATAGACCACTCGGACAAAACAAAAAGACTACTCGGACCATACAAAAAGACTACTCGGTCCTTTGGGTTGGTCCGAGTAGCAAAAATAAATATTGATCTCAGTGGTCTTACAATATGAATTGGTCCGAGAAGGCTTTTGGGTTGGTCCGAGTGGTTTCTGTGTTGGTCAGACTGGTCTTTTTTTTGTTCCGAGTGGACTTTGGTACGGGTTGTCTGGATACCGTACCTAGGCGGCACCACAATTAAGTAACTAAACCATGGGATTTCTAGAAAAAATATACATTAGATTTAAAGGTATACCAACACATGCTGATACCAACACTGGTTATATAATATGCTAGATTTAAAGGTATGCTAACACATGCTGATACCAGCACTGGTTATATATGCTAGATTCTTCCCAACACTGTGAGCTTACCTAAAATAATAAAACTCAAACAATCTTTCCTCAACTTGGTAAGTTCGGTGGTGTTAGTTTGTGACATGTAAAGTTCGTTATATGTGTTAGACCAGTAAAACCTACAATAGATTAAATGTATATTATTTAGATATGTAAATGTATATCAGGTTTGGTCAATCCATTCGCCAGATTTAATATATACGGTCATTGCTTGCAGAACTTGTCGTGTAGTTTGTTTATCTGGGTTTCGTTAGCGTGTAGGGTGGTACTTCTGCACTCTTACAAAATCAAATGAAATGGGGTTTAACGTCCTACTGTTCTGCTCCGGCTGTGCGCTGCCCGGACACAATACCCCCACCCCCATATCACAATGCAAGGCGTAAACCCGTCTTTATTAGCCCTGTAAAGGCAGAACAATAGGACAATTACATCAAATGGTATTACCTTTTATTAGACCCGTTGCCATGGAATCCAAAATCATGAACATCCATCATACTGCTAGTAGAAATAACTGTTTTTCTATAGTTCTGTTTGAAAGAAAAATATCCAAATCCGTCTTCTGAAGAATAGTATAAGTTTCCAGTTTCTTGGTCAACGCTAATTTTATCAGTTAAGGGATCGACTGATATGAAAGACAAAAGGATCAGTTTTACTTTCAAAAGGTATCCACGTTTAGTGTACTACAAATATGTCGAACAAAATACCATTCACTGTGGGGTCGACTAATATTAAAGCCAAAACCAGTGGTTGCCAGACAAGATACGCCCACATTTTGCAAGAGATGGATAAATTACAAGATAAAAGAAAACTGTGGACCACACAATTATTTATATTTATCGCATTACAGGCTTTGTCTCTTTATAAAGGATGAAACGCACCGGAAATCTCAATGATATTGGGGCAAAGGCATCCGACCCAAAGTATATAAGTCAGAAATTTCGGGTCAACCATTTTTAACCCAAAAATATTTGGTCAATGGCATCCGACCTAAAATATACTTGTCAGAAATTTTGAGTCAACCGTTTTGACCCAAAAATATCATGTCGCCACTTTTTGGGGGGGCTACGCGACCAAATCTCTGGGTTAAAATCTTGGTGATCAGAATTTTTGGACACCCGACCCAAAAATTTCCGGTCAGAAATTTTGGGTCAACCATTTTGACCCACAAATATCATGTCAAAATGACGAAGAAGCGACGACTGATTGCCAGCACTGCCAGTACGTCAGTAGCCTACGTAAACTGCGCTCTGTCTTTATAAACAGGTATGTTGAAAATCCATTAGGCCTAAAATTCATACAATCAAGTCATCGTTTATTTGAGAAAACAAATGATGCGATTGACTGGTTTAAGCCGGGGCGGAATTACGTACCAAATCCTTTTGTTTACTATAGCCTATAGCCACTATACTTATAGGCCTATTCCGCTAAACAATGTCACGAATGTGAATGAATTTCAAAAAGTTGTTCAAGTAATATATTTCAGTGAGCACAACTATACTTCTAATTTAACAATGTTGGGGAACTAATAAAATAAAAATTTCAAAATAATGAATACTGGTATTTTGTTTTTAAAATTAAATTATTTGATCTAATTCAAAGAAAAATGTACAACTAAGCAGAATATCCCTCAGTGGAATTTTCCTTTTGAATATTATTTCTTTGTGAGAAAATTCACATGGTAATCACGAAGAAAAGGATATCAGATTTGTGTCATTGAAGGAGTGAATTTATATATAAATTAAGGCCTTGTTTGGGTAAAATTAAAAGAGGTGTCAAGTGAATAATGCTGGTTGAAGAAAGTGTTTCTTGTGCCAATACCCATGGCATTACCTGAACTCGGTCATACTTTATTGGTATTGAGTCTGATTTGAATATAAACCAACCTGTAAAATCTGACGTCAACTGCCTTTTTAATTTATGCATAAATTATATTATTATAACTAAAACTGCATTTCTCTTTATTCAACTGTAAAAATTATTTGTAGACACAGAAATCCCTGAAGAAACTCTATTTTATTGTTCAAACATACTACTAATAATAATTAATATGTATTTTTTTTTTCAGACCAATAATACAAAAGCCATTGTATTTAATTTTATGAAGAACTTTCATTTGATGTGCATACGGAATTTCTAACATGGAAGAAGGACAATAAAATATAATGCCTAAATAACCACCGACACTGAGTGTTGATTCATCCCTAAATCCTAACTTTAAAACAGTTGTTGCACTGAATGAAAAGCAGGCTTTTATGCGAGTGCCTAAAAGACTTTGAAATATTTTTCTTGTGAAGAATTGGAGTACACTTACATGTAACTATCAACTGTACATTATACACTTTCTGTTACACATTTCTATTTTTTTGGAAATAATTTCAATAAATATAATGAATGAAATCATTGGATTATTGTGAATTTTTTCTATAACTGAATATTTCGAAAATGTACTAGGGATAGAGACTATTTATCTAGTCCACTCAATGAAATTATGAATTCTCCTCAATGTCCGAATATAGGTATTTCTTATTGCAACAAATTTCCCCCGTTTGATAAGCTAATCACAATTGATGTTTGGTGTGTGATTGATGCAATTTGAGAAAATTATTGATAAAACTGCTATTTACTCTCAAAAATGACCAAGTATGAAATACAATAAAATGAACACATTGCATGTATAAACTAGGATGAAAATTAACAAATTTATTTCTTACAGGTTTTGGGGATATACGGTAACTCGAATGATTTAGTATTTTAGATAATATTATTCACGGGGATATTAACGCTCAGAAATTTGCTTCCTTAACATTTTTTTGTGTGGTTTTTATTTTCAAAATAATGGAATATTGAATGATTAAGTACTACTTACAGACATGACCAACCCAATAATTTGGGTCGCTTTGACCCAATAATTTTAGGTCATTACGACCCAAATTTATTGGGTCAATGCGACCTAAAATTATTGGGTCAAAGTGATGGGTACGTCATGTCTCCAATCACACTGCACATAAAAACATGAGCATGTGGGTATTTTTAATTTTAACAGATAGTGAAGTATGAAAGGACAAGGGGCATGTAATGTTTCCCTTGACGTATTAGGCATAACTCATTATGCATCAAATGAATTCAATAATCCTGCCGCTCCGAGTATCCGATATTAAACATTATTGACTAAAGGGGCATTATGTAAGATTTAAATAAAGAGCTAGTCTTTCTCGCTATAATATTTTCAAAAAAACCAAAGATAATGAAACATTTCATTCAAATTAATTTACTTAGCGCGAAGTTATCAACGGTTGCAGTGTTAACAAGATGTTTGTGTTGATCGTAACCACCCATAGTCATTCATGGCATAGCCTCGCCTCTCCATTTTTAAATTAAATTATTAAATGACCGAACTGTTCTAATCTACTTAAAATCGGAGCCATCCGATGGCATCGAGAGTTGATAATTGTCTCGTCATGTTAATAAATGTCTAATTAATAATTTATATATTATTTAAGGCCCAAAAGAAAGAACTGCAATATGCAGATTTAGTTCATACATGATGCCTGTTTAACATTACATCTACCTTTATCGGATATGATTTTCCTATCTCCACCATCTTTATTCATGGAAAAGAGCTTGTTTCTTTTACGTTTCAGTATGTAGTAAACCAATTTTCTGTCATAATCACATGCCATTGTACCAGCTGTAAATATAGTTAAGTATGTACCAATTTCGAGAATCTGGGTTCACTAGTCCGCGGATTTACTAGTCCGCCGGTTCACTAGTAATGCAATAATTATACCAATAATCAAAATCAATTCAGTATCCGTTTCTTTTTTAATAGTAAACGAACATACAACAGAACAATAAGTTATTTACATGTACCTTTCTGAAAGATTTTCTCTAGCTTGTTGTTGGTCGTGTTATACCGATAGATGTTATCTAATACAGTAAATACAATTAGTTCTTCACCTGGAATAGAACCATACACACTAAATAATATTATGTCAAATGAGACGGTTGATATCTACTGATGTGTGGCCTGCATTAACCGATAAGCAAAATAAGCCCTTGCACCAGTGGTCTTTGCACGCTCCGCTTTACTTCAAAGGAATATGTATTGGTCATGTAGGCATGCCGTGACGAGATAAAAGAGACAATTGCATGTATGACCATGTGTGCAAGGGTATATATTTAGGAGTTCACTGACAGCTAAGAGAGAGGAGCCGGGCGGAGAAGAAAGGCTTGGACGAGTGTATGGACTCACCCGAGTTCAGCCGCTGCCTTGGCAGAGGGGTGGAATGGTTGATTCAAGATTGTTAGATGTGTTCCTGTCGTAGACTAGTTCTTGTATAGTTTTAGGACCTGTATTGCTGTTGTAATTATGTAGATGTTTGATATTCTGTTCCCGTTGTAAATAAACCATATGTTTATTAAACTAACCTCTGTTATCACTAAGAAAGTGTTACACCAGCGGTATGGAGAAAATAGTACGACTGCACAATGAAACTGCGCTCCGTAATACGTAAAAATTTTTAGGATTTTGCGATTAACAATATGTAACATTTTCAGTGCGTAGGGCCTCTTGTTCCTACTCGAACCTCGGGGGATATTAACAAGGCCAGCGGGTTATTACTCGAACCTTTGTTGAAAGGGCACGACGTCGGAAATCTCTTGTTGTGTGTATAAAATTTCGCAAAATCTAATTTTATGCAGAAAAGATATAACGTGTCACAAAACTGTAAATTGAGACTGGTGAGTTTTCAAAATTGCTTCGGAAACAAAATGCAGCAGATCGATCGACAGCCAAGTCGATCAGTCATCATATGCAGCGAGATGTGACTTACTTAATATGATGTCTATGCCTTAACCAGCTTCAAAATGTATTCTTATTAATCAGAAACAAGAACATCGCTACCGCTAAAACATACGTCCACTTTCCTGCTTTGATTGATATGGTACTTTTTTAAAATGAAGAGAATGAGTAATTATTAAATAAAATATGGGTGTGATACCGCCCCTGGAGTTTGGTGCATGCACGAAAATAAATAGTTGCTGACCTTACGGTATAAAGAATAAATTTGCCAATTTCCAAGATGGTCCATTCAGAATTCCAGCCTGTAGACAAAAACACAAAAAATGGCCTGACTCTACCCCTGGGTACTGGACATGGACCAGTATAAATAGGTAAAACCCTATGATAGATCATACCGAAATGGAAGAACATGTGTTATTAATGCAACCTTTTGAGTATTTACAGTTCCTTGGGGTCCTGACATGCACCAAAATCAATAGTTACCGTTGTTAGACTATAAGGAATACATATGCCAGGTTCCAAGGTGATCCTTCAGAATTGCGGCCTGTATATGACAAACAAAAAAATGAGCGAGACTCTTTTCCTTGGGGTCCTGACATGCACCAAAATCAACAGTTACCGTTGTTAGACTATAAGGAATACATATGCCAGATTCCAAGACGATCCATTACAAAAGGCGGCCTGTAGGCAACAAAGAAAAATGGGCGTGGCTCTGGCCTTGGGGATGGGACATTCATCAAAAACAATAGGGATCATTCTTAGGGTACAAGGAACAAGTATGAAAAGTCATCAAGATAATCCATTAAGAATTGCGGAAGGTAGGCGACACGGACACACAAAAAGACAAATGGGCGGGGCTCTGTCTGTGGGGGTTGGGCAATAGGGAGGACTCTCAGTGAACAAGGAATAGGTATGCAAAGTTTCAATACGATCTGCCAAGTCTGTAAACGGCAAACAAGACGCATACAAAAATGGGCGTGACTCTGTCCCAGCGGGACAAGCATACACAAACTATCATACAGGTCATCCTTAGGGTATAAGGAATATCTATAAAAAGTTTGAAGACGATCCATTTCGAATTGACACCTGTAAGCGACAAATATAAAATTTGGGCGCGGCTCTGTCCCTGGGTGTCGGCAAGCAATAGGGATCATCCAAAGGTATAAAGCATAAGTATGCAAAGTTTCAAGACAATCCATTAAGAATTGCCGTCTGTAAGCGACCCACAAACACAAAAACAGACACTGGCGACGGCATAATGTGTACGTATAGGGATCATCCAAAAGTATAAGGCATAAGATAATCCATTAAGAATTGCCTTCTGTAAGCCATCCACAAACACAAAAACAGACACGGGCGACGGCATAATATGTACGTATGAAAATAAAACAATATTGTCCCTACCATTTCCCAACATTGCATTAAAAACACACAAAAACAGTATCCATATAAACAACTCCATTTCTAGAAAACGAATGACGATTTTATTTTATCGCCAGTTAATATTAATTAAATCGTGCGTGAGAGAAATATAGGAGCGATAATACACGACGGGGATTTAAATTACAAAATGTTTAATTACAGTCAGGTAAAACTGAATTCGAATCATATTCCTAATTAAAAATTGGAAGTGTTCTATAACGACAATTTAATTATCGTAAAACATTTTCTGTTTGTGAAAAATGACTTAATTTATATTTAATAAATAGATCCACGGAGGTCAACCACATCTACGTTTGCAGAATGTTTCTGACTACCCCCCTCCCCTCCCAAAAAATACGTAATAATAAAACTCTTACGAAAACAATACTTGTTTCGACAGAAGGCCCGAAATAGGTAATAAAATTAGTTACAGAAACAATACGTGTTTCGACCAAAGGTTCGAAACACGTAATTGGATTTTCAAATGCGTGTTATATAAATTCGATGGCAAACATTTACAAACCTAAATGACTTACTGTCACTGTAGAAGCCAAAACCACATATTAGAGTAATCTTATTTTTAAGTTACACAGAAGATTTGTTTATAAATATATCAGCAAGTGTTAGGTATTCCCATGGGCACCAACTGTGCACCTTAGCTTGCTGATTTGTTTCTATATTCGTACGAAACCGATTATATACAGGCACTCGTAAAAACAAATAAACGATTCCTCAGACGTTTTAATTTCACTTATCGATATATCGATGATGTTCTATTACTGAATAATCCCAAATTTAGTGATTATGTAGAATTCATATATCCTGATGAGCTCGAAATTAAAAATACTACTGTCAGTGACAATTACGCGTCCTACTTGGATCTGCGTCTCGATTTTGACAATTGATTAAAATGAGTGTTAAATTGTACGATAAACGTGATGACTTTGATTTTCGGATTGTTAACTTTCCATTAATTAACAGTAACATTCTAGTATCACCAGCTTAAGGAGTGAATGTATCTCAGCTAGATCGATACGCGAGAGCTTGTTCCTTTTGATTTTTTTTAAGTAGATCGAGGCATTTGTCAACTAAGCTTCAACTACAGGGATACTTGCCCACTAAACTTACAAAACCTGTAAAAAGTTTTATGGACGCCATATTGACTTGATTAGTAAATATAACATGTCTCTTTCGGCTATTATTCTAGATATATCTAATTGACGCGTATACTATCTTCCTGATTATGTCTACAACATCTGTTAACAATGTTCATCATGTGCATTTTGCAAACGGATAGTCCATTTGCCAATTATGATATTTTACCAAGATTTCGTCTAATGGTTGTGATGTAGCTATGGCGGGTGTGGCGTCAGGCAGGGTAAGCTTACTCTTCCGGACACCTTTTACCACTGTATGTTGTGTATTTTGTACACCGCGAACAGTCCATTTGCTTATTTCACTAGCGTAGGGTCGCCTGTCCAACCTCGTGGGTTTTCTCCGGTTTCCTCCCATTGCAAAAAAAAACCCTTATTGAAATGAATTTTAACCACTTGTAAGTCCCGAAATGACATAGTTTTGGCGAGTAGACGTTAACCACATTTCTTTCTCTCTCTATCTCTGATTACACTACATGTAGTTTGCCTATACCATTTTTTAGAACTTCGAATTTTATCTAATGGTTTGGATTGTTCGTACAATTGGTTTTATTTTATTTTAATAAAGTTTATTTCATTAAATATTTGTTATAGAACATTTTTAATCATAAACCGTTTAATTATGAATGGGGTTAGAATTCATATTTATCATATATATCTATTCGTAATTCAAATCTCGTTCTCGTTTTAACTAGTATTTGTTGGAAATAAACAAAAGTGTCATGTGGCGTCTAGAAATGAAGTTGTTGACATACGATCTGGTTTTATAGGTAGGAACAGCCGAGTAATGCACAGGAAGCGTAAAATACAAAAACCAAAGCGAAACCTGTTCTAATTAATAATAGGAACATTTAAAATTTATATTTAGGTGGTCTTAGCATTGAACTTTTACTTTGGAACGTCGAAAAGGATCTTGTATAACCGAACCAAAACATCTCGAAACCTGTTTCAAAAATACGTACAAACTGTCAAATCAACACCTCTCCGAATTAGTTTTACAACGAATGCTATACATAATGATACTAGTTGTCTGAAACAACAATTGAATAGTTTCATGGTTGGACCCCAGCCTGCAAGCCGCGTCACAAAGCCTACCAAACTTTCCCTGGTAACATTTACCAATACGACACATATATATATATCCCGTGATCTACTATGTACAATGCATCTGTCTGTTTTATCTGTGTCCATGTTCCGGCGAAATTCATGAAAACTCATAAAAAATTTGCAAACTTTTAATCTCGTCGTCAGATACGTGTTTTCCGGTCATAGATTAACGTCGGTTTTCCCAGATTGGGATTCCAGGAAATCCACGCGGCCTGCAGGCTGGAGTTTAACAAGTGTACTTTTGAAACACTGAAAAATGTATTTTGAAACGTTGTCTATCTTCAGACTTTTGGCAATTTTATGTTTCGATATTTAATAGGCTAGCCTTTTCTGGTAAACACATTGATTCGCTTCGGCCCACAATTTACTTAGACTGGAGAAACGATTGGCTCTCTCTGATCAATCGACCTTGGTCGTTGTTAGCCGATGAGAAGGTGCATCTTTCCCATACATCTGTAAATTCCATACCATTTTGTCCTAAATTCCTACTCTAAAGCAGCGGATTCGGTTAACTGGATAGAGTAAAATGTTAAATCTTTCCTTTGTCTAGGTAAAACCCTTTCTTCGTAGGGTGTGTGCGACAGATATCCAAGCAGTTAAATGTATGGATATTGCAACCTGTGTAACACCACGGGCCTTTCTGTCTGACGTGGAGAGCGGGGGTTTTCCTACGTATCATCCATGCATCTTTTGTTACTACATATCTTAGTAGCCTTGTGATCGTGTAGAATTAGTCTCTAGCTGTCTTTGCTTCTGCTTCACGTTGTGTATTCACTTCTTACGGGTTTCTTAAGACGTTTGTTTTCTCCGTAGTTATAACAATGCAACAGTTCGTTTTTACATTTTATATAGCATAGCCGGATACATAGATACAAACATAGTATAGATTAGAATACCAAAGTCATTCTCAAACCCTAGCCAGCCAGACTCGATATGGGCGAGTCTGCTGATAAAGAAATTGCTACATCTTTCCCCTTTTGGAATTCTGGAATCAAGCTGCTGTCCAACGAATTCTCACAAGTATGATAGTTTTGTAGCTGTGGGTTTTGGACGTTCAATTATCTAATTGGTCAAATATAATGTAAATAATTATAGCTATTGGTTAATTAAGTCACATGACGTCGAAACCCACCCTTATATGGTTAAATGGAAATTTACTGGAGAAACTTCGTATGAGATATCTGTTATCACGTGGTTGACATATAGAACCAGCTATGTTTTGGTTCTATAACTCTTTTTTAAATAACAATATGTCATTCGTTCACTCATTTGGATTTAAGTATTTTTAGTACATATATGTGAATATGTTTGAATCTACTAACTTGCCAAATCATTAATTAATACAATATAATGCCATCTTATTTCTCTATTCCTTGCCTATAAATTGAAAACAATGTCGCAACGCCAATATTGCTACACCTGTTAGTGGTTTGAGGGTAGACCGTGGTTAATCATTTTCAAATACTTCATGGCTTCTCAAACAATTAAATGAAATGAAATGTTGTTTTATGGCACGTCAGCACCAACCGGGCTCTATTGCGCCAGACATATGGTGAATTCTCTGAGGCAGACTGAATGTAATGACAAGATCCCAAACAAATAAGAATCGTATTGTTGGTATAGACTATTTTTTATTTTCGCAATTGAGCTTATCCGACTTATTTTGGGAGCATTTGTCCCACTTTCGGCACCTATGGAAATGCAACGAGGTTTAACGTCATATTGCTCTGCCCCGACTGGGCTACGACCCCTATGGATAGAGAACATAAATACATCGTATAAATGTCATGACTTGTTAATAATGATTAGAATCTGATAGTAGTTTTAATTTCCATTTAAATAAGTAATGATCATATGAGACCCGTGTCACGGCCTATAATTACTGGTATAATTAATGCTATTGTCAGACATAATTTAATTTTTCATTTCCAAAATCCTTTCAGTATGGATTAAGACGTGGCAAATTTGATATTTTCAGTAAGAAATCGCCGGTCAAATATCGTGTCTTGGTTCTGTCTTATGAATTTTTTGTTAAAATGTATTTTTGCTTCTGTCCTGGTGTTATAATTATGAATATAGTTGGAATTAATATATCTATCTATTCGTAATTAAAATCGTGTTCTTTTATTGTCGTTTTAATAAGTATTTGTTGGAAATAAACAAAAGTGATATTTGACGTCTAGAAATGAAGTTGTTGACATACGATCTGGTTGGAACAAAATTATTGATTATTTTCTTCTAAAACAATCTGATTAAAATACAGATCTATATTTCGTTTCGTTTTTTATACTTTCGATGGCCTACACTACATGAAGATCTGACCTGTTGTTGCGATAGGTCACGTCAGAGGTCATACGAGTGGCTTTTGACCCTATGACGTCAAACCGTTTCATTGGCTAATCCCTAACACCATCCAGAACACGTCAATGATAACACCTCTTCCAGATCCTAGTGTAGTAAAGACAAGTAAAACGAAATTTTGAAATATAAAAAACGAAACGAAATAGGATCTGTGTTCTAAAACTAGGATCTGTGTTCTAAAACTAGGATCTGTGTTCAAACTAGGATCTGTGTTCTAAAACTAGGATCTGTGTTCTAAAACTAGGATCTGTGTTCTAAAACTAATATAGTTTGAAGATGAGTAATGCATTAGCGTCATATCACGAGCAGGAGGGGGTTTGCCAGGTTCCTGAGACAATATATCCCCACCCCGCCCCCCCCCCCCCTCCGCGTCATTGAAATTCATTGAGAAATACATGGTTTCTATCGTCTTTTAGGCGTTATACATACACATTGAGTTTTTTAAACAGAGAAATGCAACATCCTGTTTGACGTCATTTTTTGGTATGAATTAATACGATGACATTCTGATTCAATTTCATTGATGCAAAGCATTAATTGTGATATCACATAATGTTTATATCATTATCTCGCGCTTTGAGTTCCCATCTCGTCCCAACCATTTGACGATAAAGGATAAAGCAAACGACCGAGACACTTTTTAGTCTTTGGTAGGGTGACCCGTGCACCCAAAATATCAGGAGCAGGAGGGGGTTTGCCAGGTTCCTGAGGCAATATATCTCCACCCCGCCCCCCTCCGCGTCATTGAAATTCATTGAGAAATACATGGTTTCTATCGTCTTTTAGGCGTATATACATACACATTGAGTTTTTTAAACAGAGAAATCCAACATCCTGTTTGACGTCATTTTTTGGTATGAATTAATACGATGACATTCTGATTCAATTTCATTGATGCAAAGCATTAATTGTGATATCACATAATGTTTATATCATTATCTCGCGCTTTGAGTTCCCATCTCGTCCCACCATCTGATGATAAAGGATAAAGCAAACGACCGACACACTTTTTAGTCTTTGGTAGTGTGACCCGTGCACCCAAAATTTTCCGTACAGAAAGTTGGTCTCGAAACGGCGAATGTACACGCTTCAGTGGCGTATCTCGAAGTGATTTTCTTGCTTACTACTCACTATGATAATACTCCGGGGTAGAGTCTATGATACTATAAATAGCCATCGCACGTGCAATTCCCTACACATCTATCAACTATTACAGCCGTAAAAAAATCTATTGTTGACGATTCTGAATAGCAGTAATATTTAGCTTATTGGTTGTTACAGCAGCTTTAAAAATTACGTTCGTTTTATTTTTTAAACTGTTTTATCATTAACTGTACCATTAGGAGTGGCATCGTTTGGTTTAGTACAAATAATATCTCTGAAATACTTGCGTTGGGCAAGAACATGATACTAGCATTAGTTTCATTTTACTTTTACAGGGTTCTTAAAACAATTGTTGAGTTGCCCAACGTGCGTATTTCTAAATTCAATTGATTGTTCCAGCTTCCTGTTATGTTTCGTAAAAAAGTAGTCATGATTATCCCAGCCTGTTAATCAAACATAGAATGGTCGATAGACGGGTTAAGCGAGACTACTTTCAAAACAAGGGCACATAACCTATTTTTTACTCACATGTGCTCGGATGTTATGGCCGACACTCGGAACCATCTTTCAGTGTATTATTTATGGAATTTAAATGGTCATAGCTTATTAAGTACAACATGGCCGTTTATTTAATGACTATAAATGTTTGAAACTGATTTAAGGCTCGGTGTGTATATATAGATATTTTGGTGTAATTATCGAGATATTTGGAGATATTTATTTATGGTGGGGCACCCTATCATAGTCTATGGTAATGGCTACGAGCGTGTTTGTGATGTCTCAGAAGACAATGCGATATGATTCACAAACGAAAAAATATAAATGAGGGCACTAATACTAATAGACCATCCAGAAAACGAATCAAGAATATAGAAATAAGAAAGTCAAAAGAAGAAAGAAATTATTTTTTTTTGGGGGGGGTGGGGGGGGGGGGGGAGAATGTATCCGCGACGGGAAAGGTCGTTCTAAAAATAAACATGAAAAGGGCTCACTGGATGTGTCATTTTCCGTGCCAATCTAAAATCTCTGTGAAGACCACAATCACAATTACTGGTCATCAGACCATGGACGATTCTTGTCTTTATAGTCGCGAGAGAGAGAGAAATGGGGTTTAAAGTCCACTCGACACAAACTAGGTCATTTCGGGACAAACACATGGTTCAATTTTATTTCAATAATTCACTTGCGCGTAGCGGTCTTTAGCAGTGGGAGGAAACCGCGCTGTATTTGATATTTATTTTTAATTTTATATATTATCTGTGATATTTGTTTGTTGTTATGGATATAAATATAGTTCTGTGATTTCATTTATTTTGTCTCAAAAAGATAACCATCATTGTTGGCGCAATATAGCCGGGTTGGAGCTGACGTGCCATAAAATAACTCACTATAATTAAACGGTGGTTATCTAACACTACAAAATTATTATTACAAATATGATTCGAATTAATTTTTTTTTTTGGGTTGTAATTCAAATCGTTTTCGTTTATTGTCGCTCCAATCATCAATCCTCTGTTGAATGATTTAATTAATATTTGCTGGCGATAAAACAAAATCGTCATTCGTTTTCTACAAATGGAGTTGTTTATATGGATACTGTTTTTGTGTGTTATTAATGCAATACTGGGAAATGGTAAGGAACAATATTGTCTTATTTTCACACGTACACATTATGCCGTCGATCGTGTCTGTTTTTGTGTTTATGGGTCGCTTACAGGGGTCAATTCTTAATGGATTATCTTGAAACTTTGCATACTTATATAGGGGATCACGGTGGTTAAGTGGATAAGACGCTGGCTCGCTAGCCTGGAGGTCGAGTGTTCGATTACTGCATTGGCCGAGAAAGTAAGGAACAATATATCTTATTTTTTTATGATTAATAAGAATACATTTTGAAGCTGGTCAAGGCATAGACATCATATTAAAAAAAATAACATCTCGCTGCACATGATGTCTGGTCTGATCGACTTGTCTGTCAGCCTCTCCATCGATCTCCTGCATTTTGTTTCCGAAACAATTTTTAAAACCCACCAGTTTCATTGCTATTTACAGTTTTGTGACACGTTATATTTATTCTGCATAAAATTAGATCTTGGGAAACTTTCTGCACACAACAACGGATTCCTGACGTGGTGCCTTTTGGCTACTACAATGGCCAAATTTCATTTCAGGTGAAGAACTGCTTCTGTAATCTTATCACAAAACGGTGTTAAGATCACCCGCTCGCCTTGTTACTATCCCCCGGGGTTCGAGTAAGATCACCTACTGGCCTTTTTACTTTCCACCGAGGTTCGAGTTAGATCACCTACTGGCCTTGTTACTACCCCCGGGGTTCGAGTAAGATCACCCGCTGGCCTTGTTACTATCCCACGTATTACGGGGCGCAGTTTCATTGAAACCTTCTGCAGTCGTACTATTTTCCCCATAGTTAGTAAGTCAATGTAAAAACCCGGCGTCCCCTACCGCTGGTATAAGAGCTTATTTTGCTTATCGGTTAATTCAGGCCACACATCAGTAGATATACCGCCTCACTTGACATAATATTTTTTAGTGTGTACCGTTATATTCCAGGAGAAGAACTGACTGTGCTTAGTGTCCTAGATAACATCTATAGTTATAACACGACCAACAACAAGCTAGAGAAAAAATCTTTAAAGGAGGTACATGTCAATAACTTCTTGTTCTGTCGCACGTTCGTTTACTATTAAACAAAACGGATACCTAATTGATTTTGATTCCAGATATAATTATTACATACAAATAATGTCACTCGCGTTTCTTTTTATGAAACTATTGATGAGTTTAAAAGTGGATTTGGTATGAAATGCCATGCAATGTACTATAAGGGAAATTTTGCCCGGACAGCGACAACTCTTAAAACGAATTCCAGCTGTCAAGGGATCGCTTACGTTCACAACAATGTGTAAACGGGACCTCCGATTTTTTTCCCATCCGAACGACTATACTAGGTCCATTGCCAGGCCTTCTATCCTGTCACACTGACAAGGTGAAACCACGTCGGGAAGTCCTGATGAACTTTCTCGGCCAGCGCATGCGTTGGAACAGGAACCAATTACCAGTATTAAGTTTAAAAGAAAAGAAACAGAAATCAATTCATAATATTTTTATTAATCTTGCTACTCTTTTTTTCAACCTATACCAAGATAGACTACTGATAATTGGGGTGTAAATCTATCAAAACAACGTCTTTGTTTACTTCAGACACGCCCATGTGAATCCGAAAAAAAAAAACCATGTCGAGTTTTCATTTAAAACAAACCTGCCAAAACACTCTTTTACTTCTGTACAATTAATCATCATTACGGACATTATTATACCTGAACTTTATTTTCATAATTTTAAAATCCTTACCAAAATGCTTACATAAACTACGAAAATATTGAAATCGATCATTTCACAATTTTCAACTACTGCATTTGGAAATTTCAAAGTTCTAAACTGGAGAAATTTGTCACTACCGGATGGAAATACTTAACGGGTTGAAAATTACCGTGTAGCTATAAGAATACCTTAAACTTTAAGGAGGAGATCGAGAAGTGAATCCCTATATAATCCCACAATGTCAAATATCACGTGGGGGGGGGGGGGGGGTAGATGGCCGAATGGTTAGCACGTGCGCGCTGTATCATAAAGCCTGTCATTGAGTCAACTGGCGTGGTTTCGAATCCCCGGTTGTACGTGGCAAGGAGTAGGGTCACCTATCCAACCTCGTGGGTTTTCTCCGGGTCCTCCCACTGCTAAAGACCCCTACGCGCAAGCGAATTATTGAAATAAAATTAAACCATATGTTAGTCCCGAAATGACCTGGTTTGTGTCGAGTGGACGTTAAACCCCATTTCTCTCTCTCTCTCTCAAATATCACGTGGCTTGGTTTATCGTTGACATTGAGATCTCGTCGTGTCTCGCGCGAGCGGCAGAGAATCCAACCAATGGGAGCCGTTGCCTGTCCATCTATATACAGGTACATGGTATAACCGGTATAAACCGTGGTCGTGGTTTAAGGGGGGGGGGGGGGCGTGATTAGACATAAAGACTCCAGATTCCCGAAATTGTTACATACTTAACTATATTTACAGTTAGTGCAATGACATGTGATTATGACAGAAAATTGGTTTACTACACACTGAAAGATAAAAGAAACAACAAGCTCTTTTGCATGAACAAAGATGGTGGAGATAGGAAAATCATATCAGATAAAGGTAGATATAATGTTTAAATATTAATTATATAAGTAAATGAAATGAAATGGGGTTTAACGTCCTACTGTTCTGCTCCGAACTGGGCTAATGAAGAGGGGCCTACGAGTGACAATTTTGCCTGGACAGCAGCACTACGGCCTACCACTAAAATCGGAGCCATCCGATGGCACTGCGAGAATTGATAATCGCCGTATCATGTTAATAAATGTCTAATTAATAGTTGATATAACATTTAAGGCCCAAAAGAAAGACCTACAATGCAGATTTAGTTCTTATATAATGCAGTGATGCAGGACGGGGGGGGGGGGCTGACAAGGACAGCTGTCTAGTCGTTCGGATGGGACGAAATACCGAGGTCCCGTGTACACATTGGCGTGTACGTAAAATATCTCTTGGTAGGTGGACGTATATTTTCGTCACCGCTGTCCACCCGTCTGTCCACAATTTGTGGATATTCTACAGGAAACTCTTTTTCTGATTTTGACGAAACTTAGAATATAGGTTTATATCCCAAAGATCTCGGTTCCGTTCGATATTGGTATGTATCGGACCGTGACGTCATGGAGTATGGACCCTGATCTAATTCATAATTATGTTATCCGATTGTGCTGAAACTTGAAGTATATGTTTATAACCCATAGATCTCTGTGTCTGTCGATATTCGCGCATATTAGTTTATAACTTCCTGGATTATGGCCCCTGATTGTACGAAAAATCGCGTTTTTAGCGCGTGGTCCCTCTAGAGGTCGCAATTTGTATCTGTTTTAAAAAATCGTGTACGCATTTCATCGTTACACCCTAATGATGATTAAGTTTGAATTTCGTAAAAATCGTATCGATATTGTCTGACAAACTGGCCGCTGCTTGAACGCAAATAGTGTAAAAGAATGTAATACCAAGGTTGTGGACCCTCTAGAAGTAACAGTGTTTATCCTATACTAGTGCATATTTGACAATCCCTTGCAAAGTGTGGACGTATCATGCCTGGCAACGGATTCCTTTTGTGTTTCATATCAGTCAACCCTACAGTGATATTTGTATTACACTATCAGCGGATTCCTTGTCTTTCATATCAGTCGATCCTTTAACTCGGTATATTGCTGTTGACCAAGAAACTGGAAACTTATACTATTTTTCAAGAGAAGGAATTGGATATTTTTCTTATTCAAAGAACTATAACAAAACAGTTATTTCTACTAACAAGATGGGTATCGTTTTTGATGTTGGATTCCATGGCAACGCGTCTAATAAAAGGTAATATCATATGGTGTAATTATTACGTCATCTTGTAAACAAAATGAAATGAGGTATAACGTTCTATTGTTCTGCCTTTACTTGGCTAATAAAGACGGGCATGGGCATTACTTAATGGGGGATATCGAATTCTAACTGTAACGTTTCTTTTACAGTGCATACCATGGTGTACACGTGACCTGGGAGAGAGAGAAATGGGGTTTAACGTCCACTCGACACAAACTAGGTCATTTCGGGACTAACATATGGTTTAATTTTATTTACATAATTCGCTTGCGCGTAGGGGTCTTTAGCAGTGGGAGGAAACCGGAGGACCCGGAGAAAACCCACGAGGTTGGACAGGCGACCCTACTCCTTGCCACGTACACGTGACCTGGGTTTTTCGTCACATCCGAACGATTGATACGTTGTCCGGCTCCCTGTCCTGTACCACTGACAAGGGGGAAAACCACGCCGGAAAAGCCCAATGAACTTTATCGGCCAACACGGTACGGTTGTTGGTCTGCACAAAATCGCATCCAGCTTTTTAACGTTAATATTTAAATACTGATATTAATAATATATTGGTTTGATAATTAATTCATCCGTGTGGAACTATGATCATTTACAGCGGACAAGACACACACACTGCGCTAGCTAAGTGGGTAAGACGCTGACTCGCTAGCCTGGAGGTCGGGTGATCAATCCCTGCATTGGCCATGAAGGTTCATCCAGATTCCTCCTTTTCAGTGATGCAGGACGGAGGGCCTGCCAAAGACAGCAGTCTAGTCATTCGGATGGGACGAAAAACCGAGGAACCGTGTACACATTGGTGTGCACATAAAAGATCCCTTGACAGTTGGAATTCGACGTAAGAGTAGGTCGTAGTGCCGCTGTCCGGACAAAATTCCCCTCATAGCACACTGTATGGCGTATGCCCGTCTTCATTATATAGCCCAGTTTGGAGTAGGACGTTAAACCCCATTTCATTTCATTTCATTTCAATTTCACAAACTGCGCATATACTGCAAGAAATGACCGTATATATTAAATCTAGCGAATGGATTGACCAAACCTGATATACATTTACATATCTAAATAATATACATTTAATTTATTGTAGGGTTTACTGGACAAACCTAGATGACGAACTTTACATGTCACAAACTGACACCACCGAACTTACCAAGTTGAGAACAGATTGCATAAGTTTTTTTATTTTAGGTAAGTTGACAGTGTTGAGAGAGAAAGAGAGAGAGAGAGAGAGAGAGAGATGGGGTTTAACGCCCACTCGACAAAAACTAGGTTATTTCGGGACTAACATATGGTTTAATTTTATTTCAATAATTCGCTTGCGCGTAGTGGTCTTTAGCAGTGGAAAAAAAGCGGAGGACCCGGAGAAAACCCACGAGGTTGGACAGGCGATCCTACTCCTTGTCACGTACAACCGGGGATTCGAAACCACGCCAGTTGACTCAATGACAGGCCTTATGATAGAGCGCGCACGTGCTAACCATTCGCCATTTCTAGAAATCCCATTGTTAAATTACACAATTGTGGTTTCGCGTAGGTACACATCACTGTACCATGAATTTGGTTGTAATTTGATTCGTCAAATGTTAGTCTGGATGAATCGTATGGCTTTGAGCATGAAGGGATTTTTTAAAAAAAATTTTGCATTCATTATGCTTGACCAGTAAGTTAGATTTGTACCTCCCCCCCCCCTCCCCCTATAGCCCGTGTTTTGCGGGGAAAGTGAAACGAAGTCTCATTTCATTTCATTTATATTTGTATTATAATATAAATTCCAATAGTTAACTTAAAGACATATCTACAATATTTGTTAGACGTATCATTGTATTTAATTCAACAGATAAAGGTATGGTGTGTTTGGACATCCATGACCAGTTGTATCTGGCAGGACTGGACGGTGTAAAGACTAAATCGCTACCCAATACACCTATTACATCATCGATACTAAACGACTTTCGTCCTTCTTGTTATACCTATCACATTTTACATGTTGATGGAAATATATATATCTTTTGTGAAGAACCGAAACAGTTAGTAGTTATTATATTCATCTAATTTATCTTTTCATCGTTTTATTGATTTTAAAACAGACGAACCTATTGTAGTACTATCGGACTTCTTCTCTTGTGTTTGTTTTCTTCGTGGACACCGCCCAAAGATAAAAAACAGAAGTTGTACCAGTTGACTGTTCCCAAATATCCCATATTCGTATCAGGAATGTCCATAATATTTGTATTTTAATGTGAAATTCAAAAGAAAATCGGAAATCGAATCGTCAATTTGAAAGATTTGCACAATCAAATTGGTAAAGCGTTGTGTGTGGTAAATACGACGGTTACGTGAAACCGATTAGGCTCATTTTTGCTGTAAACGTGATTGAATGAAATTTGCAAATCTATTAGCTATAATCGGTATGTCGTATACCGCCTAATGGTTCGTCGTCTAATGATCGCAATGCTACCCACCATATTGGAAAACAACTCTTTATCTAATCTCCAATAATGCCATTCTTTCAATTTCGATATTTTATGTTAAACATGCATTATGCAAGAGCTAAATCTACCTATTGCAGGTCTTTCTTTAAGACTGAAATGTTTTCTAAATTATTAATGAGAAAATAATTAACATATCCAGGCCATAATCAACTCTCGATGGCATCGGATTTCTCCGATATGAAATAATTAGAACATTTCAGCCATATTTTGATTTAAGCTAAAAATGGAGGAGCGACACTTAGCTTCGAACAACCAGTACGGTGGTTGAAATTATTGCACACGCCCTGTCCAACCTTCAAAGGCTAATATATTCCCTTGCAATAGAGTAATTTGAATGAAATTTTCAAATTATTCATTTTACATTATCTATTTTCGAACTATTATAGTAAAAATATTAATATATTACATAATGTATCTTTAATGCAACTATTTAAACAGATACCTTCTCAACACCAATAAACCTTGCAGAGCCCTTCGATCACAATCAGACAACCACTTAATTAAGCCTTTTTCAAAAACCAACTCCGGTGCTCCGAAGTTATGGAATTCAATATCAAACGAAACCAAAAGCACAAATTCTATTAAAGGTTTTAAAAAGTATCTCAAAACCGAACTTTTTAATCAAAAATACAACTGATTGAATACGGTTCTAGCTGTGTTTGTGTCAGACTTTTACCATGTGTACTAAATAATGTTCTCTGGGGTTTTTTTATGGATTATTGTGTTGTGATTGTTGTAATTTTATATAAGTTGTACTTATTTAAAGCAGCTCGCTGAGTTGAATTGTTGACGCTATATAAATTAATTATCATTATTATTAATATATATTTTTACATTACAGAATCTTTCGGCTGAATTTAAAAACCAATACTACCCGAAAGCTGATTCGTATGTCGCCGCAAGAAGAAGTTTGGTATAGTGTGTGTCTATGGCCTAAAGAAAAGAGTCAACTCTCTCAACCCACGGGTATGATAACGATTGTCTTTCTACTGTATGCAGACATCATGTCCATGTGGACGTATTAATTCGCCGTCCCTATCCGTCGGGATGTCCGTTCAAAAATTGTCTGTGGACACTCCAGAGTTCGCAATGTTTATACGATTAAAATATATCTTTATATCCCAAAGATCTCGGGTTTGTTCGATTTTTGCATACACGAAAGGGTTGAGATTTTAACTTGTGGGTCGTCAAGGGGTCACAATTTTTATTATACGCTCCCATTTTCATATGATTTATCATGTTGTCGCCCATGTCTGTTCGGACGTCCGTTCCGATTTGATTATGGACACTCTAGAGGGCAGAATTTGCTTCCAATTTTGGAATTTTGGGGGAAAATTAAAATGTATGTTTATATGCAAAGATTTCAGATAAGTTCATGGATATGATCCCTGAATGTGCAACAAATCGCGTTTTCAGTTTGTGAACTCTCCAGGGGTCGCAATTGTCATTCGATTTTGAAAACCGTGAGTATATCGGCGTTAAGCCATAATCATAGCTGAGGTCAAATTTCGTGAACATCGGACCGCAAAGTCCCAAGAAAATGGCCCCTCCTCTATATGCAGAAAATGGCATGCCTGTGGTCGTAAACTATAAGATTAGGCTTTCATTCTTTGCATGGTCATTTTACTTTCAAATTACCCTAGACAAAACTACATTATTCGACAGTGGCAATCAAATTTGTTTTACATTGATGTGTTATGTTTTGTTTCAGTAACAGGATATTCTACTTCAACGATTGTGATGGTGGTTGGGATTGTAGCTTGTATCCTCCTCCTGATTGCTATACTAGCAGCCATCATTAGAGAATGCAGGAAGAACAAGACAAAGAAAATGAATGCCCGTAATTCAAACGAAACATTGGGACATCTCGGTATCCAAGACAGGCGGAAACAAAAGACGAATGACCCAAATACAAACGAAACACTGGGAGATTCTGTTGTATATGGTAACTTGAAAAACACAACTGTTCAGCGTCACCAAGAATCAGTTTCATACGTGACTTTAATATAGTGGCGTGGAATATGTATTGTTTAATGGTCGAGAGCGAGACATTAAGTAATATATTGTAACAACATGAGGGCCGTAGGCCCGAATGTTTTTACAATATATTACGCAATGTCGTAAGCTCGAGACCATTAAACATCTTAAAATACTGACACTCCGCACGAGCTTTTTCGTCACACTAGTCCAATATCTCACTGGTATGAATAAAGTACTATTGGCAAGTTGCCCGTACGATTATTTGAAATAATGTTACGCCAACATCAAAGGGTGACGTCACATCTGTATTTTAACTGTATTTAACGCCCGCGTTCACAATTATAGTAGTCACAAAGCTTACATAACTCATCATACACTCACTGCTATAGTTGTTACCTAGTTCGGTCGTTAATCATTTTCTAGGTACCTCTTTTATACACCCAGTCCGGTCGTCAGTCTTCCAGAGATGATGTAACCCTCGGTTGATCTCTGGTAAAACTCTCCGGCCATTAATCAGTGTAAAATCGGTTCCTAAACTCCGCCCCCATTTGCAATCAGAAGTTCATTCGAAAACAGCCGATTTGATGATTTACAGGAAACTCTTTTAAGCGCGCAATTTAAAGGAATCTCTGAGATCGAAATTCTCGAGTCGTTCATCATTTTCTAAAACATTACCACCTCTTTAATATGAAAATTCATCTATGGGACCTATGGACTCTGGACGATAACAGCTGGCCCCCAAATCTATTCACTTGATTTGATATTTGTTTATTTGGTGCAATGTCTATTTTCTGTCTTGTCCGCACGTTTATCTTGTAGATTTTTGTTTTGCGTGTAGTGTGGTCCTCCTGCACTTACTATTAACTTTTCGACTTGATAAAACGTCATATTTACCTGTGTAACTGTTGCAATATATTTCCCGAGTAGAGTTGAATCAGTATCTGTGATTCTCCCAAAACGGTGAATGCCAAAAACTAGGGATAATGAGACTTGATGATCAGAATGCCTTTATATTGCCAGCGTATTTTCTGCTGTAAAAAAATTAGATCTACCGGATAATTCATAACGGACCGAAGAAATGCTATGTTCTGATAATACGAGAAGGCGTAAATTTTAAATGTTATTTAAAGACATATCTTCTCTCCATTTAATTCTTGAAATATTCGCTTATCTGTGTTTCTTAATTGTTGTATGAAAATAATAATAATAATCGTAAGTCGCGAATGTCATCATTACAAATTCTTTATAATTAAAAAAGACTTTGTTATAAATTTGTTGTAAAGTGTCAGCTATTAAATATACAATCCTAAAACCACGTGTTTAAAGGCTCAATACCACTCTTGTTGTAACAGAATAATATGTCCCAATCTTTATTCTGGTCAGCAAATTGTACTATTTTAGAATATTTCAATTAATTGATGATACAAATTTCATCTTAACACACCTTATTTAAAAATTTTGAAAAATTCAACATAATGGTTTGAAACGTCTAACGTAAACCTTTTCAAATGAAACTTCGATTTAAAAATATTTTCGAACCCTCTGGACAAGTAAAATAGGATGTAATGGATAATTTACACAACAGGTAACAGTCAACTGGCGGGGTTTCGATTCCTCGGTTGTACGTGGACAAGGAGTAGGGTAGCCTGTCCAACCTCGTGGGTTTTCTCCGGGTCCTCCGGCTTCCTCCCACTGCTAAAGACACCTAACGTCCACACGACACAAACTAGGTCATTTCGGGACTAACACATGGTTCCATTTTATTTCAATTATTCGCTTGCGCGTAGGGGTCTTTAGTAGTGGGAGGAAACCGGAGGACAAGGAGAAAACCTACGAGGTTGGACAGGCGACCCTACTCCTTGTCACGTACAACCGGGGAATCGAAACCCCGCCAGTTGACTCAATGACGGACCGTATGATAAGCGCAGCGCGCAATTGCTAACTATTCGGACATCCCCCCCCCCCCCCCAAAGAAAGAAAAGTATAGTATAATCATTTTGGGTGTTTAAGATGTGATCGAGAGAGACATTAACATATTAGTACTACACGACTACGTCAGCCTGATTTTTGTATCTATATACAACGCAAAGTCTTGCCCGAGTCCTTATATCCACACACGAATGGACATTGAGTATCCAACACGTACTGCATTTCTATGAAATTGCCACCTTGTATAAATAATAGCCGATTAGCATTATATGAGGGGGCCACGGTGGGCAATTCGCTGGCTCACTAGCCTGGAGGTCGCATGTTCGATCCCTGCATTGGCCGAGAAAGTTCATCCAGATTTTCCGGCGTGGTTCCCCCTTGTCAGTGGTGCAGGACGGAGGGCCTGACAAGGACAGCTGTCTAGTCGTTCGGACGAAAAACCGGAAGTCCAGTGTACACATTGGCCTGCCCGTTAAACATTACTTGACAGTCGGAATTCACGTTACACATTACTTGACAGTCGGAATTCAATTTAAGAGTAGGCCATAGCGCTGCTGCCCGGGCAAAATTTCCCTCATAGCATGCCCGTCTTCATTAGCCCAGTGGGAGCACAACAGGATATTCAACCCCCATTTTATTTAATTTCAGCACTATATGAAGATTGTACCACGCCAACATCAAAGGATAACGTCACATTGGTATTTTTATGTGGATTTAGATACCAGGCTAATATAATTTTTATATTATTTATTAAAGTAATATACTAATCAAAATTGGAACTTAAAAAATGTTGACTATGGGCGAAGGAATATACATGGTCTGTATCTGTTATTAGTTGAAATCAGCTGGATTTGTCCTTTTGAAAGAATTAAATTTTAGATTTTATTTTTTTATTTTTAGAAAATTGTCCACCTTTTAAAAGTTACTCCCATTCTAGCGTGGGTTTCCACATCACTACAGTTGCATTCCCATTCTGGCGTGGGTTTCCATATCACTACAGTTGCACTCATTCATCCTGTATTTATTGGTGTATTATTGGACATAACTTGCTTAATTTGATGGTCCTGAAATAATAAGGTTGCACTCATTCATCCTTTTCTTTGGTGTATTATTGGTCATATCTTGCCCAATTTGATGTTCCTGAAATAACCAGATACAAAGTAAAGTTAAACATACATTATGCATGAGCTAAATCTGCAATGAAATGAAATGGGGTTTAACGTCCTACTCCTAAACTGGGCTAATGAAGACAGGCATGCGTCATACAGTGCGCTATGAGGGAAATTTTGCCCGGGCAGCGTCACTACGGCTTACTCTTATATCAAATTCCAACTGCCAAGGGATCTTTTAGTGCACGTCAATGTGTACACAGGACCTCCGTTTTTTCGTCCCATCCGAACGACTAGACCATTGTCCTGCATCAAGGGGAAACCATGCTGGAAAATCTGGATGAACTTTCTTGGCCAATGCAGGGATCGAACACCCGACCTCCAGGATAGCGAGCCAGCGTCTGACCCACTTAGCCACGTGATCCCCAGCTAAATCTGCCTATTGCAGGTCTTTAGGCCTGAAATGTTATCTTAATTATTAATTAGACATTAATTAACTTATCCAGACCATAATCAACTCTCGATGTCATCGCTAGCCTGTGATATTTATTGGATTTGAAACCGATCTGCTGCTGAACGCTCATTGATGATTAAATAAAAAAAAAAAATGGATAATCGAGACGTTTTTATCGGACCTACTTTAGTAATGATGATCGAGTCTAGTCAATCGGATGAGACGAAAAAGCGAGGTTCAGTAAAAGATCCCTTGGCAGCTGGAATTCGATATAAGAGTAGGGTATAGCACCACTGCCCGGACAAACTTTCCCTCATTTATAATTGTATATTGAGATTATGAATATGAACGAGGTCACGTGATACAGCGGTAACATTAATGAAATTATGTAGTACAATGGGGTGCGTGTTATCAACACGAGTCACGTGATGTACAGCGGCAAGCAGATAACCGTCTTTTAGCGGATTATACGGTACTAAGACTGAACAAAAGATCTGGGGAACTAGAGTAGTCAAAATCTACTAACTTTAGACCCGTTTAATAGCATCAGTCACATTAAACGGAAACAACGTTTTCCCTTGAACACCATGCCGATGATGGTTTAGAATCCGTATATTTTTTAGCATCAGCAATACTCTGTGTTGGGGCAATGGGGTACATTGGCGCCCTGCTGGCTTTTTTTACCCCCGGATTTCACAACTGTAACCATAAATCGGTCAAGGGCGTGCCTTTGAATCTGTAATAAATTAAAATATTTTATTCAAATTTAATCAATGCTAATTTTCATAAGCCCTCGTTCGGATAGGGTGGAAAGATGGGAGGTACCGTGTACACATTGACGTGCACGTCAAAGATCCCTTGACAGTTGAATTCTATATAAGAGAGGCAATATCGTGGGTTTTCTCCGGTTTCCTCCCACTACTAAAGACCCCTACGTGCAAGAGAATTATTGAGATATAATTGACCATATGTATGTCCCGAAATGAGCTAGTTTGTGCTGCAATTCAACTGAAATTTATTTTCAGTATATTTGGTTTTCATTATCTATTTTTAACTACATATATTATAGCGAGAACCGTCAGCTCTTTCAAAACGAATCAAGCAGAATATTGAATTTGCTCACTTCTACACAAACAATATACAGAAGGCCTCGAAAAATTGTGGAAAATAAAATATATGAGGCAAGAATCAGTTTGCTTTTACATACCTACGTAAATCCAGTTCCACAGTTCCGATGCGAAAAGGTCCCTATAATCATTTCCGAATGTAACAATGCCGAACTTAAAAACGTGACTATAGACGATGGAATTATAATGGAGTGTTGGTTAGCTCCCTTGAATCGTTTGTTCGACACATTAACTGAACATTACATAAACTTTTGACTTTGCATATATTCAGCCATTCCTGGTTAGAGCTCCACATCACCAACTAGGTGGTGTTGGTTCGTCCATCAGTTTTATTGTTTTGATTTTAAGTGTTTTGTTTTCTGCTGTTCCTGAAGTGAAATGAAATAGGGTTTAAGGTCCCACTGTTCCGCTCCGACTGGACCAATAAAGGGTATAAGCTATTTACAGTGTGCTATGAGGAAAATTTTGCACGCGCCAAGGCCTACTCTTATATTGAATTCCAAATGCCAAGGGATCTTACGTGCACGCCAATGTGTACACGGGACCTCAGGTTTTCGTCCAATCCAAACGACTAGTCTTAAGTGTCCTTGTCACCCCCCCCCCCTCATCCTGCACCACTGACAAGGGGGGAAACCATGCCAGAATATCCCGATGAACTTTCTCGGCCAAAACAGGGAGCAAACCCGCGACCACCAGACTAGCGAGCCAGCGTCTTAGTCACTGAAGCACTATGGCCCCGAAGCGTTGAAATCGCCATAGTCTTTAATTATGTAGTTTATAAAAGAAAAAGAAAAATAAAATTAGTTATGGCTATTTGGCGATCATGTTAGACCCGACTCCCTTTTCTATTTCCATTAACTTTTACATTTTAGGATTAGGGTTAGGTATTCAAGATTAAAACCTATAAATTTAGTGTTAGGGGTTTAAGATTAAAACCAATCAGTAAGACAAAATCTTCAACAATGAAATATTGAGACACAAAAATGGGAGTCACATCAGACATGAATGCCGGCTATTTCAGATATCACAGAAATGGATTTGGTAATGCGGAATGGTCACTGGCAGTGAAATTATATATACATTTAATTTTACACTCTTACTAAAGGTCCACTATTCTCTGTTTGAAAATAATGCAAGATTATACCTGCTCTGTTTATATCAAATATTGTAATTTAAACGAACGTTTTCAATTAAATTAATTTAGGCTATATCAGTAAATTCTGCTTCTAATTGATCATCGATAATTTAACGGCATGAGACTATTTGAAAGGACCCGAATTGGTAAAGCTGAATACTAAATCAATTTCTTACCCGTGGTTAAATATTTGAATCAATTTCTTAACCGTTGTTAAATATTTGGAACTGGTCTTGATACTGTTAAAACTGTAGATTGATAAATTAAATGTTGCAATCTTGCCGAGTATAAATGTATAGTTTCTGTCTTGTCTGCAATCGCCCCTCTATTGGTATAGTATAGTATTATCAAGTTTTAACACACCCGATATCCAAGTCATTTTGAGAAGAAATACAAATGTTAACACCATTTCCCTATATAGCTAGTTTTCTATGTGCATTATTTCAACCATAGTAAACTATGACTTCGTCTCCTACTTCCATACAAATGATGCCATCCCCGTAGTCGTGGGCAAGTAGGGTGCCATTTATTCAAACTGCTTGGCTCCGTACAGTCTGAATAAAAGAAAGGAAATATATATATAGTATAATCATTTTGGGTGTTTATGATGTGATCGAGAGAGACATTAACATATTGGTACTACACGACTGCGTCGGCCCCGATTTTTGTATCGATATTCTACGCGAAGTCTTGCTCGAGTCCTTATATCCACACACGACTGAAAATTGAGTATCCAACATATGCATTGCTATATGAAATTGCCACTTTGTATAAAAAAAATAAACGATTAGCATTATATGGAGTGAGCCACGGTGGCTAAGTGGGTAAGATGCTGGCTCGCTAGCCTGGACGTCGCGTGTTCGATCACTGCATTGGCTACATTTTCCGACGTGGTTTCCCCGCTTGTCAGTGGTGCAGGTCGGGTCTGTGATGGCAAGGATGGGACGAAAAACCGAGGCCCATTGTATACATTAGCGAGCACGTAAAAGATCCCTTGGCAGTTGGAATTCGATACTAGTGGGCCATAGCACCGCTGCCCTGGCCAAATTTCCTTCATAGCACACTGTATGGTGTATGCCCATCTTCATTAGCCCAGTCGGAGCAGAACAGTTGGGCGTTAAACTCCATTTCATTTCATTATCAAAGGATGAGACGAAACAGCGAGGTTCCGTAAAAGATACCTTGGCAGTTGGAATTCGATATATTAAGAGTAGGCTATAGTGCCGCTGTCTGAGCAAAATTACCCTCAATTATAATTGTATAATGAGATTATGAATATGAACGAGGTCACGTGATACAGCGTAACACGCGTTATTTATGAAATTATATAGTACAATGGGGTGCGTGTTATCAACACGAGACACGTGATGTACAGCGGCAAGAAAACAATCATCTTCTAGCGGATTATAAGGTACTAAGATTGAATCAAAGATTTGGGGATCTAAATAACAAAGTTGAGTAGGCAAAATCTACGACCTGTTTAAAATGGAGATAACGTTTTCCCTCTGTCACCGTACCAATGATGGTTGAGAAATCCGTATTTTTCTTAGCCTCAGCAATGCTCCGTGTTGGGGCAATGGGGTACAATGGCGCCCTGCTGGCTTTGGCCCCCCGGAGTTCACAACTGTAACCATAAATTTTATCGGCGAAGGTCGTGCATTGGAATCTGTAATAAAATCAAAATATTTTATTCAAATTTAATCAATGTCGATTTTCATAAGCCCTCGGAACTTTTTTTTTGGGGGGGGGGGGGGGGAGACATCGATGGGATTGCGTGTTGGATTAGTTATGGGTGGAGATTTGATCCTGGTTGACTCAATATTGAAACTTTCAAAAAAAATACAAAATATAATAAAGACGCTTTGTGTTTTCGATACCCCGATTATACGTGACAAGAAGTAGGGTCGCATGTCCAACCTCATGGGTTTTCTTCGGTTTCCTCCCATTACTAAAGGCCCTTACGTGCTAGGGAATTATTCATATAATTGACCATATGTTACTCCCGAAATGACCGAGTTTGTATCGCAATTTCGAAATTTTCAGCATATTTTGTTCTCATTATCTATTTTTAACTATTATAGCGAGAACTGTCTGTTCTTTCAAACCGAATCAAGCAGAATATTGCATTTGCTCACTTTTACACAAATATGGTCAATGGCAGTGAAAAACCAGCGATTGCCAGGCAGGATACGCCCACGTCTTGCAAGAAATGGATTGAGAACAAGCTAAACAAAAAGTGATTTATCGTACAATAAGGATCTTTGGGTTGTATCAAATTCGGATCAAAACTGACTCCTAGAGGGTCCACAACCTTGATATAGGGACTACCATATATTTAGGGTACGAAGGGGCATAATTCAGGAAGTTACGATCCGATCCGATATGCGCGAATTTTGAAAAAAAACGAAGAATATCAATGGGTTAGAAACATTTATTTCAAGTTTCATCAACTTGACCTTTACAGTGTCCACAAGCTAAAGATGTGATTTTTCGTACAATCAGAGTCCGATATAAGCCAATATCGAAAGGAACCGGCATCTTTGGGAGATACGTATATTTTAAATTTCGTCAAAATTGAATAAAAATTGTGACATGTAGAGTGTCCACAAACAAATTGTGGACGGGCGGACGGACAGAGGCGACGACAACATCCATTCACATGAAAATGTGGGCGTATAACTACATGATATATTTTTCTATAAACTTTCTCATTCAAGGGCCGCCATTCTCAAGATTATACCTGCTCTGTTTATATCAAATATTGTAATTTAAACGAACGTTTTCAATTAAATTAATTTAGGCTATATCAGTAAATTGTGCTTCTAATTGATCATCGATAATTTAACGGCATGAGACTATTTGAAAGGAATTGGTAAAGCTGAATACTAAATCAATTTCTTACCTGCAGTTAAATATTTGAATCAATTTCAAATATTTGAATCAATTTCTTAGCTGTTGTTAAATATTTGAAACTGGCCTTGGATACTTTTAAAACTGGATTGATAACTCATTGAATGCTAGTTTTACAACCGAGTTAAAATGTACAGTTTCTGTCTCGTCTGCTATTCTTGAATAAAAATGTTAGTACCATTTCCCTATTTAGCTAGTTTGTCACGTGCATTATTTCAACCCGAGGCAGAATCCGAGATACACGTGATGCGATTGTGATTTTTATCCTGGTGTGTGACGTTCAAGACAATAACATTTACTATGGTGGCACAAATGCGACATAATATAGTAGCAGTGTGAAGTTAAATCCTATTTCGTTATAGGAGGGGAGTCTGGTGGCCGAATAGTTAACGCGTATGCGTTGGATCAGAATGTCTGTCATTGAGTCAAATGACGTGGTTTCGATTCCCAACTTGTACGTGACAAGGAGTAGAGTTGGTTACGCGCAAGTGAATTATTGAAATAAAATTAAATAAAATGTTAGTCCCGACATAACCTTGTTTGTGTCGTATTGACGTTAAACCCCATTTCTCTCTCATTTCGGAGCATTTTTGGATCAGCAATTTGATTGGTCGATGCTTCGTGACACGATACCTATAGTTCTAATTAAGTGTATTACACCAATACCTTGACTAAGTTTGATAATGACCATTTTCTGCTTATAGGCTAAGTAGTTACTTCAATTTGATTGGCCGAGACTTTGGAGCACAATATCTCTTCTAATTGAGGTAGAATGTTCAAACTTGCTGTAGGTGTCTATTAGAAGAATACATTGACTGTGTTCGATCATGCCCTTGAATAACATTTATTGGTTAATTTGTCTCGAATAAATCTCAATGGTTAGCGCAATACAGCCCGGTTGGTGCTGACGTGCCATTAAACGTCATTTCATTCAGGAGCCACGGTGGCTAAGTGAGTAAGACACTGGCTCGCTAGCCTGGAGATAGCGGGTTCGCTCCCGGTGTTGGCCCAGAAAGTTCATCAGGATTTTCCGGCGTGGTTTTCACTTTGTCATTGGTGCAAGACGGAGGGTCTGACAAGGACAAGTGTCTGGTCGTTCGCACGAAAAACCGAGGTCCCGTGTACACATTGGTGTGCACGCAACAGATCCCTTGGCAGTTGGATTCGATATAAGAGAAGGCCGTAGTGCCGCTGACAGGCGAAATTTCCCTCAAAGCACACTGTATGGCGTATAAACGTCTTCATTAGAACCAGTCGGAGAAGAACAGAAACGTATTTTGATATTAGCGATACAAAGTGATACGAACGGAAGCTACGGAGATCAAATTATCAAGTATACATTATGCCCCAATATGACACCCATCTGTGTCACCTTCTCAAGGAGAAAACGAAAGAGAATTAAGAAAGAGTGTCCGTTAGGGTTATACAATGCCTTGTTTTGCCTGTGCATTTATGTGACCTGATAACCGACTGTTGAATGATACGAATAAAAAAAAACATTTTAACGTCCCACTTTTCTGTACCGACTGGAGAGAGAGAGGGTGGGGGGGGTTAACGTCCACTCGACACAAACTGGGTCATTTAAATTTATTTCAATAATTCGCTTGCGCGTAGGGGTCTTTAGCAGTGGGAGGAAACAGGAGAACCCGGCGAAAACCACCCAAGTTGGACAGGCGACCCTACTCCTTGTCACGTACAACCGGGGAATCGAAACCACGCCAGTTGACTCAGAGAGACATGGGGTTTAATGTCCACTCAACACAAACTAGGTCATTTCGGGACTAACATGGTTTAATTTTATTTCAATAATTCGCTAGCGCGTAGGGGTCTTTCGCAGTGGGAGGAAACAGGAGAACCCGGCGAAAACCACCGAAGTTGGACAGGCGACCCTACTCCTTGTCACGTACAACCGGGGAATCGAAACCATGCCAGTTGACTCAATGACAGACCGTATGATACAGTGCGTATACGTGCCTACCATTCGGCCATCCAACCCTCCACTGGGAGGTTGAAGATGGCCAGACGCCATTGTGCCCTGACAGCCGCGGCGCAACGGCCTTGCTACCCTTATTTCAAATTACAACTTCTTTTACGTGGACACCATTGTATACACGGACTCTCCGTTTTTAGCCCCTTTCGAACAACTGGACAAAAAACAACTGTTACTGGACAAAGATCGATTAGTATTGCTGATGCTTTTTTTTGATAAAGGGCAGCCCCATTCCTCTCTCGGGGCATCTAGCTTTTTGGACCAGCATTTATCAATAAATGAAAGTGCATTTGATCGTGTGTATGACCCAGTCCGGTCATTCACCATATTTTAAAACTCTCTAAACCTTAATTCTTATTGGATGATCACAGTTAGATTACAATCTCTTGTTAGTCTGATTTGGCACTCCATTGTAACTCATAAATCCATCTTTGTATTAAAAGCTTGGTCAGCTAAGTAATGTGCTACTGATGGATTAATTGTATTATTGTCTGTTGGTTATTAATATTTGGAGCTGCCGTAAGTCAATTCTATAAATATACCGTATTTATGTTGTTAACAGTTCTATAAATATACTGTATTTATGTTGTTAACAGTTCCATAAATATACTGTATTTATACTGTTAACAGTTCTATAAATAGGCTGTATTGATATTGTCAACAGTTCTATAACAGTTCTATAAATATACTGTATTTATACTGTTAACAGTTCCATAAATATACTGTATTTATACTGTTAACAGTTCTATAAATATGCTGTATTGATACTGTCAACAGTTCTATAACAGTTTTATAAATATACTGAATTTATACTGTTAACAGTTCTATAAATATACTGTATTTATACTGTTAACAGTTATATAAATATAGCGTATTTATAGAACTGTTGACATTTGAGAAAAACAGAATTAAAGTCACTGATCGTTACTTGCATTTCCTGTACAACATCTAATTCTTTTAACGATTAATCCAGGCTAATATGTTCTCAAATTGATTATTTAACATTTAATTTTAAAAAAGATCAAAATACCAACGGTAGATAACTACTTGGCTTGGATTTAATTGATTAAATGATTTTAGAGAAGATTGTAGGTGACGCTGGTTTGTTTTGACAATATCCCATTTATACCATCTACAGTGGATGATTAATGTTTAGAAATTTTCATTTGATCACATACTGAACGTATGACTAGGAGAAAACACATGAGGTTGGACAGGTGATCCTTCTCCTTCTCAGGTACAAGGGGGAATAGAAACCACACCACTTGATTCAATGACTGACATTATGATCTAACGCGCACATGTTAAACCACGGGAATTCTCGTATTTAAGCCCTGCTGTTATGGACTTAATAACGAGTTTAAATTTTGAATTTAAGCCCATGGGCTTAAATTTAAAATATTTAGAGTGGTCTCTGTTTTAAATTTTCAAACCATATGTGTTGACATTGATGGAGTTACATCGAATTGGTGTATATTATACTTTTCGAATTTAAGCCCTGGGCTTAATTTCAGAAGAAATGTTTCATCACTGACATGGTCAAATTCGAAATTAAGCCTAGGCCTTAAATACTAGAATTCCCACTAGGCCACCCACCCTCTAATTCCCCATACCAAATTATCTAAAAGAAAAGAAGCAATATAAAATATAAACAACTGCATCAATTGTAGAAATTATCTGAATTTAATATCATTACAATTCTTCTTAAGTACAAGTAACACATACAAAGACATCACAATTGCATTAAACATTGGCTTTTTTTTTGTTCTTATAATATACATAACATGGTTCAATTTTATTTCAATAATTTGCTTGCGCGTAGGGGTCTTAAGCAGTGGGAGGAAACCGGAGGACAGCGCGCACATGCTAGCCATTCGGCCATCCAACCCTGATGTACCCCAGTTTTCTGTCCAATAGAAATTCTCACAAATCATTCTATCACTGAAAATGTACTTCCTGTTTACACTGCATCGTAGAATATCACTGAACATGTAGGCCTACTTCCGGTTTACACTGCATCGTAGAATATCACTGAACATGTACTTCCAGTTTACACTACATCGTAGAACATCACTGAACATGTAGGCCTTCTTCCTGTTTACACTACATCGTGGAATATCAGTGAACATGTACTTCCTGTTTACACTACATCGTAGAATATCACTGAACATGTACTTCCTGTTTGCACTACATCGTAGAATATCACAAAAATGTACTTCCTGTTTACACTACATCGTAGAATATCACGAAAATGTAGGCCTTCTTCCTGTTTACACTACATCGTAGAATATCACGAAATATGTTCTTCCTGTTTACACTACATCGCAGAATATCACCCAAAGTGTACTTCCTGTTAACACTACATCGTAGAATATTATATTAACGAACGTGTACTTTTTGTTCTTGTTGTTTATTGGCTGCTTTTTTCTTCATTTGTTGAAGACGTTTATCGGCCACTAGAGCATTAATAGAACTAGTCGCTGAGGGGGTGGATGACGCCGATTTACTGGAAGAGCTGGAACTCATTGGTTTATCTCCAGAACTCGATGATGACGACGATGATGATTTTTCTGCTGAACTAGAAGATGATGATTTATCGCTGGATTTTGAAGATGGTTTACTTGACTTTGACGAACTTGATGTAGTTTTTGAACTGCTGTCTGACTTTGCAATATTTTTAGTCAGGTCCGTCTTCAAAGCAGCAAATGCCTTAAAAGGCTCTGAAGATTTGGAAGAAGAACTTTTCGTGCTTTCGGATGATTTTGAGAGATTTGCAGCCAAACTAGCCAAACCACTCAGTGGTTTCGAACTCTCACTTTTGGTAGAATCTTTACTTGTTGAAGTCTAAAAGTAAAAAAGATTAAAAAAAAAAACCTTGGATTATAACATTAAAGTAAAGATGCGTGATTTGTATTTTTCGAAATATCACACCTTTTCCACACTAAAATATACTCAAATTAACTTTTTAAAGATACATTATGGGAGATTAGATAAAGAGCTGGCAGTTCTCACTATAATAGTTAAAAACTAGATAATGTAAAGGCAATTTGCTGAAAATTTCAGTCAAATTGATCCACTCTGAACCAAGATTTCAGCCATTGAATTTTCGGCCTAGCCTCAAGCATCATTACTAAAGTCGATACGATAAAAAAACATTATCCATTTAATTAACAAAACAAAATCAAAATACCAACACTAGATAATCTGCCAGCTTGGATTCAATCAGATTAAAAACAGGCCCATCAATTTTGTTCATGGCAAATAAAGATGGCAGGTGTGTTACATAGGGAGCTGCCTTTATTGATGATGTAATTTTCAATTTGTCATATATTTGTAACTACCGAATGGAATTGAACCATTTTTGGATTGATATTCCTATTAGTGATTCAACATTTGCAAGGGAGTCCTAATGATTAAAATTAGGCTCAGAGTCTTTAAAGGATTTCCACCTAATTGATTTAGGTCAATCAAAAATCCCATTGAGTTGGGGTCAAAATAAGGTATTCAATTTGCAGACACTAAACATAACAGGTCGAAATCAGTTGAAATACATTTTAATCTGAAAGGACATGCAAATAGAACTGTTACCTTACAAATAATTGAGCTTTTCAAGATTGTTCCCGATGGTGACAAAACTATGGCATTTGGTAATTATTTGAATCAAAATGGATTCACACTTAAAGAACTTTGGATGGCTCAATGATAAGATTTAGTCCCAATCTGATTAAAATACAGATCTATATTTAGTTTCGTTTTTTTTTATACTTTCCATGGCCTACACTACATGCAGATCTGACAAGTTGTAACAACTCTTCCAGATCCTAATGTAGTAAAGACAAGTAAAAGGAAATTTTAAACTATAAAAAATGAAACGAAATAGGATCTGTGTTTTAATCAGATTGAAAGGGTCCCATTCTCTTTGTTTACATTTGTATTTAAATTAGTTTATTTCGATTAAAATGGGGTTTAACGTCCTACTGGGCTAATAAAGACAGGAATACGCCATACACTGTGCTATGAGGGAAATTTTACCCGGACAGATGCCCTATGGCCTACTCTTATATCAAATTCCATCTGTCAAGGGGTCTTTAACGTGCAAAAATAGGCATAGGAGCCGGGGGGGCAAAAAATTTATTTTCGGGCAATGAAAAATTCGACGACCTTTATTTTCTATTAACGTTTAGAGAAAAAATATAACTAACTTATTTCTATGAGATCCACACTGCCTGAAAAGTATTTTCTCGTCTTTTTATATTGATTATATTATATTGATTTCGGGCAATTTTCTCTTATGCCCCCCTGAATTACTTTGAGCTCCTACGCCTATGCGTGCACACCAATGTGTACACAGGACCTCAGGTTTTCGTTTCATCCGAATGACTAGACAGCTGTCCTAGTCAGACCCTCCTTCCTGCATCACTTATATTAAACCCCATTTGATTTCATTTCAAGAATGGTTAACAATTATTGAAAAGGGAGCTAACTCTAGAAAAGTGCATGAAGGATGATCACACTAACTTCAAAATATTACAGATATATCATGATTTACTAGTGGCCCAGCGATTAAGGTACTTGATTACTAACCAGGGGGTTCAGGGTTCAATCCCGGTGTTGGCCGAGAAAGCACCACGGGAAAGTTCCCCGAGTGGTTTTGTCAGCAGTGCAGAACAGAGGAACTGACAAGGAACATCAGATGGTTAAAAAAAAATGATGTCGCGTGCACTTAAAAGAACATCTTCAATAAAAGGATTGATCTCACTTTAACCACGTATATCTTATCAAGGCCTTCGTCAACCATTTTTTCAAGGATATTCAAGGATAAATATACGTCAAATTCAAGGATTTTCAAGGACATTTTTTAGCCTAAAGTTACAATTTTTCATCTTAAAAATAACCAAAACATTACCAACTATCGTTATAATCTCATATTTAAAAGGAATTGAAGACATTTGAAACAAAATTAAGGATCTCAACTGAAATTCAAGGATATTTTCCTATTTCCGCGAAATTCAAGGATATTCAAGACCTTGAAAATGAAATTTTAAATTTAAGGATATTCAAGGATTTTCAAGGACCGCGGGAACCCTGAGGTAATACCCTGCATATTTCAGCACTAATTTCAATTGGGTACAAGCCCAGCTTGTGAGCCTATCAGATTCCTCAATCGTCACGAATACCAAGTCTCACGCCTTCAAGCTAAAATGTCTACCTGTGATAATCAATTTGCAAACTTCAAGGTTTGTTCAATGTGAAGGTTTCCATGTAGGTCACTATGTCACAACCTCTGATTGGACGCTACTGCTCACGTGTCTGTAGATAACATAGCTATAAGTTTGGGAATTCTGGAGTAATTTAGCAACGTCCAGATGTTGTAAAACTCGCAGACGTTGCTCCAGGAACATGATAAAAGAACCCTTGACAGTCTGGCAAAATTTCCCTCCTAGCACATTGTATGTTAATCTTCATTAGCCCAGTTGAAGCAGAAAAATTGGATATTATAATCCTTCCCAAGATAAGACTGATCATCCTCTGTTCACGTACCTTTGGTTCCATTCGTCTAAATGCTACAGCAGGTGTTTCAGGCTTTGCTGGTTTATGAGGAACTGGCGTTTCTTTAACTGGTGGTGTTGGTGTCGTTGATTTAGCTTTTGGCTTCACAACCTGAAAAAGGAATATCAGCAATAAGGCAAAAAAATGTAGAAAGTACTGTTTTGTTCCTTACAACAATCAATCACAGTAATCACGTATCTTATTTGCCAAATCTCAAATATTGGTATCAAATAGCCATTAAAATATGTTGGGATGTTTATTCCCAAAAGGAACTATTGAGTGGGAGGTTGGGAGGGATGTGGTCTAACATTTGCGTTTTCAATTCCAGGCTTGTACGTGGTGGAGAGTAGGATGAATGAAAGTGAATTATTGAAATACTGATACTATATTATGTTAGATCTGAAATGACCTGAGGATGAGAGAGAGAAATGGTGTTTAACGTTCACTTGACACAAACTAGGTCATTTTGGACTAACACATGGTTGCATTTTTATTTCAATAATTCACTTGCACGTGGGGTCTTTAGCACAGTGGGAGGTAACCGGCCGACCCGGAGAAACCCCACGAGGTTGGACAGGCAATCCTACTCCTTGTCACATACAACCAGGGAATCGAAACCACGCCAGTTGACTCAATGACAGACCTTATAATACAGCACGCACGTGCTAACCATTCGGCCATCCACTCCCCCCATATATCTAATAATAAAAGAATATATTGTCACTCACCATTTTCTTGAGTGTTTTAGCACACCTGTAACAATACCAGACAAATCGTGGATCATTGACATCTTGATCTACAACTGGTGGACGATGACATTCCTATATCATTAAAATATCTCGTTATTAGGCCATACAAAAAAATATATCGCGTTCTCAGATACTCTTGCGTCACTTAAAAAAGTTTGCATGACCTATATCATTAAAATATCTTGTTATAAAGCCATACAAAAATATATTGTGTCACTTAAAAAGGTTTGCATGACCTGTTTGTATTTTAAAAACATAAAAAATAAAAACAATCTCATTAATTATCTCAAGTTACAGGAAGAAAAAATTTGAAGTGTATGCAACCCTGCAACCCTGATAAATGTTATCGGCAATCCTGAACGACACTAGATAATCATACATTCCTGTTAATGAAATGTACTGGGGTTTAACGTCCTACTGCTCTGCTCCGACTGGGCTAATGAAGACAGCCATACACCATACAGTATGCTGTAAGGGAAATTTTACCCAGGCAGCGGCGCTAAGGCCTACTGTTATATCGAATTCCAAATGCCAAGGGATCTTTTAAGTGCATGCCAAATATACACAGGACCTCGGTTTTTCGTCCCATCCAAATGATGAACCTCCTCGGTCAATGCTGGGATCGAACACCAGACCTCCAGGAGATCAAGCCAGTGTCTTACTCACTTAGCCACCATGTCTATCTCCTATTAACAACATGATGAGTTAATGTATTGCCTTGAAATGTGATGTTAGAATTCATTTAGACTAGTCGTTACTTTATCCTTTGACAAAATAAAAACATAAAAATAAAAACCTCCCTCCCACATCAGATTTTTTGGAAAGATTAGGCAGTAGCACCACTGCCCGTGGGAAATTCCCTCATCGCAAACTGCATGGTTGATTTTAACTCACCTGGTGATATAAATTATGACATTCTTGACATTCTACCAGCTGATTTTTAGATGAAACATCAAATTGTCTGGAAAATAAATAGAGAGAGAAAGGTCATTTTGGGACTAACATATGGTACAGTTTTATTTCAATAATTGGCTTGGACGTGCAGTAAATAATAATATAATTTGTATTAGATCTATAATATAATTTGTATTAGACCTATAATATAATTTGTATTAAACCTATAATATAATTTGTATTAGACCTATAATATAATTTGTATTAAACCTATAATATAATTTGTATTAGATCTATAATATAATTTGTATTGGATCTATAATATAATTTGTATTAGATCTATAATATAATTTGTATTAAACCTATAATACAATTTGTATTAAACCTAAAACATAATTTGTATTAAACCTATGATATAATAGAATTCCCATTCAACCAACCTGCAAACAACACAAGAGATTCCCAGATCAAAAGCGAAATCATCTGCATCCATCCCTCCTTTATTTTCTTCATCGGTTTCAGCATCATATTCTTCCTTCTTCGTGTCCAACTCAGCCTCTTTTTCTTTCTTCTCTTTCTCACGTTCAGCCTTTTCGGCCGCCTGTTTAACTTTTTCTTTCTCTCTCTTTTCTTTGTCTCGTTTTTCCTTCTCCTTCTGTTCCTTTTCCTTCTTCAATTTTTCTTTTTCTCTTTCCTTTTCCTTGCTCCTTTCGTCCTTCTCCTGTCGTGATGGTGAGTCGTGTCGAGATTTTTTAGTTTCTGTCGGTTCACTTAAAGAACTAATATCCTGTTTTAACTGAAAAATAAAATACAGAATAAATATATATTTTTCTACAGTGCCCACTTAAACATACATTATGCAAGAGCTAAATCTGTCTATTGCAGGTCTGACAAGGACAGCTATCTAGTCCTTCGGATGAGACGGAAAACCGAGGTCCCGTGTATACATTGGAATGCACGTAAAAGATCCCTTGGCAGTTGGAATTCGATACAAGAGTAGGCGATAGTGCCGCTGCCCGGACAAAATTTCCCTCATAGCACACTGTATGGCGTATGCCCGTCTTTATTAGCCCAGTATAGGAGCAGAACAGTAGGACGTTAAACCCCATTTCATTCATTTCTTTAGCCCTGAAATGTTATCTAAATTATTAATTAGACATTAATTAACTTATCCAGACCATAATCAACTCTCGATGGCATCGCTAGCCTGCGATCTTTAGTGGATTATGAGCCGATTTACTGCATAACTTTCATTCACAATTTAATGATTAAATGGATAATCGAGACTATGCTGTTTATCGTACTGACTTTAGTAATGATGATTGAGGCTAGCTGGAAATTTTTAATCGTTTAATTCTCGGTTCATAGTGGATCAATTTGAATGAAATTTTCAGCAAATTGCCTTTACATTATCTAGTTTTTAACTATTATAGTTACAACTGCCAGCTCTTTATCTAATCTCCCATAATGTATCTTTAAAGTCTCTTTGAATCAGTAAGAAGGGGAAAGTGGGAATTCTTTACACCAGCAAGAGATTTTAGATCTAAGAAAATTATAATCTTTAATGAACTAATTTCCAGGGGCCTGTTTCACGAAATTTAACTAAAGTTAAAATCCAAATTTTAGTAGATACTTCAATTTTGATTGGCTAAGCACTAAGCACTAAAATCAATCTAATATTATCCAATCAAATTACTAAAATTTGAATTTTATATTAGTTAAAATTTGGTGAAACTGAAAATTATAACACAAAATAAATGTGTACATTGCCCACTTTAAGTCTCTTTGAATCAGTAAGGAGAGGAGGGTTGGTATTCTTTACACCAGCCAAATCAAGAAATGAGATTTTAGATTTAGTAAATTACAATCAGTAATGGTTTACCCCCATCTCTTACAGTTCAACTGGATATCATGCATAAAGGCAAGATATGCTTATTTGATAGAGAGAGAGAGAAATGGGGTTTAACGTCCACTCAACACAAACTAGGTCATTTCAGGACTAACACATGGTTCAATTTTTTTTGAATAATTCGCTTGCACATAGGGGTCTTTAGTAGTGGGAGGAAACCGGAGGACCCGGAGAAAACCCATGTGGCCGTGGAAGTTCATTATGCTTTTCCAGCATAGTTCCCCCCTTTTGTCAGTGGCAAGGGTCAGAGCGCTAGGCAAGGGACAATGTTTAGTCCTTCGGATGGGGCGAAAACCTGAGGTCCTGTGTACACATTATTGTGCACGTAAAAGAACTCTTGGCAGTTGGAATTCAATATAAGAGTAGGCTGTAGTGCCACTGTCTAGGCAAAATGTCCCTCATAGCACACTGCATTGCGTATGCAAGTCCTCATTAGCCAAATCAGAGCAGAAAAGTAGGACTTTAAACCTAATTTCATTCATTCATTCATTCACCTTTTCCAAATGTTTCTTTTCAGATTCTCGTTTTTTTGCCACATCTTCTTCAGACTTTCCCGGTTTCGCTGATGGCTCAGTTGACTGAAACAGACAGAGATGTGTGTGTTAAGAGCTAAAGTTAATATCTTAAAGTAAAGATGTGCCATTTGTGAGAGAGAGAGAGAGAAACGGGGTTTAACAACAACCACTCGACACAAACAAGGCCATTTCGGGACTAACATATGGTTCAATTTTATTTCATTAATTCACTTGGGCATAGGGGTCTTTAGCATCAGGAGGAAACCATAGAACCCAGAGAAAACCCTAGAGGTTGGAAAGGCGGCCCCCACCCCTTGTCAAGTACAAGCCGGGAATCGAAACCATGCCACTTGACTCAATGACAGACCTTATGATCCAACGCGCCTGCGTTAACCATTCGGCCACCTAACCACCCTTTTTCAAATAAAATATTAGCTGGCAGCCAAATTAATGTTTGCTTACAGTAAATGACCTTATTAAGAGATAAACAATAAGCATTATTCGAGAGTATTGCAAATATATCTGAGCTGAGAGAGAGAGAAATGGGGTTTAACATCCACTCAACACAAACTAGGTCATTTTGGGACTAACACAGGGTTTAATTTCATTCAATAATTCGCTTGCACTTAGGGGTTTTTAGCAGTGGGAGGAAACCAGAGGACCCGGAGAAAAGCCACGAGGTTGGACAGGTGACCCTACTCCTTGTAACGTACAACCGGGGAATCGAAACCACACCAGCTGACTCAATGACAGACTTTATGATACAGCACGCACACGCTAACCATTTAGCCATCCAACCCCCCTATATCTGAGCTGAATTATGATTTAATTTAAACGGTTGATTAATGACAGCAAATTAATCTGACTTTAATAAACACTAGCTATACCTTTCCTGATTTTTTTTGAGTCAGTGCATCGTCGAGCATAGCTTTCAGTTGTGCTGCAGAATCTCGATGATTTGATCGCAGTAGCTTTAAAGCTTTCACAAAAACTGGATCCAGTTCAAGAGCAGACATTATCTAATGCTTCGTTAAAATCTAAAAAAATATAGAATAACATCATTTTCAACAATATATCGTTGGCGGGGCGTCAAAAGGTTGTGTCTCGCATATTGCGTACAACATTTTGACATGACGTTTTTGAACGATAATATGATTCTTATAACAGTTTTTTGGTCGGACTGGACAATTTGACAAAACTTAGATACAACCTTATAACCTCCCCACTGACAATACATGTCTGTTAAATTTATCAGAGTTAACTAACAAAAATGCAAGAGAGCCAAGAAAGTTCATCTTAATTTACCTAAGTGGGTCCCCTTTGTCAATGTTACAGGACAGAGGCCCTGGCAAGGGGCAACGTATTATACGCCTAGTCGTTCGGATGTTACGAGAAAACGAGTTCTCTATTGTACATCTTGACTGTTGGAATTCAATTGCTGACGGAGCAAACTTTACCCCATAGCACAGTCACTGCATGGCATATATATACCTGTCTTCCATTAGCCTAGTTTGAACCAAAAAAAGTAGGACGGTTATCCATTTGGTTTGTTTTGTTGATTCGAATCTAAGCAGTTTTTTTCATTTCCAAATAAAGACGTAGATGGACAGGGACCTCAGTAAACCTTTTTTTTATATATCCAGTATTGTTCTTATTGACGCAATTTTACCACTGTACATAATCACTCATTCACTGTTTATAATAATATTAATATAAATATGATGAACGAAATATTATAAACAAGTTAGAATATGGATTTAATAATACTTGGGGTTTTTTTTATAAATTAGTGGTTTACTGCAATACAAGTAGTTCCAGTATTGGTGAAACCATGTTCAGTTGATTCAGTTATTATAAGATACATTAAAACGTCGTTTAATATTAGATTTTACCTAAATTTTACAAAATACACTCTCGTCGGCTGGTTTAACCTAAACTTCCGGTACATTGTAAATAGATGGAGTTGCTTCCCTTAGACCACTCGACAATAATATTCGGTTCAGAAATGCACACAACCAATTTCTATCATAATAATAAGATTAGTATCATTTATTCCGCTGCCCGGTTAGATTTCCATAGCATTGATATGGTACAGACTACAGTTTAATAATAAAATAGACAAAAACACTCCTACAATATTATACAGAGTTTGTTAGTCATAGTTTTGTATTTTTGTGAAGGGGTGGGTAAATCTCATAAAGATCTAAAATTGAATGACAAACATGCTTATGAAATGATATGGAATATGGGGTTTAATGCAGGGGCGTGGTGACCCATGATTTTACATGCGGGACAGGATCCCGTCCGGGACCCAATAAAAAATTTATATGTGTGTGCGGGGAAGGGGGTGGGGGTGGCAGTCCCTCCCAGTGTCACCGGGTAATATTGGGCTAGAGTCGATTTGTAGCATCTCTGACCGACGGTACATGTTTGACACTGGTTGAGCCTTATGATTATGATTATAATCTTGAAAACCACACTGAAACCGCGTGGGTTTTTTTTGCCATTTAATTTTGCGAGGAGGCGCAAAAACTCATGGTGCGCAAAAACTCAAGACGCAAAACTCGTCATTGTGTCCCTCTCACTTAGTCCCCCATCCCACTTTCTGCACCGAATGGGCTAACGCAGACAGGCATACATCATGCAGTGTGCTATGGAGGAAAGTTTGCCCGGACGAAGGTTGTTTTGCGTATAATCCAGTGTGTACACCATACCATGTGTTGTTGTTTTTTTTAGCCATCCGAACGAATAGATACCGTTCCTTTCCAGGAACATTTTGGCAAATAGAATTCCAAGTAAAGAAAAAAATCGCACACAGGCAGTTAACGGGTAACCGTTGAATAATTACACTATCTAACAGTGTCCGAACTTATTTATTTAAAATACAGCTGTGACGTCATCCTTTGATGTTGGCGTACCATTATTTTAAATAATCGTACTGGCAACTAGTTAAAATATTGAACCCGAGTGACGTATTTCATTGCAAAGCACGTGCAAGTGTCTGTATTTTAAGTTGCTTAATGTTCTCGAGCTTAAGACATTGCGTAATATATTGTAAAAACACTCGGGCCTCGCGGCCCTCTTGTTGTTGCAATATATCACTTAATATCTCGCTCTCGACCATTAAACAATACTTATTCTCCCGATTGCTTTATCGCCCTTATTGTTAATTTTTTGACGTTCTCCAATCTGTTTCACAGAGAATAACGAGTCTTCTCTAATATCTCTGTAAAAGATGACTGCCTTTAACACGTGCCGTCACAGCACGCGGCGTCAATCATTGGCTGAATGGCGCGTGCATTGTTTACATAAGACGTTACTGCTTCGGGTAGAATGCTGCCTTTTAGTCATTTTAATACCCATTTACACTACATAGGAAATAATTTTTACCTACAAATACGTCAAACGTCTTTATTTATTTCTCTAATACATCAAAAAAATGTTTTAGAATTTAATATGTCGGTGGAAAAAAAGTTAATATTTGAGACTCATTAAAGATACATTATGGGAGATAAGATAAAGAGATGGCAGTTCTCGCTATAATAGTTAAAAACTAGATAGTGTAAAGGTAATTTGCTGAAAATTTCAGTCAAATTGATCCACTATGAGCCGAGAAAGAAGCGGGTGAAATTTTTGCTTAGTCTCGGTCATCATTACTAATATCATTAATATAAACAGCATAGTCTCGATTATCCACTTTTATTGATTTAATTATCAATAGCCGTTAGCGGCATATAGGAATCTAATCCAGCCAACATCGAAGGCTAGCCTTGACATCGAGAGTTTATTATGGTCTGGATAAGTTAATTAATGTCTAATTGATAATTTAGATAACATTTCAGGCCTAAAGAAAGACTTGTAATAAGCAGATTTTGCTCTTGCATAATGCATGTTTAAGTCGCATTGATGTCATCCTTATCAGTGATTGTAGCGGCCTAGCGAATATTCACTGCGGTCAGTATGATTCTAACCCACATGACGTTAACAACTGGCAGATTATTGCCATCAAGAAACGTCATTCCGCAGACGACCACCGTCAAGACTGTTTGTATTAGTTCCATTGCCTTGGTTATTTTACTGTTTTATTGTAAGTTTTGAGTGGAGTCTGTGTCATTATCATGGAAGATTACGGCTGGCACTCGTATCCATTCACTTGGTTTGACATAATATGTTGTTTGTTGCTTGCAATGTCAGTGTGCTTTGTGTATTGTCTGGGGGTTTGTTTTTATCTGTTTTGTTTGCGTGTACTGACTATTTAGTAGAAGGAACTAAACATCTTTGATTTATGTCAGATATTGAACCCGGTTGATCTGTATGTTATTTAGATTAGTGATGGGACAAGCTTTAACTATAGGCGATTTATTTATTGTTTCGAAAGAATCAGCAAAAGTCGGCTTGTCAATGCTAGGTTCCCACTATCACGATTTGCGCTGCGATTGAAATCGTGGTTTTAATCGCGTTGTGAAATGAAATGAAATGAAATGGGGTTTAACGTCCTACTGTTTTGCTCCGAACTGGGCTAATGAAGACGGGCATACGCCATACAGTGTGCTATGAGGGAAATTTTGCCCGGACAGCGGCACTACGGCCTACTCTTATATCGAATTCCAACTGTCAAGGGATCTTTTACGTGCACGCCAATGAGTACACGGGACCTCGGTTTTTCGTCCCATCCGAACGACTAGACAGCTGTCCTTGTCAGCCCCTCCGTCCTGCATCACTGACAAGGGAGAACCACGCCGGAAAATCGGGATGAACTTTCTCGGCCAATGCAGGGATCGAACACCCGACCTCCAGGCTAGCGAGCCAGCGCCCTACCCACTTAGCCACCGTGATCCCCTTAATCGCGTTGTAATCGTGGTGATCATATCAGGTCTTGTCATATATTGAGGCCAGTCGTATCAATCGTATTGATCGTATTGAAACGTATTCGAACATATCTGCTCGTACCAGATCGTGGAGAATCCTATAGTAACGAATCGCAACACAGTTGGAACCTCACATTACTACTTTTTTTGTGTTTAACTGTCGACCCGGGAACACAAAAAAATGTTGTCTGGGCGAAGTTTCCCTCATTAATAAACTGCATTATCCCGGCTGGTTGAGAAAGGTAAGATATTAAAGGCCATAAGCGTCATATAGCGCTATAGAAATCTCGGGCAAACTAAAATATCGTGCAAATTGAATCTCTAATATGGAGAGGGAGAGAGAGAGAGAGAGAGAGAGAGAGGGGGGGGGGGGGTAACGTCCACTGGACACAAACTAGGTCATTTCGGGACTAACACATGGTTGCATTTTTATTTCAATAATTCGCTTGCGCGTAGGGGTCTTTAGCAGTAGGAGGAAACCGGAGGACCCGGGGAAAACCAACGAGGTTGGACAGGTGACCCTACTCCTTGTCATGTACAACCGGGGAATCAAAACCACGCCCGTGGACTCAATGCCAAACCTTATGATACAGCGCACACGCGCTAATCATTCGCCCCCCCCCCCCCCCGCATCATTAAATTACCAGTCTAAAAATGGTTCAATCCCGTACAGTATTTAGAAAGTTATGTTAAATTGAAATTTCATCGATCTATACTGCTAGAGCGTAAAATTCCCAATCCTAACCCTAACCCTGGACCTAGCCGCAGCTCTTACCCTAATCCTAACCTACAATCTCGCCAACCATTACGTTCCCTAGCCTTATTTACATCTCAACGACCTTGACAAAAATTGAGCGCGAAAAATGATATGCCACCATCTCTTATGATCTTTAAGTGGCATATAGTGATTGGGGTACACAATAACAGAACACAATTTTTATGGGAAACAATCACTGGTTTTATTCTAATAGCACGACGTTCGACAAGTATCCTCTTTTCGTTATCAAGCACGATAACGATAAGAGGATACTTGTCGAAACGTCGTGCTATTAGAATAAAACCAGTGATTGTTTCCCATAAAAATTGTGAACGTAGTTTTAATCCCACGGAATGCAAGCCAGGAGATTTTCTAGCGTTGGAATGGAATCCTAATCTTGTTTTCTTGATTAAATGTTAAATAATCAATTCGCCTGTCCATCCTCGTGGGTTTTCTCCGGGTCCTCCGGATTCCCCCACTGCTAAAGACCCCTACGCGCAAGCGAATTATTGAAATAAAATTGAACCATGTGTTAGTCCCGAAATGACCTAGTTTGTGTCGAGTGGACATTAAACCCCATTTCTCTCTCTCTTTCTCTCTAAATAATCAATCTGAACTATTTGGCGTGATGTATTCAGCTGTGAGAGATTTGATATTTTAACGAAAATTCAAATGGCGCATCGTGACTTTAAGATGTCCGCCATTCACTACCATATTTTGCTTGGTGTATTCAGCTGTGAGAGATTTGATATTTTAGCTAAAATTCAAAAGGCGCCATTCCCTTACAATCCATCCATACTAAACGTAGGCTGCCTGTCTACAGTCACTTAGGTAGTTGACCGACATTTTATGTGCCAAATCGATGATTTTAGTCGAAACCACGAGAATTTTTAAAGTATATATTCTGCTTTTATTTACTAAAATTGAAAAGGTTTAATTAGTCCTTGTGTGTATAACAGATGTGAACCGCATTACAGAACAGAAAACTAATTTTTGGATATGGCGGCCATTTAGGACAGAGATCTATTCTCGAAGTATAAAGTAGATGGATCCCTGTGTGCGGAATGCAATGCAATAGAGAGAGAGAGAGAGAGGGAGAGGGAGAGAGATGGGGTTTAACGTCCACTCGACACAAACTAGGTCATTTCGGGACTAACACATGGTTCAATTTTATTTCAATAATTCGCTTGAGCGTAGGGGTCTTTAGCAGTGGGAGGAAACCGGAGGACCCGGAGAAAACCAACGAGGTTGGACAGGCGACCCTAATCCTTGTCACGTACAACCGGGGAATCGAAACCCCGCCAGTTGACTTAATGACAAACTGTATGATACAGCGCAGCGTGCACGTGCTAACCATTCGGCCATCCATCCTCCTCCCCCGCCCAATGCAATATAGAACATATGGTTAACAACAGTTATAGATTGTGAATAATTCATGACAATTTACGGATATGACGTAAAGACGCCATTATTGGTGCACGTCGTCTTATATAATCTGTCACTTAATCGTTGAATTATTGATTATCAAAAATACATAAAACCTAATAAGTCATCTCCTTAGAGATTGCCACTGAGTCGATAGACTAGAGATCTTCAAGTAATCGTTAAACTACTATAGCTGTAAACTAAGTTGAATTAGTACAGCAGTGTTAGGACTCTAAAATGGAGTAGCTGTCGATAGAACGACTCAAAAGTCTTTCTTTATTATCTGCAACACCCGCGCTAATGAAGGCGAAAAAACGTCATGCAGTGTAATTTTCGTGTGCGTGTCCGCTTACTTTTAATTTGATTTTTAACTGTTAGGGAGTCTTGAATTACGTGCTGTCATTGGCATAAACGGCACGACCTAGGAACCATGGTTTGTAACCCACGCTACCCTACCATACACCAATCGTGTCCAACCCACGCTACCCCTACCACACGCCCATCGTTTCTAACCCACGCTACCCTACCACACACCAATCGTTTTCAACCCACGCTACCCCACACACCCATCGTTTCTAGCCCACGCTACCCTACCACACACCCATCGTTTCTAACCCACGCTACCCTACCACACACCAATCGTTTTCAACCCACGCTACCCCACACACCCATCGTTTCTAACCCACGCTACCCTACCACACACCAATCGTGTCCAATCCACGCTCGCTACCCCTACCACACACCCATCGTTTCTAACCCACGCTACCCTACCACACACGCTACCCTACCATACACCCATCGTTCCTAACCCTACCACACACTCACGCTACCCTACCATACACCCATCGTTTCTAACCCACGCTAACCTTAGCATACACCTTCGTTTCTAACCCACGCTACCCTACCACATACTCATCGTATCTAACCCACGCTACCCTACACTCGTCGTTTCTAACCCACGCTACCCTACCAAACACCCATCGTTTCTAACCCACGCTACCTCACCGCACACTCACGCTACCCTACCAAACACCCATCGTTTCTAACGCACGCCAATTTACCCCACTCCTATCGTGGCTAACTCACACACGTCAAAAGACCTATGGAGTACACATTAAACCGGGATATTTCCGAGAAGTATCCGGGCGTGTGATGATGATCTCAACAGTAGCTGCCCTTACCGGTATTTCCGAGAAGTATCCGGGCGTGTGATGATGAGCTCAAGAGTAGCTGCCCTTACCGGTATTTACGAGATGATGGCAATAAAACATGGAGAATCCCTGACATTACATTTTATTGACAATCAGCTTAGAATACCACCTTCTGTCGCCATTTTGACATCCCAGTTTGACAGAAACTGGGACTGAATTCAAATTTACTTTTTGACAAAAAACAGGGGTGTGAAAATACCAAATTTGCGGTCCCGTGAATCACATAGAGCTATTGCCAAACGCGTTACTTCACATGGGTGTTATCCTAGTTTTAAAATACGAGCAAAACAGTGTTTTGTAATCCAGTTCCGGGGTCAAGAAGAATCTCGGTAATGTTTTCATTTCCGGTTACCATTTGTCAAGATGGTGGGATGAAGGGGGTGGGGAGGATTGATTGAACTGATATCTATTCGTTCCGATGTGACGGAAACCGAGTACTTCCGAGTACTTCCGAGTAATGTTCACGGTTGAAATTCGATAAAGAGACTGGGGGAAGGGGGGTGGGTGGGGCTGCTCAGCTGTTTGGGCAAAATTCCTCTACCTAACATCACACTTGGTCATAGAATTCAAAATAACCATATGCTAGTCTACAAATGTATTGCCGAGCAGTTAAACTCCAATCATGTCTTTGGGGGGGTTGGATGGTCGAATGGTTAGCACGAGCGCGCTGTATCATAAGGCCTGTCATTGAGTCAGCTGGCGTGGTTTCGAATCCCCGGTTGTACGTGACCAGGAGTAGGGTCGCCTGTCCAACCTCGTGGGTGTTCCCCGGGTCCTCAGGTTTCCTCCCACTGCTAAAGACCCCTACGCGCAAGCGAATTATTGAAATAAAATTAAACTATATGTTAGTCTGGAAATGAACTAGTTTGTGTTGAGTGGACGTTAAAACCCATCTATCTCTCTCTCTCTCTCTCCCCTCTCTCTCTCTCTCTCTCTCTCTTCTCTCTCTCTCTATAAGTCACGTGGTGTAGACAAACATGGAGTGTTGTGCTTCCCTGGGGATTGATTCAAGTAAATTGATGATCTAAACCTGACAAAAACCCGGGATAAAAAGTTCGGCCATTTGACATGTGATCTTCTCTACGTTATGGCGCTGATCACGCAACCAAAAGGTTTGAAATGCTTGACACGTTTTAGAAAAGCTTCTAGCAAGCAAGATAACTGTCACTAAGTATTTCACGTCCCTCCTGACAAACTATCGATCGTCAAACCTCCTTGAAAGGATAATTTACACCTCAAAACGAAAAGCTAACAAGGGTGAATGGTGGTAAATGCCTGGAGTCAGTGCAGTGATTGGATACTAAAGTAACGTTGGAGATAATAACGCTAGTCGTTAATCACGGGTTTTTAAGGACATTTTGGAAGAAACAAAAGCCACGTTGAGTTTCATCGAGCTACTCAGTCGTTGTTTATTTGCTCCTCATTGTTCGCTGTAAATGTCACAGACATTTGGCACCATAATATACCCCCACCCCACCCACTCATAATGTCTGCCTTTATACAGTGTCTTATCCGGGGGATGGGTGGCCGATGGTTTTAACGAAATGAAATGAAATGGGGTTTAACGTCCTACTGTTCTGCTCCTATACTGGGCTAATGAAGACGGGCATACGCCATACAGTGTGCTATTATTAATTAGACATTAATTAACTCACCCAGACCATAAGCAACTCTCGATGTCATCGCTAGCCTGCGATGTTTACTGGATTATAATCCGATCTGCTGCTCAACGCTCATTCATAATTAAATAAAATAAAAATGGATAATCGAGACTATCTTTTTATCGTACCGACTTTAGTAATGATGATCGAGGCTAGGCCCAAAATTTAATCGCTAAATTCTCGGTTCAGAGTGGATCAATTTGACTGCAATATTCAGCAAATCCCTTTTACATTATCTAGTTTTTAACTATTATAGTGAGAACTGCCAGCTCTTTATCTAATCTCCCATAATGTATCTTTAAGAAACGTGTAAATTAGAGCTTTTTGTGGTTGGGATGATGTAGCAGAGGAAATTGAATGTCATATTCGGGTCCAAATAAGCGCTATAAATATCACCATTGACACCCCCATGCACCCTCCTAACAAAATAATATCCTACGCCCACCACTTCTTATATAACAATCATTTCGTTTCATTGATCCTGTAAATAATGTTCTGATTAACTGCTGGCCAGACTAGAACTGCAATATGGTGGGGATCTTTCCTGGTTTAACAATGCTAGATGAATCAAACATCTTACCAATGTGATAAAAGTTAACTCTTAAGAAACATTAGACTTAGCTTAACTCTCCTTAAAATAATCTCCGCCACCCCCACCCCTCACCCCAGTCATTTTGGAGACCATACGACCACACACTTTTCCAACAACGAGTTCTTTTGTCTTTGTAATTTTAGTGTTCTTAATATTGGTATGACTAAAAGTATCAGGAATGTTATATTAAGGTAGGAAAGTTGGCCACATTCAGACTAAATTTGTCACAGATAAAGGTAGAGGCACTGATAATATTGATTTCAACTTCGTCATAGATAAGGGTATATATAGTGTTCTGATAACCTTATTTAGAAAATATGACATCATACTCAATATCATAATCCTCATAAAAACAAGGGTGCAGTACTGCAGTCATCTTCGACAAAGACGGAAACAGTTTTTGGTGGCCCGTCAACACCAAGATTGCTATAATGCCGAAACATAATGTGATTTTTATGAGGTACATAAAAAAAAAAATCACAATAAAATTACATCCATAGATGTATAAAGAGAGAGGGAAATTGGGTTTAACGTTCACTTGACACAAACTAGGTCATTTCGGGACTAACATATGGTTCAATTTTATTTCAATAATTCGCTTGCGCGTAGGGGGTCTTTAGCAGTCGGAGGAGACCGGAGGGCCCGGACAAAAAACCCACGAGGATGGACAGGCGACCCCACTCCTTGTCACGTAAAACCAGGGAATCGAAACCACGCCAGTTGACTCAATGACAGACCTTATGAGAAAGCTTGTACGTGCTAACCATTGCCCTCCCCCACCACACACACACACGCACACATAATGAAAACAAACTAAAAATAGGACTACATAGTGTAAAGATATTTTAAAAGAATCTCAGATAATTAATATCCAATCTGATTAAGATCTATATTTCGTTTCGTTTTTTATTTATTTTTTTTTTTTTTAATACTTTCAATGGTCTGTACTACATGAAGATCTGACCGGTTGTAATGGACGCAATACGAAGCCAACGACCAACGTGCCCATATCAGTATGCGCGCCCCATAAAGTCGAGTGACATTGGTTGGGTGCCCACGACGAGATTGGTGGGGCATCCAACCAATGTCACTTGGTTTTATGGGCGCCTCGCCAATCATGTAATATATGAGGTGCCACCAATTTATTAATGGTGGGGCACCTCATAATGACTCACACGATTAACGCCGCAACTTTATTGATGGGGCGCCCAAAACGGCGTGATCTGTGAGGTGCCTCTTCCCGGAAATTCAAACAAGTTGCACTCTAACTCGATTCCGAACATTTCGTATTTGTCATAAATTATTATAGGTACGCTAAAATCGCATTCCTTCCTTCAAATTTTTATAATGTTCCTATCAAAATATCATAATATGCCAATATCACACATTCAGCCTCAAAATTGAAATTTTCCGTCATTTAAATAGTTCCTCTCACCAGGTGCAAACCCTATTTTCCAAGATTTTCGGGGGGGGGGGGGAGGCTAGTCGCGTCCACTGTGCCGTTCGCTGTGGACCGTCAAGTGTAGGCACATCGGCGGCCCAAGAAGCACCCCGCCCCCCACCCCAACGTTATTCATATATCTTCGTTTGCCTATTCTTTACACGTTATCGTCTTTCATTATCTACTTTTAGTTTATTTATATACGACACCGGATATGGTATGACTTCTATCTATATCCGATACATTGGTAATCTATATTATTATTATGTATTTCAGGTGTGTTTAACGACATTCCACGATAAACAATGTAAACAATACACCTGTCACAGGTAAAACAACAATATACTATTTACACCTGTAATATGATATGATAATAATGAGGGTGGGGGGATTATAAAGGGGCTTAGACTGGGAGTGTAATCAACAGATATTTAGTTACAGTAATAGCTATAAATTAAAACACACACGAATAATTCAAATATTTTAATATTGGGTGTAGGTTGCCACCTCGTCATGCCTTGTGTTCATGTGTTTAGGTGGGTTGGGAAAACGTGGCCTTCTCGGGTATAGGGATTAGTAATTCAAGTATTTTAATGTTGGCTGTAGGTTTTCACCTCATCACGCCTTGCGTTCATATGTAAGAAATGAAATGAAATGAGGTTTAACGTCCCACTGTTTTGCTCCGACTGGGCTAATGAAGACGGGCATAGCCTACGCCATACAGTGAGCTATGAGGGAAATTTTGTCCGGACAGTGGCGCGATGGCCTACACTTATATCGAACTCCAATTGCCAAGGGATTATTTACATGCAAACCTCGGTTTTTCGTTCCATCCAAACGACTATACGTTGTCCCTTGCCAGGCCCTCAGTCTTGCACCACTGAAACGAAGGAACCACGCCTGAAAATCCCGATGAACTTTCTCCGCCAACGCAGGGACAGAACACGGGATCTACATGCTAGTGAATCAACGTCTTACTCACTGAACCACCGTGGATTTCTTAATAGAGCTACCGCATTGGTGGCAACTCATGCTGATAAGTTTTTTTTTTAATCAACTGGAACGACTGATAATTAACCTCTTTATTTCATTAGAGTAATTCGAATATTGTTGATGATATTGAGTTAGAGGTTTAGATCCTTTAAAGCAAGTCAGCTGGTGTGGTTGCGATTCCCCGGTTGTACGTGACAAGGAGTAGGGTCGCCTGTCCAACCTCGTGGGTTTTCTCCGGGTCCTCCGGTTTCCTCCCACTGTTAAACGACCCCTACGCACAAGCGAATTATTGAAATAAAATTAAACCATATGTTAGTCCAGAAATGACCTAGTTTGTGTATAGTGGACTTTAAATCCCATCTCTCTCTCTCTCTCTCTCTCTCTCTCTCTCTCTCCATTAAAGTAATACAAACATTATTGATGATAATGAGTTAGAGGGTTAGATCCTTGAAAGTACAACGATTATGAGAAAGGTAAGTTATTACACCTGTCCGACTATCTGATCCGTCGGGAATACATTAATGACGGGTCATAAAGTTAGGATTATCTGCCCGTGTCGTGTTACACAATAGATGAACGCACGAGCAAGGGTCTCTAATTACACAATTCATATTAACATCTGACATAATAAAATATGGTTTATTGTCAATCTGTCGTCTCGGGTAAAGGTGTCGAGTAACACAAAACCACTAAACATCCCTCTCGGTGTACGTTCTGGGTCAACACCTGATTGAACCCGTGAACGCGTTGTCGAGGAGCCGCGGTGATTCAGTAAGTAAGGCGTTCTTTCGCTAGCCTGGAGGTCCTGATTTCGATCCCGGTGGTAGTCGATAAAGTTCCTCGGGATATTTCGGTATGGCGCAGGACGAGTAGCCTGGTAGGGAATATCTAGTCTTTCGGATTCGACGAGAGCGAGAGAGAAATGGGGTTTAACGTCCACTCGACACAAACTAGGTCATTTCGGGACTAACATATGGTTTAATTTTATTTCAATAATTCGCTTGCGCATATGGGTCTTTAGCAGTGACAGGAAACCGGAGGACCCGGAGAAAACCCACGAGGTTGGACAGGCGACCATACTCCTTGTCACGTACAACCGGGGATTCGAAAAAACGCCAGTTGAATATATATATACATATCATACAGATATATATATATACATACCACACAGGTCCTAACACTGATGGCGTTTTATGAATCATTAATTCATACCATTAGCGATACTGACATGGTTCATTAGGTCTTCATTTCACGAGGAAATGAAACGCATGTATTTTTGATTAAACATCATTATTGGTCCAATCTGACTTGATAATCTACGTATCTCACTTCTATCTCTGACTAATAGTTTATCCTGTTAACTGATTTTATTATAAGGACAATAAGTCACCTGGAAAATGAATCGAAATGTAAGATTATGGAAAATTGATTCCTTCTAGCACCTGAATCATTATTCCTGAAAGTTATAAGACAACTGATACAAGGTTTCCATTTGAAATGTTCTCCAAAAGTTAAGAGGTTGAGTTGGTGCGTTTTAGATCTTTAGTTCTGTCATTGAGTCAAGAGGCGTGGTTTCTGAACTCGCCCTCCAAATGTTGGAAGGGTGGTTGGGTGGCCGAGTATGTACGTTTCAGATCACAAGGTATGTCATTGAGTCATGTGGTGTGGTTTCGATTCCCAGCTTGTACGTAGGGTTTCGCCGGGTCCTCCGGTTTCCCAGCTTGTACGTAGGGTTTCGCCGGGTCCTCCAGTTTCCCAGCATGTACGTAGGGTTTCGCCGGGTCCTCCGGTTTCCCAGCATGTACGTAGGGTCCTCCGGTTTCCCAGCTTGTACGTAGGGTTTCGCCGGGTCCTCCGGTTTCCCAGCTTGTACGTAGGGTTTCGCCGGGTCCTCCGGTTTCAAAGCTTGTACGTAAGGTTTCGCCGGGTCCTCCGGTTTCCCAGCATGTACGTAGGGTTTCGCCGGGTCCTCCGGTTTCCCAGCTTGTACGTAGGGTTTCGCCGGGTCCTCCAGTTTCCTCACACTGCCAAATACCCCTACGTGCAACGAAATATTGAAATAAAATTAAACCATATGTTCCTCGGGTTTTTCGTCCCAGACGAATGACTACACACCATTTCTTGCGATACCCTACACCACTGACAATAGGAAACCACACTGAAAACTCGGTACGACCTTGATTAGGGCGGCAACACCTTAGTTACTGGGCCACCGCCGTGGCTCTCCAGTTTTGTCGTTGAAAGGTCATAAATAATGTCATGGTCTGGATTCTGTCGTTGATAATAATTTACTGGAAAAACTTCAAGCGGCATTATGGAGGATTAGATAAACAGCTGACAGTAACCCTATAATAGTTTACAAAAATAGATAATGTAAAGGGAGTATACTGAAAATTTCAATCAAATTACTTCATATTAATAACACGTAGTCTTGGTTGTCATTGTTACTGTTGTTACGATAATAAACAAAGTCTCGATTATCCATTTTTACGGTTAATCATTAACGGTCTTTGAACCGCAAATCGGTTTCAATCTATTGAAAATCGAACCCATCAGAAGGCATCGACAGTTGATTATGGTCTTGGTAAGTTAATTAATGTCTAATTAATAATTTAGATAATTAATAATTTAGATCACATTTAAGGCCTAAAGAAAGACCTTGCATAATGCCTGTTTAACATTCAATAAAATATTGATATTGATTTTTAAATATAGTTGAATTCGATATCTTGAACAATTAATCAATCACTTGATAACATTCGTTGTGGTTTATTTTCACGGCAAATCTATAAACTCGTACTTTCATGAACATAGGAAAAATTATAGAACATTTCATAGCGCCGCTGTCCTGGCAAAATTTCTCCACCCACCCCCATAACACACTCATGACGTATGCACATCTTCATTAGGCCAGTAGGAACAAAACAATAAAACGTTAAACCCTATTTCATTCCCTGCGGGGCATACAAGTAACGTATTGTCTAGTTGTTCCGATAGGACGAAAAATCTAGGTCCACCCGATTATATACATAGAGAGGAATGAGGTTTAACGTCCACTGACGGAAACCAGGTCATTTCAGGACTAACACATGGTTCAATTGTATTTCAGTAATTCGCTTGCGCGTAGGGATCTTTAACAATGGGGGAGAACCGGAGGACCCGGAGAAAACCCACAAGGTCGGACAGAAGACCCTACTCCTTGTCACGTGCAACTGAGAAATCGAAACCACGGCAGTTGACTCAATGACAGACCTTATGATACAACGCGCACGCGCTAACCATTCGGCCATCCACCCCCACCCCACACCCTCCCACACTTAATTATATATTACCGTGAACGTAATAGAATCACTAAATTTTGAATTCGATGAAGTGCAGGCAGTAGCAACGCAACTGTCCTGGTTACCACCCCCCCCCCCCCCCCGGCACTGCGCACGTAATGACCGTAGTATTGTGTTATCCATATTCCATTCATTGTCTACGTCATGGGAATATTAAAACATGTTTGAATTATGTTAACAATGTCAATAGTTATTGGTGCAAACGATTCAATTCAAACCTTGTTGAACTTATACCACGTGACACGTTACGATTGTTTAAGATCCATTTCAATGACATAATCATAATCCGAGGTATTTATCTCGTACGTGATTCACCAAGTATTGAAGTACCTTATGAACTCACCTATTAAATTTCAACAAACTTATCAAATTACCTTAATTATGACGTGTTCGTGACAAGGAAAGTCAAAAGGTAAAATACCTGGTCTGATAAACAATGCCATACCTGGACTAGGCGCCCAACTGTTGTCATTAAAGGAAGATGTCAATATTTTGTCTGTACTTATCCTGGCCAACCTCCAGTCAAGTGGACTGGGACGGACCTGATAACAATTTTATCACGCAGTTCTCGGATATCTTGTCTCGCCTACAAATGTGTAGTAACCATTAAAACTTATGACTTTCTTCCGATAATAAAACCCGCTCCTGTATTTAAATTTGTTAATGATAAAATAAAATGAAATGGGGTTTAACGTCCTACTGTTCTGCTCCGACTGGGATAATGAAGGCTGGTATACGCCATACCGTGTGCTGTGAGGGAAACTTTGCTCGGGCAGCGGCACTATGGCCTACTCTTATATCGAATTCCAACTGTCAAGGGATTTTTTACGTGCATGCCTGTATGTATACACGGGACCTGAGTTTTTCGTCCCATCTGAACGACTAGACAGCTGTCCTTATTCGAAAAACTTGCCGCTTTTAAATTTTTTTTTATCAAAATTGGGTCGTTCGAGAGAGAGAGAAATGGAGTTTAACGTCCTCTCGACACAAACCAGGTCATTTCGGGACTAACATATGGTTTAATTTTATTTACATAATTCGCTTGCGCGTAGGGGTCTTTAGCAGTGGGAGGAAACCGGAGGCCCCGGAGAAAACCCACGAGGTTGGACAGGCGACCCTACTCCTTGCCACGTACAACCGGTGGGTCGTTCGAAGCGTGTTTAGAATTTTCAGTGCAAAGTTGTCCTTGTTTGAAGAAAATCGGATAAACTTGAAAGAAAAACAGCTTCAGACTTTGAAATATTTGTATGATAAAACATTCGTCATGGGCAACTACGTTGGTAATCCGGGAACTTGAAAGAAGTTCCAATGGCGGACTTCGTCATACAGCCGAGGCTAGATGTAGGGTACTGGAATCTGCTGAGGTTTGCCGAGTGCATGAAGTACAGACAAATAAAAGGAAATTTTGAACTATAAAAAACGAAACGAAATAGGATCTGTGTTTTAATTAAATTGGTGGTATATCGTATATAGAAATGAAATGAAATGAAATGAAATGGGGTTTAACGTCCTACTGTTCTGCTCCTATGCTGGGCTAATGAAGACGGGCATACGCCATACAGTGTGCTATGAGGGAAATTTTGCCCGGGCAGCGGCACTATCGCCTTCTCTTATATCGAATTCCAACTGCCAAGGGATCTTTTACATGCATTCCAATGTATACACGGGACCTCGGTTTTTCGTCTCATCCGAAGGACTAGACAGCTGTCCTTGTCAGGCCCTCCGTCCTGCATCACTGACAACCACTCGCCTACCCAGTCCGAGTAGATATATGATGGAGGCGTAGATCCTATGTTGTATATTTGTCTGATCAGGTGATATATCACACCAGTATCATGTATATATTGTATATCAATCCAATCCAGGTTTAACCCAGGTCAAAAAGGTTTAACGCGACAAAATCTACTCTACTCATGTTTTTTACAGATGGCTGAAACTGTGATACACATCCATTTTTAATGCCTGTTTTTACCCTAAGTGTTAAGGGACAAGACCGTTTTGATCTGGAAGTGATAAGGATGCATGGTTTTCTAGGACAATCGTTGGAGTCAGCCACATTAGGATGCGCACACTATGCAGTAGGGAAACCGCGGTGGCTCAGTGCGTAAGACGCTGCCTTGTTAACCTGAAGGTCTCGGGTTCGCTTCCGGTGCTGTCCGCGAAAGTTCCTCGGGATTTTCCGGTGTGGTTTCCCCTTTTCGGTGACAGCTGTCTAGTCGTTATGATGGGACGAAAGACCGAGGTCGCGTTTACACATTGCCAGTTGGAATTCGATATAAGAGTTGGCCGTAGAGCCGCTGTCTCATCTCGTAGCACACTCCATGGCGGTTCATTTCCTTTCAATATGCAGTAATCAGTGTTTCGTATTTCATTTCCTGCTGGAGACCAGACTTAAAACCTAATGAAATATTACAAATACTTCTTTATCTGTATACTGGACAGAAACATCTGTAAATTGCACATCAAAATTCAAAATCTCCTAATAATAATAATGAGTCTTATAATGCGCTAAAATCCACATCACAATAGGGAAATGCTCGCTCTAAGCGCTGACCCCACACCAAACACACTACAACACAAAATGCACATGATAATGTCATATTTAAATATAACGTTTGAAAAGATGGGTCTTTAGGTTTGATTTAAATGAAGTTAATGTTTCAGGAGACTTTAGTTTTAGGGGCAATGAATTCCAAAGCGTTGCAGAGATATATGAAAATGATCTGACACCAAATGTTTTCAGTGGAGCGAAGGGACCTGGATGGAACATATGGATGAACAATATCCTGTAGGTAGGGTGGAGCCATTTTTGACACAGTTTGAAATGTTAAGCAGAGTACTTTAAATTCGATCCGTTCCTGAATTCTAAGCCAGTGAAGAGAGTTTAGAGCTGAAGATATGTGAGAACGCAGCTTAGTCCTCGTGACGATTCTGGCGCAGCGATTCTGAATTTGTTGAAGCCGATATAGCTGTTCTTTCGAAATGCCTGCTAACAAACTATTTCCATAATCATGCCTGGACATGATCATGCAGCGTACAAGGGTGGCGGCTGCATATCTTCTTATACACTGGAGCTAATCAATCAAAAATAGCTCCAGTGTATAAGAAGATAAAGGGCAGAATTCTGTGGATTATGGGGTTTTGTTATTGTTTTCATTGTACTATGAGGGAAATTTCGCCAGGGTAGCGGCACTATGGCCTACTCTTATATTAGATTCGAACTGCCAAGGGTCTTTTACGTGCATGCCAATCTATACACGGGACCTCGGTTTTTCGTCCCATCCTAACGACTAGACAACTGTCCTTGTCAGGCCTTCTGTCCTGCACCACAAGGGGATACCACGTCGAAAAATACTTGATGAAATTTCTAGGAAACTCCCGACCTCCAGGATAGCGAGCCAACGTCTTACCCACTTAGCCACCGTGGCTCCCTTCATTGATGGTTGATTTTTGTGTTCCTTGGGGTTGTTTAGCGAGAGGAAGTTGATTAATTAATAATGGGACAAGCTCTAGGTAATTGCATTTTCATTTCTACATAGCGGAAGTCCACATAGCGGAATAGCGGAAGTCCACATAGCGGACGTCCACATGTTTCCTAGCTTGAGTATCGTTGTTGAAGTAAACTCAGTTTATCTCATCTGAAAACAGGCTATCAGTTTGGCTGTCAAATTCAAAAATGCAAAAAAATTTATCGATTTAATAAAACCTGAATTGAAAGAATTTGGACATCTTTTTTTCATCCAAACGAATGGGGTCTGTATCCTGTTAAAGCTGTTAATAAAATAATTTGCACTTGGCACAGTGTACGCTATCGACTGTGTTGTCTCCTCTTCTGCTCTTCTTTATTGTAGGCATGATCGATCTGGTTTATTTCATATAGACTCATTAAATAAAATTCTATCGTCTTCTTCTTTTAAAATTGAATCAAGAAAAGTAAATGTTTAGACAATAGGTTTGAAGAGTCAGAACAGGTCGTCCTGACTTTAATAAACGACCTCCAATCTGATTAAAACAAACACAGATCCTATTTCGTTTCGTTTTTATAGTTCAAAATTTCGTTTTACTTGTCTTTACTACACTAGTAACATCAATGCTGATTGGTTAATCAAATGTCTGACGTCATAGGCTCAAAAGCTGCTCGTATGACCTCTGACGTGACCTATCGCAACAACCGGTCAGATCTTCATGTAGTGTAGGCCATCGAAAGTATAAAAAACGAAACGAAATATAGATCTGTATTTTAATCAGATTGAAACGATCTCCTAATGTTTCTTACCCATAGGTTTGTATAGCTGAAACAGGTTGTTCTGAACTTAATCACCAACCTCCTAATGGCTGCTTACTTGTATGGGGGATCACGTGGCTAAGTGGGTAAGACGCTAGCTCGCTAGCCTGGAGGTCGGGTGTTCGATCCCTGCATTGGCCGAGAAAGTTCATCCAGATTTTCCGGCGTGGTTCTCCCTTGTCAGTGATGCAGGACGGAGGGGCTGACAAGGAAAGCTGTCTAGTCGTTCGGATGGGACGAAAAACCGAGGTCCCGTGTACACATTGGCGTGCACGTAAAAGATCCCTTGGCAGTTGGAATTCGATATAAGAGTAGGCCGTAGTGCCGCTGTCCGGGCAAAATTTCCCTCATAGCACACTGTATGGCGTATGCCCGTCTTCATTAGCCCAGGTTTCATTTCATTTCATTTTTGCTTACTTGTATAGCTGAAACAGGTTGCTTTGTCCTGAATTTATTCACCGACTTCGGTTAGTGCTAAATGATAAGACCAGTTCAATTTTTTTATCGTAGGTCACGAAATGTAAACAGGGTTAGCGCTAATCCCATACCTAACCCAAACCCTGGACCTCGTCCCAATGCTTACCCTAACCCTAACCTACAATCTCGCCAACAATCACGTGCCCTATCTCAACGACCTTGACGAAAATTGAAATGGCCTTAACAAATAGATTTAGCCCACCAACTTCCTAATGGTTGCTTACCAATAGGTTTGTATAGTTGAAATAGGTTGGCCTTGGCCTGACTTCCTATTGTCTGATTACACATTTATCTTCACAGGTTATCGCCATACAACCAGCAGCTTTATAGGTTCGATCTTCACGGTGTTGGATGAGAAAGGTCCTCAGACGTTTCCAATCTGGTTACTCCACGTGTCAAGGATACAATGGAAATCGTTTGGCAAGCATTTGTTCATGTTTGTTGTGTTGCTGTTGTTTTTGTTTTTTTGGGTTTGGGTTTTGTTAGTTTGTTTGGGTTATCTTTTTTGTTTTGTTTTTTTAATTTTGGTGTGTGTGGGGGGGGGGGGTATTGTTGTTTTTCTGTTGGTTGTTTTGTTGAGACTTTTCACAGACAAATTTCGGCTCTTATGGGGATCCATAATTGGCTACATGTCCCAGTAGCTCATACGAAAGTTAAGCTGTTTGTCTAGAATTATTAGCCACGCATGTGAACATCGACGATTTGAGTCGAAACCACTGATCGAGTATACGTCGAGAATTTGAGAAGTATTTATTGCTTCCATTTAATAAAACAGATAATTTTATTTAGTCTTTGTAGATCCAACACGGATTAGAGAGAGAGAGAGAGAGAGAGAGAGAGAGAGAGAGATGGGGTTTAACGTCCACTCGACACAAACTAGGTCATTTCGGGACTAACATATGGTTTAATTTTATTTCAATGATTCGCTTGCGCACGCATGTGAACATCGACGATTTGAGTCGAAACCACTGATCGAGTATACGTCGAGAATTTGAGAAGTATTTATTGCTTCCATTTAATAAAACAGATAATTTTATTTAGTCTTTGTAGATCCAACACGGATTAGAGAGAGAGAGAGAGAGAGAGAGAGAGAGAGAGAGAGAGAGAAATGGGGTTTAACGTCCACTCGACACAAACTAGGTCATTTCGGGACTAACATATGGTTTAATTTTATTTCAATGATTCGCTTGCGCATAGGGCTCTTTAGCAGTGGGAGGAAACCGGAGGACCCGGAGAAAACCGACGAGGTTGGACAGGCGACCCTACTCCTTGTCACGTACAACCGGGAATTCGAAACCACACCAGTCGACTCAATGACAGACTTTATGATACAGCGCGCGCACGCTAACCATTCAGCCATCCAACCCCCCACGGATTTGAACCATATAACAAAATAGTATACTAATTTTTTAATATGGCGGTCAATCAGGGCAGAGGTCTAATCTGAAAGTAGTGAGTTCTTTGCGTGCAGAATTCCACTAGCCCTGTTCATGCTATTCCAAGTGGCCAGCTATGTCAGCAGAGATCAGAAAATATATCGTTAGTTCGTGATGACCTTCGTGTCGTTATTATTGTCGATAACACCACAAAAATCATTGATCTGGAAGTTTCGGAAAGTTCCCAAAGTTCTTTCAGTATGGACATTTGGCAAACACGAAACAAAATGTCACCAACTCTGTTCATGACGCCATTTTTGAGGCTATGTCAGCAAAGATCCGAAAATATGTTTAATGCTATGTTTCCACTATCACGATTCGTGCTCCGATTGAAATCAAGGAGTAATCGTGGTGATATTATCAGGTCTTATCATATAATGAGGTCGTATTGACCGTATCTAAACGTATCCAAAGGTACCTGCACGTAGCAGATCGTGGACTCAATAGGGACAATTCTTTTTATGTGTAACGCATCGCATGACAGTGAGAAACTGGCATTAAGTTCGTGATGACCTCCGTTTCGTCGCTGTTTTAGATCACACCGCAATACACAGATGGCAAAAGATCTGGAAGTTTCTGAAAGTTCCTAAAGTAAACATCTTTGTAGGCTACTTTCAACGTGAACACTTGACAAACTAGGAACAAAAACACTATTCATTTCTGCGATGACGTGTCACTAAAATCAATAACATGTCCTCCAGATAATCTATTTTGTGAAAATCACACTTGACAAGATATTTAAAATATAAACCGTGAATGACATGAACTTGTCTCCAGGTCTTTGATTCCAATCACCAAACCATTGTCAGGGGAGATGACAGCAACACAAACCTTTCACCAGATGACATAATTCAATAAAGATACAAGATCAAAAAACTATTTTCTAGGAATTGTTCTAAACAAAATGACACCTTCTGGTATCATAGCGATTACACAAATTTCTTGTAACGTATTATCCAACATAAGTTGGAGGGTTCGATGGGGGCGACGGGCGGTTAGATGGCTGAATGGTTAGCGTGTGCGCGCTGTATCATAAAGTCTGTCATTGAGTCGACTAGCGTGGTTTCGAATCCTCGGTTGTACGTGACAAGGAGTAGGGTCGCCTGTCCAACCTCGTGGGTTTTCTCCGGGTCCTCCGGTTTCCTCCCATTGCTAAAGACCCCTACGCGCAAGCGAGTTGTTGAAATAAAATTAAACCATATGTTAGTCCCGAAATGACCTAGTTTGTGTCGAGTGGACGTTAAACCCCATTTCTCTCTCTCTCTCGATGGGGGTGAATGGGTAACGCGTGCGCGTAGGATCAGAAGGTCTGTTATTGAGTCAAGTGGCACGGTTTCGATTTCCCGCTTGTACGTGACAAGCAGAATGGACGCCTGTCCAACCTCGTGGGATGGGTAGGAAAGGGTGGCATATGATGGGGTGGGGTGGAATACGATGGGGTGGGGTGCGCTGGTATACAATGGGATGGAATGGGATGGGTGGGGTAGAGTAGATTACGATGTGGGGCGTGGAAAAGGGTGGGATATGGTGGGGAGGCTGGAATAAGATGGGGGGGATAGGGTTGAATACGATGGGGTGTCTTCAGATTCTAACTGTCAAGTATTATTTTACAGGAGTTTATCGTACACACGATTACCATGGTGCATCTTTATTTTAATGATTAGGTTGTGCGTAGGGGGGAAACCGGAGGACCCAGAGAAAACACACGAGGTTAGACAGACAACCTGAAACAACTCCACCTGACTCAATGTCAGACCTTGAAATCTAAAGCGCACAAACACACCCTACGAGAAATATAGCCTCATTTATAACCGGGGGTGGCATACGGGTGGCCGAATGGTTAGCGCGTGCGCGCTGTATCATAAGGTCTGTCATTGATTCAACTGGCGTGGTTTCGATTCCCCGGTCGTACGTGACAAGGAGAGGGTCGCCTGTCCAACCTCGTGGGTTTTCTCCGGGTCCTCCGGTTTCCTCCCACTGCTAATAAGACACCTACGCGGAAGTGAATAATTATTGAAATAAAATTGAACCATATGTTAATCCCGAAATGACCTGGTTTGTGTCGAGTGGGCGTTAAATCTCTCTCTCTCTCTCTCTCTCTCTCTCTCTCTCCTATAACCAGGGGTTATATAAACCTGATCATTATTTGTTCTAACCATGTAATTATTAAAACGATTCTATTCATTTATAATTATTATTTGTTTGTTTTTCATATTGTTTCGCGCTTTGCTTTTGGCGAGTTTATAGGGTGTTTTTTATTGACTAATATTCTTGTCATTGCGTGTTACAGAATGGAGAGTCATTAATTCTAAACATCATTATTACGGTGGTTGTTTGTAGTAGACCATGTTTTACTAATGGTGAACTCGCATTCCGTGTTATTTTTATATAATTGGATTGTTCTGACTTTTGACGTTGGGTGAATCAAAGTGGAATTTATATACCGGAACGTTTTTGGTTTGGTTTTTTTTCTCCGTGACTAATCTTAAAGGTGCAGTTTGCTTGTTAGAAAGCAATGAAATCAAATGATATGGGGTTTAACGTCCTACTGTTCTGCTCCGACTGGGCTAATGAAGACGGGCATACCGCATACAGTTTGCTATGAGGGAAAGTTTGCCCGGACAGCGGCACTACGCCCTACTCTTATATCAAATTCAAACTGACAAGTGATCTTTTACGAGCACGCCAATGTGCACACAGGACCCCGGTTTTTCGTCCCATCCGAACGACTATGCCCTGTCCCTTGTCAGCCCCCTCGTGTTTTTAGAAAGCATTTATATCCAATACAGAAGTAAACAATGTGTCAATTTTGACCCAGGAATTAGTTCCATACGCTTGTTAATCATCTTCTCCCTGCGTTGACTTTCTTGGCATGTTTGTTCTTTGGACAATTGGGCATCGATTGACGGGCTATAATTTTAATATGGCGTCACAATGTCATCATAAAGGGCACAGGTCACCAAGTATTCCTACACTTTATTTGCAGTTTGTGTATCTCAAGTTTTCCATGGTGAACCTCATACGTGCCTTTGAGCAAGAGGTTACCTACTACATGATGTTGCTCCATTTATGGTAGAAAGCGTTCTACCCAACGAACATTTAGGAAAAAATTAGAGTCGATCTGACAGACGAGAATTAACATTAAAGTCATTGGGGAAATCCCGTTCCTGTTTTTACTCGTTCCAATGAATGTTTATAACAGTGGCGAGGGTCATGCGCAATCCAGGTTATGTGTATTCTTCGCGGCACTAAAATATATGCCATTTGTATCGCATATGGATAACCAATATCCAGTGCCGGATTAACTGGGTTGGGAGCCCGGAACATACCAACTGTGCGGGGGCTCCATTTTTGTTTGTTCAAATTGTTCGTACTGACCGCGGATCGTACTAGTATGTACTCCGACCCCTTGAGTGCCTGGGCCTCCCAATATCCCTTACTGCTCAGGGCCCCAATCCTCGCCCCCTCAGCCCAGGTACTGGTTGGCTCTGTCCGGGATAAAATATTAGTATGACCCAGAATTGCGGGGGGGGGGGGCTTAAATGTGGGGGTCCGGGACATTTGTCCCACTTTGCCCCCCCCCCCCTAAATCCGGTACTGCCAATAATTTTTGCTCAATCAGATTATAATTGTTTTTATCCGAGCTACAAGACGTCCGGGGTTTTGTGGAGAGTTAAGGTGTGATCTTCTGGGACACCTGATTTAAATCCATCTTAAGGTTCCAGCGTTTGCGACAGGGACATCCTGGCCCTGGGACAAGCAACTCGGCGAGGGAGGGTCGTCCCGCCCCCCCTCCTTCTCAGGGCCCGGAGATCACTTTGCTAAACCACATTGGTCATTTCGGGACTAACATATGGTTCAATTTTTTTTTAATAATTCGCTTGTGCGTAGAGGTCTTTAGCAGTAGGGGTAACCGGAGGACCCGGAGAAAAACCCACGAGGTTGGACAGGCGCCCCTTCTCCTTGTCACGTACAAGCGGGGAATCGAAACCACGTCATTTGACTCAATGACAGACCTTCTAACCGTCAACCATTCCCTAAAATAATAGGGAATATATTGAACTTAAGATCCATGGAAACCGGCCTTTAAAGTGACTAGGGGAGTTTACACTGTATAATGATAGTGTTATTATATTTATTGAAATATTGTGTTAGTTTTACGCCATTTTGATTCACGTGAAATAAACGCACTAAACCTCCATTTCCATCTCGCATTATCTCTTGTCTCCCCGTCACGCTTCATAAATTACCGCCATTTTCTCGAGTAAGCACCCTTGACTAATAGCATAACACGTCGACCATACTGGTCATTAATGTTATAAAAATCGATCAGAATTAAGGATTTATCTTATTTCTATTGTTGTCGGTCATTACAACCAGCCCTAATGGTGTAGCAAGTTCCAGACCGTTGACCTTCAACCCGTTCCATATTCTGTCAATAACATTCTATAACTTGAAGAAAAAAAGGGGTTTTCTGGTACAGGAGATTTGCTGATAACAGTTCCATCGTGCAGCTAAATCTATATCGCAACGTGTCGTACACCAGGCAGGATTTGCTGTTGTCATCCTCTTTTAGTTATTTGGGATTTGCTGATGGCGATTTGCTGATGACGGCTCCGCCAAGCAGCTACATCTACATCGAAACGTGTCGTACACCAGGCAGGATTTACTGTTGTCATTCTCTTTTAGTTGTTTGGGAAGACCAAGTAGCTGGCGCCCAGTAGCAAGGGCGGGTCGGTGAGACTGGACGCTTGCTCACTAACCAGGCGCTCCCGGGGAAGATCCTAGTGTTGGCCTATTGTTTAAGTGGCATTTAATAACTGGATGAGAATAACACATGACACAATTATATGGAATATAAGTTACTTGAAAGATTTATTTAGGCGACGTTTCGACGAGGGTTCTCACGTCTTTGCTTGATAAACGTCGAAACGTCGCTGAAATAAATCCTTCGTGTAACTTGTATTCCATATGATTGTGTCATGTTTTATTGGCACAGAACGTTCATTAGCCCCGTTCCTACAGAAACATAAGATGTTAAGAACCATTTCCGAACCATATACATGAAGTCATGTAGCCCATTGATAGGAGCATTACTTCGACTAGGGCGGAACGGGTTCAAATGGAGAATTACTTCCACTGGCCATGGGGTAGAACGCGTTCATTAGGAGCATTATTGTGACTGGGGTGGAACGAGTTCAATGGGAGCTTTATCTCGACTGGGAAGGAACACGTTCAATTGAAGCATTAACTGAACTGGGGTGGAACACGTTCAATGGGAGCACTATCTGACTGGGGTGAAAGAAATTATGGAGACATTCCTCGACTGGTGTGGAACACGTCCAATGGGAGTAGTACCTCGACTGGGGTGGAACGCGTGCAATACGAACATTACGTCGACTGGAGTGGAACGCGTTCAATACGAACATTACATCGACTGGAGTGGAACGCATTCAATACGAATATTACCTCGACTGGGGTGAAAAAATTTATGGGGGCATTACCTCGACTGGGATGGAACACGTACAATTGGAGCATTATCTCGACTGGGGTGCAACGCGTTCAATACGAACGTTACCTCGACTGGGGGTGAAACAAGTTATGGTAACATTACCTCGACTGGCGTGAAACATGTTTCGGGAGCTTTGCCCTGACTGGGCTCTGTACCCTCTACCTACCCGCCCACCTCTGGTAACCAATGCATCTTTGATACCACCACCCACATATTATGTTGGCACGGTACAAGAAACAGATTGTCTACAATACAACTGATAATGAGAGTCACTTCTAAATTGAACTTAACTCTCGAGCATTCTAGAAAATTGAAAATGAAATGAAATGGGGTTTAACGTCCTACTGTTCTGCTCCGAACTGGGCTAATGAAGACGGACATACGCCTAACAGTGTGTTATGAGGAAAATTTTGCCCGGACAGCGGCACTACGGTCTACTCTTATATCGAATTCCAACTGTCAAGGGATCTTTTACGTGCACGCTAATGTATACACGGGACCTCGGTTTTTCGTCCCATCCGAACGACTAGACAGCTGCCCTTGTCAGGCCTTCCGTCCTGCATCACTGACAAGGGGGAACCACGCCGGTAAACTGGATGAACTTTCTAAATAAACAAACTCATCCAAGCACATCATACACAGCTAGACAAGCAATCTAAAATCCTACAAGAAATATCTTCTGAAAATAATCGGTTATTCATCGATAGATTTGCAACGTGGCTGGGTTTTTCTTGAAGTCCATTCAAACTGAGTCTTTGAATGTTTATCAAGTGCACCGCATGCCATTGATTGTAAATGCATTTGAGACGTCCGTCTTGAATGGAGCAGGGAATTGCATCTTGATACGCATCCATGATTTGCAAAATGTGTTTGCTTTATAAGTTCTTTTGATGTGAAGTAGATATGAATGTCGGTGCTGATGATATTAATATTCCATTTAGAGCCGACATTAGTCTGTTGCTAATGGACGTGTTCGCTTGGTCGCGTTCGTGCAGGATTGCTTGATATATTTAAGTACATAACTGAACAAATTATGTATGTTTTATTACGGGAGGAAACGGAGGGTGGGTGGAGGTGGTGACATTAAAAAATACACAAATTCTCACCAAACAGAATGATAGATTAAGTCATAAAAATATATCATTTATTTTTGACTGAAGCTTTAGCTTGCACCAGAACGCACCGTGGAACCCACAAGATTAAAAGCATTTGCTGAGCAGCATGCCACGTCGTACCCTCCTACTATATTCGGCGATATTGTTCTTAGTGCCAATTCCTCGGCCCCAACAATTTTAATCCAGCAGAGCGAATTAAAAACATGCGTTTCTTCAACGCTTTAATTTTTAAGATCATCCAGGATCACTGGCTGTAGTGTGTCGTGTTTGATGTGGTTTTGATTTTGAAGTGGCGAAGAGCGGGGTGGACATCAACTGCAGGATCGTGTACGTTCACGGATTCAATATACATACACACAACGCAGTGTTGTTTCCAACGGCACATTCTTTACAAATTAGTTATTTTTAATATCATACATATACTAGTAGATAAGATGTCACACTACCGGAAGTGAGAGGTGTCCAAACGGTATAACGCGTGCCTAAAGTGGAGGGTCGACTGCCTAACTTTGTGGGTTTTGTTTCCGAATTCTCCGTCTCGCACTGCTAATTATCCCCACGCACCCGTGTATCACAAAAGATACCAATATAATAAACATAGCAAAATACCTTGGGGAATTGTAATCCAGATTGAAAACGCCAAACAAACGCGTTCATTTTGTCCATGGGATACACCATGCATAATCCGCAGGCAATTTGACTGATTGATTTGAATAGATGCAAGCTAATTAGAGACGGCTTGTACATTAAAAACCCCAGATAATAAAATAAAAACCAATCCGCCATTACACTTTTCACGTGCATAGTTTGTAAGTATTGACAATAATTATCTATTCACCTGTCGCTTGCGCCACTTGAGACCTCTTTGATGTTCACCGCCATGTACAATAAGTTTCGATTATTTCCCATCAGATTAAAAGCATCAGCACGACATAATGGCCTCTCCAACATGTAAGCTTGAAAAGCAGAATTTTTGCTTTAATCTATATTTTATCTTTCGTCTTCATTATCCCAGTCGGAGAGAGAGAGAGAGGGAGAAATGGGGTTTAACGTCCAGTCGACACAAACTAGGTCATTTCGTGACTAACACATGGTTCAATTTTATTTCAATAATTCGCTTGCGCGTAAGGGTCTTTAGCAGTGGGAGGAAACCGGAGGACCCGGAGAAAACCCACGAGGTTGGACAGGCACCCTACTCCTTGTCACGTACAACCGGGGAATCGAATCGAAACCTCGCCAGTTGACTCAATGACAGACCGTTTGATACAGCGCAGCACGCACGTGCTAACCATTCGACCATCCAACCCCCCTATCCCAGTCGGAACAGAACAGTAGGACGTTAAACCACATTTCATATCATTTCATTTCATATTTTATCTGTAATTGATCTAATTTTCGGAACACGTGTGTGCTAAGAGATTATGAATCCCCGCTATTTTGAAGTCTCGTCTGTATATTGATAGTGCACGTATATTGAAGAAGGGTAGGCAAAAATGCCAATGTGTAGGTAAAAACGCCAAAATGTAGGCAAAAAAAGCCACTGTCCGGGCAAAATTCTTCGATTGCAGTTCACACGTAACGGTAATAAATACTACAGCCTTAAAATCGCACTTATGTATATACATATATATATATATTATAGTGCGCGTAAAAGAAGCAACAGCAAAATCACTCCCTTGCAGTTCATGTGTTATAAAAATTAGCATATTTGAGAGAGAGAGAGAGAGGGGGGGGGGGTTAACGTCCACTCGACACAAACTAGGTCATTTCGGGACTAACATATGGTTCAATATTATTCCAATAATTCGCTTACGCAGTGGGAGGAAACCGGAGGCACCGGAGAAACCTCACGAGGTTCGACAGGCGACCCTACTACTTGTCACGTACAACCGGGGAACATATGAACGGAGGTTAACACTATATTCTTTTTATTTGCCTTTCGGAGGCTCGGTGGCTGACTAACATTTTCGTTACATTTCAAAACCCGGCTTTACTGTTACCCGTTCGTATTATAAAAAGGGGTCCGCGGTGATTCAGTGAGTAAGCTCCGTGGGATTTCCATCTTGGTATCCGCTTGTCAGTCCTTCAAGACAGTGGGTCTGACATGGAACAATGTCCAGTCATTCGGATGGGACGAGAAACCGTGTACACGTTGGTGTGCACGTAAAAGACCCCTTGAAAGTTGTTGCCGTTCTTTGGCTTTTATTTCTCAGAACACTTAAACAGGACGTTAAACTCAAGTTCATTTCTCTAAAGAGCCACGGTGGCTAAGTGAGTAAGAAGCTGACTCGCTAGATTGGAGGTCGTGGGTTCGATCCCCGTGTTGGCCGAGAAAGTTCATCGGGATTTTCCGTCGTGGTTTTCCCTTGTCAGTGGCGCAGGACGAGGGCCTGACAAGGACAGCTGTCTAGTCGTTCGGATGGGACGAAAACCCGAGGGCCCGTGTACACATTGGCGTGTATGTAACAGATCCCTTGACAGTTGCAATTCGATATAAGAGTAGGCCGTAGCGCCACTGACCGGGAAAGATTACCGTCATAGCACACTGTATGGCGTATGCCCGTCTTCATTAGCACTGTCAGAGCAGAACAGTAGCACGTTAAACCCCATTTCATGTCATCTTCATTTCTCTAAAACACGTGCCCTCTACGAGAGTTAGAATGACTTCCATCTTGTTTTCCCATTTCCTACAGGGTACATTCAATTAGAGCTGTAGGAACCAAGTCAGGTGGATTGGAATTATTGGAATTATTTTTCCAGATAATTGGGTGCTGGCCATAGACTTGTGGATGTGCTAACTTTAATATAATTGCCCCCCAGTATCCTCGGGACTCCAGATAGATTCAATTATTATATTAAATAATGTGGCTGCGTGGATTCCCACAACTGTAGATTTATTATTAAATGACAACTGAGGTGTAAGATTTTTATTGGGAAATGAGATAATTAGGGTACATTTCTCACTCACGGTAAAGCTTCTGTAATGCGATGTTCGTCTACTTAACGTAGTGATGCGGAATATTTTTGTAGTAAATGGAAGTTTTCCCACAAATTAAAAAGCAATCCCCCGATGAACTCCCTCGGCCAACACTGGGATCGAACCCCGTGACCTTGTCTTACTCACTTAGCCACCGTGGCTCCCGTTAACACATGAAGCGCGACCTCAAATCACAGGAATCTAATTTAAACATGTAAACAGATTCTTGTTATGTTTATAAGATGCATAAACACTGATATTTAAATTTCAAGGCCCTATTTCACGAAATTTTAACTTAATTAAGATAAAATCTAAATTTTAGTAGATACTTCAATTTTGATTGGCTAAGCACTTAAGTCAATCTAATATTATCCAATCAAATTACTAAAATTTGGATTTTATCTTTGTTACAATTTGGTGAAATAGGCCCCTGGAATATCATAGATATTTCTTTTTACTTCATTCAATCAAAATAAACAAGAAAACCATCACAAATATATTTATAGTTAAAGTTTAAGTCTCTAACTCAGTATCATCCAGAGTCTTTGACATTGAAAACACAAATTATTGGTCAATTTAAATCAACATTGATGTTGTGATCTTACCAAGAAAAAATGGGCTTCTGATATCCAATATTTAAGACAAAATAAGCATTTTACCATTGGTACACGAATCGTGTACCATAATGCCTTTCAGCGCCATTTGTAACAAGGGACTCGAAGAACGAGGCTAGACATATTCCACGAGTCATTTCAAACGGTGACATCATATTCTTATCTAGAGAGCATGCACAATAAATACTATCGGTGTAGACTGGAATTACCAGACGCTAGAGATTGCCATTCGATTGAGACTTTTGGCGTATTTCGCCGAACATAACTGATTAGAAATTATAGTAAAAACGGAAACGATTGAATGTAAATCAGTTTATACATTCATATTACATTATTATATGCGTTGCGATCCATTTGTGTCAATTTCTAGGTCCAAAATATTAGCGAGTTAGTCCCTTTAAACTATTCACCAGTTTTCTATTTCACAAAGCACACATTCACGTAAATCAAACATTTTATAATATAACTCTTACATACAAACTAATATACGCTTCGTGAAACGCTCGTTTTGGGTTAGTGCTAAATGATAAGGCCAGCTCAATTTTTCGTCATAGGTCACGAGATGTAAACAGAGCTAGCGCTAATCCCAACCCTAACCCTAACCCTGAACCTAAGCCCAATGCTTACACTAACCCTAACCTACAATTTCGCCAACAATCACGTGCCCTAACCATATTTACATATCAGCGACCTTGACAAAAATTGAGCTGGCCTTAACAAATAGATTTAGCCCTCCTGTTATCAGTTTTAAGTTGAAGTGGGTGAAAAAGCATTTAGGTCTCTGTTCTTCACTGTCACTCTCCTTTTCAACCAACGACCAAATATGGACGTCACATAATTCAACTCTGAACCAATTGTATTCTGTTCCCGAATAGCCACAATCGGATGACCCACCCTCTTTTCAGCGTCTGGGGATGTGACGGTTGACGGTGTAACCTCTTCCTGCGTCGTTTGATTATCATTCTGTCGAGCCGTTATTGTCTGGTCTGCCGAATGTGATGGTGCGATTATAAGTGCAAAAACACTACCGGAGGTTAACTTGCGCATGAACTGACTTCCGGGTAATTTTAGACATCCGCACGGGGAAACAGGAAATTGCAAAGCGGTTCTATGAGCGTTCGGTGGAACTAAAAGTGACGATTTGTGAGCCTGTTCGAACAGTTTGAGAATGGAATCCGATGTTTCTGATCCTATACTGCCTTGAAGCTTTGACGGATCATAATAAGGAACACCTTCCTTTTCTCCAATATGAGCATACCTTTCTCGTAACATTTTGCCAGAAACTTTGCTACAGTTTGTTTGATTTGATTTTGGAACTGTCACTGGTCGGGATTCTTGACTAGTATGATTCTGGGGTGTACCATAACCTGATTCTGGAATTGTTATTGCTCGAGATTCTTGACTAGTATGGTTCTGGGATGTACCAGAGCCTGATCCTGGAACTGTCACTCGTCGGAATTCTTGGCTAGGATGATTCTGGAATGTACCAGAGCCTGATTATGGAACTGTAACTGATCCGTGATCGTTATTCTTGGAGTGTACCAGAACCGATTTTGGAACTGTCACTGGTCGGGAATCTTAACTAGTGTACCAGAACCTGATGTGGTATAAGCTTGTAGTTTAGCACTTGTTGCAGATGTCTCCTGGTCTTCTTTATGTATAAAATTTACTCTTTCTAGGCTTGTTCTTTGGTAGTTCCGTATAAACAACGTTTGGTGAAATTGTCCACCATTTGTACAAGTGTAGTTCTTGTAAAATGTCTCGAATGTTCGTTGATAAATAAATTGTTGGTTGTTGATATTGCTTTGGTTAACAAGTTATCAACATGAATTACAGCAGCACACAATTAATGTAACAAATATTAGTACAAATGCCTAATAGCATATAAGCTCCAATGTGGATATGGGAATTGTCTCCACATATCCAAATACAGGTAGATAAGTTTGTTCTTAGGAATGTGATCTGAAAGTGATTCCCTAATGACAGGTTTGTAGAAAGGTTCTCCTGTCTGACTTGTTTTGGTCTATGTATGAGGACCCGTTACCCATGGCATTAAACTTTTAATCTATCATTGTATAAACAAACAATATGGTTACTAAAACGATTTAGCCCGTTTATTACAATTTATAAGATATATGAAAAGTGTAAAACACAGATGACTGGAGATTAGGGAATTATATAAAGACAATATGAAATACAAAAAGATACAATACAAGGGGGTAATTAAGGTGGATTAATTAAATAAACGATCAATTAAACTATACCGCTCATTGAATTAAGTAACACTGTGCGGACTAGCATTAGATTTATTATTGGGCGGAATTTAATAATTGTGAGAATAATATAATTTTAGATTTAACTGATATTCACTCTACTACACTATTTGCAAATGTTAATAGGTATAATTAAAATGCTGCAAAATAGTTTGTTTAGAAATATGGTAATTGAATCAAACCCCCATCATATGGCCTGGGTCCATTCAGCTAGGTTAGATTGGATTCGTACAAATTCCCCCAGGACAGCCTTTCAGGGAAGCCCTTAGCTGCCTCTTGGTTGACTTGTACCTAAATCCGGACCTCGGAGAGAGAGAGAGAGAGAGAGAGAGAGAGAGAGAGAGAGAGATGGTATTTAACGTCCACTCGACACAAACTCGGTTATGTCGGGACTAACATATGGTTCAATTATATTTCAATAATTCGCTTGCGCGTAGTGGTCTTTAGCAGTGGGAGGAAACCGGACCCGGAGAAAACCAACGAGGTAGTTGACTCAACGACAGATCTTATGATGCAACACACACGCACACGCACTAACCATTCCACCAACCAACACCCGACCCTGAAATAAATAGAAGAGACGAACAGAACCCAGATAAAACTACCTGCAGGACGATCAACCAAGTATAAGGTTGATTATAGAACTATAATAGAAATATTTCGTCTGACTGGTTTCATATTAATATAACTTGTCTCGAGTTCTGTATTAATATCGCCAACGTTATATCATATTGATAATAACTCGACTACTTAAAGGTGTGGTGTTGGGTAGACGAGAGGTGTAACCCATGAGCTCTAGAAATAAAATACAATGGGGTTTAGGGTCCCCCAATTCTGCTCTAATTGGGCTAATGAAATTTAATTATCTGTTGGCGCACAAAATACCATGATTCAGCTATGATGGGCATATGAATTTGCTTGGAGACAAATGTCATGTTACAAAATGCTCAGGGACAATGTATGAAATGAAATGGGGATTCACGGTATACTTTTCTGTACCAAATGAAATGAAATTAAATGAAATGGGGTTTAACGTCCTACTGTTCTGCTCCAATTGGGCTAATGAAGACGTAATACGTCATGCAGTGTGCTATGAGGGAAATTTTTCCCGAACAGGGGCCCTACGGCCTACTCTTATATTGAAATTCCAACTACCAAGGGATCTTTTACATGCACGGCGAGCTATATATCAAAAAGGATGTTATCTATGCATGTAACCCATGGGTTCGATTACATGTCACTGCACAAGGTGTAGGATCACCCATATACCAAATATAACTTCAAAAACATTGATTAACCCAACCCCAACCCCTTTAACCTGTTATATATGCAAATTATGGGTTCAATCCCATGTCTGTACGTGACAAAGAGTGAGTTCTCCACTAAACTGATTAATAGGTTTTCATTTTAAAAGAAGCATCCCAACGTTTTACATTCATCACCAGCGGTGACTCGCCCCCCCCCCCCCCCATGTGAAAATATTTTCGACCATAAAAAAAATAGATATACATTGTCCGTCAATTTTCAATTTTACAGCATCCTTGTGGAGAGCGCTTCGTCTTTAACAACATTTGATCGTCTTGAGCTTGCCCAAGAACCAAAATACATTGGAATGCATCGTCCTTTATCCAGACTTGTCCTTATCTTGAACCATATTAAATCGTCTTGAGTTGGCCCAAGAACCGAAATACACAGGATACTTGTCGGTATCTTTAACCACATTTGATTGTCTTCTGTTGGTCCAAGAACCAAAATACATGGGAATGCTTCGTCTTTTATCCAGATTTGTCCGCATCTTTAACTACATTTGATCATCTTGAATCTCAATAATAGATTTATAAGGTCATGTAGCCGTGTAAGACTCGTACACGATAATAAATCATTGGTTTCTGTATGAGGAAGTAATAACGACACTATTCCAATTTTAACTCTATGAGGTGGAAAATGGAAATTAACATCGTAAAGTTGGTTATTTGTCGTCCAATGACGAGGTTTATCAGCATGTATTAGATCGTAAATCACTCTGTCTCATCATCTAAGTTAAAACCCTTGTCCTCTCCGCCATCTTTACTTATTTTCATCAACTTTCACCAACTTAATACCAAGATCAATCCATGATTGTCAATTTAGGTCTACCGATAAAATAAATCATTACCACCCTTCCTATAGCTTCTATAGCTTCTGTGATTACTTGATGCCATTTGGACTATCGAATGATCCGGGATCATTTTAAGGTTTCGGGTGATGGTATTTGGGTTATAAATAAGCTCCTGAAAATCTATGTCCGGAAGAAAACATGTTTCTGAAATGCCATTTTTAGTGCAGACAAGGAGTTTCAGCATAACACGGGTTTATTGAATTTGTTTTTAACCCGAGACTATGTTTAAAATATTTATAGGAATTGGTCATTTATGCAATGTATAGTCTTCGTGTAATAATATTTATTGATATAGATTTTTACAATTGGTATGAACAATTTTGTGATCCTGTTTTAGAACTTTAGACGTCGGAGAATATCGTTAATCTATAATAAAAAAAAATTGAATAGGTAGGAGACACGAGTATTACTCAACAAAATAAATTTTACGACCACTTAGTTTAAAGATAATTATTTCATTGGAATAAAGATGCAAGTTAAAGGGGAGGGAGGGAGAGGGGGTGTGTGAGAGAGAGAGAGAGAGAGAGAGAGAGAGAGAGAGAGTTTAACGTCCACTCGACACAAACTAGGTCATTTCGGGACTAACACATGGTTCATTTTTTTATTTCAATAATTTGCATCCGCGTAGGGGTCTTTAGCAGTCGGAAGGAACCGGAGGAAACCGGAGGACCCTGAGAAACAAATTAAAGGGACTAAACATCGAACTTAATATTATCCAGATTGGGAATTAAAAACACGAATTAAAATTCAATAGTGGTCCATTTCAAATATGTGACCCTGGCCTGTTTGCTTATTTCACCGAACATAAATTGAATGTAGATCAGACTATATACACTTATATTACATTAATGTGTGCTTTTAGAACTTTTTTCGTTTAGTTTAACGTTCCAAGGAATGAAGCTACACGTCATTTAAAATGATTACATTTTGGACACTGACAGATGTTTACATTTTGGACAGTGACAGATGATAACATTTTGCACACTGTCAGGTGATTACATTTTACGCACTGACAGATGATTACATTTTGGACACTGATAGATGATTACATTTTGCGCACTGATAGATGATTACATTTTGGACACTGACATATGATGACATTTTGCGCACTGACAGATAATTACATTTTGAGGTGACATATAAGGACAGAGAAGGAATCAGAATCGGATCCATTCTATAATGCTGCACGAAACCGATTTTGAAAACTAAGTAGTCTGTTTCGTATCCTTGTAAATATATCAATAAAGGTTTCTCTAAGACCGTCTTCAGACACTTTGACCTTTTTAAAAATATCGATAAATGATTTTAAAATTTGCTTAATTGGCGAAACCGTAGATGTGACATTATTGAAGGGTGTCTGGAAAACCTAGCAGGTGACGGCACATCCATCAGTGGGTGTTTAAAGATGCCTATTTATGGTTAGTGTTTAAAGATACATATTTATGGATAGTATTTATGGTTAGTATTTAAAGATACCTATTTATGGTTAGTGTTTAAAGATACCTATTTATGGATAGTATTTATGGTCAGTATTTAAAGATACCTATTTATGGTTAGTATTTAAAGAAACATATTTATGGTTAGTATTTATGGTTAGTGGGACTTGTATAAATCACGGGGGGTTGGATGGCCGAATGGTTAGCACGTGCGCGCTGTATCATAAAGCCTGGCATTGAGTCAGCTGGCGTGGTGTCGAATCCCCGGGTGTACGTGACAAGTAGAAGGGTCGCCTGTCCAACCTCGTGGGTTTTCTCGGGGTCCTCCGGTTTCCTCCCACTGCTAAAGACCCCTACGCGTAACCCAATTATTGAAATAAAATTAAAACCATATGTTAGTCCCGAAATGACCTAGTATGTGTCGAGTGGACGTTAAACCCCATTTCTCTCTCTCTCTCTCTCTCTCTCTCTCTTGATAAATCACAGGTATGACATAGAGCACACGGGTTAAACCACCAGATCGATCGCAATATGCGGAAAGGTAAACCGGTGAATAAGGTTTTCTGGATATTTAATTTCTTGGATCAAGTACTAGGCCACAATCGCATCTTTAAGATAGAAGAATGGCCTCTGTAAGGCGACATATTGAGCAACTATAACGTGACGTTGATCAAGGTTTCTATCAAAAGATGGTCGACTAGAATCAAAGAACGTCTGCTAACATAAAGAAACTAATTGGTACCAGAACGATGCTTTTTGTGTGATTCAAATCCAATTAGTGTTCTGTCTAAACTCGTATTAACCAAAATAAAAACCTTTTTTTTCTAAGTCTGAAAGCATCAAATGATATTAGTGTGACCATTTGGTAGACGATTGGTAAGTGATTGAACTATTAGCGCCGACATATCGTTAGACTGGACAGCTGGGATCAACTCAATATCAATTCGCCATAATATTAAAACTTCCATATCGATCTCCGGAACTGTGATGCCCGTTTGGGGAAAATTGACGTGCACGTAAGCTGTAGATATATGGCCCCATGGGGTTACCCCCCCCCCCCCTTTCCCCGCATCCCTTCCTCCCCCGGTCACCCTTCCTCTGGACAGCTGGGATCAACTCAATATCAATTCGCCCTAATATTAAAAAGTTCCATATCGATCTCCGGAGCTGTGATGCCAGTTTTGTGAAAAACTGACGTACGCGTAAGCTATAGCGTAGCGGGAGATGGGTGACTATGGGGCTAACTGAGCCCCTTTTGTTACCCTTCCTATGGACAGCTGGGTTCAACTCAATATCAATTCGCCCTAATATTAAAAGTTCCATATCAATCTTCGCAGTTTTGATGCCCGTTTTGTGAAAATTGACGTACACGTAAGCTGTAGCGAAGCGAGAGATTGCGTGTGACTATGGCCCCATGGGGTTAACCCAGCCGCCCACCGCCGGTCACTCTTCGTCTGGGCAGGTGGGTCCATCTCAGTATCTGTTTGCCCTAATATTAAAACTTTCATATCGATCTCCGGAACTGTGGTGCCCGTTTTTTGAAAATTGACGTACACGTAAGCTAGTTTGTGTCTAGTGAACGTTAACGCTCTCTCACTCTCTCTCTCTCTCTCTCTCTCTCACACACACACGCACACACACATAGCCCGAGCTAGTTCATCAAATGAGTCAGCAATTCATGGCGAATAAAGTAAAATTGACTCGAGGAGTCCTAAGCTCTTTCAAGTCAAAAATCTTCACGACTGGCGAGTCCGAGTCGAGTCGCATGTCGGATCATTGTTGCGACTTATGTCGGACTCGTGTTCCCACCTCTGCAAGACAGGCAGGCCAACATGTGGATATACGTAGACAATTATTAAAAACAAACAACATCCTTCTATTCTGGGGATGAGGAACTACTCCACTCTGAGACAAGAAAGAAAAGGGAGGTAGGCCGCTTGGGACTGGTGGTCTACCTTATTTTACAGGGTGTTGGGCTGGTGTGTGTTGCCCTCATATGTCCTTCTATTCTGGGGTTGAAGAACTACTCCACTCTGATACAAGAAAGAAAAGGGAGGTAGGCCGCTTGGGACTGGTGGTCTACCTTATTTTACAGGGTGTTGGGCTGGTGTGTGTTGCCCTCATATGTCCTTCTATTCTGGGGTTGAAGAACTACTCCACTCTGATACAAGAAAGAAAAGGGCGGGGAGACCTTTTCGGGTTGTGAGTGTTGCCATCATGTTACCACCAGAGTCGGGACTAGTAGTCTACTGTCTTTTAAAGGGGTCTGGGCTGTTGCGTGTTGCCCTCACATATCCTTCTATTCTGGGGATGAAGAAGTACCCCACTCTGAGACAAGAAAGAAAACGGAGAAGGGACCGCTTGGGGTGGTGGGTGTTGCCATCATGATACCAGAGTCGGTACTGTTGGTCTTTTAAAGGTGTTTGGGCTGGTGGGTGTTGCCCTCGTGTCCATCTAATCTGGGGATGAAGAACTACTCCATTCTGAGCTAATCAACTCACAAGAAGAGATGAAAGAAAAAGGAGGAACCGATTGGTCATTTACACATAGATATATTGACGGAATTCTTCAAGTCATGGATATCCATCAGCCACGTGGTGTCAAACATGGCCCTTAACAATGATCCACGCCTATCCTTTAAAGATGGTAGATCAAAAGAGTCTGCTGTAATTTAGTATCAATGCCGACTCTCGTATCATGACGGTTACACCCACCACATCAATCCCTGTCGCTATGATACAGTTACTTTTGTTTGTTATACGCTGAAGTCAGATGGGACATTTACACATTGGCGTGAACGTAAAAGAACCTTTACCAGTTAGAATTCTATATAAGAGTAGGCCGTAGTGCCGCTGTTGGGATAAAATTTCCTTCATAGTATAGCAGACTGTGTGGCGTATGTCTGTCTTTATTATACCCCATTTTATTTCATTTGTACACCGAAGGAATATTATTTGAATAGTAGACACAAATACACACAGAATATACAACAAAAATAACAATCAAATACAATTAAAATTTAACACCTTTATCGTCGAAACGTCGTATTGTAATTGTGTATCCATACGATTGTACCTTGTGTGTTTAACATGTTCAATTACTAACTGCCATACCAAAGAGAGACGGGGAGAGAGAGAGAGAGAGAGAGGGAGAGAGAGAGAGAGTTTAACGTCTACTCAGCACGCCCACAAGCCAGGTCATTACGGGGTATTCGATTGCATGTATGGGTTTAACATCCACTTAAAACAAACTAGGTCATTTCGGGACTAACATATGGTTCAATTTTATTTCAATAATTCGCTTCCGTGGAGGGGTCTTTATCCGTGTGTGTGTGGGGGGGGGGGGGCGGAGGACCCGGAGCAGAAGAAATCCACGAGGTTGGACAGGTGATCTACTCCACTTGACTCAATGACAGACCTTATGATTTCAAGCACACGCGTTAAAGCACTAGACCACCCACGCCCAACCCCTTTCCCCGCATACCAAATAGTATTGAGTAAAATGATATTGCACATATATTATCTATTCCCTTACGTTCAGATGCACGATCTGCGACAATATCAAAACTCCCAAAACTTTATCAAAATTCTCAAAATTTATTATTCGGAACTGAAGACTGAAACAATTCTGAAGAAATTTTGTCGGCAGTACAAAACTTCCTCGACATCTCCCAAAGATTTTGAAAATTCTGTATGAAAATGTATGAAATATAAACATTCTGATTGTGGTTTGTACATATATGCAATTATAAAAAATGATATAAATTATGAAAATTATTTAGATGTGATAAGAAATCGAAAACACAGAAAAGCACTAACAAATCTAAGAATAAGCGCACATAAATTGAAAATCGAAACAGGGAGATATTTAAAATTAGACGTAAACGATCGTTTGTGTAATGTATGTCAGGAGGTAGAAGACGAAATTTATTTGATAACAAATTGTAAAAGACATGACGAAAAAAGAAAAGAACTGTTCAGATTAATTCTAGTTCGTGAACCAAATTTTTATAAACTGAATGATTTACAACAATTTAAAATACTGTTGATGAATAAAAATACAGAAATTTTAAAATGTTTAGGAGCTTTTGTATACAATTCGTTTATGTCTTTGTAAAGCTGTGTATCTTTGTATAATTATGTCCATGTATGTATCCTTTGTTTGTTTCATGTATATTTCTATTATGTTTATTTGTATATGTACATAACCTTGTAAGGTTTTTATGCAATAAAGTTTCTTCTTCTTCTTCTTCTATAGTGTATATAGCCATCTTATAATTTAGTCGTTCCTCTACTTTACTTTACTTTTCATTATATATTTATGTTTGTACTTTTATGGAGAGGAGGTCTATTGGCTTCTGCCTGTTCTCCAATCCAGTCTCTGTGAATAAATATTGTTTAGAAAACAAAATTATCTATTCAAACGCCGAGACAGTAGGCGACGTCTGAATATAACTTATCTGGATAGAGAAATATCAGTTAATTACATTAAGCTAGGATGATTTTCATATTAATTATAATGAATACTAAAATTATTCAGCTTATCTCGAATTTATAATTGAAAATGACGACAGTCGAAAGTCTTTATCTATAGTAGACTGTTAAAATTGATGAAATTTATGTATGCACTTCTCTATAATAGATAACGGTAATTATTAATGAAATTTATCTCTCTTCCGGATGATGAATAATCAGATACAACGTATATATTCGTCTATTAATGAATAATATTATTGTTTTACTTATATCTTGAAATTGTCCAGAAACTAGCCATTTTATCTTTATTACGATTGGGATCATCCGGTTTTCACCCACTGCTTTCTTTCTCTCTTTCTCTATCTCTGTCTCTCTCTCTCAATAAACTTGATTATGTTAAACCATCTCTCTCTCTATCTCCTTCACTCTCTCTATCTCTCTCTAATGTCCAAGGTATTGTGTTGACGAGATAATAAACTTCATTTCATCCCACCCCATTCTGCTCTTTGAGGAAGCGGGGCATTTGTTGCGACTGGGATCATCCGGTTTCCTCCCACTGCGCTCTCTCTCTCTCTCTCTCTCTCTCCCTCTCTATCTCTCTCTCTCTCTCTCTCTCGTTTATTTAATTGAATGTGTAGCCAAATACTGATGTCATTGAGGAACTAAGTTTGTTTTGAAACTATGGTTTGGATAATTCACCTGAATCCACATCATATTGTTATTAAATAGCATAGTCAGAATTGAATATCAATTGAAAGCTTGTCAAATTAAATGGGTTTTCGTGGTTTTCATAGTTTTCTTTAAATATATTGGCTATTGCGTAAATTAAAGGGAATGTAATTTCATTCTCCTTAGTTTTGGAGCGTGTGCAGTAAAACAACCCGTTGTCATTTGGTGCAAGTTTTACTTTACGCTGTTTCAATATGATCTGAGACTTTTGCTTGATGAATAAAATTATAAACGTTCAGTTAAACATACATTATGCAAGAGCTAAATCTGTCTGTTGTAGGCCTTTCTCTAGGCCTGGAATATTATATAAACTATTAATTAGACATTAATTAAGAAAACAAGACCATAATCAACTCTCGGTGCCATCGGATATTCGAGATTTTTAACTATATTAGAACGGTTCTCCATTTTGAAAATTGAATTTAAAATTGTGAAAACGAGGCTAAGTCTCGATTATACCAGTGCCCTGGTTACCACTATAATGCACACATCTTGTCAAAACAACAACCAGTTATAACCTGGCTCAGATTGTAGTAATTTGAATGACATTTTCAATATTTTCATTTTACATTGTCTATTTTTATGCTATTATTGTAAGAATGGTCAGCTCTTTATCTAAATCTTACATAATGTATATTTAAATAACATGAAGCCATAACATTTATTGACTTAAACATACATTATGCAAATGAGCTAAATCTGCCTATTGCAGGTCTTTCTTTAGGCCTGAAATGTTTTCTAAATTATTAATGAGAAAATGATTAACTCATCCAGACCATAATCAACTCTCGATGGCATCGCTAGCCTGCGATGATTTTTTCTGGATTAAAATCATATCTGCTGTTTAATGCTCATTGAAAATTAAATCAAAAAATGAATAATCAAGACTATGTTTTTTTTTTCGTACAGACTTTAGTAATTCAATCGATAAAATCTCAGTTCAGATTGTGTTTTTAGGATTGTCATCTATGCGCAAGTGGGTTCGATTTGACAATTTAAGAGACGATCGGCCTGCCTGGCATTAAGATATAATGCGAGTTCGAAAATAACCTAGTCCATATCTATGATCATCTGTTACGTGATCTGTCAAGTGGGATAGGATTTACATCCAAGGTTATGAATAATCAACCCTAATTATAAATATCGGCAGACATCTTGTTTTAATATAAATAGATTAGCCATATTTACAGGGAAGGATAAGATAATTGTTATGACAGATTGGACAGATGACAGAGTTAAATTAATGGGTTGAGTCAGACGGTCAGTCCATGAAGATGTCCCATGTGTGTTCAGCCAGTTCGTTCTAATTAGATGGAATGTATGGCCTGGTCAGTATTGTCAGAAGTGGCCATTGGGGTAATCACTCCGCCACGTGTTACCAACGCTCAGATTGGAACATTAGATTGCTCGCGCCACGTGCCAGACGTTACGTCATCTACTTCCGTCCCGAATTGAAATATTTCTGGACGTTTATATATGGTCTCAGACTAGCAATTATTTGCTCATTGACTTCGATGTCGAATGGCTTTTTGCTCAACATACCGTTGGTTCCAATCTTTATAGGCACACAGGGGACCGCATTTGGCAAATCTCCTCATCATAATTTTGTACGGGGTGTCTTTGCTAGAAGGATTTGATGTTGACTGGGGTCAAGATGTCACTTCCGACACAATGATTCCTCTGCAGAAAGACAATTTACACCCCCTATCCCTCCGCTATAATATCATCTGTATTACCCCAAATTGCTATGAAATTGCAAATTTGATCCCATTTCTCCAATTTTAAACCAAAATGTCAACCAATAAAAGAAGGAAAAGGGGATAAAGAAATTAGGCGAAAAGGTGTCTATTTATAACTCGCACTAATTACTATAAAGATGCGGTACTTAAATCTTTCAGCAAGTTAACAAACAAAAAACATGACGCAGTATCATTAATATAAACAAGTTCTTTATCAGTTACCAAACCTTTCTATTTCGTTTTGAATTATCTTTGATTTCAAAAATACGTATGCTACTACTGGTGGTTTTGTCATGGACCTTATAATAAGATATTATAAGTTCCACGGTTAGTGCCGCTGTCCGGGATAAATTTCCCTCATAGCACACTGTATGGGGTATGCCCATCTTCATTAGCCCAGTCAGGAGCAGAACAGTATGACGTTAAACCCCATAGCCTTACATCATTAGCCCGGTAGGTGCAGAAAAGTGAGAAGTAAAACTCCCATTTCATTTCATTTCCATCGACAGGCTTTAGACTAGTCCACTACTCCAATGACGCTCTTCCAAATTCAGAACTTATTTGATCAGTTAACGGCCTTTAATCTATAAATCATCTTCATAATATGTCTTAGGATTACTTTTAACGGGGGGGGGGGGGCGTCACGGTGGCTAAGTGGGTAAGACGCTGGCTCGCTAGCCTGGAAGTCGGGTGTTTGGTCTCTGCATTGGCCGAGAAAGTTCATCAAGATTCAGATGGAGGGCCTGACACGGACAGCTGTCTAGTCGTTCGGATGGGACCAAAAACCGAGGTCCCGTGTACACATTGACGTGCACGTAAAAGATCCCTTGAGAGTTGGAATTCGATATAAGAGTAGTCCGTAGTGCCGCTGTCCGGGCAAAATTTCCCTCATACACAGTATGGCGTATGTCCGTCTTCATTAGCCCAGCATAGGAGCAGAACAGTAGGACGTTAAACCCCCATTTCATTTCATTTCATTTCTACTTTTAACAGTTAAAGAAGCTGAATGGCTAATAACTGGGACATAGAAATTGACACAAATGGGCCGCAACGCATATAATATTGCAATATGAATGTATATAAACTGATTTACATTCAATCGTTTCCGGTTTTCTCTAATTTCAAATCAGTTATGTTCGGCGAAATACGCAAGATGTCTCAATCGAATGGCAATCTCTAGTGTCTGGTTATTCCAGTCTACACCGGTAGTATTTATTGCGCATGCTCTTTGCAAATAACAATATGACGTCACCGTTTGATATGACTTGTGGAATATATATGTCTAGCCTCGTTCTTCGAGTCCCTTGTTACAAATGGTGCTGAAACGCATTCTGGTACACGATTCGTGTAAAAGTGGTAAAATGTTTATTTTGTCTTAAATATTGGATATCAGAACCCCACCTTTTCCCAGTAAGATCACAACACCAACGTTAATTTAAATTGACAAATAATTCGTGTTTTCGATGTCGAAGACTTTGGGTGATATTGAGTTAGAGACTTAGCTACTTTAAATTGACAAATAAGTCGTGTTTTCAATGTCGAAGACTGTGGATGATATTGAGATTAAACTTAATTTATAAAACATGTACCGTACCACTTTAAACTCGATCTGTAGAAAGTAGGAAATGGTTTCATGTAACCCGAAGGGACCACTCACAAAACAGCTGATCATTTATAACATGTTCTGTAAATCACCCCAGGGGACTTTCAATCGTTCCTAGCAGCATTCACAGAGATCCATCGTCTCAATTTCATGTTAATACGATGGTTCGTCGTTGTCCTTAACCAAATAATAGCCTACTGAATTCCAAGTCCCACGTTTTACGAAGATCCAATGTCTCAGTCTCGTTTTATCCGTTACATATAGCTTCGGCTTCTGAATTTCAAGTCCAACGTTTCGCGGAGATCCATCTTCCCAATCTCTTGTTACACGGAGCCTATCGTCCACCAAATAGCCTTGGATTCTGAAATCAAAGTTCAACTCTCTCTCTCTCTCTGTCTCTCTCTCTCTCTACCGCGGGATATCCGAAGCACAATTAGATGTTTTCCGTCAGCAAGTGGTATCAGGTGGTCCAATAAGTGTTATTAGATATGATTAATGGGATCGCGGTGTCAACCCCCCCCCCCCTCCTCAGTGCTGAACTTGCCTCTCAATCATGATAGTGATATCACCCACGACAGAAACAGACGTTAATTGCTATTTACTACCTATTGCCTGTAGGATGCTCATAGAAAATTCTGGACGAGTGGTCACATTTCAATTTACCCATATAAAAACGGAGCAAACACGGACATTCATGTTTGATGTGACTCCCATATTTGTGTTATAGGTTTTTATCTTTAATACCTGACCCTAACCCTAACCCTAATAGAAAGTAGGAAGTTCCATGTGGACACAGTACGGACGGCTAACCGCTAGTTGTTCGGTGTAAAAGTGATGGAAATAGTAAAGGGAGTCGGATCAAACATGATCGCCCAAACACGGAGGGAAAATAACATCCTAATTTTGCGATCAGCCTGAATGATGGGATAAGTCTCTAATGTACATTTTAAAAAACGCTGCAAACTCTCCTAGACGAGAATTTCACTAAGTAAACCCTGTCATTAATTCACCCACATCAATTGATCACCTCATTCCATTTACGCGTTAATAATTATTTCAATTATGAGTTTCCAATATTTTTCAATTAAAAACGTTGTTCTGGGTTTAGTTTTATGATAAAACAATGGGTCTACGACATGGAAATCGATCTTGGTTATATCGGGGTATTACAGATAGGCCTCTCCTCTCTCAACCTGTCGATCGAACTTGATAGATTCAGCTGGTCGGCGATGGTCACAGGGTCAGTGAGGGCAGATACGCCGTTTACAGGAGATTTGCTCCTGCAAGTGGTGGTGCACATGAGGAGATGAAGAATTAGACGAAGTGACAAGATAATCCAAGTACCTTGACAAGCTGGTAAAGAATCACTAATTAAAATACTAACAGGATTGTATTAAATTCATCAACTGGTTGTCAAACTCCTCAACACGGTCATGTATTACTTCCATTCAGCTCTTCTTGGTATTTAAACAGACCTTCATACAAAGGGACAATATTAAACAGTTTGCAAAGGACTATACTATTTCGAACATTTGATTTCAACGTGATGAAAGTCCATGTTGATATGAGCGAGAGAGAGAGAGAGAGAGAGAGAGATGGGTTTAACGTCCACTCGAGACAAACTAGGTCATTTCGGGACTAACATATGTTTCAATTTTATTTCCATAATTCGCTTACGCGCAGGGGTCTTTAGCAGTGGGAGGAAACAGGAGGACCCGGAGAAAACCCACGAGGTTGGACAGGCGACCCTACTCCCTGTCACGTCATGTTGATATTATTAATTAAAGTGTCTAAGTCTCTAACTCAGTCCCTTCTTACCTTGTCAAGCGTAGCGCGCCTGTGGAACTGACAACAAAAGTGTGCATAGTCTGAGATTCGTGTTTTTACACTTTGACATGCTCGTAAAAGAACCCTTGACAGTTAGAGTTAGGGGAATAGTAGGCGGAAACGTTTTTGTCCCGGGCGAATGAATTCCCCCCCCCCCTCCCTTTAATGCTCACTTTGACCTAGAAATAAACATGGACGCGGACGTTAATTCCAGCTAGTAGCCCACACACCCGTCGCATGCGCGTTGCATCATAAGGTCTGTCATTGAGTTAAGTGACGTTGTTTCGATTTCCCACTTGTACGTGACAAGGAGTAGGGTCGTCTGCCCAACTTCGGGCATTTTCTCCGGGTCCTTCGGTTTCCTCCCAGACCACTATGCGCAAGCGAATTATAGAATTAAAAGTGAACCACGAGTTAGTCTCTCTCTCTTTCTCTCTCCTTTGTTACGTGAGAACAACTGGCCTATCTTTATTCTACATTTCACGCTAAACGTATTTTTTTCTGTTTTAAAAGTAGCGAACCGGAATGTGAAGATGACATGTCACCTAAACGTCAGATTAACAAAGAGTAAAATCTGACGCCCTGCCAAAGTCAATTAGTCAATTTATTTTGCTTTAGCTTACATGGAGTTTATTTACGTAAAATTAACAGGGTTCCGATAGCTGGGGCTTTTAACAGCTTTTCGTCACGTGCTTCTCCCTGAGTTATGTACCTTGATTGTTATTCTATGACGTAACGAACGTGCCGTCGTTCTATGTGTCTGATGGACTCAATTGGATTAAAATCAGAACCGTGGCGATAAAAGGGAAGACTCTAATCCAGGCTAAAATCAATTTACACTGTGGTAGGGTTATAAAAATATTTGTTAGAACGTGATTAAGTTGTCTACTGGTACAACTTGTTCATATTAGGTCTTTAATGGAAAAAATCGTTTTATATATGAGCCGACGGGTTTATGAAATACCTCTCTCGTCTCCCAGGAGTACATATTTCCATGATTATTTATGACGTGTTTGGTTGTATAGAAGCCCCAACTGTCTGAGTTTCATCAGAATTAAATATGGCCGCGTCAATAAATCATATAGTAAGTCAAGATGGAGACCTACCTAGGAATTATATCCAATGAAATTACCGGGGAGCATGTGCCAAATTATTCTACAATTACGAGTAATAACCCCCGTGAGCCATATCTCTCCAACATATTGACAGGGTTATAAATTTAATAACTAACCTCTATCGAGGCTATATTTCCCCCTCGACGGCCATTGCCTATCTTCCTCTTTTACTATACTCGTCAATTCACCTTCCATAATTAGCTTAATAATCTTATTTTCCACCCGTGAACAACAATTTGCTATGTGTGGAGATTTTCTCCGATATTCTCACTTCTTTTTTCTTTCTGAGCAACTGACCTTTCAACTAGATCTATCTGGGAAGTTCAGAAATGTATTTTTTTAAAATCATCCATTTTCTTTTAAAGAACACACACTTACAAGGTCGTCTTCTGGGTCTTTACAAAACTAGCACTCGTCGGTTGGGATGGGATGGGGGTGGGGTACAAAACTAGCACTCGTCGGTTGCATGGGGGTGGGTGGGGGGGTACCAACACTCGTAGACCTCGTATGGAACGCTTTTTTTCATAACTTTGACTCTGAGGTGAAGAGATATTAGTTAAAGTAGCTTAGTCTCTAACTCAGTATCATTCAAATTCTTCGACATTGAAAACACGAATTATTTGTCAATTTAAATCAACATTGATGTTGTGATCTTACCGGTAAAAGATGGGCTTCTGATATTCAATATTTAAGACAAAATAAACATTTTACCATTCGTGTACCATAATGCGTTTCAGTGCCATTTGTAACAAGGGACTCAACGAACGATGCCATATGTCAAACGGTGATGCCATATTCTTATCTGGAGGGCATGTACAGTAAATACTATCGGTGTAGACTGGCATAACCAGACGCTAGAGACTGCCATTCGATCCGAGACTTCTGGCGCATTTCGCCGAACATAATGACTTGAAATCAGAGTAAAAACGGAAACTAATGTAATATAAATAGTTTATATACATTCATATTACATTATTATATTTGTATCAATTTCTATGTCAGAAATATTAGCGACTAGCAGGATACCCGGCTTCGCTCGGGGGTCATAACTCCGAAACCGGAAGTGGTAGACTAACGCCACCTGGCCTATGTTACTCCCCGGTCCAAGCTACCCCTATACCCCAAATTACAGACTCGGGGCAGACCTAGTGTAGCCGCCAACCCCCGAACAGACAGACAGACAGACAGACAAACGACAGTCACAAATATATATATATAGATATAGAAGATTTAGCTCCTTTAAACAATATTTTTTTCGGTAAACTGCACAGCAGACAAGAAGAGAGTTTCTTAAAAACCATTTTGATATATTTAGAATGCCATCTTAAAAAATCGTGAGCATATGATGAATATTATCTGGGGGGCAAATAGTCACTGAATAACATACTATATAATAATATATATAATCAATTCTCACTAATAGTCGATGGGAGGGGGGGGGGGGTAGCGTTGTTCTTCTCGAGAGTGACCCTCTTCGAAAAAAGCCAAAGTCACCACCAATTCAAGTACGATCGACACAGAACTCAACATGCTTGATATGACATCATAATTCCAAGATGACGTCACTCTCGGTTTTTGGTTTATATAGTACCATACAGGCACAGTAAAACGAATGCATCACTTTACGTGTTTACTAGAATAGACGTCCATAACATGTTATAAACTGTTTATTACTCGTGTATAATAGAAATAAACCGGGGGGGGGGGCAGGTTGTTGACTGTTCATTACTATAGTGGGCCTATAATATAGAAACAGTTTGTTGGCGTTTTATTACTATAGTGTAGGCTTATAATAGAAAGAAATCATCGAGGATGAGGGGCCGGTTGTTGACTCTTTATTACTATAGTAGGCCTATAATAAATAGAAACCATCTAGGACGAGAGATGGGTTGTTGATTGTTTATTACTATAGTAGGCCTATAATAATTAGTAACCATCGTGGATGAGGAGCAGGTTGTTGACTGTTTATTACCAGAGTATAATAGATTGAAATCATCGAGGGCGAGGGGCAGGTTGTTGACTGTTTATTACACGTGTATAATAAATAGAAACCATCGAGGATGAGGAGCAGGTTGTTTTGACTGTTTATTACTATAGTGTAGGCCTATAAGAGAGAGAGAGAGAGAGAATGGAGAGGAGAGAGATTTATATTTAATACATGTAATTATTACTTTGGAAAACAACTTGTCAACAACACAAGCCAGCAAAGAGAGAGAGAGAGAGAGAGGTGGAGTTTAACGTCCACTCGACACAAACTAGTTCATTTAGGGACTAACTTATGGTTTAATTTTATTTCAATAATTCGCTTGCGCGTAGGAGTCTTTATCAGTGGGAGGAAACCAGAGGACCCTAAAATATAGAAACAGGCTGTTGACTGTTTATTACTAGTGTATATCGAGGATGAGGGGGGAAGTTGTTTATTACTATAATAGATAGAAACCATCTAGGATGAGGGGTAGATCAACTAACATGGTAATTGAAGAAGTAAGGTGATAAGAATTGTCTGGGGATCAATAAAAATCCAATGAATATCTGACCAACCATTATCAGTAATATGTGATGGCCATCGTGATTAAACACAGAGTGGACATGATGTACAGCATCTCCCGATACATAAAACTACCGCTAACAATATCGACTTGGATAAACTATAGAGTCTTAATGTACGCGGGTCACGTATGGATTACACATCTGGGCGAATTTCAGTTTACTTTCAGATCTTCAACTGTGATGAGTTAGGAAATTATATTTATATTCATTATAAAATACCAGCACACGATGGCCGTGCGTCTTTTCGTTCAACACAACGCGGGCCAAACCCATCCTCACATTGTATTTTTTAGAAATGAAATGAAATGGGGTTTAACGTCCTACTGTTCCGCTCCGAACTGGGCTAATGAAGACGGGCATACAGTGTGCTATGAGGGTAATTTTGCCCGGACAACGGTACTATGGCCTACTCTTACATCGAATTCCAACTGTCAAGGGATATTTTACGTGCACGCCTATGTGTACATGGGACTTCGGTTTTCTGTCCCATCCGAATGACTAGACAGCTGTCCTTGTCAGGCCCTCCGTCCTGCATCAGTGACAAGGGGAACCACGCCGGAAAATCTGGATGAACTTTCTCGGCCAATGCAGGGATCAGGGATCAAACACCCGACCTCCAGGCTAGCCATCGTGACCCCGTATTTTTTTTTTAGAGATTTAGCTACTTTAACAAGGAACGTTGTCGTCTCTCTAACCTGGTGATGGTCGTTGATGATCTCCGTTTTCATTCCACATGCGAACTGATGAAATACACGAGAGGGAGAGGTTTAACGTCCACTCGACACAAAGTCATTTCGGGACTAACACACGGGTTAATTTGATTTCAATAATTTGCTTGTTCGTAGAAGTCTTTAGCTTAGCAGTGGGAGGAAACCGATGGGCCCGGAGAAAACCCACGAAGTTGCACAGGCGATCCCACTCCTTGTCCCGAACACCCGCGGAATCGAAACCACCCTGACCTTATAATGCAATGCGCACGCGCTGGGTGTGTGGGCTAATAGCTGGAAGTAACGCCCGCGTTCATGGTTAGAGAAGGGGATTGGAGGTATCGTAGACAAATTGTTCAGAAGAAATTTGCCAAAAAATTCCATTCGTTATTGAGAGGTTAAGTGTTGGTGGCTCGAAAGGGAAAATGGCTACCCCGAGCCAAATTAGGTTAATTCATTTCTTGTTCTTGTTCTTATTCTTGCCTAAGACTCGACATTAACTCGACATGCTTGATTATTGGATAGCTGCGCACAATTACACGATGACATCTATGGCGTTCTGGTCGTTTCCGGATTCATCGTGGTAATCTGTTTCATAGCGGTAATGCGAAAGCCTTCTTTTAACTCTATGCAAGATGATTGGCCTTTAAGTTCACGTGCATTAGAGGTCTACGTGTGATGTCACAGCATAACACGTGCGTTGTTTACATCGGACATAATAACACAAACTAGTCCAGTAAGAATTGGTGCCTTTTACTTATTTTACACTTTCGCGTACTATTTTATGTGCCCATTTACACCGTACTCCTCGTAGGTATACTCCCAACACTTTATTTTTGTTCTTAACAATTTTAAAACTGTTTCAAGATTTAATGTGCAGAAGAAAAAAAAGTTAATATTGAGAGTTAATTAACTCGCCCCGATGTCATCCTTCTTAGTGATAGACTTGTATCTGTTATAGCGAAATCACATCGAGATATATATAGACTAGTATGCTGGTTTGAATATTATATGTAGAGTTTAGATCTATTGTCGCCGAGTTTCCTATTGTTGTAGAAGCTTACGATGGTCTGGGCTGTTAATTGAAACACCGAGATCCGCCTTCGAGCTTTCTGCTGTCTAACTCCAATCTTGTAGTAAACTAGAAACATACTGACTGTAAGCTGAATAGATATAATACATCTGATATACGATGTCAAGTTTGACGTAAGTTTATGTCTGTAAATCTTGGAAACTCCTGTTAATCATTTAAAATATCACACTAGAATACATCTTATATTATCATCCTGGGTTTTAGAAAATCGAAAACCGCGTTTAATTTTTCGTTTAAAGTATATTTCCCACTGTATCACGATATATACCCAATAAATTAGGCGGTAGACTTTATTAAAAGAATTACCTCATCATTTCAGTGTAAAAGAAAAACCTCCGGCATCTCACACTATAGCGGACCACCCTTACTGACCTCCTAAATAAGCCCTACTAGAGAAGCAAGAACTACGATCTTAGAGACGCCTGTCTTTAAACAGCATGCTTCACCAAGGTAATATACTCAGTAATTTATCGACTTAAGTAAAATTTCTTCAAATTAGTTTTTAAGCTTTCTGAGTTTTTTTGTGTGTTGAATTGGTTTCAGGGGAACATGAAGTAGAAATAATTACGTTTTGAAGCAGGTGCAGAAGGCATCAGCCATCTTGAATAGTTCTAGATGTAGCCGACCAGAACACGCAAGTTACTTAACTGGAAAAACAATCCATGAAAAAGTGAGTTAAAAGATCCAATTACCCTATTACCTCTTCATTACGACCGTGTTGCTTGTTCCACTAATTATACAATGGGGAAAAGATTTTAACAGAGTCTTGGACGTTTTAATCAAGTTAAACTTGTGGCTAATCTCATTATGCCTGGAGAAACGTAATTCTTGTTGGTATTCAAGTTAATTAAATTTCTGTGAAACTTGGAAGGTGATAACATTGAATGGCACCATTGTTGTTCAGCTGACTGGTTGCGATTTCTTTTTCTTGGTTCGATTGACACTAGGATGGTTACAGTTTGAGTTTGGTGCTTGCTAGATTTCATTTTTAAACAGGGGATCTCGGTGTCGAGAGAGAGAGAGGGGGAGAGAGAGAGGGAGAGCGAGAGAGAGAGAGAGAGAGAGGATGTGGGCGGAGGGAGAGAGAGAGTGTTTAACATCCCCTCAGCTAGAAATGGTTCCACTACTGATGTCTTCCGTCTTGCTCCAGCCACAGCAGTGGACCGTCCTAAAGCCTTCCTTTGAGCAAGTTTTGTAGTCATTTGACCACAAAAACGTTACTGGCCTATAACTTCCTTAATTTCCAATAACACTGACCCCCAAACTGTACTGTACATAGCTTAACATATAATTAACTAATTCCCATTGAAATAAAGGTGAAATCTTACCGTATAATTATATACTCTTCAAAACAAAAGTAGGGGATATTGAAATGCAAATACCTATGCAGGTTGTGATATGATAAATAGTCATGGACACTTGACATGCTTTGAGAGTATGTTCACAGATGAAGAACTTATCGCCCCAACAGAAACACTGAGCTGGACATGCGACACGCAATAGCGTCGTACACGTGGGAGGGGTTCATTGTCAAATTTGACACTTCAAAGATGGATTGATGAAAACTGCCGTTTGGTGGTTTATCCTATCCATGTTTGCTTTCCTATCGGTTCTTGCATAAGATTTACTGTTTGTATCTTTGCTTTTAGTGTGTTACGGTTTAATTTGATCGGGTGACGTGTTCGTCGACGTCAACGTCAACCGACAACACTGCAAGAATTGGTCGTGACACTGCAAGAGGGGTGGGCCAGATTGCCCCAAATCGTGATTGGACGGTTGATTAGGAGCATGCCACGACGAATTACTGAATGTCTGAGGATTGGTGGAGCAATTACTCATTAAAATCAAAAACGTCCATTTTCACTTTTGACAGTGTATCTCTTTGCGAGTGAAATGGGGCCGTCAGATAAGCTGCCCATATGAACTGTTTATGTTCATGTGTAGGCAATTGGCCTGTTATTAACATACACTGGTTACCTCTAATAAAAACAGCAGTGCATTTCCGCAGTTTTGTATTGTTTCTGAATATCCCCTACTTTTTTTGAAGAGTATATAATTTGATTACACCCAACTGCTATGCGAAATTTCTGTTTAGTTTAAAATGGCCTCGAACCAGAATAACGGGGTGTCATGTCACTCGAAAATACAGAAAAACTGTTCGGTAAGATAAGATTATGATTTCAGTGCTCCGCTTTTCACTATTTGTAACATAATTACTTATTTCCATGCAAACTGTGATGATATGTGTTAAAAATTTTGCAATTTTACTTGCTCAAAGCCTCGAATAGTGTATCAATTGCAGCCGTAGATAAGATATGGGCCTGTCTTTATCTAAGAATCCGGCACCGGAGGCAATAGTTCTCAACACTGGCAGCCGCGTGCAATTCTTCCAACTTAGCGCTAATGACTTTGTCCATTATTCTGTAACTAAAATCAAGTAGGGTACCGAATAAAACTGTGTCTAAACCGGAAACACACCGGGGTCGAGCTAAAAAAGATGTTGATCAAGATACGGAGCTTATTCACTTGCTGGAAACATCTTGATAGTAGCCAGACTGGTGGGTTGCTTTAAATTCCGTTTTGAGTAAATAAAATTTAATTTAAAAGCTAGAATTGAGTATAGGATATATATATATACCATTAAAAGATTCCAGTCTCGCAATTAAAAGATTTATATTTTAAACAGATTCCAACCCACGTGAATTTCACATTAATTGATGATGGTAGACTGTTCTAAAACACGAAATGTTCTCCTGGGAAGATGTGTGAGCGATTCGTGTCTGGTTAACGCCATGTTCACAGTGCATAGGTATTTCGTTTTGTTTATTGGAGGTGGGCAATATATCAGAAAGCTTTAACATAGATCAGAATTTATTTTTAAAAAATCAAAGTTGGATCCGTAGCTCAGTCCGAATTGTTTGACTCTTTCCCTGTTGTCGTCGGCAAAAGTACAACGCATTCAGCGTTCCAAATATTTCCAGAGGTTATAAAAGCTTGTGCGAGGCTTTTGTTTCGGGTGTTGGGTGGTTGTGGAAGGATATTGTTTGTTTGTTGTGGACGATTATTGTTTGAGGGACGTGTCCGTTGAAGGATATTATTTCGGGTGGGTGTGTATGTGTGGGTGGGGGTGATTCCAGTAGATTAAAACCAACAGGAGTTTTATAATTATGATGGAGTCGGGTAAGTTATTAATATAAATTGGGAGACAGAGGGGGGGAGGGGTAACGTCCACTCGAAACAAACTAGGTCATTTCGGGACTAACACATTGTTGAATTTTTTATTTCAATAATTTGCTTGTACGTAGGGGTCTTTAGCAGTGGGAAGAAACCGGAGGACCCGGGGAAAACTGACGTGGTTGGACAGGCGACCCTACTCCTTGTCACATAAATTGGGATAGAGAATTCCAGATGTTCTTCCATTTAGCTGCAAAGAACATCAATGAGCATTCCGAAACAAAACAATCCATTATCTAGCAGCCCATACAACTGTGTAATTCAGGGCTGGATAAAGCTTGCATCGCGCCCTTGGCTGGAAATGTCACTAGGGTCTGGAAAGATAGGTGACAAGCGGCTCAGTCGTCCGCACAGTCAACAAGGGTTGTCATATATTTTTCTTTACAACACACTAAAACCTGATTACCAGAAACAACCCATTAAGTAATTGTCAGAAATCATTAAAATTTGTTTCATGACCTTAAACACTGTATAGATTTATATTAACTTTAACCTCTAGCACGCCCGACGGGCGGGCGGCAATATACGGCCACTTTTAATGTGGGCGTATAACAAGGGGGCATATTCTGACCAGTTGCTGTCACAGTCACACGAATGCAATTTGTATGTCAATATCAGGCGCGGATCCAGGGGTTCCCCCCCCCCCACCCTCAGCCCCAGTGAGACTGGTCATCAATGTTCAGACCAGCACCTGCAGCCAGCAATGGGATTCCCAGATTTTAGTTTCTGTTTAATGAGGCCGCGACGAAAACTCTGGGGACTACACCAAACCACTAATGCATGCGCCACTCTGATGATTACCCTTTGCTCCAATGTATGCCCCCCCCCCTCCTCGACAAAATCCTGGATCCGGGCCTGAGTATGGTAGACAGATATCTATTTATGATACAAACTGTTCTTAGTCCCCCCCTCCCCGTCCCACCGCGCCCACACACACCTTTTAATCTGGTCGTGGTGTTCCTATTGACACTTTACGTGATGTCAGACTCTTTTCTACTGGTTCTTGTGATGTCCATTCTCTTTGATTTCATTCTTTAATATAACCATCGACAATCACAGGAGAAATCACAGAAGCAAGGAACACTGGTGAGGAACAGAGACAAGGAACTCTGGAAAGAGACAAGGAACGGGGGCGGGGAATAGGGGAAATGGACGAGGAACAAGGAACAGGTGAAAGGTGAAAGTAACAAGGAACACTGGCGAGGAAGGGAACTCTGGAAAGAGACAGGGATCAGGGGACGAGGAACAGGGGGAAATGGACAAGGAACAATGGAACAGGGGAAAGTAACAAGGAACACTGGCGAGGAAGGGAACTCTGGAAAGAGACAGGGATCAGGGGACGAGGAACAGGGGGAAATGGACAAGGAACAATGGAACAGGGGAAAGTAACAAGGAACGCTGGAGAGGGACAAAAAAAGGGAACTCTGAAGAAGTAAAATGGAACAGGGGAAAAGGATACGGAAAAGTAACAGGGAAATAGATTACAAATGGGTACCTAAACCCAACCCAACCTGCTCTATTAATGAATCCTACTGCAACCCTTCAAGTACAACGAAACATGTTAAATATATAACAAAACAATACAGTATAATACTTATATATATACATTTTATTCATAGTGTACACAAGATTCACAGTCACCTCTTGTGGGAGTTTTTACAAAAACATATTTATCAGATACAGACGTTAGATTTTACAATATACAGAAATAATAGGATAGGTTTTATTTTTATTTTATACATATAGACAATTTAGATTCTCGCTCTCTCTCGTTATATAGGACGTGTTTGATTGGAGCTGAATTCGAATCATCCATCGTTGAAATCCCACCAAGCCCATGGGCAGTATTAACAAAAACTTAAATCCAGGTACAAATTTTGCTCTTGTCCAATGAATGACCTGTATTCTTAAAATATTTTAAGTTTTCGTTGATATGGCCCATGGAAATAAATTTCAGATCTTGGCAATCTGAAATCCAGACCAGTTTCTGATTCGTCCCTCCAAGAGGCTAAACTCTCAATGAACTCTCAAATTAAATAAAACCAAACTCCTTAAAAGGAAAGAAAGGTATATGGATTCGGAAATTGAAGGTCAATCAACCACGCCCTAAATATAATAAATATACCATTGATTAATAGTTTTATATACATCTATTAAATTTCATGTACACTTTTACATTTGTGATTTAGCCATCTGAACAGCAGAACTTCGTCTCTTAAACATCTATATATTGCACACATAGTTATTTTGATTGGTACTTTATTACATAAAGTATACTACCGGATACCACTATAAGAGCATAGATGCCATATCATATCCCTTAAAGTTAGGGCGAAGATGATGTGCTTCTTAATTTCCCCCTAATACACAGGTATCCATATCATGAGGGCCAAGGATAAGCTCTGCCCTTTTTCTGTATAATGAGAGTTCTGATATAGCATCCACCTCATAGGAAATGGTGTAACTCATATCTTGATATATATTATAAGCAAATCTGTGTTCTAAGAAGCAATGGAAGTAATTACACTAAGCAGAAAAGGTTCGATTCTTTATGGTTGTGATATGTCTACAAATATTTATTTTATGGTCCATAATATTACTAACAGGTAAAAATCTGATTTCAGGTGAGGTAATTTACATAGGTATGTTCTTCATCTGAAGTAAATTTCAAATGTTTATAGTTTAAGATGTTTTTCAATTTATTTTTGTCTAAGACTGATATGTATGATTAATATATGTGCCAGAGGAGGGGAATGACTTGAACATAATTACATGGACAGTTCATACAGCAGGTGGGTGCCATGGTTGTCTTACGGTCTCATACGTGGAATACACACCAACAAAGGTCAGTAGTCAAAATACCAACAGTGTCAAATTGACACAAGTCTTGAACTACAGAGCCATACAACAACCTTGCATAATGGATTATACAAGAACTGATGTAATCTACTTGTCAAGTCAATCCCCCTTCTATACAGGAAATAAAAGCACAACACTGAATATTAGCCCTGACTTGGAAGATACATTATGTAAGATTTAGATAAACGAGCCGACCGACGGTTCTTGCTATAATAGTCCCAAAATAGATAATTCAAAATAGCCTACTTTATTCTGAGCGATGTTATCAGTTTGAAGATGAGAGAGAGAGAGAGAGAAATGGGGTTTAACGTCCACTCGACACAAACTAGGTCATTTCGGGACTAACATATGGTTTTTAATTTTATTTACATAATTCGCTTGCGCGCAGGGGTCTTTAGCAGTGGGAGGAAACCGGAGGACCTGGAGAAAACCCACGAGGTTGGACAGGCGACCCTACTCCTTGTCACGTACAACCGGGGATTCGAAACCACGCCAGTCGACTCAATGATAGACTTTATGATACAGCGGGCGCATGCTAACCATTCAGCCATCCAACCCCCCAGTTTGAAGATGAGACATAGATTGTTTATTGTCGTAGCAACCTTACTGGCTAATCAAGACTCAACCTCGCTTCTCCATTTTTAAATTAAATCATTAAATGGTGATTGTATTTTAATCCTTTTACATCTGCGCCATCCGATGGGCTAGAGAGTTGATTATAGGCTTGTCATGTGAATAAATGTCTAACTAATAATTTATATAACATTTGAAGCCAAAATGAAAATCTGTTAACAAATGCTTAAATAATAGTTTATAGAACATTTGAAGCCAGAAAAAAGAAATGGAATCGGCAGATTTATCTCTTACATAATGCATCTTTAAACAATAGGCATACTGACGGGGATCACTTCAGAGCAAACGGACAATGAAGGGGGATGGGGGATGTCAGTAGAAATTTAAAAATTGTTTTGCAAAAAAATGCCATGTCAGTCAGTAATTCATTACTCTCTACCCCTTGCACAGAGCTTGCAGAGATATACCCAATTTTGAAAATGAAAGTAGAAACTGGTGAAAATGGGTATGCTGCATCTATATATATATATATATATATATATATTCGCCCCACCATGTCCCAGTCATGTATGCCTACATCAAACAATGAAACACCAGTACCAACTAACAATGACTATCTTCACATGTCCAGTATTTTTACATTCACAGAACAAGGCATTTTAATTATGCTTGAGCAATCTCGTAACAATCTTCACTAAATCTATCTGATTACAATACAGATCTATATTTCGTTTCGTTTTTTTATACTTTCGATGGCCTACACTACATGAAGATCCTACAAATTGTACTCAAAGGTCATGTCAGGGTTGTACAAGCGGCTTTTGACCCTATGACGTCGGACATTGATTAATCAATCAGCGTTGACTTTTATAATGGATTACCCAAAGTTCCAGGCATGGCAAGCCAAGCAGTCGCCGTAACAGACTGTTTCATTGGCTTATCCCTCACTTCAACCAAAATGCCGGTAATATAACAACTCTTCCAGATCATAGTGTAGTAAAGACAAGTAAAACTAAATAATGAACTATAAAAAACGAAACGAAATAGGATCTGTGTTTTAATCAGAATGTCACTAAATCGTATTAAAACTACAAAAACAAAAGTTGATATTTTATTTTATTAGTTTCTTTATTAACTGATGATCGAACTGACATATAGAACTTTATTGTTAAAGTTTTTGAAATGAAAACCTAGAGCACTTGTTTCAATACATTATGCCGGTCATGTCCAACTGCTGAATTGTCTGGTTGTACAAATGAACAGCTGAATGGTCTAAATCTGTCTTAATTTACTGATCATTTTTTTGTTTGGGGTTTCCTACCAAATGATCCAACCAAGACACCGTCTTCATCAGCCAAGTCGGTGCAGAGGACATTAATAGAAGACCCTATTACATTTCATTTCCAACCAAGAAATAAGGAAAATGTCCAACAAAACTAATTGAGAGAGAGAGAGAAATGGTCATTTCGGGACTAACACATGGTTCAATTTTATTTCCATAATTCACTTGCACGTAGGGGTCTTTAGCAGTGGGAGGAACCCAGAGAGCCCGGAGAAAACCCACGATGTTGGACAAGCGACCCTGCTCCTTGTCACGTACATCCGGGGCATCAAAACCACGCCAGTTGACTCAATGACAGACCTTATGATACAGCGCGCACGTGCTAACCATTCAGCCATCCACCCCCACCCCCTTCCGACAAAACAAATGGAGAAACTAGTGCTCTGCTTGAAATGAATCATGGATGTTTATTTAAAGATTTATTAAATTTATGTATAATAATAAAGTTATTCTAATGTATTTATTTATAATTAATTAGACAAGAACATTGTTTATTCTCCTCATCATTTTACTAGTTATATACAAAATTTACAAATTTAATATCTTTATCTTTATCCATCAAAAAAGAAAAAAACAAATTTACACAAAAGTTTGTGCACAACACCCAAACAGTGATATAAATCAAATAACACACAACTAACAAACGTTATAAATCTTTCACACTTCAGAGACCAGATATGGCAAGATTTTCGGGGAGTTTTTTTGGTTTTTTCAGGTGTATTTCCGAAATCCATACACTGTAGCTAATTTTTGTTGTACATTTGAATTGAAGAGACAAGATACCGCAAAAATTTTATGCAGTTTTTTTTGGGGGGGCGTTTTTTTTTCCGGGAGTTATTTGGCGTAAAATTCATATACCGATAGGTAATTGAAGAGACAAGATGCCGCAAAATTCTCATGGAGTTTTTTTTGCGTTTTTTGGGCGAAATTCATATAGCTAATATTTGTTGTGTTGTAGACAGTCGTAATTTAGAGATCTTCAGGTGCATATGGGTAAATATATTTCTTAATTAATTAGTTGAACTGAAATTTCTTTTGAAATATTAAATCGTAAAAAATTTCAGACCTCCATCTTGGATATTTTGTCTCTGATAATTTGTCATTCACACAACATTCGCAACTAAAACAACCAATCACACGCTAGTATTATCAGTCGTTAAACGTTTCATTAGTATTATATAATATTTTCTTCGCGATAAGTATGAAACATTTTATATGATAATAATATATATCTTATTATATATTTATATACATGTATACAGCAAAGGCAGAAAACACGATTTAAATAGAAAATAGCACATTTAGAGTGAATTTTTAGATTTCACTTAATTAAATATAATTTATTCACAGTTTATTAATATTATAAATATACAGTAACATATACAATACACATTAACATTATATACACAAGACATAGTTTGTGGTGAGAATCTTAATATCCAAATAAATGTGTGTGTAATTAATTATTATCAAACAGCTCAGAAAGAGAAAGAGAAATGGGGTTTAACATCCTCTTGACACAAACTAGGTCATATCGGGACTAACACATGGTTCAACTTTATTTCGATAATTTGCTTGTGGGAGGAAACCAGAGGACCCAGAGAAGACCTGTGAGGTTGGACATGTACAAGCAGGGAATCAAAACCGCGACACTTGACTCAATGACAGATCTTGTGATCAAACACGCACCAGATAACCATCCGGCCACCCAACAGTGCGGAACATGAAGTAAAAACTGGGAGTGAAAGTGTAACACACCAGGCCTACGTATGTCACTCCTTGGCTTGAGCTACCCATCCATATACAACAAATTTCAGCCTTGGGGCAGTCCACATGTAGCCACCAACGACAAACAGACCCCAGTTGCAACAATAAGTGATTAGACACACATTTATTTTAAGATTAGTGGGACACAATAGATATTTATGGTGAATCAACATTTTTAACAAATAAGGTGACGAGTGACATTTATTTGGTGCATTTAGAAAACGGTTTCAGTAAATGAGAAAGATTTTTGAAATTAGGTACGTTTTGTCAGACCATTCAGTAAACCAGTTACGGTATCTATGAAAACAGACATTATTTCTGTAGTCAAATTCAAAAATTTAAACAATTGTGAGGTGTAGCAGGCCTACTACTTAATGCAACCTGTTTAAACAGGTTGGTCTGTTTAGACAGGTTTCACTGTATAATGCATATCGCAAGCATTTAGATGTAGCACCAGTAGTGATTGCATCAAGACAGGTTGAATATACTGAGAATGCTAGACACTTTCACGGCCATATTGTTATTCTGAAATGTGTGAGTACTGCTACCCAGGAGTCACTTGGGCTGCATTTCACCTTGTGTTTAAAAGGAGGACACAATCATGAAAAGGGCTCGAAGTACTCAGAATCTGGAAATCTAAAGGGGAAATCTAATGGTTTATGGAAAACCCACGATTGCACAATTGTAACGTTTAAAGGGGAATTCTAACAGTTTATGGAGAACCTAGCATTGCACAATTGTAAAGCTTAAAGGGGAAATCGAACAGTTTATGGAGAATTGTAACACTTTAAAGGGGAAATCCAACTGTTTATGGATAATGTATGATTGCACAATTGAGAATGTATGATTGCACAATTGTAACACTTAAAGGGAATTCTAACGGTTTTTGAATATTGAAGATTTTAACTACATAAAGTGCATGAGATAAAGCTTTTTACTATGAATAAATCGGTTTTACAATTCTAAGGATTTTAATCCATGTGAGTTCTTATAATGAATGATTAATTAATATGGTGTTTTTTTTTTCAATTAATTTTGGTTACAAAAAAATAATCAACGAGAATTAATACTTCGTTATAAAGCATCTTTCATAAACACAACTTAAATCTACATATTATTAATTCATTAATTAAAACACATAATTATCGAAAAACCTGCAGCGGAATGCATTGTATCTGGATAAAATGAGACAAGATAACAGAGTCTACATTGAACAGTGACCCCCACATGTTAAGAGTTATTCCCTTTCAGAATAAAACATAACCATAACCAGCCTCATAAGATTCGACTTGAAACACCTGTTGATTTTCTGATGAAGAGGAATAATTCTGAGTGTCACCGTTGTCATGTGATCATCAGGGGTCAATCCTGGGTCACGGAATATTACCTTTTTATGTCAGGAAATATATAAATATCATCTTCACCATTTTATAACATCACAGATTCATGGAGCAATTTCATTGGTCTCTTATTACATATAAAGCACACTGATTGGTCAATAGCTATATACAATTTATCGTTAATCACAAAAGATGATGGGTCGAAGTTCATTGGCAAGTGGCGCAATTATTTACGTGGCACAGGATGTCTCCGAATTGGAAAGAAAAATTCAAATTTACTCCTCTTTCATCCAATGAAATTGTTTGTACTTAAATGACGGTATCCAGGGAACCAATCACCGATACTGTTTCAGGAGATCGAGCTGTATTTGTAATCCTCAGCAGCCTAAATTTGTGAGCATATTTTTTTTTTTGTCTCTTGATAATTAGTCTTCGTAAGGATAACAACACTCTATTCTTTACCGACAGAAACATGTCGTCTGGTAGTCGCTCTTCCACAGATGACATCTTCACTCGACGATTTACCAAAGACTTTCGTTCTAAACTCCTCCGCAAATTTCACACATCCTTCTTTATTCGGAACTAATACGTTATAATTTTACAGTCCGATGGTCTCTGGAATATACAACCTAAGTCACACACACACACACGAGCGCGCGCGCGCATCACTACCGACATAAAAATAACGCTAACGTTGCGGTTACTGTCACTAAAAGGAGACTATAAGAGAAGGCTACGCTACTACTGTCATTATCGCTGATAAGGCCTACATTTTTAGGTCCATTAGCATGAATAACATTTTCATCGATTAAATTATCTGATGGATGTTTATCTGAATCTGTTTTTGGATATACTGAAATAAAAAAATAATAATAATAAAAAATATAATAAATTTAAAAAAAATAAACACAACAATTCTATGGCAAGCAATTATTGTATCTTAATTGGAGCTATGTTTCTATAATGATTCTCTTGTATTCAATCATGTTCGTTCCGTTGTGTTCAGTTATTAAAAGCTGTTTAAACAGTACATAATAACTTCCAATCATTCTTTTATTATAGGCTATAGGGTTTTTATTATTTCTAGAATTTTTATTATTTCTAGAATTTTTTAATTTCTTTTACAGACATGAATACTGTTGAAACCTTATCTTCATTTTAGACACGATACAGAATAATAAAAAAAACATCCCATCTCCATATTTTCTTATAAAGTAATATCATCCTGAAGCATGTTTTTTACCATATATCACAAACATGTGTAATATATTGAATATCTATTACTGTATACCAACAATTCTAGACTTTACGACCATATGCAATAAAAAGTAGTCTCACTAAAAACCATAATGATAAAAATAAAATTGACACGGTCTAGAACAACGCCATGGTTTCCAGCAACCTGTCATGGGGTTTAATGTCCTACAGTGGGCTAATGTGGGAAATTTTGCCCAGTGCAGCGGCACTATGGACTACTCTTATATCGAATTCCAACTGCCAAGGGTTCTTTTATGCGCATGCCAATGTGTACCTGGAATCTCGGTTTTCGCCCCATCTGAACGACTAAAGAGAATTTCAAAGAAGAGAACACAAGTGGTGTTAAGACCCTGTATGGTCCTATTTAATACACCAGTGAAACCAACTGTAAGCTAGTACGTATACCATGGGGTATAAGTTAAAAATCAGCGAATCCCACATAAGCAATGGCCATCTTAATCAGAATCTCCTATATATACGAGCGTATCCATGACAATGTTAACTGACTACTTGAATTTAGACAATTTCGGTTTTTAATTATTACATAAAAAAAACCCAAAAAAACTTACATAATTTCTGCGTTGTTCTAACTGATGTTGTTGTTCTACCTGAAGTAGATGTTGTTGATTGTGTCGTTGTGGGATAACGAGTTGAACTGGGTTTATTGTCATTATCAATTGGCTTCGGTGTAACTACAAAACATAAAAAGACGGAATAAATGAAATGAAATGAAATGGGGGTTTAATGTCCCACTATTCTGCTCCGACTGGACTAATGAAGACGGGTATATGCCAAATAGTGTGCTATGTGGGAAATTTTGCCTGGACAGTGACGTTACGGTCTACTCTTATATGAAATTCCAACTGCCAAGGGTTCTTTTATTCGCATGCCAATGTGTACACGTGACCTCGTTTTTTTGTCCCATCCAAATGACTAGACAGCTTTCCTTGTCAGGCCCTCAATCCTGCACCACTGACAATGGGGAACCACACTGGGAAATCCCGATGAATTTTCTCGTCCAACACCAGGACTGAACACAGTACCTCCAGGTTCCCAAGCCAACATCTTACTCACTGAGCCTCTGCGGTTCCTCAATCAGAAAGAGCAATCACAACATTGGTGAAATGACTTAATAGGAGCAGTTGATGCGATAAAATTGTCGTGTTTATCTTAACGTGTTCAGTTACAAATTGGCTATAATTTCTAAATTTACTGGATACAATAATATAAATTGCATGCTATTAAAATAACACATCTGATTGGTTACTTTATCTATGTCAGAAATAAAGGGGCGGGGCTATAATATACTGCATGCTGTTAAAACAACACATCAGATTGGTTACTTTATCAACATCAGAAATAAAGAGGCGTGGCTAAGAAACAGAAATGAAATGAAATGGGCAACTCATGAAGACGGGTGGGGGGCTAAGAATCAAACATGCATGCTAATTAAACTAGCGTAAAATGATCTGTACTACTATCTACATCCATGCTAAACTACTGTAAAAAGATCAAGACTACTGTCTACGTATTGTGCTACATCTAGCCTACTCTAATGATGTCATACCTGTATTACCCGACCCTGGATTCTGATTGGATGACCCCTGATTTGACCCTGTATTCTGGTTATTAGTACCTTGATTGGAATCCCCACAGCAGACGTTGACCATCATCTTCATGTTTTTCGATTGACACACTCCTTTGTACTGATTGTTCATTTCACTCCGTCCACCATTAGATGTAGCTACAAAATAAAACACAAAAATATCAAATATAGTTCATTATTAGTTTGTTGATATAGATACAAAATCAAAATAATTAGCCATGTGAATTTCTCATAAGAGAAATGGTTTTAAGCATTAGATATAAAATACAAAAATATCAAATAAAGTTCATTAGTTTTTTTCCAACGCCTCTTGGATTTTCACCAGGTCCTTAGGTTTTCTCCCACAGGAAAAGACCCCAACGCGAAATTTAGTCATTTCGGGACTAATATATGATTTTTAATTTTATTTACATAATTCACTTGCGCGCAGGGGTCTTTAGCAGTGGGAGAAAACCGGAGGACCCAGAGAAAACCCACGAGGTTGGACAGGCGACCCTACTCCTTGTCACGTACAACCGGGGATTCGACACCACGCCAGTCGACTCAATGACAGACTTTATGATACAGCGGGTGCACGCTAACCATCCGGCCATCCACCCCCCAGTTTGAAGATGAGATATAGATTGTTTATTGTCGTAGCAACCTTACTGGCTAATCAAGACTCAACCTCGCTTCTCCATTTTTAAATTAAATCATTAAATGATGATTGTATTTTAATCCTTTTACATCTGCGCGATCCGATGGTCTAGAGAGGCTTGTCATGTGAAAGAAATGTCTAATTAATAATTTATATAACATTTGAAGCCAAAAATAAAGTCCTGCGATGGGCAGATTTAGCTCTTACATAATGCATCTTTAATATTTTAAAACAATTTTTTAAATTAAATGTTAAATAATCAATTTGGGTGCATTTTAAGTGGATTAAGATGGGGCTTTAAATATTTAAATTAAAATGGATTTTTGTTTTCATATACAAATACAACGACTAAATGTTCCCCATTAATTTTATTTTATTAAGTGAGTTGTATGGTCGTTGTCCTTTTACTATTTTATAAATAAAGGGCCACAAGAGATTCCATCAATCGTGAGTGAAATAGTGACGAATTACGCTATTAAAGATAAAATCATGGACAAACGTTACTTTCTATTTACGTCTTATCTTTAAATGATATGATAATTAATAAACATTGCTTTGTTCATCATGGCGTGAACGACTATTGTCTTCAAAACAAATAGTGGTTTTAGTCATTCGTGTTTGCACGACTTTTAAAACATTGTTTTTACGTTATGTACATAAACAAAGAATAGATGGTTACCATGACAACATAAGCACACAATTATCTAACAACTGAAGTGTTTTAACTTGATCAAACCACCAGTCTAGTAACGAAATATATATAGTCTTTTTTAACCAGCGCTTATCAATCAATTTAATAGTGTATTAACAAGTCTGGTCGAAAGAGAATAATAACAAAAAAATCCAATATCGTCTAATATAGTCTTGTTTATCATGCATCACTGCCTCCAATTAATCATTTGATTTCGACGTTTTTCAGACAACGATAAATAATTCTGATTATTCCGTCTTTTTAAAAGTGACTTTTGAATGTCGTCATCCATTAAATGTGTCAATATTCATAATGAAATCGCGATCACGTAATAGGAAGTTACCAATTAGCATGTTATTATAGCTTCATATACCATCGAAGCCATTAATTACAACTGCACTTCAACCAACTTCAAGTTTATTTTATCACAGATCTGGCATAATTGAAGCAATATTGTTGTATCTTGAGCACATGTATGTGTAGTGCATAAGGCAGAGTGTGCTGACACTTTCTAGAAAATAAAGGTTCAACATCCTACTTTTTGTACCACACGGGCTAATGAAATGCTCTGCTCCGACTGGGCTAATGAAGACAGCACAGGCTAATGAAGAGGGGAATATGCCATGCATGACGGCAATTTTAATCTTATTCAAACTGCCATGGATTATTTTACGTTCACTGCTTCATGCCAACATGCCCACGAGACATTATTGATCTGACAAAGCCAATTGATCAATCTTACGTTTTACTTTCCATTTTTTCAAGACAAAATCTTTATTATCAGTGTATAAAATACTTACTTATAAAATAGTAACTTTTTCCGCTGGCGAAATCTGGGTTTCCCGGTATAGGTTGAAAACCCATGATAAGTAGTGTATAGAGAAAGGGGGGATCGTTGATTGGATTCGAACAGTTTAATAAATACTTGACTTTAGATCTTTCGTTTATTACACATTCTTCATACTCTTTTTTATTAACCTAAAAAACAAAAAACAATTAATTTGTGGTCTGTACCCTTAGTCATAATGTACATGTGGGTTACTTCCCTTGACTGGAAGTCTTTGGTAAGCCTTCATTGTAGGAGGTCACCTGTAGGTGAGGTGTGCCATCTTGATTGTTTCATCCATGAACAATCTTGAAACAGTTTTGATTTTATGTAGGCCTAATATACAAATCCCTACACCACAACAGTATAAAAACAGTTTGAAATGTGATGACTGATCAGGGGTTTTTTTTTTGTCCCATCCAAGTGACAAAGTGTGAACCATGTTAATGGTTTTTTACTGTTCGTAAGAGATTTGTCATTTGAAAGTGATCTGAGTCACCATTATAACAATGGACACATGTAGATCGTAATCATAACCGTGACAATATGAAAGTTCGAGATTATTTTAGTAGATAAGACATCGTGGATTAAATTATAAAACACGAAGATTAATCATACATACATCAAATATGATATTATCTTTCTGAATCAATCTATTTAATGGCCAGACAAACAAGATGATATTAATGGAACCTTGAGGCAATTCAATCATCACAAGAATTAAATATTCTATATAAGTTTTATCAGATTGCTTAGACGAAGCGAAACTCCCAGCAGGTTTGGGTGGAAGCCATTATGAAATCATGAATTCACAATTTTGTCAGAATTTGTAATTATAAAGATAAAGTAGAGTTGTGCTGCCTTGGCCAAAGATGTAGTCAGACAGTGCTTGCTGCCTTGGTGGAAGCCATTATAAAATCATAGATTTACAATTTAGTCAGAATTTTGATTAGGGAGTCATGTAATTATAAAGATATAGTAGAGTTGTGCTGCCTTGGCCAAATATGTAGTCAGATAGTGCTGCCTTGGTGAAAGACAAGCCTGGAAATAAGGCACCTGTCACAGACAATGTCAGGCACAGATTCATGCTTTGTCAGGCACAAAACCTCTGGTGCCTGTCATTTTGTCCGGCACTGATTTGTCTTTTTTATTGATATTATTAATACATGTCTGGCCCTAAGTTGAAAATGTCAGGTACTATTTCATACATTTTGTCAGGTACATCTAAAACCGTTATTTCCAGCCGTGGTGAAAGATAAATTAATAAGTTTACACTTACCATATATACAACGTAGTACTCCCAGGTATCGGGTCTGGAACCCACAGGATATTGGGGACATATTATATCTATAGTATCACCAAAATTAACATTCATTATATGGTCTGAATTGTTGCTGTCAAAACTGAAACGAAATAAAACACAACATTGTTAAACAATGAGATATAAAAATTGGGTTTGATGTCCACTCGACACAAACTAGGTCATTTCAGGACTAACATATGGTTCAATTTTATTTCAGTGAGAGGAAACCCTAATGTATCTTTAATTTGAAAGAGATTTTCAGCATATTCCCTTTACATTATCTAGTTTTTAACTATTACAGTTGGATCTGCCAGCTCTTTATCTAATCTCCCATAACATATCTTTAAGATAATAAAAAAAAACCAAAGCTTTACATAATAAATCAGAGGTTGACAATTGACATTCCTGTCGAACCGTTGAACTTCCTGATGAAAAACTCTCAATTTATGTGACTTTAGTTCCCTAAATTCAGCCGAGCTTCGAGTTATTTGAAGCGATTATAAACAAGACAGTTTGACGTGTAAATCAAAAACGTTAACACCGCAAACAATCAAAATAAACACGAGCCTCGCTCGAAACTTTATGCTTCCCCAACTTAACAAACGAAACAACAAAACAAATTTTGATGCTCGCAAAAGAAAAATCATATATTTTTTTCACTTCCTATATGCAGGTTTTTTTTTGTTTTTTTACAAGAAACCACATCAAGAAAACAAAGAAATAACAGATTCTAGACATGAATGACAACGAGGCAAATCGAATGCCGAACCATATGACATCGTAATACAATAAATAGCACGATTTTTTTATTTGTATTAGATCTGAGAAATGTCACAATTTCATGGACAATTTACCAACTAAATAAAATAAATCAGCAACAGAAGAAAGCGAATCAATTGTTTTATTTACTCCATTTTTAGAAAAAATCTTTGTTTTATTGGCATGAGTATTTTGTACCAGGAACTACCAAAGTTCAAGGTCTTGATAATCTAGTCTATAGTCTATTTTTATCGGCATGAGTACCATAGTTCAAGGTCTTGATAGTCTAGTCTATAGTTTAGTTTTATTAGCATGAGTATTTTGTACCAGCAACTACCAAAGTTCAAGGTCTTGATAGCCAAGTCTATAGTCTAAGTTTTATTGGCATAAGTATTTTGATGATAACTTTAAAAACAATTGTCATTTAAATTGTGTTCTAATGTAGCCATTTTGTACTTGGAACTAGCAAAGTTCAAGGACTTGATAGTCTAGTCTATAGTCTAGGTTCTTAATCTAAAAGATAATTTTTACAACTATTAGCAAATTAACAAGCTCCTGCCAAGCTGTTAATTAAAATAAACATCTTACACAAGATAAGATAAGGCAGCCTTCACACTTTCAAAAACTTTTTTTGTTCCTTCTACATCAACCTCTTATCTGTGATTCTGATAGAAAATGACTGCAGTACACCAACTTGACCAGACATTAAAAACAAAATTTATCTTGCGGAGAAAATGAATAACACTCCTCTTCATCTTAAACAATTTTTTTTATCTTTCTAGATAAAATTGTATCGGCTTCTTTGTTTTATCAACAACCACGTTGTACACTAATTAACATTAAGAGCCCTGTACATCTCAGAACAATGGCTTCCAAGTTTAGAATATCCTTAAATTGTCACTAATTGTTGTTAGACAATCAGAATTTACGGTTCTCGTTGATTGCTGATTACATCAGACGATTTCAAAGCGTAAAAAATTGATTTTGAACTACTGTAGTGTTTCGATCAATAAGCCGGCGTACATCTACAAGTACATCTTTTCTAAAAAAAAATCTACTTTGTGAAATAATTTAACAAACTACTACTTGTTTCGTTCTTATTGTACTCGCCACTCACAATAACAAAACGAAATGAAATGGAGTTTGACATCCTACTGTTCTGTTCCTACACTGGGCTAATGTGGGAAATTTTGCCCAGTGCAGCGGCACTATGGCCTACTCTTATATCAAATTCCAACTGCAAAGGGATCTTTACATGCACTCTGATGTATACATGGGACATTGGTTTTTAGTCCCATCCGAACAACTAGACAGCTGTCCTTGTCTGGCCCTCCGTCCTGCATCACTGACAAGGGGAAGCCATGTCACTCACAATAACAACTCAATAGAATCCATCTGTCAGATATTTAATAACTATTTCCCACAGAGAATTCTACGAAATCAAATAGTAAAGTGGGGTGCATGACATCGTTTTACTGAGTAACTTTAGTTTTAACTCTGTACGTGCATTTTCTGATACAAGTCGTCAATGGTTACTAAGCTTAACACTGTCTTGAGGCATGTTGTATTTTTTATTGGCAACAATCAGAAGACTTTCAAGACTAAAATCATCATGTATTTTATATTGAATGTGTTGATTGTCTCTCGTTGTCGTTATGAAGATTAAATATGTGGCTAAACAATGTTGACATTTATTGTCATCATCAATTTAACAAAGCCTTAGTTCTTCGTCTTTATATAACTCAGTATTTTTTTATTAAAGAGCTAAATGTACTTCTGGCAGGTCTTTACTTGGTTTCAGATGTTAAATAAACTATTATTTAGACATTGATTAACATGACAAGCCTATAATCAACTCTCTAGATCATCGGATGGCAGAGATTTAAATAGATTGCGAGATTTGTCCAGTATGGTTGCTACGGTAATAAACAAACTACGCTACATCTTTCAATACTCATAACTTTGCTCAGAATAAAGTAATTTGAATGAAACTTTCAATATATTCATTTTGCATTATTTATTATTAAACTAATATAGCAAGATGAGCCAGCTCTTTATCTAAATTTTGGGGGGTTGGATGGCTGAATGGTTAGCGTGCGCGCGCTGTATCATAAAGTCTGTCATTGAGTCGACTGGCGTGGTTTCGATTCCCTGGTTGTACGTGACAAGGAGTAGGGTCGCCTGTTCAACCTCGTGGGTTTTCTCCAGGTCCTCCGGTTTCCTCCCACAGCTAAAGACCCCTACGCGCAAGCAAATTATTGAAATAAAATTAAACCATATGTTAGTCCCGAAATGACCTAGTTTGTGTCGAGTGGAGTTAAACCCCATATCTCTCTCTCTCTCTCTCTTCTAAATTTTACATAATGTATCTTTAATAAGTGTTTTTTTTGTTTATTTCTAGTCTCTGAAAAACCTGTGCACTGAATGCGTTAGCAGACAATAGCATTCAAGTTTTGTCACAAAAATAAATTGAAAGTAGCTTGTTGATGGTCTAACAGATGCTTCAAGTGTTTCTCAGGATAAAACTGATTCTATTTTAAATCTATAAAAGTGTTTGGGGATTTTTTTTATGAATGAAGCACATCTCACAAACATTTTTTTTATTAAAGTTTTTAATTCAACTTCTGCTTCGAGAAATATTTCACTGAATTAATACAAGGGGACAATGTAAAATATGGAATCTATTATTTCCAATGAATTATTTCAACAAATCTTTCTATTAGTCCTCAAATTCTTTACGATACTTATTGTCTCCCCTTTGTCGCATTGTATGTGTGCATTCTATATTTGTTATTCCCTATAGGCATAGATAGACAACCAACGTTATTACAGACCCATCAGAATAGCTGATTGTTGCTAATCAAACTCTCAGCGTAAGCTGGATAAAAGAAGTTTCTCGCCTAAAGCAACATTATTCTTCATAATACACGCAGAGGACAGCTGTTTAATAATACAGAATTATAATAAAACTTTATCCTGCTTGGGTAAATTTAAATTCAAAGCAATTTGTTATTGTTTTTGTGGTTAAATTTATAAATTAAATATTAGTCATCTAAATAAGTTGCCGTCATAATCATTGAAATAACCATACTAAATTTGACTAAGTATAAATTCAAAGCAATTCTTTTTTTCTTTTTTAATTAACGAAGTTACTATAATTGTAATTATTACAATACAAGGCCATTGAACGTTCAGATTGTTATACTAAAAGCTTTTCATAAAAAATACTTTTAAAACAAAATGGACATTTTTTTCTGAATATTGTAATTGTTTTATGGGCCTATGTCCAAAGGAAATTTAGTTCTAAAATTATGTAAGCCGAGTGTGTGAGTTCTAATGTTTACTGATTTATTCAAACAATAAATGGCAAGTGTAATCCAAGAAGCCATCTTTATATGGAAAAATATGTAACTTTATCGTTAGGTACAGTCATTTCAAACAAATTTATTAGCTCATAAATATGATGTATTAATTATTCATACTTTATCTGCATCAACATCATTTTGATGCCCAAATCTAAAAGCTAACGGGCAAGCAATAATCATATTGATATCATCACGTTGCTATGGAAACTAAAACATTGAAGGAAGTATTCTTGCTGCGGTATTAGTTAATCATGAGATTTTGTAGATTATTGCATATGTCGCTCGTTGCAGATCCAAAGCCGATATTGTTCGAACAGACGGCTGTGGCTACTTTAATCTCCACAGAATTATACGCGGAATCCTAGCAAATCTGTGGCAATATCGCACGTTATTGTTAGCGGGACGAAAAAAAATGATAATAAAGCATGAATGAAAATGTAGGATTTTGGTTAAATGAATAGAAGGGATATAAAAGGTCGTCTCAACGAGGAGGTTGACAGTCGAGCATATCCCTAGCCATTAGGCTTTTAGTAGATGAACGAATGGCAACGGAATAGCCAGAAGGTAGGAAGTACGAGTTCTATTCTAACAACCAAATTTATCACTCAATCCAACACTTACTATTGATTTTTGGCTTGTCGTTGGATTAGGTGAGAATTACTCGCCCCTGAAGCCTTTCAATATCGCTGACATACGAAATGAAAGACTTATTAATTCTGCGGAGATGTAACATTTTCTGGCCACGAACCTGACTTTTCCGCAATTTGTTGTGATTTAGTTTGACACTCAGTGAAGAAAAGATGAGGCCTTTAATGTAAGCTTGATCAGAAACCTTGGCACGTTAATGGACGAATCCAAACCTGCGTATTAAAGTTCAAGCACTCCAGATTGCTGTGACACTTGTCTTAAAATGGCCAACACAATTTACCTCTCGGCAAAATAAAGTTAGCAACCATGTTATTTCATTCCATATTGCATTAGCCAGCTCTTCCAGATTATTGCTGCTGTTATCTGTGGCAAAGAACGAAGATGGACCAACCAAGGCAGAGGAGGGATAAAACCCAAAATTAATTTTGTTAGTCTCAGAAAACAGACACGACATTAGTTAAAACTGATTACTGTCCTTTCTACGCGATTACATTTAATTCTGTCTCACGTAAACTGGGGACCGAGATATGAAAATTGGTTAAAAATGACTAAGCCCCTTAATGAGGATTGACAAGCCATTGAGAATTCCAAGGCTTCCTTCCCCGATCATCTTAAGAATTTTCTCCCCAAAACTGCATTGAGTTATAGGAAATCTAAATACTAAGTGGTTCTCTAATGATGCGGTATGAATTGCTTGTCTGTTAAAATACAATTCTCTGTGGTAGAATTCACTGCCGAGACCCGACTGCAATATGTTTAATCTCTTAAGCCTCTTGGATGCATTTCCGAATGACTCCATGACGATGTAATAAGGCTGTGATGCAACAGTTGAAGAGTAATTCCACGCAATATTTACTGCTATCCAAATGACTCATCGGTCATCAAATAGATTATTTTAACCACAGGCACGACCTTTACATGCAGACATGCAACAGTTTCTTTAAGTTGAAATCGTCACGAAACGAAACAAGTCTTGGTAGCAAGGTGTTCGATGGATAAAATATTTCGTACACCCAACATTCAGTAAACCTCAGCAGACTCCAATAACCTACATCTAAGTTCGGCTGTATGACAAATTCCACCATTGGAACTACTTTCGAGTTATCGAAATGATGTCATTGCAGCCATCTTGGAATTCCAAAGTTTTTTCAAAAATCGAAGTCCATCAATCGATACCCAATTTTTTTCAGAGCACTAACATAAGTAATGGTAATTTTAATTTGTAAAGGGAGGTGTGGGGGAATTTAGCCCCAGCAGCATCAATTCACTAATTAATTGGACTATTATTAAAGTTCTTTGCGAGAGAGGGTGAGAAAGGGCACAGAAGTAATGCAATTTTTATATCAGTGTTGCAGTTAAAGTACCTTTAATATCTAGTTGCAAATTAAAGTTCTTGAGAGGAGAGGGTGGGGGGGGCGTTGGGGGTAGTGGGCCCAAAAATACAAAAGTGATGCTGTGACTTTTGTCAGTGAAGCAATCAAAGGCACCTTTAATATCCAGTTGCAAACCTGTCTAGGAAGTGATAGACACAATATTTGACCCCTATGACCCCTATTGAAATCTGTACGAGGAGAGAAGTTAAAGTAATCATATCGCTCTAGATCTGTCTTTAATAACTGTCATATCGTATCACGGACATTGTTTTCTTAAAATCTCCCATTTTCTTCCTTGCAACGTAAAATAAACTCTGATTAAATCAAATATGGCTACCAAATGTTGAGTGGTGTGTGGACTGCTTCAGAATCAAACAAGAAACTGACAAATTGAAATTAATTTCCACGTAAACATTAAACTTATTTAATCATCATAAATTAAACGATGTACTGGTCCAGGAATCAAAAACAAATTTCATTATGAAAATAATAATAATAGTCTGTTTATATTTCGTAATATCTATGCATGAGCATGCTCAAATCGCCGAAAACATACTTAAATTCAATCTGATTAAAACAAAGATCCTATTTCGTTTCGTTTTTTCTAGTTTAAAATTTCATTTTACTTATCTTTACTACACTAGGATCTGGAAAAGTTGTTATATTACCGGCATTTTGGATGAAGTGAGGGATTAGCTAATGAAATGGTCTGTTACGGCGACTTCTTGGCGTGCCTAGCATGGAACTGTGGGTAAACCACGAGAAACGTTAATACCGATTGTCATAGGGTCAAAAAGCCACTCGTACGACCTTCTAGTACAACTTGTCAGATCTTCATGTAGTGTAGGCCATCGAAAGTATAAAAAAACAAAACGAAATATAGATCTCTATTTAATCAGATTGACTTAAATTAGACGTTTTTTTCGTTATACCATTAACAGGCTTCAAAATCGAACATTCAGCTAACCTAACTGGAATCTGAAACTTATCGCTCAAAATCTTTCATTCATAGAAATGAAATCTTTTTCTTCCAATAAAATTTATTGATTTTTCGTATTTTATTGCCTATATTAAACTTGATAAGCAGAATGAAAGAATCGTAGAACATGTGTTTGGAGGTTATTTTTATCGTTAATAAAAGATTGGACGCGTTAATCCGTCAGGTACATCGTTACATTGTATACATCTCCAGACATCTGTTGCTTTCAAATATACAGCGGACATAGAAACAAATTTATTCCACCTGACCAATTTAATTGTTTCCATGAAAACAGCTGAAAAAGGTGACTAAGTCAAGACAGTCCAAAGAATCAATGTGATATTGATCGAAGCAGAAACAGGCAGCCGACATCAGAGAACATCCACCGTATCCAAACTCAATTCTGCTTAATGCACTTGAGTGCACATGCATAACATGGCCGACCACGTACTGTTTTATATCAAAGCTTAATTTTATTGACAGATGCAATTAGAAGAGTAGGTCAAATTCTAAATTCTCCATCCTGGCATTACACACAAGACCGTGGAAAATGGTCTCATATATCTTAGGCATCTATGAACACCTAAGAAAGATGTTGAACTTTCCATTCAGATATTCAGAGTGAGAGATGAGGTTTAAAGTCCACTTGACACAAACTAGGTCATTTTTGGATTCACATATGGTTCAATTTTATTTCATTAACTCACGAGCACGTAGGGGTTTTTAGCAGTGGGAGGAAACCGGAGGACCCAGAGAAAACCCACGAGGTTGAACAGGCAACCCTACTCCTTGTCATGTTCAACCAAGGAATCGAATCCACACCAAATACAAAAATAAAACCAAATTCTCCACACATACTGAAACACAGGTTTCCTTTTAAAGGGTTTCATTTTTTTATATTAGTTCCCTATTTTAATCTTGACACATATTCTCAATACAAACTTAAAGAAAAGGATTCCCTTTAAAAGTTTTCTGTTTTATATGTTTTAATCTGATCACTCTGCTACAATCACCCGCTGTCCCTGTCGATGTTTACAAAATCTAATCTGGTATTCGCATCAATGCAATTTATCTTTGTCTGATAAAACAGATTTAAAGTTGGCGAGGAAAGGAAACTCGGTGTCGAGAATAGGAAACAGTGTGTCGGGTCTATATATTTTTTTAAAGTTAAACTTTTAAATTAGGAATTCGACGTACATTATCGAAGTATAGGAAACGGTTTGACAGATAGTTCAAGTCTAATTTGTATGTTAAAACTTTTCAATTAGGAATTTGACGTATATTACCAAGAGTAGGAAATGGTTTATCAAATAGTTCAAGGCTAATTTTTTTACGTTAAAACTTTTCTATTAGGAGTTCAATGTACATTATTGAAGTATAGGAAATGATCTGCCAAATAGTTTAAATCTAATTTATAGGTTGAGATATTACGGGTTTAACATATTGTACAATTTTATTTTAATAATTCGCATGCGTGTAGGAGGTTTTTAGCAGTGGAAGGGAACCAGAGTACCTGGATAAAACCCACAAGGTATCATCTAAAGTACATTCTTTAGACCCCTCGGCCAACAGTACTTGTCGGAAATGTAATGAAACGGGGTTTAACGTCCTACTGTTTTGCTCTGACTGGGCTAATGAAGACGGCCATACGCCATACAGAGTGCTATGAAGGAAATTTTGCCTGGGCAGTGGCACTATGGCCTACTCTTGTATCGAATTCTAACTGCCAAGGGATCTTTTACATGCACGCCAATGTGTACACAGGACCTTGGTTTTTCGTCTCATTCAAATGACTACACAGCTGTCCTTGTCAGGCCCTCTATCCTGCACCACTTGTCAGTATTTTAAGGATTACAAGAACTTGCTCATGGATGCTATGTTCAGGTGAATACTACCATGGTCAAAAAAACTGTTTCTACATAAAATAACAAATATTTCATCTAAAAAAACAGAAAGACGAGGTAAAAAATGTCGGAACAAAACCTGCAAAAATAAGATATGTCTTCATGTCTTGACAACCTGCAGAAATCATGTGGAACCATGGAGTGAGGAACAATATTTCAGCACCCTACCCAAACACCGCCCCCTGGGGATGGACAAACAAACTTATACACAAACCACAGATTGACTTCACATTTAGTTGAAATAAAGTAACATAATGTTATTCTGACATCCACATGGACAAATTATAGATCAACTCTGGTGGATCTTGACAGTTTATTTGCTTAATTAAAACAATTGGCAGGGAATAACTAATAAATGCCACCATGTGGTCAGCCAGCGCATCCTGTATGTGGTAACTAAGGTTTGAAGGTTTATAGGAGAACTATTTGTCCTAATATTCTGTAAGATTCTCCTGACAATAAAATCAATACGTTAATCTCACCCTAGTCTTTAATCAACGAAACACAGCTACAGTACGTCTCCATATTGTCTTCCAAACTAAAGACAGCCATCGTATATTATCTAGCAATGTTCATCCCTTCCTTTCACTCCCACCAGTGATAGCAGTGTATGCTTACCCCTCAATCCATTCTCATTTAAATTGATAGTACTTATTGCTTCTGTGTAATACCAACCGCAATGTAATCTTTTACTTGCATGGAAATGTATACATGGGTGAACTTTATTTTGGTCCCATCCGTATGACTAGACCCGTCCCTTGAAGCTCAAACAACACTTAAAAATCATAAAATTAAATTCTTGTAATCATCCCATTCATGAGTTGACTAGATATAAAAACTATTTGTTTAATTATAATTTAAAACATCTGAAAGACACGCCAATCAATAGCAGTCGTCTGCAGATTTCAATCAACTCCTGTTTGTCGTATATATATATATATATCACAGAAACAGAATACTAACCAAATCACTACTACCCTACGCAAGTCGTTTCAATTTTCATTAACTTGCAGAATGGCCGTTAAATAAATGAGTTTAAAATGAAGGATAAAACAAAGTTGAAGTTAAACGTTTTTACTAAGAAGAAAATAATTCTGGCTATGACAAGCGAGCTATTGCCGAGTTAGGATAAATGAGTATCTAGGGAAATAGGGTATGGAAATAAATCCCCACAGATTAAACGGTAATACGAATACGCCATGAAACTAAGCCTCAAAGCTTTTAATACTAAACTTATCACGGACATTCAACCTCTTGCACATACAAAACAACATTCAAATTAAATTTTCATTTTTCTTATAAAATTCATTTAATTAAACTAGTTGGTAATATCCACGGATCAAACATGTCCCCGAAATCCCCATCCTGCAACACTTTAGATCATTTCGTCACCTAAACTTTCCACGCTCCAAAACTTTAAATAATTTGGTCACTTAATTTCCTATGCTGCATTACTTTAGATCATAAATCAAAAGTGTTATCAGATGTTTTACAAATTAAACATACTCACTGGAGCAATAATTATATCACTAAAACTTTTTATATGAAAATTACGTCAATAATTACAAACTAATAAATTATTTAACACTGCAGGTGGATAAACATTGTCAATTCAAATCAGATATTAAATTTTCAAGTGGTCATTGAGATGCATATCACAAAAGTCGTCATAAAATATTGTAGTTTGATAATTCAACAGAAGATCGTAAAACTGCCAGAAACATCAATATTATTTAACCCCTAATGGACTTCATCATTAACTCTTGACCCCTTCAATTCTCAATAGATTCATCCTAATCAATGAAAAGGGCTTGTCAATTTGAATATTTAGGGGTGGTTAGGTTAAAAGGATCTTAAGAGGCTTTGTCAATAATAGTAAGAGGGATAGTAAATATTTTTACCTCTTCAGGTTTGCGATGATTGAGTGTGGAGCTCTCTTAGTATGGAGGAGAGGAGAACAGTTTATATCAATATGGCTGTTCATGTGAGAATAGTTCGCGGACATGCTGCATATTAAAACTCAAGTTGAAGGGTCATGGTCGTGATATAAGTATAATATTTGTTTAATATTCGAGTGTATCACAGGTAGAATATAGATAAATATTTACCCACGATGATTGCTGAATAGACTCTTGTCAATTCTCTGTAACGACATCAGCGAGTAATTATATGTATATTAGACGCGTGTGTTCAACGTATTACTACATTCAAATAGTCAAACCGATTTCCAACTTGTTATAAATACGCCCAGAATTCGGCAAATTATCCTTGAGAATATATACTCAAAATGACTATTCAACATTTTATTCAGAAAATATAAAATGTCCCAGCTTTGAATCAATCGAATTAAAAAGAGGCCCATCAGTATTTGAGAGATTTTCAAACCTTCGAAACTACGAAATTTTGAAAGTTGAATCTCTAAGAGAAATATCAATCGAAAAATGATTCCGATTCTTTAAGAAAAGTGTCTGCAACTAGATGACTCAATTTCTAAATATTCAGATTTATTAAAATTTAAAGAGTCGTGGTTAACACTGAGGAACGAGACTTCACGACTAATATGACACTAGAGTTATCCTCCCAGTTAATAGGAACATCTGGTGACATATTGTCTTTCTGCCTTATTAGGAATTTTAATTAGTAAACATCTGCTAGACAGACTTTACTGATCATTGATCATCAGGACAATTTACAGCACGGAGATTTCATTTTATACAATGAATGATTCTAATGTTTAAATCCTTTAATTGTGTAAACTCTAAAATCGAGAGAGAGAGAGAGTGAAAGAAAGAGAGAGGAGGAGGGAGAGAGAGGGGGAGAGAGAGGGGGAGAGAGAGAGAGATGGGTTTAAGTTCACTCGACACAAACTAGGTCATTTCGGAACTAACATATGGTTCAATTTTATTTCAATAATTTGCTTGAGCGTAGGGGTGTTAAGCAGTGGGAGGAAACCGGAGGACCCAGAGAAAACCCATGAATTTGAACAGGACACCTAACTCCTTGTCACGTACAACCGGGGAATTGAAACCACGCCAGTTGATGCAATGACAAACCTTATGATACAATGTGCATGTGCTAACCATTTGGCCATCCAACCCCCCCTAAAAGCTAAAACAATCAGAACAAATCGTAATCATAAATAAATCTGTCAGAATCGATCATCAAATTCAAATATATTTTGATTTCACGCATCTGCTTACGGCGAAGAAGATTTGTGTGTCGACAGAATAATTTCATGCAAGCAAGATTTTTTTTTATTCCCTTGGCTTGGCAATTGTGTGCAATAGAATTGATTTCTGTCTTGAAGGTGCCACAGAACGTTAGATTGATCGTCATCTTCTATTCTCTCTCCTTAGACTATAAATATATTATAAATACGCTTTGCGTATGTGATCACTTTAGCGTTGACATTTCGCTTGTTAGAAAAAAAAATAATTCAAACTGCACAATATATTCCTAAGCTATCAAGTTACTTAATAGACCAAACGTCCGGGGATCAAGAAACTTTTCCCAACGTCAATTAGCTACAGCTTTGATGTGATTCGATTCCTGACTTTTCTTATTTAAGATGAAACCCACAAAACATTCGTTCATACAGCTGGGTAAACTAATGGAATCGCAAGTAGTTAGATGTTGCTAACGATTAAATCTGACATTTCAAAATGAACAAAATATAATACAGATCAAACTACATTGTTTTTATTACGATCTCGAAATCATCGTACGTTTGAGATCAATGAAAAAAAAACCCCACCAGCTCTGTTTATCTGTCTGTGTGGAATTACATGTCATATTTTACTGCTAACAATATCGAGCAAGCATTTAATAAAATTTTCTGCAGATCTCTCATTTAGTGCGAGATTGTAATTTTCTGGCAAGCGATAAAACAATAACAAGTGTTATATAATGTATTTAGCCTGTGTTACGCTGGAAAGAGTACGAGGCAATTAACCTGCGAGTCTGTAGAACTGATGAAAGATCTCAGATACTCGGGAATGAAAACACCACATATAATCTTCAAAATAAGACGTTATATCACCGCAAAACACGTTCCTTTGATAAAAAAAACATGGAGGATCACAAACTCAAAAAAAAAACTGTTCTCATCAACTAGCTTTTACGCTATTTGCATCTGACATGGATGTCATATCAATTGCTGGAAGTACATGACTCTCAAGTATCGGATGTTTTTGGCAGTTTTCACAGAATGCTCTGAGTCTTGTAGAATATGTTATAAACATTTAGTCGACTGTGAACGGGTGTGCCCTCACTATCCACAGAATGTTAATGTTAGTTTATGCCAAGCAATGAAATCGGGAAGGAAAAAACGGCAACAGCATTCCTCATAACTTGATACCAGATGGCAAATAAATCAGATGAGGGTGTTGGAAATTTGCCGTGGAATAATTTCCTCTCTCGAAACCAAAACCTCTGACTTAACTGATTATTAAACTGCTAGGTTTGATACTCGTTGAGATAAAGCACGAAGAACTTTATCCCCAGTTTAAAATAAATTAACAAAGATCAAAGAATAAGTAAACACACAAACTGGCTGCCGTTTGTTTCTCTCGTGACCTTTACATTTCCTACACGGTCATCTTAACGTGTTTCCTGTTGAAATCTTAGATCTTAAATATTTACGCGGAGAAAATTGATTCCAGTACTTAAAACTTCGTATTTACCATACAATTATATCACTTGAATCCAATGTTTTCAGTTTTAAAAACCCCACAGGAAATCCTGAGATATTAAAAGTATAATTATTTATGAAATAAGGAACTTTCAAAATCTGTGTTAAGTGCTGAACACATGTGTAGCTTATTAATTAAATATAGAAAAAATAATTAGGCAGGAAGTCAACAGATTATAGACTCATCATGCAAATATGGTTTCAATAAAAATTCATAATTTTCAACAAGCCATCGACTGATTGCTTAATTTGTCCAATTACCCAACCTGCATACTTCCATATTGAGGAATTACCGTCATTTATATTAGGGCCTATCTCTTGTTTATTTTGTTGATAGTATTAAAGAGGTTGAGATGAGAAATAAATGGAGGAATTTAAAATTAATCAGGGCCATCTTTAACAGGCCATAAACATGTCGAGAATGTTATATAAGACTGTTTATACATTATTAACTAGTGAGGTATTATATTGCACCCCTAGTTCTAATGGAGCTCATCTCAAGTTAAATGGTGCAGAACAGAGGGCCTGACAAGGACAGCTGTCTAGTCCTTCGGATGAGACGAAAAACCGAGGTCCCGTGTATACATTAGAATGCACGTAAAAGATCCCTTGGCAGTTGGAATTCGATATGAGAGTAGGCGATAGTGCCGCTGCCCGGGCAAAAATTTCCCTCATAGCACACTGTATGGCGTATGCCCGTCTTCATTAGCCCAGTATAGGAGCAGAACAGTAGGACGTTAAACCCCACTTCATTTCATTTCATTTCAAGTTAAATCGTGTAACTCATGAATTTACAACCCAACCCCTATAGTCTCCTCTCTTTAACAATCTTACAATGAGTGTAGCGTTCTTATAATAACTAGTCAGTTCATTCCCCAGGCCCTGTCTACTTAACCACTGGTCTGTAATTACCCCTTTTGTCCCCTGAGGGTCCATTTTATACCTGTTTGACCAATGGTCAAGGGTGGCCTGAGTAAACATGTGACTATTTAGTAGTCAGTCATTATTTAAATTAAAGAGACACTTTAATTCAATTTTAGTAGAAAAAATTCATTTTATATCGAAATTTAGTACAAATCATTCATTTGTTACAATTCTAGTAACAAAATTTCATTACCCCAAATTATTTTTTTTCGATTTTAGTAAAAAGAATTTTATATCAAATTTAATACAAAAAATTATTTTTTTATATCAACTTTACTACAATTTTGGGTTGGTTTTTTTTATCAATTTTAGTACTAAAATTCATTTTACAAAAATCAGGGATTATAAAAATAACATATTTGACACCATTTCAGATTCAACACTTTGTCGTTTTACAATGTCACGATTTTAACATATTGAATGTCCATTTTATGAAAATGAATAAATATTAATTAATCTAGCATTTCACGACCCGTTTTTATTTTATTTACGCAAAGTTACTTATTTTGATATTCAAAAGCAGATCTCAAGATCACATTTTACTAAATAATTCTACGCAAATTTTCTTCATAGGATATTCAAAGTAGATCTCAAAATCAATTTTTACTAAATATTATTAATCTGAATGTCCCTTTAATGCGCTGACCAGGTGGGTTTGTAAATTCCGACAGGCAGACAGAAACCGAGAAACAGCCATATTGTCTATCGGTGAGATTATTACAGACTAGCTTCGTGACCACACATCACAATTACAGTTCTTTAAATACAACTTTAGTCAACAAATACAAGACAATGGGACAACACAAAAGGGTTCTGGACAATAAATCCTCAAAGTCAGTTGTTTTGTTTGAAACCCGTCAGCAGTCAGCACGTTGCTCTGCCTTGTACTTAGAAAGATAATTAGATGGTATTTATCACAACTTCACACAGATTTTTATCATTTTAAATAGAGAATTAATATCCAACACAAAGACTATTTTAATTTACCGAAAAACCTCAGTTTTATCAGTGCCACAAACCAACGTAAAGACTGAGTTTCATTGCAAAGCAGAGAACATTAAAAAGATCTTAGAAACAATTAGTAATGGTCGGGAAAATTTCCAAGAATTTCTCCCTTGACAATTTGTAGATTTACAACCCCTCACCCACCTGTCACAAGGGCTAACATGTCAAAAATCAGGGATTGGACAAAAGGGGTCAGTTTGACCGCTGGTAACACATGCAGCAATGGACACATACATTCAATCTCTGGTCGCAAAATGATAAATGGATAAATTATTCTATACACAACTCATGAGGAGTAAATACTCATAGATTATTTGTTAGATTGATGTCATTTTGACTAGCAGAATGGTTTAACAATTTACCAGTACACAGCCTGGTTGACTTGTAAAATGCTTTAACAATTTACCTGGCTGACTAGTAGAATGTTTTAACAATTTACCTGGTTGACTAGTAGAAATACCTGAATATATCTGACTGACAATCAGTGTATTATATTATACATGACCATGTATATTAATTAGGCGCTCTGTTTATTAATTGTCATTAATATAAATGAGGGTTCATTCATGGTTCAGAGAACAATAGAGGTATTCTGACATTTGTTGAATTAATTATTTTGAATACAACAGCAGAACAAAAGGTGTCTGCAGTGATGTTCCCTGATAGTATCGGGTGTACTAGAAAGAGTTAGCATACATTGCCTCATACACAACACCTATCACTAATTATAGAGAAATTAGAACAAACTCCTTAAGGGGTGGTATTTCTTCTAGTAGGTTTATGTTAATTGCTCTTTCCTTAAAAGGACCCCTATTGTTTTGCTTTGTTTCACATATCACCCCCCACCTCCGACATCAAGAGTAAAGATATTTTAACTCACAGACTCCCAGTAAACATTTTTCTGACGATCAAATACTTACCTGAAAAAGATAAAAATAATCATTAGTAAATATAAACAAAGGGTTACAAAAAAGTTTAAAACAAAATGATTTAAAATAAAGAATACAAGAAATTCTGTCAGCTTTTATATAATTATTCAGATATGGGGGAGGGGGGCAGAGCAGTGGGATAAATGTGTCATAGAAAATATTTTCAATACTTTCTTAATGTGTCACTAAACAATTCTTAAAATGTTTTATGAATTTTAAATCCACTGTAATCCAATGATATGAAGGATTAGCATGATAATTGACAGGATTAATGATTAGAGACAGGTAGGACAAAGGGACATTACTCCTACACAAATACCTGTCTAATGATGAAAGGGGGGATCTATCAGGGTGAAATGTGTGTGATTTGATAAATTACAAATTAAAACCTACAGACTAAACAAAATCATTTAAGTATGTTTATATCAAATACAATTTTATTATATTTATCAAAATCTTAACCTTAAAGTATCCTTCCTTCGACAAAAATTTATTAAATGTTTTTTAAAGAAAACTTTGAAAAAAAATAATAAACGATAAGGAAGATGCACAATTGTACTAATTAGTTCGTGCATGTCTAGTTCTAGCTGTGATTTATGATGTAAGTTGACAGGTATATGATGTACAGGTGAGATGTCAGGTATAAATACAGGTACGTTGACAGGTATATAGGTTTTTGTTACGGTGAGGTTAGTAGCTTTTATCACTCTGAGTCAACACAGTGTGGGAAAATGTGATTTCTGTTTACATTGCTGTACCTGTCGGTTCTACATACCTATCGTTACCTATCGTTACCTAACGTAAACCACTTCCTAGACTAACACCAGACAAATATATATACCAGTATATATACAACTATTTTTGACAACTGTTTTACAAACAATTATAAATAAACAAAACATTTATTTTTATTTGGGGGTGGGGTGGGGGGATGTGAGGTTTTACTTTATATTCTGGCACCCTTTATATTTTTTATATATTTTTATTAACATTCTTTTTTTATTAATATTTTTTTTTGGGGGGGGGGGGGCGGAGGGAGGGAGGAGGGTTTACTTTATTTTGTGTCGTCTTTGATATTTTTATCAACGATCTCTTCACTCTGTATTTGATTAACGTTTTAACACTTCCTAGCAATCACTGAGTATCTTATCCCAACTAATACGACTATTATAGCCAATAGTCACTGCTTTAAATAATGTAACCTAGCAATAAGAATATTCATAACCGTTCGTTGTTCAGTAACGTTTCATAACCCTCGTTCATCACAGCGATATATACACCTCACACCGCCATACATCATAACATGTCAGACACAAGGAAATTCATGGCAAACTTGCCCAACCATATTCAACCTATATGTCATAACCCTAGTACTTTGTAGTTAGTTGATTTCGGTGACCTGTCTGTCAAAATATGACAACTCCATCACAATAGTTGACAGATATCAATCAAGTAGGAGAAAGAAGCATACCTGAATATTGTATCCATATTTTACGATTTTTAACAATCGTCAACGCCGACTAAATAACATTTTTAACGCAATATAGATCTGGGTAAAAATCAAAAATTTGATAAATCGTATGATTTCAATATTTTTAAAATGTCAAATTTCATCTAAAAATAGTCAACCCTGGCCTTAAAATAAACTTCTGATCTGAATGAATCACCTTTTTTTTTTTTAATAATTTAAGATCAAATCATAATACTATATGATTTATTCGAAGAAAAATTCCAAACTCAAATTGAACAGAGAGAGAGAGAGAGAAATGGGGTTTACCGTTCACTCGACACAAACTAGGTCATTTCGGGACTAACATGGTTTAATTTTATTTCAATAATTCGCTTGTGCGTAGGGGTCTTTAGCAGTGGAAGGAAACCGGTGGACCCGGAGAAAACCCACGAGGTTGGACAGGCGACCCTACTCCTTGTTACATACAACCGGGGATTCGAAACCACCCTGGTTGACTCAATGACAGGCTTTATGATACAGCGCGCACGTGCTAACCATTCGGCAACATTTAATATTTTTTTTGTGGCTTTCAACGACAGAGTATAAATAAATATATTCCGAAGGACTATCTCTTTAATCAAAGATAAATAATCTAACAGCGAAATAGTTTAAAATAAAATCTCAAAATTTCTGAAACAGATTCGATGAATAAACATTTAATAGGGGTAGCTGTTTGTCTAAATGAAATGACATAACAGATATATCATAGTTTAAACTACAAGATGAAACCCCTAATCTCAGAACTGTCATCACTGATTCCTCACTTGCCAGATCTACAAGATACAAGTTCTCCTGATGGACGTCAGAACGATAAAGCTACAATACATCAACCAATGAGCATATGGCTTATATTTATATTGTATCATTGAAAGAATCTATCAACTCTCATCGCTTATATTTAAATTATCTGTAAATAACAAATCTATCAACAGAGGTTATTAATATATATATTTATATATCCCCATCAAAAACTCATCAAATAGCGTCTTCAACTGTCAGACAAATGGTGCCACTCAATCACAAAGATCAAATTCCTTTCATTCGGACATAAAACAAGTCCAAGATCCATCAAAATAATTTTACGACCAAATATTCACAAGGAATATCTATCAGAATTATAAAGACAGTTAATGCATATTTTTAAAAATCTACCATTTTCTATGAATTAATTCTACTATTCTCAAGAGAGAGAGTTAATGTATATTTTCTATTAATAATCGCAGGAAGACGTGAATTAATTCCACAAGTTTATTGAACAAGTCTATCAAAGTTAATTTCTATGTGAGTTATTATACACTTAATCCAGAGACTGGAGACGACCGAGAGAGAGAGAGAGAGAGAGAGATGGGGTTTAACATCCACTCGACACAAACAAGGTCATTTCTACACTAACATATGGTTAAATTTTATTTCAATAATAAAGTGAGAGCAAACCGGAGGACCCAAAGAAAACCCACGAGGTTGGACAGGTGACCCTACTCCTTGTCACGTACAACCGGGGATTCGAAACCACGCCAGTTGACTCAATGGCAGACTTTATGATACAGCACGCACACACTAACCATTTACCCATCCAACCCCCCGGCAATATTAATGTATCTTATGGCTTTGTTTCTTTATCTAGATAATTTTTAAACAGGGACCGAGGATCCAAATAATCCCCTTTGAATGTCCTACCCCCTCCTCTAAGCAAATACTGTCCGACTTGGCTAGGTCTTGATTGATTCGCTTAATCAAAATTGGAATCATTTTGATTTTTCAGACAGTTAAATCAAAATACTTCCACAATTATATTTAATTCTTGTCTGAACATTAATGGTTAAATAATCAGCTTCATAAATTCAAATTCATTTCCAATATCCTTTTAAACGTTTTCACTCTAATCCGTAGCTTAGGGCAATAGCGCAAAGGTATTAAAAGTCCTCTGTTGGCATAGTTACGATTTGCTTACCATCATCAAAGCAAATTTACCTTTAACATACCGAGAAGGCTGCCAAAAATAGGGACAAATTCTTTTTAAATCGGAGTTCTAAACTCAAAACCTGGTTGAGAAGCAAACATTCCTCGAACAAAATATTGATCTGTTTAGTAAAAAACACTTCAATTTGATTAAACTTCTGGAAGCGATAAAATAAAGGTGTAAACAACGAAGCTGTTGGACAAAACGGAAACTCGAAACAATGTATACATACACCCTTACATCACATCCAAACATCTCAATACAGAATTAAGAAGAAAAAACCCCAACAAAACGTAATTAAAATATCTATTTAGACTCATTTATCTTTAAAAGTGTACGGCAGTTAACCGTGTTAATTCATTAGCAACTTTTTTCAGTTGTTGATTTTGTTTGGACTTTTCTTATATTACAAAAAGAAAAAAGAAGAAAAAGAGAGAAAGAGAGAGAGAGAGCGGATTTAACATCCACTCAACACAAACTAGGTCATTTCAGGACTAACATATGGTTCAATTTTATTTCAATATTTCGTTTAGCAGTGGGAAGAAACCAGAGGAAACAGAGAAAACCCGCGGGGTTGAACAGGCGACACTACTCCTTGCACCGTACAACCGGGGAATCGAAACCATACCAACTGACTCAAGGACAGACCTTATGATACAACATGCACGTGCTAACCATTCGGCCATCCAACACCCCCAGACGAAGAAGAAGGATGAGCATATAATAATAATAATAAGAAGAACAAGAATGTTAATTCTGTAGCGATTTATATGTTCAGACTCTACCCAGATTTTGTGACTCTTTACAAGTATCATATAAATTCCATCTTCAATTTGAACTTTTGTTCTTATTGCTAACCAAATAAACGTTTGTAGTCGTACATTTTGTTGTCAATTCATCCGCTACCACCATTTCCTCCTACAAGAAAATCTTTTGAATTGCAAAAAGTGATAATCATCGAGCAAACATCTTGTACTAATACAGACCAACACGATTAAATACATTACACGACTAGTAAAGTTTATCGACAATTTCAATAGATAATCATCCCGGTCAACTTCAAACGGAAGAAAAAATTGGGGTCTTGTATCGATGTCAAGCGTTTTAACTACAAGAATCTAATGGCAATGATGTTACCCGTCTGCAAAAGACGACACCAAGTCAACGTGTAATGACGAGGGGAGATTAAACCCCGTATTCATCGAACGCGTAATATAACATGTCTTTAGTCGAGTTATCTAAATTAATCTACGTTCAAGTACCAAGCTTGTCTATTGAACATCTCGGCCATATCACACACAACTCAAGTAGTTCAATAACTGAAATGTGTTTAAACGGATTCACAATTCGTTACATATTGGTTTAGCTTCCATGACCCATCCAATCGAAGGCTATTTTTTTTTCGGTGCATTGATGCTCGGACCAGAAATCTCATCTGCTTGTAAAATAAAATAATCAATCGTAGACTAATAAAATCCAATCACATTTTTTCTGCAGCAAAATGATATATTTGTGACAAATAGTCGACTAAATCACGATTTTAGTCAGGAGGATCTGGTGGCCTTATATCTTTACAGCGAGCCGACTCATCATACAAGTATTATTACCCATGATTCCAATATAGGATTTCCTACGATCATATCCAACTATAATCAAAAATTATTAGACAGACCAGTATCCGATAGCAATCACGGAAATTTCTGTAATTTGGTTTTTTGACCTCGAATAGTGTGGATCAAATTTATCAAAGTAGAATGTATGGCGTCGTATAAATTGTTTCTCCCACTGTAAAAAGATCGCGATTAGTATTTAATTACGACAACATCGAATTGATTAAACCTAAAAATAGAACTTGGGTTAGATGTAACTAGCGTAGATCTTAACTTTATCTACTTTCTAAAAAGAAGAGTGAAATGCCGGTGGTCTTGTGATTCTCTCAATGTATGAGATAAAGATTGAAACTATAGTTAGGCGTGTATCCAATTTATAATATCGTAGCTTTTCCCACAAGTTAAGAAACTTGAAGGTGATCTTCAAGACATTCAAGTTCACATAATAAGATAAGGGGTTTAGAATTTCTATTAGAATTTACATTACTTAGTTTGTTTAAACAGGAACAAAAGAGGAAATTGAATTTCAAAATACCACTTCTTTGAGAGAGAGAGGTTTAACGGCCACTCAACACAACCCAGGTCATTTCGGAACTAATATATGGTTCAATTTTATTTCATTAGGGGTCATTAGCAGTGGGAGGAAACTGGAGGACGCAGAGAAAACCCACGAGGTTGGACAGGCAACCCTTGTCACATACAACCGGGGAATGATGATCGAACAAGTTCCGCAGTAGATCGTTTTTGAACTGAATGTTGATCAAATACAACGTCCTACTGTTCTGCATCGACTGGGCTAATGAAGGCGGCAAATACAACAAATTCAGGAACAGACACAGGTAGATTTCTCTTCTACCTGTTAACACCTTTATCTATATACACTCAACAACGGTTGATATATCATGGTCTATATACCACAGCAGATATCTCATGGTTTATATACCACAGTAGATATATCATGGTTTATATACCACAGTAGATATATCATGGTTTATATACATGTTTGTTGTCAGTTATATTTACTAATATACTTCTAGATACCTATATTAATGACTTGTGTCAAATCTACTTTTTCTAACTTCATCTTTCAACGTGTAGACAGAAAAACACAACTATAGCTTGTTCCGTTCTTAAACAAGGCTATCTTAAACAACGTTATCTTATCTCATCACAAGGTGCCTCTCACCAAAAACATGCCATTTACTTTTAAAATAAATAAACAAAATTAAAGATGGTGATTGAAAGAAGCAGGTGGCCATGTTAGGTTTATGGTAGGCATCTTATTTCAAATTGAATTGAAATCATTGATCAAGACCTCCGACAATTTGAAACTCGCTACTGTGACGAGGGTCCTGGACGCTCGTCACATAAATCACAACCCATGATTACTTGTAACAAAGAACACGGCAATTTAATTAAGAGTCATAACTACACCGGGCCGACCTCGGTCAATATTCCGTGATGCTATTTATAAATAAATATATGTCATAAAGTCATAAGTACAGACGGGGAATAAAGGATGAATCTAGCGAAATTGAATTTCAATGTAATAATATCAACAATGATTACACATCTGCGACTATGCTTTGATCAACCAGGCTCTTTGTAGAATGAATTGATTGCTATATATTGAAATACCTGTAGAGCAAGACTAAGTACCATACACGGTATGTAACAGATTAATACAGCGAGACTTGATATAAATTCTATACCAGAAACAAATCAATTAGCCTCGTCTTCTATATGAAACAGTTTTGACAGAAATGTATTTAAATGTCAAAAAAAATTCTGTACATTTAATTTGTAATGTCTGGCTTATGTCAATGGAAATAAAACGGATGAACGTAAATATCGCGAGTCTGTCATTTAGCATGAAAAATAGAACTAAACGGGTAATATAGAGACACGACCGATTCGTGATCACCACAAATAAATATTTCAAATACCATACGTGGGCCTGAAAATAACGGTCAGGGCTCAGGCACAAATTATGATCTAATATCGGACATAATGAACTTTGTGCCAGACGTGTATTAATAATAAAAATATCAATAAAAATATATTAAAAAATGAAAAATCTGTGCCCCACATAAAGTGACAGACACCTAGCTCCAAGTTCACAAAGCATTCTCAGACTTAAGTTCAGAATTTACTCAACTTTCATTCACTGTTCATGAGAAATATCTTTGATCCAGAACCACAAAACTTTGCACATTGTTTCTTAGTGATGTATTTGATACATTAAAACAATAAAAGTTTTATAAAGGGATATATTTTAGTTAAAAGAAGGCGAACAATTTTGAGTAAATTCTTAAGTCTGAGAATGATTTGTGAACTCGGGGCCGGAGGGATTGAAGCCTGAATTTATTTCTGGCAATATCTGTGACAGTGCCATATTTCCAGACACCTGTCTGTGATAACATTAAGGTAGAAGCTGAGGTAAAATTTTATTTTTGTAAATTGGGTGTACCCAAAGCCTAGGGGGCTGATAAATACCATAAATAGTTGTGTATTAAGATGTTAAATATGATGATTAGTAATTAATGTCTTATTAATAATTAAACTAATTAATTGACGTATATCTTCGTTTTTTAAAAACAAACCTTAATTGACTCATTTCCTATTTTTAATCAATATGCAACATTTAAAATTCTAAACATACCTTTTCTTACTTTCACCTTATTTTACAGGTAAACATCAAAAGATTTTTTTTTAAATAATAGGCTTAAAGTGTAATTAAACATTAAATATTGTCTATTAGTTTACAAGTGTTAACAGACGGTCGGTCAAACAAGCGGATATTCAAAACAAGACAACATTTAAATTACACATTGTTTGAAATTTGTGGTTTAAAGTTACTTCAAGAATGTTCACAAGTTTTCAAGTCAAATAACTCGATAGGTAAAAAAAAATCTCCTGGGATTAAAGATCGCGATAGCTAAAAAGATTAGGATAATCACAGTAACTCCGAACATCAAACGTTTTGATTTACCGACTGACATTTTCAAACTTTCCCATGGACGACATGTAAAGATCTTATATCGAAAATAAGCTGTGCATTTTCACAATACACACAAAAAAGACGCAGGCTGGGATCTCCTGTTTCTGATCTTAGTCGCTGATCAAAGGGCAGATTACTGTGGTTGAACAAGTATAGAGGAAGAAATCAAATAAACCAACACCAGTTCACTTAGACCCCGTGTTTTTTTTATTTTAGTCTGCTTTTGGCCATGAAGTTTTGTTCAAACATCTCCGAGGTGACTGTGGTTACCAAATCTTGTCTACTTTCATTTCAGTAATTTCTCGAATAAATAAAACATGTCACTATCGAACCTTCTCCATTGTTAAACAAAATATCTTTTAAAAATATTAAGAAAACTGTTACATTTTTTGCGGATCTATAGACATTTCAAAATACTTCAAATTTTATAGATTTGTTGCAAATATTTTATAAATTTATGTTTTTTCTACAATGGAGAGAGAGAGAGAGAGAGAGAGAGAGAGAGAAAAATGAGGTTTAACATTATTTCAAGACTAACATATGCTTCAATTTTATTTCAAAAATACATTTAGAGGAAACCAGAGGATCCAAAGCAAACCCACGAGGTTGAAGAGGCAACCTTACTCCTTGTCACGTACAACCGGGAATCGAAACAACGCCAGTTGACTTAATGACAGGCCTTATGATACAACACCCATGCACTAACCATTCAGCCATCCAACCCCACTTTCTACAATGGAAAATGTCGTAGGTTTATTTCTGAAGTAGGTTAGTGTGTGTTATTCTATGTATAATTTGGTACGCGCCAGGAAATGCAATGATGCACACAAGGATAGGATTTAAGGGGTCCATTAACGATGACCGTGAAAACGCAGGCTATATATTAGTTAGATCCAATCATAATAAAGAGTCCCATATCTTCTAATTAACGACAATTAACCCAACTGCTGGACTATAATATAAAATGGTGGAATTGCAACCCATACTGTGATGATATTGCACATTTTAAAACAAGCCTCATCACACATCAATTGAGTGAAATTAATACATTCAAATGAAATAGTTCTTACTTCCATTTAAACCAAAGGTCAAAATTTGGCTTAAAAGGATAAAATTTTGATTAATCATATTTTCACAGTTGGCTTCGACGTCATTAACGTAAAAGGAAACATGACTTCATGTAAGTAGGACCCGCAACAGACAAAACACCTCACGGAAAAATCTTTAGAAACATCTCTCAATGGTCAGGATTATCGATAAATAAAAAATTTGATTAAAGGAAAAATTGAAATAAACTTGATGAAAAGACTAGGCTAGATAACGCACGGTTGGGGGTATTAGTTACACACGCCTGAAGAAATGTGACTTCATTCTATATAGAAAACGTATCTTTACAGATCTTTCGAGAATTAAAAACATGGATTAGTTAGAAATACAAATTATGATTAAGGGCGTAAAAAAATACATAAACTCTGATCAATACGTTTACAAGATGAAAGACGATTATTTACCGTACCAGCGTGTTAGTTATTCCATTACCCTATCGTCAATATTAACGCTTGTTTCATCAATCCAATCAGAAACATCATCTGAAAGGGTCTGTTGGTATCTATTTATTGAAATTGTGCCGAGTGTTCGTGTATACATCACGACAGCGCATAGAAAACGCTGAACAATATCAATACGTTGATTCAGAAATACGAATAAAGGGTTTTTTCTCTCCACACGACGGGCGTGGAGAGTAATTTATTTTCGTTTGACTCGGGGGAATCGGGTTTCTTTTCATCTTGAAAACTTTAATAACTCACACAAGCCATTGAAAAGCTGCACTTAAAATTCAACATGGCTGAATATACTTAGTGTGTTTTTTTACCTTCTCATGGCCACTGGCATAAAATAAACTGATAGAGAGAGAGAGAGAGAGAGAGAGAGATGGGGTTTAACATCCACTTGACACAAACTAGGTCATTTCGGGACTAACATATGGTTTAATTTTATTTACATAATACGCTTGCGTGTAAGGGTCTTTAGCAGACCCGGAGAAAACCCACGAGGTTGGACAGGCGACAAAATAAACCGATAACTCTAAAAATAACCAGTAGTAACAAAAGACAATCTTTAAAAAAAATCTGAACACCCCATACCACTTGACATTGTTCGGTTGGTTCCAATACATGATTATTGTTCCATTTATTTGCAGGTGAAGGTGGTCATACTTGAGGCAGGGTATGCTTACTCTTGAACACCTCATACCATTTCCTATTTGAGAAGTTCAAAAGGCAGGGTATGCTTACTCTTTATGGAACACCTGATACCACTTCCTATTTCAGAAATTCAAATTGTTCGTTTATTCCAGATTTATTCCAGATTTATTTTCGTAAGGTGATATAAATCACAAAGCAAGCAAGAGACCACTCAATTTGGGACTAACATATGGTTCAATTTTATTTCAATAATTCGCTTGCGTGTAGTGGACCCAGAGAAAACCCACAAGGTTGGACTGGCGACCCTACTCCTCGTCACGTACAACCGGGGAATTGCAACCACGCCAGATAAATCAATGATAGGCCACCATATGATACAACCATTCAGCCATCCAACTCCCCAAATCACAAAGCAGACCATATGTCTGGCTTTAACAGTTTTATTACCAGCAGTTTGTAGAATTGTTTAAAACATAGATAAACATTATAAAACTAATTGGTCTGTAATTCGAATGTTGTATAGCTTGCTGTCCAAATTCAATAACATCTTGTAGTCAATTCAGAAAAAAAATTCTTCAAATAAAATAAACAAGTGCATAAAAAAAAAAGAAAAAAAAAGACACCAATGACGTGGTTTATACAAGATTTAATCATTTTATCTTTTAACCCCCAGTGGCCAATTAAAATCAACCAAACTTGAGAAAAAGAGTAAATTTGATAAGAACTTCAAGTTTGGGGAGATAAATCTAATTATCCTGACTGGGAGGCCAAAGATTTTCAATTGAAGTCGTGGTGAATTTCTTAATGTTTTGTTTTAGAAGTTGGTGATACACGTAGGAGTAGGAATATTTAGTTGGGTTGGGTTTTTTTTCGCTAACCGGTTCATTATGGAGATTAGAATTAAACATTTTTCTATGTTTTGTATTTTGTACGCTGACATTTCACATATGAAATTAATAAAATAACATAAGAAAAATGAATTTTTTTGGACAAAAAATATGAAATATGTTACAGATATGAAAGAATTTCCATTTTTAGCTTCGAGTCAGCACGTCATAAAAAAAGGAATTACAACATCTTGAACTATGAATTGCTGAATATAAGAAAAAGTTCTTTTAAAGCATGCTTGCGAATTTTAACAAGAATGTAAGAATTTTTTCTAATCAGAAGAAACCCTCTAAACTTACATGTGTTTAGAGTGTTTAGACCACATGTATCAATCTTATCAAAGAAGTCAACAATTTATCTTTTGTCTTCTCAATTTCACACCAGAGTTTCGACCAAGGTGTTGTGAGGTGGCTCCATGTTTGATAAGTAATCTGGTCGAAAGCCAACGAAAGCAACTGTAATTAAGTTAATGTTTTGTGGGGAATGGAGGCCGATGGATAAACTATCAGTGTTGTATTTTCAACCAATATTTATCATTCTTCCTTTATTTATTTGGTTTCTACCTCCATATAGGTAAACTGTTTAACTTACGGCTGGATTTCATTTACAACACAAGATGGTCCACTTGACTTTAATGGGGGGGGGGGGGGAATGGCTGAATGGTTAGCACAAGCATGCTGTATCATAAGGTCTGTCATGAGTCCACCGGCATGGTTTCGATTCCCCAGTTGTACTTGACAAGGAGTAGGGTCGCCTGTCCAACCTCGTGGGTTTTCTTCTGGTCCCCCGGTTTCCTCCTACTGCTAAAGACTCCTACGCACAAGCGAATTATTGAAATAAAATTAAACCATATGTTAGTCCCGAAATGACCTAGTTTGTGTCGAGTGGACGTTAAACCCCATTTCTCTCTCTCTAGACTTTAAGACAGATGATAACTTTTTACCAAAAGTCAAAAGGTGCAATTTCTGCTGATTTAAAAGCCATTGAGTGATTGGCTGTTTTCATTGCTTAAATGTTTCTTTTGAGATTTGTTACGTTTTCTCGAAAGAAAGGCAGTTTCCTCTGATAATCTGGTTTCCAGGCAGCGATTTAAATCTCGTTGAGATTTCTATGATGTATAAAACACTCTGGGTGTTCGCAAAGGATTTTTGTGACACCAGATCTTTGGGTTGGAGGCTATTTGGAGTATTTTTGCCAAATAAAATTGAAACTTCTTCAAACCCAGGTGTTTCATCGCTTCGAGCCATACCACTGATCCAGAAAAAAGATGGTCTTTAAAAATGATATTGTTATTCTATCTTTCTGCCGACTATAGAAAGCAGACGTGAACTTACAGAAGCAGACGTCAAGTTATTGTAGCAGACGCGTGATTTACTTACTGTCAGTATATATAAATATAGAATTAGGGGCAATGGAGAATGCTTGTCGATTGTTTACGTTAAAGCAAAATCATATTAGATATAATTGTTGACAGACCCAGACATCGGGTAATCGGTGTCTGCTATTTATATTTTTAGCGAGAACATGCTAAAAGCAAATGTTTAACGAGAGGTGAATTAAATCCTATATAATTAACCAAGCTTTGTATATTTACAAATATATCCATTCAATGATAATTGAAAAATCTTTGATCCAATAGACAAAGTCGACATAATTGTTCTCATCAATTGTTCAATCTTTCATAAGAGAGAGAAATGGGGTTTAATTTCCACTCAACACAAACTAGGTCATTTCCGGACTAACATACACTGTATGGTCCTTTAGCAGTAGGAGGTAACCAGAGGACCCAGAGAAAACCAGATCAAACCACATTGTCGATAATGTCTCAGGTGTGTGCGCTGTTAAAATTAAAGTACTTATTTATTGTGGACTTATCAATGAGAATATTCAACTTGGATCGCGCAGATCAAGGAAATTCTTTGTACCTTTTATTTTTTTTTTGTTTTGTCTTATTAGGAAATGATAAATTATCATTAAAAGTTACCTGATATATTTTGTCTACAGATAAATCACAGTAAAATATCTCAAGTTCGTGACTGTTTTATAGATGGATGCACATGTCGGTGTATTATCTTACAATATTCATAACAAGAGCAGGACATATGTTGGGCACAGCGGTGAAATAATCCACGCCATCTCGCAACGGTACTTCTCTTACATCATAAATAATACTCCCTCGTCACTTGGTGTACGTTAATATGTTATTAACATACCTGACCCACAACTCGATAATTATTAGTCTCTTTCAATAAGCCCATCAAACACTATTAAATGGTCTATTATCAACAGGCTAGATGTTAAAGACTATATAATTACATGTAGCTATTATCTTCCAGATTGTTATTCTGACATAACTCCATCCTATAATGTTTTGGTCACCATTGTTTTTGGTAGTCTTGCTGTCAGCAGTAATTGAGGGTTTTTATCTCCTGGTCGACCAGGTTGAATAGGTAGCCAGGTATTTATACCTGTAATTAACCTGGCCAGATATAATCTTCCTAATGTTCTTACTGACATTTTTATCACACCTGTAATTAGGTGTAGGTGGGTTCATAATACCTGCTTTAATGTTCTTATTTACCTGAGGATACCAATGAAGAAATTCTAATTAATACTAAATATTTCAGATCAAAATATATATACATCTCCATTTGGTGGTTTCAGTACTGAGAGAGAGAGAGAGAGAGAGAGAGAGAGAGAGAGAGAGATGGGGTTTAACGTCCACTTGACACAAACTAGGTCATTTCGGGACTAACACATGGTTCAATTTAATTTCAATAATTTGATTACGCGTAGGGGTCTTTAGCAGTGGGAGGAAACTGGAGATTCGAAACCGCGCCAGTTAACTCAATGACGGGCTGTATGATACAGCGCGCATGTGCTATCCATTCGGCCATCCAACCCCCCTTAGAAATATGATGCTTGTTGGTTGTCCCCTGCCAGACCCTCTGTCCTGCACCACTGACAAGGGGGAACCAGGAAACAAGAGAAGTGATATCAGATGTTCTAGAATGAGTAACAGCACTCTGCTAATTCTTCCTCCAAATATACATCAACTAAACACCTGCATGCAATCTAACAATCGACTATTTGCAGTTTTCTTTGAATTTTTTTTATCACGAAATCAGATATTATTTTGTTTCAGTTGCTCGAGATTTCAAAATAACATCACCCAAATCAATCATTCTCAGCAATCTTACCTCTGCACTTTAAAAATATAATTTTCGCACCTGAAGATAGGATCAATTTCACCTGTGCTCGATGGGCAAATATGATTTTTTCTGTACCGAATGCTGGGAAATTTGTGTACATTCGGCACTGGTAGCCTGGGTTTAGACGGCACGACCTACATGTTGGTATGCATGATTTGCGTTACATGTAATCATTGGCTAATAACACGATACCTGTTGACATGGCGATGATATGCATTATTAGCGTCCTATTACTTCAGTTAATTCATTCGCCATCAGACGTTTTTACTGCCACGTGAACATGATTAGTTTTACATATCTACACAACATATGATTCATAACTGCACGTTTTTCTTCTATTATGAGTATGGCATGCACGTTTTTTATTTATCTCAAAATCGAAATACTACTCTCTCAGTCCTGGGATAAAATCATTAATACATGTGCCATATAAACAAATAGGGTAACAAACTGTAAGAGAGAAAGAGAGAGAGAGAGAGAGAGAGAGAGAGAGAGAGGTAGTGCAGAGAGAGAGAGAGAGAGAGAGAGAGAAAGAGAGAGAGAGAGAGAGTGCAGAGAGAGAAGAGAGAGAGAAGAGAGAGAGAGAGAGAGAGGTAGTGCAGAGAGAGAGAGAGAGAGAAGAGAGAGAGAGAGAGAGGTAGTGCAGAGAGAGGTGGTACAGAGAGAGAGAGAAGAGAGAGAGAGAGAGAGAGAGAGAGAGATATTTTAACTCTCCTCAACACAAACTAGGTCAATTTGGGACTAACATATGGTTCAATTTTATTTCTATAATTCGCTAGCGCATAGGGTTCTTTAGCAGTGGGAGGAAACCGGAGGATCCAACCCACAAGATTGGACAGGTGACGCCCCATATAAACAAATACCTTAACAAACTGTAAAGGAGAACTGTATAAACATATCCAGACAGAACATACTAAAAAATATATTTTCCAAAAAAATGAATTCATGCTAATTGAATTTCATTGCCCAGGTGTGTTCATGGTTTATTCTGTTAAATGAATCGTTATTAAAACTGAATGTTAATTCATTCATATTGAATATTTAATGAAACTGTTTATAACGCTTCATTAGGTACACACAGATGTCTAATTCAAATGTGTATATATTATCTACGTATTCAGCTAAAAACTGCTTATATAAACATGAAATGGGGTTTAACGTCCTACTGTTCAGTTGCAACTGGGCTAATGAAGATTGGCATAAGCCATACAGTGTGTGCTATGAAGGAAATTTTGCCCAGACAGCGATGATGCTACATCCTATTATTGTATCAAATTCCAACTGCCAAAGGATCTTTCTACGTGCACGACAATGGGTACACAGGATCTTGGTCTATCGTCATTTCGAAACAGATAATTTAAAATGAAAGTAGACTCAACGAGGGGGGGGGTTAATGTATTTATTTGTAAATAATTGGCTTTTACTCTCAAAACCCTCCTCACACAATGACAGACAGGGTTGACCTTAAATTCACTTAAAGAAATACTGACTGAAGTAGGGGGACCATTTAACTTGGTCTCTTATTTAGAAACATTCAAACCCCCACTGACACCCTACAAAACATCACAATGGCTGCTACTCCTCCATTCAGTCCGTCTGCTTGGACATCTGTAGTTCGCCGGTCACCACCCATTGAAATCTTTTGTTGTCTTTAAAAGGTTAAGGCTACTCAATGAGCCAAACAACAATTGTTTCCCCGCTAGGACCCTACGCTGTTAAACTGTCCATATCACTGCACTTTTAATCAATAGAAAGGCTATTGAATGATTTCTCCTATCATCCACCTGTTCGAAGACGCGACTAATTTCCATCGAAAAATTTACATGGAGGCAAATTATCATCTCTTTTCACCAAATTGTTCCGATAACGTGTCCTAATGTCAGATTGATGTTCGGTAAATCAAACAAAATGTAGGATTAAAAGGCACCACATGATTGGTTAATATCAGCGATCGAACGAGATCTCGATCTAATGTCTACAATCGGCAAGAAGGTGTCGAATAACTTTCATGATGTATTTACTAACATCACGAGACTCCTCCAATTAATTCTCACCCTATTCAAGGAAAAAGAACGCTGGCCGTCTGATTTTCTTTACAGAATGAATAAATGGTTCTCTAATGTTACGACACGTTTAATTCCCAGTTTCATGAGTCCGTTTTATGTTTGTGTTGTTCAAATCTCTTGTAAAAAGCCGCCGTGCGACGTAGACTACAAGCAAATGCTTATAATGCATCGAACAGAATGGTGAGAGAGGAGATAAAAAAAATCAATTAGTGTTCCTGGAAATGGAAGCCATCCAAGAAAAGAAAATGATCTACTTGTTTAATTAGAAAACTGGCACCGCAGCGGCAGCAAGCCTTCAACGTAATGGAAACAAAGTCATAAAAAATACACTTTAGGTCAATTGGGCCGCAATTCCGATAGTACAGTTCCGGTCTTTAAACAACTTAAAAGACTGTTTGAACGCTTGTACTTCCTCGTCAAGAAGAAAACTCCATTTAGACAATAAATTATATTTAAACTGTTGTATTGATTTTGCCATTATTTTGCCGAGAAAACGTCTTTTGAGGGGTGGAATGTGTTGTAGTGTTCTATAACTGTTCACAACAACCTTTTATTATGTAAATCACTATTTTTCTTTTATCATCCAGATGAAATGAAATGAAATGAAATGGTGTTTAACGTCCTACTATTCTGGGCCCTGTTTCTTGAAATCTTAACAAAAGATAAAATCCAAATTTTAGTAGATACTTCAATTTTGATTGGCTAAGCACTAAAATAAATCTTATATTATCCAATCAAATTACTAAAATGTGAATTTTATCTTAGTTAAAATTTCGTGAAACAGGCTCCTGCTCCTAAACTGAGCTAATGAAGCTGGGCATACGCCATACAGTGTGCTATGAGGGGAATTTTGCCGGGCAGCGGCGCTACGGCCTACTCTTATATCGAATTCCAACTGCCAATGTGTACACGGGACCTCGATTTTTCGTGCCATCTGAACAACTAGACAGCTGTCCCCTCCATCCTGCATCACTGACAAGGGGAAACCATGTTGAAGATTTATCATTCAGATGATCTTTCAGTTGACTAAAAATAGCCCTGGGCTCCGTTAGTTCATAGTGAAAGTGTGTCTCTCGTCGGATCTGGAGATTAATATATTATTAATCTGACTCCAGGCAGTACATGATGTTTTAGCAACACAAATTATTTTTTGATTTGATCATATTAGAAAATAGATTCTTTTTAGTATATAAATTCAATTTTTTTTTTAAATCTTCTCCGCATCGTTTTGTTTTAAAAAATATGTCAATTGGGTTGAATTTTGCCCACCTACAAAATGTAGTGCCATTATTGTTTTGGGGATTTTTTTTTCGTTAAATTAAATTTTTTTAATTGGGTAGGATTTTGCCCAGCTAGTGGTTATGGTATCAATCAATTCCAACTGCCAAACTTTTCTTGTATCTCATAATTTTTTTATTTAATGTGTTATAAAACATAACTATGAACAAGTGAAGAGATTTGTCTAGATCCACCAGTGACATATTTTAACACCTAAGGCCAGATCGTACAAGCCTTTTACCACCTACAAAACCTGCTCTATAGCTTTAGACATGGTCATCTCTCCCTGTCACAAAACATAAACAAGGCAATCACTCGCTGAGGCAATGATCCTTATCACTCTGTGGGTAATGGTGCGAGAAGATAAAGTGACACATTAACTTGTAACAGCTACTGTGATTGGTCCGCAGTGACTGGATTCAAGTATACTTCCTGTTCCTTGACAACCAAATAATACCATAGAAACTCAGAAACATAACTAGTAATTCTTAGATATTTTTACTTAACGTTATTTCAACTCCAGTTAAAAATTAAAAATATATCAACAACAAAATAACCCAATTAATGCTCAAAACTTATTTAATCTGAAACGCTACATACAATTAAAACACTGAATCGAAATTTCTATTTTCACTTAACTTTTTAAGTATACTGAAACTACTTTGGTTAAACTTTGTTCCCAAAAGAACGTTATTTCAACTCCAATTAAAAATTAAAAATATATCGACAACAAAAAAACATTTAATGCTCAAAACTTATTTAATCTGAAACACTACATACATTTAACAATTTTCGATTTTATCGTAAAGTTTAAGTGAAGACGATTCAAAAGGGGTTGTATTTCATCATTTTAATGTAATTTGGATAAAAGGGGGAAGAGTGTATTAACCATGATATACGACTAATATTGCACGTGTATACTACTACAGCCATATAAAGTGTGTTTTATTACTAGTCAATGCTTTCAATAATTGATGAGTTAACAATCAATATTACGCCAAGTGTACCAAGATACACGCACACAGACCAACAGGCCTATACATGTTAGTTTGTACTCTGTAAGCTCCCTGCTAATTCCAATCATCCTTACGCAACTAAATGCACAATTCTATCGAAAGCTTTCAGCTAAATCGCATTCATCATTTGTTGTTCGTGTTCAATGCTGAAGCAAATACATATCAACATTACAGGCAAGGATAATATTCGGAAACTCAAGAGCAACGTGAACAAACATTGATTAACATGAACATTGATGGTTTTCTACTGAGAGTTTACGAAAGAATAGATTACAATAAAATTTCATAATCTCATTCACGGACTTTGTTTTATCTTTTTAAAATCAAAACCTACTTGAGAATTACATTAAGAACTTTATAATAAAACTAATTTCAGGGGGTTTTTTTATCAATATAAATTCAAAACTCTGTAATTATGATTAAAACTTTATAATAAAACTATGACTTTTATTTTAATTTCGGATCTCATGCAGTCCATTTTTTTTTTATCAATTTAAAATCAAAACCATCTCAGTAATGATCAAAACTTTACAATATGAAACATGTCCAGCTGTTTGCAATGTCAGCCACTCGTGAAAAGTTTTGAGTACGAACATATGTATTCTCTCAATACACCACGGTCAAATACAACTGACCGACACTGCAAACCAAAACATGCTCAACGCATTTATAACTATCAATATAGGAATAATAATATTAGTTTAAGACCATAATGTCCATTTTTGTTTATCAAACAGCGGTGAATAAACAGAGGGGAATTTGTCCAATGAACAGACTTCTCATGACGGACACACTTCACGATCATAAGGACAACAAACCCAGCTTGACCTTTGACACTGGTTAAATTTACATACTCTGACATCGGGCAATAACTTCAGATAGTCACATTTTCAAAACAAAATAGTCTGATTATTTGCACATCAAGAGGGTTAGAAATAGAATCAATATCAAGGGATCATTTAATGTGTTTGCCTTCTTCTAATCCGAAAGATTAGTTGGAGAACGGGCCTGTTTCACGAAATTTTAACTAAGATAAATACATTTTGATTCCCCGGTTGTACGTGACAGGGTGTAGGGTCGCCTGTCCAACCTTGCGGGTTTTCTCCGGGTCCTCCGGGTCCTCCGGTTTCCTCCCACTGCTAAAGTCCCCTACTCGCAAGCGAATTATTGAAATAAAAGTGTACCACATGTTAGTCTCAAAATGGCTAGTTTGTGTCGAGTGGACGTTAAATCCCATCTCTCTCTCTCCCTAGTCCATACACGATAAATAGCACGATAAATAGCTCGACTTTTTATTTTATTTAGGTAACATTGACCTTGGGCTCTAATGTGGAGTACCCTTCGTAAATAATTTACTTCAAAATTTTATACACTCGTACCATTCTCATTCAGTTCATTGTAATGTACTGTTGACAGACGTTGGACCACATATCAAGAAATGCATGTCAGCCATTTGTCAAGTTCTAGCCGTGAACAATTCCTTTTATTAGTTCAGCCTGTGTTAAGTGCTAGTATTTCAACTCTACCCTTGTTACATCTTCAAACATCTCACGGAAAACAGGGAGCAGACGTTCACATGATGTACAGGAACAGAGAATCCCCGTACATCTACCTTGCCGTTGTTAAGGTCAGGTAAATTCAACCCACACAAAGAAAAGAAAAACATAACGTGAAATTAATGAGGTACAAACGTTCTGTCAATCTGTAGATTCACTAAACATGTTTCACCTTGTAGTCATGTTCGTATTCATAATAAAACATCTACACCACCTCCTACAAAAACATCTTTATTGTTGGTGTTTAGTTTAATTAATCTGTTCGTTCCCATCACAAACTAATTGTTCACTATATTTAAACAAATTCATTTAATCAACCAGTTAAGTTCATTCGTATCCTAATTTTGAAAAAAAAAAGGTTCAAAATTTTTATTTCAATGTCGATGACCATTATAAAGACATAGTTTCCAGCCCCCCCCCCCCCGACGCCCTTTAATCCTTAAACAAAGGTACAGAAACTTTTCAAATGACTTTAATTTCATTTCTCTGCAAATCTATTAAAATTTCATCTTATTTCTAAATTCTAATTTTCACAATTATATTTGAAGATTTCAATTATTCCCCCGAGACAATTTATAATGTTTGTTTGCCTAAAGACAGTATTCTTGTATTGGGTCAGATTTATAAAAACAAGACAAGTAAAAATGTGATATATAAAAAAACGACTGGATCTCTCCATGAATCTAAGCATCTTGTCAACACAAAACTGGTATTTCATCCCTATTAGATATTTTGTTGGCAAACAATTCGTCATGACAATCAATCCAGCATTCTTCAACTGTTTTTTAACACAGACAGCCGAATAGCTGCCAATTTCAGAATTATCTAATGTAGCCCATAATCAATTACATCCACTCTTTCAACTATTTCAGACTTCCACAAATTGAAATGTAATTAGCAATCAAATTAAGTTGTTGTTTATTACCATCGTTTTCGGTGTCAAAAAAAATAATTTGCGGATTTTTTTCTTTGTTTGTGCTTTCTTTTACAAAAACAATTGTGAGAATTCTCAACAAGGCAAAGCCAGTTCCTGAAGAGGGATGCATCTGATCATTTTTGGAACACTCGGTATCACTTGTTGTGTATTTTGGATAGATCGTATAGCTAACAATACATAATTGCTATGAAAATAAAATACTTAATATTTCATTCTAAAAATTATGTGGCAGGTGAAGTGAATGAGGCAAACTATACTAGTTACTTTCCAAAACACCTGATACTTCTTATTATATGGAAAGTTCGCATAGCTATTTGCTTTTTCTATTTAGCCAAGTGAAAACTTGATATTACTTTGTATATTCTGAATATTGCACTAAAAAAAACAAAGATTAGAAAGGCAGTGATAAGGTAATTACTCCCTTTGGAACATCTTATTACCCTTCTCATTCATTTGGGAAGTTCACACAGCTAAACAATTAACATGTGTATCAAGTTAAAAGTTAAAAAATAGCCAAGATTAGAAAGGCAATGATAAGGTAATTACTCCCTTTGGAACATCTTATAACCCTTCTCATTCATTTGGGATGTTCACACAGCTAAAAAATCAACATGAGTATCCCCCAGAGTATATCAAAAAGCGGGTCTACAAAATGTACTAGTTAGCCTTTTGATGTTATGTGGGTGAAGAACTTGTGTTATACTGGAGTGAACAACAGGGCAGACGGTGAATAAAGTGATTGTCGGCCATGACACAATGTACTTTCATTGTAACTAAACCCTGGTGTTTATTGAGGGTGGATTTAGACCAGCGAACGGATCACATCAATGAAATGTTTGTCCTGGCTTCTTCAACTTTTTGGCAAGCAGCAAACGAATGAACACAATCTCTGACTTTGGCACCTGATGCAACATGGTTCTTCTAGTTTTAAAACTAACAATCCAGGCAGTCAGAAACGATAATAGAAATCAGACAGACTCATCAATGTTATTGTTATCTCAATGAAACAACATTTCAGATTTCAGACTTCGATAGTTGTTTGAACTTCTACTAACAATACAGGTGTAACCAGATGTTCTGAACTCGACACCTATCACTACATGTACCTACAGGTTTTTATGAGGGAGATTTTGCCCAGATAGTGGCGTTATTTAAGCTGTGGTTTGAAATGGGGATTCACCATCCTACTTTTCTGCTCCCTATGGGCTAATGGAGACGGGAACGAGCCAGGCAGTGTGCAATGAGCGAAATTTTGCATGTGTACACAGGATCGTGGTTTGTCGTCCCATCCATACAACTATACATTGCCCCTTGCCAGGCCCACTGTCCAGCTCCACTGAAAAGGGGAAACCAGGCTGAGGGACGTTCTGGGATTAAACCCAGGCATCCTGATCAATTAACCAGTACAGCGCTGAGCCAACATGGCTGTGGTTTGAATCAACATTCCGGATTTCAAATTTATCCGTCTTCATTCATAACAATAATGATATTCAAGACGACATTTTTTAGATTCTTGTTCTTTTTATCTACAATTTAAACATATAATGGCGAACCAGATCCAATAATAATCGTTTATTTTATAAATCATACATGTCAAAAACATAATTCACCTAGTAATCTTGTCTTAGCTTAGCAACATTGTTGTAAGATGGCCACCTGCAACGCAGCGTCCAAAAAACATACTTTACGCTAAACTTATAATTATACACAACTCAAAATGTCTTCTTTTCTAGAGAGCTACCCCATACTAACAACTAATCACAGGCTTAACCAATGGCTGGGGATATCTTAGATGACCACAATATCTTAGAATAATACGATCAGTGAAGCGTATCCATTGGTTGGAGATCAGTCAACCGTATCACCTCTGTTATCAATAAAATAAGAAATAAACACAGCAAGCTCTCTCTATTTATAAGTAATTTTTCTTTCTCAAAAATAATTCCCCTTGTCTGTATCTCAAAATTCTTTATGAAGAGACATGTGTTTCTTTATGAATTAATTCTTCATTTATCTATGACTAAAATACTCCAAGATGACTGGTGGCTTTTATATATCTCAAAAGTATTTTCATATACATATGTATATTATTCGTAAATAGCTACTTTTATTCAAATAATTCATTCATTTCTATTATAAAGGGTCTTTGACAAAATAATTTTCTATTCAATGTGATTTGACTGGAAATGGTATGCATACTTTGAGACAAATCTGCTGATTGATTTTATGTGGTTTTCACAGAATTCAAAAAATACCCATGAAAAATATTATACGTCAGTTTTCAAATGAGGGGTAATTAGTAGAATCTAAGCTTATGATATTTCCCGGTATTTGAAAATTACATTTTTTTTTTTCCTTTTGAAAAGTGACAATGTATCTTTAAAGTCAAGTAACATATTCATCGGTTTAATATTCTAATAAGAAAGTTCGCGATATTTGAGTAAATAAAAATATTTTGTGTATCGTGGCATCCTTCCATTAATAAAGATGGGGTGGTATATTTTTCTGCAGCGTCACAGAGTTATGACATGTGTGTGTGGTTACCGGTAGTTCCAAAATATTTTTTTTCATTCAATATCAAAAATTTCTTCCTCAAGAAAATCATCTTGATTTGCCAGTCTTTCTCCAGAAGAAGAATCTTGAACTGTTTGATTTAAAAAGTACATTGTTCAAGACTACCTCCTCATGATTGTTTACATGTATGTGTTCTTCGTAACCCTAAAATTATGTCATCATAACGATCGATCCGTCACTGGCTCTGTAAATAACTTTGACATGCGGATGTTTCAAAACATGAATTTCATATCGGGTGTGCAAAAAAATTTCTGCAATGTGTGCGACATCTTAAAGCGGATGTTAAAATATTGATTCATGATATAACGAAACTGGGAGATACATGTACTTAGTTAGTTTCATATAGATTTTTTGTAAGGAAATAATGTGATTTGTTTAAAATTTTATAAACGAAATTATAAGTTTCGATGTCACAGACTTATTTAACTATTTGTGCGACATCTTGAAGCGGATTTTTATTTATCGATTACAGAGAGAGGGAGAGAATTGGAATATAACGTCCACTCGACACAAACTAAGTCATTTCGGGACTTAACACATGGTTCAATTTTATTTCAATCAAGGGGTCTTTAGCAAAGGGAGGAAACAGGAGGACCTGAAGCAAACCCACGAGGTTGGACAGATGACCCTACTCCTTCTCACATTCAACCAGGAAATCGAAACCACGACAACTGAGTCAATGACAGACCTTATGATACAGCACGCTCGTGTTAACCATTCGGCCATCCAACTCCCCATCCAACCCCCTTATATCGATTATCAGTTAGTTTCATATATATATTTTGTGATATGTTTTTATATAGATTCATATATATATTCTGTGAGGAAATATTGCTACATGTATTTGTTTTATCAATAAAATTATAACTTACGATACCCTTGGGTTTATGTAATGATCTGTAAGGATACTTACCTGAAAAAGAAACAAAATTTATTAAAGATATGAACAAAATAAAATAATTAACATAAAATATTTCGATTTAAGATTATTAAAGATACTCTTGTCTGGTTATGACTAAAAGAGATGCAGTGTTTCAATGGCATTTTAGTAAATGAGCGGGAACTACAAAGGTCACAAATCCATGGAATACAATTACTGTGTATTACTGAGCCACGTTTTGACGAGGCTCCTGTAGTCTAGATCATCATGGCTTGATAATTTGATGAAGACTAAAGAAAACTAGTTGAAACAAACTTTCCTAACAAATAGTAATTGTATTTCTTAGAATTGTTACCGTTGTATTACTAGAGATGTAGATAGGTTAGCGATAAAGTTTTCGTTTCAGAGGCAGATTACATTTGAATTGAAACAAAAAACATAGTTCGCTCTTAAGTCCTAAATAACTGGACATCGTTTTTTGATGACGGCCGAATCACACAAAATTTATAATTTAATTAAAGGAACGGGTTGTAAACAAGGCTCTCACGTGAAGCGGTGTGATAAAACTGATTACATTTCTGTCCTTTACTGCAGACGGCTGATTAAATCATTAAAAATTAAATAAGAGAAAATATTAAAATGTCCAAATTCGATTTCTTTACAACAGCATAAGTTTTATTGACAGAAATAAATTTCCTGTACAGAAATTGGCAAGGCACTGGAAAATTGTTGCAAATAACGGGATTTGAACCACAGCCAAGGTAACATGCATGTTCCAACGCTCCGTCTTCCTACGTTCCTGGCAGTACATGTACCCTATACAACTTCACTCCTAATGCTAAAGATCCCCATAGCGCCACTGTCAGGGCAAAATTCCCTCGTTATACTACTTACAGCAGAAAAGTAAGACGTTAAAAACTGATTTTTTTCCACGAAGATTAAATAAAGTTGTTAAAATCGCGACAATAGAAGTACGAATGAAGAAGTAGAATGAGAAGGAAAAAACCAGGTCTTAAAATGAAACTTCTCATAATAAACAGTATGTCTGTTATACAGGAAGTCATTCTTGCTGCGGAACTGTTGTCAGACACGCAATTCAATTTATTTTTTATCATCTTTCTACCAATCGATGAAAATGAATTTTCATTTTTTTTGTAACTAAATTAAATTCCTCTTAAGGACTATTTTTTTGTGTCATTATTTCAAAAGAAGTCTTCCTCATTTGCACAATGACGTCTCTCGTATTCTGATCATGTACGGTTTATTTCCGAAATAGTCGTGGATTCTGAGACAGATACGAAGAAAGCTGGGTTGATATTTAACAAAACCCTTCATTTATCCTTAAAACAATCCATCAATTACCACTTTCAAAACACCAGACTTCATTTTAGATTTCGGTCACAATTTTGACATCTTGTGATTAAATATCGAAACGAAAACAATGGTTGGTATCATTACAGACGGCCATCGAGAACTCTTCGCACTGGAAAACGTAATCTTAATAATGGCTGAAGCCCTTGTTAAATAGGCCTAATGAAGACGGGGTCCCTCCCCCTCTTTCATGAAGTTTAATCGAACCCGTCTGTGACAATTTCATCAACAATACGAGAAGCAGTTGAACATTTTTTGAGAGGGAAAATATTTTTAGCGTGTCCTCTTCAAAGTGTCCTCAATACCAATTAAACAGAGCAAAGTTTGGTCCTAAGATAATTTATCAGGCCAAGCTGACACAATAACTTTAATTTCGTTCGCCACCTCATAAAATACTTGTTATTTTTCATCTTTTTCGCGTGCAACGACGTGACGGAAATGGTCTAACCATCAAAATGGAGGACAGGCATCATCTATTGAGAGAGAGTTGATGTCCTTGCACTTAACACAGCTGCCAGACTTGAGTCATGTTTCAAAGAAGAGCCAATGTCTCCAAATTATACTTGGCAGAAAAAAAATCAAATTAAGAACGCATAAATCATTTGTCATACATGGGTTTTTTTTTACGGCTAGGGTGATGGGTCTGACATTACGAGTACAACGTCTGGCTGTTTGGTAATAAAATGCTAAGACTCTCGTCCATAAAGAAATCGGGATATACAATAAGCAGCTCATATTTCTCCCATTAGCTAAACAGTTTATGAAAACAGGATAATGGCAATGTGCGTCAATAGGGGAGTGAACTTGGAACATTGAATGGAGCTTGTTTTTTTTATTGGAACTTTGAATGGAGCTTGGTTTTTCATTGGAACCTTGAATGGAGCTTGGTTATTCATTACAACTAACATTATCAAATTGATCTTAACCCAAAAATGAATGAATTCACCAAACATAAGGCCCGCTAATACACACGAACAGGGGCCTATATAAAGGGGTTGTTGGGATTGACAGGGATACAGTTGACTTGTCAGGGACAGGAGATCAATGAAGAATCCCCACAGCAGGGAATAAAACCGTTTCTATAAGGAACTTGTGACCAGTTAAGATATTGGAGATGATGACAACTAAAGGGTCGTTTTGTCCACCAAATTTCATAACACTGGTGGAGACAAAAGGAATGAATTATTAACAACATGCTGTGATACGTCTCATACAGGTGGCAGTAGTCGTCTACTGGGGAGAAAGATACTAAAAATACCATATATAGACAGGTCATGACATTGTCAGCAACAGATTTTCTACAAATTTACGGAAATTGATTTTGGTTTTGTTGAATATATTAACCTAATCTTTGTAATACACATTCTAAATAATCTAATTTCAGTTCATTCAAAAACTAATTTGAGTGTAAAATGCTAAAATGGACAGGAGTAGTTCTGTATCACTGGAGCAAATGCTTCCGTTATTGGTGAACAGAGAGATGGCTATGGAATGGACGTTACAGAGAGACTGCTATGAAATAAATGTTTTTGGGACTAACATATGGTTCAATTCTATTTAAATAAATAGAGAATATAATATGAATATCATAAACGTGTAATGTTTAACCGTGCTGATCTCATTAAAAATAATATTATTCAAATGTTTTTAATGCATTCACAAATTCAACCCCAATGCAATTTGCAGACAAATTGGATGAATGACGAGTTAACAGTCAATCAACAAATTAATGACAGGGGGATAAAATACAATTATTTCACAAAAATGTTTTATTTCAAAACAATTCTTCCAACATCAAATTGAATCTCTCCGAAGAAAGAGAAAAACACACGTTATTATTAGCATTGATGAACAAACATGTTCAAAATAATTGACCAATGACGAGATAATCATTTGATGAGTATAAACAAAATACTACTAAGTGACGAGGTATTTTGTAAAGTCGTATAATAAAGATGAATTGATATTTGATTGGATAATAACATTATTATCGTGTACGTTACACGACAAGCAGACGTGTTGAATACAAGATTCCCCTTGTGTCGTCTCGTGATTGACTTGATACAACCACTGACCTATTTGTCGTGTTTCGCTCATTTTAAAACAAATTTGTATCCCTATCGGAAATTATTCAACTCGATGACGACCCAAATCACTTTTAAACAATTTCACTTGCTAGACGTGGAGAGAGAGAGTGGAACTCTCAAGGGAAAGAGGTAAAAATGAGTGAAGTGCTGTGGTGCGAAACATGCAATGACTCATGGCCATTGTTCCCCGTTCATCAAAAGATTTCCTCATTTATCATTTTATTTTGGCAAAGTTCAACGCGAACGTTTTAGAGGACATATGTGATTGTATCAGCGGTCTCCGTTTAATCAATCTTTGATTCCGACCTCAGATCCATTAAAAAGCACAAAATTCATACACATGGCCGATGCCATCGAAACTTGGTTTAATTCCCATATTTAACAATAACAATCAAAGAAGAAATTGTTCGAGAACACTGTCCTCCAATAAACATTTCATCACCGAACAATATACCGCACAATTTCAATTATCGAAGAAAAATTACCCCGACTGTGGACAAAATCAAGCCTTCGTTGATTTTTAGATCTCGTCGTCAAATATCGTCTAATACGTAATATTCACAGACAGGCACACATCAAAACAAAGGATAATCCTAGCTGATTTTTCATCATGTAAATTTTATTTTAAACATCAAACCCCACGAAAAGTAGTTTTCCGTGTTTTTTGTTAGAACAAAGACTTTTGAAATTTAAGACATTAGCCAATAAAGTGAATTAGTCTGCATCCTGTAAATTTTTTATTCCTCAACAAAATAATAAAAGTTTGTTAGTTCTAAAATCTACATTAATGAACAATGGGGAATGACAGAGAGCGAGATTGTAGTTGGAGAAATTGAAATTTGAACGGTCCCCGAGTTTGCAAAGTATTCTCAGACTTTCCTCAACTTTCAATCACTGTTTATGAGAAATATCTTTGATCCAGAAACACAGAACTTGCACATAGTTTCTTATTGATGTATGTAATACATTAAAACAACAAAAGCTTTATAAAGGGCTATATTTTAGTTAAAATAAGGCAAACAATTTTGAGTAAATTATTATATTTTAACCCCTCACAGCACACTGTATGGCATACATGTATGTCTGTTGTCGTTATCCCAGTCGGAGCAGAAAAGTAGGACGTTAAACTCCATTACATTTCATTTCTATTTTAACCTATACTGGTCTCTCATCTTTGAAGATATTGACTGATATGAAAAGTTGTTTGATGAGTTTTTATAAATTAACATATCAATTCTGACTGAATCAATATTACTCTGTTTTAATCGTGTATACAGGATAAAGTTAATAAGACATACACATCTTGCCCGTGTCTATTCAAGCACGGCAACCATACCTATCCTCTTCACTTTATGATTGATTAAAATTTTCTTACGAGCGACTGATCAGACAGCTGCGTAAATCAGGGTGAGAGTGGATCGTTGTGAAAAATGTAATATATTCATGACTCTATTGAGGGTCGTAAAAATAAGAGAACTGCGAACAGACAGGTTTACATCAACTCAAGATAAATTAACATGTACAGAGAATAGAGAACTCCATACAGATGCAACGGCCGGCAGCTAAAATCATCTCCTTACCAACTTGATACAGATTCAACGGCCGGCAGCTAAAATCATCTCCTAACTAACTTGATACAGATTTAAAATCTCATCTTGTATATGCAACTTCTGATATTCTAGCATAAACTCTCACTATCATCACTGACTAGTGCCATACAAAAGGCAGAATGTGAGTTCACTTTCTTGAAGAGAGAGAGAGAAAGAGAGAGTCTATCTAACCAGAATTCAAGATCACAGATATGAACTGACCCAAGTAAAGTTCATTAAGTTTATGAGAAATATTTTTATATGCGACTATAAAATATAACAGTATAATAAAAGGGTGTTTATGGGGTAACAAAGAGTTTCACCCCTTTTATTTCTAGGTCACTTTTAGATTGACCACACTTACGAATAAATTAATGATATTGAGACTAAATCCGAAACCAATTGAAAATCAAAATGCTATCAGAGCCAGAAAACATTAAAAAAAAATGATCTTTATATTTTTTTCATACACAACTGACTAGATCCTTATATGGTAAATAGAAAATATTTAGTTCCCACAATCATCTATTTAACCTATATAAGGACCTCAACCCCTTCCACTCTGATCCTCATTCAAGTGTGAATTGTGGTCAAGGTTTAGAAAAACATCAAAACAAAAACTCTGTTAATAAAAGTTCTCTCAATCATGTTAAGTCGTTGACTGAAAGTCAACAAATAATTGTAGCCTAATATTGAACAACAATTGTTGAAATTAATTGTTTACATTCTTAACACCCATTTGTTTATCTGGTCATCAGCTTGTCTAGAGCTTTAATATCAATTGTCTTGGTGAGCTTTGTGTGATGGCTTGAGGGGGCCTATTATTAGGCCTATATGAGGTAATGTTGATATGAGGTAATTCGAGGTAACCAGACCCTTAAATAAGCCTTGATTCAGGACACTTGACATCCCTTGTCACTGATGCATTACAAGTCAAAATGTTTTCAATATTTATGGGAAGAAATCCAAAATGAGAAGTAAATTGACAATATGGCATTGATTTATATTTAATACATGTAATTATTACTTTGGAAAACAATTTGTCAACAACACAAGCCAGCAGAGAGAGAGAGTGAGAAATGGGGTTTAACGTCCACTCGACACAAACTAGGTCATTTCGGGACGAACATATGGTTTTAATTTTATTTAAATAATTCGCTTGCGCGTAGGGTCTTTAGCAGTGGGAGGAAACCGGAGGACCCGGAGAAAACCCACGAGGTTGGAGAATCTGATCTAGAAGATTATCTACAGTTGATATTCTGATTTAGTTTTCTTAAAGATACATTATGTAAGATTTAGATAAAGAGATGGTCTTCTCACTATAATATTTAAAAAATAGATAATGCAAAATGAATATATTGAAAATTTCATTCAAATTACTTTATTTTGAGCGAAGTTATCAATGTTTGTAGATTTGACAAGATGTGTGCATTGATCGTAACTACTGTACTGGTCATTCGAGTCTTAGCCTCCCTTCTCCATTTTTAAATTAAATCATTAAATGGCCGCACTGTTCTAATCTACTTAAAATCAGAGCTATCCGTTGGCATCAAGAGTTGATTATGGTCTTGTCATGTTAATAAATAAGATCAGCAAAAGACATATTTAGCTCTCACCTAATGCCCGTTTGATTAAAGCTGTGGAAACTTTAACATTTCGCAAACAAATAAAATGGTGCTGTGACTTGAAGGAAATAAATGATTTGACATACAGCAGGCCAGAACAACTTGAGTTCACATTATTTAATGTCAATCAAATTTGTATTCTTTACTTCAATTTTCCTTTAGCTCTGGGATCAATATTTCTTTTTTTTTTTTAAATCGATAAACACTTCCTGTGGTTTCCTTAAGGCCAAATGTAGATAACCTCGTTCCATAGCAACCAAGATGATAGGTGGTCTGGGGAAAGGTGTAAATTGACGATTCAACAAGAATTCAAATTGACGGGATTTAGCAGTTACCCAGACGCCAGTTAAAAATAAGCATTTAACTCTTTTAAACGAGACGACAGTTCTAACATTTTAACGTATGCATTAAGCTCGTCAATTGACATATAGTCACATGATAAATTAGTCCGTCTGCAAAACATAATGACATCAAAAAAATAATGACTGTGAAAAAACCCATAGTAGCCATTTAAATTGACATTTCACAAAGAAAGCCCTCAGTATCTGACATTAAAAAAAAAACTTGTGTAATTCAGTGTCTAGAACCGAGAGAATAGAATCGCATTTAAACTAAGAGTACTAGCGTAAACCATATCAAGTCAAAACTTTGATAGACTTTTTTTCATTATTCAAGTTAACTGAACTGCATCATGCAATGTAGAAATGTTTTTATATTCTATCAATCAAATTTTACAGAAATCTGACTTCAAGTCTATATTCACCAATAACGCTACGCTAACTATGGTAGATCGATTCTATTTGATCCATCGGCAATTTTCTGGGCTGCGTTTTTATAGTTAATACTTTAGTTAAGCTTGACGATCTTGACTTAATAACACACTAGGTGGCGCTTATGACAGAATGACTGCCATTGTACCTGTCAATTTAGCTCCCTCTATGTCTCAATTATACCAATTTACTTCCAAAACGACTAAAAGCAATGAATCACAATTACGCAAACTAAGTAAATGCCCCGGGATGCTTCCAAGATTAACATATCATCCCTCGTGATTCATGGCAACATCTTGAATAATTAATGATTGGAAGGCAATCAGTCCATCTACGTTTCGCCCAATTTAATGTTGAACGGCAGCATGACAACTCCTCCAGATCTTCGGCTGAGACTATGTCCTAGGTGTTCTTGTTTCAGTCAGAAATAATTAAGTGGCAGACATTTTGTTAGAATTGAGGATTGTTTTGTCTTATGAATGAATTTAAATGAGAGAGAGAGAGAGAGAGAGAGAGAGAGGGATAGAGAGAGAAATGGGGTTTAACGTCCACTCGACACAAACTAGGTAATTTCGGGGCTAACATATGGTTCAATTTTATTTCAATAATTCGCTTGCACGTAGGGGTCTTTAGCAGTGGGAGGAGAAACTGGAGAAAACCCACGAGGTTGGACAGGCGACTCTACTCCTTGTCACGTACAACCGGGGAATCAAAACCACGCCAGTTGACTCAATGACAGACCTTATGATACAATGCGCACATGCTGACCAACCCCCAATGTACCCATTGGTAGGAGTTGTTAGAATGTAATGTCATATTGTGTTCGGGAAAGGACTGGATTAAACAATCTACCCCAAGATATGATTTGTCCATAGTAAGAATTAATTTCATATACATATAAACCATTTATACCACGCCTCAGAAATACAAATTTGTCCAGAACATCTTCGGGACAATTAATCTATCTCACGATTGCTATTAACTTTTACCCGAGTTCATGGCAAGTATTAAACTAACACAACTATATAAAGACACGAGAAACCTGTAGTCACTAACACCCAGTGGTCATCCAGTACTCATCACCCAGGTTATATTTGAACAACAAGACCTACAGGAAGACAATTTGAGTAAAAGTGTTAGTTTTTCTCAACCCAGTTACATATATATACGCTGGTCACAAGCTCCGCCTACCAGAGCGTAAAGATAGAAAAACAGATCTTTACAGATCTCCAACGCTTAATTCTCCGCAAATATTTGAGCAATGGTACCCTGGGATTGAAGAACGAGGTAACACACTGTCTTTGTTCAAATTTAACTCTCATGTTTAAATATTGTGCTAGCCATCTGCAAATGTCGCATTTCGTTCTATTTGTGATCAACTAATCACCTTAATGCCACCACTTTCCCCACGACAACCAAACGGTCTTTAACACGGATTTAACAGAAAACTAATCAAAACTTTACTTTTCGTAACATTTCAGTTCTCAAGTCAAACTTTTCACATTTTAACAAGACGTTAAAACTTTTTTATAGATATTAAAAAAAAATAGCTAGGGACACAATTTACACAAAAGGGGATTTAAAGATTTTATGAAACAGTATCATTATAATTATTATAATTATTATAGATACAATAAAATGAAATGAAATGCAGTTTAATGTCCTACTGTTCTAGTCGGACTGAACTAATGAAAATGGCCATACAGTGGGATATGAGGGAAATTTTGCCCAGGCAGCGGCGCTAAGGTCAATGCAGGGATCAAACACAGGACCTCCAGGTTAGCGAGCCAACTGAGCCACCATGGCCCCTGTTAATTAAATAAACGATAAGTGGTATTGGGTGTTCTTGAAACAGTAGGCATGCCCCGTCTCATACACAACACCCACCATTATTGATAACCTATGTTTATAAATTCACCATATATGTTACATTTAGCTATGACACCATCTTAAATGAGAAGTGGTACCACCTGTTCTAGAAAGAGCAAGCAGCATACCCTGCCTCTAGTATGACCACCAACAGAAATGGTGCTGAATTAAAGGCAAGACGGTTTTCAAGTTTTATGAGAGAGTCCATTAACATTATTTTGTGAGAAACGACCCAGACCATATTGTGTTGGTACTACAGTGAAACAAGTTCAACGATGTTTTGTTTGTATTTTCCGCTAGTCAAAGTACATCTAACAAACTGCTCGACACAAAAGAGTTTTATTTGTAGCTGTACAAGATCTGTTTTATAAGTTTACAGGACATTGGTGTAAGTGTTTTTACAAACTATCCGCCCTGTTTTTAAACATTACTTTACATTTTCACATCAGACGTTCTCCTTAACTTATAACAGGTAACACACACATCCCTCATCATTAAAGAATTTGAGAGTTTCTGCGGTTTTGTTTGTTCGGAATCTCGTAACAAGATCTTACATTGTACGCGATCTAAATAAATAAAATCTTTTTAAATAATACAATACAAGATTTAATTCATAACCTTACATGGAATTAAATACGATACAAAAAAAACACCTGCGAAGAATGTTAGATGTGTGGACTTTCCATTCAAATAAACGTTTGTAAAACATACAATATCATACAATAAAATAGGTAGAGAGAGAGAGAGAAATGGGGTTTAACATCCACTCAACACAAACTAGGTCATTTTGGGACTAACATATGTTTTAATTTTATTTCGTGTATGGATCATTAGCAGTGGGAGGAAACCAGAGGACCCGGAGAAAATCCATGAGGTTGGACAGGCGACCCTACTCCTTGTCACATACAACCGGGGATTCAAAACCACGCCAGTTGACTCAATGACAGGCTTCATGATACAGCGCGCACGTGCCTTCCATTTGGCCATCAAACCCCCACCCACCCCAATGAAATGGGAGTCGACCATCTTACTATTCTGCAGACGGGCATATACCATGCAGTGTAATTCGTGAAACATTTTACCTGTAGAGGGGCATTACAACCTACTCTTGATTGAAATCCAACTTTGGACTTCTCAGATGTATAAAAGCTTGTAAAACAAACCATTTCACAGAAAGAGGCAATTTTTATCTACTGGTAACATTAAGTGTTGTGACGCTCCCTGGAGACCAATTCATCGATAACCAGAATTCAATAAAAATAGCGTTCAATAAAAGATAACCATCGACCAATCATAATAATAATACGATATTTCCCACTTTATTCACGCTAAATAATCTCGCTCAACGATTTGATTAACTAGCGTATAATCAAAGTGTATTATGGGTAATATTTATTAAGAACACTTATTTTGCGACATGGATGCCTCTAGATAACCATTGAACCTAACTAGTATTCGTATTCAACAATATATCGACCCCCTGATAGCAATGGGGGAACAACACAGCAATAAGGTTAGTTCAAACGTAATTGAAAAGCACTAATGTATAGATTTTAGCGTAGCGGGACGACTGTGTCAACTTATTCGTAGAATTTTTAAAGCAGAATATAAACGTGACTATCCAGTGGAACGATTGACGAGCAAGAACCCTTAATATAACATCTTGAATCAAGTATTTGCTCAGCTCCGAGAACAGAATTACCGCAATCACAGAGAGCAACACGCTGATCAGTGAGCAAATTTACTGTTAAACTCAGTTTTCTGTAATGTTCGTCCGCTGCAGGAAATCCTATTAGGTTTTGATAAGGAATTATGCACAATCCATCATTGTCGTTACGAACATCTTTTAAGTACAGGTTTTCTCCCCTTGAATTTATCAAGACCTTCTAATAGGTCGGCAATAAACATGAAAATGTCAACTAAAGTAATAGATGAGAGAAGCTAACATAAATAAAAAAAAAATTCCATCATAAAATTGATGAGAATTTGATTTGAAAGAATTAACTGTTATTTTCACAAAACAGTCTACTCTTAACGTTCGTTCGGCAAGCAATCGTAAACACACGTATTAGAGCATGGATTTTTGATTGGCATTCCTACCGTGTTTTACGTTAAACAAAAACAGATCAATTTGATTTGAATATGATCCAAGTATTTTTAGCTTTGATAGAGATTTATATAATATAACATTGCCAATATTCTCTTTGATTCAAACCAAATGAAATGAGATTCAATGCTTCACATTTTTGCACTGAGCTAATGTAAAATGAAATGAAATGAAATGGGGTTTGATGTCCTACTGTTTTGCTCCGGCTAGGCTAATGAAGATGAGCGTACGCCATACAGTTTGTGTTGTGAGGGAAATTTTGCCAGGGCAGCAGCACTATGGACTACTCTTATATCGAATTCCAACTGTCTAGAACATCTGATACCATTTCTCAATTACGTATTCCAAATTTTATATCGTTAAAACTAAAACTCCCAGAACATTTATTTTGTTTTTTGGGGTTTTTTTAAAGCTGACAAGCCAATTTCAACTGAAAGTGCAGACAGAAATAGGGACATGTGACCTCATGTCAACTCATAGCAACAAATATCTCGTCATTTCAGAAAAGTCTGAAGAACAAATACGAATCGCGTAGACAAACATTAAACAAGCGAATCACAACATGTTAAAATATTCAGATAATTCAATTTCAACATAGTTTGTCCACGGCTCAACGAGATAATGGAGGCAAATCAGTTTGTCTAGAGATCGTAGGGTGGTCATCCGATGTTTACCCCCGCATCTCAGCTTGCCCTGCCCCCTGGGAGAACAAAAATGAGGGAATCTCATCCCCTTTTAATGTCAACGTTAGAATCAAACTTTATTTAGGCTGCGTTGAAACGTGTAAACAGACTGCCATGTGTGTCTGTCACATATTGTCCCTTCATCATTGGTCAACTTTGTTTCCATGTCTAAACGTTGTAGGAACATGGTAGAAACGTATAAATTAATCCCCCACGTCTGTTGATATAAAGAGTTTGTTGTGTTATTTCTACACCGGCACTGAATCCATTTCCACTCAACGATTTCTTTTTTATCCTTTAGTATTTCAGAACAACGGCCATTAGCAAATATAAGCCCGTTTGCTCGGATGAAATTTACATGCGATTAACCTCAAAAATGAAGGATTTTGTCAGGTTTATTTTCGTGCTCGATAAAAAAAAAGTTTCAGTTGAACAATCAAACATGATTTTTTATTTCCGTTTCAAATTTTTGTGTTTCCCTTAATTCTGCTCATTTCTAACGATTTTACATTTGAGTTTGATTGGCCGTGACATCATGTACTTGGAATTTTTATAAACTTTTTTTTGTTACACTCAAAACGTTTTTTTTATGGAATAAATAATAAACAGAGTTGGTAATTGTCAATTTAACGATTATATCTCGGCATCCAATCAGAAACGGACTGACTTTGAGAAGTTTGAGTTCAAGGAATTTTTGTCGTAGAAGATAAATAATCAAATTGGTCCATTTTGACTGATTGGATATTTGATGTATTGGCGTAATACAAGTTGATAGAAAATAGAAATTTATTTTTCATGGCCATCGGAGTTTCAAGCCTTCGTGTATGCTCCGAGATTTTTTTTTAATGTTCTTACAAACGATGTAATCGCGTACTAATCATACTGAACCTCGCGAATTATTGGATTTCAATCAGACAATGCTCCAGTGTAATGACTCAAGGTTGCCAAATTGAACGGCAAATATTAAATATTCATAAATTATTGAAATATTCACGAAATCTGGTTGAAAGAAAGCCATAAATCGCGAGATTCGGTTCGAGCATCTTGGGTAATAAAACATGGCTGCTTATAACGTTGCATGAGTAATATATTGTGTTGGTAACTAGACAAACGCATTCCCCAGGAATAACTTGTGTAATAATACTCTAATCAGACGGAAAGTGATGGCCGACCCACGGAACAAAGTTGCAAGTAAAACGATGACTCATTATATAACTCTATTTACACCTGTGAAAATGGAATTTTTCAATTTCGCTCCACGTCTGGAATTCCTATTATCCGTATATTTCAGGACTGATTGAAATGTCTTCCTGTTTACCTACTTTCAAGTATACAGGTCACAATTCTATGGACTACAATTACTGCAGTAATAAGCTGGGCCCTGTTTCTCGAAATCTTAACTAAAGATAGAATCCAATTTTAGTAGATACTTCAATTTTGATTGGCTAAGCACTAAAATAAATCTAATATTATCCAATCAAATTACTAAAGTTTGGATTTGATCTGAGTTAAAATTTTGTGAAACAGGCCCCAGTAATTGTATTCCATAGAATTATGACCTGTATATCCCAGTTCAAATACTAAATGCCATTGCTTGATAACGACAAGAGAAGCCTAGTTGAAACGTCACTCAGTAATAAGCAGCAATTGTATTCCATAGAAATGTGACTTGTATTTTCCAGTTCAATTACTAAATGCCATTGCATCAATTTACTTTCACGTAGAATGGTAGATCAACATTGTTAGCTGTGTAAAGTGGCATCAGATGTTCTAGCTATAGAGAGGAAATCACACCCTGCCATATGTACTGCACATGTCACTACTTTCCTAATATAAGAGAAGTACCATCAGATATTTCAGAGACAGGTATGATATCAGATGTTCAGTTATTTACTCAACTTTCTTTTTTGGTATCTAATTAAAATCTACCTACAGTTTATTTAATGGAGAGAGAGAGAGAGAGAGAAAGAGAGAGAGAATTTGTCCACTCGACACAAACCAAGTCATTTTGGGACTAACATATGGTTTAATTTATTTCAATAAGTCGGTTGCACGTAGGGGTCTTTAGCAGTGGGAGGAAACCAGAGAACTTAGAGAAAACCCACGAGGTTGGACAGGCGATCCTACTCCCCGCCCCTTTTTAATCAAATACATCTGGTGACAAAGACTTAATAATGGATGTTTAAAGTAATTTCAATAAATATGATATATCAACAAATTTATCTTATCTGGTAGGATATATTGTTTATATAACTAATGGTGCATGCTGGGAGTCAGGAGATCTGACAGGCTTTTAGCTTTATGCCGATATATCTATAGGCTTCGAGATTGATAAGATAGGCCAATGCACTTAATATAATGAGGTGTTAATTTCGATCATATTTCAAGTCCGCCTTCAGTGAATTGATAACTTTACTTCTAATGGTACGAAAACATAAAAAAACTTTTAATAACATTATGACATATTTTTTTTTGTTAAATATGAAATTTGCAGGCTTGTGAAAAATAAACAGATTTTTTGGGCTTTCCTTTTTTTTTTCTTTTTTTTAAAAGCTTAATACGTTTTTGATGAAGTCATGAATGTTGGATAGATCTGAAACCAAATGAGATGAAAGCGTGTATGTATTTAAAAGATTTGGTACACAAAGAATTAAATGATCGTCTATACGTACAAAATGTAGGATTTGGGATGTGTTATGTATAATTACATATGTAAATAGATTCTAATACATTTAGGCCTATATAAATAAACTTTAATCAAATTCTGTTTAAAAAGCTTTTTTCTCTCGAAGTCTCATGAGAAGTTTTAGTCATCGATAATTCTCGGGGAACAATTTTTTTTAATCATTTTAATTGAGATAACTTTGTGGTTTCATGGATTTAAATTACAATTTTCGTAAAAAGATTAACAGATTATCTCTTCATCAATTAACACGGCTTAAAGATTATTCCAATTAACAATAAAATATTGTACAGATTATGTTTTAACAACAATTAAAGTCTGTAAGGGATTAAGGTGATTTGTCACACCTGTGTTTTACCTGTACTGAGCAATAATTGGGATTATCTCTTAACTACCTGAATATATCCATCACTACCTGAGATTAACACACATCAAAGCAATAATTATCTCCAATTTATTGGGTAATATCTCTGTGTTGTTAACTTTTAACTTTAAGCAAACATAATCACCATTTGATGAGAATTCCTAACATACCGAAATGTTTTATATTTTTTTGTATTGAAATCTTTACATCTGCAAGTCCATGAAATGCAAATAAATGTACTAAAATATAGATAAATTGTACTGAAAAAAAATTTAACCAAATATTTCATAACAAAAAGGGAGAAATAAATCGCCACACAATTAGAACATTAGCTCAATTTCAGGCAATTTCAGAAGGAATTTGTGGAAAATAAAAACTAAGTCAATTTGATTGACAGCGCTAGCGGAGGGTGTGTACGTGAAGATATATTGGTTGTAATATACAAGGGTATAAATATAAATAGATTGAATTACAGTTAGAAACCACTATATAATAATATCTCCTACCTAGATCACAGTATTTATAGAGAAACGGTTTCACATAAAACCACCAAGAATATATTTCATCTAGAGAAACAGTTTCTGAAGAACCCACCCCATTTTTGATAGGGCAATATTTTGTAAAGAAACCAACTCAGTTTTCAATGAGAACCATTTTCTGAAAAATCGATTCCATTGTGGATCAAAATCTACTAAATTCTCTATTCGTATACATATATAGTAACAGGAATCATACAGGAGGCAGAGTATGCTAACTGTTACTATAAAAATAAAATACAATTTATCTTTTTCTTGGGAACTGAATTCACATGAGTGTACAGGTGTAATTAAAATACCTGCTGTTTAAATAAAGGAGTTTCAACATTTTTAAAATCGACACACAATAACATTAAATTCCATTGACATATACCTACGTTTTTATAGTTGAACTATTCAGCTACATGTATTATCAAATTTACTTAAAAGGCTGACTAATGCTATTTTCATTTCTACAAAGCAAAAACATGTCATTTTTTTTTTATCCTTAACCAAACATAACTACATGCATTGTAAGATGCAAACTATTATGAATGACATCATGGGATTGTGATGTAACTTTATGAAAAACATGTCTTATAAAGTCGTATATATCAATTTTCTTTAGTCATTCTGTGAAACCCTAATCTTAAATCATTTGATATTACACTGGGCGCTCCTAATAAAAAAACATTTTCCTTTGATGTTATTAGGTTATTCATAAGCTGGGTCGTAGCACAAGAAATGATTTATCAATGTTCTACAATATTGCTAAGTCTTGCTTTTGTTACTCCATGCATTCATCGCTCGGCTTAAAACCTTGCCGAATAAATCTAAAAAATTCAATCTAACTAGAGCTATCAAAGATGGCATTCTCTCGAAACCTGACAGAACAAAATTGAAATATTTTAGTGAGTGGAGAAAATCCGTTCTAGATAGGAAGTGGCACAAGCCATGGCTACAGTTAGGCAAGGAATATAGTCACTCGGTAAACAAGAAGTGCTGGGTTTTATAATTTCACTGTTTGCTGAAGATGCTTGGAAGACTGTGCATAGTACGAGGTGTAGATGTACATGGTTAGACCTATACCTACTAGTTGGGTCTAAAAACAGATCACTGGACCACATAGTGGAGTTATTCGGTCCTAAATCCTAAATACACCAAAATTAAAATAACTCCACGATAGTCAGGTGTTGACTGGTAGATATGGGGTCAAAAGTCAAACACACAAAAACTATTTTACAAATTTGGGTCTCAGAATTTAATGATTGAATGAAATGTACGCAGTAGATGAACTAGATGAATATATTTCATAATAAATCCATACACATATCTAAAACTATTTCAAATATTTTAATTAATTACATAGTTTTGATTTTAATTTATGAGTAAGCTATAATTCAATGTGTAATCGTCAATGGGAAAAAAATTCAAAAATTTATTCAAAATAAGTGATTATAATATAGCTGACAAAAACTTTTAATTACTGGAATTCAAAATTTTCTCAACTTTTACCAAATAACATGAAGATTTTTTGTTTGGAGTACTATTAGTAGACTATCTTCGCTATAAAAATCAGAATTTCGCAGAAAATCGTTGCTTTTCAACCAAACAAAATGTCTACTGTTGTATCCAGCATGTGAAATAGTCTGTTGAACAATGCAACAAACAGCGATAAATATGAAGGGATTAAGACCAGTTCTGAAGTCAGCTGATTGTTTCAGTCATGCTTAGAGAGCATAAGAAATTCTATGAGGTCTTTACGGCCAAATGAATGTAACTTTCTGACAATCTGAGCTAGGGGACCAAATGATGTTTACTTTGCACATACCTGACGATACATGCCTACTTTCATGGCCCTATAGGCCTTTCATCTCACCGACAGTTAGTTGGTGACGCCCCCTGTTGGTTTCAGACATTAAAGCACACTCTATTATCATACGAATCCCTTTTAATTATCTTTTACGCACAAAATAAATCGAGTTAAAGCTATCCAAGTTTATTCTACAAATTGATTTTCAGTCTTAAATTGACTTTATACAATGTTGGGACTAACTTTTAGACTTGTTATTTTCAACCATACCGTACTTTATAGTAGCATTATTGTTATTAATTAATAAAAAACACAACCATGTACATGGGAGTTAAAACAGGCTGTGATTATCTACAGACATACTGAATATTACAGACCTCCATTTGACTCAAATACAACCTTTGAAAACTCAAATTGTTAAATTAATTGATTACCAAAGTATAAGGTTTGTTTATAGTTAGTGGCATTATTAGAGAGATATTGCAAGAAGTGAAGCTTCAACATTTAGAAATACATATCAAAACTTTTAAAACAAAAGCCAACCATGTGCATGGAGTTGAAATAAACTATATTATGATCATCTACAGACATGTTGAATATTACAAACCTCCACATGTCTCAAATACATTTGGAAACTTTTAAAATAGTTGACTACCCAAGTAACATTTGATTACAGTTAGTGTTATTATTAGAGAGATATTGCAAGTACTGAAGCTTAGACTTTTAGATATACACATTCTACAATTAGCATTATTATAGAGATATTGCGGATGCTTAGACTTTTAGAAATACATATTCTACAATCAGCATGATTAAAGGCTAATTGATGGTTTAGTAAAAAATGACATTTTCTAAATGGGGGGGGGACCCGTCTTCACTTGCCCAGGTTAGGAGCAGAACAGTAGGACGTTAAACCCCATTTCATTTCATTTCTGTATGGGGGGGGTTACATAGTTGAAGGATATACAAGTTGAGTTAATCATCTCAGTATAATACATATTTCATTTTTTTCTTTTACTTTGAATTTTCATCTCAAAAGGGATGGAAATCGCATTTTGGCTCAATTATAGGAGTTATAATTCTACATTTATATAAATTTCAAATTAGGGTAAAATGTTCTAAAATGTGACAGAATTTGTATCTTCACTCCAAAATAAATTTTATTGTAATTACCAATTTGATTATACTTTTACATGTAGGTTCATCATCTCTCACAGATTTTTAATCTGAAATAACGTTAAATCATCTAAACCGCCCTAGAAATCGTATCGCTGTTAATCGAAGTGTCTGTATATCGCGGAGCGTGATTTTAGTACAGTCGGACAATCCATCAATTAATGTAAGGAGGTTGTTGAAGGAATATACAAGCCTGGTCGTTCTAGATGTAATTCAATGAAGAATAGAGACTGGTCGTTTTAAAACACCTGTAAGTAGATCGCTTGAGACGATTCGTACATATCAAATAGTTTTATCACCACCCAATTCTTTACAATTTATACCCGATAACTCATTCATTCATTTCCACTTTTCGTGAAAAACTTAATGATACGTAGAAAATAACACATTATATTCACGCTACCGATGTTCTCGAACATAATTTTTATATTTATGGGATGGGTATTATTTTCAATACAAATGAGATAAGAGATAAAAAAACCAGAACAAAACCCCGTTTAACAGGCCTACATTTTTTAGATAATGGGGCATACATATTTCACATTAAGAAAACATCCACTATTAATTTTAATTTAGTTTCGATAGATGATGTTTATATATTTTGTATATTATAATGGGACAAGCAGGGTATATATTAAGAAACCGTCTACTATTAATTTTAATTCACTTTCAACATCTAAATGTATTAAGAAAATTAAAGGGAGTATTGTTTAAATTTTTAGACATATCAGTTCGTATTTACCAGTTAAATATTAGATAAGCCTAATGTTTTCTTTTTGTTTTTTTTTTTATTTCAAATTTAAGTATTTTCACATTCCTAAATAATATGTGAAATATTTATGTCAGGGGGGTATTTAGCATACATTCAACACTTCCTTATATATTATTTCGTCTGAAGCTTGGCTTGTCAACTTTCCATCAAAACAGACAAGTCATTAGAAACTATGTATCTACAAGACATACGATATGTACAACAAAAACTGGTCGCTTTAACAATAGCCTCTGGTCATTTCAGCCGATAAAAGATAGCCATCATACACACACGCACGGGGACTTGTGTTAAATGTAATAACATTGCTTACATATCGAGATTTTGTCAAATATTGATGATATCGGGTTGTATCGTATTCCCTGAAGATTCTCGTGGTTTATTGTATATTTATTGTATATTTACGATGTTGATTAAAAGCTTTTAGCGTGTGATTTAATTAACTTCAATAAACACGATAGTTAATCAGTATAAATCACATTCAATATACATTTCTCTCAACACACGATTTATGTAATTTACAAAAGGTAACGATGTCGCCGCCGTTGATAATATTGGTATCGTTGTAAAATTAGAAATACGTTTTACGGTTCATTTTTGATTGTGAATATGGTTATTATCAAAATATTTATAATTCCTGCATTCTTAAATTAATCATATTATCGTTCATTATATTACAACTTTATTTCCTTCCACTGACGTATTTAAGTGAAATATGACGTTATAAATACATATTTCACAGGGCATTACACACAATAATGCACGTTTGATTTGTCAGTTCAGGCGGATATAAATTTAAATGGTACTTACATTGGATTTGAGGCATTCCAATAAACTGGGGGTAGTCTTATTCCACTGTCAACAACAGCTACCATTGACATTGCAAGAGGCAATAAGATAGCGTAATATTGGATCATTATTGGCATTCGCAACAATACTGTCGATAAACTGTCTCCAATACCCGCCATTATAAAATATATAAATATATATATATATATATATCACTCGATCTATTTTACACTTCTATATATCCACATGCCAGAAAAAATTATAAATAAACACTCCAAATACACCGTCCGTTTAAAAACAAGTCGGTAAAATATGATCAAAATAGCAAAATACTCCAACACGAACGATTGTACTTTCCGCTAAGAAACAACGTGCTGTCAGCCAGCCAGTCGCTATCACTCTGATGAACTTAAACACACTGCTACTCGATCAATGTAAATCCTAAACAAAAATAGTAACACTGGTCACGTGATATCAATACACCATGGGGGGTGCCATACGGGTTTACTGTCGTACAAGGCAGTGAGTGGACAATGGCGGACAATCGATGTCACTGATAGATGGACCTTACTGCTACTTACAAACAAAAACACGTCATAAGAATACATTTACACTTCGACCCGGGCAATAGAATAATCTGTTTATAATCAACATCAAGTCCGCAATCTTCACAGGTTCTTCCATTGTTTTACGGTGATATAACCGGGAAATTGTTTAAAACAAAATAATGATTCCTTTAGCAAGAAGAATCACTGGCGTCAGTTCGATCAAAGTTTCTGAAAAACACGTCTTTTAATAGAAATTATATCGATGAAAATATTAAACGGCGAATAAGCATGAAATGTGCGGATTTTTTTGTTGTTTTTTTTTTTGTTACATGAGATTCCATATTGTTCATCGCGAGAGAGACTTCTGGTTAAAAATGATGAAAGCAGATAGAAAATGGCTCCCCCTTTTTTTATTCCTCAGTAGAAAATAATTAAAGTCTTTCCAGTTGTTGCAACATAAAAGATTACGTGAAACGTGCAAGTTGTGTTTTATTTCATATTGGGTTAATTTCTTAATAAAAATCGGCTCTGGTTTGAATGTTTTCATAGATGAATTCCTTCTCCTTTTAATGGAATATGAGCAATTGTTATAGTTCACTATCAATTACATCATATTTATTTATTATTTTTTATAGTTTTAAACAATATTCAAAATAAAATAAGATAATATTTGAATCATTTTTTTTTTTTTAAAGTTTATAACTGGCCCATTTATGATAGGAATAGTTATTGCAAAACACAGGAATTTCAGGTAAAGTTGTTTTAATTTCTTGCTTTTTTTGTTGATAAATAATAAGTAGAACAATAGTGAACTTTAAATAAAAATAAATAAAAAAATATAATCCTTAAAATGTGAGAAAATGTATTTTAACTGTAGTCAAATATAATCTTTTACATAAAATACGATTTTTGACTGTAGTCAAATATAATCGTTTACATGAAATATGAGTTTTGTCCTTCAACCTGGATTTTAAATAAGATATGAATCATAATTATGAATATTATTATTTTAAAATTTATTTTTTAAAACACTTTGTATGGATCAGAATACACGATAACATTTACTGTCTCAAGAACACCTGATATCATCTATACTGTCTCAAGAACACCTAATATCACCTACTGTCTCAAGAACACCTGATATCACCTACTGTCTCAAGAACACCTGATATCATCTACAGTCTCAAGAACACCTGATATCACCTACTGTCTCAAGAACACCTGATATCACCTACTGTCTCAAGAACACCTGATATCAGTGTCTCAAGAAACCCTATCTTTTACTGTCTCAGGAACACTAGATATTTACTCTTTCAAGAACACTTGATATCATCTACTGTCTCAAGAACACCTGATATCACCTACTGTCTCAAGAACACCAGATATCACCTACTGTCTCCAGAACACTTGATATCATCTACTGTCAAGAACACCTGATATCACCTACAATCAAGAACACCTAATATCATCTACTGTCTCAAGAACACCTGATATTATTTACTCTTTCAAGAACACCTGATATCATCTACTGTCTCAAGAACACCTGATATCATTTCTAAAATTTTTAAGGACTTCCAAACCCAAGAATAATTTTTTCTAATTTATATTTCTAAAATAATTACAAGCACCTGCTCTGACAATAAAAACAAATGATCACCATAAGAATATATATTTTTATCATAAATACATTTTTAATGAGCGAACATTAAACACCCCACATAAAATATTTTCATTTACCAGTGATCATTTTTCATCTGGTGTCTTGCCCCATAAAAATTTACACGAACCAGCGATCAAAAACACTATCCATATTCATGAAATAAACAACATGGATCATAAAAATATTAGGCTATAAATTAATTTACGTTTTATTATTTATAAATATATAATTATCTCATTAATATTTCACTACAGTTTTAACTTTGTACTCGATCAAAGATCTTTTTATGAATTAATGTTAAAATCATTAAAATTTCATAAATTTGTAAAATGTTTTGCATATTTATTTCTCAGTTTATCTATAAGAATTAATATGATTATTTATACTTTTTAGTCATTAACTCATAAAAAAAAATATCTGGAATAATAATATAATTAAAGATAGAGAGAGAGAGAAATGGGGTTTAACGTCAACTCAACACAAGCTAGGTCATTTCCGGATTAACATATGGTTCAATTTTATTCCATTAATTCGCAAGTACATAGGGGTCTTTCGCAGTGGGAGGATACCGGAAGACCTGGAGAAAACCCACGAGGTTGGACAGGTGCTCCATATGTAAAAAAAAATGTCTGCCATCTTTATTTCCTGTGAACCAAATTGATGGGCCTGTTTTTGACTGAATCCAAGCCAGGAGACTAAGAAATGAAATGGTGTTTAACATCCTACTTTTCTGCTCTGACTGGGCTAATGAAGATGGGCCTGAACATTATCTAACATTGGTATTTTGATTTTGTTTTCTTAACTAAATGTTAAATAATCAATCTGAGTACATATTAGCGTGGGTTAAGCCGTGAGAATTTTGATATTTTCAGATCGTTACTTTATTTATACTCATCAGTAGTTAACTCATAAAAAAAAATTTAACGAACATAATAAAAATAGTTCACTTATTGATAATATATTAGTACCAGAAACAATTCAGCCATAAGTTCATTAGTGACTAACCCATAAAAATATATACGACTATAAAATGAATATAATTAAAATATGTTAAAAATGATTATTAATTAGGATGTGACACATGATGTGTAAGGCTCTGGAATGAAAATCGTATCAACGTGAATGTACCTATATTATTTATAACATCTGTCACTAGTCATTAAAACTATATCATTTTCAACAGATGGATTTTTTACGCACTTTTTGTTTTGTTTTTATTCAGAAAAATAATACGGTTCAAAAAGACATTTTTATGATCCTAAAAGTTTATTTTTATTGAGAGATATAACAAGTTTAATGAGTAATAATTTGAACAGAAAGTTGATTATTTTGTGAAGTTGTGATATACATGTATTATTGATGTTGTATTTGTCATCTATTTTTTTGTAAGCAGAAGATTTTAAATTTATGATACAAAACTTTTTGTACTGTACAATGTTTTGTCGATGCAGTAAAAGAAGTTTAAACGAAACTGTATTAGTCATTAATTGGTAGAAATAAAATGAGATGGGGTTTAACATCCTACTGTTCTGCTCCGACTGGGCTAATGAAGACGAGCATACACCATACTGTGTGCTATGAGGTCAATTTTGCCCAGGCAGTGGCACTACGGCCTACTGTTATATCGAACTGCCAAGGGATCTTTTATGTGCATGCCAATGTATACACGGGTCCTCCGTTTTTCATCCCATCAGAACGAATAGACAGCTGTCCTTGTCAGGCCCTCCTTCCTGCATCACTGACAAAAGGACCCACGCCGGAGGATCTGGATGAACTTTCTCAGCCAATGTAGGGATCGAACACGCGACCTCCAGGCTAGCGGCCAGCATCTTACCCAATTAGCCATCGTGGCTCCCCAATATGAATAAGAAAGTGAAATAAATATAGCTTATCTGTAAATTCTACTACTACAGTGATTAACATAAACAGGATGATGTCAGTGATATAAATTCATTTAAAACATTTTTATAATATTTGATATGTAGGGCTACAAGTTTTTTTTTTACAAATTTAATGAACTTGATGTTATGCACTAACATGACTCAAGTTACTATAATAATATGCTAAGCGTTTAATATAAAAAATGTAGGCTTACAATAACATGAAAGAAATACGGAGTCCTTTTTTTGCATCTACATAAAAACTATACAATAATGTTATGTTGTTATAATGTAACCCCAATGCCCTAAAATGAATTAGATATTATAAACCTGAAAGAAAATGTAGGCTATAATACTTGTAAAAGGAAGACATGTTTTTGTGTGTGTTAAAAGTAATATTATGTAAAAATGTGACTTGATTGACCTGACTATTGTAATGGTGTAAGCTTATACTGTATGAATACTGCTAATAGACTGTTGTCCTTTGTTATCAGGTATTTATCCAGGTGAACACAGGTATATTATTTAAAGATTTAGTGTTCACCTGTGACACATTTATAATCCAACAAGGTCTTCTTGTCTACCTTTTTTTTTCAGTGGCAAGGCATAGAGTCTAGTTGTTTGTATGGGATAAAAAACCAAGGTGTGCATCAAAGAACATTCATAGCACACTGTATAGTGTATAACCATCTTCATTAGTTTAGTCAGTGCAGACAAGTTGGACATTACAGCTGCATTTAATTTTTATTTCTATGAACAGCTACCCTAATTAAAGTATAAATAAAAGGAGGGATATTTTGCCAAGGCTGTGGTCAATCTTGTATTTCCAAACTATGTTAGAGAGTCGATGATGCTTCTTTCTAGAAAATGAAATGAAATGGGGTTTACCGTCCTACTCTGACTAGGCTAATGAAGAAGGGCAAACGCCATACAGTGTGCTTTAAGGGATATTTTGAATTTCAACTGTCAAGGGATCTTTTACGTGCATGCTAATGTGTACATACGTTGTCCCTTGCCAAGCCCTTGTCCTGCACCACTGACAAGGAGGAACCACGCCGGAAAATCCAGATGAACGACTCTTTCTAGAACATCTGTTATCACTTCTCTTTTTTTTAAGGAGTTTTTTTTTATCTCTCCACTGTTTATCCTTCTCTTAGTGTTTGTCCTCTAGATTTCTAAACAAGACATAATAAGTTTGAAGGTCCCTGCTTTTAAGACGATAAATTCATAAAACTCCTTTGCCCTCCGACACTTTGTGATCTCGTTTTATATTCAGCAACTAATGTTGATTGAATGGTCTTGGTTGACAGGATGTAAGCCGAGAGATGGTGAATAATAAAAATACAAATCTTTATTCATATTATTGACTTGTAAAATGGATTTGAAGCCAGTCTGTCTGTCGCACTCAAAATAATTCACACTCTATATTTTACCTCATCAGTCGTAAAATTAACTTTTAGCTTTTAAATATGTTTTTAAACACACTTTTGTTAAAGGAAATGAAATAGCTGCTCTTTTATTTTGTGTAAAAGTATTAGCTGGAAACGAAATGGTGTTTAATGTCTTATTTTTCCACATCAACTAAGAAAATGAAGACAGACATATGCCATAGTGAGAGGAAATGTGCGGTCAAAAGACAGAAAATTGTCTGTAATTGTTGGCAAATTAAACTATCTCTCCTTCCCTGGTTACCTTTAAGACAGGTGTGATGTATGAGGCAGGGTGTGCATACTCTCTCTCTGGAAGATCTGGACCACTTTTACAACAGATGCTATTAAAAGATAATAGCAGATCTTCCATTGTAAGAAAATAAAACAGTTGGAATTGTATGAAAAGCAGGCAGAAATTCTGCGGTCTGAGCAAGGTTTCCTTCGTAACACATTGCATGTCATATCGCCGTCTTCATTACCAGAAAAGTAGAATGTTAACCCCGTTTGACTACATTTTATTTCAGCATTTTCTTTAACTTCATGTTGCACTTACTAGCATGACAAAAAGTAAGTGCAGGAGGACAGCACTATACACAAAATAAAACTGATAAGACATTGCAAGAAATAACCAACATATATCAACTAAGCCTTAAGTGTACACTCCCCATACAATCTAGGGCAGTGGTTCTCAACCTTTTTTTGCCAACGGCACACATTGGAACGCATGAAAAAATAGCGGCACACCTGACTAAATATGTATGAAAAATATTTGAATTTTGCAAAATAAAATTATGGTAAGTCAGATGGCATACAACCGTAGACTCAGACTGGTCATAGACACATAGAATGACTCAAACTAAATAAAGAAAACACAGCTATGAACACCAGTGAATACTCAATTGGAATCACATGGTTTTTCACATTTTCTTAGTGTGCCGTTCCAAATTTCACGGCATATTTAGGAAGATCTCGCGGCACACTAATTGAGAATCACTGGTCTAGGGCCTGTAAGAGAGCAATCTGGTTAAAACTAGAGCTGCAACGATTCACAACTACCTTGATTCGGTTCGATTATCGATTTTAACCATTCGATTCGATTATTTTCGATTCGATTATCAGCTACAATAACCAGTAATTTTTTCTATATATATGTCAGTGAAGCATACTCTACAAGTTGCCACATCTTCAGAGTTTTTTCTTACACCAAAATGATCCCAAACTTTAGATTTCAAATGACCAGGTGGTCGAGAAAGTACGTCGTCTGCCATAATTTTACCTTCCAGTGTTTGCTTGACTATGGGTAATAATCGCTAAACACAAAAATATCCGAAGATAATGACCGGAATTATCAGCTAATGAGATCGTTTAGAATTTATATAACGATTACCGAAGCTATTGACCTAAATTAACATCCAATGAACATTTGGTACGTCACCAATTTTAAATAAATTAACTTTCGTCAGCATACGGAAATTGTTTTAAAGGGAGGTCACTCTGTTTTAGTTATGTTTTCGAGTGACATTCGTGTTTTGTTAAATAACGTAAATTAAAAGTTACGTAAAAACAAAGTTTTTTTTAAATTTTAAGTGGACTTAATTGCTACAGGTCTTTCATTTTTTTTCATATGGTAAGGTGTACGTTGTTTTTATTTGAAATTGAACCGAATCGAAATTTGAACGTTGTAGATCGTGGATCGAACCGTTGCAGCTCTAGTTAAAACACAGATCCTATTTCGTTTCGTTTTTATAGTTCAAAATTTCGTTTTACTTGTCTTTACTACACTTGGATCTGGAAGAGTTGTTATTTAACTCGTGTTCTGAATGGTGTCAGGGATAAGCCAATGAAACGGTCTGTTACGGCGAGCTTTAGACGTGTTTTGCACGGAACTGAGGGTAATCCACTAGTAACATCAATGCTGATTAGTTAATCAAATGTCTGACGTCATAGGACATAAGTCGGTCTTTTGACCCCTGACGTGACCTATGGCTATAACTTGTCAGATGTTCATGTAGTGTAGGCCATCGAAAGTATAAAAAAAATGAAACGAAATATAGATCTGTATTTCAATCAGATTATTAAGAGAGAGTAAAATTATCTTCGTCGTCAATACAGGTATGTACCAATACAGGTATGTACTACAGGTATGTACCAATACAGGTATGTACCAATCAAATGTCTGTACATTTGAGAATAAAACTATATTTATTTAGAATGAATAAATGTCAATATTGTATGAGTCTATCTATTATTGTCTGTGTTAATATTTATCTATTATCTATCTCCGTGTATTTACTCACAAATAATTATTAAATAACCCCCCTCTAATGGATATCAATTTATAACCAGTTTCAACATTTACTAACGGCTTATAGAAATAGATAAACGATTATTCCATTAAAACATTAAAAGGACATTCATTGAAGTCAGATGTTTATTAAACAAATGTGATTAAAATGTCTCGGGATTGTCATGATTTAATAGACATGCAGGAGAACTGCACATTAAATTCCAGACAGATCAAACAGTACCCGACTAGAGCATAAATAGCAAAATAATCAAGTTGAACTGGGTTTAATGTCTGGTTATATAATCTTTCAGTCATATTCAGACTATTACTTTGATTTGATTTCCCGCTGTCAAGGTTTCTATAACATACACACCAAAGTGTACATTTGGGGACCTCGGTTTTTTTCGGCCCACGCCAGGAGTAGGTCCCCATATCCCCAGAGAACTTGTGTTGTAGGCCTGTCTACTTCCCCCAGAGAAATTAGACTAGGTCTGGATATCCCTAGAAAAATTGGAGTAGGCCCATCCCCTGAAAACTTGAAGTAGTTCTATCTCCACAAAAGTTGGAGTAGTCCTGTGTGTCCCCACAGAAATTGGAGTAAGCCTGAAAAAACCCACAGAAATTGGAGTAGGCCTTTTTATCCCCAGAAACCCTGGAGTAGTTCTATCTATCCCCTCAAAAGTTGGAGTAGTTCTATCGAAAGACAACTAAATATGCAAATAGATTTTATTTTCGTCTAGGTTTCATGCTTATCACTAGAAACAACAAAAAAGTTTCCATAAATTGATGCTGATAAAAGTGTATAAATGTTTAATAACCCGAGCTTCATATCTGGATTATTTATCATATTAATATATCTAGCAGTCGAGTTCAGATGAGGACAACATATGGTCGTCTGTAACATTATTACTTATCAACTTATCTCGTAGATCGGATATTGACTGTACGCTTATTTATATTTATCAGTGTATTATATGGATTCTGCTAGAGATGAGATCAACGAAGCGTGGAGTATGAATTGAATAGCGAGACCACTGTACCAAAAGGATGGTATCTACAGTGAGCTATGAAGTCGGCAATAGACCTGAGCGAAACGCTTCAACGCTCACAAATTACTGAGTGTTTTGGTTCTTCGCCCCCGAGCCATACAAGAGACTTTAAGTCTTGTCTTAAGAACGGAGAAGACTATAAATATCAATGTATTGAGCGTTAAGACTGGGTCGGGAAGACGGGTAGCTTGTAGTCTATTATAAGTCATCCTATTGTTCCATCAATGTCGAGAAACCTTTTCATGAAACTGGGTCAAATTGTTCGACTCCCGAAGCTCATCAGGTTGCCTTCTGCTTCAATGATCGAACAATCTTAGCGATTGTTATATTTTAATACACAACCCCCATACACAATGTAAACTACCCCATCCTTCAATACGTAATGGAGTCTCATACATCAATAAATCTTCTCAGAAGTCGTTACTGTGTAAATTATCCTATATCTATTATCTTAAGGCCATTTAACAATCTTATATGGGAAGTGGGGAGGGTGAACGACAATGCTCCTGGACCGACTGATAGAGAGGGAGAGAGATATATAAATAGTGTTTATCATCTACTCGACACAAAATAGGTCATTTCGGGACTAACACATGGTTCAATTTTTATTTAAATAATTCGCTTGCACATAGGGGTCTTTAGCAGTGGGAGGAAACCGGAGGACCCGGAGGAAACCCACAAGGTCTGACAGGCGACCCTACTCCTTGTCACGTTCAACCAGAGAATCGAAACCAAACCAGTTGACCCAATGACAGACCTTATGATACAGTGCGCACATGCTAACCATTCGGCCATCCAACACCTTCCAACAACATCCAACATACGACATTGAAAACACAAATTATTTGTCAGTGATATTGTGATCTTATCAGGAAAGATGGGCTTCTGATATCCAATATTTATGACAAAATAAAAATTTTACCATGATACTAACGAATCGTGTACTATAATGCATTTCAGCGCCATTTGTAACAATGGCCTCAAAGAACGAGGCTAGACATAGTCATGTCAAACGGTCACGCCATATTCTTATCTGGAGTACATGCACAATAAATCTTCTCAGAAGTCGTTACTGTGTAAATTATCCTATATCTATTATCTTAAGGCCATTTAACAATCTTATATGGGAAGTGGGGAGGGTGAACGACAATGCTCCTGGACCGACCGATAGAGAGGGAGAGAGATATATAAATAGTGTTTATCATCTACTCGACACAAAATAGGTCATTTCGGGACTAACACATGGTTCAATTTTTATTTAAATAATTCGCTTGCACATAGGGGTCTTTAGCAGTGGGAGGAAACCGGAGGACCCGGAGGAAACCCACAAGGTCTGACAGGCGACCCTACTCCTTGTCACGTTCAACCAGAGAATCGAAACCAAACCAGTTGACCCAATGACAGACCTTATGATACAGTGCGCACATGCTAACCATTCGGCCATCCAACACCTTCCAACAACATCCAACATACGACATTGAAAACACAAATTATTTGTCAGTGATATTGTGATCTTATCAGGAAAGATGGGCTTCTGATATCCAATATTTATGACAAAATAAAAATTTTACCATGATACTAACGAATCGTGTACTATAATGCATTTCAGCGCCATTTGTAACAATGGCCTCAAAGAACGAGGCTAGACATAGTCATGTCAAACGGTCACGCCATATTCTTATCTGGAGTACATGCACAATAAATACTATCGGTATAGACTGGAATAACCAGACGCTAGAGATTGGTGTATTTCCTGTGTCACTGATAAAAATATTTTATTGAAGCATCAATTACATTGATCAGTGAAACTGGAAAGAAAAACATTCTTCAAACAAAAATAATAAAAATTGTCAATATTTTATCATGTATAGAAGATTCAATGATCGACTTAAATTGATTTTAAAATATGTGTATCAGTATAAAAAGTCATTTTGTAATCAAAACATTTTTTTTTTATCATTATAAGGTATGTAATGTTGTAAAATAATGTTGGAGCTGCTGTGGTGAAATCCAATCAGTTCTGTACAGGGCATTGTACTCGAGCTCAGCATGTCCCAGGTTAGAATCAATCATTTCAATAACGTTGTAATCAATGATCTTTAGCACTTGAATTGATGGAAATCGTTGGCATTCGACCACCAAACCTTCCCTTGTAAAGACAATCTGCAGGTAAAATCTGTATTTATATAAGATATCTGAATCTTTGGGATTAGCATTCTACAGAACAATACGGTACTATCTGAAAATCATGACCAATCCAAAATACATCAAAACAGTTTCTTGTTGGCTTCAAAGTTTCTGTACCAAATCTCATCCGAGATGAAAGATAGCATCTTCTTCAGTTGATCTTATCTGACTTCATTTACATCAAGTGGTTGGCTCTTTTTTCTTTTCAGACAGGTGCTTTAGATCCAGGTATAATCACCACACGACTGGAGATTAAAGGGACCTTGAACCTTGACCTCACGGACATTATCTCAAAGTTGTAAAATTTCAAAATTTCCCATCAATAGACAATCACTCTTTCACAACCCAATTATCACCTCTCAGTTAAAACCACCCCAACACGAAAACTGTTCAAGATGACAAAAGCCTGTTTATAAAAAAAAAACTTCAAAAGAGTTTTCTTTGGATTCAATCAATTGAAAACAAGACCATTATGAGATTTTTTTGTTGAAAACACAACCCACACTCAGATCATCAAGTTGTTAACGCCTTCATAATGATTGTTTAGTAAAAGCAATCCGTAATTATTTCTAGAGTGCTTGTCCCCTCGATGCTTTAGTATTGACCAGACTATCAATTAGTTTTTTTATTTGATCAATGGTGATTGGTGTACCGTAGTAGGCATTGAAAGTCATGGAAAAGGTTTCTAAATTCTGTTTCCCGTAAATAACATGCACCCCTAGTTGAAAGGGCCCTGCCAAGTGATAAAAAGTTTGTGTGATATTTGGATGTATACAGTGATACTTATAAGTTATACCAGGGGTTCTTTGAAGAGAGCCTTGCGATTGGTTCATGCTCATTTTACTCTCAGAATCACGCTTATTTTACAGCGGACCTTAAGGTCATAACACCATGTTATCTCAACTTAAAAGATGCAGCAAGCCAGATCATCTTGTTAAGTGGTATCGAGTGTTCTAGAAAGAATTAGCATACCCTGCTTGTGCATGATCCATGTCAATACATATACAGGAAATGAAGTATTTATAGATTTAAAACAGTTTTCTTCTTCATGCAGGGCACCCAGATTGTTTTGGAGACTGTGCCAACTATTTCTTATTAAATCTTCCTCTCTGATAGCTTTATAATGATATTTTGTCTTTTTACATCATTTGTGCATTAAACAGGTGCAGATAGAGAATTTGAATTAAGACAGAAAAAAATTATATCCCTGCACTTCATAGTTCTGAATCACACCGGTATATTTTGTCGCAGAGTTTTAACAATCAACCAATCTTCTTTTATTTTCACCTATAAATTCTTATTGCTCAATTATATTTAGTGACAGTTGTGGTGCACAAGGCATAGTGTGCATGCTCTTTCTAGAAGGCCCGATTCCATTTCACATTTGAGATATACATATAGCTAGTTCTGTAGTTCTGTTATATCTAATACTTGATTGTTGTTCCATTTATTTAGAGATGAAAGGGGTTATACAAGAAGCAGGGCATGCTTACTCACTTTAGAACACTTAATGTCACTTCCTATTTGAGGAGTTCACATGGCTAACAATTCCAATAACTGACTATTGTTCCATTTATCTGGAGGTGAAGGTGGTCATACTAGAGGCAGAGTATGCTTACTCACGTTAGAACACCTAATGTCACTTCTCATTCATATGGGAAGTTCACAAGATTTTTTTGTACTTTTTGCCAAGATCAGAAGTATAAAATTCTGTTGATCAAACAGGAAAACTTGCGATGAAAATCCAGCTCATAATGAAACATTTATTTGAACACAATTTATCTATTTCAAAATAATTTCGGTAAAATGTTTATATCTGTTTCCAAAATAATTGGACATGTTTGAAAATATTTTCAGCATGTTTAATCCCTAATCTAAATCAGAAATAGAATTTGGGTGTTGGTGAATTCAGCACGATAACAGATAACCAGTCGTGCCATGATAAAAACAAAAAGATCTGGAAGAAGAAAACGATGTAAATATTCTGGCACGTTATTTTGTTATTCATGGATTATAATCGACATTCTGGCCATCATCTCCTGGCATTAATAAAACTTGTGATGTAACCTACACATATTGAATTAGAAAGGAAGCAAAGAAATGCTAGAGAGAACATCTTCCATATGTCATCATCTGGACTCCAGACTAGTCATCAGCTGTTCGTACAAACAGTTAAAAGTCATTTGTAAGAAAATCTTCAGTTATAGATGCTAGGTTCAAATGTTACCGAATTATACAGATGCAAGGTTTTAACTGTTTCATAACATCATATGTACATTGGTTTATCGGTTATAACAATTCGGCTCCACCTTAACCAGATATTTTCTATTTAATAGTAAATCTAGAAACATATTCTCTATTTAATAATAAATCTAGAAACATATTCTTTATTTAATAGTAAATCTAGAAACATATTCTCTATTTAATAGTAAATCTAGAAACATATTTTCTATTTAATAGTAAATCTAGAAATATATTCTCTATCTAATAGTAAATCTAGAAAAATATTCTCTATTTAATAGTAAATCTAGAAACATATTTTCTATCTAATAGTAAATCTAGAAACATATTCTCTATTTAATAGTAAATCTAGAAACATATTCTCTATTTAATAGTAAATCTAGAAACATATTCTCTATCTAATAGTAAATCTAGAAACATATTCTCTATTTAATAGGGGATCACGTGGCTAAGTGGGTTAGACGCTAGCTCGCTAGCCTGGAGGTCGGGTGTTCGATCCCTGCATTGGCCGAGAAAGTTCATCCTGATTTTCCGGCGTGGTTCCCCCTTGTCAGTGATGCAGGACAGAGGGCCTGACAAGGACAGCTGTCTAGTCCTTCGGATGAGACGAAAAACCAAGGTCCCGTGTATACATTGGAACGCACATAAAAGATCCCTTGGCAGTTGGAATTCGATATAAGAGTAGGCGATGGTGCCGCTGCCCGGGCAAAATTTCCCTCTTAGCACACTGTATGGCGTATGCCCGTCTTCATAAGCCCAGTATAGGAGCAGAACAGTAGGACGTTAAACCCCATTTCATTTCATTTTAATTTCTCTATTTAATAGTAAATCTAGAAACATATTCTCTATCTAATAGTAAATCTAGAAACATATTCTCTATTTAATAGTAAATCTAGAAACATATTCTCTATTTAATAGAAATCTAGAAACATATTCTCTATTTAATAGTAAATCTAGAAACATATTCTTTATTTAATAGTAAATCTAGAAACATATTTTCTATTTAATAGTAAATTTAGAAACATATTCTCTATCTAATAGTAAATCTAGAAACATATTTTCTATTTAACAGTAAATCTAGAAACATATTCTCTATTTAATAGTAAATTTAGAAACATATTATCTATTTAATAGTAAAGCTAGAAACATATTTTCTATTTAATAGTAAATTTAGAAAAATATTCTCTATTTATTAGTATTCTCTATTTAATAGTAAATCGAGAAACATATTCTCTTTTTAATAGTAAATCGATAAACCACGCTAGTTGACTCAATGACAGACCTTATGATACAACAGGCACGCGCTAACCATTCGGCTACCCAACCCCCCTGAAATGAAATGAGGTTTAATGTCCTAATCCTTCTATGAATGATGTATTTTTTTCCTGTTTTTTTTTTCACTGTATTGTATTTAAAATTTCTAAATGAAAGGTGTTTCAAATCACAGAAAAAATAAAATAGACTTTATTTCAATAAGATGAAAAGCGGATGTTTGATACCCGTATAAATTTTAATACTTTATTTCAAACAGAATGTGAAACTTTATCATTTTGAAATTTAATTCTTTATTTTAAATATTTTAAAATGAAACATATCATTTTGAAATTTAATATTTCATTTCAAACAGATGGAGAAAAAAAATCATTTGAAACTTTATCATTTTGAAATCTGATACCGGTACTTTATTTTAAATAGATGAAAAAAAAATAAATAGAAGAAACTTTATCATTTTGAAATTTAATAGTTTATTTCAAACAGATGAAAAAAAAAGTATTTGAATTTTAAACTTTATCATTTAGAAATTTGATACTTTATTTTAAACAGATGAAAAAAAATCCAAACATTATCATTTTTAAATTGAATACTTTATTTCAAATGGATGAAAAAAAAAAATCATTTGAAACTTTATTATTTAGAAATTTAGTACTTTATATCAAACAAGTGAAAAAAAATAAATCCATGAAACTTTATCATTTTGAAATTTAATACTTTATTTTAAACAGATGAAAAAAAAAATCATGTGATACTTTATCATTTTGAATATAAAAAAGTTATTGTAATTAGTCATCAATTAAAACACAATGAATCGAAACCTGATAATGAGTCAATTAGTAAAAATATTTTACAGTTTTCTTTGATGTTTTAGTGTAGTTGATGTTGGTCATGTTTTATTTAATAACGAAATCAATCGGTCGACAGACATCTGCCTACTTCTTATCAAATAAAACAACACAAAATCAATGATCACTTTTAAAAAATTCATGTTGTAAGTTTTTCTATTCTTTTGTTGTAACTTGCTTTAAGGATTCTGTGAATTTTCAGGAAATTAATGATAGAAAAGGTAATACAGGTCCCAATTCTATGGAATACAATTACTGCTTATTACTGAACAACGTTTCACTAATCACTATGCTTCTCTAGTCATTATCAAGCAATGATAAAATATGAAAATATAACAGGACAATATATACATGTACACAACAATGCTTAGTTAATGCTGACCAACCAGAGAAACCCCTTAATTACATGTACCTAAAAGGAGGTCGGAGGTGGACCCATAGGGGCACACTCAAACACATTTTTGTCTACAATTACTATTATGAATGAAATATGTTTACAATTTGGCAACAGACACTGTTTTATCCTTTGTTTATTTTCCAGTCAAATAATATAGAGGTTTCGCAATGTTACACTTACATTTAGATCGTAAAACGTCATGAGTTTTTGTGATGCATGATAATTCTATCACTGAAGTTTAAAATTTCAATTGCCCTACAGCATTTTAATTTTGGTAAAACTCAAGGAAGTTTATAAGATATCGAGTGAAGGAAATTAGCATCATATGCCAGCAACTGTATTACATGAGGCGCCTGGTAACACCTAACACAGGAAATAGTCCTAATTATCCAGACATGCATGGAATGTGTCTACATCTGTTCTGTATTTTACTTGAAGTTACGAAAGTAATTTGATATTTCTTGTGAAATGAACAAGAAAATAAACTTTTCATCTGGATTATTTTTGTAAATGAACATTTAAAAAAACTTTAGATGACCAAGAAGTTGTTGAATGAAATGAGGTGGAACGGGAGAATTGATGTCGTTGTTTGGAGAGTAAATTCTTGAGATGATAGAAACACAACGTAAATAAATGAGGGTATTATCATGGGTTTCATCAGACAGATTTGATGAATGAAGAAGGAAAAATATTATCTTTGACGTAGAAAAACAAGACAAAACAATCTGCTTCTCTTTCAAAACACTGAGCTCCGATTCTTATCCTATACTACTCAACTAATCATATACCACTCTACCTATATCCCCCATTTCCTATACCACTGTACAGATCCTAAACCACTTGACTGTATTAATATACCCCTTATCCTATACTACTCAACTAATCCTAGCCTACTCTACTAATATACCCCTCATCCTATACTACTCAATTAGGAGTCATGGTGGCTAAGTGGGTAAGACGCTGGCTCTCTAGCCTGGAGGTCGGGTGTTTGATCAATGCCTTGGCCGAGAAAGTTCATCAGGATTTACCGACTTGGTCTAGCCATTAGGATGAGACGAAAAACCAAGATCCAGTGTATAAATTGGTGTGCACGTAAAAGATCCCTTGGCAGTTGGAATTCGATATAAGAGTAGGCCATAGTTCCAATTCCTGGGCAAAATGTCCCTATAGCACACAGTATGGCGTTTGCCCGTCTTCATTAGCGCAGTTGGAGCAGAACAGTAGGATCTTAAACGCCATTTCATTTCATTTTATTTACTACTCAACCAATCCTATACTACTCAACCAATCCTATACTACTCAACCACTTAATACCTTGGTCGAGTAAGAAGAACCACCTGGTTTGCTGCCGCCCTGGTAGAAACAAACTACACACTTCGCTCTGCACTTGACCATACGCTTTATTCTTAATTCAACCCCCACCCTCAATGGACTTGTATCAGGGCCCCCCCCCCCATCCCCCACAAAGTTAATTCAGCCATCTCTATGGCTAGCAGTAAATTAACGCTTGTACGTCATCAAGCTGGGAAATAAAAATGGTAAAATAGATGTAAATGTAACTTAAAAAAGAAAAAAACATGAAACTTGATGAAAGCAGAAATTTCAACAATTAATCAATTTTTACAAAATGATTCATAAATAAAACAAAAACCATGTCTAACTGTCAACAAACAGAAAGACTCAAAAAAGCAAATAAAACTGTCGAAAGAACATTAACAAAAGAAGCAAATTGAAATCACTGAACACAATAACTTCACTAAATAACTTCAATTATCACAAAACAAACAGAAACCTTAAACTCATCAAAAGCAAATAATTTTGTAACAAAAAGAATTAAAACAAAAGAAATCAACGTGAACTTCAATTAAGATATTTTCTTTTCCATTTTTTTTCCTCTTTTTGATAAAAATCTGAAACATGACAAAACAGACTAATTAAACATATTTACAATACAAATCAATTAGTGTCTCCTCGGCTTCGAACATATATTATTTTATTTTAAATATTATTACAAAAAGTTGTAATTAGTACATTTGTTATCGTTTCGCATCTTTGACTGTTATTTTTTATTTAATACAATTAAACTCTATGATTAATGACTTTATAGCTAATAAGTGGAGACACGTTGGCTTGGTGAGTAGGACGTTGGCTCACAAACAAATTTTTATTTTAGAGAGAGAGACAGAAATGGGGTTTAACGTCCACTCGACACAAACTAGGTCATTTCGGGACCAACATATGGTTCAATTTTATTTCAATAATTCGCTTGCGCGTAGGGGTCTTTAACAGTGGGAGGAAACCGGAGAAAACCCACGAGGTTGGACAGGCGACCCTACTCCTTGTCACATGATATTTACTCAAGCTTCATTGTTTGAAATATTTAATACGATACATATAGAACACAGATACAAAAATAGTATTTTATATTGACAGTAAACTTGTTGAACAATATGGTCAAGCCTCGAAACCTGATTCACGGACATGCTCAGGTGAATAGACCTATAAAACACAAGGGTCCTCTAAAACCATTGACATGTTACACACTGTCCCCACTTCACTGAACAACCCCCGTAATCAAGCCTTGTAGTAGGTCCTACTTAAAATACATAACATCACAAACTATAAACATTACTGTTTATATTACGCCACTCTTAATGTGGGTGAGATCCCTCAACAACCCTTCAGATAGTTTTACGATGCCATTAGTTACCTGGTGTTGTTGACCCTTAATTACCAATTATCACTTGGTATTTTGTACCTTTATAGTTGAAATATCCCCATAAAATATATCAAGGTGCTAGAATATTCAATAATATCTTTACACATATCTCACATATCCCACATTAAAGAAACAATTTTTTTAAAAATAAAATGGTAGACATATTGTTAACTGTTCTAATTGGTTCTATTTTAAATGACTATCTGACTTATATTACAAAAGGATATCTTAATTTGTTCAGTTCTTCAAAAGGAATGAGGGGGGTTGGATGGCCGATTGGTTAGCGTGCGTACGCTGTATCATAAAGTCTGTCATTGAATCCCTGGTTGTACGTGACAAGGAGTAGGGTCGCCTGTCCAACCTCGTCGGTTTTCTCTGGATCCTCCAGTTTCCTCCCACTGCTAAAGACCCCTACGCGCATGCGAATTATTGAAATAAAATTAAACCATATGTTAGTTCCGAAATGACCTAGTTTGTGTCGAGTGGACGTTAAACCCCATTTCTCTCTCTCTCTCTCAAAAGGAATGCCTTTGAGGCTTCAAATAAAATAACTACAAAATGACTTTACTTTCAATTGATGATATATCCTTGTTAATGTGTTATAAATTTTACATTTTTCTTTATAGAATTCCAGAAATTGGTTATAGAATATGAATGACTACAGATTAGAAGCCCATTGGTTTGAAAATATAAACACAAACTTTATCATCTTACAGAAAAAGTTTTCTCATTCCCATTCCTAAAAAAAAAAACAAGTTAAAGAACTTTCCAAAGTGATGATATTCTTATGTTACATTTTATAAGTCCTACAAATTCTGGCAGTTCAGTAGTTTTGAAGAAGTCCTGGATTCTTTTAAAACCTATATTCTGTGAAATTAATTAAATCATTTTCTTTACTGCCTCATTAATCTCCCAAATTTAAAACATCTTTCAGTTTTTAGCTATTTTAATTTATTTCTATTATGTCGTAGACGATTATAATGAGGCAAATTACGAAAACTTCCCTCCATTAAATCTGTTGATGATACAGCAGTTAAGATGTGCTAATTAATAAACCAAGGTGTACTACGATCATCTTGTAACATGTACCAATGGTGAGGTTAAGTAGCTTGGATTTCTCGACTCATCAGACCCACAGATAAAACTCTTGGTATCAAGATCTACATAATTAAACATGCTGAGATTAATTAACATGTTCGTTAATTCAACTACTTCAGTCAACTTCTCACTATTTACTTTTATTCAGCGAAACCAAGAGAAAGATCTCGGATAACAGAAGTTAACCAAACCGGTTTGGTAAGTGATTGATAAAATGGACAAATATTAATGAAATCAAGTGAGAGAGAGAGAGAGAGAGAGTGAGAGATAGAGAGGGGGGTTTTTAACTTTAATGTCCACTCGACACAAACTAGGTCATTTCAAGACTAACATATGGTTCAACTTTATTTCAATAATTCACTTGCCCAGAGAAAACCCTACGCACATGCAAATTATTGAAATAAAATTGAACCATATGTTAGTTCTGAAATGACCTAGTTTGTGTCAAGTGGACATTAAAGTTAAACCCTCTCTCTCTCTCTCTCTCTCTCTCTCTGTATCAACAATCTGTATATGATGATTGGCTTCTAGATTCACTATCTCTTCAATACCACAATAAATTCCTGTCAATGGTTCTGACAGAATCAGTTATTCAACCAATTACCAAGGTAAATTGTTGTTACAGATACTACCGTCTATTTCAGTACAAAAAATATCAGAAACTGACAAATAATACGAGAGAATTGAGTAAGTATTTATAAATATTTGACATTTTGAATCTAGATTATTTCATACGATATAAAACTATGGCCTTCTGGGCACTTGGTTGGAGAATTCACAGGATGATGCTACAAATAGTTTGTGGAGTGGAATTCTCGGTGTATATCAGTTTCGTGGATCAAGATGTGTTATTTGGCGGGTTGAAGGAGGATGGAAGAAGTATGTTTAAGAGATGCTGACATTGATAGAACCTGACATCAGATCAAATCTCCGCCATCAACAACTTTATTCACTCATGAACTAGTTCAAAGATCTTATGGTATAACAAGTAGCTAACAAGTAGTAGACCTGGTCGGCAAGTTGTAGACCTAGCTAACAAACAGTAGACCTGGTCGGCAAGTTGTAGACCTAGCTAACAAGCCGTATACCTGGTCGGCAAGTTGTAGGCCTAGCTAACAAGTAGTAGACCTGGTCGGCAAGTTGTAGACCTAGCTAACAAACAGTAGACCATTGTTCTCTGATTGATAGAATCTGTTCACCAACATGGTGGGCTCGAATCCTATCCCACTTCACTGGTTGACCAACATGGTGGGCTCGAATCCCATCCAACTTCACTGGTTGACCAACATGGTGGGCTCGAATCCCATCCCACTTCACTGGTTGATAGAATCAAATGACCAACATGGTGGCTCGAATCCTATGCCACTCTGCTGAAGCATTCTATTCTATTGTCATAGTGCGCAACAAACAGACATATTTTTTGTTGCTCCATAAAGACAATATTAACATTTTCTCGATGACTTATTAACTATTCATAACAAAACACGTTTTCAAGTTAATGATAAATATCCATTTAGTCAGCCATAGATGGATATTTATCATTAACTTGAAAACGTGACCTGTATGTGTTACAAAACGTTGTTATTAAATAATAGAGAAATGGGGTTTAACGTCCTACTGTTCTGCTCCTAACCTGGGCTAATGAAGACGGGAGAGAAGTAGTTATATCCATATATACCTTGTGTTGTGTTTTGTTATGTATTGTTGAATGGTCGAGAGTGAGACATTAAGTAATATATTGTAACAACAAGAGGGAAGTGAAATACGTCAAGCGAGTCCAATATTTCACTAGTATAAATAATGTATGACTGGCAAGTTGCCTGTACGATTATTTGAAATAATGGTACGCCAACATCAAAGGGTGACATCACAAGAATAGTTAACCGTGCTTCTAGATGTCAGTTAAAGAATTGACTTAATAACTTACGATACTATTCTGCTTTTCAACAATCTGTATTTATTATTATGGATACTTACCTGAAAAAAAACAAAAGAAATTTATTAACCAATATGAACAAAATAAAATCTCTGACAAGTATTACCTGGTAGGATAAGATTTAGTATCTCTGATAACAAATTGTAAAAGACATGATGAAAAAAGAAAAGAACTGTTCAGATAAATTCTAGTTCGCGAACCAAATTTTTATAAACTGAATGATTTACAACAATTTAAAATACTGATGATGAATAAAAATATAGAAATTTTAAAATGTTTAGGAGCTTTTGTATACAATTCGTTCATGTCTTTGTAAAGTCTTTGTATTTGTATATGCACATAACCATGTAAGGTTTTTTTTATGCAATAAAGTTTCTTCTTCTTCATATATCAAAATTGCCATACTATTATTGGAAATATCTGATAAATCCTTCCGTGAGAATGTATCTTTAAACTTATTTATTTGTTGGTGAACTGTTCACAGAGAAAATCTCAAAATTTATAACCCAAATAAAGATATCAGATGTTGATAAGCTAATAGGTATCTTAATACATTAATACATCGCAACCTATCATAAATTAATCTTTACTCTCCCAGACCATATGATTTATACATTCTCTTGGTCTATATGTTAATCAAGGGTCTACCAGCTACCAGCAACAGAGAGAGAGAGAGAGAGAGAGAGAGAGAGAGATGGGGTTTACCCACAACTTGACACAAACTAGGTCATTTTGGGATATCGTACAATTTTATTTTAATAATTTGATTGTGTGAATAAGTCTTTAGGAAAGTGGAGGACACAGAGAAAACCCACGCGAGGTTGGACATTCAACCCTACTCCTTGTCACATACAAGTTTGGGATTGAATCAATGCCATTTGCTTCAATAACAGACCTTATGATCTAAAGTGCACACAATAGACCATTCGACCACTCAGTCATAATGCAGGTTAATGTACCCACCATCACCCCACTCCCTCTCATAAATTTGACATAACAAACTTTCATATCTGTATATGGTTAAGTTTCAGAGAGAGAGAGAGAGAGAGAGAAATGGTGTTTAAAGTCCACTCAACACAAACCATGTCATTTCGGGACTAACACAAGGTTCAATTTTATTTCAATAATTCGCTTGTGCGCAAGAGTCTTTAGCAGTGTGAGGAAACCGTTGGACATTGGATAGACAAGTCGAGTTTCAGTGAGTAAGAAAAATCAACTAATCTTCAAATCAAATTACTTTCTTCTGAAAATTTTCCTAACTTTTGAGATACAAACTTTCACACATCTAAATACGGTTGAGTTTTATCGAGTAACAAAAACAAAAAAACCAATCTTCCCATCACATGTAATGATATTAATTTTTACATAAAAGGTTACACCCAAATCACTCATCACTTCACCATAAAAAAAATAAATGGAGAAAGTTCTTTTATGAAGGAATCAAAATGGTCAATAAAAGGTCATAGTTAATTTAGATTTGGGGAGGGGCGAAGATATGAAGCGGTTAGCCATCGTCAATAAAACGACACTTAAACTATCAGCAATCAAGACTGAAAACTCATTTAAAACGAAGAAGATGGAGACCACACTGCATGGTTTCTCATTAAACAAATCTCTCCTGCCTTAAAAATACACTCAATATTGACTTGTTTTTCAATAATCTTCGTAGTTATATCTTTGACGAAAGGATGTAGGCTTTGTGGTTCGTTGAACGAAACCCAACAAATCCATCATATTCATCGCAAAGATACATGAAAATATTTCAGATAAATGTTTCTTGTGATTTATGGCTTTTCACTATTTAGATAAAAATCTCATTTTAAATAATAAATAATAAGGTACATTTGTAGAGAGGCCAAATCTGTCAAAAAGCATGCTCAAATCACAATGAGGAAATAATTATATACACAGTGAACAGAAAGTCTAATTCTCATAGTATTCCCGAAATAAGTGAGTCTTCAGCTGTGATTTGAAAGTAGTCAAAGTTTCACTGTTTCGGATTTTCAATGGTAAATCATTGCACAATTTGGAATGTATTTGAGGTTAAAACAAATGATTTTTTAAACTAAATAAATTAATCACGTTTAATTCTTGTTGATATCCAGTGAGTATAACTGGCATACATGTTTCACAATTTAGCAAGAAAAAATGAAATAAAATGGGGTTTAACATCCTACTGTTCTACTCCGACTGGGCTGATGAAGACGGGCATACGCCATACAGTGTGCTATGAGGGGAATTTTGCCCAAGCATTGGCAACTGCCAAGGGATCTTTTATGTGCATGCCAATGTATATACGGGTCCTCAGTTTTTCATCCCATCCAAATGACTAGACAGCTGTCCTTGTTAGGCCCTCCATCCTGCACCACTGACAAGGGGAAACCAGGCTGGAAAATCCTGTCTTGGCAAGAATAAAAAAAAAACCAAGAGAGAGAGAGAAATGGGGTTTAACATCCACTCAACACAAACCAGGTCATTCAGGGATTAAGATATGGTTCAATTTTATTTCATAAGTTGCTCCAGTAGATACTTTGCTTGCATTTCTGGAAATTTGGCAAAGATTTTGCAGGAATTTTCAAGTATTGAAGTGTTTTTGTCTGTATGGATCAGATTGTCATGAATTTCTAGGCTGGTACCATGCTGGTCAGTAAACAATGGAATTCTAACCTTAGGCTTGTAATTAGAAACTCTCAGATGCTTTAAAAAAACAAACTAATAAATCTTACATTTTAATAAATTTGGAGTCTTTTTGTTTTCTTGTTCAAATTATGAAAAATATTTTTAGTCAAAATTAATAATCAGCCAGAATCTTTGTAGATGTATGTATAACATAATAGTGTGGTGATGATTTTAACTTTTTAATAAGGGTTGCCTTTCTTGTAAACAATGGGACATGTTAAAGCCCTGCCTCTAGGACATGTCAATTTTAACCAACTATTTTAAGAGGTTTTATATTGCAGCCTCTCTCCTTGATAATTATTAGACTTTTCTAGTTGGGTGGTCAAAATTACATTTTCAATTTCAATATCTTTCGATAAAAAAAGATTCAATTTATCTCAGTAATGGACAAAACGATATCACTTTCGCTCGAATCCACAGGGAAATTAGAAGTAAAGGAGGTATTTACTGCGGGCCTGTGATATCTATATTTACTGCGGGACCCCAGTGGTATCTATATTTATCGTGAAAAGAGGATTATAATTAACTGATGATTAGACGAAGATCAAATTTTAGTCAAAACCATGAAGATAGCCCACTTATCTGATCTAGACTAACATCCAAACTCGACTAATCCAAAACAGTTTGAATGGCCACAAGCTGTTTAATTAGATTACTTACAGTACTAGTTTTTCCAACACCTTTGATGTTAAGAATTTCAAATAAGTTACCATTTCACTAATTAGAAGTAAGTATTTTTAATCCAGCTTGACTTGATGATATTAAATAAAACAGGATTTAACATCCCACTTTAGGGTACAAGAGTCTGAAGGGAGGGCCTGTTGGATTTAATTGTTCAAAAGAGATTTAACAACAGATAATATATTTGTCTACAATTTATGGCATTGTGTGATAAATTACTTAATGAATGCTCCCGGAGTGTTAATCACTCAGAAAGTGTTAATCCTATCTTAAAGTGATTGTGTGTTAATTATTTGTTAATCTTTTAATCACCTGTAATTGTGTTTGATCTCTGTATGAGGTCAGGACAATACATCAATTAACAACAAGTGCTGTATTATATATTACAGATTATATAAACAATATGGTGTTTGTCTTTTATTGGGGGGTTTTAGAGTTGAGTAATATTTCAACATGTGTATCAGCTTGTTTATTACATGTATGAGAGAGAGAGAAAAAGAGAGAGAGAGAGAGAGAGAGATGGGCTTTAACCTTCACTCAACACAAACTAGGTCTTTTCGGGACTAACATATGGTTCAATTTTATTCCAATAATTCGCTTGCGCATAGGAGTCTTTAGCAGTGGGGGGAAACCGGAGGACCCAGAGAAAATCCACGAGGTTGGACAGGCGACCCTACTTCTTGTCACATACAACCTAGGAATCGTAACCCCGTCAGTTGACACAATGACAGACCTTATGATACAGTGCGCATGTGCTAACCATTCGGCCATCCAACCCCCCTCTTCCCATCTGACTAAGAAGAAGATGCAGAAATAAAGTAAATTTAAATAAATAAAATGAAATGGGATTTAACATCCTCCTGTTTTGCTCCGAACTGGGCTAATGAAGACGGGCATACGCCATACAGTGTGCTATGAGGGAAATTTTGCCCAGACAGCAGCACTACGGCCTACTCTTATATTGAATTACAACTGTCAAGGGATCTTTTACGTGCACGCCAATGTGTACACAGGACCTCAGTTTTTCATCCCACCCGAACGACTAGACAGCTGTCCTTGCCAGGCCCTCCGTCATGGACCACTGACAAGGGGGGAACCACGCCGGAAAAACTGGATGAACTTTCTCGGCCAATGCAGGGATCGAACAGACGACCTCCAGGCTAGCAAATTTAAATAAAACAGAAATATCATTCAGTACATTCAGACCAAAATAAATTACAAATATTCTAAAAAAGATTCACAAAAGAGGTATGGCTTGATTCCAATTCCCAATACAAATGAACTTTTTGTTACATTTATGTTTTACGACTTCCGCCTTAACCATCCTAATAATACCACCATTGTTGTGGGAAAAATAGTTTTCACAAGTGTAACGAAAACCGATACCTAGGTGAGTTGGGACCTAACCCCTTAAATTACCCATAATAAACTCTGGATTGGCAAGTTGTAAATGACTTGTGACTTTGACTCAAGGTGTTACGAAGAAATTAGATCCCCGTTGTGAAACAGTCAGCCAGGGAATCTATTGTTTAAGGGTCATTTTTAATGGAGGAAGGTTGAAATCCGAGACTCCTTAATCAAACCTTGCCAAGACGCAAATGATACAGGGCAGCATTAATTTCTACAAGGTTGAATTGACCCCTTTATTTTAAAAGCTCAAACCTAGATTAATAGACTATCATTTATTTAATGCCATTGAAAATTTATAACTTCTGTAAGCTTTGATAGATTTCCGAGGGATTACCACACTTCAAAGTGAATTTCTGTTTTCATTTGGCCGGGATCAATACCTCGGCTTTTGTTACTAATATAAAACGATGTAAGTTCTCTCTTTAATTTTGCCGTTGGTAAGCAAGAAATCAATGGCAATTTGTATTGACTAAATTATAGTTGATGTCTTTGAAATTTAGAGATGAAACAGAAGAAAGTTGTCTTGAGATTATCAATAAACTCCAACGTCAAATTCTGCTACGTTACGTTAGTAATTCCATATTTGTGCACCCCGCATTAAGATCGATGCGACAACGGTAATCAAATACGTTATTTTGTTTTGCGGAAACATATGACTTGTTTGTGGCTTCCAGGATGTTATTAAAACAGCAGGCATTTCCATAGAATTTCAGCATATAATGGCCAATAGCTATATCTAGGGCCATAAATATATTTTCATAGAAAGAAACCATCTATCTGATTTTTTTTTAAAAATGGAACTAGTCCAGGATAATTGATTACGAGAACATTTAAAGTGGGAGTCTCTCGTTGTTTTCTTATAAACAGATTAGCATTTTGAGGTTGGAGTCTGATTTCTTATAGCTTTAAATCATCAATGAATCTTATTGGTTTTTTTTGTCCAATCCAGAAAACTATGCAACACCCTCCCTGACAAATGGGAACCATACTTGGGTGGTTTAACTTTTGCACGCTCTTTAGATCATAAGGTTCGTTTTTGAATCAAGTGGCGCTGTCTCAATCCTAAGTTTGTACATGACAAGGAGTAGGGTCGCCTGCCCAACCTTGTGGGTTTTCTCCAAATGCCAAAGACCCCTACACATATTACGACAGATAACTGACGGTGTATTAAATTTTTTTCTGGTCATCCAGTTTCCTCCCACTGCTAATGACCCATACGCACAAGTGAATTATTGAAATAGAGAGAGAGAGAGACTGACTAACACATGGTTCAATTTTATTTCTATAATTCATTGCGCGTAGGGGTCTTTAGCAGTGAGAGGAAACAGGAGGACCCGGAGAAAACCCACGAGGTTGGAGAATTATTGAAATAAAATTTCAACATCATATGTTACGTTAATCCTGAAATAACCTTATTTTTTTAAAGTGGACTTTAAACCCCATTTTTCTGTTTGTCTCTTAACACAACCCTTTATAAATACACAAACTTTAAGAATAAGACAATAAAAAAATAAAATAATGTAAAATGTTGTCTTTCTTGTTTGGCACCTAGGGCAAGAAAGGAAATAAAAATTTTTAATTTCAAAAAGTCAATATTTTTCTTGGGTTTTTAAAAATATAATAAAGGCTATTTTCTACGCTGAAGAGTTTGATGTTGAAAGGAAGAAAGGAATGGTATTGAAATGAAAGGTGTTTTTAATAGTTGATGATAACCCAATCCCACCCCCTGATGGGAACCTAATATCCTTTAAAGACAGCCCTATGAGTTACAAGCAGGATCCGTTTTCACTCAATCCCTTGTTTCAATAGACAGGATTTAAACATGTCCATCATCGAAATAACATACTGGATCAAGTTTAACAAAACTCAAACAAAAAAGCTACTCTGATCCCTTGAAGCAGTTTTTATTCCCCAACAATCCTTTTGTGGTAGAAATGTGAAACTTTGTGTCAAAAACTGGAATTAATTATGATAAATTTGTCGGACCATTCTGGATTTACTACGAGGTACTTGTGAGGAAATACAGGATGACTATGAGGGAAACAGAAATTTAATCTTGGCTGTAAATTATTAATTTCCTACATCTTAAAGGATTTTTACTCATTTTTCTTTAATACAAAGAAGTTTAATCTTAAATTATTAATTATTAATTTCTGTGTCTCAAGAGACAATACCTCCTAGACACAAGGGATTGTATTTTTTTTAATATTGAAAAAGAAAAGACATAAATAATTGATTGTTAATTAATAAATCATTTCATCCAATCAGACAACGCACAAGTTGAAAGTAATGATGAGATAGAGAGAAATGGGGTTTAACGTCCACTCAACACAAACTAGGTCATTTTGTGACTAATATATGGTTCAATTTTATTTCAATAGTTCGCTTGCGCGTAAGGGTCTTTAGCAGTGGGAGGAAACCGGAGGACCTGGAGAAAACCCACGAGTTTGGACAGGCGATCCTACTCCTTGTCACGTACAACCAGGGAATCGAAACCATGCCAGTTAACTCAAGGACAGACCGTATGATACAGCGTGCACACGCTAACCATTCAGCCATCCAACCCCCCTGTAATGATGAGGTATGGATGAAGACAGAAGCTGGTTGCCGGCCCAAATACATGTATGTCCATTTGTATCACAAAAAAATTCACTAAGCCTACTCAAAAAAAAGACCACAAGCTTTCCTATTTTGAAATTAGTCGCATTTGCACACACATTCCTTTATTGCTTTTTTTCAGGACAAAATTTCTAATTTTTGTGACTCAATCCACGCTAAGATGTATTCAGATTTGATCTACTAATATTTTGTTAAGAAAAAGAGAAATTGCACATAGGGATCTTTAGCAGTGGGAGGAAACTGAATGACCAAGAGAAAACCCACGAGGTTGGACAGATGACCCTACTCCTTGTCACGTACAAGCAGGGAAACAAAAACTACGCCACTTGACTCAATGACAGATCGTCTGATCCAACACGCACCTGTTAACCATTCAGCCTAGCACACCCCCCACCCCCCACTTAAAAAAAAAACCCAATAAAATATCAACGGTCGATAATCTCTGAGTTCAGATTCACAGTTTTGATCTGATATTTCTTTCAGAGTTCAACTGTCACAATATTTCAGTTTGCCAGGGATTCAAAATCTCTCGAGTGATCAGCCACATCTTTAACAATATTTGGAGAGAGAGAGAGAGAAATGGGGTTTAACGTCCACTCGACACAAACTAGGTCATTTCGGGACTAACATATGGTTTAATTTTATTTCAATAATTCGCTTGCGCGTAGGGGTCTTTAGCAGTGGGAGGAAACCGGAGGACCCGGAGAAAACCCACGAGGTTGGACAGGCGACCCTACTCCTTGCCACGTACAACCGGGGATTCGAAACCACGCCAGTCGACTCAATGACAGACTTTATGATACAGCGCGCGCAAGCTAACCATTCAGCCATCCAACCCCCCTTAACAATATTTGGTAAATAATACATTATTAATAATCATTGAGTGATGAACCCCATCATTAACAATGTTTGGTAAATAATATTTTGTTAATAATCATTGAGTGATGAACCCCATCATTAACAATGTTTGGTAAATAATACATTATTAATAATCATTGAGTGATGAACCCCATCATTAACAATGTTTGGTAAATAATACATTATTAATAATCATTGAGTGATGAACCCCATCATTAACGATGTTTGGTAAATAATATATTATTCATAATCTTTGAGTGGCATTTAGCGATTGAGGACAACAACATAATATATTTTCATGACTGTATTCATTAGTGTTTGTAGCATGATTTCTGTGACTGTATCTACAATCCTTGTCACCATCAAATACAAGAAACAAATTAATAATGTAACACCTTTAACGATTGGCCGATTTGATCATTCGCATCTAATACAGAATATACCAATTTCTATGAAAAAAAAACACACAAAAGAAGACTGCCTTAAGGAATTCACGCTTAAATACATAAAATATTACGTAAGAAAATAACTATCATACATTTGATAAGCTTCATATGAAAATCATAATATGTTTTGAAATATTCTTCACTGACGCGGAAAATTCCAATATGGTCGACACCACGGAAATTAAACGGCAATATTCCCTGCAGTGACATATTGTTTTTGATATGAATGTTGTCAGTCATGTATAAAAATCCATATTGGTTATAAAACTATGGTATAGAAACGTGTCTAAAGAATAAAAGATCGTCCGTATTCAAACTCGATTCATTTTCCAAATCAAGACAGATATTTATACGAAAAGCATTTGCAGTAACACACGACAATAAAAGTCGTATTTTCATGAATATAAAAGAATTCCATTTGATTATTTCCGCGTGGAAGAACTTCAGAGCTGTCAGTTGGTCGTGCTACTTTATAATCTGCTTTATGACCTGAATCTGAACGACTGTATACAACGAGAACATGGACGCTGAATAATAAAAAGTGTTAAGAATAAAAGAGGAGAATGTCGTGAACCTTAGTGAACACCTTTTCACAGAAAAAAATATCTTCTTAAGATACAATCTTTTATAATACACAAAGGGGAGGCAACCATAGAAATAAAAAAGAAAACCTGACATACAAAAAAAAAACAAGTTGAGTTTAAATCTGTGACATCTGGTGGGAAGGGAGCAGACGTCTTTTGTAAAATAAGTTCAATTTGTAAATCGGCTTATTTTGTCATTTGAAAACACAACGATATCGAGACCTGTGAATCAACTCAGATAATTAAATATACATACGAATATCTAAGCCTTATTGTGTACCAAATAAAATTACAATATAATAAAGTCATAGATCTTATTTATCAGCTTCCCCGATAGCGTATTGAACGACTTGTTAATATTCATGTACAGGTTCTTCAATACAATCACATTTCTATAGACGTGGGCAAATAATTCTCATACACCTTCTATTGATGATAAAAATCATTATAACACGGAGAGAGAGAGGGGATTACAAGTAAATATCTAACGGCAGACCTTATAATAATATTATAGATTATTCTCTCTAGTTGTATTTCGCACCAATCATATTTTACATTGTAACATGATATGTTTGTTGTTGAATTATTTGTGAAGTCAGGGAGAGAGTTCAATATTATTTTCAAGAGAAATTTCCAATGTTATTTTCAAGAGAAATTTTCAAGTTGATTTTTGAGAAAAATTTCCAAGTTTATTTTCAAGAGAAATTTCCAAGTTTATTTTTGAGAGAAGTTTCCAAGTTTATTCTTGAGAGAAGTTTCCAACTTTATTTTTAAGAGAAATTTCCAAGTTTATTTTTGAGAGAAGTTTCAAAGTTTATTTTTGAGAGAAGTTTCAAAGTTTATTTTTGAGAGAAGTTTTCAAGTTTATTTTTGAGAGAACTTTCCAACTTTATGTGTGAGAGAAGCTCCCTAGATTAAAGTTTCCAGTTTATTAAGGATGATATTCATACTGTTGAATTATTTCTGAAGTTAAAGATTATATTTTTTTTTTTAGAGATAAGCTTCCAAGATTAAATTACTTTTGAGAAAAACTCCATAGATTAAAGTTACAAGTTTATTAGGGAGGGAGCAAAGCTCTCTAGATAAATGTTGGAGAGGAATTCCCTAGATTACATTAGAGAGGTAGGGGGGTTGGATGGTCTGTCATTGAGTCAACTGGCAGGGTTTCGATTCCCCGGTTGTATGTGTCAAGGAGTAGGTTCACCTGTCCAACCTTTTTTCTCCGGGTTCTCCACAGTTTCCTTCCACTGCTAAAGACCCCTACAAAATGACCTAGTTTGTGTCAAGTGGACGATAAACTCTCTCTCTCTCTCTCTCTCATTATATCAGAGAGAAACTCTTGGCAATTCAACATTTCATTATTGACATCAACGACTCAACTACAGGACTGTAACAAATCACAGCCACTACTCTAATATCAAATTTAAGTGCACCGAAAACTCCGAGGTGAACCATATAACATAACCGTGTGACATATGGAAGAAATTTCGCGTGACCTTTATTTTATGAAATGATACACGACTCTTTTCAACAAACTTTCATTCATCAAAACATCAACATCGATAATTCATCAATACTATAAACATAAATATCAGCCCTGTTAGAAATGAGATACTATTGTTTAAAGGGTAGATGAAGATAAGGACCTCGATTTATCAGTAACATTAAACATAGAGCCAGGAAAAGGGCACAGCATTTAGCGCCGTTACAATTGCTATTTTGACCATCAGATAAAGGATGCTTATCGATACTATTAAATACAAAAGGAAATAAACGATCCACAGGTTTGTCAGTATGTTCGCCCCCCTGATGAGAAAATAAAATGAAACGAATTTTAATGTTCTATGTTTTTCTGCACCAGTCGGGCAGTTTTCTATTGGGGACATTTTGCCATGACAGGATAGTTCCCCGAATTTAGGAGGCAGGCCCCTCCCTCCCTACCCCCAGCTCCGGCACCTTTGTCCTTTTTTTAGACCAATCCAACAACTGGGTGCATGAACACCCAATACCATGTTCTTAGAACACCCAATACCATGTTCTTAGAAAACCCAATACCATCTTCTTAGAACACCCAATACCATGTTCTTGGAACACCCAATACCATGTTCTTGGAACACCCAATACCATGTTCTTGGAACACCCAATACCATGTTCTTGGAACACCCAATACCATGTTCTTGGAATACCCAATACCATGTTCTTGGAACACCCAATATCATCTTCTTAGACCATCCAATACCATGTTCTTAGAACACCTAATACCATCTTCTTAGAACACCAGATACTATCTTCTTAGAACACCCAATACCATGTTTTTAGAACACCTAATACCATCTTCTTAGAACACCTTATACCATCTTCTTAGAACACTTAATACCATGTTCTTAGAACACCAGATACTATTTTCTTAGAACACCAGATACTATTTTCTTAGAACACCCAATACCATCTTCTTATATCACCTTATACCATCTTCTTAGAACACCTTATACCATCTTCTTAGAAAACCCAATACCATCTTCTTAGAATACCCAATACCATTTTCTTAGAACATCCTATACCATCTTCTTAGAACATCTAATACCATCTTCTTAGAACATCCAATACCATCTTCTTAGAACACCTAATACCATCTTCTTAGAACACCAGATACTATCTTCTTAGAACACAGGATAGCTGACAATCTCTTTTCATTTTTGTATTTGCTTCAATTAGGAAAATGTTTCAAAAGAATATAATCCATCCAGCTGAAGATTCGGCAAGATAATTGCATACTTCAATGCAATTATCTCACTGTTGCATTTTTGACGTGATCTCTCAGTTAATCGAAGCTGTTATTTGATATGCAGCATCTTTTTGCAAATACTTGATGCAAACTTTAATATTGAATTAATCATTTTCTATTTTTTTGATGCAATATGCTGAAAAACCAGCACGACTTGGGATTGGTGTTTTTTTCCGTTTAAATGATGACTGTGTCTTCCAAGGGGAATTACGCGAACATGTCAGTGTCAAATACAATACGTATTGAATATTTATTTGATTAGTAAGCTCCTTAAGGATATTCGCCATCAAAACTGTTACCGTGAGTTACCATGATATTGGTAACTGATCACACATCGACCTAGCTACGAGAATGTAGCTAAAAACATTGAGATATACTGATGTGCTTGTATTTAGCTACGATTTGGTGCCTTTAGTTGCAAGTGGCAAACTCAATTTCTTTATTAATTCATGTACCATCTTAAAAATAAGATAATTTGATACTATTATGACTAATTAAACTTACAGAGGCCATAATCTCCCCTTTAAAAATGGCGTTCCTAGTAACAGCTTAAAGCCCCGACTCTAAAACCTAGGATTTGTACCCGTTTCAGGTAGGATTATATGCTTAATTGTAGTTGGATGTGGCAGAAATGTTATAAATAACAATAGTCAATCGTTGTTTTGATGAAAAATATTGTCAATTTTGCTTACTAATGCCCGATGTGATTTGCGTTGGGCTTTGCTACGTAGAACTGAATAGCACAATCTAAGGTTTGTTATCTAATAGCGACCTATACAGGTATATACGCAACCTGTACTGGAGACGGACTGCTGTTAAAGAAAATATTAGGATCTATTTTCACTCGAATGCCGAGTGGATGTCTTTACACATCTTAGAGAGTTTTGACTTTAAGTAAGATTGTTTTGCGGAGACAGGCAACAAGTCTAGAACGAGAACACAGAACGCAAGGTCGATATTTCCACATATATCTTAAAGATTTTTATAGTTTGTTGGGTGTTTTTGGAAGCGAGTTACAGTTTTGTAAAATGATCCAGCTTTGATGGGAGCTGGTTTCTTTTGTAGATTGAAAGAAGAAGAAATGAAAACCAGATGGGATAAAAGAAGAAGGAATGAAAAAGCATTAAAAGAATCAAATAGGAAAATAAAAAGCTCTCAGACTTGCATAACAAACAGAAGATTTTTGAATCACTCTGGAAACAAAAAGTAGTTTATATTCTTTTTAACACAAAACAATAAACATTTTGGACTTTTTTTCTCAAATTTTCTCTAGAGAGGAATTCTGCCCGGGTGGCAGCATATCTTCCAACTCTTATATTCACAACCAGTGTCACTTTGTACACATGATCAACTGTCTATCAGGAAAAAAATATACTTTTTAAAATCTTGCAGTAAAAATAATTAATTAAAATCTCTCATTTTTTTTTTATAATCTATCCAGAAATAATCTTTCCACTTTACATGGGCCATTTTGAGTCTAGGGATGAAATGAACCCGTACAGAACCTCACAAAAATAAAATCGAGAATGAAATCTGTGTAAAATAAGTCAGAAGAAAGGTATAATGAGAATATTGGTCAGTTGTACAGGAAGTTCACATTCAGATCATTGAGTGTAATGGCTGGTCGTTTAATTTGTTTGATGTCCTCCAGATTCATGGTAATACATGTCAGATTGTCTGGACAGACGTGGACACGAAGGTCATCCACGACAACAGTAAACACGTCCTTCCTTTAAAACCAAGTACAAGTTCTCCACGAGTAGTTTAACTTTTATCCCATCTTCATCAGAAATGAAATGAAATGGGGTTCAACATCCTACTGTTCTGCTCCGAACTGGGCTAATGAAGACGGGCATACGCAATACAGTGTGCTATTAGGGAAATTTTGCCTGGACAGCGGGACTATGGCCTACTCTTATATCGAATTCCAACTGTCAAGGGATCTTTTACATGCACGCCAATGTGTACACAGAACCTCGGTTTTTTGTCCCATCTGAAAAACTAGACAGCTGTCCTTGTCAGGTCCTCTGTACTGCACCACTGACAAAGGGCATCTTCATCACTCTCTGTGTGTGTGTGTGTCTCTCTCTCTCTCTCTCTCTCTCTCTCTCTCTCTCTCTCAATTTGAAGAGATTGTTATATAAGCTTTAACCTAGAATATTAAATGACAAATCTCTCAAACATAAAACTGAGCTTTTTCTTATAAACCATTTTTTTTACATAAAGATTTATCCTCGAATAAATGACAATCTTTTTAGCAATTTGTCAAAACCATTTTATAATAAATGCTTTGAAGTTTTTCTTTTTAAAATCCTCATTTTAAATTTATTAGGGAGAGATTTTAACATGTCTTAAAAAATCCAATTCAGGGACATTTAATTGACAAATTCTTTTCTTGAATAAAATATGAAATAAAGCCACGTCTTTCACAAATCATATTTAGCTTCAGTAAATCCGACTCTACGCGAGACTGTACATAATAATTCTATTTGACAAACCAACTATCGGAATATTTACCTTGAAGGCAAAAAATTCGGCCCAGAAATCTTGTGATTCATATCTCGTAGAATTCTAAGATATTGAATCAGACAAAATCGCATTATCAATGATTTTTGTGAAGTTCTGACGATTCACCATGTTGAAGGACTTAATGGATTAAAGAGGAACGAGTGAACGACAAATCTTTGTCAACTTCTGAAAGTCAGTCTGATATTCAGAGAAAAATAAAATTTTATCCTCTGTTCCGTTTAGGTCAGAGATAATTATCTTTAGATTAATACATCGTATTTGGAATTTTTGTATATTGGCTTGAAGGTGGATTGAACAATTTGAAAGTCAGCCTATTTTTTACTTCTTCTAAAAAACACTTCGATAATTTCTTCATTTTGAGTATAGCATTTGTTAATCTTCTATTCCTTCATTTTGAGACTAGCATGGAGGTAATTTTCTAAAAACACTTCAATTATTCCTTCATTTGTTAATCTTCTATTCCTTCATTTTGAGACTAGCATGGAGGTAATTTTCTAAAAACACTTCAATTATTCCTTCATTTGTTAATCTTCTATTCCTTCATTTTGAGACTAGCATGGAGGTAATTTTCTAGAAGAAACACTTCAATTATTCCTTCATTTTGAGACTAACATATGGTCATTGTCTAAAAACACTTCAATTATTCCTTCATTTTGAGACTAACATGTGGTCATTGTCTAGAAACATTTCCATTATTCCTTCATTTTGAGACTAACATGTGGTAATTTTCTACGTAATAATTCAATTGTTCTTTGATTTTAGGACAAACATGGGGGTAATTTTCTACGTAATATTTCTATTATTTCTTCATTTTGAGACTAGCATGGGGGGTCATTTTCTACCTAATATTTCTATTATTCCTTCATTTTGCGACTAACATGGGGTTAATTTTCTACGTAAAACTTCAATTATTTCTTCATTTTGAGACTAACATGAGGGATCATTTTATACGTAATACTTCAATTATTTCTTCATTTTGAGACTAGCATGGGGGGTCATTTTCTACCTAATATTTCCATTATTCCTTCATTTTGCGACTAACATGGGGATAATTTTCTACGTAAAACGTCAATAATTCTCTCATTTTGACACTGACATAACATAATCTACTTTTATTTTCAAAATTAAGTGTATATCGGCGGCAAGGAGAGAGAATCTGGCCACATTTCCACCTAATCTACACAGCTTTGATGAAGGATCTCTAGAGCTTCTCAGTATTAATAACGCCTCAAGAGAGCGAAGAGTGAAATAATTACGCTACTACAAGGCGCCATTATTCCAGGTATCTGACATGAACATGGCCACTTTATTGAGAAAGGAATTAAAAACAGACCAACTGTACATCATATCGGACGGCTCTGTACAACAAGCCTGAACCAGGTGATTCTACTTGTATTATATCAACCACATGGCCCCTGCGTCTAATGGACAACCAGAGATTTCACAGGAGAAGATGATTCCTCTTGTATTATAGGCCTACCACATGGCCTTCCCACTAATGGATGTCCAGAGATTTCAATTGAAACATGCTGCAAAACACGACAAATGTTTGAGGTTGTCAAAATTCAAGCCATCTGGAGCGACTGTCTGCCGGAGGTAAAAGAGAAAACCACATGATATTACTGCTTCTTGGATTTGATAATTCATCCATTCTGCTCCATCACCTTCTGTGATGTTAACTTGGTTCCTTTAGTCATGTACAACCAGACCTCTAATATACTAATCAATTAGACATGGCTCATTAAATGGTCTGGTTAATTGAGATGAAGTAAGATAAGCATGAAATATGTGGTGTCAGATTAATTACGTAAGTTATAATAACGAATCATGTAATTCACTTTAACTGTTCAGTTATACCAAATAGACCATGAGGATACAATATGTTCATACCAGGATGCCGCCGAAATAAATGAAATGAAATGAAAGGGGGTTTACAATCTTACATTTCCTCGCCAGGAATTCCCTGTCCCGCTCCACTGACAAAGGGAAAGCAAGCTGTTTTCTTGGTCAACACTGGGATCAAATGAAATGAAATGGGGTTTAACATCCTACTGGTCTGCTCCCACTGGGCTAATGAAGACGTGCTATGAGGGAAATTTTGCCCGGGCAGCGACACTATGGCCTACTCTTATATCGATTTCCAACTGCCAAGGTATACACAGGACCTCAGTTTTTCATCCCATCTGAATAACTAGACAGCTGTCCTTGTCAGGCCCTCCATTCTACACCACTGAGAAGGGGAAACCATGTCGGAAAATTCTGATGAACTTTCTCAGTCAATGCAGGGATCAAACACTGGGATGAATCTTATGATCTCAGCGCCCAAGTCTCCCAACTAGATGTTTTTTATGAGATGATAGATACATCATTATTATCAAATTTATCTACTTATTATCATCTGATGTAAATTTCTGTCTAATTTATTAATGCTAGCCTTTCACTATCACGATTCGTGCTACCATTGAATTCGTGGTTTTAATCGTGGTGATCCTATCAGGTCTTGTCATATACTGAGGTCAGTCGTAGCAATCGTGTTGATTGCATCGAAACGTATCTGCAAGTACCAGATCGTGGATTCAATAGGGACAATCCTGTCGTAAAGTATCGCACCACAGTTGAAACCTAGCATTAATGGTTATCCAGATCGTTTTATAAAAGGAATAAGGGGCCTGTCACCATAAAACTTGTCATAATATATAGAATTTCACCTGAGCAGTGGAATAAAACTACTGATTCTTAATATTTGACGAATGTGGTTAAGTTTTACGTAAATATGATGTACTAGATGTAACCAATGAAATTGATCAATAATTTCATCTCACGGAAACCACAGAGTATCGGGGAAAAAATTCATCTCATGTCCTTGGTTATTTTTATAACCTATATTATGTTATTTATTCATGAAATCCGATCCGAGATTTATGAAAAATAACATAAAAATACAAACAGCAGACATTTAATTACACTTAAAGCCCACAATTTATGCAGCTTCCATAAAATACATCCTGTATATTGGTAATAGTTTGATCTATACGAAACAATCACCCCCTTTTTATTATACCCATATTCACAAAGAATAAATCATTCTGCTCTCATGTCTATTTCTGAATTGTTATTTGAAATATGAAAGAGAGAGAGAGAGAGAGAGAGAGAGATGGGGTTTAACGTCCACTAGACACAAACTAGGTCATTTCGGGACTAACATATGGTTTAATTTATTCAATAATTCGCTTGTGCGTAGGGGTCTTTAGCAGTGGGAGGAAACCGGAGGACCAGGAGAAAACCCACGAGGATGGACAGGCGACCCTACTCCTTGTCACGTACAACCGCGGATTCGAAACCATGCCAGTTGACTCAATGACAGGCCTTATGATACAGCGCACACATGCTAACCATTCGGCCATCCAACCCCCCTTATTTGAAATATGATCAACGGGACAGGCAAGGATAAATATCAGACGTGTTTGTCAGTGGGGGGTGCCTGTGTCCTCATTATTGTTATTCTATTCCGGCCAGGAAGCCACGGTGGCTAAGTGAGTAAGACGCTGAATCCCTAGCCTGAAGGTCACAGATTTGATGTTGGTGTTGGCCGAGAAAGTTCATCAGGATTTGCCGGTGTGGTTTCCCCTTGTCAGTGGTGCAGTACAGAAGGCCTGACAAGGACAGCTGTCTAGTCATTCAGATGGGACAAAAAAACGAGGTCCTGTGTATACTTTGGCGTGCACGTAATAGATCCCTTAGCAGTTGGAATTCGAAATAAGAGTAGGATGTAGCACCGCTGTCCGGGCAAAATTTCCACCATAGCACACTGCATGACCCATGCCGGTCTTCATTAGCCCAGTCGGTGCAGAACAGTAGGACGTTAAACCACATTTTATTTCATTTTGTGTGTGGTGTAGTTCTCCTGCACTTTCTATAAGATATTAAGATGCGTAATATAGCAGTTTGAAAGATCAAAACCTACAGAGAGCTAATTCTGATCAATAGCATTGCTCTGTCTAACTTCTCCCGCGTACGACAAAAACCCCCAACTAGCTTTGCATATCAGTTCATTATAGACCAGCCACAGCTAATGTGCACTTCCTGTATTTCCGACACCATATTGTAGTTTTAACATTCCACGATTTTTTACGTTTCAATTATGCGTGACGTTTTGTCAGAGATCATATTCAATTTGAGCGAACAACATTTGTATGGAATGGAAAAAAAACTGTCATTTTTACATCATTAAAAGTGATTCATTACTATATTGAAGACTCTTGAATATTCCCCGATTTTGATTCTGTGTAATACAAGAATGGCTGAATGTCGGAAGAAAACATCGATTGAACATTGAACTAAACTATTTATAATAATGTTGTTAAGGAGTTTTTCAAGAACTGTAATTCAAATGCATTTTTTTTTCTGAAGTTCCGGAGTTGGCCAAAAACAGAAGAACCTAATCACAGAGACAAAGAATAAACAAATATTGTAAAGAAGAGAGATTGTTTGATTTTCTTTAAAGATGAAACTTCTGTGTTTTTCTTTGTTCGTTAGGATGAAATATTCTTAGAGATGAATTTTATTTGTTCGTTAGGATGAAATATTCTTAGATATTGTAAAAGATAAATCGGCCTATTACAAGTCTTTATGTTGACTTTAAATGTTATATAGATTATTATTCAGACATTTATTAACAATAAGCATATATTCAACTCTCTAGACCATCGGATGGCAGAGGTTTGAAATGGATTAAAACGCCTGCGAGATTTACAAATTTATTCACATGACAAGCCTATAATCAACTCTCTAGATCATCGGATGGCCGAGATTTAAATGGATTAGAACGCCCACGAGATTTAAAAATGTAACGATAAAATGGATAATTGAGACTTTAGTCTCACATGTCCAGTACCTTCACTATGTCAATAAATGATCTACGTTACATCTTCCAACACTGGTAACTTTACTTGAATATATTCAATTTTCATTATCTATTTATAAACTATTATAGTAAGAACAGCTAGCTCTTTATGTAATTCTCCAACCTCGTGGGTTTTCTCCAGGTCCTCCGGTTTCCTCCCACTGCTAAAGACCCCTACGCGCAAGCGAATTATTGAAATAAAATTGAACCATGTGTTAGTCCCGTAATGACCTAGCTTGTATTGACTGGACGTTAAACCCCATTTCTCTCTCTCTCTCTCTCTCTCTCTCTCTCTCATTCTCTGTCTGTCTTTGTCTGTCTGTCTGTCTCTTTTACATTAGGCATCTTTAAGCATATTCAATTTGTCTAATTTCAGGACTGTTTGGGGGGAGGAGGACAAAACAAACTGGTTAGGGGGAGATTAGACTGTGTAGGAGAAGATCGTGAGGGGGGAGGGGGGAATTCTATGCCGCATCTAAATTTCTAACCTACCCAATTGACCTAAATATAGACTCTCCCACCATTTTGTTTCTATATTATAGGGCATCGGAAATGAATCTTGTCTAATAGACAAATTTTTTTATAATAATAAACAAGTTGAAAGAAACATCCACAATAAATGATAGAATAAATCTTATTTGACAGTTGGTTATGAAGTTTAAGAGTTTGGTATGAATTTACTTCACGGAAATATCTCATGAATCTTGATTATGATGCAGGTTTGTTTACCTCACAGCGGTAACAGTATTTTCATTAACTTGTTGGACACAAAATAATGAACCAGTGCCAGGAATCACAACACTTTCCTTTCAAGCAGAGATTGTTTTTAAAATGTTTTTAATGGGTTTTTAGTTTCCTGGTGACTGTTGACCACAGAACTTGGTGTTGAAGATCTCGGCAGGGTTTCTGTTTATTTAGGGAATTTTCAGAGTTTGTTCTGGGCATGTATTAGTCTTGGAGTTCCTTTTAATCTGTGTGATTTATGGTCCCCCCCATGCTGTGAAGAACAAGTTTACGTTTTCAACAGGAATCCATCATTAATATATATCCCCCAAAAATGTTTTGCTTAAAGAGGTAAGGAAGTGCAGTTCCATCAATCTTGAAAAATTTGAAGGATTTTTTAATTCAAATTGAAAGACATTTTGTACATTTTTACTTGCGGTTTTATGGCTCTGATAATTTTTTTTTAAGTACCCTGTTTTTCAAGTCTGATTTCATAAGTTTAATCTAGAAATTAAACAGATTTTTAGAAAAAATTTGAAATGCTTCGGATACAAGATAAGTGTATAGGTTTTAATTGAATAATAAATTATATGTTCAGGGCGGGTGTGTTCCTGATAGGAGTTTATGACTTAAATAAAATAAATGTTTATCTATACGTTTCCCCCTCCAAGAAATAAAATTTGGGTTAAGTTTTAAGTTAACAGCCTTGAATCATAAAGTTTCTAAAGTGTGATAAGAAATTGTTAAAATTTATGAGCCACTCTCCTCCTTTTCGGTGTACATTTTGTTTTTTTTAATCTGAGAGAAGAAATAAAGTTATTTGAGTTATGACCTGTTCATTATGTGTTTGGTTTTTAGGTTGGCCTGCACTATCTATGAAAATTTTAGAAATTTTTTTTCCAACCTACTCGGAGGTGGGATGGGGGTAAATGGCTGAATGGTTAGCATGTGCACGCAATATCAAAAGGTCTGCCATTGAGTCAACTGGCCTGGTTTTGATTCCCCGGTTGTATGTGACAAGGAGTAGGGTCGCCTGTCCAACCTCGTGGGTTTTCTCCGGGTCCTCCCTCTGCTAAAGACCCCTACACGCAAGCGAATTATTGAAATAAAATTGAACCTTGTGTTAGTCCCGAAATTACCTAGTTTGTGTCGAGTGGACGTTACACCCCATTTCTCTCTTTTTCTCTCCAACCTATCCTCCCCAGAATTTACTGATGGTCGGGCCGTATGTTTGTTAATTATATTCACGATCATTAAATACTCGTCTCTTATATTTTATCTATTTTAATTAGTCACGATCACCGATATCCTCCTCCGTCTGATGACTCTCATTCAACCATTCATTCAACAGCTTGGTAAACTCATTGACTGGCGACTCCTGGGACACCAGTAAACAGAGCATGTATTTGATAGAAGTCGACTTGAAGATTATTCTACATGGATTTAAACTCTATTTTTTTTTCTGTTGGTACCTCTGACCATATAAATGGTTTTATTCCTTCAATAACTATATCATAGATTATTCATCAGGGATTTAAACTCTATTTTTTTCTGTTGGTACCGCTGACCATATAAATGGTTTTATTCCTTCAATAACTACATCATGGCGTCGTAGATTATTCATCTATCTACAAGGTGATAATTATTGTAATAATGCACAGCAAACTTCTTGAATAATTAACAAACTGAACAGAACATGTAATTAACCTTCAAAATACCTCAATATTTTTAGATTAGGAATTCGTATAAGTCATCAATTTATGTATTTCTATGTAGGATTATTTTTGCCATGCGAGGCATTTCACTCTGTAATCATTGATTTATATACTTTGGTCATTTTGAGATTTTGATAGGAAATACCTTGACTGGAATAGAAAATGAAATGAAATGAGGTTAAACGTCCTACTGTTCTGCTCTGATGGAGTAATGAAGATGACCATACCCAGACATTGGCGCTACAGCCTTATAACGAATTCCAATTTCCAAGGGATCTTTTACGTGTATGCCAATGTATACACGGGACCTCCTTCCTACACCACCGACAAGCCTAAACCAGATCGGAAAATGGGATGAGAGAGCGAGCGAGAAAGAGAGAGAGAGAGAGAGAGAGAGAGAGGAGTTTAATAAAATAGATGAAGATAACATGGTGATTAATGTGAGAAAATCTGATCTTAATTAAAATGTCAAAAATAAATCTTAGCAGATCTGAAGGCTTCCATCAGACCTGGGCAACAAGTTAATGGTAATTCATTTGTTCCCTTATCTACTTCCACGTTATGTCCAATCAGACTGACCCTTGTTGATACCACAGCACCAATTGGTCAGGGTCATTAGCATGTCCATTGATATCAGACTGTCTGAAAAGAATGGCTTTATTTTGTGTCAAGAGGCTGTCGATGCTGACCTTTCCACAGGTTACAACAACATGTTATTGTAATTCATGATACAGACAAAGTGAATGGTTAATTGATTAACCTTATCTTCATTCCACCATTAGTAAGAACAGTGCCGTCATTCATTAGCAATAAGTCTTAATTAAATTAACTAAAATTAATGGTGCATGCTATATAACATTTTAGGTTCAATAAATATTTATTTCAGAGTCTGAGGAGTTCACACAATAAATACTTCAGTAGCTAAGTTAATATTTTTTATTCAGGGTATATACTGATTCTTAGCTAATCTCCATAAAACAACTCTTAAGTTATCTAAAGCCCTGAACACTGTACATTCATATAAGTCTCTATATTATCCATGATGTATCATATTTATGTAATTATGTATGTATGTATGTATGTATGTATATATTTATAATGTGTACATGTATCTAAATCAGAGAGAGGGGTTACACATAGGCATAGCCTGTTCCCCAACCCAATTCAGATTTAATGAATAAAAATATTGTTTAAAAAAAAAAATACTTCAGTAGCTTAATATTTTTTTCTAGGGTATATAATAATTCTTAGCATTATTCTAACACTATAAATTTAACTGCATTTATTGCCTATTTAAAGGGCCATCATGTAATATTAGATAAAAAGTTGACTGTTCTTGTTCTAATAGTTAAAAAATAGATAACATAAATAGAATATGCTGATCATCCATTTATCAATTTTATTATTTTTCAAAAAATGTATTCCAATTTGTAAAATTTCGCAGGCTAGCGATGGCATCAAGATTTGGATAATTAATTAATGTCTAATTAATAATTTCCGGCCTAAAGAAAGATCTGTCGAGTGGACGTTAAACTCTCACTCCCTCTCTTTGGGGTGGGGAATGGCTGAATGGTTAGCACATGCACACTGTATCATAAGGTCTGTCATTGAGTCAATTGGCGTGGTTTTGATTCCCCGGTTGTATGTGACAAGGAGTAGGGTTGCCTGTCCAACCTCATGGGTTTTCTCTGGGTCCTGCAGTTTCCTCCCACTGCTAAAGACCCCTATGCGGAAGCGAATTATTGAAATAAAATTGAACCATATGTTAGTCCCAAAATGACCTGGTTTGTGTCAAGTGGATGTTACCCCTCCCCCTCTCTCTCTCTCTCTCTCTCTCTCTGGTAGGCCATGATAGAATGCCAGAAACTAAGATGGAACTAGACATTTAACTACCTTTATTCGTTCATTCCTGCAAATAGCAGCCTGAAGGTATTGTTAGGTTAGAATTCAGAAGTAATATTCCTAATTAAATTAAATGCTGACTAATAATAATTTCTGCAACTCTAACAAAATTCAGTCATCTTTGTCTGTTTGTAAAGAAAACAGCAGAAATGTGGTCGGCCATGTTCATTCAGTTTTAATGATGTTGACATGGCAACCAGGTAAACATTGATATCTTCTCTATAAACATAACAACACTATTAGAATTAAATATTGAATAACACAATTACCTTAAGACATGTTAATTAAAGATGGCAGAACGGTTAAGATAGAATCTAAGGGGCCAGAGTGAATATTGTCAAAGACTTTAGAAATAATTCTGATCCTATTACTTATGAGGCAAATTTTAGCCCTTTTTGGTCCTTTTTATCTGCCCCTCCCAGTCAATGCCTCACTGAAACCTCGTAAGACTAGGTGTTTCGAATTTGCCCTATCAATACCTGCCAATTAATATGGTCAAACCTTCTATTACTAATGAGGCAGTTTTTTCGTCACTGGCTCTTGGTCTATTACGTTTGTATTAAGGGGACAAATATAAGTTGTATATTGCTTAAAATTCGCTTGATTACAAAAGTTAGGGAAAGTTCTAATGGTTCCCTATGTTACGATATAAAACTCAATAGTTCCTTAAACTTCCTTAAGACTTTGAGAATAAAATTTGAGGAATACTATAATCATCCCTATTATATATGGTAAAACTGAATAGAAATTTATTAATGGGCAAGTCATCCCTGATTAGTTTTAGTCTTTAATTGGTGGGGGGGGGGCATTCGCCAAGGTCCGGGGCATCAATATTGGGACAGGACGGAATGGGACGGGATGGAGGGAAGAGGTATTTTACCCAGTCCATCTGAAAGTTGTAGAAGTACATGTAGACCAATTAATTAGTCTCTCACCTGTAGACAATAAATACAGGTATGAACAGATAATCCAGGTAAGAGGTAGACTTTAATCCTGTCAGGTGATCAAACAGATTAATCCCTCAACACAAGATTAAGATAAAACCTATATAGATTGTCAAACAGCGTCTTATCACTAGCACAGGATCATGTTTAGATTATAGATTTTTCTTTGGACTAGAAGACAGAATTGAGTTAGCAATGTGAGATGTAAAAGAATGAGAAGTGGTACCAGATGTTCTAGAAAGGGAAAGCACGCCTCGTTTCTAACACAATACATGCCACTACTTAGATAGACAGGTTGTTTCTGGCTTACATAAACAGAAACTGCTTGGGCAGAGAGTTGGAGAGAAAGAGAGGATGTTAGAAGTCCCAGTAATAATTTCTCTCTCTCTCTCTCTCTCTCTCTCTCAATTTTATCTAAGGACAATGTCAGCCCCAACCTCCACACACATATGAATTTTGTTTCGATGGCCCTGAAGAGAAGTTTGTGGATTGAAAAGAAATAGGGTAGCATCAATGGATTAACCTGAATGAGGAAGTCTTACAGGGACTAATCCTGATGATCAAGTCTAAAAGGAATTACCAATGATTATCAAGTCTAAAAGGGATAAACATTAGAAGAAATATTCTTGCCATTTTATTTTTATAGATATAATTGTATGAAATGTAATGATCACATCTTATTTTGATTCTAACTGATTAAACATCTTTACCTTCCCGGAGAAGAACTTTGACAAGACACCTTAATTAATTAGGGTTACTACCTTATCCATCTCAGGTGATCAAATAGATTAATCACCTGGGATCAGGTGCGACAGCGGAGGATTTAGATTACAAGAAGTTAATCTCCACACAATATCCTAGCACCTATATATTGATATACAACGGTTTGTGACATGATCATGTTTGAATTCCAGTCAATGTCACAAGTTAATCTGTGATATCATCCTGAATGGAATCAGACATTAAACCCTGGTTTTCAGCCGAAGGTTAATCCCTTTCTATTGATCGACGTCGTTAATCTTTGATGTTTTTTTTTTGGTTAAAATAAAAATTAAACAACCAACTTTTTCATGTAATAATAGTATGTAGACATAGGATTATAATCCAGCCCCTGGCACATGTGTGAGACTGGATAATTAATCATTATAGGAAAAATTTCCAGCCTCTTGACAGATGAATTCCTTAATTTTTAGACATCCTAAAGGGACATGTACTTTTATTGTAATATTTGAAGGAGGGGAGTGGTCTAACATGTACTTTTTAGAAAATAAGGGTGTCAAGATTGAAGGTTTTGATCCCAAGCTTGTACATAGTAAACAGTAGGGTTGTCTCATGGCTATTTAAAACTTTTTTTACTTACGGATTTGACAGATCTACCAATTCTTTTTTTTAATTTATGAAGAATACTTACCTGAAACAGAAGGAAAAATCAATAAATATACATCAATTAATATACACCAATAAATATACATCAATTATTTTAATATACACCAATTAATATACATCAACTTCAATAAAATTGTCAAAGTATGTCTCAATAATATAGGACAACTTCAACTGTTTTCTAATATTTTAGTGAAAAAAAAAGAAGAAAGAAATGTCCATTCATTTCATTCTTAAAAAGAAAATATATATATATAGTCTTAGTAGACAAGTGTGGAATTAATGATTTTACCTGACAAGTCAAATACTAATTAACTAATACCTGACATTCGGAAATCAATAAAAATACTGATAAAATACAATTCTGTACCAAACATAATGATAGGTATCAGAGAGGTGGTGTCTGACTTTATTCCTGATAATGTCTGTTAATGTCTGTGACAGGTGCCTTATTTCCAGGCTTGCAATCGTAGGCATCATTAACAATTCCACAAGACAACATAATTACTAGAATACAGATCTAACAGTATATATAATAGGGACAGAGAGAAATGGGGTTTAACATCCACTCGAAAAAAGCTAGGTCATGTTGGGACTAACATACGGTTCAATTCTATTTGAATAATTTGCTTGTGAGCAAGGCAGAGAAACTGAAGGACCTGGTTGGACAGACAAGCCCCTTCTCCTTGTCATCTACAAGCTGGGAATCAAAACCATTTCACATGACTCAATGACGGATCTTATGATTTACGCGTTCGTTTGTTCGCCCATTCCGAATAACAAAATATTATCTTTTTATTATAACAAATCATATAAACAATGTATAAAGAGAGAGAGAGAGAGGTTTAACGTCCACTCAACACAAACTAGGTCATTTCGGGACTAACATATGGTTCAATTTTATTTCAATAATTCGCTTGCGCATAAGGATCTTTAGCAGTGGGAGGAAACCGGAGGACCCTACTCCTTGTCACGTACAACCAGGGATTTGAAACCACACCAGTTGACTCAATGACAGATTTTATGATACAGCGCGCACGTGCAAACCATTCGGCCATCCAACCGCCAGAGTTTTTATCAATAGTTCCATTCTGAATTGTATTTATAGAAAAATAAGAGGATTTAATATGTGGACCTTTATGTATAAAAAACAATTTATTTCTTCTGAGCGCTGACAATGAAACCATTAAATGAATTAGTATATAGACTCATATAGATAACACGACTGTCAATGTCACTTAATACATCAGACATATCTCTCAATGTCAAGTAGTCATTACCTGGATTATATGATAGTAATTAGTATAGACAAACCCACTTATTGTATGTCCCACCTACAATACGTCAACAATTGTCAGGTGTCAGTTGTATATAAAACAATTAATGTACCTATATCCATACCTACGCCTAATCTGACACTAGTTTTATTATGTAATGTGATTTAATTATAAGTCAAGTTGTAAATAAACTAGGTATATTTTATCTGTTGACAACACCTGAAGTAGGTTTACCTGTAAAATACCTTGTAACAGTCAAATAATAATTTGTATAAATTGTTATTATTTGTTGTTGTCAACAGTCAAAAATAAATTCTTATTAATTGGTGGGGGTAGGGGATTATTTTTTCATTTTTATGTAATTTTTACATAAAAGGGTTAAAATTTTAACAGTCCAAAACTAATTCTTATTAATTGTTATTATTTGGGAGGATTATATTTTCATTTTTATTTCGTTTGAAGAGAGTCTAACTTTGAACAGCCCAAAACTAATTCTTATAAATTGTTACTATTTAGGAAGATAATATTTTCATTTTCATTTTGTTTGAAGAGGGTCTAACTTTGAACTGTCAAAAATCAATTCTTATAAAATGTTATTTTTTTTATGAGGATTAAGGGTTTTTTGGGTTTTTTTTTTTCATTTAATTTTGAAGAGGGTTTAACTTTTAACTGTCAAAAATCGGGGCCCTTATTCACAAAAACTTAAACTAAGATACAATCGAAATTTTAAGAAATACTGCAATTCAATTGGCTGACCAGTAAAATCAATTTGCATATATCCAATTTGCATATTGGTCAGCCAATCAAATTGCAGTATTTCTTAAAATTTCGATTGTATCTTAGTTTAAGTTTTCGTGAATAAGGGCAAGGCAAAGTTCTCCTATTTGCAAACAGGTAATTTTGGGACCAACATATGGTTCAATTTTATTTCAATAATTCGCTTGCATGTAGGGGTCTTTAGCAGTGAAAGGACCTGGAGACAACCCATTTGAAAAGCTTTACGTCAGGCTTTTCAAATCATTTAGTTGAATTTTTCCAATTTTTTAAATTAGGTGTGTTAAGATGAAATTTGTATCATCAATTAATTGGAATATTGTATAATAGTACAATTTGTTGACCAGAATAAAGATTGGGACATATTATTCAGTTACAACAAGAGTGGTATTGAGCCTTTAACCATTCGGCCATCCAACCCCTTCTAAAATTTTCTGTATGCCTGTCTCTGTATGATACGAGTAGAGTGATGACTAGATTTAAACACCATTTCCTTCCACTCCATAATAAAACAAGATCAAACTCTTAGTTAGCCTTTCAAGTTCTTTAACTATTCATCCCCGACTAGTTCCGATGTTTATTAATTCCATGTTTTTTCGATGCTCATTTGACTAAATAGTACGTGTAATCATTCCATCCAGAAAAAAACGAAAACAATTCTAGCAAAATTAACATTGAATCATTCCCCATGCATGCCTTTGGCTAACGCTTATTTTGGTTTCGCGTGGCAACATGAATTGAATATGCATGATGCCGCTTTTTTCATTATTAATATCCAGTTATCTTAATCAGTAAAAAAGAACTGTGTGCCACTAAATGAGACAAACTGGGTGCTCTTTTTGTCAGTTAATAGAAAAGTTGACATTATCATGGATTCAATATGCTGATTATTCAAGTTTGACGTCTTAACGTCGTCTCAAAAAACTTGCAAATTCACAAAATGACTACAACAACAATTTCCATATGTGTCATTATTTTAGTGTTTTTAAACTTTTGCCTAGGATTGACAGGTGATTATTCAAGCTTGACGTCCGTAAGTCGACTCAAAAAAACTTGCAAATTCACAAAATGACTACAACAATTTCCATACTTCTGATTATTTTTTATGTGTTCAAACTTTTTCCACGATTGACATTTCGGTCCGGCTTTCTGCCGTTTAAAATATTTAAATACAATGAGGATCGTTTGCCAAGATGGCTACAAACTCTTGTTACAACTTGGCTTCATGAGGAACAGATTTGTTATTTTAGCTAAACGACCTTTTAACCAGTAAAACAGAAACCATTGTTTGCGTTATTATTACAAAACACATGTTTCACGATAAACTCGAGGTTATATGAACAAGGACAACATGGTGAGAACAATTCAACCAATTGCATGTGAACTTTACTTTAGTACACCGCCAACCAAAAATGAATCATCTCCGAGTTTGTGAAAATAAACATTCCGTGGTTTGAAGACGTTATACTCATAATTAATAGCAAGAATAACAAGTTGAGTGTTATCTTTAATAATTACCGAGATATTTGATAACAGAGAAACTTAACAGCAAGGTAACGAAAGATAAAACTTGAGATCACGACATCTCTTGATTTATTACTTCCAACAAGATAAACACACCGAAGACAACAGAGCTTATATTATTTTAGGATGCTTTCGAATTTAAATTAACCACATTTGAATTATTTCAAATGTTTTTGCAATAAGATAAACAGATTTAAACATAGAGCTTATATTATTTTAGGATGCTTTTAAATTTAAATTAGCCGCATACAATATTTGTAGACTCGTATCTATGATGCACAGATGAATATTTATGTTCATACAACCTCCCAGAAAATCTGGCTAGATGAATTTGCATGTTGCTTACAATCATAAACTAAAGATTTATAATAGCTCTGTGTAAAATTCTCCTACTGAGAAACTCTACAACTGGAGCTAATGATTTTAAATATGTCTCACCCCTAGAGAGAGAGAGAAAGAGAGAGAGAGAGGGGCATTAAGATATGGTTCAATTTTATTTCAATAATTCGCTTGCGCTTATGGTCTTTAGCAGTAGGAGGAAACCAGAAGACCCAGAGAAAACCCACGAGGTTGGACAGTCGACCTTACTCCTTGTCACGTACAACCGGAGAATCGACACTATGCCAGTTGATTCAATCACAGACCTTATGATACAACGTGCACGTGCTAACCATTTGACCATCCATACCCCCACCCTACCTGAAAAAGATGGGGCTTTATGTTCTTTTTCAGTCGAACTGACAAAATCATTATTATTAAGTGTATCCCCATATTATAATTTCTAATACAGATTTAATGTGCTCCATAGGAATGAACTGTCATTTGAAAGAAGAGCAAGTTTCTCTAATCTTTTTGTGGTGGAGGTGGATCATTCCAATTTCCGTTTCTGTCTGTTTGTTATTTTCATGTCGAGAGCCGTCCAATGCATTATAAATAGATCATTATTATTATTAAATTAACTCTCACAGTCTAAGCCTGACATAAAAGATGTTTTACTTGTTTTAATAAAGATGAAGTTAAACGATAACTTACATCATTACTCATCACATTGTATCATTTATTACATGTCATGTAAACTATTTCATTAATCACCTATTCTCTTACAAAATTAACAGAAATTTAACCGGCAAAATTTCACCAATTTTCACTAATGATGTTTTTCTTCATGAAACAGTTCCTGTAGGTAGTAATGATAATACAACATATCCTCATGTATAGATCAGTTTAAGCTTATTTCTTGATGAGCACATATTCTACAATTACTACCTTTTAGAAATTTACTATTTCAACAAAGATCAAGTTTTTAAATCTAATATTGATTGGATATATATCGCGTTGATTCTAACAATTTTATGTCATGCAATGGGGTTTATTAATGTTCTACTGTTTTGCTATGACTGAAATTTTGCCAGGACGGTGGTGTTACTGTCTACTTTTATATTGAATTCCATCTGCCAAGGTATCTTTTATGTGCACACCTATGTATAGTCAGGTCCTCTTTTTTTTGTCTCATCTGAATGACTATACATTTTCCCTTGCCATGCCCTCTGTCCTGCACCACTGACAAGCGGGAAGCACGCCAGAAAACGCTAAGGAATTTCTTGGCCAATACCTGGAGCTGATCATAATTTGAGGGATTTTTTAGGCTGAATCTTTTATAAAGGAATATCACTTCAAAAACAATTCAATTTCCAGGCCTGGAAATAACAATTTAGGTGTACCTGACAAGATGTCAGGCACTAATGAAATAATAATACCTGACATTTTCAACTTAGTGCCGGACATGTATTAATAATATTAATAAAAAAGACAAATCAGTGCCAGACAAAATGACAGGTACCTGAGGTGTTGTTCCTGACAAAGCCTGAATTTGTGCCTGACATTGTTTGTGACAGTGCCTTGTTTCCAGGCTTGCAATTTACTTCAGTATTTACAAAGATGTGATGAAATGAAAATTTAGTTACAAGTTTCATCTTCTCATCAAAAATTTCAAAATCTGTATACAACAATATTATTATATCTTATAAGTAAAAGTTTTAAATTGCTTGGAACAGCTGTGGCGTTTTATTGACCAATATATTTGTATACATAGGTCGGCCATTCCAGACATTAACCAATAAACATAGATAACATCCACTACGTAACTTTCATGTTCTATAGAGTATCAAAATGCCAATTGAGCTGGAAGTGCCTGGAGCTTCCTGCAAGTCTTTGATGCCGAACAACCTGGCTATTAAGCTGCCACATAAAAAGTGGCTGTTTTCTGGTAATCAGGCAGAGTAAAGGTAAAACTGCTTTGAAATGATGTGAAGAGAGCCTGCTGCTGTCCAACATTCAGGGCTATTAACGTCACCTGCTCCAGACTGGATGATCTTTGAGTTAGTCTCAATTAACCAGTCATTTATAATACAACATATTTTACAAGGCAGGTAGAACGTGACTATCTTATCGTAGATTGTGGGCATCATCAACCGGTCTCTATTATCTAGAACAGACTTTCTCATAAAATGTGAATAAAGATAACTTATTGTATTTTATGATTTTTCATCCTTTAGGGTTTCCGACCTGGTGATATTTTACAGGGGGCTGGCAGGATTATATGACAAGATGTGTAGAATACTAATCTCTATAAAGTTTACCACACACCGAGAAAACCGTGCTTATAATTAATTTCATGTTTAAAGGAATAAATCCGAATTTTTCAGGGGATTTCAATAAACAAATGCAAAAAGAAAATCTATTAAAAAATGATTAATTTGGAGACCAAATGTAGGGAAATAAAATGGGGTTTAACGTCCTACTTTTCTGCACCGACTGGGTTAATGAAGGCTGGATGATATTCTTTATAGCGGATTATCTTTGTTCTATGCAATGTGTGGGTGGCATTTGTAATTCGATATAAGAGTAAGCCATAGTGCCACTGTTCAAGCAAGACTTTGCTCATAGTACCCTGTACGGTGTATGCCTGTCTTCAATAGGCCAGTCGGAGGAGAACAGTGGGACATTAAACCCCATTTATTTTGCCGGGACATCAGCCTTTCTGCCTGCCATCATCGAATTCCACCATCCAAGGGTAGTTTGTGTACCATCGTTATGACTAGATAAATTTCCATGTCAATCTGGAAAATGCTACTCTTGACAAACGAGAATCAGATTTGAAAATTCCTGGAGGTTCCCATCGTGAGTAAAATAGTAACTGAACCATTTCCAAGCGCTTTCAGAATTGATCATTTTATACGCGTCTTTTTGATTTGTATGTTTTTCTCATTAATTAAACGTGTAACCGAAAACGTAACTGATCAACGACAAATTAATTAAGTGGACAGAACTAAACACTAGCGAGTCCATTCGTCTTATTTGTAATAACTGGTCAATTCTGTCTACCAGACATGACCAGATTACCAGTCCTACAAATTAACGCCTCCAGTCACTCAAACGTCTTCCATTTACGCGACTGTACTGTCAAGAAAGAATATAATGGCAGCAGACGGGCTATTCAGCGTGATATTTCCTACCTAATGGACAGTGATATGTTAAAGCTTCCTCTCATCTCAAAATATCTACGTCTAATAATTGAAGATATTTACTTGCCACATAAAATATTCAAAAGAACGGGAACTGTAAATGTTATACTCATTAATCAAAATTAACGTTCTATACATTTTGATTTAAAATCGTGGATCGTCATTTGAATTTTTCACACGCTAAAATGTATCCAAATTGATTTTTTTTTTCATTTAATTAAGCAGGTAGATAATCTCCTCGCAGGGATTCAATTAGATGAAAAAGATACCCAACACTTGCTGGCTTGTTTTCACAATATACACATTTAGGTCATCAACAGAGATTTCCAGATGCTGCGAAATTTTCAATTTATCATTTCTATGCAAATACTAAACAGAATTGAATTGAACTATTTTTGGACGGATATTCCTAGCAGTGATTCAACTTTCAGGATACCTTAATTTGCAAGGGATTAAAAAGCCCCCAACTGACGACTAGAAACTTTAAAATGTTCCCGATTGCCTGGTTGTATGTGACAAGGAGTAGGGGCGCTTGTCCAATCTCGTGGGTTTTCTCCGGGTCCTCTGGTTTCCTCCCACCGCTAAAGACCCCTATGCGCAATACAATTGAACCATGTGTTATTCCAGAAATGACCTAATTTGTGTTGAGTGGATGTTAAACCCCATTCCTCTCTCTCTCTCTCTCTCTCTCTCTCTCTCTCTCTTTAAAATGTTCAAAGGCATTTATAAATGTTGTTACTAGAAACCTGAAGGCTCTAATCTAAATAGAGAAAAACTTGTCACCACTTCTCATTTTTTTTTTTTTTTTTTTTTTTTTTTTGAAATCAACGAAGCCAACAATTTATACGTTAAATATATCATTGATGCGACACTAATCAAAGTTTTTTTAAATCGTTTTTAATATCGATGATTTTGTGGAAATTGTGTTCCATAGTATTAAATTATGTTACATGGATCATTAGTAAAGTTCCAAAAACCAGATATTATAGAGTTTATAGTCTAAAGATTGACTCACAAACATAAATAATAAGTTTCATGGACCATATCACATAATGTCTAAAGATTGTCATAAAAACAACCATTAATAAACATTTCATGAACCATATCACGTACTTTTATAATAGTTTATTGTCAAAAGATTTTCACACAAATATATTCCACGAATCACATCAATAGCTTTTAAATACTAGTCGAACATCAGGAATCAAACGAAATGTAATGGGGTTAACGTCCTACTGTTCTGCACCAATTGGACTAATGAAGACGGGCATACGCCAGACAGGTGGTATGAGGGAAATTTTGCCCGGGCAGCAGCACTATGGCCTAATCTTATATCGAATTCCAACTAATTTTAAGGACTCTTTTATGTGCACGCCAATGTATACACAGGACATCAGTTTTTCGTCCCATCCGAAGGACTAGACAGCTGTCCTTGTCAGGCCCTTCGTCCTGCACAACTGACAAGGGGAAACCACGTCGGAAAATCCTGATGAACTTTCTCGGCCAATGCAGGGATCGAACACCCGACCTCCAGGCTAGCGAGCCAGCGTCTTACCCACTTAGCAACCGTGGCTCCCAGTCGAACATCAGGAATTACATCAGATAACAAAATCTCTGAATGACTTCTATGAATGAGTTTATTAATCTATTAGAATCCTGTATTACATGGTATATGAAGATAGTGAACAATATTAACTACACATTACCATAAATTACTGTAGAATAAAAACACAGTAAATGTCACATTGTTTAATAATGTCATTGATCTCTAACTAGTAATATAGCTTTAATTGGTCGCAACACAAAGATTGAATGAAGTAATACGACACTTTTACGACTAGTGTGAACACTAAGGTTCAGTTCACACCACTTAGATATGATGGTATAAAAAGTTGTTACATCACTAATATGTTTAAAGGGACATTCAGTAGAGAAAATGCTTGTCTGCGATATGACCCAATGTGGAAGTGGCCATAAAAACCTACGAATGAATGAAAGAGGAAATGAAATGAAATTAAATGGAGTTTAACGTCCTACTGTTCTGAGTCCTACTGTTCTGCTCCAATTAGGCTAATAAATAAATTATTTTAATGGAATATAGAGATCATATTTCTATGGAAAACAATTACTGCTTATTACTGATCCACGTTTCAACTAGGTTTCTCTAGTCATTGCTTGATAAACAAATGCAAAACACAAACAAGGTGAATTCCTCAAACAAGAATTAGGAGTGAGAGAGAGAGAGAGAGAGAGAGAGAGAGAGAGAGAGTGTGTGTTTGACACTAACTAGGTGATTACGGGACTAACATATGGTACAAATGTATTTCAACAATTCACTTGGGCGTAAGGCCTTTCTTTAGTAGCTGTGGGAGGACCTGTAGAAAAACCCACAAGGCTTGGCAGGTGTCCCTACTCCTTGTAAAGTATTAGAAATTTTCAGCCTATTGTCTTTTTAAAATGAATTATATTATAGTACTACATGCATTAGCAGATAAAAAGACTGGTAAATTAGGTTCAAAAGGTCTGGACGATTTGATGGTGACTAATATCAGCTATCATATAAACCATGTAGGGGTTATGTAACGGCATGGTAATCATCCCCGACAGGTACACAATCTAATTATTTAACTAAACAAGGGTTATTTATTACAATACACAAACCCTTTATTAATAAATATACCAGACCTGTCATACTAGTTATCCTCTAACCTTATTAACATATTTAACCCAGACAGCTAATTAACGTTCAGTTACGTAATAGACAGAGAGAGAGAAATGGGGTTTAACGTCCACTCGACACAAACTAGGTCATTTCGGGCCTAACATATGGTTCAATTTTTTTTATTTCAATAATTCGCTTGCGCGTAGGGGTCTTTAGCAGTGGGAGGAAACCGGAGGACCCGGAGGAAACCCACAAGGTTTACGTAATAAGCAATGTTCAAATGAAACAATTAATGATAGTGGACGCTTAGATTGAATTCATGAAAATTATGCTGGCTATATCGATATTTGATATTTTGAACTATGAAAAACGAAACGAAATGTGATCTGTGTTTTAATCAGATTGTTAGTTACAGACCAAGGTGGCTGTCTAGTCGTTCGGATGGGACGAAAAACCGAGGTCCCGTGTACACATTGGCGTGCACGTAAAAGATCCCTTGGCAGTTGGAATTCGATATAAGAGTAGGCCGTAGTGCCGCTGCCCGGGCAAAATTTCCCTCATAGCACACTGTATGGCGTATGCCCGTCTTCATTAGCCCAGGTTAGGAGCAGAACAGTAGGATGTTAAACTCAATTTCATTTCATTTCATTTCAATTGTCATTTGTTCTGGTTTGGTAACAACACTAGGGCTGCCCGGAGGCTGAAATTTGGGTATGAGGGCAACTCATCCCAGGGAGTGACATACATGTAGGCCTGGTGATGTTGCCGATATACTACTTTCGGTTTAGGGATCAACCCGTTAAACGCCAGGGGTATAATTTGTGACTTTCAGTTGTCTGCAGAAACACTAGGGGTGCCCCAAGGCTGAAATTTGGGGTATCAGGGCCTGGTGATGTTGCACTAATTCTTCTGGTTTTGAAGTCATACTATTTTCCGTTTAGAACTCAACCTGTGAAACACCAGGTAAACAACTAGTATGTTATATACATGTATGTCATATTTATACAGGTGAAAACATTATAATCCATATAATCCTGGTTCTGTGATCTCTGATTACTTTAAATAGTAACCAAGGAATTTGGGTTATTTGTTGATACTGACCATATACTACATATCTATATACTATAGTTGACTTAAACAATTTAAATCCATATACAAACGTTTGTTTTCAAAATCTCTTTGAATTATATCTACCTTCTCACAAACTTTCCTGATATGTGAAAATTTAATCTGGTTTGTTTTAGTATGTAAAGAGATCTATCACTTGGAATGTCTGACTCGATGAAATAATCTCATTGTAAACTCATCCTTGTCCTTTTACAAGCTGGAGATTATGTAACCCTCAACCAATCTGTTAATACACTCAACAAATATTCACATGTATACATAATCACAGGGGGTTGGATGGTCGAGTGGTTAGGGCGTGCGCGTTGTATTATAAGGTCTGTCATTGACAGGGTTTAATATCCACTTGACATAAACTAGGTCATTTTGGGACTAACATATGGTTCAATTTTTATTTCAATAATTCGCTTGCACATAGGGGTCTTTAGCTATGGGAGATAACCAGAGGACCCAGAGAAAACCCGAGAGGTTGGACAGGTCACCCTACTCCTTGTTACATACAAGCTGAGAATCGAAACCACGTCATAGACTTTATGATCTAAAGCGCATGAGTTAAACCTAACAATCGACGACATAACACCGCATTTTTACACTATGTACCATAAGATCTAACAACATCTTCATAAGGTTAGTGTTTAATGACATGACCTGATCTTTCATCTAGCCAAACAACAAGATGCTATATGGTTTAAAGCAGAAATGATTTTAACCAATTACTAACTAATTTAGTAACTGGATAGAGTAAAAACAAAACAAATACTTATGGAAATGAAATGAAAGGGGGTTTAACGTCAAACTGTTCTGCGATGAGCTAATGAAGACGGGCCTACACCATGCAGTGCTCTATGAGGGAAATTTTGCCCGGGCAGTGGCACTATGGCCTACTCTTACATCGAATTCCAACTGCCAGGGGCACTTTTACATGCACGCTAATGTGTACATGGGAGCTTGGTTTTTCATCCCATCTGAACAACTAGAGTTAAAGACAGAAATTTGATAAAGAAGTGACTAGATCTCCAACCTACCGTAGATTAAATCTGAATTGAGATAAAGATTAGATTGTAGGACCTATCGTCCTATAAAACAATTTATTATTGATGGATAACATTCAAAATGCTTGTATTAGTGCAGTCATGCAGGGTTTCGTTCGTTGTATTCTCGAAGCCGCAATGATGTAAATGACTTCTGTAATCAAGACTTCGGTACCAGCTCTTGAATCGTCTTATCTTGAGACGAGACATAATGATACTAATGAATTCGTATTTGTCATATACGTAGATCAGATTGTCAAGTTGTAAAGGAATATATATTATTGAGAGACAAGCTCGACCAGCCCAAGTCACCTTCTTGTCTGTGATATTAGCATTTAATCAATGTGAATTCACGTCAATGAAGAATTGGATGCGCTGATTCTCTATAATTTTGTCTGGTATATCTGAAGAAGTCTATTTCGAGACCAGCCAAAATGTCTTATACGCGACTTGCGCCCAAATACTCGTGATAAGCAATTATAAGAAAATGATCTGGAATTAGAAAGTCGAGCAATGACATTTACAAACGACCAACTTGCTTGTTTTTACAACAATCGAGAAATGGAAGGCAAGAATTGGGAGTTTAATTAATATATAAGTAAAAGCTGTTTGTATGTATACAAGTCATGGGTCAATTTCTTGTCGACTATCTTAAAGGGCCAGTCTTGATTATATATTGGAAAATAAAACTGCTTTATTTTGTGTTAAAAACCCTTAAAATACTTTGGCAGGCAGAGCAATTAACTCAATATACGTGATACGTTTTCAAACAACTTAAACATGCCAGTCTTCATTTGGAAATGTAGACCGGTGGCTCATGTTGTATTATACAGTGTCTGGATAAAAGCTGACTTTTATTTTATAAAAATAATGTGTAGGTGAAATTTACCTTTCATTATCAAGTACAGCATGTGGGTGATGCACTGTATAGACTTCAAAAGAAATGGCAATAGATTATCAGGTGACCCAATGAAAAAACTGACCTGAAATCTTAAAAGGATTATGTGTCCGGACAAGCGGTTTTGGCCTTCATGTCCAAACGACTCAATAATTTGAGCTGAAATTTTGAGACAAGGTAAATACACCATTCCTCTATATTTTGGGGCCTAAATTTCATACATACACAGAGAGAAAAATGGGGTTTAAAGTCCACTCAACACAAACTAGGTCATTTTGGTACTAACATACGGTTTAATTTTATTTCAATAATTCGCTTGCGTGTACAGGTCTTTAGCAGTGGGAGGAAACCAGAGGACCCGGAGAAAACCCACGACGTTGAACAGGCGATCCTACTCCTTGTCACGTACAACCGGGGATTCAAAACCATGCCAGTTGACTCAATGACAGGCTTTATGATACAGCGCGCACATGAGGTTTAACGTCATTTTGGGACTAACATATGATTCAATTTTATTTCAACAATTCACTTGCATGTGAGGGTCTTTAGCAGTGGGAGGAAACCAGAGGACCTGGAGAAAACCCACAAGGTTGGACAGGCGACCCTACTACTTGTCACCTACAACCGGCGAATCCAGAACAGTAGGACATTAAACCCCATTTCATTTCATTTCTATTACAAGAAGTTCCCAGGCTACATTACATTAAGAGCCGACCAACAGCCACGGGTCAAAATCACTAATGATGGTTATTGATGAATTAAGTCAATTTTCTATCAATTATGGGATGACTGATGTTATTTCAGTAAACAAACGGAACGACTGGTCAACCTCCTCCACATCCAAATGGTCAACACCAGATCAATAACAGTTGAAGCACGTCGATAATAAATCACGGAGTATCTTGTCTTTTATTGTACGTCTAATGGGAATTGTATCGACTCTATAGATAATGTTGGAACTTATATTAGATATATATCACTTAGTTATATATACATATTGTATATTGTATAAATTCCAAAAGATAATGGCATGGCTTAGTTATATATACATATATTGTATCAACTTCTATAGATAATAGGACTTAGTTATATATATGCTAGGACTTAGTTATATGCATATTGTATATATTGTATCACCTCTATAGATAATGTTAGGACTTAGTTATATAATACATACTGTATCATCCCATCCAAACGACTAGACAGCTGTCCTCGTCAGGCCCTACGTCCTGCATCACTGACAAGGAACAACCACGCCGGAAAATCTGGATGAACTTTCTCCAGGCTAGAGAACCAGCGTCTTACCCACTTAGCCACCGTGACCCCCCTCAAATAATATGAGGTTTTAAAGCCCTACTTTGCTGCAGCAACCAAATAAAATGTAGGTTTTATTCTTTAAATAATACTTGTGTTGTGAATCAGTGGTCAGAGGGTCAAGAGATGTTGTCAGCCACTATACACCAGAGAGGAGGCATTGTCAGTATCAAACTGTAGAGAGAGAGAGAGAAATAGGGTTTAACGTCTACTCGACACAAACTAGGTCATTTCAGGACTAACATGGTTTTTAATTTTATTTCAATAATTCGCTTGAGCGTAGGGGTCTTTAGCAGTGAGAGGAAACCGGAGGACCCCGGAGAAAACCCACGAGGTTGGACAGGCGACTCTACTGCATGTCATGAACAACTGGGGAATCGAAACCACAGCAGTTGACTCAATGACAGGCCTTATGATACAGCACTCACATGCTAACCATTCGGCCAACCAACCCCCTAGCATTGTCAGTTATGAAACTATAGAAATGTTTATTATTTGTTCATTGATCAGATATCGGTAATTTACAAATAACATTCTACTGATATCTGGTGCTTGTTGTTTCTGTAAATAATCTGTTAAGTGGTCAGATACTGACCAGTATATTCCCACATCAATAGGCAAGTGGTCAGTACTGACCAGGATATTTCAAAATATGGATCAGTGGGTAGATTATTTAAAGGATTTAAATGTAGCCCAATAGCCCTCTAAGTATTATTTAAAGAATAAAACCTAAACTTTATTTGGTTGGTGTAGAAAATTAGGATTTTAAAACCTTATTTGATTTGAATTCAACTTTATGTACACACATGTATAGCCTCTATTACAAATTCATACTAACAACCCAAACACTACAAATTCATAATAACAACTCAAATAATACAAATTCATAAAAACAACTCAAATAATACAAATTCATACTAACAACTCAAATACTACAAATTCATATTAACAACTCAAACATTACAAATTCATAATAACAACTCAAATACTACACATTCATAATAACAACTCAAATACTACAAATTCATATTAACAACTCAAACACTACAAATTCATAATAACAACTCAAATACTACAAATTCATACTAACAACTCAACCACTACAAATTCCCAAATGCTACAAATTCATACTAAAAACTGAAATATAACAAATTCATACTACCAACCCAAATCATAAGAGAAAATATAATGTTTGTCAAGGATATTCCTTGAGATTTTCCTTGATGGTTCCCCCATTGGTGTAGAACAGAGGGTCTGGCCAGGAACAGAAGTCTTGAATTCGATAAGGAGAAACATTCCTGGCAAAATTTCCCTCACGTTATGACATATGACCATCTTTATTAATCTGTTCAGTGTAGAAAAATAGGACCTCAAACCCTATTTCATTTCATTTCATTTCATTTCGATTATTAACACAATCAATTAGTTGTGATTGTAGTGATAAAACCATTCATCATACGTGTTTACAAGTTATAAGTCATGGTTGTAAGTCACCTCTACGGAGGAGGGGAGGAAACTATACACCATTATTATAGGTTTTTTTATTATTAAGTAATGTTCCGTTATGTTTGACTATTTGTGGAACAAGGAATCGATACGGAACCACTCCATCATTTAAATCAAGTATGACAACCCTTCCAATTAAATCATCTCGTTTGCTGGCTCCGAGTAAATCTCAAATTCCATTTACAATATCCTTAATTTGATCTTTTCGTGGATGTCAGAAAAATTACTGCTTTTGTTGTTTAAAATGACATTAAAAATTCTCCCTTTTCCTCTTTCCCGATTAAAAAACTGTGGTCCTTGACTCTTAACAAAGAGTGATAAGAACCCGTTAATTCTCCCTACGCATTATTCGGCCAATTCACGGCCATAATCACCTCCATTATTGCCAGAAACTGTAGTGACAGTAGCGCCACTTCAGCCGTTATTAAGATAAAATAATAAAGTAATCATGAAGTTAAAGTATTAATGGTATACATTAAAACGTCAGTCGTCAGCAGACGAAAAGTAAAAGATTACAGCATTAAGCATGTCTACAAGGCTTGACGTGACGAATCTTGGCTGGAGATTTGACAGTAAAATTAAGCAATAGATGAAAACATTTAGTGAGTTCTTGCTTTCATGTTCTCTATGATTATCTAAATAAGTCTCGCAGTGGATAAAGATGGCCTCTTGCTTTGTTCTTGCGACATCTTTGACTTTTTAAGACCCCCTGTTGTTCTACTCGAGAGTAGAGAGCAGGTTTAAGATGTGATGATCGTTTTCCTCAATCACGCTCTGACCTTAAGTTTGTGGGGTTTTTTTGCTTCGTGAAGAGGATAATTTACTACAAAATTACATCTCATTGGACGAATAATGAGATAGAAGACGGCTTCTTGAAAAAGTCTGATTTCTCTCTCGTAGTGGATAATACTACCTTAGAGATGATGGGTTTTCGTTGCCTTGCCTTCAGGCGATGTTTTTGTCGGGATATGGAACCCTGTTATATCCATGACGACACGAAAAACCTTTTTCCTGGTTGGTAATATTAGATGATAAATACATACACTTTTCTTCCGTTTACGCCTTCATTATCCACAAACACTTTCAACTTAACGCGTTTTACTTTAAGATACAGAAAAATATATTTCACAATAACGCACGTTTGACATGCAACAATCCTATTCAACATTTTTAAACCTTAAAAGCTTAACAAAATCTAGAGTTGTAAAGATCTTATCTGAAACGATTGTGTTTTTAGATCAGAAATGCTAACAGGAAAAGAAATTTGTGTAAATTGTACATTTTCATGACTAACGAAATTAGTTGCGTGTTACAGTTACAAAAATAAATAGAAAGAACAATTATTTCTTCTCTTTTGGCAAATTTCTCTTCGAGCGAATTCAAACGACACTTTCGGTTAATTTGCTTAAAACAGAAAGAGAGTGAGTCATATTTCATGAACTGTCAAAATTTGACCCCAAGCCTCATTAAAACCCAACCAAGGTGCCACTTGGTTATTAGTGAAGACCGACCCCAGCGTTTTCCCGTTATCAATGTAATTAGTGGACTGTAGCGGATCAGTAAATATCACCGCAACGATACAAGTCCACGGCAGTCATTAAAGACCAACAAGGAATTTGTTACATGTAATCCAAGGTATTAGATGACAGTATTTTTGTGAATCCCGTGATTAATTTGACTATCGGCAATGTTAAAACCGTGGATTACAGACCTAAAAATGACGGATGATTAAATTTAACGCTGTTATTACAGATGGTTTATGGGTAGAATTCGACCAATACAGCTTCAATTAATTACAAGATTAGAACCTGATAGCAGATAAGACATCCATTAGAGTACTGAAGTTTCAGTTAAACTTGTTTTAGCTTCGAGGAAATCTTATCAAAAACATTAGTCAAAAAATGATATCTGTTGTCCACAAAGGAAATTTTACATTAAAAAAAGGGATTTTGGAGCTTAGACATTATATAAATATTAAGTTAACAGGAATCAGGCAAATGAAAATAATTCTGCTTTAAAGTTACTCATAAAAATAAACCATAAACAAAAATGCGCTAATCTTTCTCCCACTTCTCTCTTCCCCCCCCCCCTCCTCTGTCTCTCCTTTCCCTCCCTCTCACGTGTATCTCCCTCCCCATCTCTGTCTCTGCCCCCTCGCCCCTCTCTCTCTCTCCACCTTCTCTCCCTCACCATCTTTGTCTCTGCCCTCTCTCTCTCTCTCTCCACCTGTCTCTGATCCCTCTTTCTCTTCCTTTCTCTCTCTCCACCTGTCTCTGATCCCTCTTTCTCTCTCACTCTCTCTTTCCACCTGTCTCTGATCCCTCTTTCTCTTCCTTTCTCTCTCTCCACCTGTCTCTGATCCCTCTCTATCTCTTTCTCTCTCTCTTTCCACCTGTCTCTGATCCCTCTCTCTATTTCCACCTGTCTTTGATCCCTCTCTTTCTCTTCCTTTCTCTCTCTTTCCACCTGTCTCTGATCCCTCTTTCTCTCTCTCTCTCTCCACCTGTCTCTGATCCCACTTCCTCTTCCTCTCTCTCTTTCCACCTGTCTCTGATCCCTCTTCCTCTTCCTCTCTCTCTTTCCACCTGTCTCTGATCCCTCTTTCTCTTTCTCTTCCTCTCTCCACCTGTCTCTGATCCCTCTTTCTCTTCCTCTCTCTCTCTCTCCACCTGTCTCTGATCCCTCTTTCTCTTTCTCTCTCTCTCTCTCTTTGATGTGATAAATATGTTCACCAATAGTCAGTGAAATACAATATTACATGAAGCTTAACATAAACAAGGAAAAGCCCTGATGGAAAAGCCCCAATGGTATGGAAAAGCCCCAATGGGATGGAAAAGCCCCAATGGGATGGAAAAGCCCCGATGGGATGGAAAAGCCCCGATTGAAAAAACCTGATGGAAAAAATTGCAAGATCCTGATTAATTAATGTTAGTTTTTGTCAACCGAAATTTTAAATGGGAAGAAAAATATATAGATGAATAATACTAAAAGTGTTGAGGTTCGTTAAAATAACGAACAGGAAATAGAAAAATAAATTTTTTAAATCAAGGCACTGAATGATACTCTTGAAATCTTACAAATTGAATTCCACAAATCACATGATTTTTTTCTCGGAACTTATTTTATGCAGGATCATGTTTTGCGTTAATCAAGTGTATAGTATAATACACCAAGACGTGTGTACCTCGACGATTCAATAGTACACCTTCTAAAAAAAAAAAGGAAAAAAAAAAATTTACATGAAAAATCAATGTTAGAGAGTTAAGTAACTAAATTTGCCGCAAAGTCACAAAAATCAATTCATTGATGAGTGAAAAAACGTAGGAGACATTAACAAGCCAATAAAATGGCATCGTTTCTCGACGCTTGTAATATAAAGAGTACGGGTGGATAACGGTATTTTTATTAACGTGGACATACCATCACATTAGACTAATGCAGCGTAAGACAAGATGTCACTCCAGTCGTCGTTTCATGGACTTTATAATACACTGATCCAACCTGAACTAGTAATTTAACGTCAGAATATGTGAAGATAAGCATTGATCGAAATATTCTCCCCAACCCCGAACAACCCCTCATTAGGGTTCTGTTCAAATTTATTATACATCGCTCTTGCAACCTTACAAGCTGTCGTCCTTTTTTTTTTTGTCTTCAGATTCTTCATCAACTTATTTTAGATAATGTAATTGAGGGCAGAACGTCGCACAAATAAACGAACGAATAGAACAGCCACCCCTTGCCCTTGCAAATTTGCCAATATTATAATCATCGTTCAAAATGGAATAATCAAATAATACCGAAAAAAACTGAATGGAAAAATAAATAAGGAGACTATAAGGCAACTAAATTGAGTTATTAATTTGAACCGAACAAAAAAAAATTATGTAGCAAATTTCTTTCAGATCTTTATGACACAGTCATGCTTTCGTGAATCAATTTACGAAAATTATCTTTCAGATAAAATTGAGATGCACTTTTTTAAAACAAACTTTGATAAACATATAAAAGTGAAAATGTTGTCGAACGAAGTAAAGTTATTTCATTACAAAAGTCCTAATTACATTTGATTTGGAATTTCATGAGTCATACATTTTTTTTTGCAAATTGTTGGCCTTTCTGGTAACCCCTAGTAACGATTTTTTGTCAAATGTCTAATTACTCATTAGAGTGAGGGCCGCTTGAGAAAACATTTTGGAATAGAAAATAATTCGTGAAATCAATTTCAAATTAGGCGTGGACCTCCTTTTTCATATTAAATCCCACAATTACACAATACATCCGTTTATCGCAGGATGAAAAATGAAAAATAAAACGGCATTTACAAAAAAGACAGATCTTTCCTATCAAAATTTGGCGACAAATTTTTTCAGCGTCTAACGCAACAATTGAATAAAATAAAACTGAATCACACTTTTTGACCAATTATCGGCCTCAACATCCAATCTGCATATAAATGTAAAATTAAACGGCACAAATTTTTGTCTGATTGATTTGACATAACCGAGTTATCAATCTGTCATTTCTGCCCATTGCCAGGAATATCAGCACCAGCGAGAGGAATCATGGAGCCTTGCATACCCAGTCTGTAATGCGTTAGGGTGCGTGTGGCTTAAAAATACACATTATGGCACCAAACACGATTATACGGTTTGAAAGAGGTGGAATCAATAACTATTACAATATAATCACTGGTTTAAATAGAAACAATTAGAGCGGGTAACGTCAACATATTATTACTGGAATTATGTCTGTAATATACCACAGAATGTTAATAAACAAATCATATCTAAACAATCCCAATATACGACAAACTGTTAATAAACACAGGCATATCACAATATACCACAGAATGTTAATAAACCCAGATATATTCCAATATACCACAGAATGTTAATTAATAAACCTAGATATATCCCAATATACCACATAATGTTAATTAATAAACACAGATATATTCCAATATACCACAGAATGTTAATAAACCCAATACATCACAAAAGGTTAATAAACCCAGACATAACCCAATATACCACAAAATGTTAATAAACCCAGACATATCTCAATATATCACTAACCCCAGCATATCTAACAATCTGAATATACCACAGTTGGTATTCGATAAAAGGTAGTGCCACTGTCAAGGCATAATTTCCTTCATATGGCATATGCTCGTCTTCATTAGAATAGTAGGACGTTATACTCTAATTTATTTTCATTGGTTTTTAACTCTAATTAATTATTGTTGATTTCTAATATTATATTTGGACATCCATTTTGTAGTCTACCGCTTCAATGCTTTGCCATATTGTTACCTGATGACTTTTAAACGTTTTTGGAGAAGATGATATTCTGAGAAAATGTTGCAAAGTTGTCAAAATTCTTTTTGATATGCCTGTAGAAAACTATCAAAAACCCTGCCATTATAATCTTTGATTGGCATTTAGCGATTGAACATAATATAACACAACAATGACCATTGAAATCTTGTCGAAACGTCATGCGTCTATACTGTCACAATTTTTTCATCATTTGTAATTTGTATACTTGATAACGACCAGTGAATTCTTGTCGAAAACGTTGTGTGTATATAATATAGTGATTGTTAGCCATAGAACTGTGCTGTGTTAAATCCTGCCATTGTTCGTCATCTATTGAAAAATGTCAAAAGACTCACTCAGCAGATGCAAACTCGAAACTTTCTTATAAATAATAAAAAAAAACTCAAGTGTAACTTTTACTTTTAGGAAAGAAGACCCCCTGGTGTATGAACACGAATTACTATAAGCTTTGTGATTTTTACGCTTAACTCAACTCAACGTCTCCCTCCACCTGTCAACGATAATTGACCAATTCTGCCTTTTATTAAATGCTGCCCCCTACTGGGGGAAGAAAGCCATCTTTTCTTCTTTCCTTGCAGGAGACGATAATTTTTAACGCATTGACGCCATATAGTGGAAGTAATGTATATACCAATATCTTTATGTACAAAAATAGTTTCATCGCAAGATGAGAAATGTCAGAACATTTAAAAAAAACAACAACATACAAATATTTGTGACTGATTTTTGCCATAGCAGCATCTTATTGGTGAATTAGATCCAGTTGTTAAGAATACTATGAACTACATGAAGAAGTTAACTAAGAATCTCTGTATTTGATTTGAGAAATGGTTGGGTGGGGTGGAGGGAATGTGTGTGGGGGGGGGGAGAGACAGGATATTTTTGGTTTAACGTCCGCTCGACACAAACTAGGTCATTTCGGGACTAACTCATGGTTCAAATTTATTTCAATAATTCGCTTGTGTGTAGGGGTCTTTAGCAGTGGGAGGAAACAAGAGGACCCGGAGAAAACCCACGAGGTTAGACAGACGACCCTACTCCTTGCCACGTACAACCGGGGAATCGAAAACACGCCAGTTGACTCAATGACAGACCATATGATACAGCGCGCACATGCTAACCAATCAGCTATCCACCCCCACCCCCCCATTTAGTAGGTGAAGTAATCTATAGATGTCTATAATATATTGAAACAGGACTTGATGTATTAACTAATTAATAGCATTGAGAGAGAGAGAGAGAGAGAGAGAGAGAGAGACAGACAGAGAGAGAGGAGAGAGGGAGAGACAGACAGAGAGAGAGAGGTTCTATAAACCATTATGTTAGAGATACATGAGATGATTGTTTATATATTGATGTATGATTTATGTGTCTATATCTTCTGGCTGTAATAACTATGGTCTTAACCCTTTGTACACAGACACCCTGAACGACATTAGGCCTATATAAGAGTAGGCTATAGTGCCACTGCCCGGGCAAAATTACCCTCATAGCACACTGTATGGCATATGGCCGTCATAAATAGCCCAGTCGGAGCAGAACAGTAGGACGTTAATAAACCCCAGTATTTATTATGTGACTAGGAGTGAAATATACCGACTGTTATCCGATTCCTTCTTCTTTTGTTTGAATCTTTGCTTTGTCTGCGTCTGGTGAGGTCATAATTTACAAAACTTAATTACAGCGAGCTAATTCTATGACAGACCAACCAAGCGTCATCCTAGACCGTAACTAATAACAACATACATTCATACCGAAATTTTATTAGCGGCTAATTTCGGCTGCGACTCAGAAAACTCATTCCTTGTGGACAGAATCGTGTCGAATTGTTCCTGCAATTCCTCCAAGACTGTCTCGTTTACACCTCATTAAGTCTGAATACTATCGAATATTTGGGGATAAGTGTTAACGACACTCGTGGGTACAGAATAAAGATATTTAACGGGACGTATAAGTCAACGGTTTGTCTTACTGCAAGCGTAAAAGTGAATTAGAATATTTGAGTGTACATTACCCAAGAGACAGCTAATAGTCCTTTAATGTTTTATTTACCATTTGCGGAGCTCATTAATATAATACCCATACATTAAACGATTGAAGGGAATTGGAAGAAATAACCAAGGGGGATAACCTAATTGAATAAAAGCACAGTGATTATGATCTTCTGAATTATTCAGTTTATCTCCATAATGTGTTTGTATCTTGCTCGATTCCGTTCATGAATATTGACGAATTTTAACTTTCCTTTCAGTCATTATTTCTTTTTGAAATCAACAATTCTACAAGAAAAACTGCCATTTAATTAAAAGTGTTTCAAAAAATTTTATGTACTGTGTACTGTATTGTTTAATTCAGTTTATGAGTATCGCAAAGTTTTCTTTATCCATTATTTCAATTTGAAATCAACAAATCTCCAAGAAAACTGTCATTTATTCAAAAAGCCATCTTCATTAGTCCAGTCGGAGCAGAAAAATAAGACACTAAACCCCATTTCATTTCATTTATTTAAAAATCTTTTTTAAAAAATTAATGTACTTTACCATATTGTTCAATTCAGTTGATGAATATTGCAACCTTTTTTTTATTCGTTATATCTATTTGAATTCAACATCTCTACAAGAAAACTGTCATTTATTTAAAAACTTTTTTGAGAAATAAATAAGAATTATAATGGTCCATGACCATAATGCATTGTTTTATGTAATTCAGTTTATGAATATTGCAGAATTTTAACTTTTCTTTATATGTTATTAAATTGCTATTAGAATTCAAAAATTCTATGAGAAATTGTTATTTATTTAAAAATCATTTAAAAAAATTAATGGAATGTACTGTATCGTTCAATTCAATTCTTATTGCAGAATTTTAACTTTTCTGTATAGAAGTGAGTGTAGGAGAAAGGCACTACACACAAAACAAGGGAACTTTTACATGCACGACAATGTGTACATCCCATCCAAATGACTAGATATATCGGAAAATCCTAATAAACTTTCTTGGTCAATGCAGGGATCGAACACGCAACCTCCAGGCTAGCGAGCCAGCGTCTTACCCACTTAGCCACCGTGGCTCCCGAAGCCAAGGAGGAGAGATGCTTTTTAAAAGGATAACAATTATAATCATCATCTCCATTTAAAAGCATTAAAATTACATTTGGTCGAAAAATGTTTTATTCTTTTTTTTTGGTAAATTAATACCCTAAAGAAAAGAAAATAAAAATTCAGTTGATGCATGAATATTGGACCACCCCAAAAATTTGAAAGGAAAATAACAGTCATAAAGCCATCATTTAAATAAGACTTTTTGCGGAATAAAGAAAATCAAACTTCAGTTAATGCATGAATATTGGCCCAAAAAAAAAAAAAAAAATTTAAAAGAAAAATTAACAGTCATAAAGCTATCATTTAAATAAGACACTCTGCAGAATCGAGGCACATAATGCAAGTCTTTAAGATGAAAATTGCATGACACGATATAATAACGGCATGACTCAATCCAGTTACTGACTGTCATGCAACGAGTAGATGCAGTGGGTTAAATGGACTGAAACAGAATGGCTTTAAGCTCGGAAGCCCCAAACGTTATTTTTGATGTCCTGATATCCTTTTCAACATAATGGACTGAATAGATTTTGTTTGTCTAAAAGCTAACAAAGCCATATCGAGAACCTTAATTAATTTCTTTCGTCTTGACAATTTCTGAACAATTTTTTGTCATGCATGTTACTGAAAAGATGATCATTTCTTCCTCCCTCTCACTGTGTTGTCAAAAAAAAAATAATAAAATGGAGAAGTTCAGTTAGTAAAAGTCTGTCCACATTGAAACATGAGATTGTCTAGAGAATTCCCTGTGGAGGCATAAATGAAGCTTAACATCACATCAACATAACTTGGCCATTTCAAAACTAAAATATGGCGTCTCCTATTTCATTATTTCCCTTGTGCACAACAGAGCACTTTAGAGAGAGAGAGAGAGAAAGAGAGAGAGAGGGTTTAATATTCCCTCAACTAGGTCATTTCGGGACTAATATACAGTTCAACGAAATGAAAGGAAACTGGAGAATACCAATAAGGTTACAGGCAGATGACTTATTATATCTAGATTTATTCTAGGAACGCTATTTCGTCTATATATTCCGGACATGTCCTATGTGATTTTTCAAACGTCCGACAAGGAATATGCCCCAATTGGACATCAAGATACAGTGAATAATATTCTAAATTCCAAAATATATTGACTGTTCTGAGTGTGTTGATTATTGGTGTTCTGACGATATGCATCTTGGTGTTCTGATGTGTTCCCTGCGTGTGTATTGGTGTCTAATATATGTCTTGGTGATTGATGCATGATTTGGTGTCAGGTGTGTGTCTGAGGTGTGTTTTGGTGTCTGGCACGAAACAGGGCTTTCTCTAGAACACATAAAACCACTAGCATCAGCTAGAAGTTCTAGAACAGTAGCTAACAAAATATGTTTTATTGTGCAGTTTTTCTGATGGGTCGAAAAGACAACAAACCATTCGACCACCCAAAACAAAACCTGCTGTCTACCAAGAAACAGACAGATTATTCAATGAAAGTTTTAACTGCAGGATATTTGACAAGAATTTGGTGTGGGTTCGAAGATTAGACGGATTGTGTAACACATATAGCAGATATATATACAGATAATTATATCAAAATAAATCCTCCAGGTGAAACTCGAGATACCTAAACTGACAGGTCAGGTAATCATTAACGGGTGTGAATATACAATCGTGAATAGTTTGAAGAATGACGTCTGTCCGAGAAATGTGAATTAAACAAAATTTGATCCTATATCCATACAAACGATTAATCCACGCTTAGCAGTGTATAACAATACAGACAGTAATATTATATTATACAAACTTTATCAATGTTTGGATTTCGTTGACTGATATCTTCTTTTTTTTTAACGCCTGGTGACTTCAGGAAATCGGTATAAGACACTGACACCTTGCTTTCATTTTAACAAAAATATTTGAATGGGGTCCGCAAAAACAAAAGTCAAAATATCTAAACATTACATAATGAGAAACAAATGTTATGTTTTTAAATATCTGTTCTGGCATTGCACAGTTCAGTTATACTGTTTATTTAGGGGGGGGTGTAAAATTGACAAACGGTTAGTGTGTGCGCATTGCATTATAACATCTGTCATTGAGTCAGCTAGCATGGTTTTGATTCCCTGGTTGTACATGACAAGGAGTAGGGTTGCCTGTCCAACCTCGCGCAAGGGAATTATTGAAATAATATTGAAACAGCATCCCTAGATACAACTAAAATAAGGTCTGAGTCCAAGTGAAATTAAAACATGTCTTGTCATGACGTTATAAGCTCTCCTATCTTTCATGTCAATGATAAGAGGTACCGGTTTCTTTCTAATACCTTTATTATAAATTATGAAAGTCGTAAGCCAATATTTACATTGATGTACATACTGTATAATAAAGATGACTCAAGGATATAAAAATCTCAACAACACTGACCCATTCAATAGATATTAAGCAATAACAACCGTCTTCTATTATCATCTCAAATTAATAAAATATTGTATCTAAAGGATGAAATAATCGTCTCTTTTAATGCATAAATTACACAAAAAGACACTTCTAGTATCTTAAAAACCCTTTGAAGTTTGCTCAGTACGGAAATGGTAATAATAGACGCAACAATCAATGTTTATATTAAGACGGAGGCGCACAAAAAAACTGAACAGGCGTTGAAAAATGGTGTATAAGAAGTGTTGAAAATTAAACAAAGAATATTTTTGCGTGAATAAGAATACGATCAGGTGTTGGTTGTTTTTACAACTGCCTTCAGTCAACAGACGCCATATTGAATTATACAATCGGATATACGAACATTTATACATCGGTACTTTACTTGATGTTTTCATGTTGTTCATCAAAGGGTTGTACTCACAAAGATTTGATGAATTGGAAATTTCACGACAATCGTCATTTAGTTGAGATTAAAACAACTTTAATAAACTCACTGCATCAATTCAACTTGAAGGTGGGGATCACGGTGGCTAAGTGGGTAAGGCGCTGGCTCGCTAGCCTGGAGGTCGGGTGTTCGATCCCTGCATTGGCCGAGAAAGTTCATCCAGATTTTCCGGCGTGGTTCCCCCTTGTCAGTGATGCAGGACGGAGGGCCTGACAAGGACAGCTGTCTAGTCATTCGGATGAGACGAAAAACCGAGGTCCCGTGTACACATTGGCGTGCACGTAAAAGATCCCTTGACAGTTGGAATTCGATATAAGAGTAGGCCGTAGTGCCGCTGTCCGGGCAAAATTACCCTCATAGCACACTGTATGGCGTATGCCCATCTTCATTAGCCCAGTTCGGAGCAAAACAGTAGGACGTTAAACCCCATTTCATTTCATTTCATTTCAACTTGAAGGTATTTTCAGACAGGTAAAGAATTTAATAATACGTTGCGAATGCTGCAGGTCATTGAATCTTATTAAAATACAGATCTATACTTTGTTTCATTTTTTCATACTTTCGATGGCCTACACTATATGAAGATCTGACCAGTTGTATTGGAAGGGGATCGTATGAGTGGCTTTTGACCCTATGACATCAGACCCCTATGCGCAAGCGAATTATTGAAATAAAATCGAACCATATGTTAGTCCCGAAATAACCTAGTTTATATGTCGAGTGGAGGTTAAACCCCACTTCATTTCAATCTGTCATACTTCCTGTACATGGAAAAATAACATACAAGATCTACGTCTCATTTATATTCCAACCAATGGCTTCACAAATATTTTCACAAAACAATCTTCAGGCATCTTTTCTAATTGAAATGTCAGAGTAGTATTGTCCGGAAATAACAAGGATGCCACCTCAGCCTTGGAAGTTAACAACGCCTAATCCCACTTGAACTCCGCGATAATAACCACTAAGACTTTAGTATGAATTTGTCGGAGATAAAAGACCATTGTGGATTTAACTATTGATAACTCGGCGGTACCGAGCGTAACTCAGTTGTCTGGTGGCTGACATGTTGTAATGCTGTGTTTATTGAGATAAGATTACCAAACAGACAGTTATCTTCCACTTGTCCGCAATTCATCGCGACGTTCAGACATCTTGACATCGCTAAATACTACATATAAAAGTCAATTGATATCATTGGCTGATTGATTGTATTCATCAGAATAATACTTACGACCATAAAAATCTTTTAATGTTTTTCTTTTTTTTCTTTTTCGGACCACTAATATTAATCTTGTATCCATTTTATTCGTCAGTTGTTTTATGATCACTGGATTTTTTGTTTTTATTGTCGACGTTAAATGCATGTCCATTTTTCTCATCTCTGAATGATAGCTTGATCAATATTATAATTCAAAACGACACAATGGCCTAATCCTCCAATCTCACATCCGCCAGATCAGCAGCGTTCGTATCTAACACGTCAATTTCTCTTATTCTTTACAATAAAAACAATAATTAAAAAAAGAAATATAAAAATATAAATTTTAAAAAATGTCATTTTATTTTGTTAAGAAAAAAATTGCATCAAATCCATCATTCAAAAGGGAGATAAGTCTGACATTAATTAATCATATATTTTTTTAAATATATCAAAATTAAATACCTATGTGTACATGGTATTTTAGTTTTGTTAAGAAAAAACTTTACATAAACTTTATCATTGAAAAGGGAGATAAGTCTCACAATAATTAATCAAATATTTATTTAAAAATATTCAAATTAAATATCTGTTTGTTTTAGTTTTTAAAGAAGTTATTTAGATTCCATTTATTGTCAACATTGCGCCATTTAATTGAAGATCAACGATAGAGATCGTCCTAAATCTTATACCAGTCAGCAAATTGATTGGTGTAAATGACTTTAATTTACTTTCTTTTGGACATACTTCATAGGAGAGATTAAATGTCAAATTAAAATTAAATTATTAATTGATAATTATTGAAAGGAATCTTATCTAAAAGCAAATTATCAATATTGACAAATGATAAGGAAATTTTAAAATCAAGAAATAAAAGTTATAACAAGATGACATATAGGATCTAGTGTTATATAAGCTATAAGAAGACTGGTGACTGGTATAGGACCTGTATCGTAATAGCCCTCACAATCACAAAACGCAAACAAAAGATGACACCGAGAGCACACTAATGGGAGACAACTCCCTGAGTCAGTACAATAATCTAATGTAACAGACGAGAGTAACAATTATTGATTACAACACTGTTTGATATTTGAGCTATCATTATGTAACGAGCAACGCCTACAGGGACTCCTCATTGTCTTTGCTTCTTTCATTTTTAATTTTCAAAACTTGAAATAAAGGGACGAGAGTTTTGTCCCCTGGGCTGTCGCAGCCAGGTGTTGATTTGGTGCGTCACATGACAATAATTCCCCATTGAAACCTGGCAATATCGCCACTAATAACCCTATCTGCAAATAATGATTGGCTAGAATCTGGTTGCCGCGGAAATAAACTAACGGACAGGAACTCACCATCAGATAGTATCGGTGTTAACTATCTCTAAAAGGAAATGAACACGGACAGGAAATATAGTTTGTCTGATTTCAAATCTGGGCATTACCATACGGCTTTTGTTTTCAATCTAAATATTATCATTACCATGGCAACACGTACATTAAGCCAATTATACAAATCATAAACATTTGTTAGATTTGATGATATTGTGATCGTAAGTTATCGGTAAATTATAGATCTGTCAGAAACAGGTTGCTGTGAAGGTACAGAGACAGTATTTAACTGAATTAGATTTAGGCTGGAATGACTTTTTTGATCATTTAATTAAATCAGTAAATATTGGTGCATAATTTACACTCGATATCTAACTTTTATTAGAACTTAATTTAAATAATATTTAAATAATTTGTACTTAAATATTTTTTGATTATTTCTACAGGAATTCTGTTATTCTTTTGATATCGAAGGGATATAAATAATCTCCTAGCGAGAGAGGGAGAGAGAGATGGAGAGAGAGAGAGAGATGGGGTTTAACCTCCACTCGACACAAACTAGGTCATTTCAGGACTAACATATGGTTTAACTTTTTTATTTCAATAACGCACTTGCGCGTAGGGCTCTTTAGCAGTGGGAGGAAACCGGAGGACACAGAGAAAACCCACGAGGTTGAACAGGCGACCCTACCACTTTGTCCCGTACAACCGGGGATTCGAAACCATACCAGTTGACTCAATGACAGGCCTTATGATACAGCACGCATGTGCTAACCATTCGGCCATCCAACCCCCATGATCTTTAAGGGTGCTACATTCTCAATTATGATTAATGAAATGGGATTTAAAGTCCTACTTTTCTGCACCAACTTGTCTAATGAAGACGGGCAATCGGAATTAAGCGTACCTATAAACGTTCACTGTATGGATTCGATGTCTGGGGCGTGGCTTCAATATCATTTATATCATGGTTTTTGTCTATACAAAATAATGTCCCACCACTAGACATCAGTATATATTATAATAGTATCAAATCCATTTTTCATCGGTCTTAAATTCCATTTTGTTTTCAGATTCACTGAATGTCAAGATATGTAGTGATATCATTTATGTCACGTTTTTTTATACACACTAAATAACATCCTACAAATCAGTATATATAATAATATCAATCCATTTTCATCGGTCTTAAATTCCATTTTGTTTCGAGACTCACTGATAATTAATGTCATTATACTTATAGACCGGAGGCTCAGCGCGGGAGGGTGTCCATCAAATGGGCACAAAACCAGACCCAACTTTTCTAGAGTAAAATTTTGCTTATTTTCATGATACAAAAATGACCGCGCATTCACTTTCAGTGCCAATGAACCCATTTGACCTTTGACCCCGAATATCTCGAAAACGCCCCAAAGGCGGACTGATTACCACTCGGCATAGTGTTCTACGCAAAATTTTACTCTAGAAAAGTTGATGGACACCCCCCGTGCTGGGCCTCCAGACTTTTAGTGTTATCATTTATGTCACATATTTTTTTACATGTACTAAATAATGTCCCATCACTAGACACCAATATCAATCCAGTTTCCACTAGTCTGAAATCCCATATTGTCTCGAGACTCGCTGTGTAGCATATTATCTGTTTGTTTTGTTTTTTCATGATTTAATAATATATTTGTTTGGCCTCTAATTAATTTCTTTATCTGTGAATGTCAGTTATTTGAATTTCAGCAATTCCATTGTTTTGCAATATTGGTGTCAGATCTGCTCCAAACAATAGTTTTAGATCAAAGACCTTTATCAGATGGCCGTCTGCTCTGTTTATTGCCGACAAAGCTTCTATAATGGTTAACAATTATGTAATCCGTGAAATGGGTAGAAATGTATCGGTCTCGTGGGTCAGTCACAGACAGATAAAGACACTCTAATGTATTCTTAGATTACCGGAGCGTTGAGACTGGTTGATCTTCCTTATTTAAACCAGTTGAACCCTAATCATTATCATGTCTGCGATAGCACCATCGGTAGAAGCAGAAGTTAAAAATACATTATGGGCGATTAGATAAAGAGCTGGCAGGTCTCACTATAATAGTTAAAAACTAGATAATGTAAAGGGAATTTGCTGAAAATTTCAGTCAAATTGATCCACTATGAACCGAGATATTAGATTTTTTTAATTTTAGGCCTAGCCATGATCATCGTTATTAAAGTTGGTACGATATAAACATAGTCTCGATTATCCATTTTTGGATTAAATCATCAATGAGCGTTGAGCAGCAAATCGGATTCAAATCCAATAAATATGGCACGATAGTGATGTGATCGTTGGATAAGTTAATTAATGTCTAATTAATAATTTAGATAACATTTCAGGCCTAACGAAAGACCTGATATAGGCAGATTTAGCTCTTCCATAATGCATGTCTAATTAATAATTTAGATAACATTTCAGTCCTAAAGAAAGACCTGCAATAGGCAGATTTAGCTCTTGCATAATGTATGTTTAAGCTTCACACACAAACCACGAATGGTTGCACCTCTTGGTCATTTTAGAAATCAATATACATCAACTGTTCTTTTTAACACATCATTATAAAAATTTATGCAATTAATTCCATATTTGTTTTTGGGATTTTTAAATATAAATGTAGAATAGAAATTGTTATATTTTATAATCGTTGCAGGATAGACCACATCAAAACAGGAGAAATAATACAGTAGACCCTATACACAGCCATCATACAGATCTCTTCACTTGATTTCATGATAGATGGATGGGTGAATGAATGAATGAATGAATGAATGAATGATTCAATGAATGAATGAGTTCAATTAAAAATGTAACACTATTCCTTGATATTTTTGGTTAGGCTTTAAATAATCAATTTTAGCCTGGATTAATCCGCGAAATATTAGATATTGTTTGAAACATACATTCCTACCAGGTGCTACTTGTAAATTATATATAAAGTCAAAATATTTTTATTTTTTTTTGTAATTTTGAGTTCGATTCACTGTATCTTGATCTCCAGTTAGCCATATTCATGATCAGGATTTTCAATCCAGGTCCAGACTAAACAGATTCAGTGGTCTGTCTGTCTGTCGGTAATTTTGTCTAGTGTACTTTATTCTTGCACCATTTAGTAGTCTGTCTGTCGGTCAGTAATTTTGCCTACTGTTCTTAATTCCTGCCCCATAGAAAACATTAAACACTCTTACAGCTAATAATTACAGCAGACAAAAGCCTAATGTAAATTTAATGTTCCTGGTATAAGGGCTAATAATGGGAAGCGTGTGTTGGAACTATCATAGGGATTAAAACTCTCCTGGACAGTTTTATCAGGGGACTGAACTAACAAAGCCAACATGGCAGAGACTGTCACAGACGGCTGTTAGAGACAATGCTAAGTGCCATAATACCAGACACGAAATAAATGGGACTTTATTTTATACTAATTCCTGATCCCCTAACCATATGTTTGTTAATATTTCATATCCTTGTTTTCCTCAGGGGTTGGAAGAAAACCTTAAATTACCATATTATGAACATTTCTTTTGTATCTTAGATGTTCTACTATATAAATATCTCGCGCTGTCATAAAGTCTGTCATTGAGTCAACTGGCGTGGTTTCGATTCCCCGGTTGTACGTGACAAGGATTTGGGTTGCCTGTCCAACCTCGTGCGTTTTCTCCGGGTGTCCACTTGAGCATAGGGGTCTTTAGCAGTCGGAGGACCCAGAGAAAACCCACAAGGTTAGACAGTCGACCCTACTCCTCTAATCAGACAGACTAGGCCTATTATAAGACAAATTATTTTATGAGACAGACAAAAGTAGATCTCCACACGAACTAATGAATATTTCGCTGTTCATTAGTGGATATTAATTCCTCTGATGCTTCATTTATTCAAATCAATGGTCAGATTTCCAAATCATACACTGCACCGTCTGACAACAATAACATTATGCTTAAATAATACACAAACGACACAATGCCCATTTCTACATTTGACTAATTTGGATTACGTCTTTCTTCCCCGAACAAAGGGAGATAATATGCTTGAATTTTAAATCTCGTGTTATATTAATTAAATAAATAGAAAGAGCGACGGAAAGAAGGGATTAACTAATTGCTGCACTAATGGAACCCTGATTAATGAAAGCAGCGTAAATTAGAATATCCAATCCTCATTATATTTTCACGCCATTAAACTTTCTTTGAGTCCCCGAGTCCCGGGAAGAGTTCAGGCATTGAACGGGAAACAAATAACTAATCCATCTTCAATGTCAAAATGTCAAATCTGAAGTGGAACTCTTTAAAATGAAAAGATTCAAAATGTCCTGCCATAATCCAAGTTAATGAAGTAGCAGACGGGTTTCAGAAAGGGGCTTTCCCTCTTATACCACCATTTCCTCTTTTAACCACTAATCAGTAACCTCCAATCACGGGCCAGTATTTCTTGTTTCTATAGAAACAAAGACAATGGCAATTATAGCGGGTTGACAGTAGACTAGTAATCTACCAATCAGCCATTGTCGCATCTTTTGTTTCTGACTGGTCAACCTGATCTGCCTGGTGACCAGGTATCCGTGAAAGGTCACAAGGGGTCAACTCAACCCCTTTTCGAAACAAGAGACAGTTTCAATTATCAGCCCGTCATGAACACATGTTAGGAAGGGATTCAAGTGCTCAAAAAAATGGATGACAGACAAAAGACCATCTTCTTAAAGCTCATCAATTTTTAATACACTGTCAGACGTGAAATTCGATAAAAAGAAATATCAGATACAAAAGACAAAGATAATGACATTTTTTACAAGTGTAGAATTTCAATGTTTGCAGACAATTTATGCTGAAGATACCAAAAAAAAAAGATATTGGCAAAACATGCAGACGACATGCGTGTACATGCACTAGGGAAGTGAGAAGACAGACATGGAGTGTAACATTTTGTCAACATAATACTTTGGTCATTTTAAGTCACACCGTTGTCACAGTGCTTGCAGAGAAAATTTTCTGCCCAAAGTTTTCATCGCATTCGAAATTTTACAGTTTCTTTTATTGGCAATACAATGCAGACAGAAAGCGAGTACATGGACAGATTATTCTCTTGCCAACACAATTTAAGAGTTACAGATAGTATTTTTGGAGAGAGAGAGAGAGAGAGAGAGAGAGAGAGAGAGAGAGATGGGGTTTAACATCCACTTGATACAAACTAGGTCATTTTGGGATTAACATATTGTTCAATTTTATTTCAATAATTCGTGTGCACGTAGGCAGATTTATGTCTTATGTATGGGTAATCTGCTGTTTTTGTGGAAAAAATCGCTAAAATCAAAGCTTAAAGGAACAATAACACTCTTGCTGGCTTGACAGCTCCAGAAAATAAAAAATAGCCTTATTCTAAGTACTGATGTGTTAGTGTCCTACCTGTTGTGTAAATTATCCATTAAATCCTATTTTACTTGTCCAGAGGGTTCAAAAATATTTTTAAATCCAAGTCACATTTGAAAAGCTTCAATCAGGCTTTTCAAATCATTTAGTTGAATTTTTCCAATTTTTTAAATTAGGTGTGTTAAGATGAAATTTGTATCATCAATTAATTGGAATATTGTAAAATAGTACAATTTGTTGACCAGAATAAAGATTGGGACATATTATTCAGTTACAACAAGAGTGGTATTGAGCCTTTAAAAAATGTACCTAAGAATTTGAATGAAATGAGTATAAAAACTTGAGACGAGGTGTAAACAATCCTTCTTTTATTTAGCGGGGTTGGATAACTGAATGGTTAGCGCATGCGTGCTGTATCATAAAGCCTGTCATTGAGTCAACTGGCGTGGTTTCGAATCCCCGGTTGTACGTGGCAAGGAGTAGGGTCGCCTGTCAAACCTTGTGGGTTTTCCCCGGGTCCTCCAGTTTCCTCCCACTGCTAAAGACCCCTACGCGCAAGCGAATTATTGAAATAAAATTAAACAACATGTTAGTCTCGCAATGACGTAGTTTGTGTCGAGTGGACTTTAAACTCCATTTCTCTCTCTCTCTCTTTTTTTATTTTGAAAAAAATCATCGCAAATAAAAAAAAAAAAAAAATTGAAAAAAATCATCGCAAAAAAAAAAAAAAATAGAAATAGAAAAAAATCATCGTAAATAAAAAAAAAATTGAAAAAAATAAAACAGTTTATCTATCTCATGATTTTTTATTTATAAAAATAATCCAATTTCTTGTTATGTTTATTTTGAGAATTCCCCAGATATCTGACGAATGACGAATAAGTTGAAATGAGTCTGAGAGGATTAAGTCAATCCCAACAGGTAATTTGTGTCGGCTTAACATCTACCTGTGGTGCCCTTTACAATAGTCAACAATACTTAAAACTGATGAAAACGCAATCAGGATGGGTCAGGAGAAAAGGGGTCAACTTCTAGCGTGATTGGATGGTTATTGTCTATAAGAGGTTTATGGGACTGTTGACATTTGACCCCAGGTATTGAGTATTGATCGTAAAACACTTGAATTCAACGACCTGCCGTGCCTCTCTTTCATATCAAGTGGCTAGTACAAAGATGAGACGTGTGTCGTGGTGTGAACGTGTGAAATGCACGTGCGTCCATGTTTAACTAGCTCTCGTGCATTGTCCATAATACCATATTAATATGGTGACCATCTTGTTGGACTAAGTTCATAATAACCCGAAACAAAGGGGAATAATTCTCAGTATGGTAATAAATTAATAAAACTATTATCGGAAACATGCCAATAAATTAATAAAATCTAAATATTTGACATCGCATGTCAAAAGAGATCAACCACATTATAAAACAGTCAATATTTTAAACACTTCTTAGAATATATTGTATATCACGGCACAACATCACAAAGAGTGATGTGTTCGGTCATTCATTCATTATTTTGTTAAGCACAAAATAGAGAGAGAGAGAGAGAGAGAGAGAGATGGGGTTTAACTCCACACGACACAAACTAGGTCATTTCGGGACTAACACAACGTTTCAATTTTATTTCAATAATTCGCTTGCACGTAGGGATCTTTAGCAGTGGGAGGAAACCAGACGACCCGGAGAAAACCCACAAGGTTGGAGAGACGACCCTACTCCTTTTGACGTACAACCGGGGAACTGAAACCCCGCCAGTCGACTCAATGACAGACCTTATGATACAGCACACACATGCTAACCATTTGGCCATTCAACCACCCCAGTCAGAATTAAGACCAACATTTGTTGAGTAAGGAACATGAAGTTAGGGTAACTATTAATTATTGCTAATTGGAATATTCATATTTCAGTCATTCAATAGAATAATAAATTGACATTTTACAACACCAGCTTGAGTTCTTTTTGTATAGAGAGGCAGGGGAAGGGGGAAACCATGTTTGACCGTGTCAGAGACTGAAAACACAAAATAGTAATTGTTCCGAGTATGGCATCAACCATGATTAATCTAGTTATCTCCATCATCAGTTTTTCTTTATGATAATAAAATATATGTCCATATTCTTAACACATGTCAAAGCTCTCTATTTAAATAAAATGTTAATATGAGAGATGAGATATTTAATAATGCACGTGGTAGGCCAACAAGCTGGTGGTTGAAAGATGATTTTATCATAGGTGTGTGAAATCTAATGAATGACAATATGTCATTAATATTATTTTATATGGTTGAACTGTTCTGATGAGTGGTTTGTTTAATATATCAGGGTTTATTATTTATATCAGGGTTTAACATCGATCATATCATTCATCCATTATAATATACCTGATAATGCCTACTTAAAGTCAAGTCTGCAAGGTGTTTGGGAGAAGGGGGTGGGGCTGCGAGGGGGCGTGGATATTTAAGAATCAAAAGAATATAATTGTTATAATCATTAATCCTATTCTGGTTATGTATCTCGTTTCTACCAATTTCTATCAACTTATGAAAAATTCCGATTTCTGCCAAGTTATGAAAAAATCAGATTTCTACCACGTTATGAAAGAATCAGATTTCTACCAAGTTATGAAAAATTCAGATTTCTACCTAGTTATGAAAAATTCAGATTTCTACCAAGTTATGAAAAAATAACTTGAGTTGATGACAGACATTATGATCTAAATCGCAGACATTCGACCATCTAACCAACCAACCCCCACTTTACACGACAGACCTTATGATCTAAATCGACCATCCAACCCTCATTTTACTCGACAGACCTTATTTTCTAAATCGACCACCCACCCATCCCCTTTACTCGACAAACCTTATGATCTAAATCGACCACCCAACCCCCACTTTAAATAAAATAAATAATAAACTTTAAACAGTAGTAGTATTTGAACCTTTGATAAACTGTGATTGTATCATTGACAGTTACAAGTATTATAAATTGATTTGTATAATAAACCACTGGTTTCACCACTTGTGATCTCCGACTGGCCAACATCTCTTTCATCTCTACGATATATATATATATGTATTAAAACCCAGGCTTGACTAATATCGTGGTCAACATGCTGATAACTGATCCTATTCATATCAAAATATAATTTATCTTTCATTTAATGGATAAAAACTTAAATCAAAGAGAAAGAAAGCAAAGAGGTTAAACATCTCACTGCCACAAAGATTAAAAGAAAGGGAAATGAAGTGAAATAAATGCAAAATACAAATTGTTATCTGCAGAATGTTCTTAGAAAGAGATAAGTTTTTAAAGTCTTTTTAAAACTTTCCAATGAAGGCCACTCAGATTTTGCGGTAGTTTATTACCGAGTTTTGGTTCCGCTACATTAAAAGATCTTTCAGCAAACCTCCTACTTTTCTACACCAACATGACTAATGAAGATAGAATGAAGAAGGAATGAAGAAGGAATGAAAAAGAGGGAAAGAGAGAGAGTTCACAAACTAGCTTAAAATTTCAATAAGTCACTTACGCGTAGGGGTCTTTAGCAGTGGGAGGAAACCGGAGGACCCAGAGAAAATCCACAAGGTCACATACAAGCAGGGAATCAAAACTCAATGACAGACCTTCTGATTCAACGCGCACATGTTAACCAATCGCCCCCCCCCCCCTTCCTTCCCCCAAAGGAATGAAATGAAATGGGGTTTAGCTTCCTACTTTTCTGCACCAACTGGGCTATTAAAGAAGGGTAATGAAGATAGGTATATGCCATAGGTATATGTGAGGAAAATGTTGCATGGACAGCGACACTACAGTCTATTCTTATCTCGATTTTCAACTGTCAGTTTCGATGTACAATTATGTCTGGGCAGTGGTACTACAACCTAATCTTATTTCCGACTGTCAAGGGATCTTTAACATGCCATCAATGATATTTACAGTAACCTCAGTCTTCCGCCACTATGCTCATAAAATTAGCTTTTTTTAAACAAAAGAAAAAAAATGAAACATTTTTTTCACCCAAAGATGTGAAGAAAAAATTCTTTAAATTTTTTCAAAGGTTGTGAGAGCCATATTTAGAAGTTTGAAATTACTTTGAGAGGTGGCCAAAATAAACAATGAGCTAATATTTACTTAGAGATACCTGTAATTCTAACAGTCTCAAACTTCTAAACCGTTTTCCTTTCAATAGTTTATTATCTTTAGTCGGTCAATCTCTACAAAAACATACTTAACTCCTTAAAAGTTTTAAACAAAACAACATTCTTGTGTTACTATGGAGATGTTAAAATGCAGACGTATACAGGGGGCTAAATATCAAAAGTACCCCACACTAAAAATTTGTCGAAGTGGGTTTAAAAAAATAAAATTGCCATAAATATATAATTTAATGTATGACCATCTCTCAACCACAGGTTTTGTCGGGCTATAACCTGTTGGCTGACCTCTTCAGGTCGAAACGTTGGTCTACTATTACAACTGCATCCTTTAGGTCTAAAAACTACTTTCGTTTTCTCAAAATTGACATAATGTTGAAACCAGACCCTTGGTAGATAAAACTAGTGAAACCTCTGGAAATGTCACTCAGTAAATTTGTGTCCCTCCATCCAGTAACTCAATTTAACACATCTTGATGAGGTGTATAATATCATTTATTATTGATCAATATAAATAAACGACTAGAAACATTTTAAATATATAAACATTACTCAAATACACAATATAATAAATACCATAATTATATTCCATGACACCCCACAATAATCATGTTGAGCTAAATTACTGAGAGAGAGACAGAGAGAGAGAGACAGAGAGAGAGAGAAAGTTTAACATCACTGGAGACAAACTAGGGCATTTCGGGACTAACATATGGTTCAATTTTATTTCAAAAATTAGCTTGCGTGTAGCTGTCTTTAGCAGTGGGAGGAAACCGGAGGACCCTGAGAAAACCCACAAGGTTGGAGCAAAATTAAGAGCCCATTCTCCCAGATACATTCTAACTGGAAACCAGTATGGAATGACTAAATTGTAAATGCTATTTAAAAAGAATGCATATTGATGATGATGATGATGATGATGATCTGTATAGGCCTATGTACAAATTTAATAAATCTCAAAACTAAAATGTTCAGAAAGAAATCAAACGCTATTCCATTCTTAGTGTAGAAAGTAGTGGAGTTATCTCCCATTAATTAACAGACAACCGCGGATACAACAAACTGATTTTCAATAACTGAAGGGAGATAACTCCTTTAAGAAGAATTTCTGTCTTCAGTACACAGCATCAAGAGAGAGAGAGAAATGGGTTTAACATCCACTCGACACAAACTAGGTCATTTCGGGACTAACATATGGTTTAATTTTATTTCAATAATTCGCTTGCGCATAGGGGTCTTTAGCAGTTGGAGGAAACCGGAGGACCCGGAGAAAACCCACGAGAGTGGACAGACGACCCTACTCCTTGTCACGTACAACCGGGGATTCGAAACCACGCCAGTCGTCTCAATGACAGACTTCATGATACAATGCGCGCACGCTAACCATTCTGCCATCGAACCCCCCTACACAGCATCAAAGAAATAATGGAACTGATTTTATATATAATTTGTGTTCAAGATCAATAATTCTTTTACTCTATCTGATTTACCACTTTAATCAAATAAAAAATTACTTTTGATGCTTAAAATGAATTCTCTGTTGTTCTTAACTTTCTGGGGGTTGGATGGCCAAATGCTTAGTGTGTGTACGTTGTATCATAAGGTCTGTCATTGATTCAACTGGCGTGATTTCGATTCCCTGGTTGTAAGTGACAAGGAGTAGGGTCACCTGTCCAACCTCTGGGTCCTCCGGGTTTCCTCTCACTGTCAAAGATCCCTACATGCAAGCGAATTATTGAAATAAAATTGAACAATACCTTAGTCCCAAAATTACCTAGTTTGTGTGGAGTAGATGTTAAACCCCAATGCTCTCTCTCTCTCTCTTCCCCTCTCTCTCTCTCCCTCTCTCCCAATTCTCTCTCTCTCCCCATTCTCCCCCTCTCTCTCTCTCCCCATTCTCCCCCTCTCCCCATTCTCCCCCTCTCTCTCTCCCCATTCTCTCCTTCAGTACTTTCTTGGCTGGTAACATGAACTAGATAACATATTGTAATTATCTGATATCTGTGTATCAGGGTGCACTTTAAGATCAAATTACCTGGGGTTTAATACAGGTATTTCCTATAGAATGAAAGAATTTAACGCACATGCACTGACGTAAACCAAACATATCATTTCAAAGTTTTGATATCAGTTGACTTCGGTTGTAAAACAGGATAAGCTGATCTCAGTGCACCTTAGGATTAAATTACATTACATTCTACGTTAGATGTAGAAGGCTGATTTCCTTCCGTCTCAGTCCTATTAGTACACATAGAAATGTGGTGACGCATTAGACGTAAAGAGGTGTCACGGTTGCTAAGTGGGTAGGATGCTGGCTCACTAGCCCGGAGGTCGGGTGTTCGATCCCTACATTGGTCGAGAAAGTTCATCAAGATTTTCCGGAGTGGTTCCCCCTCGTCAGTGATTCAGGATAGTGATGCAGGACATCTGTCTAATCGTTCAGATGGGATGAAAAAGAGAGGTCCTGTGTACATATTGGTGTGCATGTAAAAGATCCCTTGACAGTTGGAATATGATATAAGAGTAGTCCGTCGTGACACTGTCCGGGCAAAATTACCATCTTAGCACACTGTATGGCGTATGCCCATCTTCATTAGCCCAATTCGGAACAGAACAGTAGGACGTTAAATCCCATTTCATTTCATCTAGACCTAAAGAGTTGGCGGTATCAACACAGGCCTACTGCATTCTGATTAAAATACACATCTATATTTTGTTTCTTTTTTTTTCATACTTTTGAAGGCCTACACTACATGAAGATCTGACAAGTTGTACTCGAAGGTCGTGTCAGGGATCGTACAAGCAGCTTTTGACCCTATGATGTCAGACATTGATTAATCAATTAACGTTGACATTTCTAGTGGTTTACCCACAGTTCCGTGCATGGCACACCATGAAGTCGCCGTAGCAGACTGTTTCATTGGTTTATCCCTCACTTCAACCAAAACACTGGTAATATAACAACTCTTCCAGATCCTAGTGTTGTAAAGACAAGTAAAAAAAAAATTTTGAACTATAAAAAACGAAAGGAAATATGATCTGTGTTGTAATCAGATTGGGTCTACTGTACTGTGTCGTGTTATATCTATTGTATTTTTTAGCCCTACAAAATCTTATTAACGCTATTCAGTGCACATTGCAATATGGTGACGTAAAGTTATTGATATAAATTGCATGAGATCACAACTTGTGTATTGTTGACTTACGGAATGTTATTAACGCTACGTTTACCTGCGTACCTGTTAATGCCACAGGTATCAATGATATCAGTCGTCTTTAAATCATGATCGAACAATAACACACGATATCAAGATGTCGTAAACAAAACATCTCTTCTGTTGCATCCAAGTGTAATTTAGTAATTCTGTGGCTGAATTTCGATGGGAAAATGCAAGCCTGATTTAATTTGGTGACAAAAAAGGGTTATTGTTAATTGTTTACCATGTAAAGCAGTCGATATTAAAAATTTAAAGTGATTTTGAAATTTCTACCTTGAATAATTATTCTTGGTATTTACTTGTTATGGATTTGGGAAAATCGAGGGGAATGGGGAACCAAGGAGAAAGGAGAAACCCAAAGGACAAGGGGGGAGGGGATACACCAATGGAAATGGGGAACAAAAGGAAGGTGAAAGGGAAAGGTGAAACCAAAGGAAAGGAAGAAGTCAAGAGAAGAGGGAAAACCAAGGGAAAGAAGGAAAACCAAGGGGATGAGGGAAAACCAAGGGTAAGGCGGAACAAAGAGGGTTGGGGTGGGAGGTCAAAGGGGAAGGGGGGAACCAATGGGAAGGGGAGAACCAACGGGGATGAGGGAAAACCAAGGGTAAGGGGGAACTAAGGGAAGGGGGGATCAAAGTAAAAGGGAGAAACCAAAAAAAAAGGGGGAAAACCAAAGGGAAAAGGGAAACCAAAGGGAAGGGGGAAACCAAAGGGAAGGGGGAAACCAAAGGGAAAGGGGGGAGTACCATGGGAATGTAGTGTACATTAAATGAAATGACTTGGAGTTTAAAAACCTAATTTTCTTCACCAACTGGGCTAACGAAGAGAAGACATACACCATCAGGGAAATGTTATCACTACTCTTATTTCAATTACATAATATCCAGGGATTTCAAACATGCTTCCAATTATATTAACGGAACCGCCAGCATTTCAAAATATAAACTAATTGTTAACTCATCTAATTAAGCAACTGGTTGATTTTATTATTCCATAACAATAGTCTGCTATATTAAATTGATAATTTATGTGAACCAAGCCTGGAAATAAGGCACCTGTCACAGACATTGTCAGGCACAGATTCAGGCTTTGTCAGGCACAAACCTCTGGTGCTTGTCATATTGTCCGGCACTGATTGAAAATTTCAGGTACTATTTCATTAGTGGCTGACATTTTGTCAGGTACATCTAAAACCATTTACAGGCCTGTTTATATCTCATGAAGACTATAGCTTGTCCAGGTATATCTAAAACCGTTATATCCAGGCTTGTTAAATTATGTCTCTTGAAGACTATACCAAGCCTATAGCTTGTCGCTTTAAATTTTTACCTGATTAGGTTCAGGTATCACATTCTACTCACACCTGGGCCTACATTATATCAATTCTTTTCATACACAAAAACCTCTTTTTTTATGTGTCAAAGTTCAGCTCGGATAATATCATATTTAAACTAAACTACAAGTATCGTTATGTATTCGAGTCATAACTAACAAATTTCTACACAATAAAGTTGTTTTTAATGTATTTCTGGTTCATTGTTGCGTAGCTATGATTCATCGAATTAAAATTAAAATGTTATGAATATGGTGATTATTAAACTAATAAAAAATGTTAAATCAATAACTTAAAGAAGCGTTTCATTTCCATAGAAAAATAAAAACTGAAATAAAAAAATATCAGTTCACAAGGGACGAATTATTAGACCTTAAATTTGAAATCGACCATTTAAAGGAGTTTCATCAAAAATTAAAGAAGGGTTTCATTTCGATAGCTCAAAAAAAACATTAAAAAAAATATATCAGTTCACAAGGGACGAATTAATAGACCTTAAATTTGAAATCGACCATTTAAAGAGGATTCATCCAAAATTTCTGTTTTATTAGCAAAGACCATATCAAATTTAATCAAATCGACAATTTGATTTTGGTTCTAAATCAAAGATCTCTTGATCCTTCGAGCTTATAAAATTATACTTAAAATGTCAGTGTATCGAAATGATAGTTTCCTTAATGGAAATAAAATTTTATTCAATTGACCTTTGACCTAGTATCTAGGTTGTGTGTTAGTATATCATGAATGATGTTCTAATATGGAGAGTTAATAGTTTAATAAAGTATAGTTAATGTGTATTTGATAAGATTACCTGAGACAGGTTCACCATCTGTCTAACAAACATCCAAATACCTCTGTTGTCTTTATACAGGTATAGTTCATTTAAAGAGACAAATTTACCCTTTGATTCCCTGGTTGTACGTGACAAGGAGTAGAGTCGCCTGTCCAACCTCGTGGGTTTTATAAGATTAGGTGAGACAGGTCCACCATCTGCCTAACAATGTGTAACAAACACCTCCGTTGTCGTCATACAGTTATACTTCATTTAAAGAAACAACTTTAACGTGCTGTCAGATCAACACAAACTAGATCATTTCGAGACTAACATATGGTTCAATTTTATTTCAATAATTTGCTTGCGCATAGGGTCTTTAACAGTGGGAGAAAACCGGAGGACCCGGAGAAAACCCACGAGGTTGGACAGGCGACCCTACTCGCTGTCACATAGAACTGGGTAATCAAAACCAAGCCAGTTGACTCAATGACAGACCTTATGATCCAGCGCTAACCATTCGGCCATTGTCTTCATACAATTATAGTTCATTTTAAGAGGCCCTGCTGTCAATTCATCCAGTGAAATGAAATGAAATGGTATGTAACATCCTACATTTCTGAATATACTGATACAGCGTTTTTGCCTACTCGTCATCGAGTTTGAATTCCAACTGACAAGGGCTCATGTATGTGCAAACCCACATGTACATTGGGGGACCTCTTTTTTTTTTCATCCTACATCCCATTCGTACGACTAGACACTGTTCTTACCAAGCCCTCTGTTCGGCACCACCGACAAGGGAAATCCATGTCAGAAAATCTGGAGGAACTTTCTCGGTCAAAACAGGGTGCGAACCCAGGAACTCCTGTTTAGTGAGACACCACTTGACTCACTGAGTCAGTGTGGCTCATTTCCACCTACGCATCATTGATACAATTTTTAGATATACACCGCTATCCAACTTTCCTTTAGAGAGAGAGAGAGAGAGAGAGATGGGGTTTAACATCCACTCAACACAAACTAGGTGATTTCGAAACTAACACAGGGTTCAATTTTATTTCAATAATTTGCTTGCGCATAGGGTCTTTAGCAGTGGGAGGAAACCGGAGGACCCGGAGAAAACCCACGAGTTTGGACCAACGACCCTACTCCTTGTTACGTACAATTGGGGAATTGAAATCACACCAGTTGACTCAATGGCAGACCTTATGATAACCATTCAGCCATCCAACCCCATCTCAACTTTCCTTTAAAGAACACAACCCCCACAACAGAACAACACAGGAATTTTAATCTGTTGAATAATAGAAAAATGATGTAATAGTTATTTTATTATCTATAAACTATACTTTTATTTATTTACGATTTAAAACGAGAATTCGTTTTAGATATCAACATTTTAAAATAGTATTAAAAATAAAACACAAGATTAAAAATCAACTTTGGTTAGATACCGCTAGTCTTTGTGTTGCTAATGCTTATTTTAAAATAGTATTAAAAATAAAACACAAGATTAAAAATCAACTTTGGTTAGATACCACTAGTCTTTATGTTGCTAATGCTTATATTTCCTGACAATACACAGATTTCGAAGGTCTCATATTATTTAAATCATATGCTTTAAACATACATTATGCAATAGCTAACTCTGCCTATTGCAGGTCTTTCTTTAGGCCTGAAATGTTTTCTAAATTATTAATTAGACATTAATGAACTTATCCAGACCATAATCAACTCTCCATGTCATCGCTAAACTCATGATTTAATCATGAAATGGATAATCGAGACTATGTTTTTTTATCGTACCAACTTTAGTAATTATGATCGATTCATAGTGGATCAATTTGACTGAAATTTTCAGCAAATTCCCTTTACATTATCTAGTTTTTAACTATTATAAGGAGAACTGCTAGATCTTAATCTGATCTCCCATAATGTATCTCTATATTGAAAACCTCTTTGAATATATCTTATTAGTAAGTGCAGGGGGACCACACCACACACAAACAATTACAAAAGACAAACCCACGGACACGAAACAATATACATACATCTCAAACAACAAATGTACATATCAGATCAAATAAATAGATCCGGGGGGAGGGCTAGCCGTAAGCATCCACTATGCTGTACAGTTTCCAGCCTGTAGTGATACAGACTTTAATTAGAATGAAAAACAAACTAACTTGGCTCACTGAGTGAGAGATTGAAATGGGGTTTAACTTCCACTTGACACAAACTAGGTCATTTCAGGACTAACATATAGTTCAATTTTATTTGGTTGATTAGCTTGGGGCCTTTAGCAGTGGGAGAAAACAGTCGAGTTTGTTGAAATGCTCTCTAGCTTAGGGTATCATAAAAACAAAATCTTATAAATCTACTCCATTTGAAAAAAGGAATCAAGCAGTAATTTCACCAAGTCAAAATGGTTCACAAATTAAACCCCCAACTTGGCACATTCTATAAGATTCCCTGAAAGCTGTTGAGAAAACCTAAAATTGATTCAAAAATACATTTTGTTTTCGTTTCCAAATTGTAATGGGAAATAACTCTTGATCAAGTGAGAAAATTACAATCAATTTCAAGCAAAACATTTAAGTTTTATGGAAATAATGACCCTGTTCATTAGGAAACGACCTGAATAACAGATCATAACAACGATATCGACACCTTGAAATCGTTAACAGACACACGTCCATTCAAAAAAGACATTTAAAAGACAAAATACGGTCCAATGAAGTATCGGAATGACAATTAATATATTTTCTTATTACACAATAACAGACTAATTTTATTTTAGAGTTGCTCCCCTAACGTTTTAAAGACACACTTCCATGCAAAAAAAACACACAAAACAACTTAACACATAAAATCCGGTGCTATGAAGTGTTAGAATTACAATCAATATATTTTCTTATTACACAATAGGGGGGGTGGATGGTCGAATGGTTAGCACGTGCGCGTTGTATCATAAGGCCTGTCATTGAGTCAACTGACGTGGTTTCGAATCCCTAGTTGTATGTGGCAAGGAGTAGGGTCGCTTGTCCAACCTCGTGGGTTTTCTCCAGGTCCTCCCACTGCTAAAGACCCCTACGTGCAAGCAAATTATTGAAATAAAATTGAACCACGTGTTAGTCCCGAAATGACCTAGTGTGTGTTGAGTGGACGTTAAACCCCATTTCTCTCTCTCCCCTCTCTCTCTCTATTACACAATAACAGACTAATTATATTTTAGAGTTGCTCCTTAACCTTTTAAAGCGATAAATGTGAAATAATTAGAAGAAACAATAGTTCACTGATCTGCGACGATAACTTTTGACAAGTTTGGGACGGACAAATGACAATATTTCCCTTGATAGTTGTAAAAGTTCTTCACATGAGCAAGTAAATGTTCAATAATTCATTAAACATCCTTATACGGAAACCTCTGCGAGGCGAAGATCTACACATTTTATTCTCCTGTTGCAAAATCAGTTTTGTATTCACTAAATTATTATCATCTAATCAACTCTAAAAATATTTTTCTATCAAATTCCCCCCAAAAGCTTTCTACTTATTGAGTTATTATATTTCTGACATCGATGACACATATTTTTGTCGGACAAATCAGATTATTGAAAAAATAATGACAAAATATGTGCTTTCAAATTGGAGCATTCACAAAAAGGGTGATACAAAAAGGTGATACGAAAAGGTGATACAAAAAGGTGATACAAAAAGGGTGATACAAAAAGGGTGACACAAAAAGGTGATACGAAAAGGTGATACAAAAAGGTGATACAAAAAGGCTGATACAAAAAGGGTGACACAAAAAGGTGATAGAAAAGGCTGATACAAAAAGGCTGATACAAAAAAAGAGTAATACAAAAAGGGTAATACAAACGACACAGCACACTTTTTGATTTCACCTGTATAAATCTGTATAAATTAGATTCCTATTGAAATTTTTACTATTAATACTGAACGAAATTGATTGATAATTCTTGTCATTTTAACTCTGTATATATACCCATTTTGTTCCTTTGTTTTAATACTATGTATGTATATTATCTAGGGAGAGGGGTTTTACATAGGCTAAGCCTGTTCCCCAAACTCATTCAGACATCCTGAATAAAAATATTGTTTATATAGAAAAATTCTTTTATAGATTCAACTGTCATAATAGTATAATTTTCAAGGGAATCCTCATACCCCCAATGACTAAATGAAATGAAATGGGGTTTAATGTCCTACTGTTCTGCTCCTACTGGGGGCTAATGAACACAGGCATACGCCATGCAGTGTGCTATGAGTGAAATTTTGCCTGGACAGTGGCGCTATGGCCTACTCTTATAACAAATTTCACCTGCCAAGGGATCTTTTACGTGCATGCCAATGTGTACACGGCACCTTGGTTTTTTGTCCCATCCGGAGGACTAGACAGCTGTGCTTGTCAGGCCCTCCATCACTGACAAGGGGAAATCATGCTCGAAAATGACAATGATCGAACACAAGACCACCATCTAGTGAGACAGCATCTTACTCACTGAGCCACTGAGGCTCCCCGAATTGACGACTAAAGACCTTAGTATTTGAGATATAAGTGGCTTGCGTCTTTTAATTCAATATCTATTAAACTTTTACTAACAAAATGTAGACATGCCAAACCAGGACCTAATGACTGATCTACACTAATTTAATAACAAAATCTAATTATCTCTTAAAACAAAATTCATGTAAACATAAAACTCTATTTTATATTTTATTTCTGTAAAAAAAATCTAACACCAACAGATGTTTCTAGGGAATATCCAATCTACATCGAATATAAACACAAGCGCTGAAAAAAAAAGTTGGGTTATCATAAACACCAACAAATTGATGAAATATTGAGATGAATTTTTTCGATTCCGTCTGCTTGGAAGTTTTTCACACAAGACTGGATGCACTGTCTGACCTAATAGATAATGAATCGTAGTAAGTGGACGGGTTTCTAATTCGGGAGAATGAAATTATCCTTAAGTTAAAGTCGACATCGATCCAATAAAATATTAAAATCAAATAACTCTACGTCTACACCTTTTTTTTCTGATTGTCTTTGATGTTTGTGTTCTGTTACTTACATAATACATACTTTAATCCTGGTTTATTTGAGTGTAAATAGTTTTCACAGGATTCAGAGAAAGAGAGAAAGAGAGAGAGAGAGAGAGAGTCAAAAGAAATAAAAGACAAAGGCAGAATGGAGAAAACTAATGAGAACCCTGCAACGTTTCCTTATAAGCAATCAAATGAAATGAAACTTAGGACGAGAGAGAGAGAGAGAGAGAGAGAGAGACAGAGAGACAGAGGGAGAGGGGGAGATAGAGAGAGAAAGAGAGAGAGAGTTTAACATAGTCAAGTTTATTTGAGTGTAAATAGTTTCCACAGGATTTCAGTCTGATTAGAGAGAGAAGGAGAGAGAGACAGAGAGAGGGGATATAGAGGGGGAAGACAGAGAGAGAGAGAGAGAGAGAGAGAGAGAGAGAGAGAGTTTAACATAATCCAGTTTATTTGGGTGTAAATAGTTTCAACAGGAATTCAGTCTGATGAGAGAGAGAGAGGGAGAGATAGAGGGAGAAAGAGAGAGAAAGAGAGAGATTTTAACATAATCCAGTTTATTTGAGAGTAAAAAGTTTCCACAGGATTTCTCAGAGAGAGTAAGACAGCCATAGGGGATATAGAGGGGGGGAGAGAGAGAGAGATGGTTTAACATATTCAGTTTATTCCAGAGCAATTCAGTCAGATTCCACTGGAATCATTTAAAACATGAGCAGAACTATGAAATAAGTAGAAATGAATGGCGGGCCTATGAAGACCGGCTAAAAATATTTATGTATATATCTATACATCAATGTCTTGCTAAACAGGAAGATATATTGTCCATTCAACTACACTTTTTAACCTACTTTATCTCATGGAATATTATCCGCCCACTCAAAAGAACAAATTGTCAAAACCTATCCTCTTAAAATAAAATTTAAACAATTTCTTTTAAAAAGACAACCGCCTCACATCCAAATCCACTAAACTTTAATTTTTTTTAGATTTGTCCTATCTGAGAGAGAGAGAAATGGGGTTTAAAGTCCACTCGACACAAACTAGGTCATTTCGGGACTAACATATGGTAGGGGTCTTTAGCAGTGGGAAGAAACCGGAGGACCCAGAGAAAACCCACGAGGTTGGACAGGCGACCCTATTCTTTGTCACGTACAACCAGGGATTCGAAACCACGCCAGTCGACTCAATGACAGACTTTATGATACAGCGCGCGCACACTAACCATTCAGCCATCCAACCCCCCCTGTCCTATCAGAAATTCTACACAAGTCCTATACTATCAGGTTTATTTAAAATTTATAAAAAGTCCTTTTAAACAACCACTGCCCTAACATCCACATTCAACTAACATTTGTACCGGTAACTTCCATTCATTGAGATCCGTCCTATCGGAAATTCTACACAAGTCCCGTACTATTCGGAATATTTCAGTTTTCTACAACTTGACGGTTGAATTCCTTGTACTTATTAGCACCCGTTAAATGTTTTAATCAGTGGAGCTGTCACATATTTATTTATAAACAGGAAGGAATCCATTAAACATGGGGTCAATGATGAAACTATTTTCTTTTTATTTAAAATAACTGGGTATTAAAGATGGAAACACAGCAGGGGAAGGGGGAAGGTACGATAACAATTTGAAAACCATTTAAATGATATTAACAGATAGACTGCCTGCTGTTAAGGGTACCAATCAGCATAAAGTGGAGCATGTAAAATTATACCAATTCCTAGATTGTTAAATTAACATGTATTCTTTTAAATTAATTTCTACACTAAAGAAATGTTAGTGGTGGGGTACTGTGTTACCCGTTATTTGGAATGCAAAGGGAAGAGTCGGCAGGTGAGGGGGCGGGGGGTTGACCCCCTGGTACTCCTCCCTTGGGAACACTTTTGTTATCCCTTACTCTCTTGTAGAGTGTGTACAGTAATTTAAGTATTTCAAGAACATCTGATACCATCTCTCTTCTTTTCTCTTTTCTAGCCTTCGTCACCTCCCCTGAACTCCCCCCACACACACACCCTTGACACCTTGTGTCATGGAAGCTGGCTAGAAAAATATTAAGCTAATTATAAGCTGGAATCAGACGGCACTCAGCCTTATTTTTCTCGGTGTCACACAAAATGAGTTCAACTCCTGTACTAATCATCATAAGATGTTGGGTTAACTGCTTATTAAGGGTCGACATTCATAAAACAACTGTTCCAATCATTCATATGTTACCATGGCAACAAAACAAAGGACAATCTGATGTTTATTGCTTATATTACGGAAAGAATGTTCATTTGGATATACACGGGTGATCTGACAGCATCGGAATGTTACGGCGTGATATTCTTAGAATAAATGAGGGCGTTGATTTCCGAAGACAACAAAAGAACTATTTGCATGCTTTTACCTCCATTAGAGAAAATATGGCAGCGGCCATTACTGACTGAATCAAGCTGATTCATTAATTAATGGATTTATATATTCATTAAGCTACTTAATTAACTGGGAAGGAGATGAAATAAGCCTAGTTTGTACTTCTGCTTTTTAGTATAATTAGTCAGAAGTACCCTGACAATAATATGTAACAGTTGGAATAGAATGTTACGTAACTTGTCAATCGAGTCTAACATTAGGTTATTTTATGTTACTCACAATGCATAGCTAGGTCATTTCGAGACTGGCTGTTTTCCTTTTTCAAAAATTTTTCCTTGGCAAATAAGACGGTGCGTATGTCCGTCATCATTAGCCCAGTCAGAGCAGAACAGTAGGACGTTAAACCCCATTTCATTTCTTATCCAATGAGCCACTGTGGCCCCACTGGTGAAATAAGGAATATAATAAAAGAAAAGGAATGGGAAAAGTTTTATGGTACCTCCTCTTCTTCCTTGTACCCACAGCCTTGGCTGTATTCTTAGATATTTTAATTATTTTGTTTCCCTTCATTTAATCTGTCAAGATTTTCCGCTCCCTTGATTAAATACTCTTCAGGCTTGAGATTCCAGTTAGATTCCTGGTAATGAGTTGCCAATAACAACGACACTTTAAGGGTTTTAGATAATGAAGTAGAAATATGCTATATGTAAGCATGTTAAGCTGTTGATTAGCGCCGTCAATAGCCCTTATAATATCTAACATGGCTACATCTAAATATCTTACACCTAATTAACTCATTTTATCCCACGGGTTACAAATACTACAGATTACTACGCTACTAGTTGGTGGTTGATAATGATACAGTGTGCCGAGAGAGATTTGCTATCTTGGAATCACTACAGCCAGAACACCATGGTTCCTGGTCCCATATATACTAATCACTCTGATACCCCGACTTCCGAACCAGATAAAGATTCTTTGAAAGATGACCTCAGTGATCAGATTCATTAAGAGAGAGAGAGAGAGAAGAGAGAGAGAGAGAGAGAGAGAGAGAGAGAGAGAGAGGTCCACTCGACACAAACTAGGTCATTTCCGGACTAACATATGGTTTAATTTTATTTCAATAATTCGCTTGCGCGTAGGGGTCTTTAGCAGTGGGAGGAAACCGGAGGACCTGGAGAAAACCCATGCGGTTGGACAGGCGAACCTACTCGTTGTCACGTACAACCGGGGATTCGAAAGCACGCCAGTAGGCTCAATGACAGGCTTTATGATACAGCGGGCACATGCTAACCATTCAGCCATCCAACCCCCCTCATTAAAAGATATTCAGACTTCAAGTGATCTACCAGTGGGATCATCTGATGTTGGGATGTGTCAAGTACCCTTTTCAAAACCAAATCGGCCATCCAACTCCCCAGAAATGAAATTGGGTCTAATGCTAACATCCTACTTTTCTGCACAAATCAGGCTTATGAGATTGGAATACGCCATGCGGTGTGCTAAATGAGCAAGGCCTGCAACAATGACATCTGGGCCTCGGCAAGGGTAGAGAGGGAGAGAGAGGGAGGGAAAGGGAGAGGGAGGGAGGGAGAGAGATGGGTTTAAGGTCCACTCCACACAAACTAGGTCATTTCGGGACTAACATGTTTTAATTTTATTTCAATAATTCGCTTGCGCGTATGGGTCTTTAGCAGTGGGAGGAAACCGGAGGACCCGGAGGAAAATCTACGAGGTTTGACAGGCGACCCTACTCCTTGTCACGTACAACCTGGGAATCAATAACCACGTCACTTGACTCAATGACAGACCTTACGATACAGCGCGCACACATCCCCCAGATAACATAGAATAATGGTGTCCGCTATGTAATACACCCCCAAACGACAACCACTAGTTACTTAATCTACCAACAAACAATATATCACACTATTACCCATTTCTGACTGCCGATCTATTATCTCTGATCTGAACGCTCAATTCTTTAATAATTTATATACCACGTCTGCTTTATAGCCAGACAAATCAACTTATCCTTATATGGTAAAAGGTCATCAACTCACACTGACATTTTACGTTTCGTTAATTGCGCTGGTGACCCGTTACAAAAACAATATATCATGAGATTGATGTACATCACATAAAATAATGGATACAAAATCATTTTGCCGTCAGTCGTTTAAATGTTTAAAAGTTAATAGGTTGCACCAAGTGCTAGTCATGAAACTTTTCATTTAGTCTGCACCTAATAATCTTTTAATACGCTAACAGAAAAATCTATGTTCTAAAGAGTTGGATGGGTTAACATGGGATGGAATGGGATGGGAAGACATGGGATGGGATGGGATGCGGTGACATGGGATGTTAATATGTTGAACCAAGTCACTTATGGTTGGATTTTACCCTCATAACCATGGAATCTTTCATTTGTTCATTTAGTATTCTTTTAATATGATAACTATGTTTTAAAGAATGGGATGGGATGGGATGGGATGGGATGGGATGGGACAGAATAGAATGGGGTTTAAAGGTCACCGGAAAAGCTTCATAAATTGTTTAAATAATGCAAGGAATTATGTCAACACATCCTTTCCATAAGTATAACACGAACCTGAATGTCAATATTACCTGCAACAGGTAAACCTTGCTTATCTGCGCCAGCCCTTCTAAAAGGGTCTGCATAAAAACACTGGCTCCAGCTAGCTCTGTGAGCATGCAGACAGTTATATTATCTTCCTGGCAAAATGACAGACATCCGGCCATGCTAATTCAAATCTAATCTCACCCTGTTTTAAAACCCCCAAAGTTTAAATATAAGGCCTATAAGTCTAAATTAGACACTGAAATCCGAACTTTTGTCAAATATTTTATTGCAACCGTTCTTGTTAATAAACCTTTAAGAACATTGAACACGATGATAATGGTTTATTTTTACGGGTAATAACAACTTTATATCTATCTTTATTATATATACAATATACATGGTCTTCTCTTCACCGAGAAAAACTCCTTAATATTTAAACACGGATATACAATTCTCTCTCTCTCTCTCTGTTTATGACTCAGATGGGAGCTGAGAACAAACTACCATTACTGCTACTAGCAGTTTGTGTCTTAATGAAGATTGTTGTCAGTACTTTATCAATAATTAACGCAGAAAAACACTCCAAAAGCAGATAATTAAAAATAGCAAGTTCACCATCTTTCAACTTGTGAGAGTGAAATCCTCCACATTCCATCATAAAACTGAAGAGTTGGTTTATGTTCAGTTGGTAATTTTGCCAGAGGAAGTGGGTCAAGTGTTGGTGTTAAAATATTTTAATTTTACAAAGTATACGATTTGATAACATACGAAGTCAAAGTCAAACTATTCCTTTCATAGGGAGAGAGAGAGAAAGAGAGAGAGACAGAGAAATGGGGTTTAACGTCCACTCGACACAAACTTGGTCATATCGGGACTAACACAGGGTTCAATTTTATTTCAATAATTCACTTGCGCGTAGGGGTCTTTAGCAGTGGGAGGAAACCGGAGGACCCGGAGAAAACCCACGAGGTTGGACTCCATAGGGAGAGAAATAGGGTTTAATGTCTACTCGACACAAACTAGGTCATTTCACGACTAACATTTATTATTCAATTTTATTTTAATACTTTGCTTGTGCGTAGGGATCTTAAGCTGTAGAAGGACACCGGAAGACAATGAGAAAACCATCAAGGTTGCACCGGCAACCCTTCCCCTTGTCACGTACAAGTGGAAATGAAATGAAATGAAATGGGGTTTAACGTCCTACTGTTCTGCTCCTAACCTGGGCTAATGAAGACGGGCATATGCCATACAGTGTGCTATGAAAGAAATTTTGCCCGGGCAGCGGCGCTACGGCCTACTCTTATATTGAATTCCAACTGCCAAGGGATATTTTACGTGCTCGCCAATGTGTACACGGGACCTCGGTTTTTCGTCCCATCCGACTAGTCAGCTGTCCTTGTCAGGCCCTCCGTCCTGCATCACTGACGTACAAGTGGGGAATCAGAAACATGTCACTTGACTCAATGGCAGACCTTATGATCTAAAGCGCGCGCGATAACCATTCAGCCACCCAGTCACCCAACCCTCCCATTCCACACGTATTAAATGTATAACTTCAAGTAGCCAAGTATGTAGCCTAATTATTTCCCAGAACCAATATATTGATGATAGAAGAAGAAGAAGAGACTTTATTGCATAAAAAACCTTACAAGGTTATGTGCATATACAAATAAAATAATAGAAATATACATGAAAAAAAACAAAGGATATATACATGGACATAATTATACAAAGATACACAACTTTACAAAGACATGAACGAATTGTATATAAAAGCTTCTCAACATTTTAAAATTTCTGTATTTTTATTCATCAACAGTATTTTAAATTGTTGTAAATCATTCAGTTTATAAAAATTTGGTTTGTGAACTAGAATTAATCTTAAATCGGGGAATTCTATTGCAAAAAAAAATTACTTTGTGTTTTCAATGTCTGTCGATGATACTGAGTTAAAAAGACTTAGCTACTTTAAAGGTTTCATGTGACGAAATAATGGGAACCGAAAGCACCGTAATGTAGAATCCTGAAAACTTGGAAACTAATAATTCATGAATGGACAGTAATCCTGAAATCTCAGACACTCATTTATAGTGTCAATGTAAGAATGGGGTTCTAAATTATTTGCGTATATTTAGTTCTCCTTATATGAAGGTCAGAAAATGACACTAAATTATTCATAATACCATTTACGGGCCAAAGATTGGACTTCAATAATTCATGAGAGTTTGAGTCGTTCGTTTGTCCACTGCAGGTGGATGGAATACCAAACATGTTAAAGTATCCGTTCGAATCAACAATTTAAACCAGTGGATATTTTCACGTCCAGCTTGTCTGTCAACAAACTAAGTCCTATGTCCACTAAATCAACATTGTATTGGTCAAGGGACTGGACGTTACTAATCCTTCACATCAAACGGGTAATTAAGCCTGGCGCCCTGGGCGGTCTTAGAGCATCTTTGCTCGTTAAATGGATGTATCTTTAAGTCGGAACAGACACAGATTACCACCATAAAACTATGTGATCGCTTCCAGGTACCGAATTAATTGAAGGTAATTACGTACAAGTTATTACATACTTAAACAACAATTCCAAACATGACTTCCTTGACCCCTACGACCCCACAAGATCACAGAAAAAGTGTTTATTTAATTAAGGAAGTTAACCTTTGAACTTATGGATATGATTTGCTGTAGACTTTTGGTCTCAGGTTTCTCTTTAAGACAGCAATCAGGAGAATAATCAACTCTGGTTTTAACTATGAAATGAAATGAAGTTTCGATCCCTGCATTGGCCGAGAAAGTTCATCTCGATTTTCCGGCGTGGTTTCCCCTTGTCAGTGATGCAGAACGGAGGGCCTGACAAGGACAGCTGCCTAGTCGTTCGGATGGGACGAAAAACCGAGGCCCCGTGTACACATTGGCGTGCACGTAAAAGATCCCTTGGCAGTTGGAATTCGATATAAGAGTAGGCCGTAGCGCCGCTGCCCGGGCAAAATTTCCCTCATAGCACACTGTATGGCGTATGCCCGTCTTCAATTAGCCCAGGTTAGGTGCAGAAGAGTAGGACGTTAAACCCCATTTCATTTCATTTCATTATGAAATACACCATACAGTGTGCTATGACGGAAATTTTGCCCGGCAGCGGCACTATCGCCTACTCTTATATCAAATTCCAACTGCCAAGGGATCTTTTACATGCATTCCAATATATACACGGGACCTCGGTTTTTCATCTCATCCGAAGGACTAGACAGCTGTCCTTGTCAGGCCCTCCGTCCTGCATCACTGACAAGGGGGAACCACGCCGGAAAATCTGGATGAACTTTCTTGGCCAATGCAGGGATCGAACACCAGAACTCCATCCAACCCCCTGGGTTTTAACAGAAATTATCTGAGTAAACCAAGCATCCCATGGCATAGCGAGTTTATTATTGTCTTGGACAGTTAATAAATGTCTAATTAAACATACATTATGCAAGAGGTAAATCTGCCTATTGCAGGTCTTTCACTGGATTTGAATCCGATATGCTGCTCAATGCCCATTGATGATTAAAACCAAAAATGGATAATCGAGGCTATGTTTTTTTATCGCACTGACTTTAGTAATGATGATCGAGGCTAGGCCTAAAATTCATTCGCTAATATCTCGGTTCAGAGTGCAGCAAATTGATTGTAAAGGGAAAATGCTGAAAATATCAGTCAAATTGTTTGACACTAACCCGAGAACTGTAGCCTTGATTGTCATTGTTACCGTCACGATAATTAACAAAGTCTTGATTATCCATTTTTGTGTTTAATCATCAACAGACGTTGAACAGCAGATCAGATTCAAATCCAATGAAAATCGGACACATAAGATGGCATCGAGAGTTAAATATGGTCTTTTCATGTTAATAAATGTCTAATGAATAGTTTGCATAACATTTAAGGTCTAAAGAAAAACTCCAACAGACAGATTTAGTTCTTGCATAACCTATGTTTAACTGAAAAATAGTTTTCTTTTTTCATTTATAAACAAAATTTATTAGCTGTGTTATAGTTTTCAAGGAGTTGGAATAAAAACCGATAAATAAACGTAATGTCGTCTACCTTCTCTATAATTACCTTACCATCTACGTCGCTCGTAACTTAACTCTTTTATTCTGTAATTACATATTACACGATATGATATTTGATTAAAAATCTACACAGAAGCCAAGACTACACGATATGATACTTGATTTAAATTCTACCCACAAGACAAGATGATTATTGTATTTATTTTATACGCTATAGACCCAAACTTAAAATAAAATACATACCAGTACATTAAAACTAATCTCTTAACTTTGAACTGTTTTTATTATTTCATTATTTTCAGACAAGTTTAAAGTTTTTAAAACAGACTGATGGATTTGATTGAGTAAAATCACCAAAGTGGGATTGGATGGCCGAATGGGTAGCATGTGCGTGCTGTATCATAAGGTCTGTCAACTGGCGTGGTTTCGAATCCCCGGTTGTACGTGACAAATAGTAGGGTCGCCTGTCCAACCTCGTGGATTTTCTCACGTTTCTCTGGTTTCCTCCCACTGCGAATTATTGAAATAAAATTAAACCATGTTAGTCCCGAAATGACCTAGTTTGTGTCGAGTGGACGTTTAAACCCCATTTCTCTCTCTCTCTGTACTTGTCAGGCCCTCCGTCCTGCATCACTGACAAGGGGAAATGTAAAAAGTACTAAGGTATTAATACAAAACGACAAATTGATTTTTTGAAACCAAAAATGAAGATCAATCATCAATAGAATCCAGCTGTATCGTAAATCAGAAACTCGATCCATGTGTGGGCGTAGCAACAAACGAACAATCCGACATCAAAAAAAAAAATCATTACTCTTGTTAAAAAGACACCCAAATAGATCGCAACCAGTCATAAATTAATGTAAAACTCAAGGACAGGAACTAGAAACAAATGTTATATGTCGAAGATATGCATATCGATGACAAAATAACATGATATGTCATTGGTTGGAGAACAATGGTAGTATTGACCATGTGATTGAATTTTAAAATATTTTACAGATGGGTTAGCGATAAAATTACACCAAATAACATTTTCAATATTCATCAATAAAACATGTAAAAACAGAATACAAGATGGTATTGCATTTCCATACAAGATGATGTATTGTTTTCCATGCAGGACGGTGTATTGTGTTCCATACAGAATGGTATTGTCTTCCATAAACTGATTTATCAATGGTTGAATTAGAGCTCGGGACGCAAAACTGTGGCACATTGGACCATTCCATGTGACACAAAGGACCATATATTCTATGTGCCACAATCGACCACTACAAATGACATTGGAACATACCACGCGACACACTGCACCATTTAAAGTGGCATATTGGACCATTTCATGTGGTACATAAGACCATTTCAAGTGACATATTAGACCATTCCATATGACACATGGCACATTGGACCATTTCATGTGACACATTAGACCATTCCTATGACACATTGGACAATTCCAAGTGGCACAATGGACCATTCCATATTATAGTACATTGTACCATTGTAAGTGACACACTGCACCATTTCAAGAGATATTGGACCGACCAAGAGACATATTGGACCGACCAACTGACCAAGAGACATATTGGACTGACCAAGAGACATATCCAACCAAGAGACATATTGGACCGTCCAAGAGAAAAATTGGACCGACAAAGTGGTACATTGGACCATATTTGACCATGAATCATTTCTACCGGTATACCAAACAAGATGGCAGAGTAGATGTAATATTGACATAACAAGCACTTCTACATCTCACAAGATGGTGTAGCACATTTATCTACATCCACAATGTGGTAATACAAACAACTGACACATTTTATAAAAATAAACATCCACAGTGCATCATTTATACAACTGTAAGGGAGGTTGGATGGCCGAATGGTTAGCATGTGCATGCTGTAGCATAAGGTCTGTCATTACCCAGTTGTACGTGACAAGGAGTAGGGTTGCCTTCCAACCTTGTGGGTTTACTCTGGGTCCCCCAGTTTCCTCCCACTGATAAAGACCCCTACGTGCAAGCGAATTATTGAAATAAAATTGAACCATGTGTTAGTCCCGAAATGACCTAGTTTGTGTTGAGTGTACTGATCATAGCAAGATAAATCATTTAATACTCAGTGGCTAAATAACTACAACAATAAATATATATTCTTGCTAGTCATGTTATATGATTGTACACCATCTTTCATGATGTAATCTTCTTATGTTGAAAACAGAAAAATAATCAAAATTTGAGACGTGATAACAGAATGTAATATTGTACGTGATTTAATGGAATATGTAAAAACTGTGACATTATCTCAAAATAAACAAATACAAGTTTTCATTTATTCTTTTTATGTTATTTCCAACTCAAGGTTGAAATAAGTATCAAACTGGACTGTCCATACCATTTTCTGGAGGAGGGGGGAGGGGGAAAGCGGTTGTACGTGACAAGGAGTAGAGTCACCTGTCCGACGTCGTGGGTTCTCTCTGGGTCCCCCGGTTTCCTCCCACTGCTAAACACCCCTACACTACACGCAAGCGAATTATTGAAATAAAATTGAACCATGTGTTAGTCCGAAAATGACCTAGTTTGTGTCGATTGAACATTAAACCCCATTTCTCTCTCTCTCTTTTTGAGTGTGTCTGTCTTGAGTTTCTGAATATTTTCGTGACATTTTTTTTAACAGAATAATTATTTGGATGAATGTACAACATGTTGTATCAACCTGTCATCTCGTAAAATGATTTAATACGCACACCAAGGTTAGGTTCACGGATAAATACATCCCAAGATGCCTTGAATTGATAATGATTTATCGCTCCTTCGCAGTCTGCTGGTCGTACAAGGTGATGGGTTAATCAAGTTTAATCTATATTGGTGTATTATTCTGTGATAATCGACAAACGACAAACGACAAACATACAATTCAGTATTCAAAGTGTAAAACGCAGTCTAGTACAACCATATATTATATAATGTTTCAACTCAGAGGTGGTGGGTTGAGGAGAGGGGGGGGGGTTATTCATCCAAATTTTTTTGTTTGTTTTTGTCTAATTTTTATCCTTATAAATGAAATGAAATGAGTTTTTAACGTCCTACTGTTCTGCTCCAACTGGGCTAATGAAGACCGGCATATGTCATACAATGTGCTATGAGGGAAATTTTGCCCCGGCAGGGGCACTATGACCTACACTTATATCAAATTCCAACTGCCAAGGGATCTTCTACATGCATGCCAATGTATACACAGGACCACCAACAAGGGGAAACCACATCGGACAATCCTGATGAACTTTCTCGGTCAATGCAGGGATCGAACACGTAACCTCTAGGCGAGCGAGCCAGCGACTTATCCACTTAGCCACTGTGGCGCCATTATACTATATATATTATCTCCTATTATATAAAAGTTACAGAACACCATGTTTATTTTATACATGAAATAAATTAAGATAATATTGGTATAAACAGGTATATATTGATGACATCTAGAAACAGCCACATGAAATCATATTAAAGCTGATAAAATAACTATTCACTAGACATGTAGGCAAACAAATTGTAAAGTAAAAGTAAGATAATAAGACATTGTACCCTGAAATAAAGGGTGGTTGGGGGTTGATGTGTCTAATACATCTGTAATAAGATCTATTATTGAGTGATAGGTGTGAGAGAGAGAGAAGAGAGAGAGAGAGAGAGAGAGAGAGATGGGGTTTAACATCCACTCGACACAAACTCAGTCATTTTGGGACTAATCATTGAGTCTGTATGTCATATAAGGAGAGAGAGAGAGGGGGAGAGAGAGAGGGAGAGAGAGAGAGAGAGAGAGAGAGATGGGGTTTAACGTCCACTCACACAAACTAGGTCATTTCGGGTCTAGTCATTGAGTCTGTATGTGATATAAGGAGAGAGAGAGAGAGAGAGAGAGAGAGAGAGAGAGACAGAGGGAGAGAGAGAGAGGGAGAGAGAGAGAGTAGAGAGAGAGAGAGTAGAGAGAGAGAGAGAGAGAGAGAGATGGGATTCAACCTCCATTCGACACAAACTAGGTCATTTCCGGACTAATCATTGAGTCTGTATGTCATATAAGGAGAGAGAGAGAGAGAGAGAGAGAGAGATAGAGACTAATCATTGAGACTGTATGTGATATAAAGGAGTACGAACAGTTGAGCATCTCATGGTTTTCATGCAGGTACTTCTACAGTTAAAGACGGCTACATGCAAATGGATTATCTAAATAAAATTATGCCATGTTAGTCCCAAAATGACCTGGTTGAAGTTAAATGGATGTTAAACACCCTTTCTCTCTCCGAGGTGGTGTTCATAAAAGAACCCTTGACAGTTGGAATTCGATGAAAACTAGGCAGAAATGCAACACAGTCCAAGTAAAATTTCACTTATAACATGGCATATGCCCGTCTTCCTTAGCCCAGTGGCTGCAGAACAGTAGGACGTTAAACAACATTTCATTTCATTTATCTACATGGCATATGGGACATGAGAAACTCCATCTACATTAGTGTTGTGAGGATCCCTCTCGAGGCAGATCTGAGATCACGATTGGATCCGTCTGCACAATACAGATAGCCTCGATACCAAAACACATTATTACATTTAATATAAACAAGCACAATTAACGTTGCTATTAAAAATCTATCAGCATCGTCATTAAACGGAACATTAAAATCTTGTCAGACATTTTCTTTCTTTTGTTAGAAATTAAATATTTGGTTACTGGACGTTTATTACACTATAATCATGGCTGGTCTAGTGATTAAATGTTAATTATTTCTATGACAAACAACAGCGGGCCTTTCATGCCCTAATATCTCAACAAATTAGATGGATTACAGATTTAATGACTTCTTCCATGTTGGCTTCTAAACCAAGTTTCTATGTATATTTGTATCTTTATCACTGATTGAAATTTAAATGAAATGAAATGAGTTCTAATGTCTTACATTTCTGCAAAATCTGAATTAATGAGAGAGAGAGAGAGAAAGAGAGAGAGAGAGAGAGAGAGATGGTGTTTAACGCCCATTCAACACAAACTAGGCGATTTCGGGACTAGCACATGGTTCAATTTTATTTCAATAATTCGCTTGCGTGTAGGGGTGTTGAGCAGTGGGAGGAAACCAGAGGACCCGGTGTAAACCCACAAGATTGAACAGGCGACCCTACTCCTTGTCAGGTACAACCGGGGAATCGAAACCACGCCATTTGACTCAATGACAGACCTTATGATACAGCGCACATGTGCTAACCATTTGGCCATCCAACCCCCTTAAAAAAAAAAAGAGGGTGAAAGAAGAATGAATGATTTCTGTTCTGAGTTGGTAACAACTTGGCTGTTGCATTATTCAGTCAAACGTCAAGAATGCTTCAAATTGCTTCTGACAAATGGCTTTTTATTGTCATTCACGGAAGGTCAGCCTTCTAGATTAATGTAAAAATGTTCAGAGATGAAAAAAAACTCAAGTTCTATAATGAATGTTGAAATAGATTTGGACTAAAACAGATCATGAAGAATTAGTTTCGTAAACCCTGTCATTATCAGGTAAAATCTACATCAAACTCTGTCAAATTTGACGTTTAATTACCAACCGCTTTCTGCAAGAAAGTTTTTATCCATAACCTCTGCACAGGGACATATCAAAATGAATTCGTAAAGACACTTAATAACATTTTTTTGAACCAAGAAAATTGTTTTGTTAATTTTTAGAGTAAAGCTATCAGGGAATGAAGACATTAAATTGTCTCAGAACGGCACCTGTTTTCATGCAAAGAAACCCGTTTTTGTTAATCTTTAAAGTACCCAATCAAGAAGATGGGAGGATGATTGACGTTTATTTCAACCTTTCGGAATCTTGTCGTTAATAAAATAATAATTAAAATCTTACCACCGACACCAGCGAGATGTTACGAGTTAGAAATAAAACAAGGAACTTACCTGAAAATATAAAAAATACAAAAAATAAAATAACATGAATATATTTGTATAAGATAGGTTGCTAGGAAACGAAACATACGCCCACAGCAGCTCAATTGTCCGGGCAGTCAACAAGAAATGAAATGAAATGGGGTTTAACGTCCTACTGTTCTGCTCCGAACTGGACTAATGAGGACAGGCATATGCCATACAGTGTGCTATGAGGGAAATTTTGCTCGGACAGCGGCACAACGGCCTACTCTTACATCGAATTCTAACTGTTAATGGATCTGGAGGACCTGGAGAAAACCCACGAAGTTGGCCAAGCGACCCTACTCCTTGTCACGTACAACCGGGGATTCGAAACTACGCCAGTTGACTCAATGACAGACTTTATGATACAGCGCGCACATGCTAACCATTCGGCCAGCCAACCCCCCACTCAATGACAGGTCTTATGATACAATGTGGAAGCGTTAAACCATTGGGCCACATCAATGAGGGGTGTTTGATGGCTGAATGGTTAGCGTGCGCGTGCTGTATCATAAAGTCTGTCATTGAGTCAACTGGCGTAGCTTCGAATCCCCGGTTGTACGTGACAAGGAGTAGGGCAGCCTGTCCAACCTCGTGGGTTTTCTCCGGGTCCTCCGGTTTCCTCCCACTGCTAAAGACCCCTACGCACAAGCGAATTATTGAAATAAAATTGAACCATGTTTTAGTCCCGAAATGACCTAGTTTGTGTCGAGTGGACGTTAAACCCCATTTCTCTCTCTCTCTTTCCACATCAATGACCGACTTTGATTGACAGTAAAAAACAACACATGTTGCGATACGGGTAGTTAGAAGTTATGTTAGTTTTAAAACCCAGCATGTTGATTAACATGTCAATCTCTTTCATAGTTTTACGACTAATTATCTTCGACCCCTAATTAAACCCCTCCTAGATCCTCACAGAAAGTGACATTGTTTCGTGTGGAGGGGGCATGATTTGGAAACAACATTTAAAATAATTATTGGTTAAAGACATTCTGACGATATTAACGATATTAACAGTGAGTGAAGGAATTAACGAAATAAAAACGAAACCGTATATCATGCTCTGGGTGATGGACAAACGTTGATTCCGTCACGTTAATACCATATTTAGCTTTACGAAATATTTCTCTTGTGGCATTCCGGACAGCCCTTAATTAACTATGTACTTCAGACTCCAAGTGAATAGGGTTTTTTCCATTACCAGAATTTACCATGATGCAAATGGTGGAGTTGATCAAGGCCCCACGACAATAGGGTCCCACAATAAATGACAAAAGATGTAGCAAAAAAACATTATTCTAATTTAATCCTGTCTATTAGCAATAATAAAGAGAGAGAAATGAGGTTTAAAGTCCACTCAACACAAACTAGGTCCTTTCGGGACTAACACATATTTCAATAATTCGCTTGCACACAGGGGTCTTTAGCAGTGGGAGGAAACCGGAGGACTTGGAGAAAACCCACCAGGTTGGTCAGACGACCCTGCTCACATACAACCAGGGAATCGAAACCACGCCAGTTGACTCAATGACAGACCTTATGATACAGTGTGCACACTAACCATTCTGCCATCCAACCTCGCCTAGCAATAATAATCCGCATTAAGAATAATTATACCCCAGTCAATATTTTTGGAATCTTTTATGAATTTTCAATAAGATTCGACGTATGTTGATGTCCGATTGGGCATGTTCTGGCATATACGGCTGAAACAGCATCCCAGTATGTCATTTTATTTTCATTTTTAAAGATAAAATCTATTTTACAGTTTGGATTTAGTTTTATAATGAAATATATATGTGTGTGTGGGTACTATAATCTTTTGGTGCTTAGAGGGCTCTGAAGGTCTTAATCCAGCCCCAATTGCACACATCCATTGTTCATAAAGCAGACATTATTTCTATGAAATATCTGATTCAGACACAATAGCAATTTCTTCTCATATGAAAGCGTGTAATTTCTGCTGAAGGCATCCACGTTGCGCTATAATAGTTATTGTCATATGCCTTAATCACACTATTGATTTTAAGAACCAACCAAAAAATACTTTGGTGAAATTTTCGAACGAGAAAGATGAGAAGGCTAGTGTTAGAATTGTTTTGGTTATAAAATACCAAAGGTATGTTACAAAGAGACGAAAAAAAATTAAAACAAATGACAACATGTTCGTAGATCAATAAGAAGCTCTCAAGTAAAACTTCAAACAAAATGAATATTTTAAATGTGTTGTCGATATATAATGGAATAATATCGAAAGAAACAAAAACACCCCAAAAAAATCCCCAGTGCAATGTATCAGAATCTTTCTTAATAATGTCATTCGAGCTTCCAGGCTAATAAGACATGCAATGTCATTGTGTTCACAGACATGCATTAAAGTAATTTCAAGAACAAGAAGTTATGCTAATGGAGACAGAATATCTTTCTATAAAAAATACAAAACTTTCAACAGGCTAAAATAAAACTATCTGGTATTGTTTTTTGTGTCATAAAATCCAAATGGTTTATGTTTAATGTTTTAAGTGGTTTCTGGTTTTCTAGAAACACTGCACAAACAGTATAAAAGAGAGAGAGAGAGAGAGAGAGAGAGAGAGAGAGAGAGAGAGAGAGAGAGAGAGAGAAATGGGGTTTAACGCCCACTCGACACATACTAGGTCATTTCGGGACAAACACATGGTTCAATTTTATTTTAATAATTTGTTTGTGCATAGGGGTCTTTAGCAGTGGAAGGAAATTGGAGGACCTGAAGAACCTACGAGGTTGGACAGGCGATCCTACTCCTCGTCACGTACAACCGGGGAATCGAAACCACGCCAGTTGACTCAATGACATGGGTTTTCTCTGTGTCATCTGGTTTCCTCCCACTGCTAAAGTACCTTACGCTTAAGAGAATTATTGAAATAAAACTGAATCATATGTTAGTCCCGAAATGACCTTAAACTCCATTTTGTTCCATGTCTATTAATTCCCAGCTTGTACGTGACGAGGAACAGGGTTGTCTATCCAACATCGTGGGTTTTCTCCGGTTTCCTCCCACTGCTACAGACCCCTACACACAAAAGAATTATTGAAATAAAATTGAACCGTATGTTAGTCCCAAAATGACATAGTTTGTGTCGGGTTTTATCCCTCTCTATTGGATACTAAATAGCGTGTGTCCATCAGTACAGGAATTTATATACATATTATATATCTTAATATCTCGTCTGGTCTCGTCCAATTAGTATCATTTCACGACGAGACTGTCCAAGTGGAGGACGCTTCATCTTCCTGAAGGAAACGGACAGACGCCACATCTGTCTCTATTTTAACTCCAATCCCGTCGAGTCCTCCAGGAATCCTGCTAATTGAAGGTTTGATTCATCCTGCTTTAATCAGATACGTCTCGAAACAGACGACGCAAAACTCCTGAGATGTAAAATGTGAAACGCAATCACACGACAGAAATATTTGTCATCGTTTAAATTCTGTCACCTCCCGGCGACGCCCAGAAACTCATTATTTTTTTTTTATTCATCAACTTGTAAATTCCTCTAATCTAAGGCTTCTTCTCTGTAAGTTTAGCGGAAGGGAAGCAGCCAAAGTTTGATCAAAGAAAACAGCAATGAAATTAGACCGTTTGAAATTAGCCCAGATCTTTTCTTTGTTTCCGAATAAGGATGATTAATTTGGGTTGGGATGAGGCTCAGCTTTCCATCAAGGGTATTAAAGGTGTAATTTCCGTTATTTTGTGGCGATAAAACGACGATATCAATATATTTATTAAGACTTATCATAATTACTGTTGTCTGCTTTAACGGATTTTCTACCATAAATGTCTGAAAGTCGGAAATCAAAATCTGGTTCATGGGGTAATTAACGTCTGGATGATTTAACACAAACATAAAAACATTGGTGTGAGAGGGAGAGAGAGAGAAATGGGGTTTAAAGTCCACTCGACCTAGTGTGTGTCGAGTGGACGTTAAACCCCATTTCTCTCTCTTGAATGAAATTTTCAAAATATTTGTTTCTCATTATCTATTTCTGAACAATAATAGCAGGAACGGACAATTCTTTTATCTAATTCTAATATAATGCATCTTTAGCTAGGGATCAGTAACATTGTCAAACATCGATTCCAGTTGGATTTTGTGTGGGTTTTATTTATTGTGGATGTTTCTAAATACAGAAGTCCAGCATGTATAAATATGGTCATTTATATTTAAATATAGACGTCAAGCATGTCCAAATATGGTCATTTATATTTAAATACAATAATTTACATGACCGTCCTGTTTCTTACATTAACATAAGTTTATTGTCGTTTATGTAAAACACATATACAAATATGGTCATTTATATACAGACGTAAAGCATGTCCAAATATGGTCATTTATATTTAAATACAACCATTTACATGATCGTCTTGTTTCGTACGTTAACACAAGTTTATTGTCGATTATATAAAACAGTTGGGCTTCATCATCAAACAGCAATTTAAAAACTAAATTTATACAATTCTTTTTCTGAATTCAAGCCATTAGAGACAGTTTGAGATAAATTACAATCCAAAACATCAAAATGATTAGCAAGTTAACAAAAATATAACCCAGTTTGTATAATTTATTTAAAAATTACAACGAAAATCATTTTTCTTAACAAAGAAATGTCACCCTCTTAATGAGAATAACTTCGATTTCACACGGACGACGCAAGATTCCGCGAACGTATTTGTCATCTGAGCGAAGATTTGTCACCAATCAGTCGAACGAACCATGGTGATATTAACAAGTGAGGTTGTAATTGTTTTATAATAATCATAATTGAAACGCGGTCGACATGTTACACGTTGTTTGGTGGTTTCCAGATCATTCCCCTCTTTATCACTTCAGGGTAGGTTGCACACAAAGGTCCCTGGAGTATATCTGCGTAACAACCGAATAAAAAAATCTTTTATATCTACGAACAATAGAATACAAATTCTACGTCTTGTAATGAGGAATAATTGATGCTCTGAGATATTGATCAGACAGATTGAACTTAGCTTTACAAAATATATTAAGGCCTATTTAACCTTTTTTTCATGGATGGATTGAAAATAAACTGTATCACAGTTTATTAAACATTTCTTTCATGGATGGATCAAACATAAAGTTTAACGCAGCATAGCAAACCTTTATATCCATGGACGGATCGAAAATAAACTTTACCTAAACCTATTAAACATTGCTTCCAACATCTATCTTTACAATTTAACTTATAGAGACAGATAATTCCTTTTTAAAGATATTAACACCCAGGAAACCATCAACGATTCTTACAGTTGAGTTACGCAAATCAAACATCCATCATGCTCTTATAGTTAAAAAAAGACTCAGAGGACCAGGAGAAAACCCACAAGGTTGGACAGGCGACCCTACTCCTTGTCACGTACAACCAGGGAATCGAAAACATGCCAGTTGACTCAATGACAGAACTTCTGATACAATGTGTCAAATGTCTGACATCTTAGACTCAATTGCTGCTCGTATGACCTCTGACGTGACCTATCGCAACAACCGGTCAGATCTTCATGTAGTGTAGGCCATCGAAAGTATAAAAATCTGTATTTTAATTAGACTGCCTATTGCAGGTTTTTCTTTATCCCTGAAATGTTATATAAACTATTAATTAGACATTTATTAACAAAACGCGACCATAATCGACTCTCGATGGCATCGGATACTCGAGATTTGAACTAGATTATAGCAGTTCGCCATTTAAAAATTTAATTTAAAAATGGGAAAGCGAGGCTAAGTCCCAATTATACCAGTGCCCTGGTTACCACTATGCACACACCTTGTCAAAACTACAAACAATGATAACTTGGCTGAGAATGAAGTAATTTGAATAAAATTTTTAATATTTTCCTTTTTTATCATTTTATCATCTATTTTTGAATTATTATAGCAAGAATGACCAACTCTTTATTAAACTCTTAACTAATGTATCTTTAAAAGAGATGAGTGAGACGGAAAAGAGAGAGAGAGAGGGATAGGGTTAACGGCCACTCAATACAAACCAGGTCATTTTGGGACTAACACATGGTTCAATTTTATTTCAATAGGGGGTCTTAAGCAGTGGGAGGAAACCGGAGGACCCAGCGAAAACCCACGATGTATCTTTAAACATCAATTACAAACACATCACAGCTCCACGCTACATCAAAGCTTTTAATCAGAAAAAAAAAATGAAAATTAATAGAATTTGTTGTAAAACTATTCTCGTCTTACGGTGTTATTAATGTTTTATAATCAAAGTGGTTTTTATGAAGATTTCCTGAACACTTCTAATTGTTTCTGTTCGTCTTGATGAGGTAACAGTATTTGAAACAATCAATAATAAAGTTTATTTGTCTTTCTTTTAAAAAAGAAAATGGAGTGAGAGAGAGAAAGAGATTCTAATTGTTTATGTTCGTCTTGATGAAGTTACAGTATTTGAAATAATCAATAATAAAGATTATTTGTCTTTGTTTTTAAAAAGAAAATGAAAGGATGTGCAGGTACAAGAGGGGAGGGGGGGGGGAAGAGGGGAAGAGAGAGAGAGAGAGAGAGAGAGAGAGAGAGAGAGAGAGCGGTGGGGTTTAACATTCACTCGACACAAACTAAGTCATTTCGGGACTAATATATGGTTTAATTTTATTTCAATAATTCGCTTGCGCGCAGGGGTTTTTAGCAGTGGGAGGAAACCGGAGGTTGGACAGGCAACCCTACTCCTTGTCACGTAAACCACGCCAGTTGACTCAATGATAGGCCTTGTGATACAACGCGCACATGCTAACCATTCGGCCATCCAACCCCCCTTGATCCAAATGAAGTGCTAATATCAATTTTATAAAACCTGTTACAAATATTTGATTGATAAAAATGACAATAGACTTTCTCAGTTAATCAATATTGCTGAACGATACAAAAACTACTTGTGGATATAAAATATCTTATAATGAACTCTCCACTCCATTAGTTGGATAATTCACATGCAGCTGCTGTGAAAACCTTCTTCTTAAACAATGTGTTAACATGTTTGTCGTTATTTGTTTTGCGTTGTGAAAGAAAATACGAGCCATGTAAATGGTGTTTAAAATATATTTGCTTAAAGTTTGTCAATACATCATTAAACGAGATAATGACCTGGCGAATATTCGCCACCTGGATTGACGGAACTGTTTCAGACGACATCTCCGTGGGTATCATAAACAGCTGTGTGTACTGGTTTTACTGTATCTATTTTATTCAACATGTTTCTACGTTACTTTGAAGAATGTATCAATATAACGTTACAGGTTAAATACAAATTAAAAACAAAACTGTTATTATAGCCATATGTGTATGAGAGAGAGAGAGAGAGAGAGAGAGAGAGAGAGGGCAGAGGGCAGAGGGCAGAGGGGAGGGGAGGGGAGGGGAGAAGATAGGAGAGGAGAGGAGAGGAGAATATAGGAGAGGAGAAGAGAGGAGAGCAATGGGGAGGGGAAGAGAGGAGAAGAGAAGAGGGGAGAGGAGAGGAGGGGACAGGAGAGGAGGGGACAGGAGAGGAGAAGAGAGGAGTGAGGAGGGGAGAAGAGAGGAGGGGATAGGAGAGGAGAAGAGAGGAGAGCAATGGGGAGGGGAAGAGAGGAGATGAGAAGAGGGGAGAGGAGTGGAGAAGAGAGGAGAGGGGAGGGGAGGCCAGAGGAGAGGAGAGGAGTGAGGAGGGGAGAAGAGAAGAGAGGAGGGGAGAGAAGGGAGATGGTATCAGATGTTCTTGAAAGACTTAAATTACCGTACACACTCTACAAGAGAGTAAGGGATACCAATAGTGGATTTAAGGGATTAGTACCAGGGGGGTCACCCCCCGCCCCCCTCCCCACTGGCTCTTCCCTTTGCATTCCAAATAACACAGTACCCCACTACTAACATTTCTTTTGTGTAGAAATTGATTAAAAAGAATAAATGTTTATTTAACAATCTAGGAATGCGCATGTTTTTACATGCTGCACAGAGTATTGGCAACCTGCCCCCCCCCCCCAGCCCTCCGATCATCAACTAAACATTTTTAATTCAACATTTATTCAAAAAACATAATTGAATGTCACTATAAGTAACGCCCACAGAATTCAACATCGCGTGTTACCAATAACATAATGTAAACCCATTCCTTTGAACAGAAATATTCTTATACCAAATATGCATGTCAATTTCAATAAACAGTTCTTTGAGTTAAATTATTTAATGGAATTTCACCATTTACATTCTTTAGATTTTCAATGTATAAAATGTCATGTCGTTTTGTACCTGAACACATTAAATTGATCAGAACAACACAAGTTGAATTCAATAATATCATCCAGCGAATTTTGATTAATTCATATATCATGATAGTTCAGGTCAGGTCGATTAGTACAAAGAGAGAGAAATGGGATTTAACATGTCCTTAACACAAACTAGGTCATTTTGGGACTAACATATGGTTCAATTTACTTTTAAGAGAGAGAGAGAGAGAGAAATGGGATTTAACATGTCCTTAACACAAACTAGGTCATTTTGGGACTAACATATGGTTCAATTTACTTTTAAGAGAGAGAGAGAGAGCGAGAAATGGGGTTTAACGTCCACTCGACACAAACTAGGTCATTTTGGGTCTAATATATGGTTTAATTTTATTTCAATAATTCGCTTGCGTGTAGGGTTCTTTAGCAGTGGGAGGAAAACGAAGGACCCCGGAGAAAACTCACGAGGTTGGACAGGCGACTCTATTCCTTGTCACGAACGAAATGGGGAATCTAAACCATGCCACGGAGTTTCTGGTCCTACATGCACGTTAACCATTCTACCTCCCCCCCTCCAGCAAAAAGAGAGAATGAACCAAATCTACTAGGGTTTAACATCTTCTCAAAAAATATAGGTCCCTCAGGACTAAAATGGTAGGCCTATACTTTTATTTTAATTTTCAAATGCGTATTTGTTTTTAGCAGCAGGAGGAAATCAGTGAAGCTGAAAAGAAAGCCCACCAGATGAAGCAGTAAACACCTATTCTGTATCACATACAAGCACGAGATCGAACACATGACTTGCATAGATGACATACATAATGATTCATCATCTAAAGTCCAAAGTCAAAACTATATGACATTATTTACGAAAAGTATTTTAAGATGTTAAATTGTTAATAAACCAGGGTTGAAATCAGTTTGTCTCGGCATTCCTTTTATCTTTTCATCGTTTACCGTGAAACAAAGTAGTGCAGCTTTACAGTTGTTCTAATACTTCTTGAGATATATATACATATATATATATATCTCTGTCAGTGTCACAGCTGATTTCAAACTGTCAACGTATCCCCCACAGGACCTCAATTTTCGGCCATCCAAGGCCAACATCTATATTCTCAAACCTTTGTCTCACCTCGGAGCGTACAGCAAATCAAAACAGCAACCTTAAACATACATTATGTAAGAGCTAAATCTGCCTATTGCAGGTCTTTCTTTAGGCCTGATATGTTATCTAAATTATTAATTGCCTGTTGAAGCTATTAGTATTATCATTATTATTAATTAGACATTAATTAATTAAGAAAACAACACCATAATCAACTCTCGATGGCATCAGATACTCGAGATTTTAACTAGATTAGAAAGGTTTGCCATTTAAAAATTGAATTTAAAAATGGGAAAGCAAGGCTGTCTCGAATATACCAGTGCCCTGGGCCCTGTTTCACGAAATTTTAACTAAAGATAAAATCTAAATTTTAGTAGATACTTCAATTTTGATTGGCTAAGCACTAAAATCAATCTAATATTATCCAATCAAATTACTAAAATTTGGATTTTATCTTAATTAAAATTGCGTGAAACAGGACTCTGGTTACCACAATGCACACATCTTGTCAAAACAACACACAGTGATAACTTGGCTTAGAATGAAGTAATGTGAATGAAATTTTCAATATTTTCATTTTACATTATCTATTTTTCAGCTATTATAGCAAGAATGGTCAGCTCTTTATCTTAATCTTACATAATGTATCTTAAAGTTATGTGAGTTAGAGTCCCAGACAACTGGAACTATCCCAGACCCAGACAACTGGAACTATGCCAGACCCAGACAACTGGAACTGTGTTATGTTTAAATGTATGTTAAGAGATATTAGAATCAAGCTGTTACATTAGATATAACTATTCAACATGTTGTCTTATTGTATAGATGTATTATAATATATACTTGTATGGTAGTATCGAATCAATGTCTCCTATTATCAAACACAAAGAGAGTGGAAAAGGTTAGTCAAATCCCAAGCAAGCTAGGGGAAGCCAAACTCCTGATATTGGTAACTGGAAATCGTGTCGGTTGAGAGATGAGGGTCAAGCTGTTACACCAGGTTTTACTATTAAACATTTTGATATTATAGATCTCTTATAATATATACTTGTGAGGTGAGTGAGAGAGAGAGAGAGAGAGAGAGAGAGAGAGAGAGAGAGATGGGGTTTAACATCCATTCAACACAAACTAGGTCATTTTGGGACTCACACATGGTTTAATTTTATTTCGATAATTTGTTTGCGTGTAGGTCTTTAGCAGTGGGAGGAAACCGCGGAGGACCCGGAGAAAACCCACGAGGTTGGACAGACGACCCTACTCCTTGTCACTCACAACCGGAACCACACCAGTTGACTCAATGACAGGCCTTATGATACAACGCGCATGTGCTAACCATTTGGCCATCCATCCCCCCCCCCCCCACATATTTTTTGTAGCAGTCTAATTTTTTGTAGCAGTCTATACTTGACGTAGACGAGAAACGGCTTCGGTAATTTGTGAGTAAAAGTATAACGGAATATATAACTACCAATCATTTTAAGCGTAATTAACCAGAAATTGGACAACTAGTACGACATCTAGGAGATTACGTCTGACAGGTCTGTCCGTCTGACGAACAATATAATTCATTTTTCTTGTCCGTCTGGTCAGAGATTAGATAAATATATAATTATGGGAAGAAACCATTGGATACAATAAATCATTCAGTAATCTATTATTATTAAATCTATTGTTCTCTTCACCTGCGAGACATTCCATAGACATATTCTTTGCTTGAAGATTAAAAGGTCGCTGACTCGTGACTTATACGTTTAGGGAGTGCCGGAAAAATATGTTATGGGAGATTTCGTAGATTGAAATATTTTGTGAAATTAGGTATTATAAAAATTTCTGTGGAGTGTAGAAATGAATTGCACTTATTTTTTTTTATTACGTATGAATTTAAATATTTTGTTTACATGTGATTCTCAATTGTGGTTTGAAAGCGCCTGCTTAAATAATGATAAGTGTTATGCCCCTTTGTTTTCAGGAAAAAATGTCCGACAAGAAAAAATTTGAAATCCCATCACTGGTTTAACTTCCTACTTTTTTTCACTAACTGGGCTTATAAAGACAGACATACCCCATGCTGTGTGCTATGAGGCTAATTTTGTGAAATTAGGTATTATAAAAGTCTCTGTGGAGTGTAGAAATGATATTGAGTTTAATGTCCTACTTTTCTGCTCCGACTGGGCTAATGATGACAGACATACACCATGCAGTGTACTATGAGGCTAATTTTACCCTGACAGTTGTGCTAATGTTTAATCGTATTTCAATTTTCATTTGACAGAGCATCTTTAACATGATGCTGTCCCTTTCGGTTTCGATGTTTATAATAAATTGATATGATAATCGATAACCCAGTTGTTTTACTAGATATAAGGCCACAGTCGTAATACTAGATATAATACCACAGTTGCTTAAGACCACAGTTGTTATACTAGATATAAGACCACAGTTGTTATATCAGATATAAGACCACAGTTAATCTCTTGAAAATTACAATACTGTGAAAGTTGAATCTCTAAAAGAAACATCAATCTACAAATGGTTCAGTTCAGGCACGTAGCCAGCTTGCTAGCTTTGGAGGGGCAGTGAAGTTTTTATGGGGGGGGGCACACCCGGCACAGTCTACAGTAGGTGTTTTAGAGCTATGATCGGCAAATTTTTTTCCATTCAGCATTTCCAAAGATGATGAATTAGAAAATTGTTAAAGGAGGCAAGTCTTTAACTCAATATCATCCACAGTCTTCGACATTGCAAACAACATTGATGCTGTTATCTTCTGATATCCAATTAGAATTTTGCCAGAATGCTTTCGAGTGCTATTTATAATGAAGCGACTCGATGAGCGTGGCTAAACATACCCCACAACAGAATACTACCGATGTAGACTGGAATAACCAGATGTCAAAAACTGCCATTCAATTTGGAACTCTTGGCGTATTTCGCCCAACATAACCGATTAGAAATTACAGTAAAAACATTAATAATTGAATGTAAATCAGTTTATATACATTCATATTATATTATTATATGCGTTGTGACCCATTTGTGTCCATTTCTATGTGCCAAAAAATAGGGATTTAGCTCCTTTAAACTCCATTCATTTGATGTAGTAAAGTAACTTAAGGTGTACTTTTATGTTGAATGATAAATGTTATTGAGTCAATGATGATGATAATGGTTTAATCTTGTTTGACTTGAATTGTTTAAGAGTTAAATCGTGTTATAGTAATAAGGGGTATCCTACACATGTTCAAATCTTATAAATTTAAATGTCTAACAAACTGTAAATGAGCAGATGTAGTTTATTTTTATAGTTAGATTGTTTTAGTAGTTTAGACTGGTTGCTAGTATTGTAGATTGTTTTAGTAGGGTAGACTGGTTGCTAGTATTGTAGATTGGAAATAAAATGGGCTTAATGTTCTACTTTGCTGTGTCAACAGGGCTAGAGGGCTAGAGAGAGAAATAGAGAGAGATGATAGAGAGAGAGAGAGAGAGAGAGAGAGAGAGAGAGAGAGAGATGGGTTCAAGGTCCACACTACACAAACTAGACCATTTCCGGACTGAGAGAGAGAGAGAGAAAGAGAGAGTGAGTGATAAAGAGGGAGAGAGAGAGATGGGTGTATCGTCCTCTCGACACAAAAACTAGGGCATTTCGCAACTAAAATAATTTTCAATTGCGCGTAAGGGGCTTTAGCAGTGGGAGGCAACCGGAGGATCTGAAGAAAAACCCACACAAGGTTGGACAGGTGACCCTACTCCTTGTACAACCGGGGAATCGAAAACCACGCCAGGTGACTCAATGACAGACCTTATGATACAACAGACACGCTTTAACCATTCAACCCCCCCCCACCCTTCAACTGTAGTCAATCCCATTAATATAGGCAGTAATTAACTCTGTTTTAATACTCCTTTAGTAAAAACATTTAACATTTATATAAGTGTTAAACTGACATCCAAATTATCCAATCGCCCTACAGGTTCAAATATTATATATTTCTATTAATTATAATCTTTTGTCACATTAACAGTCCTTAAGTGTAAGTAGTTCAGTGCATACATGCCCTAAGAGTGCAAGTTGGCCAGTGTACATGTGCTCTGTAAGTTCAAGTTGCCCAATGTACACTGGCCCTAAGAATGCAGGTTGTCCAGTGCATATAAGAATGCAAGTTGTCCAGTGTATACTGGCCCTAAAAGTGCAGTTTGTCCAGTGCATACTAGTCCTAAAAGTGCAGGTTGTCCAGTGCATATTAGCCCTCAAAGTGCAAGTTGTCCAGTGTACACTGGCCCTATTAGTGCAAGTAGTTCAGTGCATACAGGCCCTACGAATGCAAGTTGTCTACTGGCCCTAAAAGTGCAGGTTGTCCAGTGCATATTGGCCCTATGAGTGAAAGATGTACAGTGCATATTGGCCCTATGAGTGAAAGAGGTACTATGCATACAGGTCCTAAGAGTTCAAGTTGTCCAGTGCATACAGGCCCTAAGAGTTCAAGCTGTCCAGTGCATATACAGGCCGTAAAAGTGCAAGCAGTGCTTGTTAACAAAGTGTGAAGAGCTGTAGCTGATGAAGAAGCCGGTGTATTAACTAATGGAGATGCGCACCATTTAAAACTAACAAGGCAGAACGATGTGACAGGTTCCCTGTGTATCGTATTACTAGCAGTCAGTAGTAACACAGCAGGACTACTGTTTAACATGTTTATTATATAAATATCTACTGACAATCCACATAGTTTAAACATGTATTTAATCATCTGGTTTGTTATTACATAAACTAATTATAGTATTTATAGACAGATCAACACCAAGGGAAGGGGAATTCTAGCTCAGGCCCCACTGTCTAGACAATTCAGGAAAACTGCACCACAAATAGTATAACAAATGGGGTTTAACATTCAACTGTACTGCTCCTATACTGGGCTATTGAAGATGGGCATACGCCATACAGTGTGCTATGAGGGAAATTTTGCCTGGGCAGCAGCACTATAGCGCACTCTCTATATCAAATTCCAACTGCCAAGGGATCTTTTACTTCCAAATATTATGTTTGGAAGTATATGTTTTATTGTTATATTAGAATACTGTATTTCATTAATCATTTGGCAAATAAAATTTGAGTATATTCCTGAACTCCCCAACAAAAAGTTCTGAACTCCCCAACAGAAAGTTCTGACCCAATACGAAAAGATAAGATCCACAAAGTGTCTTTACCATAAAATATGAATATGGTGGAGTTTATATAAGATATATTACCTATATTAGATTTGGAAGTGTACGTTTTATTGTTATATAAGAATATTGCATTTCATTAATCATTTGGCAAATAAAAGAGAAATTCTGCTGCCATATTTTTTTTTAACGATTCTTGGTAATTATATGAGGAATTGTTTGTTTTGGTTCATTACGGTCAAACGGCAGGCGTACCATTATCTACTTCAGTTTATCTGCTGGATTTATATAACGGTCAAAACACAAGTTGATCAACAACATTATATAATACTATGGAATGTTGTATGGCAGATAGTAACATACACATTAAAATGCCATTTAGATGCTTCAGTTGGAATAAAATGACCAGCGATCGTTAACAATTTACACCCTGCTAAATGTATCCCTAGTGCCTCAAATGCCTTTAGAATAATCAATCTGAATATATCATAGCGAGGATTAAACTGTGAAAAATTAGAAAGTTTAATTATTAATTTATTTAAATTAAATAAACTGTTAAAATGTATCAGCTTCCACAGCTTGTAATAATTTTGTGTGAATATAATTTTCACTCATAACAGATTTTAAACTCTCTACTACAAGTTAAAGATACATTATGGGAGATAAGATAAAGAGCTGGCAGTTCTTACTATAATAGTTAAAAACTAGATAATGTAAAGGGAATTTGCTGAAAATTTCTGTCAAATTGATCCACACTGAACCAAGATTTTAGCGATTGAATTTTCGGCCTAGTCTCAATCATCATTACTAAAGTAGGTATGATAAAAAACATAGCCTCGATTATCCATTTTTTGATTTAATCATCAATGAGCGTTGAGCTGCAAATTGGATTCTAATCCAGTAAATATCACATATAGCCATGACATCAAGAGTTGATTATGGTCTGGATAAGTTAATTAATGTCTAATTAATAATTTAGATAACATTTTAGGCCTAAAGAAAGACCTGCAGTATGCAAATTTAGCTCTTGCATAATGTATCTTTAATTAAATCAACCTTTCCATATATTTATTGTATTGGATGTTAAAATGTTGAAATATCTATTAAAATGAATTTTGAGTGGATATAATTTTGGACTTGAGAATTGAATACCCACACAGAGACATTAGTTATACGAACTTACACACGTCATGATGGAGTGTAATTATAGCTTTTGACAAGAAAACGATTGCAAAGTCCCGTAGTATCACAAATTTATAATCATGTGATTTATAATCTCGTCCCTCGTCATTTGAAGGTTAAACGTTTATTATTTTATGTCATTATCATCGCACTACGATAAACTATATGTCATTGCAAAACTTATTAATCAGACATCTTTTTAATGTCATGATTTTACAGAATTTTCTTGCTAACAGTAGGTTTAAGATTGAATAGAGAGAGAGAGAGAGAGAGAGAGAGAGAGAGAGAGAGAGAATGGGGTTTAACGTCCACTCGGTCGTTTCGGAACTAACACATCGTTCAATTGTATTTCAATAATTTGTTTGCGTGTAGGGGTCTTTAGCAGTGGGAGGAAACAGGAGGACCTGGAGGAAACCCATTTAGCTTTCTGCAATTTTGTTTCCCCCCCCCCCCCCCACAAAAAAAATACAAAATTCCAAGTGATCAATAGTGTTATAATTATGGAGAAAAAATACCTGCAAAACAAGTGACGAAATAAAATCAGTTCCAGCCCCATGGCTATGTTTGTTGGAAATGTTATCTAGTAGATGATGTAAAAACATTTAAATAAACGGACAATATCCTTGTCTTGCTCATTAGTCTTTAACTTATCGTTATAACTTCCCCTGCGAACAGACTCTTCCCAAAAGCATTGTATTGTACTATCGAATATGGGCGTGTAATCATTCCAAACACAGAACCCTAATGATCCCTTATTAACGGAGAAACTTGTCTAGCGGAGACCACTTGTATCTATTTCAGGTACTGTACGAAGATATACACAATACATAGAAACAGGATAATTGGTCTGTCACCCATGGCAATGTCTACTTTCACCTTACTGATTTTAAATTATCTAATATTATAATTTGTGGTCAGTCTACTCCTTTGTCACATACAGAGAGTAAGAGAAATGGGGTTTAACGTCCACTCGACACAAATTAGGTCATTTCGGGACTAACACACAATTCATTTTATTTCAATAATTCGCTTGTGCGTAGGGGTCTTTAGCAGTAGGAGGAAACCGGAGGACCCGGAGAAAACCCACGAGGTTGGACAGGCGACCTACTCCTTGTCACGTACAATTGGAGATTCGAAACCCCGCCAGTTGACTCAATGACAGACCCTATGATACAGCTCGCGTGGTAACCATTCAGCCATCCAACCCCCCCCCCCACGATTCAATGACTGATCTTGTGATCTAAAGTGTGCATGTTACACATGTGCCACCCAACCCACAACCCTTAGCTACATATAGAAGAAATAAATAATACTAATTTGTCCTGAAGAATCGTGTCTAGTACTTTGTACAATACAAAAAACAGGTGGATCCATTGGTAATTTTATGTGAATGATCCCATGGCAGTTAGAATTAGAAGAGGATATAATGATTTCTACCAACCCTATAAAACATACCATGTGTTAGTCTCAAGAATACTGTACTGACGAAATGTTAAAGTAGCTAAGTCTCTAACTCAATATCATCCAAAGTCTTACACATTGAAAAAACGAATTATTTATCAATTCAAATCAACATTGATGTTGTGATCTTTCCGGGAAAAGGTAGGCTTCTGATATCCAATATTTAAGACAAAATAAGCATTTTACCATTGGTACACGAATCGTGTACCATAGTGCGTTTCAACATCATTTGTAACAAGTGACCAGAAAGAACGAGGCTAGACATTCCACAACGGTGACGCCATATCTTATCTGGAGAGCATGCGCAATAAAATGGAATAACCAGACGCTAGAAATTGGTATTATTTGCAATCAGATAACATAATTATATGCGTTGCGACCCATTAGGGTCAATTTCTAGGTCTCAAATTTTAGCTCCTTTAAACTTTAATCCCTTTCAACTACTAATCAAATTAAATCTAATAACTTCTTCCTAACTGGTATTTCAGTGTCAGTGTCGACAACCGAGTGATGGCAAGATAGTGACAACAGTGGTTACAGGTGATGACAGTGACGATAGTGATGACATGTGATGACACTGACAACAAGTGATGACAGGTGACGACAAGTGAATACAGTGAAAATAGTAAGAACAAGTGATGATAGTTATGACAGTGATGACAGTGTGAACAAATGGTAATGGTGATGACATCTGATGACAAGTGACAATAATGACAATCAGTGACAACAGTGTTTATTTCCTGGTACTGTCAATACCTGCTAGTCTGAGACAGGAATTGTCAGGATGTTCCTTATTAATGTTTGTTTACATGATATAAATATCTCCAATATAAACGATAGTATTCTTTACTCAATAATTCATACATAGATCACAAACATATATATCTCCAGCATAAACCAAAATATTATATTTTACTTACATATTCTTTACATGATATATAGATTCCAATGGAAACTATAATATTCTTTACTCAACATTTTATACAATAACTTAAACACAGATCGTACACCTGTCTTTATTACTTACATGTGTGTGTAAAATCTTTCTGTGTACCTTACAAATCTATCATAATATAATAGATATACAGTACCATCAGTCCTTAATGGCAATCAATTTATACAATAACTTAAACACAGATCGTCCTCCTAGTTTTATTATTTACATATGTGTAAAATCTTTTCTTGTACCTTATAAATCTTTTATAATAAAATACAGTACCAGTTCTAAATGGCAATCAGTCTTAAAGTTACAAAATAGTATGTGCATCGTTCATATTGAATAATCAATTGATGAAAGAGAGAGAGAGAGAGAGAGAGAGAGAGAGAGAGAGAGGGTTTTAACATCCACTCGACACAGACTAGGTCATTTTGGGACTAACATATGGTTTAATTTTATTTCAATTATTTTAGCAGTGGGAGGAAACTGGAGGACCCGGAGAAAACCCACAAGATTGAACAGGCAACCCTACTCCTTGTCACGTACAACCGGGGATTCGAAACGACGCCAGTTAACTCAATGACAGGCCTCATGATACAGCGCGCACATGCTAACCGTTCGGACATCCAACCCTCCATCAATTGATACGTCTGATTTATAGGAAAATTAAAACCAGGTCATGTTTATGTCACGTGACTTACCTCTCTTGGAAGTCAGAGGAGAATTCATTGCATACATAAGACGATGTTGTCTTTAATCGCTTACTATTTATTACAAATATCGAATCCTAATTAAATTCTCGCATTATCCACTACCCGCGTCTTTTTCTGTCATGTTTATCTCAGAAAGTGTTGTACCTCTAACTCTTCATAAAGTTTATCAACTTGTACATCAAGCGCTCAATGTTCGCGTCTGACCTTTGACATCACGCGTGCAGAAATTCCTAATCGTCGGGCTGTTGATTAGGGGAACCCTTACATTTTTATCCTGTGTACGCTCCATGAGTGTTTTTCGGAGAATCCAGTATTTTTCTAGTAAGGTTGGATATTTCTACTTTCCATATATACCAAAATTACCATACTTTTATTGGAAATAACCACCCGATAAATATTTTTCTGTGAACCCATCTTTAAAGTAATTAAATATTATGTGTATCGTTCATCATTTAATTAAACGTATTCAATAAACAATTTATGTTTGTGATTTACAGGACGATTAATGAATGAAATGATGATAAACGTGTCAAGTTTTAAATATATATGTAAATAATAAATATATATACAGAATAATGACAGTGGTAATCAATATTGATATGGTTTACAAGGGGAGAGAATCATATATCTCTATAATTAATTATTACTCATTATCATCCTATTACGGTGTTCATTTCTATTTTCTAGAGTAAATACAATAAAAATTGTCAGTTAAATGAACTTTACAAATAGATAATAGGTGGTATCTAGTGTTCTAAACTGGGGTTATAGTAGTTTAAGTTTGTATTAATCCACCTGATTAGCCAGACATTCAAGCCTGGAAATAAGGCACCTGTCACAGACAATGTCAGGCACAGATTCAGGCTTTGTCAGGCACTAAGCCTCTGGTGTCTGTCATTTTGTCCGGCACTGATTTGTCTTTTTTTATTGATATTATTAATACATGTCCGGCACTAAGTTGAAAATGTCAGGTACTGTTTCATTAGTGGCTGACATTTTGTCAGATATATCTAAAACCGTTATTTATAAGCCTGCAGACATTTAGATCAGAGAATATAATTATTTTAAGTGTTATTTCAATTTACAAACCAATTTTGAAATCTATACTAATATTTGTGACTGTAGTTTGTCTCTCTGTTTGTCTGTTTGTCTATCTGTCTGTTCGGGGTTGGCGGCTACACTAGGTCTGCCCCGAGTCTGAAATTTTGTGGTATAGGGGTAGCTCGGACCGGGGAGTAACATAGGCCAGGTGGCGTGAGTCTACCACTTCCGGTTTCGGAGTTATGACCCCCGAGCGAAGCCGGGTATTTCGGGGTTGGCGGCTACACTAGGTCTGCCCCGAGTCTGAAATTTGGGGTATAGGGGTAGCTCCGACCGGGGAGTAACATAGGCCAGGTGGCATTAGTCTACCACTTCAGGTTTCAGAGTTATGACCCCCGAGCGAAGCCGGGTATCCTGCTAGTATTTAATAAATAGTAGCTATACATTTAAAGGGGTATTATGGGGGATTAGATAAAGAGCTCGCAGTTTTCACTAAAAACTAGATAATGTAAAGGGAATATGCTGAAAATTTCAGTCAAATTGCTCCACTCTGAACCAAGATATTAGCCTTTGAATTTTAGACCTAGCCTTGATCATCATTACTAAAGTCGGTACGATAAAAAACATAGTCTTGATTATCCATTTTTGGATTTAATCATCAATGAGCATTGATCAGCAGATCGGATTCAAAGCCAGTGAAAATCCGACACATAAGATGGCATCGAGAGTTGATTATGGTCTTTGTGTTAATAAATGTCTAATTAATAGTTCATAGAACATTTCAGACCTAAAGAAAGACCTGCAATAGGCAGATTTGGCTCTTGCATAATGTATGTTTAATATCACCAAAACCACAGCACTACCTTTTACACATTTCGCTTATTAAAGGTCCGCTTTGCAGAAATTTGAACAAGAACAAGTTGTTCTGTGAGAGTTACAAGCCATCATACAACATTTATTATTCTTAAAGTCTAAGGTTCCTTAAACAATTTAAAACCGGCATATGTTAGGAAATAATTTGTGTACTAGTGCTTAATTCACTGCAACAGCGAATATACAAAATATAAACCCAAACATTTGTTAAGTATTTAAATAAATTAAACTTGTGTTTCCAATAAAAATAAACATCAATTTACACTTGTGAGAAATAAAAAATTTGTGCACTTTGAGTGCGTTTTTTACAGACTTTTAAATGACAGTAACTATAAACATCTGTTTAACATCTGTTGTGAATGACAAGAAGCATTTATATTATTAATAATAATAATAATAATAATAATGTACATTTATATAGCGCTTAATCCATCCATGAGCATGCTCTAAGCGCTGTAAGTTAATGGCTTCTGTGGATAATACATCGTGAACATATGCGTCTTAAGTCTAGATCGAAATTGAGCAACTGTTTCTGAACACTTTATTTTGTCAGGTAAGTCATTCCATAGTCGTGGACCATATACACTGAAGGCTTTATCACCAAAAGATTTTAATTTAGTTGAAGGTACAACAAGTGATAGATTATTCTGTGAACGGAGTGGTCGGTTTGGTACATAAGGCTGCATAAGATCTGTGATATAGGATGGAGCTGAATCATGCTGAGACTTGTAGACCAGTGTTAAGATTTTAAAGTTTATACGAGCCTCTATTGGTAACTAGTGAAGCGATTTAAGGACAGATGTTATATGTTGATGTTTTGCTGTTCTTGTGATGATTCTGGCACAGCTAAACTAATAAAAGTTCTATAGAAGTTCATTCTATCAAATTCTATCAAATTCTATGAAATAGAATATTAATTCCTATATAGCACTTGGGGTTGGGTTGCGTATTTTGATTCCCAGATTGTATATGTAAATGACAAGGAGTAGGATCACCTGTTTAACCTCATCCTGCCAAAGACCCCTTGTTGAAATAAAATTCAACCATATGTTAGTCCTGAAATGACCTAGTCTATGTTGAGTGGACGTTAAACCCAATTTCTCTCTTTCTCACCAAAATAGCACAGTGGTGGAAAGAAATTTGTCCTGATAAATGAGGTTTAACATATGCTGAACTCACACTAGGTCATTTTGGGACCTGTATGGTATATATTTCTCTTTCAATAGTATACTATGCTTTAAAGGAAGGATGTAACGGTTCAAAAATTCTTGAACCGGTTAACTAGTCATTAAAAACCCAACCGTAACCGGTTAACCCATAAAAATTTTCTATCAAAATATTTGTTGCACCAAAATAAGACTTAATAATATATTTTCAAATTATTAGTATTACAGCTTTTAAGTTAACAGTCAGTACAAATTGTTGCACCAAAATAAGACTTAATAATATCTTTTCAAATTATTAGTATTACAGCTTTTAAGTTAACAGTCAGTACAAATTCCATTCATTCATTCATTCTTGATGTTTCATCTCTCCATCTTGGGCGCTGACAGGTCCTGTAATGATGTATAGACCAGTTGAATTGAAATCATGTTGATTTTGAAAAAAAAAAAGTTTCACTAATACTTCATAAGATTAGTTATAAAATCACAATTTGAAAGCATACCTTTGGATTTTTAAATACAAAATAAGTTTAATTATTTAACATCAGTGCCATGGCTCTATTTTTTGGAACCATGACAGAGACGAAAATGGTTCTAAAAGCACATACTGCTGTAATACGAATGTATGTAAAGTGATTTATGCATTTTTAAAAAAAAAAAATGTTTTTTCTTATCAATTATATTCGGTGAAATATGTGAACAGTTCAAATTGAACAGCAGTCGTTTACGCCTACTTAGTCCATTTTACACGTTTTTTTATTATTATTTTGTCATTTGTGAATCACTCATTACTAATTACTTCCGCATTGCTTTGTAATATATGGTTTATTTGTTCATTACAAAATGGCACCTGAAGCCATAAAATGTTAATTGTGTCTTAAATATTGGATATTATGATCCTATATTTTCACAGCAAGATAACAACATCAATACTGATTGAAATTGACTGATATTGAATTGTAATTTTTTTTTTTTAATTTCACATATATTATGGAAAATACTGAGTTAGAGAGCTTTAGCTCCTTTAAAAAGGTGGCGCAGAGAGAGAGAAATTGGGTTTAACGTCCACTCGACACAAACTAGGTCATTTCGGGACTAACATATGGTTTAATTAATTTTTTTATTTCAATAATTCGCTTGCGCGTTGGGGTCTTTAGCAGTGGGAGGAAACCAGAGGACCCGGAGAAAACCCACGAAGTTGTACAGGCGACCCTACTCCTTGTCGCGTACAACCAGGGAATCGAAACCCCGCCAGTTGACTCAATGACAGATCGTATGATACAGTGCGCGCGTGCTAACCATTCGGCCATCCAAACTCCCCTAAAACGGTGCCGGAAAATATTATAAATCTGCATGGGATAGGCAGACGACCCTAGTCCTCATCACACACAAGATTGGGATTGAAACTTTGATATTTGATTGGTCCATGCATCTGATCACTCGGCCACAAAATGTCTACGTTAATCTTAATAATCTTTTTTTTCAATGGACGCTACGGTGAAATGTATTTTGATAAGTAAAGGTACGGTTCTTGAATTAAAATAATATACAGAACATCTTATTGGTTGTGCATAGGGGTCTTTAACAGTGGGGGGGAAACTGGAGGTCCCGGATAAAATCCACCCTACTACTTGTCACATAAAAGCGGGCTATCAAAACCACACCTTATAATCTAAGCTATGAATATTAGACCATTCCTCCCCGACACCATTTTATTAGGATGCATAACAATATACAAAACATTTTATTGAGATGTATAACAATATACAAAACATTTTATTGGGATGTATAACCATATACAAAACATTTTATTAGGATGTATAACCATATACAAAACATTTTATTGTCAATTATATATTTGCCATCCTTCACATCATCTCAATAAATCCATCATCAAACAACCTATATATTTGTCTTATCAAGGTTTTTCACAGAGAGAATCTATTTTCACACCAAGTTTAAGGAAGGGTAGAAAATATTGAGCATTGAGTCTTATCAAAGTTTTCACTGAGAGAATCTTCTTTCACACCAAGTTTAAGGAACGGTAGAAACAATTAGAACAATGTATATATATATGTACAGCTATTTTATCAAGGCTTTCCACACCCATTTTAAGGAACCGTAGAAAACATATCTATTTGTCTTTTTACTGAGAGAATCTATTTTCACACCCAGTTTAAGGAATGGTAGAAAATATTGAGAACAATGTGTGTATATATATACAGCCGGTCTTATCAAGACGTTTCACTGAGAGAATCTTCTTTCACACCCATTTTAAGGAACTGTAGAAAACATCGAGAACAATGTATATATACAGTTGGTCTTATCAAGACTTTTCACGAGACCAGGCTTCATTACCGATTCTGTTCTATCTCATAATCAAATGCCTTTACGTCAACTCATCAAATTCTTTACTAACAATTGCCTCACTGTTTTATAATCAAACGTAATTTAACGACCATCTGTTAAGATACAGCTTCTTACAGTTCTATGTTCATAAAATACCCAACCACAGAGATCAAGTTAAAGCTATGTGAACTCTTGAAATACACAACTACAGATGTAACGTACAGCCATGTGAACTTCCCAAATACACAAATACAGATGTAATGTACAGCCATGTGAACTTGCCAAATACACAATTACAGATGTAATGTATAGCCATGTGAACTCTCCAAATCTACAAATACAACCGTAATGTACAGCCATGTGAACTCTCCAAAAAAATGAGAAGTGGTATCAGGTGTTCTGATATAGTAAGCATACTCTGCTGGATATGTGGCAAGGGACAGAATTTTGCCCAGGCACCAGCACTTCTGCTCACAGATTTGATGGGAGAATAGGGGCTATACTATATACACCGGAAAACACCGGAAAACAACCAGAAAATTACCGGAAAACACCATGATATAATGAATACCGAAAAACTACCGGAAAACACCATGATATAGGTCAGTGCTTATGTGGAGACTTAACCTCTCCCCCAAATTCTTAAACCTAACCCAGACACACAGAGGACAAGGCTCCGGGTTACCTATTTAGGGTGCCAGACTCCGGGTTACCTATTTAGGGTATTTTCCGGTATTTAGTGTGTTTTCCGGTATTTAGTGTTTTTCCAGTGTTTTCTGGTATTCAGTATAAAATGGTGTTTTCCGGTAGTTTCCCAGTGTTTTCCGGTGTTTTCTGGTCAATAGTATTGCCGGGAGAATACTGAATAGTATCTATAATTATATGATGATTGATTACATTATATTGTGTTAATATATATAAAATATACCATAATGTGTAGATATATATCTATTTGTACATCTATATTAAATATTAATAAATGCCTGTCTTGTCTGTAACAATATATATCTATACAACAATGACCCAGTTAAGCTTTTTCTGCGACTAAAAGTAATTTACAATTTTGTAAATTTGTTGTTGCTGATGATTCAACAGTTGAAATAAATAAACCATTAGCTTTATTCAGTTTCCATGTAAATGACAGGCATCATAGGCCTACTTTGTTTCTAGAGTGATTCAGCATAACTTACTGCATGCCCTGCCTGATGTATGTCACTCGTCACATGATATGATAGCAGTGGCTTTGTTAGTGAGGAGGCTGGCCCACAATCCAGGAATGTTCAATCAGTGTTTGCAGAGAAAAATCCCTTGTCAGTTGTCCAGGGCCTTACGAGAAACAATTTCCAGAAAAACTGAAATCTTGTGTATACCATTTACAGCACGTTTAATCAAAATAAGAATAAATCGTAGCGCCACTGTCCGGGCAAAATGTCCCTTTGTCACGCACTGACAAGGGAAGTCTTGCCTATAGTAATTATATGGATGAAAAACAAGAATCTGTGGCAGTTGCAAATGCTTTCGTCCGGGCAAAATCTTTCACCTCTTTTTGCACATGCCAGGACAGAAGGCCGGACAAGGACAGCTGTCTAGTCTTTCGGAAGGCTTAAAAAAACCCCAAGGTCCTGTGTATACATTGGCATGCACATAAAAGATCCCTTGGCAGTTGGAATTCGACAATACTGTAGGCCATTGTGAGCTGCCCGGGCAAAATTTCCCTCATAGCACACTGTATGGCGTATGCCCAATTTCATTAGTCCAGTCGGAGCAGGAGCAGAACAGTAGTACATTAAACCCCATTTCATTTCATTTTTTTATTGCACATGCAACTATAGAAATTAAATTAACCATGTGTTAGTCTCAAAATGACCAGAGTATGGTGCTGAAGAGGCAGCTAAACCCCATTCAACTTCATCCACTAACTTAAAGACCACACACACACACACACACATTAGAAGCTTGAGCCATGACCTTTAACCTATAGACAGTATAAACTTCATCTGGACATGATAACACCTACCCTACACTAGAAATATTCCAAAAGAAATGTATATTCTAGAATATTATTTCACAAATCATGAGATAACCATGAAAAACACATCCCATAATTATCGATAGAAAGTTGCAGACCAATAACAAAATATTTAGAAACGTGAATGTTAAAGAAAGAGAACTCTAGATAAACAAAAGAGAATTTTCTTTATGTCTGCTGTAGACACAGTGAAGTCATTAAAATCACAGATTAAAGAACAGGAACTTTTGTTAAATTATGATTTTTTTTTATTAAAGTAGGCTTCTCACAAATGAAATAGTTTTTGAATTATAATTGAGAATATACTGAACAAGATTAGATAGTTTGGATATTTTCTCTAAAATTTGCTCTGCCTAAAAATGAAATAGTTTTTTAATTATAACTGAGAATATATTCAATAAAATTTGAGAGTTTGGACATTATCTCAAAAATTTGGCTGTCTAAAAATCATGCCTCATTTAGTTTTTCACCTCTTAAATTTTAAAGTGAAATGGGGGTTAATATCTTAGATTAGCATATAGCATGCAGTGTGCGACGAGGGGAATTTTGCCCAAACAGTGGCATGTCCATCTCTCTTACCAGACCATCCCCTCCTACACCATGGGGAAGCAGACTGGAACTTACTCAGCTTCTGCCAGGAATGGTTAGCAGACCAGATCCTCCCATCCTACACCAGGGAAAGCAGACTGGACCTTAATTACTCACCTTGTTAGCTGGGGGCCACTGCCATACTTTCACTAAGTCGTCATGACTCCATCTTTAATTTCAAAGAAATACTGGCTTTAATATTCGCTGACTGGCGTGATGACAAACCCAACATCATCATTACTTAAGCAGAAAAAATTTCCTGACTTGCGTTAATCACCAACCTAATTGAGCACTAATGACACATCGCAACCCTTCGTAAACCTCTGCAAAACCAATTAAACTAAGAAATCAAATTTTTATGAATGAGTAGTTATTTTAATTTTCACAGACAGAAAATGAAATGAATAAATAACGGCAAGCACTGCGAGAAAGGGACATAATTGTGATTGAAAAACACAAGCGAATGTAGATTAATTGACCGGATCGACCAGTTCATTAATAACAGATTTCTAATAGTCTAATAACACAATAAGAGTCTGGTGGGTCAAGACTACTAGATTAATTGTCCAAAAGATAAAGAAGCAGATGACGAGAAGCTTCATTAAAGTTTCACGTTCGGGTTAGATAATCATCAAATCATTAGCATTCGTGTCACAATTACCGCTTTTTTTTTTTTAAACGCGGACCAACTAGCCAACATAACTTCTTGTGGCATTTCTTATGGTGAGACAGACAGGATAAAACCTGCTGCTTTACTAATGAAACGGAGAACGAATTTCTCAGTTCTTTCCTTAACAAATCACACATGGAAAAAAAAAAAATCAGCAGGACTTTCAGCCTCTTACATAATGAGCTTCATTTTCTCCTTTTTTCCTTCCGATTTTAGCGTCCATTAATGATTCTCATGTCGGCATGCACAATAGGACACACATAATGTTTTAAAAGAGAGATAGAAAGAGAGAAATGGAGTTTAACGCCCACTCGACATAAACTAGGTCATTACGGGACTAACACATGGTTTAATTTTATTTAATTAATTTTCTTGCGCATAGGGGTCTTTGGCAGTGGGAGGAAATCGGAGGACCAGGAGAAAACCCACCAAGTTGGTCAGGCAACCCTACTGAATCAATGACAGACCTAATACATGTACAATATCAATATGCACGTGCTAACCATTCAGCCATCCAACCCCACCATTCTTGCTATCATAGTTCAAAAATAGATAATGCAAAATGAATATAACGAAAATTTAATTCAAATTACTTTATTCTGAGCCAAATTATGAGTGTTTGTAGTTTTGACAAGAAATAGCCGATTGTCAAGTAGACCGACCATTGTCATGATAATAAATGTAGTCTCGATTGTCAGTCCTTTTCTTGATTGACGTCCATTTTAACGTTAACCGATTATATAGCATGGATGGTCTAAACCATTCAATATCTAAATCATCATGTCTAATTAATATTTTATTTAACATTTGAAGCCAAAGTAAAACCTGCAATAGTCTGATCAAGCTAGTTCCTCCAGTTTTTCAGGCATGGTTCTCCCTTGTCAGTGATGCAGGACGGAGGGCCTGACAAGGAAAGCTGTCTAATCCTTCGGATGGGACGGAAAAACGAGGTCCCGTGTACACATTGGTATGCATGTAAAAGATCCCTTGACAGTTCGAATTCGATATAAGGGTAGGCAGTAGTGGCGTTGTCCAGGCAAAATTTCCCCTCATAGCACACTGTATGGCGTATGCCCGTCTTCATTAGCCCAGTTCGGAGCGGAACAGTAGGACGTTAAACCCCATTTCATTTCATTTCCCACATAATGTATCTTTAATATTGGTACTCAGTTTCATCTAAACTTTAATGGACTGTAAAAGGAACTTTACAAATCAAAAAAACAAACACTGAACATATTCAACCTTTTTTTTCCGCTTTCTTTAAAAAGTAGACTCTAAGTCGATGTTCATCCATGTTTGTAATTATAGCTCTACCAGATTTCAACCCGATCTTTTTACTACGCCACGTTTTTTTAAACATGTGGCGATGGTATCATCTCGAGAAGATTACCAGTTGTAATCGAAGTCAGACGATATTCTTTAGACCCTTTTTTTACTCGCGGTCGTAAATTGAAGAGTTCTAATCCTGTTTGATCTGTAGCATACGCCAGAATTAAGCTACGATAGGATACGTAGAAAGCTGAGTGGTTAATCCTACTACTACTGATGTACTGATCATCAAGATTTGAAATATTACAGGGAAGAAATGGATAAGGTGTCCAAATATAGAAATAACTGTATAGCAATTTAAACTTTATTTTCATATATCATCGCTCTTCTGGCGAACCGACAAATCTGATATATTTTAGTATTGAGAATTATGTGTTTGAAATTTGCGTTCTGTTGTTATATCTGTGGACATCAAATAATAACATTGGTTTGTGATTTAATATTTCATACATATACATCAGGACACGGAACGTCATTTACATAAATGTTATTATTATCTGTGGACATCAAATAATAACATTGGTTTGTGATTTAATATTTCATACAACATATACATCAGGACACCGAACGTCATTTAAATAAATGTTATTATTTGATGGCTACAGCGATAACAACAGAACGCAAATTTCAAACGCATAATTCTCAATACTTAAAAATATATCAGATTCCTCGGTTCACCAGAAGAGCCACAATATGAAGCAGGATTCATCACAGAGAGAGAGAGAGAGAGAGAGAGGGACAAATGGGGTTTAACCTCCATTTGACACAAACTAGGTCATTTCGGAACTAACATATGGTTCAATTTTATTTCAATAATTCACTTGTGCGTAGGGGTCTTTAGCAGTGGGAGGAAACCGGAGGACCCGGAGAAAATCCATGAGGTTGGACAGGCGAGTTTTGATTTGAAAGAAATGATTAGTGATCTATATGAAATAATATTTTCATCATCAAGATTGTTTGGTTTTTCTTTCAATGTATTTTTTTTTACCTTTTCAGCTTTTATTTAAAGCAATAATTTCATATTTTCTAAGAAAGTCAAAACATAATTATTTCTATGTCTTTTGCTCAATAGGTTGTCAACTCACTGTTATACAACCATAGGTATTATTCTCCCACTTGACAAGGTAGGACTGTTTATAGATACCATCTAATTTAAGGCTTTATTTTAATACATTTTAAAAATATAACTTAAAAAATATGAAATTGCAACTTTAATGTTCTAAAATAATACATGAGATGTTCTTTGTTCTGGGTTTTGTCTTGGCTTTATCTTGTTCTGTGTATTGTCCTGGCTTTATCTGTCAAATTTGTTTTTCTTTATTTTTGAATATAAAAAATATTTTTGACAGTAATATGACAAATATGGTATTAACTGTTTAATTCAACAGTAAAAGATGGTGAATAAAGAGCTATTGTTATTTTAGGGGTTGGTATTAGGGGTCACAGACTTTAACATCTGATTTGTGACCTAGGTGTGGATTGTACTAGTACAATAGTTGTGTTGCCACTAGGGGCCACCCAGGTCATGTTTTTAACCCTCCCTGAGATCAACTGGGGTCAAACAGCTGGATAGTTGTCACAAGTTCGCAGGTTTTCAAACAGAGGATATAACCGGTTTTAACACTTATACGATCATTTTAATTTTTGGTTACCTATGGATACATGGGGTGAATTTTGCCTAGGCAGCAGCACTTCAGGCTACTCTTCTTCAAATTCCAACTGTCAAAGAAGAGTAAGCAGAAACTTGCCTGTTCAGGCAAAATTTCCGTAGGGTTGCCTGTCCAACCTTGTGGGTCTTCTCCGGGTCCTCCAGTTTCCTCCTACTGCTAAAGACCCCTACCCAAACACGAATTAATGAAATAAAATTGAACAGTGATTTGCGATCGATCTTGATGGTGGTTGTCTTCTGGATGGCCATAGCCATGTTGAGTAATTAACAGACTAATTAATTACTTATAACACCACTAGTGAAAGTAAACTCAACACGGCTGATGATTCATAACAAGTTTGAACAAATTGCCAACAATGGTTTGAAACTAAACATTAAATACCGAAACCCCTGCTGAAACAACACAACTAAATGATGCCTGAATTCTAATGATACAGAAACTCTTGTTAAAACAGTGGAACTAAATGATAACCTGAGTTGTGTTATCTCTACAGACCATCTTAAATATCAAATACAACCTACAAGATCTTCACATGTTTAAACCAAAATCTAAAACAAGAATCGATTTAAAATGTTGTGCCAATCCTGTATATGGTAATAAGTTGCAAGCCATTATCATTAAAGAAACAGATTTATTCAGATGAATTGTTTCGATAAAATAGCAAAAGATAATCTCTGTTTACGATCGCGCATACGATGACTTTGATGATGAACATCACCTGCCTGTATAAAGCGTTGACAATAGTGGATAGCGATTCCCGTCATCCCGTTTACCGGGTGAAAACGTTTGACATTTTGATAAGAATCAGTATGAAATCTATAAATGGAGGTCTAACTAAGCGACTGAATGGCTACACGCTGACATAAAGATTGTTGATAAACCTCCATAGACAAAAGTAAATATGAATTTTTTATTTCAATATCAAGCCTCGGTTCACAAAGGGATTTTAAGGACAAAGAAACATTAATTAGGGTTTGAGTTTGATTGGGGGATTTGTGGAATCCTGGATTAATATTAATCTAGGCTGGAGGGGAAACCTGGATTAACTTTAATCAGGGGTTGAGTTTTATTGGGGATTAGAGGAAGCCCAGATTAATCAGTAATCATTAGGGAATTTGTATTTTTTATTTGGAAAATTGGGATTTCAGGTTAGGAGAGAGAGAGAGAGAGAGAGAGAGAGAGAGAGAGAGAAATGGGGTTAAATGTCCACTTGACACAAACTAGATCATTTTGGGTCTAACATATGGTTAAATTTTATTTCCACAATTCGTTTGCCCGTAGGGGTTTTTAGCAGTGGGAGGAAACCGGAGGTTGGACAGGCGACCCTACTCCTTGTCACGTACAACCGGGGAATCGAAACCACGCCAGTTGACTCAATGACAGACTTTATGATACAGCGCACGTGCTAACCATTCGACCATCCAACCCCCCTTTCAGGTTAGGAGTGCGGGTAATCAATGAAATGACATGGGGTTTATTAACGTCCTACTGTTCTGCTCTGACTGGGATAATGAAGAAGGGGGTATGCCAGGCAGTGAATTAAGAGGGAAATTTTGCCCGGACAGGAATTGAATTCCAACTGTCATGGTTTTTTTTACATGCACACCAAGATGTACACGACCTCGTCTTTTTGTCCCATCTGAATGACTAGACACTGTTTGTATTCAACTCTGACAGTACAGGACCTTGATTTTCCATCCCATCCGAATGACTAAATGACTATGCGTATTTAACTCTAACCCAGGCTGTCAGGACAGCCAGGTTGGTTTAGCTTATAGTGCATGTGACTGTTACATGTTATTTTACTATAGAAGAAGAAAAAAGAAACTTTATTGCATAAAAACCTTACAAGGCTATGTGCATATACAAATAAACATAATAGAAATATACATGTACATGAAACAAAGGATACATACATTGACATAATTATACAAAGATACACAGCTTTACAAAGACATAAACGAATTGTATACAAAAGCTCCTAAACATTTTAAAATTTCTGTATTTTTATCCATCATCAGTATTTTAAATTGTTGTAAATCATTCAGTTTATAAAAATTTGGTTCCCGAACTAGAATTAATCTGAACAGTTACACATAGTTGCCTGAATGGAATAACATTATCCATAAGATGTGTTATTTTCCTAGTAAAATAAGTTTTAGCTTTCTTTAAGACTAATTTGATCTCAAACATGGAAGTTTTATTTATTAATAAGATTTAAAGATTAGTGAAAGAAACGAGAAAGAATTATGGATTAGGTTTTTTGCATGGAATAAACCACAAAATGTGTTTAACATGTGGCAGTTTGTGTTGGTTCTTTATAATCAAATTAAAATATGGAACCAGTCTTCAGGGTATTATGAATGGTGTTATTCTGTAATTAGCCGAGTTGTTTTCCTGGAAGCCACAGATTACTACCAGCGCTCTAATCCCAGGAACCCAAATATTGCTCCAAGCCCTTACAGTCTGTTCCCTATTACCCTCGGCCTATTTCTGAGACATGAGGAGGTCCGTGTGTCGTTTGGTTCCGCCTTAGGCTAATATTAACCTATCACATGTTTATTTTAATGAAGATTTTCTCGTCATTACTTGATAATCCCATCTCCTAATGTAGTCCTGATTTACTAGAATTATTAAAATAGGAAAGAACGACAAAATTAATCCGATATTGTACATTCAACTAGAATTATGGAGAGAGAGAGAGAGAGAGAGAGAGAGAGAGGGTTTAACATCCACTCGACACAGGTCACTTCAGGACCAACACATGGTTCAACTTTATTTCCATAATTCGCTTGCGCGTAGGGTTCTTTACCAGTGGGAGGAAACCAGAGAACCCAAAGAAAACCCACGAGATTGGACAGGCGATCCTACTCTTTGTCACGTACAACCGGGGAATCGAAACCACGCCAGTTGACTCAATAACAGACTTTTTATGATACAGCGCGCACATGCTAACCATTCAGCCATCCCCCCCCCTCCAGAATTATGGAATAGTTTAAGGGAATCCCTGAAAAATGCATCATTATTAACTATGTTTTCGAAAAAACCTTAAAACCGTCCTTTTCAAGAGAGAGAGAGAGAGAAATGGGGTTTAACGTCCACTCGACACAAACTAGGTCATTTCGGGACTAACATATGGTTTAATTTTATTTCAATAATTCACTTGCGCGTAGGGGTCTTTAGCAGTGGGAGGAAACCGGAGGACCCGGAGAAAACCCACGAGGTTGGACCTTTTCAAGAGTGTCTTCAAGTGTTGATTTATATATTGAGTGTTTTATAATGGCTACAATCGCTTGTCTCTGTATGTAAGATGTATTATGTTTGTATATTTTATTATTTTTATTATAGTGTTTGTAAAGCGCGACTGAGTAAACACTTGTGTTGGATATTCAGCGTTATATAAATGATAAATTATTATTAATTATTAAATTATTAATATCAAGAAAATCAATGCTTAGACTAAACCAATTTAATTTTTATTTTTTATGAGATATTGATAAATAAATAGTCATTTGGGTTTCATAAACAACAATAAAAGGAGACTTGTCGAAAGGTCGGTCGTACATTTTGACTAGTTAAAATGCTGTCAAAAACATAGGTTATTAGGTTCAGTGAGGTATGATATGTATCATAAAGGTGGAATATGTAATATGATATGTTTTAATATTCTTATATCCCACCTATCTATAATATATACTATAATATATACTACAATACCTATTAGTTAAACTCCGGTGATTATAACCCTTCAGTCCACCACGTACAAGTCAGTTCAGCAATAAATAATATCTAACTGACACTGCGGGATTACATTTATCCAATATTCAAGCTTAAAATCTGACACCTAGAGAGCTCAAATAATTTGCTATGTTAACACTTCATAATCTCCCTCTACTGTTTTCTCTCTTGCAGTTTCTTCAACAGTTTCAAAAGTGTGCGCTTTCAATTTTACGTTTGCTGAGGTTAAACTTTATAGGCGTTAGGGTCATTACGAAATCTGTATTGCATTACAGATAATGAAAAAACTCAATATTCACAACATCATCCCTTTTGTGAGTTATTTTGAATATACACAGACTGCCGTAGCCGATTTTCCTCGAGAGCCACGGTTCTTTGATCCCCTTTGTCAGGATAGTTAGTTGTTCAGATGGGATGAAAAACCATTTACACCTTTACGTGCACGTAAAAGAACCCTTGACAGTTGGAGTTACATGATGAGTACGGAGACCAGGAGAAAACACACGTATAAGCATGGGATTGAAACTACACCACATGACTCGATGACAGACGACTCAACCAATCCTTTGCAAACAGCAAGTTAGCCAATGACGTCTAGGTATTGATGTTCTAACATTATGAAAAAGCACATCCACAGACAAAAGGAAAAAAAATCACATGTACAAGCATGGGATTGAAACTACACCACATGACTCGACCAATCCTTTGCAAACAGCAAGTAAGCTAATGCCGTCTAGGTATTGATGTTCTGACTCATTAACATTGTGAAAAAGCACAATCCACAGAGGAAAGGGAAAAAAAAATATTAAAAAGAAATCTCAGATTCAGACATTAAACTAGTGAGACTTACTCATCACCATCCTCCAAACAAATCAGATACTCTAAATATTCAAATTTTTAAAATTTTATCTCCGTTTTATTTCATAGGTTACTAGATTTATGCTGGAATAACAATAATATCAAATATGGCATCTGTATGGAAGGCTGGTCATCTCGAAATTAATTACTCGACTGTCGTGAACTTTTGATTTTATCTCTCCGTGAGTTCAGATATCATAAAAAAAACATGTAATTTATACGAGACTTTAAGTAGGTGCACCATCTTTAATTACTCAGGATAATTACTCGTCAATGAAATGTTACCTTTATTCAGTGCGGCTGCTTGGAGTATTATTACCCATAAATCACTGTGACCCCACAGTTAACAAGACGTAAAGGTCTTATCATTAGGGTGTTAAGAGGCAAGTTTTAAATTTAAGGTTTTTTCATCAGTCATACCAGATCACATTCCTATACTGGTATAGATGTCATTTTAAAGGGCCCATCTCGATTATATTTTGGAGAATAAAATGGCTTAATTTTGTGTTAAAAGCCCTTAAAATACTCTACCTTAGGGCCAAGCAACAATCTTAAACCCGCCAGTCTTCATCTAGAAATGGAGACCTGTGTCCCAAGCTGTATTATACGGTATCTGGATAAAACCAGACTTTATTTTATAAAAATAACGTGTAGGTGAAATTTACCTTTCGTTATCAAGTACAGCACATGGGTCATGCACTGCACAGCCCTCTGAAAGAACGACAATAGATTATCAGGTCACCCAACAAAAAAATTGACCCGAAATCTTAAAAGGGTAAAGTATCCAGATACTTAGACGTTCACGTCTAAATGACTCAATATTTTTAGCTGAAATTTTGAGACAAGGTAAATACACAATTCCTCTATATTTTGCCACTTAAATTTCATACGTACACAGACTTTAATTTCTGAGATCGTGTTAAAATTGCGATGGTCCCTTTATCTCTGTGTACCTATAATTATGTCTGTATGTATGTTTGTTTGTTTCACGTATATATATTTTGGAGTTTTCTAGGTCATTCTTGTTCTTACTATTCTAAACCAACAGGGCTAAGGAAGATGTACAGTCTGGGACAATTTGCCCAGATAGCAGCTTTTCTGCCCACTTCAAATCTTCAATTGCCAAGGCTTCTTTTATGTGCACATCAATATATACATGGTACCCCGATAATCTTTTCACTGGCATGGAACTAGCGACCTCATTGTTTAAGAGCCAGCATCTACTAACCAAGCCACCGCGGCTCCAGAAACCAAAAAGGTGCTAATTATATAAGGAGGTCTCGTTTACAAATGAACAAAGAGACGCTTTCACTGGCATGGAGCCAGCACCTACAAACTGAGCCACCGTGGCTCCAGAAACAAAATAAGAAGTTAGGCGTAGATGTAAAGGAGTCTCATTTACAAACTTAAACAAGTTTTATTCTATTGTATTCAAACTTACACTGAGAATAGCAACAATGGCTGATCCTATAGACTTGAAGTGCTTAAGTAAATCTATACATAAAATTGATTCTTCCATTAACAATGAAATAAATTTTTGATAATTGAAACATCTACCTATGTGTCATTGTAATCAAGAATCTTAATGTGCTTCCGTTATTCTTCATATATTATATATTGATTTACTCAAATATATACAATTCAGCTAAATTATATTAAAAATTATAAACTTCATTCCAGAACTTATACTCTTCTATTCGTCACTAGTGTTTGAATTTGTCTCAAACCATGCCAAGACCAATTATAAACTTCATTCTTCTATTTATTCAGTCACTCACTGTCACTGGAGTTTGAATTTGTCTCCAGAAAAAAACATGCAAAGACCTATTATAAACTTCAGTTTTCTATATATTCAGTCACTGATTGTCACTAGTGTTTGAATTTGTCTCCAGAAAAAACCATGCCAAGACTGATGTACAGGACCTGGGAAATAGTCGGGAATAAATTTTTAGGGTCTGCGATTTTGAAAATTGTGATGGGTTCAGCTGCTAATATAGCTCATTTTATAGGCTTTGGATCTCTGCTGTTCAGCAGCTGGCCGTAGGATTTAGACATTACAATCTGAACATGTTAGATATCAGACCTTTTCTTTCAAGTCGCTGCAGCTCAGACCAGAGTAGATACCCAAGTCGCAGATCCTCTAGTCTGAGTAGAGTCCCAAGTCGCTGCACCTCTAGTCTGAGTAGAGTCCCAAGTCACGGAACCTCGAGTCTGAGTAGAGTCTGAAGTCACGGAACCTCGAGTCTGAGTATAGTCCCAAGTCGTGAAACCTCAAGTCTGAGTAGAGTCCGAAGTCGCTGCACCGCGAGTCTGAGTAGAGTCCCAAGTCGCTGCACCTCGAGTCTGAGTAGAGTCCCAAGTCGCTGCACCTCGAGTCTGAGTAGAGTCCTAAGTCACGGAACCTCAAGTCTGAGTAGAGTCCCAAGTCACGCACCTCAAAGCCTGATTGATTCGAGTCCCAAGTCGCTGCACCTCGGGACCAAGTCGAGTACCAAGTTGCCGCACTTCGAGTCTGAGTAGAGTCCCAAGTCGCGGAACCTCGAAATGGGTGCATGGAACTTTGGGTAAACCACTAGAAACGTCAATGTCTGACGTCATAAGGTCAAAAGCCACTCGCATGACACCTGAAGCAACCTCCTACTACAACTGGTCAGATCTTCATGTAGTAGAGGCCGTTGAAAGTATAAAAAAACCAAAGAAAATAAAGATCTGTATTTTATATAATCAAATTGTACTAGAAAATCCGGACATCTGTCTTTAGCTTCTCTTCGTTTTACATTATTACTGTGCCCATTCCATCTCATACATTGCATAAGTACTGTCGTAAACTCACGCAATAGAATTATAACGTACTGCAGTAAACTCACGCAATAGAATTAAAAACACATTTTACACCAGACTTTCTTTTTTTATTCGAAACAATTTAAAAAAAAAAATCAATGCTTGCAGACGGTAATAAACACGCAAAAATAAAACCACTAACGTATATAACAATATTATGTTATTACGAGGGGCATTGTTCGTCTAATAATAGTCATGTGACCAAGAAATCGCAATAGACAAGGAAGAGCACTCTCAATAAACATTAGAACTCTCCCATCATTAAAGACAAAATAAAAAAAAAACCATAAAAAACAGGAAATTTGCACAGAAAAAACTATTGAGTCACAACAAAACTTAATGAGGGGTAGAAATTAACTTTATTTTTTTATAGTCGTGTCATATTTAGTGGAATGAAATAAAAAAAAGTGTTTTAACGTCCCCTATCTTCAATCAACAATAATAGAACCGGTACTATGAATATCCCAGACAAAGGGAACATCTTTAATAAATGGTTAATTTGTGTCCCCATGGGGTGAATCATGAAATAAAAATACCATTGACAATTTCACCAACTGATATTTTATTGGTTTATAAACAACTTGTAGTATTCCCTCGTCTCTTGAAATATTTGTCAAGAAACGATTAGGCTATTCAGGGAAAAAATTGTTAATTTTATCATTCAATGACTCAGGAATTATGTGGTGTTATAAAATTGTTATTAAAAGTTAATTGAAGATGCATCATGTAAGATTTAGATAAAGAGTTGACAGTTCTCACTATAATCGTTAAAAAATTGATAATGAAAAGGGAATATGTTGAAAATTTCAGTCAAATTACTTCATTTTGAGCAGAGTTATTATCATTGGCAGAACAATGTAGTCTTGATTGTCATTGCTACCATTGTTACGATAATAAACAAAGTCTTGATTATCCATTTTGAAATTAAATCATTAACTGACAATTGTATTTAGATTTGTTGAAAATCAAAACCAACTGAAGTTTTACAGAGTTGATTATGGGCCTGGCAATTAAATAAATGTTTAATTAATGAGTTATATAACATTTGAGACCAAACGAAAAATCTGCATTAGGGAGATTTAGCTCTTGAATAATGCATTGCCTGTCCAACCTCAGTGGTTTTCTCCGGGACCTCTGTTTCCCCCCCACTGCTAAAGACCCCTACTCGCAAGCAAATTATTGAAATAAAATTGAACCATATGTTAGTCCCAAAATGACCTAGTTTGTGTCGAGTGGACATTAAACTCTCTCTCTTTTCCCCTTCTCCATTTCATTCTAATTTTGTCATTAAATAAATGAGATGACATTCTTTTCACAACATCAGTGTTTTGTGTGTGAGAGAGAGAGAGAGAGAGAGAGAGAGAGAGAGAGCTCACAAGGTTGACACTACTCCTTGTCACCTACAACTGGGGAATCAAAACCATCAGTGTTTTGTAGCTTTTTTTTGTTTTTGATAAAAGACACAAAAGGATATATTGTGACATGTAGTAAGTGTATTAAGATTTGTAATTTAACGAGGCGTGAAATAATAAAACTATTAATCTCTACTACAAGATGTTAAAGATCAACCCCTAATTAACTGGTGGTGTTTTACTAGCTTCAGGGTATATCCACACGTTCCAATAATCTGTCCTCTTAACCTCGACTTAAACACGGTTTAACAGCACGTATCTCCCCTTGATCCTAGATGACTATCACCATGTTATGGTGTACTTACTAACAAAGATGATGCTTGAATCAAATAGGAAATATTTTAGTTTTTGTTTGATCTTTTTTAACAAGCCTGGACAGAAAGAACAAGGCACAAATTATTACACAAGGCTGTGACATGTGCCTTATGTTAAGGCTTGTCTTTTAGTGACCAGGCCCCGAGTTAACAATTTACTCAAAATTGTTCGCCTTATAGCCCTTTATAAAACTTTTGTTGTTTTAATATATCAAATATATTAAAAAGAAACTATGGGTTTCTAGATCAAAGATATTTTTCATAAACAGTGATTAAAAGTTGAGTAAATTCTTAACTTAAACATGCATTATGCAAGAGCTAAATCTGCCTATTGCAGGTCTTTCTTTAGGCCTGAAATGTTTTCTAAAGTATTAATTAGACATTAAATAACTGATCCAGGCCTTAATCAACTTTTGATGGCATCAGATTTCTCCGATATTAAATAGATTAGAATGGTTCAGCGATATTTTGATTTAATCAAATATGGAGGACCGAGTTCGATCAGCCAGTACCGTGGTTGAAATTATTGCACACGTCTGTCAAACCTTCAAAGGCTAATATCTTCGCTTGCAATAGAGTAATTTGAATGAAATTTTCAAATTATTCATTTTACATCATCTACTTTCGAACTATTATAGCAAGAATGGCTAGTTCTTTATCTAAATCTTACAAAATGTATCTTTAACATTTAATTAAAAAAACAAAATCAAAATAATAATCTCCAGCCTTGGATTTAATTGAATTAAAAAGAGGCCAATCAAATAATCCAAATATCAATTTTAGATATTAATCTCCTGATTCAATCGAATCATAGGTGGTGCTGGTATGTGTTAACTGTATCCTATATACATGTATCGTCTGTAGTGGATGCTCAATTTTCAATTCATCATAACTTTCTAGAGATTCAATTTCTACAGTATTGTAGTTTGCCAGGCATTAACAATTCTTCAAATCAGAGAGGGGATCAAGGTGGCTAAGTGGGTAAGGCGCTGGCTCGCTAGTCTGGAGGTCGGGTGTTCGATCCCTGCATTGGCCGAGAAAGTTCATCCCGATTTTCCGGCGTGGTTTCCCCTTGTCAGTGATGCAGGACGGAGGGCCTGACAAGGACAGCTGTCTAGTCATTCGGATGAGACGGAAAACCGAGGTCCCGTGTATACATTGGAATGCACGTAAAAGATCCCTCGGCAGTTGGAATCGATATAAGAGTAGGCGATAGTGGCGCTGCCCGGGCAAAATTTCCCTCATAGCACACTGTATGGCGTATGTCCGTATTCATTAGCCCAGTTTAGGAGCAGAACAGTAGGATGTTAAACCCCATTTCATTTCATTTCATTTCAAATCAGAGACTTTTCAAGATAAAGACGCGTCTAATCAAATGTAACATCAGTTTCTCCTACAGTTTCTTTATCAATATTTCGTTGGGTTTAATTTTATTTCCTGTTTAAAGGACCATAAACAAGATGAACAAAATGCTTATGAAAAAATTAAATGAAGCTCGGCAAATTAGTTCATAAAAGTTTCGAAGAAGCCCCTGCAGTGGTAACCTTTGTCAACCGTAAAGAATGTCTCGAGTTGCCACGAGCAAAACTTTTGCTTGAGTGGGACGACATCAGCTCAGGTGGAAAAATAATTGCCTCAAGAGGCGAGGTCGTAAATTTCGTGGGCTGAAGAAGCAGCAGGAAAGAGTTATAGTGGTAAAGGAAACAGTAAATCGGTTAGTCTACCTCATATCAATTAACTAACGGAGGTGTTCTATCAGGGAACAATTAATATACGTCTGATATTATAGCGCAACCTATCACGCTGACCTTCTTTCGCAATATCATTTATTCTTATTTTCAGATTCATTTTAGACACATGTCATTGAACAGACCGAGTCTATCCTGCGGAACTCACTTCTTCTCCATTTCTATTGCGACTAAAGTCATTCGTGTGAAAAATCTCTTTCTTTCGATGAAACAAGGAGAAAATTGCAAAGGATGGAAGCTTTTTGTATGGTGAATGAGGTCTGAGGGTAAATTGTACGTGCTCGTTGAGAAAGTACTATCCGGTAAACGTCAGTCTAGCAACGAGAGAATGAGTTTTGCCTAATGGAGTATAATGATGGTAGTGTCTTTATTCACTTCAACTTTCAAGTTGATTAAAGATTCTTTACAATATTCTCATTCTTTGGATCATTCATTCCCGTTCGTTGATAATTTTCCTAAATTCTCTATTATTATTTGATTTTACAATCTTTGGCCTCCGGCAACGATAAATCAGATTTTCGCGGAACAAAAAAAAAATGTGATGTAATGGAACAATTATTAACAAAGAAAAGAGCTGCACCTCAATTTTATCTATTAAAATTTCGTAAAATGGCCATTTTTCCAATAAATTTAGTTAGTGGTAACTTGATTTCACTAGAAGTGTGGTTAACGGGAAATGAAAGGTTGCGGGAATATTAGATTGAAGTTTGAGATTTTTTCTGCTCGTCGATTTCTGATGGGCTATATTAAGAACGGGAGATTAAGAACGCAAATTGGCAATATTACAAAAAAAATTTCATATAATGATGAGACTCGAGTTATTAATGAAGTGGGTGCTCGTCGCTTCGCACCATTTTTTATAACGGACAATTGCAAGCAGACTTCTTTATTTTCTTTCTTTCTGCGTGCAGTGCTTGAACAAAAATAGAATACATACTCTTTTAATCCATAGTTTTTGAGACTAAATTTAGAAATCTTTCACCACATTTTGTGCTATAATAAGTTATAATGGAGAAGACGCTATATTTTATTATTTGGTGAACAAAAATAGACAGCATATTTGTAGTATCGAATTTAGACATTTGTATTATTTTTCTGTAATATGAAATGAAGACAAGCATATATGCCATGCTCAGACATCAGCATTTCCATCTTCTTTCATCAAATTCCAACTGCCAAGGCTTCTGTTTCGTGCAAACCAACGTGTACACAGAACCTCATTATTTCTTTCCATCCAAAGAATGGAATGACAGGCCCTCCATTCTGCATCACTGACAAAGGTAAACAAGCCATCCAGGAAACTACAGAGGAATTTTCTTCACCAACACCAGGACAGAACTGGTTAGAGAGACCGTGGCTCCGAAAATGGAGAGAGAGAGAGAGAGAAATGGGGTTTAACGTCCACTCGACACAAACTAGGTCATTTCGGGACTAACATTTGGTTTTAATTTTATATCAATAATTCGCTTGCGCATAGGGGTCTTTAGCAGTGGGAGGAAACCGGAGGACCCCGAGAAAACCCACAAGGTTGGACAGGCAACCCTACTCCTTGTCACGTACAACCGGGGATTCGAAACCACGCCAGTCGACTCAACCCCGAAAATTGAGAAAAACCTGTATCAGAAATTTCTAAATCATCGGAAAAGTACATGTTTCGTTCAAGTACACAAGAACAATATAACTGGTTAGCCATGTTCCTAAAAGTGTGTGTGTTGGATGGCCGAATGGTTAGCATGTGTGTGTTGTATCATTGGTTTCGATTCCCCTGTTGTACGTGACAAGGAGTAATGTAGCCTGTCCAACCTCGTGGGTTTTCTCCGGGTCCTCCGGTTTCCTCCCACTGCTAAAGACCTCTACACGCAAGCGAATTATTGAAATAAAAATGAACCAAATGTTAGCCCAAAATGAGCTGGTTTGTGTCGGGTGAACGTTAAACCCCATCTCTCTCTGTCTCTCTCTCTCTCTCCTAAAAGTGTTATCTGGTGTTCTAGAAAGACTATTCATGTCATATTAATATCAATAACCACAACCATATTTATGATCTATTGTTGTAAGGCAGGTAAATACTCTGTTTGTTCGGACAAACACTATGGGACCGTTTCTAATCAACCTAAAACATGGCTGGTTATAATTCCCTACGCAAACAGAACAAACGAAACCATCTGTCACAAGACGTAAAACATGTGTCGATCCATTGTCGATGACTCGCAAATATCAGTTGTAACAAACTGGTGTGCAGTGCATCTAAAATAAATAATCAATGGCCGCCCTCCTATTGTGACAGACAGGTAACAATGGTGGAAAGTAAAAGGTAATTACAGGAAATACTTGTTTTTGTAAACATGTATATAAGAAAGGACAGGTGTTAGTTATTGTGGGGTATAGAGGAGGTGAATTACACACCTTGATATGTATCAGGTAAAGGGGTACAAACATTTTTATATCTAACAGTTAAAGGGGTGCATACACTTTCATATGTATCAGTTAAAAGGGTACAAACACTTTTATATCTAACAGTTAAAAGGGTACAAACACTTTTATATCTAAAAGTTAAAGGGGTGCTTAAATTTTTATATCTAACAGTTAATGGGGTGCTTACACTTTTATATCTAACAGTTAAATGGGTACATACACCTTTATAAGTATCAAATTTCGGACAAATGGGTCCAAAGTTCTACTCATCTTGTTCTTCGGGGCGGCAATAGACATGAACCTTGGACAATTGCTCATTGTTTGACGGATGACGTCATAATTCCAAGATGGCTGCGAAGACGTCATACCCGGTTCCTGGTCCATTGCACGCTCATACTTGATATATCTAAAGAAAGCTTACTTAACGGACAATATCTACATGGGGGAGGGCGACAGAGGAATTAAATCAAAGTATTGAAACTTTAGAAGTTACGTCAATTTTGGTACTGCTTTTATTTTCAGTTATGCATTTTTTTTATCATTTGACTTCTCAATATATAAAAATCTTTCCAAATAGTCAAGAAGGCTTACCACCTCATCAAACCCCAGAACTACAGTAATTCCAATTAATAGCCCCTCTTCTCACTGAATCCCTCCAGGTGTTTTATGACAATTAAATGGCGGTTCATCTTTATTGTTTATAAATATAAAGAGTTTATTTGGATGAGAGACAGGAATCTCACAGTTGATATAGAAATATAAAACTACTACTTATATAAACTGATAGAAACAGATTCCAACATTTACTACAATTACACCAACATTGTCTACATGGTGGTCGTCTATACATTCACTTCTCAACACAATTCCATATGAGAGAGAGAGAGAGAGAGAGAGAGAGAGAGCAAGCTATTATTGTAATTCTCCAGTGATTTATCACTATTAATACTCATTTAGTATATAACAACATGGACTTATTTCCCTATTATCACTATTAATACTCATTTAGTGAGTAACAACATGGACTTATTTATTATCCTAAGGTAGCCTGTATATAATATGTATATAACTATGTATAAAATCAAATTTCAGTGTCAATTGTAAATATGTTAGATTATACTTGGAGAAGATTCGTAAATTGTACAATCTGTGTTCTGATCCCCTTTGTATTATACGCATATACTAATATAAAATAAAACAGAGAGAGAGGGAGGGGGGGGGTAACCTCCACTTGACACAAGCCAGGTCATTTCAGGACTATATTCCTATTAGAACAAAAGGGTTATTTTCCATTTCCATCTATGGGTAATCTCCATCTTGGGAGGGGAATTTTGATTTGGTGCGGGGGTAAAGTAAAATACGACCCATTGTACACGTAACAATAGCAAATAAAATGATCAAATTTCTAAAATACAATAGGTTATCTTTTAATGAAAATTCTTGACAAATTTTTTCTCCAACAATTGTCAAAATTGATTATAACTCGGACTGCAATGAATACATTAAATAGATGAATTATTCGGGCGACGTTGTCGTATATCATGATTCAGCGACTATTCTACTCTACCAGACATGCCAATTATTTGAAATATATTCACATATATTCACAAACGACTATGTTATAAATAATCTTAACAGTAATTCTATCTCCTATCAAAATTCATTTTTTAAGGATAATGTATTATTGTGTTTTCTAAATTACTTTTTCACTCCCTTATAAAAGATATCTCAATTTTCATATTGAGTTGACGTTATTTTCTCCGAGGGTCTGGTTACAAATAACTTATATCGCTCAGGTTTCTCAATATATAATCATATAAAATAAAAAAAAATTCTGCATCAATACAATGTTTTAATAAAAAAAATAAATCTCATTTATTGAACAAACTTGGTTTGTTTGAGTCAGATGAGGAGCGGCAGTGACTTAGTGTGTAAGATGTTGGCTCGTTAACCTGGAGAGAGAGAGAGAAATGGGGTTTAACGTCCACTCGACACAAACTAGGTCATTTCGGGACTAACATATGGTTTAGGTTTATTTCAATAATTCGCTTGCGCGTAGGGGTCTTTAGCAGTGGGAGGAAACCTGAGGACCCGGAGAAAATCGTTAACCTGGAGGTCAGGTGTTTGATTCCTGTGTTGGCCAAGAAAGTTCATCTAGATTTGCGAGTTTTCTGTAGGTCCTTTCATTTCCTGCTACAGTTATAAAGACCATACCTGTATTTGAGAGAGAGAGAGAGAGAGAGAGAGAGAGAGAGAGAGGGAGGATTTTACCAGAGCAGCAGAGTAGAGCTTTACTCTTTCAATTCCGATAAATTTAGGACCTTTTTGATCTGAATCACACACATGAGACTACATCAACCAATTAAAATACTTTTCAAATCATTAAAGAATAATTCTCTTTAAACTGATCAAAATTCTTGAAAACAGATTAAGTAAACAAAATTGACTAATTAGAAAAAAATAATAGAATTCCAAGAATTAATGAACTCAAAAAACCTTTTTCAATGGTCAAAAAAACTATACTGAAACAGTGCTATCTTCATACTTAAAAATCTATTAGCACAAGAAATGAGTATTTATATGTCTGCTACTTTCGTTTTATCTTTTTTTCCTCTTTCATTTGTTTTTCCAATCAAAATATTTGTTCAAGATCTACTTCTGTGTTGTATTATAAATCATTTGGTTTTTTATCTCTTCAACCATATTCAATCATAGAATCTGGATTACTTATGATTGTATTATTAAAAGGAACTAAAACTCTTTAGGGTCGAAAATAAAATTTTAAATCTCAGTTGGTCTGATGTATTTTTTCGAATAGTGATCTAAACAATTACATTTTTGTTAAGAAGGATTATGTTGAAGTCAAATTGTTTGCTAATTTGTACAGTTGATTTGACAGCGGTACAGGAATAGGGTTGAACGTACTTAGTCAAGACCAAACCTTAGTCACAGTATATATATATAGGTTGCCTATCTGTGACCTAGTACAATTTGATTAAGGTTTGGTTATGATGAAGAGAAAGAGAGAGAAATGGTGTTTAACGTCCACTCGACACAAACTAGGTCATTTCGGGACTAACATACGGTTCAATTTTATTTCCATAATCCATAATTCGCTTGCGTGTAGGGGTCTTTAGCAGTGGGAGGAAACCGGAGGGGCCCGGAGAAAACCCGCGAGGTTGGACAGGCGTTCCTACTCCTTGTCACATACAACCAGGGATTCGAAACCACGCCAGTTGACTCAATGACAGACTTTATGATACAGCGCGCACCTGTTATGATGAAGGAACTAAGAGCATATATTCCACGCATAACCAGGCCAGGAAGGGGAGACTTAGATTCCATGTTAAACCCCTTCTCTCTTTCGCTTCTAGGTCTCCCTCTCTTTCCCCTATCCCCACTTTCTTTTTCTCTACCAAATCCTCTCTCTATCTCTCTCTCTCTATTTCTCTCTCTCTCTCTCTCTCTCTCTCACACACATTCTTGTTAACTTATAGTTAATACTATTAGTGTAAAATCCATATCTTAGGAGTAGAAAATAAAACTAATCCTATTACATCACATTAGGTTTTATTACGAACAAACTCTGGGATAATTAAATTATCATCTTGTTTATATTAGATATTATATTTGACAGGATCAGCTCAGGTTTTTTAACAAGATAAATATTAAATTTACATTTCTCCATGTTTCAATTTACAGCTTACATGAACCACAGCAGTTTTTTCAGAAAATAATCTCATCATCAGTCCAGCTCCGCAGAAGAGCGAGAGAGAGAGAGAGAGAGAGAGAGAGAGAGAGAGAGAGAGAGAGGGAGGTTAACCTCCATACAACACAAACTAGGTCATTTCGGGACTAACATGTGGTTCAATTTCATTTCAATAATTCGGTTGTGTGTAGAGATCTTTAATAGCAGTGGGAGGACCTGGAGAAAACCCACGGGGTTGGACAGGCGACCCTACCCGTTGTCATATACAACCGGGGAATCGAAACCTTATGATACAACACACACCTGAAAACCATTCCGCCATCACCTCCCCCCGCAGAATAAATACAGACAGCTGTTGTTAGATTGGTGTTTATTCATGCACTTCAATCAAGATGGTTTTGTCTCTCCCCCCTCTCTCTTAATCAGTCCCACCACCCCCTCCACGCACACACACACACACACATCTAAACCAATTTAGGTGACATTTTTTTATCCTTCAATCAATCAATTCTGCAGGACGAGGGGGAATGGGGAACTAGATGGTATTATTCACCACCACCCCTCACCCCTCTACCCCCTCCACGCACACACACACACACACACACACACACCTAAACAATTTTGGGTAGCCTATTTTTTATCCTTACATTTAATAAAGTTTACTTTAACCCCAAAATAACCAAAAGATATTTATTAACATCATTTCAATAAAAAGGAAAAGCCCTTTTCTAGTTTATTATTTAATGGTCTACATGGGTGAATATTTAAAAAAAAATATTTCACCTGAGGAAGTATTAGCCCTTTTAAATTTGGTCCCTTGTCCACAGTTTTACTTCAAAGAAAAACAATTTAACATAAAAAAAAAATAACATAAAATTTGATGAATTATAGGTTAGCATGAAATTTAATTACAGGTGTTTTCAAAGTAATAGAAAAAAAAAGCTTTAGATAAATAAAATATATTGTGTTTGTATTTGAAAGTTATTTCAGTTTTTTAAAAAACGATGTTTTGTTTGGAAATAAAAGACATCTCTTTTCACAGAATCAGTCACAATTAAAACCTAAAATAAAAAATAACTTGGACCATTTCTTTGAATAAAAGGTTTTTATTAACATCAGGATGTTGTGAAATAAAATATTTGCAATTTTAAAATGGTATTCTTTAGCACAAAGCATAAGGAAAACAGAGTTGAGTGTGATGTTCGTGAACGTGGCCTGGGGGCTCGACTGTGAAGACTACTTGAATGTATGTAAAGATATTTTGAGAAGTTGCTTGATTTTATTATCCAACTGTTTACACAGCAGCTCTGTGCGTTTCAATGACACTCTTTATAATCTCTTGCTAGTGATTTCTAAACCTATTAAACAGCGGGGACTACTGTCCGTGTAAATCTATAGCTTGTATCATTTTAACATAGACATTGGAAAAAACAGGAAAATTCACGTCATATTAACAGGTTGTTAAAACTGATTTAATCCTTTCCTTAGTAATTATATTACTAAATAAGTCTTGGATTGTAATTATATTACTAAATAAGTCTTGGATTGTAATTATATTACTAAATAAGTCTCTGATTGTAATTATATTACTAAATAAGTCTTGGATTGTAATTATATTACTAAATAAGTCGCTGATTGTAATTATTTTACTAAATAAGTCTCTGATTGTAATTTTATTACTAAATAAGTTTCTGATTGTAATTTTATTACTAAATAAGTTTCTGATTGTAATTATATTACTAAATAAGTTTCTGATTTTAATTATAAATAAATCTCTGATTGTAATTATATTACTAAATAAGTCTTTGATTGTAATTATATTACTAAATAAGTCTCTGGTTGTAATTATATTATTATATAAGTCACTGATTGTAATTATATTACTAAATAAGTATCTGATTGTAATTATATTACTAAAGTCTCTGTAATTAATTACTAAAGTCTCTGATTGTAATTGTATTACTAAATAAGTCTCTGATTGTATTTGAAGGGATTGTTGATCCCTTCCAAACCACAATAGTGTGAAAGTTTAATCTCTAAAAGTAAGGGTTCAATTCCATTCAGGATGAATTGAATTTCTCAACATTTGGCATCCACTACAGACAATAAGATATAGTCAAAACATGCCAGAGCTCAATTTTATATCTTCATGTATGGTTTGTTCTGTCATTCTTTCTTGTGCAGTTCTTCTACATAGTATCAATTACTGAAAATTCAAACTCTTCAAAAAAAAAAAACTAAGCTAAGGAAATGAGATGATCTAAAACGAGATTTTATTGGACTGGTGGGTGTTTTTAATCCACACTTCCTCAATTTCCTCCTCTCGTATTTCTGGGTGTAAAAAAATCCTTGATTTTTATTGATCTTTGTGGCTTTGAGGTCAAATTCCCCAATTAAATGTTGATCTTCTCTTTCAGAGCAAGAACAAATATGGAATGATGACACTATATCAACTTCTAAAAGAACATTAAATATTAAAATTAGGGTAGACGTACTGTTAAAAATTCTCATTGATGACCTTTTGAAGAAATATTATTAGGACTTTGAAGATGTGCAGTGGTTGGTCTAAATAATGATCAATTTGCTGTACTTTGATCATGGAAATGAAATGAAATGGGGTTTAACGTCCTACTGTTTTTCTCCGAACTGGGCTAATGAAGACGGGCATACGCCACACAGTGTGCTATGAGGGAAATTTTGCCCGGACAGCCGCACTATGGCCTACTCTTATATCGAATTCCAACTGTCAAGGGATCTTTTACCTGCACGCCAATGTGTACACGGGACCTTGGTTTTTCGTCCCATTCGAACAACTAGACAGCTGCATCACTGTACCTTTCTAAGCTTGTCTTCAAAATAATATTTTTAAAAATAACTTTGTAATATTCTTTGCACTTTTCTAAGCTTGTCTTAAATTAATATTCTTTAAAATACACTCATACCTCTCTAAGCTTGTCTTCAAATAATATTCTTAAAAACACATTACTATCAATATCATTTTGTACGTTTCTAATATTCGCAAAATTTAAATAATAATCTCTTTCTCTAAGCCAGTGCTTGGTTTTCTTTCTTAAGAGAATAAAAAAAAAAGGCAATCATCTAACTAGTAGCTCTGTAAAACATCGCAAATTAAATACTTTTATTAGAGTACATTGGTATTTTTAAAATTGTCCTTAGTGCCGCTTATATAAAGTCATTGATGTTAGTTCATTACACAAGTTTTACACAAGAACTCATCTATTGAACACGACCAAATAAGGTTAACAATAATTCACAGGATCAATCGCAAACACGCGTATATAGAAAACTCCTTTAACAAAAAACATCCAACTTCCTTAGTTAGTTCTTCATTTAATAAAACTTCAAACAACAAAGTTATGCGTACTTTTTTTACGATTGGCTTGAAATGCAAAGATTAAAACAACACTTGAAAGTAGCGATGTGCACCATCTGTGGTGCTCAATACTGAAGAGTTCCTTGTTCGATTGTAGCTTCATTAAAGTGCTTGAAGGCAATCACTTCTCGGCACTTCAGTTTGACGTTTTGGTCAGGTTCCAGCTTTTTAAGTTCTACATAATTAACAGTAATATATAGATAGACGTTGTAAAGGGTCAAATGTCTGTACAATCGTTATAAAAATTGGCAGGATTGTAGTTCGAGGACTGTATTTAACATCTGCATTTATACGACGTCCCAATTCTCTCCTATAAACGACGACGTCTGTATTTAGAAGTTAAATACGGCTATTTTAGAATCAGGAAGTTTCATAAACTTGGTTATCTCCTTGTTCATATAACCCCTTGTCAGTGATGCAGGACAGCTGTCTAGTTGTTCGGATTGGACAAAAAACTGAGGTCCCGTGTACACATTGCCATGCACGTAAAAGATCCCTTGACAGTTGGAATTCGATATAAGAGTAGACCTTAGTGCCGCTGTCTTGGCAAAATTTCCCCTCATAGCACACTGTATGGCGTATGCCCGTCTTCATCAGCCCTGCATAGTAGCAGAATAGTAGGACATTAAACCCCATTTCATTTCACTTTTTAAACTACAAACCAATTCAACTATTTTCACCTCTACGGTTAAAGGTTACAGTTAATTATGCATAGGGCACATGTCATTTTGCCAAAATAGCTTACGGCGCATACCCAAAGCAAACTAGAGCCAAGATAAGACAGGTACAGAGCTGGGGTTTTTAAGCTAGTTTATTCCCCCACCTTTCTTAAATTATTATTATTTAATATGTTTTACGTTGCCACTGTGATACAGGTACAGAACTGGGGTTTATAAGCTCGTTTACTTCCCCCAATTTTCTTAAATTATTATTATCTAATACTTTTTACGTTGCGTTTGTGATACTTTTTAAAATTTAATTCCTCTTACGCAGTAGTTTCCGTTGCGTAAATCCCAGAGATCTAGATAGATTACCTGTCTCCAGGATATCCTATCCTTTCAACAGTTTCTTCTCGAGAAAAGAGACGAGAGGAAAGAAATTCAGAGAAAAAAAACCCTTATCTCCATTGAAATCTATTACAATGTGACTCTTATCTTTTCCTTAACATGTAAAAGCTTTAAGAAAACTCTTGTAAATAATTAACGTCCTTTTTGTAATGTCTTCTTTTTTAGCTGATACGTGGAATTTCTCGGGTTATTTTCTTGCTTAAGTCACGGTTTATTGGCGCCCAGGTGCTAACGAAGTCGACGGACAAAATAATTAGTGAATTTAAAGGCAATTTAAAATGGATTAGTGTCGTAGATGTTACTCTGTCTTTGTCAGGATGAGTCGTAAAAGAAATTCTGCAAAAAGATTCCAGGAGGTAATCAACTCTCCTGATAAAACAGTTTCCACAAGGAGAAGACAAGTTTTTAACACAATTAGACCACATTGATCAGATCAGACAGGTTTTAATTCAGGGGAATTCGTTATCGTCGATATCTATTATTCACAACTGTTGACAAATTTATTTTTGCACCCAGTTTTTCTGTTTGTAAAAGAAATGCACTGTGATGAGATGAGGTTTAACGTGTGTGCTATGAGGGAAATTCCGCATTCCATCTGTCAAGGGTTTTTTTACTCTCACATCATCATGTACACAGAGCCTCAGCTTTCTGTCCCATTTGAACACCTGCAACATTGACAAGGGGGAAGCCAGGCTGGAAAATCCTGACCAAGAAACTTTCTAGGCCAACACTGGGATCAATCCTGGGACCGTCTGGTTACTGAGCCACCATCTCTCTCACTGAGTCACCATCTCTCTCAATGAGCCACCATCTCTCTCACTGAGTCACCATCTCTCTCACTGAGCCACCATCTTTCTCACTGAGCCACCATCTTTCATCTTTCTCACTGAGTCACCACCATCTTTCTCACTGAGTCGCCATATCTCTCAATGAATCACCATCTCTCTCACTGAGCCACCATCTTTCTCACTGAGCCACCATCTTTCATCTTTCTCACTGAGTCACCACCATCTTTCTCACTGAGTCGCCATCTCTCTCAATGAATCACCATCTCTCTCACTGAGCCACCATCTTTCATCTTTCTCACTGAGTCACCACCATCTTTCTCACTGAGCCACCATCTCTCTCACTCAGTCACCACATCTCTCTCACTAATCCACCACACATTCAGTTGTAGCATACGCAACATATTACAGTCAACTACCATATTTTTTAACTACCATATTTTTTAACAAATCATATATTATACCACTGAGTTTTTCATCAGGTAATTTATGATTAATTGTTTCTAGGTTGCCATGGTTATCTGTTAGACATGGTTAAAGTGCAATATTGAATATATGTACATCTGATTTGTTAAATTTTTGGTTTCCCCCATGTCTATAGTGAAGTGAGGTCGAACAAACAAGGAAAAGGGTCTAGTCGGATGGGTCTACCAAAAAAAACCTGATGTCCTGTTGTCACATTGTTGTGCAACAACTGTTAGTGGAAAGACTGCTGTCGGTGCAACAACTGTTAGTGGAAAGACTGCTGTCGGTGCAACAACTGTTAGTGGAAAGACTGCTGTCCCATCTGTGTACATATCATGTTTGTATTCATTACCAAGACTGATGCAGAGATATAGTACATAAAACCCCCATTTCAATTCCACTGAGAACAGAAGGCCCACTAATATACCTAGCTACATGTATCTCTACCTAGCCTTCCTGTATCTAATATACCTAATCTACCTGTATCTAATATACCTAGCCTACCTGTATCTAATATACCTAGCCTACCTGTATCTAATATACCTAGCCTACCTGTATCTAATATACCTAATCTACCTGTATCTAATATACCTAGCCTACCTGTATCTAATATACCTAGCCTACCTGTATCTAATATACCTAGCCTACCTGTATCAATACGTAGCCTACCTGTATTTAATATACCTTTACTAGTATATTATATTAACCAGTCTATATCAGGTGTTTATTACCTTATCACTTTGATGTTTTAATGTTACAATGATATAAACAATGTGTAAACGATACTACAGGGATTTATTTCTACATACAAACTCTATATTATAATGTATTAATATTTAATGATGATGATGGAGACTGGAATCTTCTTCTATTTTATTGTTTTCTATTTTTTTTATGATGTCGTTATTGGTTGTTTTATTACAGTCATGTAATTTCTATGTACACATAAACTTACAGGATCTCTCAAGCCCTGTACACACATAAACTTATAGTATCTCTCAAGCCCTGTTTACACTGGTCAGGTAATTTCAGTAAACATATCAACTTATACTATCTCTCAAGCCCTGTTTACACTGGTCAGGTAATTTCAGTAAACATATCAACTTATACTATCTCTCAAGCCCTGTTCACACTGGTAGGGTTGCCTGCCTTGCCTACTGCCATGCTGATTATTGAAATAAAATTGTACCATGTGCTAGTCCAGATATGACCTTGTGTCAAGTGGACTGGACATTAAACTATCTTTCTCTCTCCCTCCCCACTCTTTCTCTCCCTCCCCCTCTCTCTCTCTCTCTCTCTCTCTCTCTCTCTCTCTCTCTCTCTCCCCCCTCTCTTCCTCTCCCTCCCTCTCCCTCTAAGTATGGTTAATGAGTTCATGGTGGAATATATATTATATATCTTGGTTTCTCGGAGATCAATTAACCTGCAATATTTATAACGACAATTGACAATAAACAACATTTGTTTGATGAGGTGACTCGGAATGATTATTATCATTAGAAATATTTCATTAAATATTTCATTAGAACAAGCGATTCGCTACAGAACAGACGGAAGGTAATAAATCATATCTCTCGAAGAGATCGCAACCTTTTTTTCTCTTTAGAAAGAGATGACGCGATCTCGTGGAACACAGAATCGTAGGAAAGACAATAGACTGGAATACAAGATCGAGTAATTAGAGAAGACATGCTTCAAATATTGCGGAATGATGCACAGTGAACATGAAAATTACACTTGTTGATCATTTGTATCAACATCAAAGAAAACAACAAAATGCATAGATGCATTTGTCATGCTTATCTGCAAGAACAATATACGCCAGGTCCCTTGGGATTTTTAATAATAATAATAATAATAATAATAATCCATCTATATAGTGATGGTACGTTCAGTAAAACTGCTTGATAGCGTACAAATTAATGTTTAAAATCACTTAAAAGATTCGTTGAAATTTAAAAGTAACATGAGTTTGAATAGTTAATGATTAATAGCACTGTAAACATATTTAAATCACTGATTAAAAGCCATTTTAAATTAGTGTGTATTGAGATTCTTCTTGTGGACGAACGGTTTCAGAAGGTCTGTAATTGTGTCAAGTTTTGATTCCCTGCATGTACATGACAAGGGGTAGGGTTGCCTGTCAAACCTTGTGGGTTTTCCCTGGGTCCTCTGGTTTTCTCCCACTGCTAAAAACCCCTATGTGCAAACCAATTATTAAAATAAAATTGAACCATGTTAGTCCCCAAATGACCTAGTTTGTGTCGAGGTCAAGTGGAGAGAGAAGGTTAAACCCCCTTTTCGCTCTCTCTCTCTCTCTCTCTCTCTCAAAAAGGTTCGCTGGATTGACCTGTTGAATGGACGATAAACCCCATCTATCTCTGTATATCTTTGATGTTGTTTTCTAGGCAATATGATGAAGTTAATTTGAAAACGTTGTGTTATTTTCAACTAGGACCATTGCTCTCAAGTTTTGACATTTACCCCAGAAACATCAAAACTATAAAACACATTTTAACAAAACACATCTAAGCCTACTTGCTACATTTTAATATTTGAATTTTACTAGGAACCTGATGGGCTCTTGACATTTAAAGTCAGAAACATAAAACAGTATTTCATTTGACGCCCTGGAATACAGACAAGACAGCGATTCAGATATCAATGGAGGATCAAAGTCAAAAGAAATAAAAGACACACACAGAATGGAAAAAACTAATGAGAACCCTGCAACGTTTCGTTATAAGCAATCAAATGAAATGAAACAGTATTTACTTAGGCCCGAGCCACTGATACAAGGAGAACGTTGATCAGATTTTAAAAAGATAAATGGCCAGGCAACAAAACAGCTAGGTTGTCTGAGTAGTCCATCATAAAATGAAACAATAGGCCCGGACCATTGATACAAGGAGACATCCCAGATTATAAGCTTGCATTGGGGACTCTAGCTGAAAATGTCACTGAGGCCCTTGCGAAATGAAATGAAATGGGGTTTAACGTCCTACTGTTCTTCTCCGAACTGGGCTAATGAAGACGGGCATACGCCATACTCTTATATCAAATTCCAACTGTCAAGGGGTCTTTTACATGCACGCCAATGTTTAACGTCCTACTGTTCTGTTCTGACTGGGCTAATGAAGACGGGCAGACACTATATATATTGTACTATGAGGGAAATTTTGACCGCACAGCAGCACTATGGCCTACTCTTATATCGAATTCCAACTGTCAGGTTTTTATTACATGCACACCAATGTGTACATGGGACCTCATTTTTTGTCTTATCTGAATGACTAGACAGCTGTCCTTGTCAGGCCCTCCATCCTGCACCACTGAAAAAGAGGGACCCATTCCGGAAAATCCTGGTGAACTTTCTTGGTCAACACAGGGATTGAACACAGTATCTCTAGGTTAGCGAGCCAGCGTCTTACTAATTGAGCCACCAGGGCTCCAGTCCATGAAAGAAACAGGACCAAATAAATAAAACTTATATATATATAATTACACGATTTAAAAGAACAAACTCTCAGATTTATATACCAAAAAATACTAATATTTGGATGGAATAATCTATATTTAAATAACTTTTACATTAGTGCTAAGATCTTTCGCCCTGAAGACGCTGTAAAGCCGAAAGATCTTGGCACTAATGTAAAAGTTATTTAAATATAGATTATTCCATCCAAATATTAGTATTTTTTGGTATATATACGTATATATTCAATCATGTAAAATATAAAAACCATTACAATTCTTAACAAACATGGCAACCCAAGAAACAGTTCATCAATACTCCCTGATGATATATCACATCCTTACATGTTTTAACGTGACAGGAGTGTTGCACAATAGTCGTTCTGAATCATTAGAACATTACTAGACAAAAGAAACAAATATATTTCACAACTACATTGTAGGAAAAAATCATCGTAGCAATACAAATCATCTCAATCTATATTCTATGACAAGTGATAACGTAAACTCCATCGTTTTATATTCAATGTAAACTTCCTTGATTTGAAATAACATTAGAAAAATATCAACTTTAGGTGTTACAATTGAGAGCAAGATAAAATTCTTGTAAAATTGAAATATCTTTATGGTTATTGTTGATAATTTATGGCAATTTCAATTTTGAAAAAAAAAAAACATAACAGATTTTAAATGGTCATAAATCTATGGCAAGTTAAATTCTCTTCAACAGATTTCGACAGCCAAGTGATCTTTCGTGTGCTCTATCAATTTATATATTGTTTTTTTTTTTTATCAGGCCTGTAACTAGGGGGAAGGGGGACGCAAATCCCCACCTGCTCAGGCCTGTATCTATCAAGCTTTGCGGCCCCGCCCTGCAAAGAATTTTGCCCCCCCCCCCACTTGGAAAAAATTGTCGACCATAGATATACATTGTCCATAAATTTTAGAGCACTCCTGAGAACACTTCCCACCCCCCTCGTTGCTCTGAGCTAGTTGCGGCCCTGTTTTTATCTAATCAGTGTGTCTAGACACACTTTCCATGTCAGCCCCCTCCAATTTATTTTGATATTTTGGTAGCTGTGGGAGAAGGGCCCGATTATTAGTCCGTCATCTATAGAGTATATAAGCCAATGAAATATTAACATATGATGACAAAATAAATGGTTGAATTATACGTGTTATGACAGACACTATGTTTATTCCATCATAGTATATCACAGTATAGTGTTTATCATCCAGTCCCTATATTATTATATCTCAAACACAACTAAATATTTCATCGGGACAAAATAACTGACAATCGGAAAGCTGCGGGCAACAAACAATCTCCTGTAGAAATAATTGCAGGTAAACCTCTTAGAAGATCTGTAATTATTTACTGCTGAACACTGTCTTTACGACCACGCACAGAATGACCAATGCAGACGTATAATACCCGACACGCCCCCTTTGAAGTCTATTAAGATTGAATGACCAAAGGCCATCCTTTCAGTCATTGTTCCGGTAATTGTAGGGGTTTTCATTTCTCTAGGGTTGAGGACCCTTAATGTGTAGTTAATGTCAAAGGTCACACCTTGGTTATTGAGTAATTCCCAGAATTCACCTGCCCATAAAAACGAGATAATGACCACCTGTTTCCGTTAATTACAAATTGACCAACCCAAGGCTGTTGACATGTTTAGTACTGAGCTTAGAGGTCAAAGTTCATTACAAATCAAAGACAAATATCTAAAATAGGAAACTATCAGTTTTAAGGCCTCTTATGTCATTTGGTGTGCTTTGTTTTTTGTTTTTTTGGCTTCAGTGAGATTGAAATTTTGTATTCATTATTTGTAAAAGACATTTTTTTTTTGTTAGAGCCATACTTTGAACTGACTAATTTATGATACAGCTTGTTTTTTTCTTTGTCAGACAAGATGTAAGCGACTTCAACTGACAAATCCGAACCATGTTTGAGAATGTAAACTTTTTTGAAAGACCTAGTCAGTAGAGACAGAAATGGGTTTGAACATCCACATGACACCATCTAGGTCATTTGGGGAGAGAGAGAGAGAGAAATGGAGTTAAACTTCCACTCGACACCAACTAGGTCATTTCAGGATAACATATGGTTCAATTTTATTTCAATAATTCGCTTGCTCGTGGGGGCCTTTAGCAGTGGCAGGAAACCGGAGGACCCGGTGAAAACCCTTCCAACTCCTTGTCACGTACACCAGGGGAATCGAAACCACGCCAGTTGACTCTATGACAGACCTTATGATACAACATGCATGTGCTAACCATTCGTCCATCCAACCCCCCACCGGTCATTTGGGGACTAATATATTACTCATAGACCTTTAGCTGTGGAGGGAAATCAAAAAAAAACCATGAGGTAGGAGAGGTGACTGTACCGCTGGTCACTTACATGATTGGATCGAAACCTCGTCACATGACTCGACGACAGAAATGGGACCACAGTGGGTGAAATGAAATGTGGTTTAATATCATACTGTTCTGCTCCAACTGGACTAATGAAGACGGCTATACAGTGTGCAATGAGGGAAATTTTGCCCGGACAGCGGCACTACGGCCTACTCTTATATCGAATTCCAACTGCCAAGGGATCGTTTACATGCACACCAATGTATACACGGGACCTTGGTTTTCCGTCCCATCCGAATGACTATACATTGTTCCTTGCCAGGCCATCTGTCCTGCACCACGCCGGAACACCACAATGAACTTTCTCGGACAACATTACGATCAAACCCGTGACCACCATGACTCTGATTCAACGACAGAACTAATGATCAGGATCAAACCCGCAACAACCATGACTCAACGACAGACCTAATGATCTATAGTACATGCTTTGGACCACTCCACCCAGAAGACCTAATAACACTTCTCATTACTTTGAGTTTGGAGCAATATAGGACGGTTAGATCTGCCATAAAACTCCATTTCATTCTTTCATTCATTACTTCCAGATGTTAATTAAAGACTTTTGATCAGACCATTTCTCTGATCCTGACCCTGGACAGGTTGTAAACGACATTTATCTGACATGAAACGACCAATTAGAACCAGGTTTTGTCTATATGTCTATATATGGTCATTACACGTCAAACATCAAAGAATCGAGAGACATTTATTACAGGTAATTACAATCTAGGTAGCCGTTCTACAAGTTCATTATTTCATGTCTACTACTACTACAGGTACAAACCTGGTAATAATCCGCATGTCACAGATAGATCTGGGGCTTGTTTCATGAAATTTTAACTAAGATAAAATCCAAATTTTAGTAATTTGATTGGATAATATTAGATTGATTTTAGTGCTTAACCAATCAAAATTGAAGTTTCTATTAAAATTTGGATTTTATCTTTAGTTAAGATTTCGAGAAACAGGGCCCTCATCCATTAGTCCATTTTAAAACAATCTGATTAAAACACAAACTTTATTTCGTTTCGCTTTTTTTTATAGCTCAAAATTTCGTCTTTACTACACTAGGACCTGGAAGAGTTGTTATATAACCCGCTTTCTGGATGATGTGAGGGATTAGCCAATGAAACAGAAATTTTGCCTGGGCAGCGGCACTATGGCCTACTCTTATATCAAATTCCAACTGCCAAGGGATTTTTTACATGCAAGCCAATGTGTACACGGGACCTCATTTTTTCGTATCATCTGAATGACTAGACAGCTGTCCTTGTCAGGCCCTCCGTCCTGCACCACTGCCAAGAGAAAACCATGTCGCACAGTCTCCATTAGACCATTTGATGCAGCGAAATAGGACATTTTTTGAAGTGTAATGGTAGACCTGATCTGTCTGGTTACAGATAATTCTGGTGTCGTCAAAAGCTCAATGAACTCTATTTTTTTCTGTCAACATGGAGTGTCGTTTGCAAACATCAGGTCAAAACAACTTTCTCCACTAATTTCAACAAAAATTATTTTTCCTCTTGAAGCAATGTCAACCGAACTCCTTATTTGTAACATGACAATAATCGTAGACCAAACACTTGGTCTGATCGGAAGCTTTTTTTACGTTTGTTCAGTCAGAGAACGAGTTACCGTAACTGATGCTTACGTAATTCCCTCACCTTGACATCTGTGACCCGACCAAAGCCTCTCGACCAAATTTGGCAAGAATCTTTTTAAACATTTTGTTGACACTGACAAAAAGTGTGTTGATTTTTGTTTTTAGTTTGTGTCTAGCATAGATTCGAGTCTGGTTGCCAGATTAAAGAAGTTGGCAAGTGGTTGGTTCCTGAGCTGAGATATTTTTTTTTAAATCGTAAACTAATCCAAAAGATGTTTTCCTCGGCACAAAGACAATTAATTACCGCAAACAAACAGACCAACTATCTGTGGTTATTATCAAACAGGCCATTCTAACATAACATATTGAAACAAAGAAACAAAACAGTTTCTTCGAGTTCGGGCAAACTTGATGATTCAACAGCCATTTAAATCCAAGAAAATTACTTTCAAGAGTTTGAATAATCTGAACTCTACTGTTGTCAGATTTTTTTCAAGATGTACTTTGTTAGAGTTAAATCTGCCTATTGCCTCAAATGTTATATAAATCACTAATGAGACATTTATTCCAGACAATCAGATGGTTGTGATTTTCAACGGATTTAAACACGGTCGCCACTTAATAATATAGTTAATGGATAATCAAGACTTTGTTTATTATCGTTACAACGGTAGAAATGACAATCCTGACTACACTATTCTTTAAACGGTCATAACTGACTGAAATTTCAACATATTCCCTTATCATTATCTATTTTTTAACTATTATAGCAAGAACTGTTACCTCTTTACCAAAAACTTACATAATGTATACCTAAGTTTAGACAGATTTTATTTCATCAAATCTTAAACTTACGAACAGCAAAGATACATACACAAAATAACATCATATATAACTCACACAGACACACGACAAGACATATTTTCTATTAAATAAAGGTATTAGATATTTTTTATCCTAATATACAAATTAAAATAAATGTTCATAATTAAATATTAGATATCTATTATCTATATCTCTATAAAATCATTGGTTATATATATATATTACTCTATGAAATAAATATTCCTAATTAAATATCTCACTATATGCAATAAATATTCCTTATTTAATATCTCACTCTATGAAATAAATGTTTCTAATTAAATATCTCACTCTATGAAATAAATGTTTCTAATTAAATATCTCACTGTATGAAATAAATGTTTCTAATTAAATATCTCACTCTATGAAATAAATCTGCATAATTAAATATCTCACTGTATGAAATAAATATTCCTCATTAAATATCTCACTGTATGAAATAAATATTCCTAATTAAATATCTCACTCTATGAAATAAATATTCCTTATTAAATATCTCACTGTATGAAAAAAATATTCCTTATTAAATATCTCACTCTATGAAATAAATATTCCTTATTAAATATCTCACTCTATGAAAAAAATATTCTTTATTAAATATCTCACTCTATGAAAAAAATATTCCTTATTAAATATCTCACTCTATGAAATAAATATTCTTTATTAAATATCTCACTCTATGAAAAAAATATTCCTTATTAAATATCTCACTGTATGAAATAAATGTTCCTAATTAAATATCTCACTCTATGAAATAAATATTCCTTATTAAATATCTCACTCTATGAAAAAAATATTCCTTATTAAATATCTCACTCAATGAAAAAAATATTCCTTATTAAATATCTCACTGTATGAAATAAATATTCCTTATTAAATATCTCACTCTATGAAAAAAATATTCCTTATTAAATATCTCACTCTATGAAAAAAATATTCCTTATTAAATATCTCACTCTATGAAAAAAATATTCCTTATTAAATATCTCACTGTATGAAATAAATGTTCCTAATTAAATATCTCACTGTATGAAATAAATGTTCCTAATTAAATATCTCACTCTATGATATAAATGTTCATAATAAAATATCTAACTCTATGAAATAAATTTATATTTTTATATAAACTAAATAGATATACAATAATAAATTTCTTATGTATGAATGTACATTTCAAAATGTTTTCTATCCTTGAAACGGCAAAGTGTATATATCAGAAGTTTTTTTCATGAATATCAGAAATTATGACAAGTAAATTAGAAGTTATGACAGGAATATTAAAAATTATGACAAGAATATTAGAAGTTATGACAAGAATATTAGAAGTTATGTCTTACATTAAATGCATTTAAAGAATTTAATATGTGTTATTATCATTGTTTACATTGACAGTATAAATACAATTTGAACAGTAATTGAGTTTCATTAGATGTTACACGATACAAGTAAATGCATGAGATACAAGCTGATGCATAGAATCATTGACATTTTTAACACAAGTATCACCATCAATGCTCTTTAGTTTGTCATATTTTGCTTTTTAATGGAATATATGACTTAAGAAGAGGATGCATTAACAATTCAGAATTTTCTGTGTGGGTGTTTTTTGTTTTTATATTTAAGTAGCATTATTATATATAGGTGTAATCCTCATTGTTTTGCTGATGGTGCCTACTGCTGTTAATTTGCTCTCTGTCTCTCTCTTTCTGTCTCTCCCTCCCATTTCTCTCTCTTCTCTTCTCTCTCTCTCTCTCTCTCTCTCTCTCTCTCTCTCTCTCTCCATCATGTCTACATCCCCTCTCCCTCTCTCCTCCTCTATGTATTCATCTCTCTCTCTCTCTCTCATGGCTCCATCCCCTCCCCTCTCTCACTCCAATGTATTCATCCCCCTCTCCCCCTCCGATTCCTCTCTCTCTCTATCACTCTATCATGTCTACATCCCCTCTCCCTTCTCCAATGTATTCATCTCCCTCTCTCTCTCATGGCTCCATCCCCTCCCCCTCTCCCCTCTCTCTCTCCATTGTATTCATCCCCATCTCTCTGATGGCTCCACCCCTCCTCTTCTCTTCCCTCTTTCTTTCTCCCCCCCCCCTCTCTCATGTGTCCATCCCCTCCCCACTCTCTGATGGCTCCACCCCTCCTCTTCTCTTCCCTCTTTCTTTCTCCCCCCCCCCCTCATGTATCCATCCCCTCCCCACTCTCTGTCTCACCACTGCTATAATACAGTAGATCTATAGAAGTATAAAAACTTGTTATATAATTTATTATGTAAATAAAGTGGTCAGGGTGATAAACAATGTGGTCAACAATCCTGTTGTAGCTACAAATAACACAATATAAAACATGGTGTTAAATATTTGTTCACCTCGCTCTAACAGTTCAACATAGAAATCAACAAATACTCCAGACTTATTATCTATCAGTAATACCCCCTTTAATACACCCCGAGTTCTTCTGTAACCATTAGTAACAACAGGTTCTTCCTAAATGACATGTTTTAATGTTTTAAGTTTTATTTGTTCGAACATTAAGGACAGCTGTCTAGTACTGTGTATACATTCGTTGCATGTAAAAAGATTCCTTGGCAGTTAGAATTCAATATAAGAGTAGGCCATAGTGCCGCTGCCTGGGCAAAATTTCCCTCATAACACACTATATCGCATATGCCCTTTTTACGTGCACGCCAATGTGTACACATCCGAACAACTAGACAGCTGTCTTTGACAGGCCCTCTGTCCTGCATCACTGACAAGATTGAACCACGCCGGAAAATCTGGATGAACTTTCGTGGCCAATGCAGGGGTCGAACACCCGACCTCCAGACTAGCGAGCCAGCGCCTTACCCACTGTGGCTCCCCCCAACAAAACAACAAAAATTAATTGTTAACCTCATGTGTTAAATTATGTTCATCCTACCTGACGTTCAAAGCTTTATCTTGGATTAATACACACATTAATCCAGATTCAAAAAAAACATTTATACATTCGGATAAAACAAATCTAACTGGTGTGAAATATCACATCATTGTGTGACTTTTAACACATTTTGTATTAGCTTAAATTTGCTTTTTGTTTTTCAGAAAATATTTAAATAAGTAACAATTATTAACATGACAATAATTACTGTCTAATCATTCTGTTTACTCTGTTTAAAGATACCAGAGAGAGAGAGAGAGAGAGAGAGAGAGAGAGAGAGAGAGAGAGATGGGGTTTAACGTCCACTCGACACAAACTAGGTCATTTCGGGACTAACATATGGACGTCCACTCGACACAAACTAGGTCATTTCGGGACTAACATATGGTTTTAATTTTATTTCAATAATTCGCTTGCGCGTAAGGGTCTTTAGCAGTGGGAGGAAACCGGAGGACCCAAAGAAAACCCAGAGGCTGGACAGGCGACCCTACTCCTTGTCACGTACAACCGGGGATTCGAAAACACGACAGTTGACTCAATGACAGGTCTTATGATACAGCACGCACGTGCTAACCATTCGGCCATCCACCCCCCCCCGTTTAAAGATACATTATGGGAGACAAAATAAAGAGCTGGCAGATCTTACTATAATAGTTAAAAACTAGATATTAGCATTTGAATTTTAGGCCTAGCCTCATCAACAGTACTAAAGTCGGTACGATGAAAAACATAGTCTCGGTCTTCCATTTTTGGATTAAATCATCAATGAGCATTGAGCAGCAAATCGGATTCAAATCCAGTGAAAATCTGACACATAAGATGGCATCGAGAGTTGATTATGATCTTTTCATGTTAATAAATGTCTAATTAATATTTTATATAACATATTAGGCCTAAAGAAAGACCTGCAATAGGCAGATTTACCTCTTACTTAATGTATGTTTAAACTCACGAATGAACTGAAAAGCGATATGCCGAGTTTATTAAAATCTAGAACAACTCTCCTTGGTTTCTAGCGAGATTAGATCTGGTCATGATGTTTGATACTCGTTAGAAACAGGATGAGAGGGGGTGTAGCATGTAAAGTGACATTTGTCTTCATGGTTCCTGAAACATGTCATGTCTGTCATTTGTGCTTTTAACTTTTTGTTTTTAACGGAAGAACCACAGCAGGAGAGCAGACGGACTGGGATAGGAATAAATCAAACTTACGTACAGGTTGATCTATGTCCGTAATAATATGATAATACAGGTAATACTACTTACCTGAAAAAATAAAATACAAAAATATCATTAGTAATATTTCATAAATATATTCTTAAAATTAAACATTCCATGGCAGACGCTGCTAGGAAGGAGAAATCACAATGGCATTTAGTTATTGGAACAAAATCAAATAACACACTTTTATTGAATAACAATTACTATGGTTTTATTTCACTGTGATGTTCAGAGAGAGAGAGAGAGAGAGAGAGAGAGAGAGAGAGAGTTTAACATCCACTCAACACAAAATAGGTAAATTTGGGACTAACATACAGTTCAATTTTATTTCAATAAATGGCATGCGCGTAGGGGTCTTGCTTTAGCAGTGGGAGAAAACCCAGGAGGTTGGACAGGTACAACCAGGAAATCGAAGCCACACCAGCTGACTCAATGACAGATCTAATGATACAGTACACACGCGCTAACCATTTGGCCATCCAACCTCCCCATGTTTCAACAAGATTTCACAGACTTTACTAGGAAACAAAAACCGCAATAATGTTTTATTTTACTGAGCTATAATTTTTGGTCCTGATTTGCAAGATGGTAAATCCTTGCAGCCTTGGCTTGTCAACTTATTCTTTTATTCAGTTCTGATAGGTGTCATGTACAAGGCAGACTGTGATGTCTCAAACAAGCTTATTCTAATCAGATTTCTATACATGGGAAAAGACAAAAAGCTAATAAAAGTTACGTATACTCTTTAAATTCTTGGACCAGGACGAAGACATTAAATTTTATGAGAATACTAATTAGTTCAGGTTCTTACACACCGTCCTGGATGTTCAAGTAATTTACATACAATATCATAGCTACAGTCCTGGATGTTCAAGTCATATAGATACAATATCATAGCTACAGTCTTGGATGTTCAAGTAATTTACATACAATATCATAGCTACAGTCCTGGATGTTCAAGTTATGTAGATACAATATCATAGCTACAGTCTTGGATGTTCAAGTCCTGTAGATACAATATATATATAGCATACAACAGGTATGAGTGATGTAGATACAGTGCTTAGGAGGGACTTAAGGAAGATTAGTTTTTTTGCAAACTAAATAAGTTGCCTCGTTAAATAAAGTTTTTATTATTATTATTATTGGATGTTCAAGTCATTCAGACAATATCATACAACTGGAAGTTCAAGTAATAGAGATAACTGGATGTTCAAGTCATATAGACAATATCATGTGACTGGATATTCATGTCATAGCTACAATATTGTATAACGGCAATTAATATAAAAAATCTATCTATCTCTTCATGTATCTCTAAGCTTTTTGCGTGTAATTTCAACTTTTATGTCTCCTACCCTTGTTCAGTAATTATTATGCCTACATGCAAGACATTTTTTTTCTTTTAAATATATCAGACCGATTTTTTTTACAGTCTACATTTAATAATTACATGAATTATAAAAATGGTTTTCTTGTAACTCAATTTACACAATCATCAGGGGTTTTTTACTTGTCATTTGAAATCGTCATGTATATTCTATTCTCTACGATAATTACCTAACAACCTAATTTTCTGGATGACGTCCAATATATAATATATACACAAAACAAATTTATTGTATTTTTTTTAACAATAATTTATGGGTTTTTATTGTCAAATACAGCTGTACGTACATTTCTATATGTTTTGTTTACATGTTTTAAAAAACCTCCGAAAATCTTACTACCATAGATAATTATCGAGTTTTGTTGTTTTTTGTTAAATACAGCTGTACCTACATTTCTATATGTTTTGACTGGCGTGGTTTTGAATCCCTGGTTGTACGTGACAAGGAGTAGGGTTGCCTGTCCAACCTTGTGGGTTTTCTCCGGTTTCCTCCCACTGCTGTGCTAAAGACCCCTATGCGCAAGCGAATTATTGAAATAAAATTAAACCATATGTTAGTCCCGAAATGACCTAGTTTGTGTCGAGTGGACTTTAAACCCTATTTCTCTCTCTCTCTATGTATTTTACTGCCTTAGATAATTATTGGATTTTGTTGTCAAATACAGCTGAACCTATATTTATATATGTTTCTAAAAACATTCGAAAAATTTATTGCTGGTATATTTTTATGTATTATTCTCGCTTAATGTATTTTGACTTTGTGACTGAACTCTTTGTTAAAATGTCAAAAAACTGAACATTCCGGTTGAGTTGCAAGGAAAACAGGCAGGTGGATGTCAGGGTATATGTCAGCAAATAACGGCATATGTCACATACACGGCATATGACGGAGATACAATAAAAATGAACATGAATGGATATTAAATAATATTATCAGATCTTCGGATCTCGGACGAGTGAATACGACTCTAACTTTTACTTGGTGCAGTCAGGCTTGTCACAGCATTTTATTAATGTGTATGCTGGAGATGATATAACCGATATTTAAACATATATATGAATCAAATCGCTGAAGCATGTGGATGACGAGAGGCTAACAATAAACGACAGCAGTGATTGTCGACTCTCGTCGTCGGATGAAGAAGAGAGTAAAAGAAGTAGTTTGTCTATCGTCCTACTTGTAAAGAAATATTAAAATTGAAAGCAGGCCGATGTGGCGGTCCAACCATCATAATATCTATTGTGTTCGTCTGATGTCGTGTTTTTGTCAAGTGTTTCAGAATAACCCACTAGTTAATAATGCTTGATAACTTCTATAAAAGAAATTGTCATACATGTCAACTCAAATGGGATTAGATCGCAAGATCTACTTAAGTCCTTTTTTGACATAGGAATCCTTTTTCTTGACACCCCTTCCATCTCATCGTTTACAATATATGAGTTATCAAAACAGCTTAAGACGAAGAGAAAATAAGCATAATGCGAAAATAATGCGTTTTTCAATAGTTTAATATAAAAAGATTTTCATGTTATGGTGAATTGATGCTGTTAAAAGGGGTATATTATATGAAGCATTAATAAAAACCATTATATCTTATAAAATATAATATAGGTCTTTAACAGACCTTAGATTTCTGTATCATCTATAATTTAAACCAAACACGAGTCTGTGTCAATATATTCATCTTTCAAAAAACTGAGGAGCAATAATCTAGTTGAGAGAACATAATTTAGAGTGAATAGTTGATGGTACACTTATTGTATCCCCATCAAAAAACGGTTTGAGGCACGGACTTAACAAAAGAAGTCAAAAGAAGCGCTCTCTTTACAAACATTTATAGACAGTTATCGAGGCACTCTCTTTACAATTGTACAAACGTTTCTGGACAGTTCTTCTTTTGACTTTTTGTTAAGTCCTTGTTAAATCCATTAATATTTCTGTAGTCATTAAATAATTTTTATAAAACTAATATATTTTGAAATCTCAATGAAATTTGCACTAAAACATTTCAGTGAATTCGTACTGAAAAATTTAAATGATTTAAATACAGAAAAATTTTAAAGAAATTTCATTTAAAATTTATAAACCAAAATAGTTTCTTCTTTTTTCAAGAGAGAGAAACTAGGTCATTTTGGGACTATCATATGGTTTAATTTTATTTCAATAATTTGCTTGTGCATTGGGGTCTTTAGCAGTGGGAGGAAATTGGGGGACCCAGAGAAAACCCGCGAGGTTGGACAGGCGACCCTACTCCTTGTCACTTACAACCAGGGAATTGAAACCACGCCACTTGACTCAATGATAGACCTTCTGATCCAACCAATTGGCCACCCAACTCCTTTTTAAACCTAAACCAGCAAATCAAAAGTGGTATCAAGTGTTCTAGAGAGAGTAAGCACACCCTGTCCACAACAACTGTTGAAACATTCTGATAAATGAACTGTTTGGTTTGATCTTTAATTCTATAATATAATTCAGGGATAAAATACTATTGCTTAATAAAACTGGCTTTTAGTGTAATATAATCTCCCTGTCTGCCATTAGTTCAATATACAGACGGGTAATTTCTGGTCTTCGGTTTGTTAAAGTGTTTCATGAGGTTGTCAATACAGAGAGAAATCGATGAACATCGTAACACCCAATAGTATAATTGATTGCCCATGCTTGGTCAGTTCTCGCCTCATATATATATCTCATTGTCAGCGCTAATTTAATTTACTTATCTATATATCACTGGGAGTTGATGATCATTCGTTCTTGTTCTCCCAGTATTGTAACAGTCTCAGGAGAATCGAGTCAGAAAAATTAGACAAAGATGATTATATCTTATTGAGGAAACTGTAATAAATTCCCCTCGTAGCACACTGAATGGCGTATACCCGTCTTCATTAGCCCAGTTGGTGCAGAAAAGTAGGACGTTAAATCCCTTTCGATTATTTCACCCATCTTTTTCATTAACACGGCAGAAAGCTGCTGTCCGCCCCCATATTTATCAGCCAGGTTGGTGTAGAAAGGAATGACAGTTAAATCCCTTTTCGATTATTTCAGTTTAATTAGTGCACCCATCTTCATTAGCACAGCAGAAAGCAAGTATTTAAAAAAAAAACACACTGTATGGGGTATGCTCATCTTCGTTAGCCCAGTTGGTACAGAAAAGATCCATGGACGGTAAACGGCAATTCATTAACACGGCAGAAAGCTCTCACCCCCCCCCCACCCCCAAAAAAACCCACACTGCTCAGTTTCATTAGTCAGGATGGTGTAGAAATGAAGGACAGTAAACCCCCAATTCATTCCTTTTTAGTGCACCCATCTTCATTAGCATGGCAGAAAGCTGCTTGCTGTCCTAACAAATAACACATTGTGTGGTGTATGCTCATCTTCATTAACCAGGTTGATGTAGAAACGAAGGATGGGAAACCCCCATTTCATTTCTTTTTTTTTGGGGTGGGGTAAACAGAAGTAGGGGCCCTATCACACAGTCTGCTAATGACATTAATATAGGGGTCTATGTGTGCCGTCACTGCGAGTGACATTAAGGTGAGGGTCTAAGTCTGCTGTCTCTGCTGGTGACATTAAGGTGAGGGTCTACGTGTGCCTTCGCTACTGGTGACATTAAGGTGAGGGTCAGGTGTTGCAATGTTTTCAGCGTTTAAAGAATATAAATTACAGGGTGTATAAATACATGGGTACCTGTAATTAACATTGTTCAAAGAACTCAGGTGTAAAATATACACATATATAAAACTACATGAGGGTTAGCACAAACATGCTAAACGTCGTAGATGTATGCACTTCTTTCACGACACACAGGTGTGAACATGGGCAAAAAACATTACATCATATCCATGGTGACAGGGTTACCGTGGTAATAACGATGTGTAGAAACACTAGATTAATTAATGAACAAATACAGGTAAAGTTTAAACTTTTTGTCTTGTCCGTGTGAAGGACACATATTTGGACAAGCAGACAAGAGTAGTCTTGACGAACCAGACAATTTATTTGCCTTTATATTAGAATTCTGGTTAATCAAGACCACTGTTTTCGTACCAGTTTCTTGCTGGTCTTAATAAAAAAAACAAAATTCAAATCACGAATTAAAATTCTTTGATAGGACAAAAGTCAAAATGATGGTTTACCATAGAAAGGTTAAAGGGACTAGACCAAAGTTAGCCCAAATAAAAGGAAATGAGATTCGAGGGTCTACTAGACCGAACTAAATCCACTAATTTCAGGAGTTTGATGTTCAGGGTCTGATTAACCAGAGAGAGAGAGAGAGAGAGAGAGAGAGAGAGAGAGAGAGATGGGGTTTAACATCCAATCGACACAAACCAGGTCATTTCGGGACTAACACATAGTAACATGGTTCAATTTTATTTCAACAATTCACTTGCGAGTAGGGGTTTTTAGCAGTGGGAGGAAACCGGAGGACCCAGAGAAAACCCACGAGGTTGGACAGGTGACCCTACTTCTTGTCACGTACAACCAGGGAATTGAAACCATGCCAGTTGACTCAGTGACAGACTTTATGATACACTGCACACATGCTAACCATTCGGCCATCCACCCCCAACCCCAAGGTTCAAGGGTCTACTTTTCTGCAACGACTGGGCTAATAAAGATGGTACCAGCTCTTTTAATGTTCTGAAATAACTCTTCTACACAAATTTAAGCCCCCTATAAAATGTAATGTAATGAGGTTTAAGGTTCTATTTTTCTGCACCGACTGGGAAAATGAAAGGGACTTTCCCTCCACAACACTTTATATTCAACAGTTGTCGTAGCCAGTATTTGTAGGACGTTTGAAGTGTTGATTATTGGGGTTTGTTAGAAACTTTTAACACAGTTGAAACTCAATGATTCATAAGAGACCATTGACCAGTTGAAATTAGAATTTGTATTAGATAAGAGAAACTCTGGTTTATTCATCATTAACGAGGGGAAACCAACATATTTGTTCTGTGCTGCTCGTCAACTCTCTAAATTCCACGGAAGCCGTGTTACAGTGTCGTGGCCTCCCAACCATGTTAACATGACGACACGGAAAATCTATTAACAGACGCTAGTTTTAAAAGACAAATATACCTTCCTTAATAAAGAGTCCTTAAGTGGTCTGACGAGTGAAGGCCACAATTTACCAATTACCACTCTTGTCTCATACTTTTCTTGGCCGACATGTTAGATAATACCTTTCCTTTTATTTCGGTATTAGTTTAATGTAGCTGAAAATCTTACGGAAGTCGAGATTAAAGAAAGAAAGAAAGAAATGGAGTTGAATGGGTCGTCAACACCAAGTGGGGATTAAAGAACTTATTTAAAGCCATTAATTGTATGGACTACTTAAAGTCTCTGACTGCCATTTAGTGGGATACTGAATCCCTTGCGGGGACAGAGAGAGAGAGAGAGAGAGAGAGAGAGAGAGAGAGAGAGAGAGATGGGTTTTAACTCCACTGTCACAATTTAGTCATTTCGGGACTAAGACATAATTCAATTTTTTTCAATAATTCGCTAGCACGTTGGGGTCTTTAGCAGTGGAAGGAAACCAGAGGACACAGAGAAAACCCATGAGGTTGGACAGGTGATCCTACTGCTTGTCACGTACAGTCAAGAAATCAAAACCACGCCCCTTGACTCAATGACAGACCTTGTGATACAACCCCCAACACGTTAACCATTCGACTACTCAACCCTCCTGATATCTTATTTAAAAAGATAAGATATGATCGTCATTTGATTATCAATGGAAGGGTTTTGAATCCTTGCAAACATAAAATGTTGTGAAATTTGAATCTTTAAAATGGCCATTCATTCATTCATTCATTATTTTGTTAAGCCCAACCAAAATTTTTAGATGGAATTATTGAGTTTATTCTTTATTCTTAAATATATATGTTTATGTTAAATACTTTTATATATTGTAGGGGGGGGTTGGATGGCTGATTGGTTAGTGTGCGCGCGCTGTATCATAAAGTCTGTCATTGAGTCGACTGGCGTGGTTTCGAATCTCCGGTTGTACGTTACAAGGAGTAGGGTCGCCTGTCCAACCTCGTGGGTTTTCTCCGGGTCCTCCGGTTTCCTCCTACTGCTAAAGACCCCTATGCGCAAGCGAATTATTGAAATAAAATTAAACCATATGTTAGTCCCGAAATGACCTAGTTTGTGTCGAGTGGAAGATAAACCCCATTTCTCTCTCTCTGTTTATATATTGTTAAATTCATATTTCATCTTCCTATAGTCATTAACCCGTTAAGTGCGTGGACAACTGCCACTCACTGTGTGTAGGGCGTAATATAATGCCTTGGAGGTATTTTCCCCAACCTGTTCTTAGAACATAGTACATAGTTCTTCGTCACTTTGTCAAATTAATTACACAATAGGGGCTAGTTAACTTTTAAAAACGTCACACTTAACGGGTTAATAAATGACACTGTACACCATCCGTTCTTTTGTTTGACCTTTACAAAGATACGATGATTTAAAAATTTTGAAACATTTCCAAGTACTAAATGTAGTGTGGAACACACTTTAAACAGGGTGTCGCCTTCATTTCTAATTTATATTCAAATCCATTCTTCTCAAGAATTAAACAGATAAAATTCAATTTACATACAGGTATGAACGCGATCTTCAAATTAAAATCGGGGGTCGTGACCTCTGTATCAAATAGAGGCTTATGTTATAACATAATACATTCATGATAATCAATTACGCACAGGGAGGATATTATAATATGTCGATGAAACTTCATTGAAAGTCAGTTGAGTGCAAACTCCCATCTTACGTGGTTTCATATTTCAAAAAATAATCACAGACACGAACAATAAAATTAGCTCCATTATTATGTCTTTGTTGGGAGGTTTTTTTTCGCTTGAGAAGAAACTTTCGCTGCAGACGCTCGAAGTTATTATGTTTTCTTAGATTAAGAGAAGAAAGGAGAGGAGACAGCCACCCAAATTTCGTGTAACTTTAGAAAACTTATATTTCGTTGTTGGGAGTCAACAGGTCGTATCTAAGTTCTGAGAAATTGTCTAGGAGAGCATACTCCATATTTCTTTTTAAGTGTGAGAGAGAGAGAGAGAGAGAGAGAGAGAGCTAGAGAGAGAGAGAGAGTGTGTTAGTTTATCATCCACTCACACAAACTATGTCATTTTGGGACTAACACACAGTTCAATTATATTTCAATAAATCGCTTGTGCTTAGGTGTCTTTGGCAGTGGGAGAAAACTGTAGGAACTGTGAAAAAAAAATCCTACAAAATTGGACAGGCGACCCTACTCCTTGTCACATACTAGCAGGGAATTGAAACCACGCCATGTAATTCAATGAAAGACCGTACGATTTTTAGAAACCATTCGACCAACCAAACCCACTTTAATTCTTAGAAACTTATATTTGTTTCACTAAGTAGACGACGACGACCTCCCAATTTTTTTTTTTTTTTTTAGACTACCAGTATTTTACGATCCCCATTATGATAAAAACATCAACGTTACCTTTTTGTTATTTTAGCTTAGAATATAAAATAATATTATACTTTCTGGTAAAATTTCTAAAGAAATGGAAATATTATCTGCTTTCAAAAAAAAATTCAAAATCTATAAAAATAACATCTAAATGTTTGAAAAAAAAAGCTAATTGCTAAAATAACCAAAAACATATATTCAATATGTTTGAATATTAAATCTCATTCCTTTGAAATACAAAGTTTATAAAATAAAAAAACTCATAATGATAAAGACTCCAATATCCGACTACAGTTCATAAAAAAAAAAAAAAAAAAACATTTTGGAGATTTTTTTAAGGAAAAAAAACCGGAAAAATTCTGTTATCTAATATTCTTGAATTTAAAGTTTTTGTTTTTATTTCTAATTGCATTTCATTTAATATCTGAAAAATTTGGTAAAAAGAATCCGACCACCTACATTTTACAATAAAATTTAATCCGAACATTGGTTTTTATATTTTGGTATATTTTGAAACCTTAACCGTTAAAAGAATGAATATTAAAGACAAAAAGGTTATCAGACACATGGCATGCAGCTTGCAGCCGTCTTCAGATATTTTCATAAAATCACAAAAAGTTTTATCTAAATCCCAAAATCTACACGATAGAGACAAATAAACAGAAAAACATTAGAAAGCGGAGTTTTATTTTATCGTGTAAAATCTTGATAAAATCTACATGTGTGTATTTGTTTGTTCTATCTTTGTTTTGTTGTACAGTTCTCCTGCCATAAACTATAAACGGTTAATATACATGTATACTCAACATGGATACAGAGAGAGAGAGAGAGAAATGGGGTTTAACGTCCACTTCGACACAAACTAGGTCATTTTGGGACTAACATATGGTTTAATTTTATTTCAATAATTCGCTTGCGTGTAGGTGTCTTTAGCAGTGGGAGGAAACCGGTATTATGGATACAATCACTTGGTTTATTATACTGCAACGTTTAATACCAAACATTTTGATCCACAGCCTGAAAAGATCATGGATGCCATGCACAGGGCAGTGTATGATTAATCAAGAACCACTGATACCACTTGCCACGTGAGTGGACCAATCTGAAAGTTCACCAGATGATGTCCTGTAGTAAGTTCATGCAGCCAATAGGCCTGGATTCATTTTGATATTTGATTTAGTCTTCGAACTAAATATATTATAGTTAGATTGTTATTGGATGATCGTATCATAAGATCTGTCATTGAGTCAATTGGCGTGATTTTGATTCTTCGGTGTGTACGTGACGAGGAGTAGGGTCGCCTGTCCAAACGTGTCGGTTTTCTCCGGGTCCTCCGGTTGCCCCCACTGTAAGCAAATTATTGAAATAAAATTGAACCAGATGTTAGTCCCAAAATGACCTAGTTTGTGTCGAGTGGACGTTAAACCCCATCTCTCTCTCTCTCTCTCTTGTTTTTCATGAGATTTCTTTCCTGACATTATAGTAAAAGGGAGTTTTCCTTCTTCACAATAGTCATGTCCGATCTGTTGACACCTATTAGCTTAATATCCTGTTCCGAACAAATCATGTTTGACAAATGACTTGCTGTCCAGCATCAGATTCTGAGCCCTGGAAGTTTCACACCAAACCTTTCAGCTTTAAATAAATATCAATTATACGTGGGAAGATGTATGATTATAACAGAATCGGATGTAAATATTGAGAGGTGTCTTGTGTGAGGCAGGGTATGCTGGTTCTTTGTAGAATAGAGACACTACACTGAGTTCTCATAGATTTCAGCTGCTGAACTTTGAAAAAAAAAGAGAGAGATGGGGTTTAACGTCCACTCGAAACAAACCTGGTCATTTCGGGACTAACGTATGGTTCAATTTTATTTCAATACTTGGCTTGTGCGTAGGGGTCTTTAGCAGTGGGAGGAAACCGGAGGACCCGGAGAAAACCCACGAGGTTGGACAGACGACCCTACTTCTTGTCACGAACAACCTGGGAATCAAAACCATGCCACTTGGCTCAATGACAGACCTTATGATACAGCGCGCACATGCTAACCATTCGGCCATCCATCCATACCCCCACGTCAACTTTCAACAGTCTAAATAGAATCGTATGAATCTGATTGTTCTTAACCTTAACATAAAATTCTGTTCCAAGAATCAACATTTTATCAATGATGCAGATTCATCCACCAGAAATGTGGATGTTTAAAAGATCTAAAGCTGGCATCAACTTTTAAAGAGAGAGGATTCTGAACCAGTATTCTATGACTGATGCATCCACATCCGCCATAAATATGGGTGTTAAAAAGCCCTGAAGCTGGCGTCAACTTCCAGAGAGAGAGGAAGAGAGTTCTGATTGGTTCTAATTGTTATTTAATTAGAATAAAATTCAATGTCTTGTACCATGTTTTATATCAACTGTTAATTTATCATGATATCATTTGACCTCTGTCTCTTACAAGTGTGCAAAATGCACTAGAAATTGACCCCAGTTTCAAATGGAGTGAGAATTATCATTCAGATGATTGCAGTTAATTATTGTTAATCAAACGAAATTTTGATCTCATCTCCATTAACAGTTGATGATTCAAATAACGCCATCTTTTATCTGGAACAGCGTTTCACTAATTAGCCATCATCAGTTGATGAGAACTAATTTGGTTGTTGAACTTGTTCCTCCACACTCATAAGTTGAGTTTAGATCAAAGCAAGTTTTTTTTTTCAACTTCAGTTTCCCACACATCCCAGGTTTTGGGAAAAATCCAACAAGATCAAGAAATGAAATGAAATGGGGTTTAATGCCCCACTTTTCCGCACCAATTAGATTAATGATATACAGTAATCAGAGATGGGGTTTTACATCCACTCCACTCGACACACACTAGGTCATTTTGGGACTAACATATGGTTCAAGTTTATTTCAATAATTAGCTTTAGCAGTGAGAGGAAACCGGAGGACAAGCAGAAAACCCACGAGGTTGGACAGGCAACCCTATTCCTTGTCATGTACAAGCGGGGATTTAAAACCCCCCTTACAGTCAATGTGCTTGCCCACCCCTTCAATGAATTCCAACTGCCAAGACACTGTTTCTTGCCATGCACCAGAAAAGGAGGAGCTAGTGATAATTTCAGAAATGCCTTGTCACCAGGATCGTTCGTTCGTCTCTGGAGTTCTACGTCCACCTGCACCAAGGCTGATATCGTAGACAAGTGTTTCCTAGGAAAGTTGCCAGACTTAAACCAGATTTTTTGAGTAAGATACAATGTCTTTGCAGGGAAGAGCCCAAGGTGAATTCCATCCAAAGTAGAAGCTCCGGGTGATCACCAGGAAGTAAAAACAAAGAATTGGTTTAGATCCTAGAACTGTGCCATCAAATATATCCCTTAAGACTATTCACCATATTTGTAATTTTTAATTGTCCATGTTAATTAGGATAGGTTATATAAATAATTATCGATGAATTCTATATCTAGTCTAGTTCTACATTTGATAGTTCACATCTAATATTAAACACCCAAGATTCTGTATCTACTGACAGTATCAATCTACTGTGAGTTAAGTTCAATTCAACTCATGTATTATTAACCTGGATGGAGCAGAAAACAAAACCCCATTTCATTAGTATCAGGCCAAGTTCTAAACTCCATACAATCATCTGAACTTCATTGTATGTCAGTGTCTGGAGAGCCTTAGTGGCTCAGTGAATAACGTGCTTGCTCACTAGCTAGGGGATCTGGGGTTCGATCCTAGAGTTGGCCTAGAAAGTTTCCCATGATTCATCAGAAGGTGCAGGACGGAGGGCCTAGCAAGGAAGAGCCTATATTAGTTCCCTCCTAGCACACTGTATGGCATATGCCAGTCTTCATTACCCAGGTTGGTGCAGAACAGTAGGACATTCAACCAACCATTCATTCATTCATTCATTCATTCAATCATCAATTCATTCATTCATTCATTCCACCATCCATTCATTCAACCATCCATCCATCCATCCATCCATTCATTCATTCAATGTATCAGCTCAAATTAACTAAACACTTCTCTATCTTAATATCAGGTTCAATAATCAGCAATAAAAAAGTTCAATAATCATAACCGGACAATCTTTATTCATTAAAACAAATTCATTCACCCTCTCATTCCACCCTCATGACCAGGCGTTATTACACGCTCCTTCAATCGTCAATGAAATCTCAGCCCCTCTAATAGCACAGGCAGCCAGAAGTCTTCAATGTAATGTCTCCAATAAATGAGCCATTGAAGAGAATCTCTGATACGAAAGCCCTTCTATGAAATTGTTCTATAAATGTCGGAAGATAGCGCAAGAACGAGAAAGACGACTTGACAACATTGTTATAGTCGACTTTCTTTTTTTATAGTTCATTAATTCGCATAATCAGCTGTCATCTTGTATAAAGTCATTCATACTTCATAGCACCAGAAAACTCTCCAATAACGGTTCTTTTACTATGAAGAAATGCCATCATCAAGTTTACAGGCATGATATCTATTTCTACAGCTCGTATCTGCTTACAGTTCCAGTCAGCAACAAGGTCATCAATTTATATTAAGAGCACGTATAAAATATTCATTTGGTGGATTTGATTTAGATCTTTATTTAAAACTATTGTTCTATTTCTAGATTTAATTCATGACTATTGTTCTTTTTTTTTAGATCTTTATTTAAAACTATTGTTCTTTTTCTCGATCTTCATTTAATTCAGATCTTTATGCATAACTATTGTTCATTTCTATATCTTTATGCATAGCTATTGTTCATTTTTAGATCTTTATTTAAAACTATTGTTCTTTTTTTGTTAGATCTTTATTTAAAACGATTGTTCTTTTTTTTTTTAGATCTTTATTTAAAACTATTGTTCCTTTTTATTTTTTTAGATCTTTATTCAAAACGATTGTTCTTTTTTTTTAGATCTTTATTTAAAACTATTGTTCTTTTTTTTTTAGATCTTTATTTAAAATGATTGTTCTTTTTTTTAGATCTTTATTTAAAACTATTGTTCCTTTTTATTTTTTTAGATCTTTATTCAAAACGATTGTTCTTTTTTTTAGATCCTTATTCAAAACTATTGTTCTTTTTTTTTAGATCTTTATGCATAACAATTGTTCTTTTTTAAATCTTTATTTAAAACTATTGTTCTTTAAAACTATTGTTCTTTTTTTAGATCTTTTTTTAAATAGTAGTAGAACTGAACAACATGGAACTCAAAAACCGTCAAGTGAGAAAGCAAACAGACAGTGCAAAAAACAAACATCGTAAGCGTCCACTGTTCTTGTCTATTTAATTCAGATCTTTATTTAAATCTATTGTTCTTTGTTTTAAAATTTAGTTTGTGTCATTTTCTTGTTTTAAACTTAATTTAGATCTTTATTTAAAACTATTGTTCATGTTCTCTTAAATTTAATTTAGATCTTTATTTTAAGTTAGATCTTTATTTTAAGCTATTGTTCTTGTTTCAGATTTAATTCAGATCTTTATTTAAAACTATTTTTCTTTTTTGTATCTATATTTAAAATCATTGTTCTTTTTTGAATTATTTTAGATCTTTATTTAATAATATTGGTTTTCTTTTCTTAAATTTAGTTTTTACATTTCTTTTTTAGATTTAACATAGATCCTCATTCAATCTACTGGGTTTTTGTTGGTAAGAAAATTAAATCATACAATGAAAAATCTCAGGTGTACATCTAACTTCAGCAGTGTAAAAAATTTTGTCATTATTTCCAAACCATTTTATATTTTTTATATTTTGTCAGGTAGGTTTACAACTAAAATCATTATATCCGAGCCTGCATGTAGTTCACATACATTATAGCAATTTTATAATATTTTTTTAATCAAAAATATTTCTTTATGTTTTCAGGGGCAAGAAAACAAAATGTATCTCTAACTTGTAATATTTAGCTTTGTAACATCAATTAAATAAATGGTAGTGAGAAGTCCATTAGCCTTCAAGAGAGAGAGAGAAAGAGAGAGAGAGAGAAATGGGGTTTAATGTC